>NC_058494.1:16334011-18734011 GCF_020382885.2 Scatophagus argus | reverse complement strand
TTATCTGACATCAACGCTGAGGTCTTTTCTCGTGTCTCCTCCTGCAAACTCCCTTTTCTCACTTTTATTCACAAGTGTGTAATGCAGTGATTAAAAAAAGCAGAAGGTTAACTTTTATTTAGGCCGTTTCATGGGTCCTAAGTGCATATGTGAGTGAATGTTCTGGCCTCGTTTTATTTGCAAATGTGAAGCACTTTGAGTTCTGTGTTCTGCTTTGAATTTGAACGTTGCCCTTGATTTCATCATGTGCTCTTCAGTGTGTAGCGAGTCCTGACAAGAGATGTGCAGTCACTTCTACCAAACACACAAGTGACATTTATCCCCAGCAGGTTGCATGTGTGAATGAGGTGCAAAGGGGGGGGAACAAATACTCGCAGTTTGTAAAGTGACATGACAGCTTCTCACACAGAGGCGATACATTGCAAACAACATTTTAAACCTGGAAGAAAGCAATAGAAAACTCCACAAACTCATCCGCAATTAACTGCATACAAAATTCTCTTCTCTCTTAAATAACCTGTCCAGGCTGTTTAGATTTTTTTTTCCAATTATTTTTTTTTTCTCCAATAACATACTCATATTGTTGTTTACATGTCTGTACGTAATGCGCATTGATAAACACTTCAAACCCATTTGGGTTTAGCTTTAGAGCCGGTTTGTACCCGTAAGCCCAGCACAATTCAAAAGTGACAAAACGCAATAATGATAATAAGAATAAAAACACCACACAAAGTGAAGTCACAATGAATGTAAGAGGAAAAAGATCAGGACGAGATTCATTACACCACTTTGTCCTGACAATTTCTGATGTTTTGGAGAGCATTTTTGCCTTCATTGGACATCTGACAGCACAGAGACAGACAGGAAACAAGGAGGAAGAAGACACTTTGGTATGCAACAAGGGTCCTCTGATTCAGTCACACTGGTGGGATTGTAATTATGTTGCAATTTTCTGTCTAAACCATTTGGTTTCTAAGACAACTTGACACTTACGTTAAATTTCATATTAAAGGACATTCACTGATACTAGACGTCACACTGTAGCACCAACATCTCAGGCCAAAATGTCGTCTAGTCAGTAAAGCTCTCCAAAAATAAAGCAAGTGCCATCTGAACACACAAGTAAGGAAGGCAGTTTTCTGCGCTGAACAGTCAAATGATCCGGACCACCACCAAAAACAAACAGACGTGTTAAATTCACTCATGTATCCTGCATCCCGCCCCCCCGTCCCCCCTCCTAACTCCATCCTCAGGTAGTACGTGCCTCCTCACATACCAGTGAAGGCATCCCAGAGGTCTGGGCCAAGATGGAGTTGTACCGGGACGCCATGTCAGCCAACGGTGAACTGCAAGCCCGACGGAGGGCCCAGCAGAAAGTGTGGATGTGGAGCTTGATCCAGGAAAATGTCCTCCTCCATTTCCAGAATCACCCCAGTGTCAGAGACGCTCTACCCCACCTGGAGGAGAGGGTCACCAAAGGAGCCATTTCGCCAGGTTTGGCTGCTGACTTGCTTCTCAAAGCCTTCTCATCATCATAATAATCAGTGGGGCTCTGCTTCTGGACGGGGACGGATGCCTCATGTCTGATCAGGACCAGTCAGGATCAGTGCCAGCGAAAGCCAGGACAGAGCAAGCATATGTCACCTGGACTCAAAAAGGACCAGTTTTGCTCTTTTTACACTTTATGTTTAAAACTTCTGAGACAGAAGTCACCCCTTCACAGTTTCTGAACGCTTTAATCCTCTTGGGACAGTGGACGGCAAAATTGAACATTTCAGTTGTGTTTAACAGTGTTGTGATTTACTCCGCTAGTCCCCTGGTTAAGCAGATACTGGGACCTTCTTGACCAAAAACACTACAGACTCTCATGGAACCACCTTCCTCATACAGCGATCAAATCGTACAAAGACAGAAAAGTGCTAACAAAAGGATCAGGCTGACAGAAGTGGCATTTGTTTCGGGCCACGTGTTTCTCTTGTTGAACTGAACATTGCTCTATTAACGAACACAAATGCTCTTTCGACTTCAGCTGGGCTTTCACAATGTGTTTTACTGACTTATTATTTGTTTCTGACTTGAATATCATATTAGGATTATGTGAATCTTAAATGGATAACTGAATAACATTAAATCTGTCAGAACAGCCAGCCAGGCTTTTCTCTTTCTTTGTGTTTGCTAATGATATGAAAAAGCCGGGACTGATTAATGTTACCTCCATGAGCATTAGTCCTGAGATTTGTCAAAGATGTAATGAAAATTTTTTTTTTCTGCACTCCGGAGCCAGAAATGTCAGTGTTCGGCATCCCCTGAATGAGTCAGCTGCACAGCTGCTTCCAGTTCACACAAAACACACTTCAATTTTTTCAGAATTACCTTCATAACACACTCCTGGACACCAGAGGACCCAAAGACAAAGAGAAGTCACACACTCATAACTCTGCTGCAGCTACTTTATTAATTTCAACAGACTGCTGCTTTATTCAGGAAAAAAATAAGTACTCTAGTGTCAGTGATACGTGCTTGCATAATAATACATATACTGGGTATTTCCCATGTATCTCAATATGCTGAGGAGAGTATCATCACAAACTAGGGCTGCAACTAACTCTTATTATTATCATCTATTTTACTACTAATATGTCAGTACATTTTTTTAAATTAATCTATTAACCATTTAGTTTCTAAAATGCCAACAAAATGTAAGACAATTGAAAGCACCTCTCACAACTCGGTCAAGAAAACCAAAGATATTCAATTCATCATGATATGAAACGGAGAAAAATAAAAATTACTTTAATGATAAATGATTAAACGTGGATTGATCAGTCGATTAATTTAGTTGTTAGTCGTTTTTCAGGCGTTGGCTATGTGTCTATTTTCATGTTTTTAATGTTCTTCCATTAAGTCATGACCCAATAACAACATTAAGTTGGTGGACAGGATAACATGGACTACAATATAATGAAAGGACAACAAGTCCTTTACACCAAGTCACAGAATACTAAGTTTTGTGAAGCACTTGATTCAGTCCCATTGATTTCATCCTGAACAGGTAGAGACTACACTCCTTAACTCACAGAGAGCCAACATTGCCCCATGTGCAAGTGCTTGGCTGCAGTGGAGGAGAAACTAGCTTTTAGCAGGCAGAAACCTCAGAACAGATCCCGGCTCAGCTTTAAAAACTGCTTTTAGCTTTAAAAATTTTAGGATTTGGTCTTTTCGTGTTGTTGTGTTGGACTGTTTCACAAGAATAGTAGTAATAATCAGCACTTTTTCAATCTAATAAACAGTGACAATGAGCAGAGAAGACAGTATTATAACAATTTGAGCTTTTTCCTGTTGGCCTAATCATACACTCTTGTACATATGGGCTTAATATGTCAAAGATATAAGCTCACTGATGTTTTAGTCATACAAAGCCTTCTTCATCCAGCAGCTGAAGAGTTCAGTGATAAGGAAATGAGACATTTTACAGGCAAGGAAGGAGTTAAAAGTGTTGGCACAATAAATTTCAGTGACGCAGTTAAGTTTCTATCCTGTACCCTCTGTACTTTAAATACAATGCTGCAAAATAAAACTTGGAACCAGTGTTTTTAATGCATCATAAGAGATTAATTAAAGCTTCAAATATTTTCTAAGAATAACTGGAAGCCAATGGAGGTGTGTTAGAACTGGGCTGATTTATTCTTACTTTTATGCTCTAGTTAAAAGCTTTGCAGCTACACACAGTTTGGCTCGTTTTGTAAAATTGCATACAGATTATGAAGAGTTTCAAAATTCAAGGTGAGAGGACAGGAAGGTATGAAAAACTTTCTCCAGGTCAGCGAGTGATGTTAGGATTTTATTCAGTACTATAAAGCATGCGTATTGTTCATGATACTCTACATCCACCCCTGTGGATGGTAGTTGCTGATTTCTTTGGCCACTAGAGGTCTCCCAAATTCCACCCAGCTCTGGATTCATTATCCTAATGACTGGGCCCTTAGTGCCAACTGCCCTCCCCCTCGCAACGCCGCCGCCCCCTGCCCTCCATCCATTCTTCACTGAGGTTGCTTAGGGTGCCAGGTCACTCAGAGGTGAGGACGTCAGCAGCTGCCACTCTCCTGGAGTACAGGCTGCACTGTAGTCCTCCCCCTCGGTGCCAAACCCTCCTCGGCTAGTCTCAATCCTCGCTGAGAATCAGAAAGTAGGAATGCTCAGTACAGTACAGTGCAGAGCAGGAGGGCTGACTGTGTGACTGTACAGCTTTCAACCTTAGCCCTCTTTTTGAAAATAGCCTGTATTTCGCAAGGGGGAAAAAATGAGGTGAATACAATACTACTCCATGCTTGTCCTTGTTGGTCTGCTTTGGAAATACTGAGCCTGAACAAACCCCCCCCCAGCCACTGGGCGCACTCCCAGGTCGCTGCTCGTTTGCTCCTGCCTGCGTACAAGAGGAAGAATGCCCCTTGAATGCAGATGGATTCATTAGGTCTGAGTAACACCCTTCTCCTCCATCATGCTGACACAAACACATACACACTGTAGCTGCTCTGGCTTTGCAAAAGGGAACAGTGAGTTCTGCTGCTCTGGCTGCACACACACACAGACACGCATGCATATATGTACACAAACAGTTGTCTCCAATGTAAACAACACCATGCGGTTTCACTAAGGAAGATTAACTCAAATGCTGCCGGATCGTGTTCGGCCATTTTAGCCTAAACACAGGGAGTCATCCACATGTGTTTAGCATTTCGCTGGATTTCTTGAATGTAAGCAGAGGGCTGGGACTGGCTCTTTGATGAGGTTTTTTTTGTGTGTATGTGTGTGTGTGTGTGTGTGTTTAATGGAGGGGCTTACATTGACAGTCTTTCTTTGTGTCAGCAGTCTGAAGTCAGAATGCTTTCCTGGCCCAGGACAAAACAAAACGGATCCCTCATACTGTTCTCATAGCCATCCAAAAACTCAGCTTTTCCCCTCGAAACCTCAGAGTCTGAAATGAGTGCTGAACAATGGGGCCACAACAAATGTCAGTAGAAAGAAGAAATAAAAAAAAAAAAGGCAAGCATTTCTTAACACTGACAGACATCTGTGTTTTTCTTCTTGTTGGTTGTGTCAGTGTTATAGCTGGGTTGTTTTCTGGTCAGATCAGAGCGTGAGGGAAGCCTGACACTGAGGGAAATGTCAGCCTGGCCTTCCTACCAGGCTGATTTGGGAGCTGTGTGTGTGTGTGTGTGTGTGTGCAGTGTGACAACCGGTCATGGGCTGCTGATCCACAAAGCCTCACCCCGTCCCCACTGTGTTTGCTCTGCTGCTCGCGCACGAGCACTTACCACCGAACTCACACACATGAACACTGGTCCTGCTCGCCTCCTACACATCTTGTACATGCAGACAAACCATCCATCCCCTGTCACTGTCACACATGCTCGCACGCATGCACCCCACACAAGCTGCCCGCCTTGTTGCCCACCCGGCAGCTCCGACTCGGCTGGCTGCACTGCTGTCTCTCTGTAGTGACAGATGAGTGTGTGAGAAGCATTTCCTCCAGGCTCGGGGCTCACTTTCTAGACGGCTGCAAAACGATACAAGAAGCCTCACGCTAATGGGGTTGGGGAGCTGCAGCGAAGCCCTGAGTACGTGTGTGCACGTCTGTGGATGTAACACCCCACTCATTATGCTGCTCTGATGGGTCACTGTGCTGCCTCTTTATAAGAAGACCCTTATGGCGACATGTCTTATTACATCAACTGCTGAGATGGATGTTAATACCAGGCTACGCTGTGCATGCTGCGTGCTCTCTAGCCTGTAGAGTGATGAGACGTGGTTGGTATTCGAAGTGCGTCTCATTGCATGTGCTAATTCTATTTAACCTGGTGAAGTCTGCTCGATGGTACGGTCAGAATGCCCCAGGGAGACCGGTATGTACCTCTGCTTTATTACCCACCTGAGGAGGCTCTCTCTCCCACACATGCACACTCCACTGTTTGCTATGTGTAATTTACTGGGCAGCCTGTGGGCCAGGCCTTTCATCTGCAGGAAGGCGCGAATAGAGCCTTGGCGCCAGTAATTGGACTTTAGAACTGATTGGGGAACTTGATTGACCCCCGGTAATGGATTTGAGTGAATAATTATTTGTAGTTATGGTTGGAAGATGATATCAGGCAGAGAGAGACCAATCCCACCAGTGTGACTCACCCCTGCCGCCAGAGCAGAACGCTGCCAGCACTCAATTAATGAAATCCAGCTGCTCAGACTCCCCACGTGTAGTGGCTGATCAAAAAAACACACAGGGGTCTGGTCAGAAAAAGGGTTATCTTCATCCAACCTTTCCCTTTCGCACAACCGGCAGCCTGTAGCCCATCACAATAGTGATTATAAAATCTTCTCCACTCCAGGTACAAGACATTAAGGCCGATAATGTCTCCATTATTTTTTAACTGCCTGTGGCAGTGCTCAGCAGAGCCCATGGCAGCCATGTTAATGAGACCTCTCAAGATGGCAGGCAGCGCCTCCTCAGGACACAAAATGCAATCACTCTTAATCCAGCACTTTAATTGCTGGCCAAGCCTGCCTAAGTGAATTCAGCTGTTCCATCTCTGCAGGCGAGTGGCTGCACATCGGGAACGCTCCAACGTCACACTCTCAAAGATAAACCGGCCTTCAAAACAAATGGGAAGTGATGCGACGGTGGTCCATCTTCTTAAAAGCGAGGCTTATTTTTCTGGTTTGAGAGTGTCGCGAAGAGACTGAGTGCTCGGACAGCACCGGTCAGATTTTCTCTTCTCTTCTCTCACTGCCTTTACGCATAATTTTTCAGGTCTCTTCAGAGGATTGAGGAGATAATATGCGGCGAGAACAGCAGCCACCTTCCTTACCTTCCCTCTCTTTTATCTTCCTTTCTTTGCTCCTTGATTGACCCACTTGCTCCCACATCATTATCCTCACCGCTCTCCTGGCTACAGTAAATTTCTCTTCTCTGGTCTTCTCCCTCTCACTCTCCTGCCTCCATGCTTCCACCGGTCCTCCTGTCATATGTCCCTGTCCCCCTGCTTCCCCCCACCCCCCCTCCATGTGACCCCTTGTTGCCCTCTTGCCAGTCTCTATTATTTCTGGCTGCCCAGTGGCCTGGTCAGGCTGGTGCTCCGGGGCTACAGGCAGCCCGTGTTATGACAGGCAACACTGGGCCGCACACTCTCTCTGGTAACATGTGGAGGTCAGCCTGTCATACCTGTCCACAGCTCCGCTGTGCACGCACATGTGCGCGCACTCACAAATGCCGTGATTCACTGTGTATGGATAACTGCCAGACATCCCTGGCTGTAACCTTAGATTCAGCAAAAGTGAGCGATGAGGTGCAGTGGAGTAGAAATACCTTTCCCCATTCTGTTCCTTTGTGCTTGCAAAACAATGTCTCTTTTTTTTTTTTTTTCTAAAGGTCTTTACGTGATGTGTTGCTTTTACAGCCTTGGCAACCAGTAGGAATGTTGTAGTTGTTCCTGTTTAACACAGAGGAGGAGGAGGATTTCGCTGGATAGTGACTGTTAACTAATGCTAGACTCTTCTCTCTCCTGGCATGGCCTGCTCCCCGTGTTAATGACCACTCACAGTTGCCGCCCTGAGGGGGCTGCAGGACAGAGTCAGCCAACATCAGACCCTCACTGCGCCTCCAAGACCATGTGCTCTAACGACAGGAAATATGTTCCTCATGTTATTTGTTTTCTTCATCCGTTGTTTTCGGCGTGTAAAGAGAGCACAAGTCACGTTTTTTTTGTTTTTTCATTCATAACAGTTTTTATGGAATGGGATTGAGGGTCCAAGCATGTTCCCTGACTGCGTTTGCTGCTCACGATGTCTCGTTTCTGTCCAGCTGCCCTCTATCAACTAGTGAATAGCCAAGTTTTGTAAGGTTCTCAGCCAGTAATGAGAGCAGTCATCCTCTACCCGACTGGACAAGCTCTATCCACCCTAGACAAGATGGTAGCTCCCCGGTAGTCGATCAGCAGTTGTTGTTACCGTGGCATGTTCCTGGCTTCCCTTCTGATCCAGGGCAGCACCCCACACTATCAGGCCTGTGAAGGCCAAGGGGCCGGCATGGGTTTGTCACACCAGGTTGACATTTCAGGGAGCACTGCCAGGACACCACAGCACATTTTGTCCTCCTGGACAAGTGGTATGGGAGCGAACGTGTGAACTCAGGCAGATGGGCAAGCGTCAGTGCCAACCGCACTGGACCATACCGGACCGCTGGCCTGGCAAGTGTTGGCCAGCCAGCCAGACGTAGCGCTTCCTGGCACGTAGTGGAGGGGCAGGTGTCTCCCTCTAGCAGCGAGCTCTGGGAACATGTGTGTTTGCATGCAGCTCATGTGACTTTATGTGTGAGACGGCAAAGAAAAGATCGAGTCGTGAAACTTACTGTAACACAAAATAAATATGCAGAACTAAAATGGACTGACTTTGATAGTGTAGAAGTAAAATCATTTAATCAAACAAGACATTGCAAAGATAGCGTGGTGAGGTAAAAACCAAAGTAAAATCAAACTGCTTTTAAAAGACACTTAAATGAAATCTGGCTTATTAAAAAAACTCTCTTCACTCTTGAATTATGACAGGTGAGTCAGGGGGCAGCACCACTCTTAGCATTTCATCATGCACAAATAAATCACTGCAACAGTATTCGTATAACAACCCGGTTTACGTGGCCTTCGTCACCTATATGGACGAGCTACAGTTCCTTATATGCTGTATGCACAGATGCTGGGTAAATTAGCCAAACAGAGTGTCACAAAAAATACTGTGCTGTTTCATAAATCTGCTGTCAAAAGATTATAAATGGACAAAAGGTAAATGTGGGTGAAATTTCCAATACAGATCATAAATCTCAATGCGAGAACCGAGTTACATTCACATATGTTTAGCACAATAAACAAGTGTAGTCTGTGTTTTGCTAAATATGTCATGTAAACTGAGATTAATAAGTGATTTCGGAGATACGTTAAACAGTACTGATTTGTTATAATCAGCAAGTAATCAACCGGATTTAATTCATGTATACTTTACGTAGATTAACATAACAAGCTTTCTGTTGTAGTTTACTGTCACTTTAACAGGTCTCTTGTCTTTCCAGCTGTTTTCTTCTCAGCTGAGCTTATGCAGCGACTGAGCTGCATCATTTTTACGCCCGAATCCTGTGGCAGTTTTTCTCTTCGTAAACGTTCACTAGTTAAACCGAAATTGTAGTTGAACTTTGACCCCCCCCTCCCCAAACCCAATAGCTTCAACTTGCGTAAATAAAACACTACACCAGCATCCATATCAACCACTCCGCTAAAATAAATATGTAAGCAGTTTAGTTAAGTTGAAACAGTTAGCTGGACTTTGGACCCAGTGGTTTCAGTGCATGACTTTGGCATATTTAAGAAAATGAGTCTGAGGGAGTCCTGGCTTTAATGATCCACCTATTTGTGATTGAATTTTTATGTTTCGCCTGCAGATTGTGAAGCGAATTTGATAAGGAAAACTCCCGTTCACATGTACTTTCAACGTAATTGTAATGTAGCGTTATGTAATAACAACTGTAATAGTATTATTACGATTAAACATTTTCATAGTGTTTTAATTAGTTGGCAGTTAGCAGAGTTTCAGTTTTAATTTTTCCCTGAGCAGAAACTGTTCTTGTTCAAACAATGCATAATAGAAATAAGATTTAACTCTTTTATTTATTTATTTTTTTGTGCTACATTGTGCACACAAAACGCTCAACGCTGATTAGATTATTAAATTGGAATACTGACATCTCTGGACCTCCAGCGGCATGTGTCTTATCTTTTAGTGAATAAGACTACTGTGATCATCATGAGGTAGGACCGTGAGGGATATATCTGTCCATTCAGAGAAAACAAACTCAAAGCAGGCGTAAGTTTAATGGTGAAGGATGATGTACGAGAGTGCATATGTACATATTTGGATTTATGCATACATCTGATGCAATTCCATTATCTGTGTTAGCATACACCTGTGTATCTGTAGTGGTATGCCTGTGTTTCGCTGCACATCTCAGCCAGGCCTGCTTGGAGGGAGGGCCATTAATCTTAGCTAAATCAAATAAATCAAGTGCACTTTAGAAAAGAGCTGTCAGTGTAATTGTTGTGATAGCCATTCCCCGGCTACTCCAGGGGGAGCTCTATTGAAAATTGTGCCAGGGAATGCACACTCACCGCCGTCCAAAAAAAAAAACCGCAAGAGCTCTGAGAAGAGATATAGCTGAGGCTGCCCTCTGAATGAAGACATCTGAAGCTGCTCAGTAACGTGATGAACACTGCTGAGAGTGATGAGATTGAAGTTTGTGAGTCCATCGTAGTGGGATGCTCGGAGAAGGCCGCCGCGGTGGAGCAGGTCTGTGTTTGTGTTAAAAATGCCCCTAATGCTCTGCTGCTGGTGGACGATTCTGCTTAAGAGAAAGCCACCACGGTGATAAAACATCAAACTTAATCTTCAGTGCTATCACGTGCGTCTGTACAGAAAGAGCGCAATTTGATATTTACATTTAAAAGAATACTCAGCCCTTTCAAGGAAACCATGCTGGCGGTTGCAGGGATGAGACCAGGAAGATAAAATGGGGATGGAAAGAGCAACGTGTGAAAAGGCTGCCCTGCCCTCAGCTTCATTCCCAACCAATGAGGGTTAAATGACTATCTGGGCACCTTGGCAACCATTTCTGTGCTTCTTCTCCTCCCTTTAATTTGGCTGTGAAGTGACTGGACAGGCTGCATTCATCAGTCAAACATGCCTTTGATTTTCTGTCAAAAATCTGCAATTGAGCGAGCTTGAAATATGCCTGCGCTTGTTTTGATCTCACTGGAACAAATTTGTGATTTTTGTTTCAGACTTTGGATTTTTCTTTTATTGTTTATCACAAATATTCTCACATGCTAAGTGTTTCTGTTACATGTTTCTCAAGGTTCCAGCAGATGGTGCCAAACTGTGTGTGTTTGTGTTCAAAAGTGAGTGTTTGTGGACGCGTATTGTACTGTTGTGGGGACAAAAATCTGTTTACGCAATCACGTTGTGAGGACCCCACCAACCCCTCCTTATGGGGACGAAATTCAAGTCCCCACGATGTAAATAGTTAAATATTAGGGTGAAGACCTGCTGTAAGGTTAGGCTGAGGTTAAGGTTAGGTTAAGGTCAGGGTTAGGATTAGGCAGCTAATGTTTATTGTTATGATTAGGTGCTGGTTAAGCCTCCAGGAAATGAATGTAAGTCTTTGTAATGTCCCCAAAAGTAATGGAAGCGCAGCTGTGTGTGTGTGTGTGTGTGTGTGTGTGTGTGTGTGTGTGTGCACGTGTGTCTGTGAGAGATGAAGAGAGCTACTCTTTCACATCAGGTATCACATTTAACCACCACAGAAAAACAGGACAAAAGGGTTTTAGATAAAACTGTTTCTTCAAGGTTTGAGGGGAAATCACTGCAACCACGAGCGCAGCAGTTGTTTGTGCAGGAGAAAGGTCAGGGTAGTAGGAGACTTGGCATTGATCCCACTTATAATAAAGTTAAAAATATTTATAAACTTGGGTTTTGGAAGAAAATCTACACAAAACCTTTTATTTTTGTCGAGGAAACACGTATTACAGCGATTCCTGCTTTCATCCCAAACAAATCGTCATCGCACACAAGAGTAACAAAGCAAAAGTGAGAGAAGAGGCTGGAAAACATGGAAAAAAAAAAGATGGAGTGACATGGATGGATGCAATCTCTGTTAATTTGTTTGACCCACTCTCTTCTCAAATGAGGATGGATGGAGGGATTCCCGATGTCTTGATTGGAAGATGGATGAGTGTGCAGCAATGGCTTTAATTGATTGAAGACAGGAATTCAGTTAGCGATAATTGAATCATGGAAATCATTAAAAAGCTCAAGTGCGTGAGATAATTAGGAGAGCTAACCAGGTTGCAATCAACCCTCGGTACAAATCATCTTTAAGATGCGGTCAAAAAGGAGCTTGTTATCCTGCAGTGTTTAAGGCTTCATGACGGTTGGTGTAAAACGCCAAACCGATTCTTTCACATGGAGGCACATTAAAGCACTTTGAAGCTGCTTTTTTTTTGGTAGTGGTGGTGGGGGGGTCAGATCATATTTATTAATAAATGACTGTTTTATTATTTCCTTGTACTTTTGGCTAATTGGTCTCCTGGCCAGTTTTCCCGGCTGCAGATTCCCAGGGTCAGCTGGAGGTCAGCGTTCTACTTCATTACTCCATCCAGGGAAATGAGGAGCCTGATTAGTTTGGGCTTGACCTTGGGCCAATATCTCTCTCTCTCTCTCTCTCTCTCTCTCTCTCTCTCTCTCTCTCTCTCTCTCTCTCTCCGACCAAATCTTCTCACTTCACATCTCAGCAGACTTGAATCATTGAAATCATTGTGTCTCGCGGGCAAAAACGTTTAAAAAAAAAAAAGAAAAGCACAAAAAACAAGGGCATGCGTAGATATTTAAAAATCACCATCCTGTGGTTCAGTCCGAGAGATTTTCACTTGTAAACCTCTGAACAGCTGTTGGCAGTTTTTATCGTATTAGTTTTTATTTTTGTTCTTAATTTTTGTTGTCAATTCAGGATTCCTATTTTAAAATAATGCTGAGTTTCTGTTTAGTTTATAGTAAGTTCAGTATTAGTTTTAGTTTTTATCATCATCATCATCATCATTATTGTACAGGGTTATTTGTCAGCTTAGTCTCGGTAAAAATTTGTCTCTTCATACTTGATAAATCTGAACAAAACCTAAAACATTTCTTGTATATTTTTATTTTATTTCAATCTTGTAAGTGGCTTACTTAATTACTTTCCCTGTTTTTAGTTGGACTGATTTCAGTTAACTAAAACGTTTTCACGTTCAGCTTGAAGTTAAGTTTTACTGCAGTGACTTTGACTGGCGATCAGCGTCTTCAGTTTGAGCGTCACAGAGGATGTGACTGTTACCCATAGAAACCGACTAACCTGTGGCTGGTGACAGTCATATAGAACGCCATGGTAACAGCAGAGCTATTTTAAAGACATTACCATCGTCCTCCTCCCCTTCCTTCTCTTCTATGATGTGTTTGTCATCCAGTTGGAGTGGCCAAGCAGTAGTTTCATATTTGAGGCAGCACCCAGCAGGGGGGTATGATCTGCCCCTCCTGCTGATTCAGGCTGCCCTGAGTCTGGATATGCCAGGCTCAGGCACTTGTGGGTAAATCCTCCCACTAAAAACACCCCCTGCAGTGCTTCCCGAATCAGATTGCCGCTGACCCCCGCCGGGTGATGTCTCACCCCGGAGGATGGGGAACAGGCTCAGCGGGGGGCCGGGCAGCCAGTGATGCTATGCCCCTGGGCTGGGCACCAAACATGCATGTAAATACATGTCCCACCATGCGTGTCCAGTCCGACTCAGAATGGCACACAGCACGCGAGGCTGCGGATCATCTCCCTCAGGTGTGTCTCAGGTTTTTTTTTGGTTTTTATTTATTATTATTTTGTTGTGCTTTTGCATGGACTTAAACCTGACATCTCTGTCTGTTTAACTGACACTTTGCATAAAACTGCATGCCTTTCCGGCAGACGTCTACAAGGGCTGAATAAACATGGAATTTCATATTCAGCAATTCATTTTAGTGCCTAATTTTTTTTCCAAAGATGAATAGATTTGTGAATCAACAAGCAGCCTCAGAGGAGCCTTATTCTGCACAGTTGTAGCCCTGGCTTCAACCCATGCCAAATCGATTCCAGAGGTCATTTTCTTCCTTCATTTTCTCCTTCCTGTGTGCCAGTGGTCCTGCTCTGCAGCCCGCTATGATCACTGTCTATGGCAGGACTTTGTCTGTTTATTTTCTTTGATGGAGCAAAAAAAGAAAAAAAAGTGGAGAGTGAAGATCAGTCTCCTCTTAGCGAAGCTTCAACTCCTTCACATGGTAAAAACCTCTACGGTGGAAGAGGGGCTGTGAGGAGGTGGGAGAGTCATGGAAGTGTTGATGCCGAGTGAAGCCTGCGTGGAGTTCCCTGTAAAAGAAGGAAAAATGAAAGGGCAGACAGTAAAAGGGGGGGGGGCATGAGCATGGGGGGGACGGACAGTGTGAGGTAAATGTAGTGGGCAAAATGGAGAGAATGAGTGAGAGAGCGAGGTAGGCCAGGCAGCTGGGAGCTCCCACAGACACGCACTTCTGTCTAAGCAGCTTTCCTCTCAGGGCAGGGTCACGGCGGGTCACAGAGGGATTACACTTTTGGCAAACAAGAGGGAGCTCCTCTCTCACAAAGCCGTGCACGACTCCCCCATGACTCTCAGCAGCTGTAATAAAGCCAAGGCAGTCTGAACCTTCAAACAAAAAGCTAACACGCTATCGATCGACAGCGGCTAACTTTCGCGAGGTGGTGTCGAAAGGTCGACATTGTGCAGACAGCTCGGGCCGGGGTGAAGGGCTATTATTGGGATGAGGGAAAACTCAAGCGTTTAGTCTTATCTCTGAAAATTCCTCACTTAGTTGACAATTTCAGCGAACTGTCAGTGCAGAAATGGAGTTATTGTTATTCGGCAACATGAAGAAAAACATCCCCCGCCGTGTACAGTACGAAATCCCAATCACAAAATCCAAATGAGGTTTTCTATCCTTTCAATCAATAGCCATCCCCTGCAGTGCCTGCATGTCTCTTCACTTCCTAATCAACACTTCCACTCATGGGGAGGTCAGATGAGCAGGCGCTCAGTGCCCCGAGCGCTGCTTTGAACTTAATTAAGCAGCTTTAAACACAGCCGAAAAGATTCATTATTACACAGGCAAAGATGAGCAAGCTAGATGAGAACATGGCCCTTCAAGAGAAGAGACTCAGCTTCGGATGGCTGTTGAACCCACATGGGGTCAACATTCAGGGCACAGCGATGGAGGTCCTGCAAGGACTTCCAGGCCCTTTACGTTGGCCAAAAGTTCCTTTAAAAAAAAAAAAGAAAACCTCACTCTATTAACAGTGTGGTTGCGTATACACACAGAGACGTAAACAGTTGTGTTATCTGTTAAAGCAGCGTAAAATCTGCAGCGAATGAATGAAAGAGAAAGAAAAGAGAAAGAAAAGATGGGTTCATGTGCCTGGAAGGCTGCGGCGCACCACCAGGGTGCTGTGAGGCAGGGCCTGTTAAAGGAGAGCTCCAGACCAAGGTGTTCTATAGCTCGGGGGCTAACGGTGATAAATGAGTCCCTTAATGTCGGCAAACACTTTATCTCTGCTTCATCTGTTTTCATTAGGCAGGGCCAACCTTTGGCTGGGCGAGAACGTGCTGTAACTTTCATTACTACAACACAGAGAGGAAGAGGGAGAGGGACCTCCCATCGGTCTAATAAAAACACCAGCTCGACGCCCATGACAGATCCTATTCCTTATTATTATGGTGGCACGCCACCGTTATAAATTAGGGAATGCTGTACGTCTCTCAAAGATGATCAGCGCTTAACTCATGTCCCCTCGTCTCCAAACGCGAGCTCTTCTCAGCCTTTAGTTTTTACGTGCTGCTGACTCTTTTCGCGCATCTTTGCTCGTTATTCTCTCTGAGAGGAATATCGAATGGGCACCGAGGCTTTTGCAGAATTCGACCTTATTTTATGTTCCTTGCAAGTCAATTTTAATGTGAGGGGCCTAATTAGGTCTGGGGAATATTCAGTATTACTCTATATTGAGCTCAAATTATTTTACACCGTTGTCCACAGTCATTTTAAGAAAATGATATATACATATAAATATTTTATTAGGAAGTCTTTGTTTACTGCGGCAAACATTTTTTAAATTTGGGAGCTTTTATTTCTTTTATTTTGTGTGGGCTGTGTTATGTTTGCTGAACCTAAAAGATGGCTTTTCAAACATTCAGCAGAGAAGATGTATGTGTGTGTGTGTGTGTGTATGTTTAATATATTAATAAGCTTACCTTTTATTTTTAGTTGGCAAACTGTGAGCACAAGCATTGTATCCATGCTGGCAGCTGCGACACGAGCAGGTTAACACGCAGCGTAGTTACCTGCTTACTGTGCCTGAGCTCAGCTTTCACCTTTTCAACATGCAAATAAACTTCACGGTGTAGACACACGTTATATACTAACACTAAAAACTACGTTTAGCAGCTGCTCTGACCTGACGCTACGCCTAAGAGATAATGAACATTCTAGTGACTTAAGTATTCATTGAAGAAAGCGCCAGCGAAGTAGAAGAACAAAACAACTTTATGTGTTTAGCAAAGTGCAAGAGCGATGCAGATTGAGCTGTTGGCTAAATGTGAAACGCGAGCATCGAGAGAATGAACGGAGAAAAGACAACAAACAACCGCTGACGTAATATCTGATGTAAGCTTTACTTTCAAATCCTGTTACATTTAGATCTGGCAAGTTGAACATAAAGTAATGCCAAATAAAGAAAACAAATACAAAACCAAAAAAGTACAAATGATCTATTTACCAGTTATCATCACAACCCTGTACAGCCTTAACAATGGAGTAATAAAAAAAAGCTTTGTACAGCACATACCAATCTTTACCGAGTGCCAAAACATAAGATAGTTGAGCCTTTTCTAATCATAAAATACAGCCAAACGTAAAGCTAACTGATTGCAGACAGTGCAGTGTGATGCTAACTAAATGCAAACAAGGGAGTTAGTTTTAAACACAATTAAGTGCTAAAGAACTAGAGGACAATGTCATGCATACTCTGAAGTGCTGAAAGGGTAGTCAAGCTTTTCTTTTTCTTTAAAAAAATAAAATAAAAAAAAAAGGTCACTGTGCTGCGTACAATTGGGCGAAAACAAACAGAATAAGTGCTTAAGAATACTGGGATTTCAAGAGGATAGAGCCCTGTTGCCTTTTTAAACATTGCACTCAAATTAATGGGGAGCATAAAGGAAGTGCAGCCATTCATGATTATGCTGTAATAAAAGGCAGACATTTTAAAAAGTTGTCAAGAGTGGACACACTCTTTTTTTTTTTTTTTTTATCGCTATCTTTTTTTTTTCTTTTGAACCCTGACAATTAGTTTGACTCATTCTCAGAAGTCTCAGGTGGTTTCCTTCCACCAAGTGGCACTAGAGTATAGAAGATAACGTAGATAGTACAAGGAGTGTGTGTGTGTGTGTGTGTGTGTGTGTGTGTGTGTGTGTGTGCACGTGTGTGTTGGTGTGTTGGAGGGATGCTCCATTCACTCCAGAGACAGCATGCCAGACATTTACAGAGCAAAAAAAAAAAAAAGGAACAAACAAACAGCAGTGTAAAGGGGGACAATCGAGGCATGGCTCCAGACCAGGACGCGACGGATTCAATCCTAACATCACATCCTGCGACGAGTTATATTTTGGTCGTGACAATTCATGTTCTCTGTCCAATCAACATTTTTCTGACACGAAGTAGAAAAATTAAAAAAAACAAAACAAAACAGCAACAATGATTCATTATAAGAAAATGCATGAGTAAAACAGACAACATAAGGAAAATAAAAAGAATCCCTTTACAAATAAGGGATTTTGGCTTGAAGACCACTTACAAACACAAGTGCTATCAATAATGGGTAAAGCTTTTTTCAAAATAAAATGCTTGTACTATGCTGCCCTATCTCACAAACATACTTCTTTTTGAGCATTTCATGGATAAATACATATTCTCTTAATCAAAAAGTGCAGCACTGTGCAAAATTGGCTCATCACAATTTAGCCTGGGACCTTTAGTTCCCAGGGAGAGCTTGACCTCTAACTGTCTAATTCATACAATTTGTATTTATTTACTTTCTCTGACTTCACAGAGAAAGACCCTTTTGCACTGCTAGAAATGTCTACATGTGAAACTAAGGGGTGTTGATTGAGTCACATTATGGTAACTTGGTGGATCTAAGTTTGCACTTTAAAAAAAAAAAAAAAATTAAAATTAAATGGTTAAGTGCTTTTGGCTTGAAGTGTAACTACATTAAGTGCAATTGAAACTCAAAAGGTTGACAGGAGGAGGAGAAGGGGGCGCAAAAAGCAGTACCGTGTCTGCCAGCCTAACAGAAGCCAGTGCCATTGAACGCAACGCTATACAAGTGAATGGCTTTGCTTCATCATTGCACCTAGAGGAGCTTTTTTTTTGTTTCCTCACAATGGGTTCTCTATGAATGTTAGTAGAAAATGTTTTATTATGACATAAAAGGCTCAGTAAAAAAGTAAATATGAAGAAAAAAAAAGAAAAAAAAAAAAAAAGACACAGAAGGCCACCAAACACACTAACTTTCCCGTCTTTTCCAGCACAGAAGACGTCCCTGTTCACACTTCTGTATCGCTTCATTTTCATGTACATAAACAAAAATACATTCATTCAAGTCATTTTGGAACAGTTTTTTTTTCTTTTTTTTGTACACAAAAATTACAAAAAGCTCCAAAAAGCACCATTGAATCGGCCTGTGGTGACCTCGGGCTGTGGGTAGCTCGCTAACCCAGGGCCGGTCACCTCCACAAAACAGTTATCTCATATATCTCTTCTAAGTATAGGTGCGTGATACACAGCTGTGCACAGGAAGCTGCACTGATGTCCACTTAGTCTCAGAAAGAAATGAATGTTTCCTCTTTGCCATGAGTCTTATTATGTCACTGCTTATTAACCCGTGAGTGCAAATTCATTGGCAGCATTTTACATTTCTATTCAAACCAAATTATCAGTAATAAATGTATGTTTCTTGTCACAATTGGGTAAATTGAATATTATCCTTATTTACATTATCACAGCTTATCTCCTGTTTCGTGAGCTGACAAAAAAAAAAAACCCCAAAAAACTATTAGCTAGTAACCCATGTAAATGCCATTCATTCTGAGACAAAGGGGATGCCAGGCAGCAGCTATGCATAATATGGTTTCACCATTATACAAAATTAAAAAAAAACAAAAAAGAAACAAACAAACAAAAAAAAAGCCAACAGAAATCAAAATAACAGGAAGGGGAAGGGCTACAAAACTATGTACAAGACTGATAAATAAGTAAGTGCGTGGTTTGAGGCGTTGCTTTGGAAACGTGCCTTTTTCGGTGAAAAGCATTCCGTTTCATTGGTTCTGTCCACGTCGCACCGCTAACACTTCAGGATATCTTGAATTTAGCTTCCTAATGACGTCAAAGCTAGTTGAAACACAGAAACAGGCATGCTATTTCGATGCATAATAGCGAGAGACAAAAATGCACTAAAATATAGCACTTGCAAGTTTTGTTTCGTCTTTTTCAACTTTTTATCTCTTCAAACGACTAAAGAAAAATATCTATAAAACTGAGATACGTTAGTTTCCTCAGATAATGCGACTGGGTCCAGGTCATTCAGACATTTAAAAACAGAAAATAAGGTAATAGAGAGTAGTACTCGAAGTAGTAATAATTCAATTGATAGAACTGATAAGAAAAGCAGCTTTTTGATATAAATGCATTTTTAGCATGTACAGCCTTTTTCTCTTATAAATGTGTTGTTTTTGTTTTTTTTCTTTTCTTCAATATGTCTGTCTGGTCCAGCTTATTCTGCTGGTCTGATTGGAAAAGACGTTGCTCCCACTGCAGTGGTCAAGTGTCATTCAACACCACCGTCCGAGGAGTGAGGACAAAGAGCGAGAGGGAGAGGAGAGGAAGTGGGCGAGGTCAAACAGTCTTGGCCCTCTCCATCAGTCCCAGGTAGGCCAGGAAGGAGTGTTTGTGGGAGGTGGGTGAGGGTGGAGAGCGCGAGGGGGACTCTGAGTTGGAGGAGAGGAGGAGAGGAGATGTGGTAGGCCGCCATCTGGAGTGGAGGTGCGAGTGGAATGTGAAGCGGCTGTTGTGGGTGAACAGGGTGGTGAGGGGGATCAGGTGCGCCTGGTCGCAGTTCCTGTACTGCTCGAACACATGGCGGGAGGAGGGAAGGAAGAGGGAGGGGCCGCCGCTGCTCGGGCTGCCGGGGTTTCTGGTGCCGTTGCTGCCGTTAGTGCTGACCAAGCAGGGCAGAGGGCTGATGGCGTCCAACTGGTGGGACTTGCCCAGCGTGAGCGACAGGGCAACAGACTGGAGCGCCTGGGATGCCGTTAGACTCATGAGAGGGCTGTTACTCCCACTCCCTCCGCTGCTCCCTCCTCCTCCTCCGCTGCCGAACAGGAACTTCTCCCGGTTCTTTTGCAATGACGAACACAGTGGTGATGTTCCCTGGAGTGGCAGCTCCTCTTCTCCTGCCTCCTCATCATCCTCCTCCTCTTCTCCTCCCAACAAGCCTCCGCCCTGTCCCCCCGCTCCTCCACCCTGGTGTTTCTTGAGGTGGCGACTGAAGACAAAGGGGTGTGTCGTGGTGAAAGGGCACTCTTGGCAGCCGAAAGTCTGGCGCGGCGCGTGCTTCAGCTTCTTGTGCAGGTTGAGGTTGTCCTTGCGCTTGCAGCTATAAGAGCAGCGGTCGCAGTGGAAGGGCCGCTCGCCTGTGTGCACACGCACATGCTCTATCAGCTTATTGGCCGTCTTGGACAAGTAGCCACACTGCTCACACTTGTAGTGGTTGCCTAGGCGGTGCCCGCGCATGTGGGCCTCCAGTGAGGCCTGGTCAGGCCACAGTCCCTGGCAGATGCGGCAGCGGTACTCCATCTTACAGTGCGTCTTAAGGTGGCACTCCATGGCCGCTGGACGATTGGTGGAGTAGATGCAGAAAGGGCACCTGGGTAATGCAACAAGTAGGGAGGGAAGCAGGCAGGGAGGACAACACACACAAATACAAAAGAGAGTTAAAAAGGAAATGTACACTGGAAACCACATAACACACCTTGAAATTGAATAACACAAAAAGATGAAGAGGAGAAGGAAAGGTAAAGGAAAAGTGTGTGTCATGTACAGTTCTGTGTGCTCATGGTGGTATGTGTGGCAGTTTAATGGTGGGAGGACTGAGGTGATCAGGTATATGTGTGTGTGTGTGAAGGAAGAGGGGGAGGGGAGGGAGGGTGTGGGGCTGACAGGCTGGAGAAAAGATTGGAGCAGTAGGACATGAAGGGAAATGAAGGAATGGAGTGGCACTTACATTTAAATAGCACCTTTCATCTGCTCTGGGCCCCAAAGCGCTTCACAAACCCTGCAGAACAGAATCACCTCAGAAAAACCTCGAAATGGACAAGGCCCTCTCTCCCTTTCTACGCACTCCACACACTACAATTCTAGAAACACTTCACATTGCTCGAGTTCATACAAGGCAACAGGAGTTTATCTCCTTAGCGTCCATTAACTCATTCTACACCTAAATCTTGCATGTGAATGTAAATGTGGTTTACATAAAGCGAGAGACTGCGTAAACCCCGAAGAACTGAAAATATCACCCACATGTGCAGATAGGAACAGTAGAGCAAGTAAGTTAAGGCCGATTTTAATAAATCAAACTATTAAAAAGAGAGCTCAGTTCTTCCATGTCTTTTTTTTTTCCTCCCTTGAACAAAAAGAAAATAACCTTTCTTTCCCTTTTGAATGTTAGCTTAAAGAAATCAATCTGGCTTCAGAAACATCAACACCAGACAGAAGAAACATTTTAAACTGTTGTAAAATCTAAAACTAGCATCAAATCCTCGGGTTTGTGACTAAAGATGCTGTGTGGAGCTATGAAGGGGCTTCTTGTGTTTGTGTCCTGTTACCCTCAGGATTTTTCCAAAATAAAAGCTAACATTTAACATTTACTGAATGCTACCATTTCCAGATATTTGTCAATGTTGAGAACATCCTAACTCCACTGATGGCTGCACAGATAAAAAGTGTACAGATCTTCGTTTATGACAGGATGAGGCGGTAATCATAATGACACTGGATGATTCTGCACATGCACAGACTGGAGTAATGAGAACAACTGGACCAAAAAAAACAAACAAAAAAAAACAACAACGTGACTTGTGTTACTTGAAATGAAGCTGCATGTTTTTTTATCTCTAAATATTTAGGCAAATACTGTCTCACGTGTGGAAGCTGCTGTCAACAAAGTACGTTAATTCGAATTAGCTTAAACTCAGACATCATCAGTGTGTGGTGTGGATGTTGAGATCAACAGATGGGCTTCATGTTAACTTGGCAGGCTTGAAATGGGACATACACATATCACAGTACAACAAAGGCTCCTGTGGGACTGGAGGATGGAGATGGAGAGGGAAGCGAGCGAGGAGACTAGGGCTACGTAGACAGTCAATATTAGAACAACAAAGCTGTCTTATTTAGATACGTTTAAACTATATGAAGTGTGCATGTGCTTGAGTGCTTTTTCGTATGTCTGCATATGTAGAGGGGCCTGAAGTGTTCGGGATCCAAACTACAGTGCGAGTTTGGCTGTTGTAGTTGAAGCTTTTCATTAGGGTCCTTCCACAAACTGCACGCTGTGTGTCAGACGTGTGGGCGTGTGAACTTGAATGCATGCATTAGTTTTGTTCTACGCGGATTTGGATCGACTTGTGTCAGTGTGCAGCCTACGGTGTTGCAAGAGTGTGTGAACATGCTTCTAGGGGTGTGCCAACAAATATTATACACATTACAGTATAGCGAGTGCCTGTTTTGGGAGGGTGGTAGCTTTCTGGAATGCGGGTTTCAATCCAGGAGGTTTCATGATGTTCTCCTTTGGCATATCTGTAAGCTGTGGCCACTGGAAAAAGAGACCCTGAGGCGAAGCCCATTTACATCTCCTTTCTACTCTCCCTTCTGTTCAGCCTCTGCAGACCCAGAGACCACAGCCTAATAAGTTAGACTTGCCAGGAGAAGCTGTCGAGCATAACTACAGCTTGTATCATTTCATTTGCTGGCTGCAGATAACGAACATTAAAGCGATGTTAACTGATTAAGGACATATGGTTGGAATAATCTTCACACAGACCATGAATCTGTCTGTTTCTGTCTCATTAATGACAGTTTACAGGTGTCGCCCGTGTGGCTGTTAACAATCGGCTCCATAACAAGCCATAACGTCAGTCAGCTTTAGGAATATGAAATTATACATCGTTCAGTAGCCTTTAAGTTATTTTACATGCATCGTTTCATGTATGTAAAATACTCTAAGTTGAATGGTGCGTGTAAAATAATACCTGAAATTATTACGAGATGCCTGAACATGATTTTTTTTTCTTTTTTTTAACAAAGCCAAATTGAAATGTGTCATAGTCAGCACACCCCATGACTGTTCATATACTGTATGTGTGTTTCTGTGTGCAGTGAACTAAAAGGGTGAGGTGGGGGGGGAGGGGAAGAACGGGCGGCGTTAGGAACCTCTGTCTGTACTTGCTTTCCTTACTTGAGCCCTCCGGAGGGGACGGTGTGGCACTTCTTGTGCTCCAGCAGCTGCTCGGGCGTCTTGAGGAACTTGTGGCAGACGTCACACTCGAACATTCGCGTGATGAGGTGGATCTGGAGGTGCCGTTCGTACATGCTACGCGTCTTGCACACAAAATTGCAGAAGACACACTCGAAGCCTGAAGAGAAAGAAAAGAAGAGGGTGAGTTTTTTTTTTAAATGATTTTAGATTTTAAGAGCGGTCCTCGAAAGAGAAACACAGGCAGTTCAGATACAGGAAGAGGTCAGGTTTATCAAAGCCCCGCTCACGGTTCAATAAATGAAGTCAACGTGTGATTTCGTCACTTCACAACTCGTTTGCAATCGTCTGCAACAGCAGCTCTGGTTTAATGTGTGGATTTTTGGATGGAAAAAGTACCAGTGATGATCTCTTGTCTTCCTGACATCCAGATTTGATCTGTTAACCAAGGTGAGCAGCTTTGTAACCAAAGAACAAGCGTTTAGTTTTGGTAAAGCCGCAGAAGATGAAGGTGATCACGCTTTGATGGATTTTAAGGCCCTGAAAACTGGTTCATTCAATCAGCTTCTTACTGTGAGGGATGAACATGAAGTCACAGTTTCTCTGCTGAAGTTAAGACAGTCATACCGAGTCACTTCACTTCAGAGATTTCTCATTTCTTTTGTTTTTCTGTGAGCCTCTAACTGGTTTAAGGTGGGCGAGGCCCATTCAACATTTAGCAACATCAGAATCATAATTAAGTGACAGCTGGTAGGTTTTTGTGGTAGGCAAATATTTTCAGATCTATTTGAAATAAATGAAAAAGTGTATGTGGACGCAATAGTTCTCACGGTTCCTTGCCTTTGTCAGGCTTGTCTTCGGTTCCTGATCCTGAGTGGCTTCCAGAGCTGGACTGGCTGCCTGCGGAGGAGGGTGGGGCGAGCAGGCCCCTGAGTTCTTCGTTACCGTGGGTGAGGTCTCCGCCCTCAGAGCTGTTGAGTGAATCGCTGAGGGCCGAGAGAGACGAGGAGGTGCTCTTCGTCTCACTGAGGGGACTCCTTGAGTTCAGACCTGGACATGAGAGGACAAATGGCACAAAGTAAGAAAATGTTCATCATTGTTACTGAAAGCATTGCTGAGGAAAACTGCACTGTGTCAAGTGAAAACTGACACGTTTTTCACGCATTAAAAATCAGTTTCAGTAACTCCACCGTTATGTACACACGCACACACACACACAGAAGCAGGCAGCCTCAGCAGACCTGTGCTCAGGCTGAGGCCGCACTGCCAGTCAAATCAAGATGCAGCATGCTTTTATTGATCCCTCTCTCTAAGTCCGCAATTCACTAGGAAGAGAGAGGGAATTAGAAGGGGAGGAGGGGTGTGGTGAGACGGAGGGAGCGGTGAGGAGCGTAGGTCATGGCCGAAGGAGCTAAGATGGCGGGAGCATCTCAGGGCACAGCTCAACAAAGGGCATTCACTCAGGAGGGAGTGAAAGGAGAGAGAAAAGGCTGCACGGATCTTGAAATGGTTGACCTATCTTTTTAATACAGCCGTACACACACACGCACACACGTCTAAAACATACAGTAATGCACACATACAGAAACAGCGCACGCACAAAGAACTATACAGCAATACAGGATGTGATTAATTGCCTTCAATCAAATCTAAATATACCAGGGTCATTCACAGCACAGTCTTGGGAAAACATTTTGAATACAGTATTGAACCAATTTGAAGAAGCTTTTATATTCTCTGCTGCAGTATTTAACATACACTTGCCTTCTCTTACGACATCCAAAAAGACTAATGCCACAGAATGTAAGTAGAAAAGAAATAAAAAGAAGCTGCTGCTCTCTAAACCAGTGGACCTCAACCTTGAAACACACCTGAACTGAAAAATACTCCATTTTCTCTTTTACTGAAAAGCCTCATCCGCGATTGCGCAACAACATTCATGATATGAGAATAACAGGAATAAAGGAGTAAAGTCTGCCTATTTGCAAAACTATGCAGGATGGATATGAAGGGCTAATGATATCTGATATCTCACCACCCTCTCCTTCTACAGGGAAGGGCACCCAACTAACCCTTTACCAATGCAGAGTCCAGTCTTTAGAAGGGGTCAGCTTTAACTCCGACACCTGCTGAGCTCAGCCATCTCCTCTATGGGCGTGTCGACACAGTTGACCAGAGACCTGGCCTTTTACAGTCTGTCAGCTTCACTCTAAGTGGTGCTCTAGCTGCCTTACCCTCTGAAGTACAGATGCTTAAATAAACAGGCCTGGACCTTGACAAATTATTAAAAGCTCCACATATAGAAGGTAGAATGAGTGAGGTGACTATAAGGCACATTCCTGTACATTTGTGTGCTTGGTGGTCTCCATCTTGTGAGAGACTGAGATAAATGCCAAGCAGGGCTGAGAAGACTTAAAAGATGGCCACAGTGGCATCGTAAACCCAGCTCGTCTTCGAAGGACCCAAGGCCTATTGATTTTTTCCCCTCAGGCACGATAAGGGCCAACCTTCTCAGATAAACAAGGCCACTGTGGCCTCTGAAAGACCCCTCAGCTGTCTAGGCCGGACAGTCTCACCCACCCACACATAAGAACAACAAGCGTGCACAAGTGTGTGTGCGCACACACACACACAGTCTTGTTTCCATTACTTCTGGGGACATTACATAGACTTACATTCATTTCCTGGAGGCTTAACCAATACCTAAGCATAACAATAAACATTATTTACCTAATCCCAACCCTGACCTTAACCTAATCCTAACCTTCACCCTGACATTTAATGATTTGTCCCCATAAGTACGGCAGGTCCTTACAATGTGACTGTGTAAACAGATTTTTGTTCCCACAACAGCAGCAATACACATTCCCACACACACGCGCACACACACACACACACAGACAGAGGAGCAGCAGAAGAACAAAACGTCAGCAATAAACTAGACAAAGCTGTTTTAGACAAAAACACTCGTATCGACCACCAGGGGTTCACACCAACAGCTTTAAAAGTCCAAAGAAGGTTGACTGGAGGAGTCTTGAATATGAAACCCAGTTCGACTGTTTTTCTTTCCCTGCGCCCTCTGAACTGATACAGGACTATGTGTTTATGAGGTGTTACATTAGGAGGCTTTAATGATTTCCTGTCATATGCAGTAAAAAGCCAGGAAGACGCAGCACAGTCCGTAACTATTCAGACAGCGATGCATGTTTGTTTTGTGCTCAAACTTGGGACCTGAAAGCTGAAATCAAAAGCTAATCAGTTGATCAATGAATTGGTTTAACTGATTAAAAGTCTGACTCGTTTCTCATTTCATTACGAATCAGGCTTTGAAACAATTGAAATAAAATGTATTAGGCATGTTTATTTTTTAGTGATATGTCATAACTATACTGACATGTACGATTTCAGTGGATAATTTCTAGTGAGAAACACTGTGTCTTCATCTGGAGACTGTTCCAGAGGAGCACAAAGAGACTGATAGCAAGCTTCATCACATGGTGCAACAACAATCACCTGAAGCTCAGTATCAGCCAAACCAATAAGCTTGTGGTGGACTACAACATTTCAAATATGGATGCTGCTGCAAAGAAGAAGTTACAAATTTTATAAAGTGGTTGCTTCACATCTTCAACAGTCATCACAGTTTCAAGGTGGACACCCAAGGTCAGTGTCACAAATTCAGTATCTGACCAAATGGAAAAAAATACAGTCACAATCTCCCCTTCTGCTCCTGAGCTACGGTGTTGAAGTCACAGTGAAGCTGAACTTTGGCCGTTTGGATATAAATACATTTCATCCTATTAGACATTTGTTTGAAATCAGGACTAGCAAATGAATTCTTGGAATGGGACGGACAACCCAAAAACACATGTTGCCTCCGACGGCAGCTTGAGAGGAGGCATAAAAAACCAGCAGGTTCTAAAATTTGTTGTTGTTTTTTCTTTTTTTTCCTTCTGATTTTATCAGTGTGTGACTATCTTTTGTTTTTGAACTGCTGGTTGAAAAAGACAAGCAATTTACATGTCAGAGACATGTCATGTTCATTTTCTGACATTTTATAAACCAAATGAATAACTAAAAATAATTAGCAGCTCAGGACTCCTAAAGACAACAGTAATTAGCTGCTACATGAAACACTGACTATAAAGGTACAGCGCTGAGTTTGATCTTTAATTTGGTGGTGTTTACATACACATACAGATGCAGATTAATAGTGCAGGACCTGAAACCTTAGCCTCGTCACAAATTGGAAGGAATATGTATAAAAAGGCTACAATTCTAAAAGACCCATAAAGCTGAAAGTTGGCTTTTTTAACCTCCGTCTCTGTTTAAATTTAAACCCCATGTGTTGGAGTACAGAGCCAAAACAATAGAAAATGTGTCACTGTCCAAGTACCGCACTGTATTTCTATTCTGAGCTGTGAACAAGAGCCACAATGTGTAAGCTACCACCCACTCTAACATTTGAGAGTAATTTTGAAAATAACTCCAAAAAAATCATTTTTCTCAGGGTTGAATCATGTGGTTGGTTAATATCTGGTACATGTATGAGAACAGCAACAAGAAAAAAAAAAAAACAACAAAAAAACAAACCCAAAAAACAAGATCCTTAGCCCTGAAACGAGTATTTGATTATTAAGTAAGTAAGTCGACAGAAAAGTCAGCAGCTATTGTGATAATTGATTAAGACATTTTTTAAAAGAAAAACAAAACAAATGCAGTCAAATTTTCTGTCATTTATAGACAAAACAACTAATCAATTAAAAACTGATAATAAAATTGATATGTTATGTTGTAACCCTACACCATTACATACAAGAGAGGCTCTTGGACATCTTATTAATGCTGCCATGGAGGATTCTGTACCTGCGTGTCCAGTACTAATGTGGTTCTTCATGTCGTTCTCCTCCATGCAGGCGTAGTCACAGACGCTGCAGCAGAGCGAGAACATCCACTGCTCCTTGTCCACATGGAGCGACATGTGGCTGACAAACTGGGCGTTCAGCTCCGTCTGGAAATCACACACATGGCAGCTGGACAGAGAACAGAGAGGAAAAGGAAGGAAGATGGCGAGAATAAGGGGGGGAGACGGGGCGGGAAAGAGGAGGGAGACAGTCAGCTTTAGTGTTGTACTATGTCTGCATAAATTGGTACAAGTGGTACAATGTGGATGCTTGTCTTTAAATCTGTTAAAAGAAATGTCTGTTAATCCACACTGCAAATATGCTGCTCTTTTAAATCTTTTCAGATCATGAGCCACATACCGTATTAGAGCAATAGTATGACATTTTGGGAAAGACACTCATTTGCTTTCTTGCTCAGAGTTTGATGAGAAGATCTTGTCTTGGCTTATCTACGTTACTATGAAGCTACAGCTGGGAGAACAGCTAGCTTAGCTTAGTATAAATACTGCAAGTACAGAGAAACGGCTAGCCTGGCTCTGCTCCAACTTCAAATGTTTATTTTCCAACACCTCTAAAACTCACTGAGGAGTCTTGTCGTCACTGTGAGGTTTCCACACACAACCTGTAGAACAGTTCGGCACGTAATCGCCCGTAAATGCAGAATCGTTTTTATACTCTTATGCTGTTTATGTACAGATTAAACAAAAGAGATTTAACGTGTTAATCATTGAGCGTCAGAGGTGCCGGCAGGCGGATTTGTTCGCTGCTGTCAAGAAAGCGATATTTAAATCAAATCAAGACATATATCAGGATATAATTGGAAATCAAGCAGCAGCGACACATCAATCACAAAATGCCTCAAGAGCGTCATCTGATACTGGCGACATCCTGTTATCGTTACCTGTAGTAGTAGGGGCAGTTCTTGCGCTCGGCAGAGTCAGCTGTTACAGCGCTGACGATCTGCTCAGCATCTGTGTTGACCAGTTTGACAGAGTGGATGGTCAGGTGCTGATTGAGGTTAGCCCTGCACTTGGCTGCGTAAGGACACAGGTGACACTTGTACTTCCTCTCCTCTGCAACAAATTGAGACAGACACAAGACCTCGTGTTACTGTAAACATCACCTCAGACGATATTTCATTAAGTTGCGCGCAGCCTCTGAGCCTTTGAAGCAAACTTAAACCTAATTATTTGTTGGTTAACCCTGCCTCACCAGCGGCTGACCGCTGAGTCTAACTCTAATCTTGGGATGAGGAAGTAAAAACACCTTACGATGTGTGACAAAGTCAGTCTTTCAGGGAAGCACCTGACTACTCCTGAAGAGAAATGGTGAAAATATGAGGCATGTACAGACATAGTTACATTAATTTTCAGAGCTGCAAAATAAAATAAAAATAAATAAATTATGAAAACACAGTCTTTCTTTTCATCCCAAAACAAATAAACATAACAACACATCTTCTCCCTGTAGCTTCCAGTCAAACTCAAACACACACACACACACACACACCATTTGCCCCAAGGACATGAAGCCAGGCAACCTTTATGTCGCCGGGGAAACCAAAAAGACCATCACACTGACATATGCCCCTGCTTCTGCTCTCTGTGGTGTGGCCAAGCTGTTCACAGCCAACACTCTCAGATGGCGTGTGTGTGCGTGTGTGTGTGAGTGTGTTGTGTAGTGAGTGCACGCAAAATGTGAGAGCATGTCCAATTGTGTGGGGGCATTTGGTACACGAGTCTCCATTTGTGCACCCAGTGATTTAGTCTGCAGTCTCGAGTAGGTTGTATTAATTTCTAATCCAGAGTTAATTTGCTTCAAATTAAATTGTTTATGCAGGATATTCCTTCTTTTTTTTTTTTTATTAGTTCCCCCTAATAAGGACTGAGACAGGGACTGAAGAAGACAGTGACGGGGTAGAATGGATCAATTTGGAGCAAAGAAGGTCCAAGTTTGAAAACACAGTGTAATCAAGACACAAGGGAGTGTACAGCTTCATCCTGAGGAAGTCTCCTGTGTGAGACGAAAAGTGAAAGAGGGAACCGATCGTGGCTGCATCAGAATTACCGCTGTGTGTGTGTGTGTGTGTGTGCGTGCGCGCAGATACTCTGTGAGGCATCCCTCTAGCTGGGTAATTAGACGGGCAGTTTTCCCAGTGAGACTAATCATGGAAGTAATCTCTTTAAAAGAAGGGTAATCTAGTCTAGTAAGCCTTATTTACTTACTGTGAGCAGCACAAACGCAAGCACACACGCACAAACACAGCAGCTCACGTTATCTGTACATTAACCCAGAGACGCGAACGTACAGACCAAAGTGCGGCGGCGTGCACGTACGCTGATGATGTCATCGTGTATGTGTCTTTGTGTACCTGTGTGCAGAGACAGGTGCCTAGAGAGAGTCTGCTGTCTACCGAACACCTTGCCGCAGACGGGACAGGGGAAGAGCTGTTCGTTTAGTCTCCACTGGGCGATCCCGTTTCCCGGCTCCCCGTCGTCCTTTTCAGAGTCTGCAACACAAACACAGGAGCCCATACTCATCGCTCACTGATGACACAATCAGCCACAAAAGCATCTGCAGTTATAAATCAAAGTAGCTCAAGTTCAGCATGGACTGATGTCGAAACCGTGCCCACCAAACCAAAACACACTGCCCCGGTGCGTGTGTACGCCCTGACTGTGTTGGCTTTTTTTTCTTCTGGGGTTTGGTTTTTATTCAGTAGTAGACAGTTTAGATATGACAGGAAACAAGGGGAATGTGTCAATGAATATGATAAAGTTCTGAAGCATTTACAGTACAGCATGTGTCGTAACCACTATGGCGCCCTAATTACATCTATCCTGAATGAGATTTAGCACTGTCCTCTTTTTTTTTTTAAATGTCTTTTACTTCAGTTTCTTTCTTTCTTCAAACTCTACGCTGACTGAAAGACGTTCGGCAGGTAATGGTAATATACGCTGTTTTCTTTTTGAATGAACTGAGGGGGTGAAGGGGGAAGTCCTACCTTTGCTGACTGTCGCCTTTTGATTTCACTTATATCACAATTGACGTTGTTAAATATTGTTATTAAACTGGGCAATCGTTTCACTGTTTGTTTTTACTTGCCATAAATCTGCAAACGTAACACATCTTTTGGAGCAATTATTTTCTTGACAGGCCAGCGCATCCAGCAAGTAAAGTTTTCCCCTGTTTAGCCTCTTGGCGACTATTGTTTTTTCTTTTTGGAATAGTCGCTCTATAGTGAGTTTCTGCCCAGTGTTGATGGTGTACATGTGATCAGCCTCCCGCTGACTAAAAGTTTACATAATTTGCAGATGAAATTCAGTGCACATAAACTTGACAGTTCTGGCTTAGCAAAATAAAGAGTACAGTTTATTGTTTATATGCAACAGCAAATAGTGGCAGCTTCTAGAAGGATAAGGATACAATGAAGAACAGCAGAGGTTTTTTTTTCTCATATTCAGGGTTATTATGTGAACCAAATGTTAAAGAACTGGTAGACTGGCTTTGGAAGGTGGTGTGAAAGGACATTTTACTATTGCACTGACTCACAAACCTTGGAGCATTTTTTTCTGTATTGGTCTCGCATATTTAATATGCCCTCTAAGCTAATGAATTTATGTTGTGTGCCTTTGTTTACTTGCTTTTATTTGTATCACACCGTCCCTCTCAAATCCTTTTTTGAACAGTCAAAGCAAAATGCAACACCTTGCATATATATTTAAATACGTATTTTTCCAAAGCAGAGTGGCTTGTGTAATCGCATATGCGAACTATCTGTTGAATACTCTGTTTTATATGTGCTGCAAAAAGAGTGTTTGATAATTCATTAAGCGTACCTGAATTTTATTGCATTCTTCACTACTACTTTATACTTCATGTTATCTTGATTTTGAAAAAAATTTTTAAAAAAAATAAACAAACGTGGGTCAGTTGAAATGATTAGTGCATTGACAGACTATTTTATTTTTAATTTCAGTTGATTTTTAAACAAAAATGCCAAACTTTGCCAACACAAAGCTTCTCCAACATGAGAATTTGCTGCTCTTCGTTTGTGTATCGCTGTGACCTGAATATTTACATATTAACCTCTTTCTTCTGCAGGTCTGTAATAAAGGTCTGTGTAGGTCTGTGGGCACTGGAATGAATCTGAGTGAGGGCACATGGGCGTGTCGTACTGTAAAGCAGCATTTGAGTGAAAACTAAGTAAATAATCGGCTAAAAACAGCACGAATGTGAGTATAACCACACAAGTGGAGAAAGTGTCACAATGAATTAGATGACTTAGCGCAACCTCACCCAACCTGCAGATCGTGGACTGCCTCTTACCTTGATGGTCCTGATATCCGACTTTGATCGGCTATTCACACTTCTCCAAACTCACTGTCTGTGTGGGGCTTATTCTGAGAACCTTATACCTTCTTATGGGGCTTGTAGCTAATGCTTTGCACGTAAAAGCATTAACTTGTTCTGACTCACAAGTAAGACCAGGGGATGGCCTGGTTAGGGCAGTGTCTCGAGGCCAGGTCGTGGCAAGCACACTAATGATTAAACCAGTTAGGGAGTGGCATGGGCCTTGAAGTGGTTAATGGTTTAATTAGTGTTATTAGAACTGGAGAGAGGGACACAAACAACAAATGTAGGATTGTGCTAAACCCCAGACTTAAGGGAGAAGATGGCAGAATCCTGAGGTCACGCTGGTATTACACAAACACCTCCTCACAGATTCTTTCTTTATAGCTGAAGGGTAAAGGCTTAAATAGTTGCTGCAGTCAGACAGAACATCACTGTCCATAAATGTATAACACTGCAGCACAAATATCCTGTTTTTCCCCTCTAAATACAGACACACTGTCAAATGCATTGTTAAAATATCTGCAGTAAGGATGTCAACATTTCCTTTTAAATACACAAGTCTTAACAAGTCTTAAGAAAATCGCGACACAGCAGTAAATTCTAACTCATCACTCCCAAAATTTTTACTATTGGTTAATTATATGTACCAATAATATCTAAATAAACTACAATAATAGCTAAAGAAAAACACATTTTTAAATAGCTTTTCTCAGCTTGCTTCCAGGTTTGCCCAGTGGCAAGGCCGAGTGGCACAGCCATATGCAGTTTTAGATAACACATTCATGGTTCCTTAGCTTAGCTGCTCACTGTTGCTCTGTACCTTTTAAATCTCTGTGTGGTGGGTCACACAGATAACATGTCTTTACAATGTCCTTTCAATACCATCCTGCTGGCTCACTTAAAAATAATAAATAAAAAAAAATTTAAAAACAGGCTCTGTCACCACCTCCTCTGCCGGTTTAACGCTGGAACAAGGAAGCCCACCATTTGGTGTTCCCATGTTACAGCAAGGCGAAATAGCAACGCAATATTCCAATCTTGAACAAGACAGGAGGAAAGATGAACTGGCAGGACACTAAAATTTCACAAACCAACTAAAAATTCTAACCAATGAGCGGAGCAGGGAGAAACAAAACGGGAAAGAGAAATGAAGACAGAGTATAAGAGAAAGAACTGGTGTAGACCGACACATACGAAGATGAGGAAAGAGTAAAACTGTACAACAATAAAAGAGCGAGCAGCAGAGGCCGGATCTGAAGCTTAAGCACACAAGGGAAAGGGGAGGTGGACTGGGCGAATTAACTTTCAGGACACTCTTGACACCCAGAAGCCAATCAGATTTTCATTAACTGGCAGAGGGACAGGCAAAGCTGGCACAAGCTAATTAACCTCTAGATCTCTCACTGCCAAAGGAACATGGAGGGAAGTTCTGGGATGCCAAGGAAGAGGGGAGGAGAGCGAGCAGGGGGATGCCCTGGGCAGAGGCCTTCAGGTTGGGGAAATGTGTGAGCGTGCAGAAAGACCGGACGGATCTCTAAATATGGAGGGAGGAGAGGGGGTTTACCAGAGGGAGAGGGGGAGATCATGTTAAGCTGGAGGTTGTTAATTCTGACGTGTCCTTGCGGCCGTATACAATTCGACTATAATTTCTTGATTATCACAATAGCTGCTGATTAATTTTCAGCTGACAGACAAAGTGATTATTCAACTGAACACTGCAGCTCTAGAAGACACAATATGAGCAAAGACAGTGCTGATCCAACGACTCCCTGCTCCCGTGCGTGTCTGTTTTGCGTCTTACCATGAAACGCCGCCCTGGTAGAAGAAGTGGCCTCCGCAGGGGAAGAGCTCTTGGAGCGCGAGTTAAAGGGTGATTGTCTGAAGCACTCGTCCAGGAACGGACTGAAACAGGACACATAATGAATTAATCACACATTCAAACCATATTTTTAAAATTCAGCTTATTACTTTTGAATTTGAGAATAATCATCGTTGAGTATTTTTGACTCACCTGTTTATTCCCACCATGTTACTGTCTTTGTGGTTGTTAGATTTGCTGACTTTTTCTGTGGGGCGGAGGAGAAAATCAAGGAACTGTCACATTAGAGTCAATGAAATATTATTTATATACTGACATTATATTATTGTCCCATCTATTAAAATACTGGATTACAGTGTAATTTCCCAATACGACCACGTGTTATCATGTGACCGAAGTTCCGTTGTTACGTGCCGCGATGACAACTGAGCCACCGTCACGACAATTAAGCAAACTCTACTGATGTCGAAGAATGAAGTGGCTCCAAAGGTGTAAATGGAGAAGCTGGCATTTCCAAGGTCAAGTGTGTCAATTTATGTTAATGTTTTAAGTCCTGAGCCCATAGTTGAGAAGAGCAATTTAGATGTCACGAGCGGTGACTGTAAATTACGCTGTAGGTTAATAAACTGTTGCCAAAAACTTCCTAAAACTTAGCTGCAAACTGGCAGGACAGAGAAACAAACACTATATGATCCCGATTTAACTCGGCTAGTAAAGCACAGGTTCGCCGTGCCAGCAGGGGTGTGCTGGCCATCTGGAGAAGTGGGAGTCTCCGTGGTGGGCCTGCCGACCTGTGGGCCGAAAGTAAGCCCAATAACACCAGTATGAAAAGATTAAATTAAAAAAAATCTGCATTAAAGTACCCAGATGGTACGTGCGTGTTTGTGTACAGTTGCCTTCTTGTATTGAAATGTAAAAGTCTGTTGAGGGCTATTTATCAGGGCAATAGTTTTCCAATATTTCACGGTAATACTTCAGGAAAAATAAATACAAAATGTGTGTCCAATTTCAAAATCGGGGTCTGAACTAAAACTAGAACTTGTTTTTTGTTTTGCTCTCACACATCAGCACCTGATTTTAACTTCCAGGAGCCGTTTGTCTGTACTTCTCTCAACTTGTGAAAACCCTGCTGAGGAGAATCAGACACCTCCTGATGCTTAACAAGCCTAATATTTTATTTCACAAAAATGTAATAATTTCTTCTGGCATTAGTAGTAAGTGAAAGTACTTGACCTGCAAATAAACCTTGATATAAAAATATTTCTATAGTAGTGAGTCAACTGACTTTCTGTAACTTTTTTCTGTAACTTTATAGTCCTGACAGCGTTCACACTTTTCCCTCTGGCACTTAAGATCACACATGAAGCCAATTCTCTATAAACACATACACATGCAAGGCAGGTACAGTCTCTGTTGCATACACCTGTAATGATGCATATACATTTTTAAGTAGAAAATAAAGGGCTTTTGCGTCCACCTCTGTTCTCAAGTGCCGTTTCAGAGTGAGCCACTTCTAGTTCAACATGGTTGAAGCTCACCATGATCTGAATACATGTTCAGCATAACACAGGAGCCATTTCAAGTTAATGACAATGGCGGCGAGGTTTCCAGGTGGTAACAAAAGCGGGAGTTGTAAAATGAGCTAATAGCACTACTTGGACAGCTGATGAGAGCACAGATCGTGGGTTTTTGAGAATTCAGAGCATTATACAAAATGCCTGAGAATTGAGCCATATGTGTGAGCTTCAAGGCGATGTACTGAAGTGAATTTCAAAGCTGCAACAATCTCAGTGTTCAGAGCGACCTTGCTACTGATGTGTCTCTGAGGTCCTACTGCTCTGGGTAATTCATATTGATTGCTCATTGTGTGACAGCAGCCCACTCTGTTCCAGTCCCCCTCACATTCAAACCCAGTTCTAAGGCGGGGGGGGGGTTGTTGCTGTTGCCAGGCTAGTGATGCCCTCGCCTCCTTGGGTGGGCATACTATGTACCCCCGCTGCCCTCCCCTACCCTCCTTATGCTCTCCCCCCTTAACACCCTACTTCGTCACACTGCTCGCCAAGGACAGAGGTCTTTTTCCACGTTGCCATGGAGATGCCGCACGGGAGAAATGTAAAGGGAGGGAGGGGAAGTGCTTGGGGTGGGGGCGGGGTGGGGGGCATGTGCAGCCAAGTGTGCTTGAGCCGGCATGTCTCAAAACGAGTCAGGGGAGGGAGAGAGAGAGAGAGAGAAGGAGAGGGAGGAGGGAAGACGGGGGCATTTGTGCAGACACCACTCCCCATGGGGCCTTGTGTGAGTGTGTAAAGGTGTGCATGCAAGACTGTGTGGGAAAGAAAGACTGTCAATGTGTGAATTTGTGAATATGTGTGAAAGCAAGAAGAGAGAAAAAGATTTTTACACAAGCTTGTTTCTGTATATGCCATTTAAGTGAAGCAATCACAGGCTGGATAATCTGGGGTCACAGCCCAGAACTACAAGCCTGACCTGACACCCTCTTCCTCCAAACCCCCTCCCCGAACACATACACGCATCTACTATTTTCTCTGAGGGGCGATGGTTCCACCTCAAAGCTCCTTCGTAATCTAGCTATACAAACAGCTGTCTGCTGTTTCAATGTCACTTTCATGGCCGCACAGGTAGAAAGCAGGATTTCACATGTCATACATCCTTGACTTTACTACAAAGCCGCCAGAGGATGGAAATGGAAACATGTAGGTTTTACGGTTGAGTATCAAAAACTTTCCAAGGTTTATGCTGCGGTGCTGCAGGGAAAAAGAAGATGTGTTGTGGATCTTCTGTCGCTCAGAGAACAGCGTGTGCCTGACATGTCTCGAAGCAACATACCTGACAATTTGAACAGTAGTTCGGAGGCCATTTTGACCGATATGTCCTGGGAGAAGAGGTCTTTCTGGGGGCGGGCCAACGTCTCTGGGAGGTTACTCATCGGCTCACTCTTCTCACTCGCCCCTAAAGTGCTGAAGGGCAGCAGGTGAGAGGCAGGTGGGGTGAGTTCTGTGGGGGGTGGGTCCACCTCCATGGGCTCTGCCTTTACTTTCACCTTCTGGTAGTGGGCATCTTTGTTGTTCTCTACAGAGGATGATTAAAAAAAAAAGAGGACAATTACTGGTTAGACTCTGATTAAGGAGATTAAACTATTCTACATTATTTAAGAGTAAGGATTTTCGTTTATTCACGGAATGAAGGTTATGAAGACCGGATTGAAGACACACAATGACCAACCAGAAAAGCAGAAACCTGTACAACGTAATGCAATTCTTTGTGGCATATGACCCAACACAAAAAGCAATGTCAGACTGGGGCTCCTTGTCATGTTTCGGATGTCTGTGAGTTGTTATTGGGTTGGAAGCTAAAGTACGACAATCCAAATATCAGCAAAAACATGAGCATTGCAGCTAAAGCCGAGCTGACCCGGTTAGCATCTTGCTGTGTAATTATTAAGGCACGAGGGCATCGAGGTCAGACTCTTGCTTGGGGAAGGCGCTCCAGCAGCTCATGTAGGTTCACGATGGCAAACAGCAAAGACACAAAACGGTTTAATGATTGCTAACCATGAAACAGTGAATCCAAGAGTCTCTGAATGGTTTTCAGCACATAAACAATAATCTGAAATGGGGAAAACAACCGTGGACTCACTTCTCATACAAGTTCAAAAGGTGAAGAGAAGAAGGCAGGCTAAAAATAGTCGAGATGGCATCTGTTAGGAACGTCCCGAGCCGATCTGCAGAATCAAACACTGACTCTCCTCTCTCTGTAGACATTAAAAGAAAGGCTATAGGCTGCCATAAAAAATATTGGAAACTATTAAAAGGAAACTGTGAGGCAGGCTATATTTTCTTAATGCAGAGCTACTCCGCTGTTAGAAACTGGTTCTCCAACAGTCTCTATGGCGAAATTAACTAAATTAAATATAGGCCTACTGTAAGTATACACAGTGCAGCTGTACTCTGTGGGAAAAAAAATTAATAGATCAGATTGTAAGAAAAAAAAAAAACAGCTTGGGACACCCCTTAGCATCTGTATATGCAAGGTATCTGATCTTTTGACTGCGGCGATGGCAGGAGGCAGTGTCTCAGTGTGGTGACAAGAAAGAGCAAGACAAAGCAGTGGGGTTGATACAGTGCTGCTGACATGGCGACTCAGCACGATTATGGGATATATGAATTTGGCAGGGCATCGGGAGCAGTAGGAGGGGCAGGGGGAGGTTAGAAGAGCGAGAGGAACAGTGGGGGAAGGGGGGGTGAGATACAAGACAGTAACCCTGTGCTAACCCTGCCACCCCCTCCTCTCACATTCTCCACTCCTCTGCTGAAGGAGGCCTGTGTGAGACACCAAGACTGGACCTACAGTCCACTGTGCGCACGTGCGAGCATGCAAGAGTATCTACTGAATCACTGTGTGTGTACTGCTGTGTTTATGTGGATGAATTAAAGTGTGCACTGCCCCTCGCCTCCTCCCCGAGGTCCAGGTGTCTGGTTTAGTGGTAGCAGCCAGCATGTGGGGGGGACACTGACAACCATCAGCCCCACTAATCCCTTAATCAGGTTGCCAGAGTTGGCCAAGAGTAACCTAGGAAAGGCTGATGGAGGGGCAGAGCAGAGGAGGAGAGAGGCGGGAAGGCGGAGGGGTTGGGGGCACTGCTCTGTAAGGGTCAACCAAGGGACACGCGAGCTGCTTCCATCATTGGATCGCCGCCCTGACGACAGAGACTGAGTGGACTGCCGCTCTGCAAAAACACTCACAGTTGCACGTTAAAAGACATCCACACACTAAAAGGGCACAACATGGACTTGAGCTCTAAGTGTTGGGACAAACACACTCACAACCCCAAAGAGCTATTACAGAGAGATCACATGACACAGAGAGAAAATATTTGATCATAAACACGCCGACAACATGTTGAAAGCATCACATCAGGGCAGGCCAGGAGTCTACCTGTCACAAAGTGAAAAAAATGAAAATGTGGCCTTACTCCCACACTGATAATAGCTATGGCTTTTTCATCAGGGTCATAACCTAATGTTCTGAAGCCATAAAAAGCAGCCCTTAGTCTGCCTGAATCCAGCATGTGTGTTCTGTAAGTGTGTGTAAGAGTGTGTGTGTGTGCTTTTGTTACCTATTGGGAACCTTTTTCAGTTTTAACACAACCTTGTTGTGGCCAGTAGGCCTCACAGGGATCAAAGTCCATTTCTAATGAGACACAACGAAATTTCTGAGGTCCTGGTTAAGGCTGGGGTTAGGCATGAATTGGTTATGATTAAGGTTAGGGTTAAGGTTTGGCTTAGGCTGTCAACAATGAATGGAAGTCAATGCAATATCCTAACAAGGATAGCTATGCAAACTTGTGTTCGAGAGTGTATCTGTGCCCTGTGTGTTTATTTATGTATATGTCATCCCCTCTGGTGCAGAAGCCTCCTCTGTGGTACACCAGCTGCCATTAGGCCACAGAATCAGGTCTGGAAAAGCATGTCCATGTGCGTTTTTGTGACCTGTTGGGGTAATAATAGATCTGGTATAAACACAGACTTTGTTGGGACCAATAGTCTTCACGGCGACTATAGCCCTATTCTAAAGAGGAAAAATGTCATTTCGGAGGTCCTGGTTGAGGCTAAGGGTAGAAAGTTAGGTTTAGGCTGTCTACAATGCAGTGTCCTAAGGATCACGAGTATGTGTGAGTGAGTACAAAACTGCCCTTTTCCGCAAAATAAATATCATAGCTTTTCTATGATGTCAGTGTTGCTAAAGTTCCTCCTAATGTTGAAGGAGTTTCAGTAAAGCTTATCAAACACAAATAAAGTCTATGGGAAATAAACAGGGTTAAACTGCAGGCTATCACAATGTGTGTGTGTTATGAGTATAATAACAGGAGTAATAGTATACACAGAAGCCATTTTTGCAGTAAGAATTGAAAAATACTGAAAACCAGGGAAACTGATCATTCCATAACAAATAATCTAATTGATTACATTTACATTTAAAATCACAATGTGGCCTTATATCTAGAGAAATATTAATCTTGCAAAAAAATGCACGAGTCCTCTGGAGAGTTTGGCTGCCTGTCCTCGTCTGAGCTTTAGATAGGGACAACATAGTCCAGTTAAACTAGCAGTACTATCATTTAATTTACCACCGTCTCTTTGAATTTCAACTTCAACATTTAAAAAGTGGAACACAAAAGGAACCTGAAAGTATTCATTTGATACCCCTGCGCTACATTGTTCCAGTTTTTGAAATTTTTAGTGATAAATTTCTATCAGCATTCCTGACTTTACTGAATTGCTCAAACTGAGCTAACATGATTTGAGAGCTAGTATAACTATTAAGTACACTTGCAGACCTCTTTCTTGTTTTTCTGGCTGTTTGTTTGGTAAAGAAGTGGTGAACTTCTGATGAGGTTTTAGATTCAGTTGATTCAATTTGTGAAGCACTACATGTGCTTTAGAGTCTAAAGAAACCCTTTTAGAATGCAAGTCTGGATTAGGTTAAAACTTTTGTCTCAATGTGACCTATAACCAAGCGAAAGCCTGCAAACAAATACGTGGTTTGTAATGGCTACCACGTTGCACAGTTGTTACAATGTGCTTGAATGTGATCTGTATGCCAAGTTACCCTAAATGCACTATACATACCTGGTCCCCTCTGACGCAGCACTACTCAAGGTTTGAGGTGGAGTGAAAGTGACTGGGGTTTGTGCAATGTTCTGTTTTTAGGGATCAACTTTGACCTCATGTGTCTCCTTCAATCTGCACGGACTCGACAGCTTGTCTGGCTGAGAATATAGATCATACAGATCCAGGATTTTTGACTACACTTAGACCAAAAAGGTCCCATACCATTAGTGACCGAATGCATGCAAAGTCAATCTATTGCACCACTGTGATGCATCAAACAGCAGAGAAACAAAAACTTGACACACAGTCAGTGAGGCAGTCAGACAGTGGGAGAGGCAAAGAGGAAGGGTAAAGAGATGGAAGAAACTGTCAAATAGCGCCAGGAAGAGAACACCTAGGGGTAAGAAAGGAAAGAAGAAAGTGGGATGAGAGAGAAGAGCTGGGGGAGGAAAAAAGGATAAGGAATGGCTAGAGCCTAAATGACAACCTCTCCACCCCCACCATCCTGTTATCCAAGTCTACCCTTCTCCCTGCTCTGTTATTCCACATCTCTCTATCCCTGCCCCCATCCCTCTCTCTCTCTCAATCTCTCTATTCTCTTGCTCTCTAGCCGACCTGCTCAGACAGGGGTGAAGAGTTCAGGCGCTTCAAAGGCTGCAGTGTGGAGACTGCATGTCATGTGGGAGCCACAGCAGTCTTGCCTGCAGACTTCACAGACAGCTGCTGCTACAATTGATCCTCGACCAGCCAGCTCTCGGTAGTTGGGCCTTCCAACGGTCGCAGACTGCAGCTATATCTGACTCTAGAGCAGCGCGCTTGATGAACAGGCCATCAGAAAACAGATATGGACCTTATAAAGCGGTCCTAAACAAAAACATTTGGCACAAGCCAGAGCTGACCCGTGGATAGCAAAACTTCATCATACAAGGTCAACCCAAAAGATGACAAGCGACCGCATCGGTATTTCAAACAATCACTTCTGCTTATAGAAGTACCCACCCCAGGAAACAAACACCCATAGCAAGGGGCAAAAGGAATCAACTCTTCATTTCTGTAAACAGAACCATAGGCAGTGACGAGAAGCCACTGAGTCAGAGAGAAAGATGTGGAGGTAGGGAGGGTGGGAGTAAGAGAGGTCAGCAAGCGGCCACACCGAGGGGGCATGATGAGGACACTGTCAGAGCAGTGTAGAGCTTAACATAAACTAATACTGTAGAGTAAAGCCAGTGTTGTGACTTCATTGTGATGAGACTAGCCTAGAGTAAATATTGAATCCTTTCATGTGAGGATAAAGATAACTAATGAACATTACATTCACTTATTTAAACAATTTCTGCCGTTTCAATTCAATTAAAGATTAAATAATTTTCCTTGTCACAAAAAATCACCCGACCAATATAACCAGTGCCATTATATGGTTTCCTAACCTTCGACTGTGCTTTGCTGGCCATAGTAGCAGCGCTATGACATGTAATACAAACAGCACAGTGTAAGGCCAGGTGTTCATGTTTTGGTGATAAATCAGATATTTGAATATTTGAAATTAAACAGTTAGTTATCAGTGCACCATTATTGAACTGATTATTTATTCATCATCAACTGTAGTAGAAGTGTGGGGTGCAAATATGTAGCAATTACATAATAACATGTAATGTATGAAGAAAAAAAAATATCCAATGTAATTTAAACAAGAGTGTCAATCAGCCCTTTTGCATCTGTCACTGAAGTCTTTTCAGGACAGTTCTCCACTTTGGTTGACTAAATCCCTACAGCTACATTATATGGACAAAAGTAGAGGGACACACCTCTTTATTATTTTATTATTTTTGAGTTTAGGTGTGATATGGGGCTGTTTTTCAGGGGTTGGGATGAGTCCCTTACTTCCAGTGAAGTCCTAATGCTTCAGCATATCAAGACATTTTTGACAATGCTACGCTTCTTTTGTGGCTATGTGGCAACCGTTTGCGGAAGGCCCTTTCATATTCCAGCATGACTATGTCCCAGTGCACAAAGCAAAGCTCTATAAAGACTTTTGGTGTGGAAGTACTTGACTGGCCTGCACAGAGTCCTGACCTCAACTCCAGCCAACATTTGGGATGACCTGGAACGGAGATTGTGAGCCAGACCTTTTTGGTCCAACATCAGGCCTGACCTCACAAATGCTCTACTGCTTGAACGGGTAACAATTCCCACAAAATCGAGTGAAAGCTGTTATAGCTGCAAAGGGGGACCAACTCCATGTTAATGTCTATGTAATCAGAACCCCATGTCATTAAATGTTCCTGTTGGTATAATGGTCAGGTGTCCTAATACTTTTGTTCCTGAAGGCTGGAGGTGATGTACAGCATGCATTTTATCTGTATCACAGAGCACAGCCATTGCACACCGTAAGCCACAGTGGTTACCTGAAGGAAATCACGCACAAAAGCTATAAGAGTTACAAAAAAACAAAACAAAACCCAAAACTTTAAACTCTTGATGGAGAGTCATGTAATGGGCAGTTTTCCCAGTAGACAGTGTGAATGTAGGCCGACACCGTGTGCTATGTCAGTCAGTTGTGGCTCCTACAGGAAAGACAATCGTGAAATCTTCTGCGGAAAAGCCAGATGGAGTCGGCATGTTTTGATTATAAACAGCTTTAATTATCACTCAGTCAATCAGCTTTGGCCAGTACTGTAGGACCTAAATCAACATCCACTTTCTAGCTTTTTGCTGAATTCAGTTAATCGTTCTCTCACACAGACAAAACTTAAGACAATACATTTTCTCATAAAACTACGGGCAGCAACTATGGCTCGAGCAGGTGAACCAAACGGGATAAATGGCAGCTAATAATATTATTAAACCTGCATTTGAACTGTACAGAGGAAAAAAGATCAGACAGAATGTTCATGTTTCTTTGTTACTGTTGGATGTGGAAATAGGTTGGTGTTTTTTTTAAATATCAAGAAAAAGAAAATCATACGCTAAAAATGTGTCTCTACCAGTTTGGTTGGAAGTCTTTCTTCACCTTAGTGGTCAAAATTGCTTAATGCAGCTTTTATTAGAGCGGTAACAAGCACTGCAGAGGGGGAGAGGGCCTGTAAAATGTCCTCAGAGATGGCAGGCCTGTTCCTAAGGAATGAGTTAAGCGAGTACAAAGTGTGATTTCACACCTATGGTGAGGGTGGCTGGATGGTGAGTGGGTGGCACGGCTGTTACCCACACGATGCCAGTCTGCCAGGGCACCACCTAGGTCCCTGCAACCCCCCAAACTCCCCCTCCCCCTACCTTCCTGTGACGCCATGTTCCCCTTGCCCTGCAACACCAGTGCCCATCTGCTAGGACACGTTAGCCGCTGGCGCCAGGGACTATTTAGCCCGCTGTAATTAGCCCCCAGACACCAGCAACCTGGTTTTAAACAGATGTGGGGGAGGTAGCGCTAGCAATGCGACTCAACATGACCAACCAGTGTTTGATAAGGAGGAGAGGAGAGGAGAGGGAGGTAAAAGAGAGGAGAAGAAGTGACCCAGTTAAGGGGATGATGCAACTCATGTTACAGCACAATGGGCTGTAATGATGACAACCACACTTGCTCTGACTGTCCAGTGCCATGGTCGAGGAAGGATGAGCAGCAGAAATCTAATTAGGCTGTGTCCATTTGCTGTACGACGTGCAAAACTGAGAAAATAAGCACTTTTTTTTTTTTTTTAACAGAGCCACAGCGATGTTCGGAACAAAGGAAATGCTTAGCCTAAAATCCCCAATGTTATTTCCCTATTTAAGCATCCATACTGGGTTATTGTGTTCCTGGGCTGACCTTTAACGGGGGACAGAGAGAGGTCACAGTGTAGACGCCCTTGAACCTCATAACTGTAATCACACGTGACTGTAACGGCATTGACCTTTCTCTGGCTCTCTCCTCTCCTCCTCGCCATCTTTTTCTCCTTCCCTTCCCCCCCAGGGTCATTTGAGGGTCCAGACTCTTGTCAAGGCTGTCACTCTAGACAGCCCTCTCCATCTACCACCCCCGCTGTTGCCATGGCAATGGACGGCACTGCGCTCCGAGGACTGTGTGAGGGGGCAGTGGGAGCCAGCGGAAGGATGAACGCTGCAGCATCTTTCCCTAACCTAGGTCAACCTTGCAGAGCTAGTGTAAGTAATGGGAGGGGATAAACGCTGGCCGTGCTGCTTGAGGACCAAATAAACTGGCAGGATAAAAAGCCAAAAAGGATGGGAGACAAAGAGGGAAAACAAAGATGAAACAAAAGACATAGGTGGAAGCAGTGCAGTAGGGGAATTATATACAGCCCACATTATTCTCTCAGTTTCTCTCTGTGATTTAACACAAAGGCCAACATATTAAATTAGGTTTTTTCTGTTGTTTTAAAGTAGTGATCATGTCATCTTTGTCTTCCTCAAACGTTCACACAAAAGCACATTCAAACACACAGGGAAACGTGACCTGGGGGCAGGCAGTGGAGCAGCACACATGCAGTACCACAGAGCTTCCAACCAGCGTGAGTCACTCTGAACACCAGTCAACCCAGAGAGAACAATGGCAACCGGTGTGTGAGGTGTCTGTCAGGCATGCACACACTGGCAAAGGATGAAGAGCCGCGGATGGAGCAACTCCCCACTGCGCCACCATCAGACTGTCATTTACTTTGTGGTTTTTAACACCGTGGATGCATATTTTCACAAGTGTGTCACACTGTAAGTTTCATGGCATGCTAAGTATCAGATTAACTAAAATTTGAAATGTTTTCGTTTCAAATTGTAGTTCATTTAAATAAAAAGGTTATCAAAAATACATTATCCCTGTATTGCATAATGTTTTTCTGTGTATCATATTGTGAGGGAAGCCAGTTTTTTGGGTACATACTTCAGCAGAATTGATTCTTGACTGCCTGAGAGATACACTCCAGCGACCCACTGAGGACAAACACCTGTCCATAACATGCATGGACTTAGCATTCAGCAGTGATTTTGAATATATGCTAAACAAGCATCAGCTTTAAACTTAAATTAGCAGTGAGAGAAAGTGTGTGGTACTTGGAAAAACAACAGTGAACTGAACTGTTAAAAAATTAAAAAACTAGAACTGACTCCCACCTGAGGACTTCTTACAAACAGAAGCTGTAAAGGCTAAATCATGCAGCGCTGGATGATGTCAGGGTGGTCCACAAAGGTTGACGCAGTCTGCATGTCAGATATCTGTTTAACTGGCTGTTTTAAGTTCAATGCAGCAAGCAAGCATCTGCTGCCATTTTAATGGCATTGTTATGAAAAGGGACATCAGGACAAAAAAAAATGGCTGCACAACACAAAACAGAACTTATCCTCAACACACTGCTTCTTGTTCCCAAAAAACTTGGAATAAACCACAGATGTAAGTTACTTTGAATATCATCACTGAGGATACAAAGGCTTCACTGACACCAACTGGAGTGAAGCCCTTAGAGAAAGCAAGGCTATTTCACCAAATATCCTTTATCAACACATGTACAACCAGGCCCCCCCAGTTTCAGCTTGGTTAATGCTTTGCTTAGAGTTTAAATTACCTGAAAGCTTAATTAGCAGCTCAGAGGCCACCTTAACGTTGATGTCCTGGTTCAACAAGCTGTTCTTAGCCATGGGGCTTCCTTCCCTTGGTTTCAGTGGCCCTGGGCGCTCTGTGGCTGCTGCAGCCCCAGCTGGCACGTCCTGGCAGAAAGTCGCCGGGAAGCTTGGCTGGACTTGACTCTGGGACCGGGAGGATGGTCTAGGGCTCAGTGCTTCGTCCACTTTGGGCTCTTCCTTCAGGTGGAATGGAGACTTAAGTGTTTCCCTCTGATTGGCCGCTGTAGTCAGACAGAAAAAGAAATGAGAAAAAATTAAGTTTAGTGACAGACCACGAGGACATCACATCAACATCTGTTGAACCTGAACGTTTCTTATGAGTGAAGAGCTAAATACACATAACGTAATGCATTAAAATGTAAATTAAATGGAACAACAAAGTGGCCCACAGTGAATTTTCACAGTCCTGTCACTACAACAGACACCACAGTTGGTGTGTTGTGGGCCAACACAGAGGGTGCAACCTCATGACTGTCCTTCTCTCTTGGTGTTTAGGGCATCCATAATTCCCAATTCATTTCCCTCCTCTTCTCTCCTTCACACTGCCCCAGTCCCCATCCCATTCCTTTCTCAACACTTGGCTTCCTCATCCCTTCTCACCCCAGATGTTGTCCGAATCCTCTTCAGGCGTAAGGACATGAAATAACTCTTGTACCTCTGTAGAGCGCGCTAACAATCGGCTGAAGCCTTATCTGGCCTTATCTTTGCAATGTGTAGCCTTGGTTGGGGAGTGAACTGTCACATGGATCCCTCTGCTCTAAAGTCATCTTCAAGAGAAACTGGGCCACATCTAATCCGCCTAAGATGAATAATTAATAATTAGACATGGAGCAACTTCCGATGGCCGCCAAGAAAAGAACAGCGGGGCCAGCGTCTCTCTTTGTGTCTCCCAGCACGTTCCACTACACGTTGTACTAAAACGAAGATTCACACAGACTATAGCTTACACCATTGCTGAAATTCAGAATGGCTATAAAACATAGAGTTGCTATGGAAATATGTTTTAAAATACATTATGTCTTTCTGTGCAAAGTTACTTGGTATCTTTGTTATAGGACACCACTGTTTTACTAAGGGTGCATGAAACTTGCTGCAAAAAGTATATTTTCACAATGTTCCATGTTTCAAGAAAGCAAAATTTTCTTTTCTCTTTCCAGGTTTATGACGTAATAATTTCGCTTGTTGTAACCTTTTACTTTTCATGGTTAATAAGCTGATAACGATCACCTGCTGTAGAGGGAAGTGGGGAGTCTAGTTTGTATAGTACCAGAGAAATCATGTTCTCTGCAATGCTACTATATTTTTTCTTGTCAATAGTAAAAACCAATTAGCCAGTTTGGATGCATCAGCATCTGCAAACGTGGTGTTGTGATGTAGACTGTTTGACATGTAAGTCAAGAAGCAGCGCTGTTAAAGTGAAGTTTAAAAGGCAGGCCATCACACATGCTAATGATGACCAAATGTATCAGTGGTTGCTGTCTATGGTTTCGCAACTGTCTTCGTTAATGGAAAAAAAATATCCACACCTCAAGTGTTAATTTTCTTCACAGCAGAATATGCTTGTAATATAAAACCACTGTAACAGTCACGCATTTTGAAATAAGCAAAACAAAAAAAAAGAGTGGGGTGCTGCTAAAGACATGCCTCAATATTCACCTATACATAAAAATTAAAGTTTAATTCTAATTTAAATTTGAAAAAAATTACATTTTTTACAATATTATTCCAGAAGTTTCATGGTGGATAAGCAGGGTACCAACAAACACGACACATCTTAACAACACCCGTCCCAACCCCTGACACATCAAGTTTTCAAACAAACAATATTTACACTACTACAACAACTATCTCTCTTACACAAACACACACAGGGCATGGATATAAGAGAGGCTATCACTCTTGGAATAGACTGCTGTCCAGTCTCCTCTGGCCCCAGCAGAGATCTGCTCTGCTCCTCACCCTACCGTCTCACCTAACATCTCTAACTGCCACAGGCCTGCCGCCCCCTGCCCACATCATCAATCTGTGCTGGCTCCAGCCTCTCTGATTAATGATGATCTACGCTGGAGGGATAGAGGGCTGAGGGACAGAGGGTATGGAGCAGGAAAAGGGGACAGGTGCTGGTGTTTTGACCACCCATGTGATGCCACAGTGCCCCTCTATGGCGGGTTGGGGTTGCGGTTCAAGAGGGGGGAGGAAGAAGAGGTTGAGCCGAGGGGGAGGAGGAGAGGGGGCAGTGACCTTCAAGTTCAGGGGCAGCGGCGCAGGGTCGCATGCGGCACCAGCTGGAAATGTCACACCGTCAGATGTCAGCGGGCAGGCTAAGTATAACCTGGTCAGCACCTGGAAGGACGTCCTCTAATTAGAAGCGTGTTGGGCCATGTCGGATCAGACAGGGACAGCACACTTGGTCACCGCCTTACAAACACACATTATAAAAATACACTATCCCATTTACCCACGCAGACACATACTTCTCATCTGTATCCAAAGGAAAAATGCTTACTTCATGTGTCAGACTGCGTTCAGAAAAATCAACATAAGCTATAGATGAATACAGAATCAACACAAACTTAGATTCTTAAATTCTCACGAGAACAAAAACAACCCCAGGACGTGCACTCACACACAAAGCCACACCAATCCGATGACCTTTTAGATTGCTATAAATAGAGTGTATTTCTACTAAGAATCTATGTTACAGAGCCCAATGAATTATTTAGTAGGCTAATTCAATGGGCACATTTTTTTGTATTGCTCTGAGCTGATGGCTCAGTGACAAAAAAAAAAAAAAAAAAAAGCCAGAGCACAGTACCGATAGGAACAATTCAGTTTATACTTTGGCCTTTTGTCTGTCCAAATTTCACAATCATGACAGAATCATGAGCATCCAGCCTCTGGCAGAGCACCTTGTGAAGTGAACACAGATCTGAGAAGGAGACGGGCATCTCTGGGTGACTGGGCATCTCTTCTGTGAGCTTCCTGCCTGTGTGAGTACATACCCAGGCCAATGTCAGCTCCCTGTGCATGATACTGTACAGCTGGTTCTGGCTCAGGGTTGACGATGCTATCAGTTTGTCTCCATGTTATCACACCCTTCTGACACCTGCCACCATCGCCGTTCGCTTGCCCGTTTCTCTCCCCTTCGCCACACTTCTCTCTCTCGCCTCATCCGTCTCGCTGCCAGGCGCTTGTCCACTTCGCCTCACCTCTCGCTCCGCGGCCAGGGCTGCCGTCAAATAACTTCATTAGCTTTCCACCTCTGTCACGCCGGCCTGTTCCCCATCTGACAATTGGCTGCTGTTTTCTCCCGGAGAAAAAAAAGCAACAAAAAAAGAAGCACAGGGATACACGGGGCAAGTTGAGAACCCAACAATAGCTGACAGCGTGCTAGACACTGGACAGTGATACTGATGGCTGCAGTGGGGATGTATAGACCAGGGGTCACACACAAAAGGCCTGCTGTGTCTGCTCATGTGGAGCTGGAAAGCAAGGGACGTGGAGATTAAATCTAGATGTTCACCAAGAGACAAAACCAAAATTCAAAATTCTAAAAATTCTGTGTTGGCTAAGAGCTAATCCAACAAAGCCCAAAAGTGTCTGCACTTGAGCATAAAACAGATGCTCTTATGGCGTTTTCATATACCACAACAGAAAATAATACAATTAGGACAATGACATGATGATCCTGTTCTCTATAAATCCTTAAAAGTGCTCAAGATCTTTAAAGCAGAGTGTCAAAACGCTGCCTGCACACCATCTCACTGTAGCAAAGCATTGCATGCAAGATGCTCTCCCAGGAAAAAGATAAATAAGACGACTGCAGAAGCATCATGACAGATGCAACACCTCCCACAACCCCCTGCATGCCAATTATTCACACCCAGCTAGGGTCAAGCTCGTTGTGCCTGTGTCACCACAGCAGGGGGTGGGGGGGTGGTGTTTGGAGGGTGTGCAGTGCCCACTGTCATTATTAACTCAGGGTCCGCTGGGCACAGGGTAGGGGCTGTGCATTTCAAAGTGCCTTGGTGGCTTTCATCTCTGAATCAAAATGTGGATCACACTGGATAGCTAACGGTTGTGTCAGCATGCAAGGATAAAAATCAAAGGGTATCAGTATAATGTTCAATGGAAAGCAGGGCAGACCAAAAATGATATGCTTATTATGTCAGAGGTCAGGAGGAGTTCACTGGCTTTTAATGCCTGGGGAACTCGATGCAACTCCCTCTTTGCCTTGTTCTCCCTCACTTGCTGTCACTTTATCTGTCTCTTTCTTTCTTTTTTTTTTTTATCTTTCCCTCAGCATTTTATACACCCCCACCCTTCCCTCTCTCAGGCCTTGTGGGATTGAGGCACTGAGACGGCAGTGTAAAAGCAAGAGGGATGAGCTGCTCGTGTACACATTCAATCTGGGTTGGCAGAGAGGTCAAAAGAAATAGAGTCTAGAGGTCCCCGGAGAAACTTCCTCACCTCTCCCTCCCCGGCTGCTCCGCGGCATGGGTAAGTCTCACAAAGATCTGAGTCCAGTTCTTTTCAGTTTCACAACCCTCCATCTTTAACTCCACCCCCCCCCCCACCGACAAAGGGAGATCAAAGAAGACGTATTCATTAAAAACCATCATCACGCATTCAAGTTCAAGATCCTTCCGTCCTGTCTTTTCATGTCCTTCCTTATTCTCCTTGAATGATGTCCTGACTAAGATGTCCGCCACTTGACACTGGACTGACATTGTGAGGAGCCATCTTGGCTCCTCTGGGAGTTGCCTGGGCTTGATTGTGCAGTCTGGGAGTGAAGTGCAACTGGCACCCAGGGGGCATCCATGTGGAGCCGGGGCGTGCGAGATCGAGGGGGAGTTAACTAAGCCGGCCCAGTCCCCGTGCATCCTGGCGGGGTCACAGGATGGAGCTCAGGGCGCTAATCATTTCAAATTATGAATTCCTTTTTAATTATGAATTATGCATAAATTTTTAATTAATCTAATGTTCCCAGGGTTTTTTCCTCCCATCCTCACTCAAGATCTCAATCTAATTACACAGCATTAAGTGGAAGAGTGGCAGCCATAGCCTCGACCCCGACGCTGAACCTTGGTCAACCTTTTTCCATCAATCTTGCCATCGTCTCCAAGCTCATCCTTTGATATTCTGCAACATGGTGAAATGCATCTAAACACGGTCCAGACCGAGCATACCTTAGAGCGGCATGTTTGTCAAGTTTGTTAAAAATAATGCTGTATCATGATGTTACCAAGGTTATGTCACTTTGCAACTTTACCAAAGCCATAAAATACAGAATTTAATGATATATTTAAATCTTGAACTATTTCAGAAATGGGAAATGTGACTGCTAGATCTACTAATAGTCATGTCTCCATGTGAAGAAACTCATTCATTTTTAAAAGATGTTTGTACCAAAGCACAGTAGCTCTATGCAAACCATTTTTAATATAGGGCGCCTGACCAAAATGAAACACAAGTGGAAGAACCACTTTCATTTTCAGTTTCATACACACCTTTAAAATAAAATGCATCACCATTTTGTCAGTCATTATAATACTGACACAGACAAAGAGAATTGTAAGCAGGAGAAAGATGTCTAGAGGTTACAAATCTTTAAATCCTCTGACAACTGACAAGATGTGGGTGAGAAAAATTAATCCTTCAAGAACTACTGCTGAGGTGCCCTTGAGCAAATCATTCCGTCCCCAACTGCCTCAACGGAGCTAATCGATGGCCAACAGCAGAGGACATAGAGGGTGTGCTCTAGGCAGGCATCAAGTGTCATTTTAACTAAGTGCAAAAGAATCAAAAATAAATCTATCATACAGCATTCATACTTGGATGGACAAATGATCTTACAAATGTATTATAAGGACATTTTTTAGCAAACAAGTAGCTCAAAAACTGACCATTTATCTATAAGATTAGATATGAACGTACTGTATTGCTCTGATTTGGGTCATGGCTTCAGTGCTGTACAGTGGTACTTCACTTGATTTCTATGTGCATGTGCTTTTGTGCTGCTACCAATCATGAGAATACACACAGTAATACACCGTTTCTCCATGAGGTGCACTTTAACTGATGAATAAAAAAAAAAAATCCCCATTGACCATTTAGCAGAGCAACCTTTGAAAGGCATGAAACCACTGCGGTCTTATTTTTTAAAAAGTAAAAAAAAAAATAATAAAAATTTTTTTAAAAAAGCTGAACATCTGATTCCAAGCATTCCATGAAGAAATAAAAGACTGAGAATGTTCTGTTATTATGCGAAGAATGTCTCCTCTCTTTTACTTTTTCGAGCATGCCTTCATTGTATGCAGAAGTGGCACAATACAAAGAGGGTGCCCCTAAATCAGTTAGATGTGCTGAGCTTAATGGTATCCACCATTTGTACATGAATTGAGATGCATCATGTTCTGAGAGTAGATTTGCAAAGTCAGATCTCACAGATGACGGTGTTTCTCCCAGTTTTTGTGGGATGTTATTGACAGTTTGTCATGCATTTGTGTCTGTGACTCAACTATGATGTATACTGGCAAGACAATGTTGCGTGAAACATTTAAACATTTTTCTGCATCTAGTTTTTTCTTGAATTTCCCTCGGGATCAAGAAAGTATCTATCTATCTATCTATCTATCTATCTATCTATGATCTATCTAATGCTTGTTAAAAAGCTGTTTACTAAGAAACTCATCTATTTATATCATATCTTGTTTTTCTACAGGCTACTTGAAGGAACAATGAGCTATTCAGTCAAATGTAAAGTACTTTGTCTTCCTCCAGTCAGTGACCCAAGCGTAAGTTTTAAATTCTTTATTCTTCCTAACCACTTTAAAAAAAGCATGTGGTAGTTGTGAAAACTTCATGGCCTACATTTAGAGCATGCTCACGGGAAAAACACAGAAACCAAGGTTGCGAATAACCCTGTGTACAAGTGAAGGCATGCCTGATAGCCTCAATATGCACAATAATAATTAAAGTATGAAAAACAACAGCTCAGACATACCTGTCTGGAGATGTACCAAAGACCCACTCAGTGCCATGTCACACATACTGTGCAAACTGTTTATATTCAAACACCAGTGTTTTTTTTGCATTTTCGTTCCTATGTTAATACCCAGAAAAAAAGTTTAAACACATTAATGTAATGTGCAACTGTCAAAAGCTAAAATTGTCTATTCATTAAAGGTTTGAACTAAGTCCCAGACATTTTAGGCTCCCGTTGTTTTAAAATCCATTAAAAACAGCTCACAGAGACATACTGCAGCCTTGACCTGAAACGATAAACATAAAACTGTTTACACATCTTACGAGTGTTATTTCTGGTGACAGTGAGGAATCAAAACAAAACTTAAGGCAAAGGGGAGACAACATCTAACTGAAGATCAGAACGCACGTCTTCACGTTCAAGTCCGGAAGAAATGAATCGCGCTTGATAAAAGTACGACTGCAGCGACTCGAGTCACAGAGTCAAGTTGAGAAAACAGCACAATAAAGAAAACAATTACAGATCACACAAGTCAAGCTGGTAGAGTGCCTGTGCAAGCCGTTTTTCCACGTATTTCGCAAAATATTACTTGGTGTCTTGCAACTGAACAGTAGTAGCTTTTAACAAATTGTCGGTTTGTTGGTATTGATTGTATAGACACTAAATGTATTTTACACTCTCTTACAGGCTTCTGCCATTATACAAAAGCTGCCAAGTTGGCAAAAACATATACATAAGGATTAACTGAGTTAGAGCTGAAAAGATTAATCACTCAGGTAATAGTCATTAAATAATTATATTAATTGTTTATGTCATTTCTTAAGTAAAAATAAAAAAAAAAACCAACTTAAATTTAAATGTAAAACTCGAATATTTTCTGGCTTCATTTATTATGATACCAAACTGACACAGAATTTAAAAAATATTTTTTTGATATTTTTTGGCCATTTGCTGACATTCTTGATTAATCGATAATGAAAATAATCATTAACTGCAAGCCCTAGTGTGAAGTGCATTTTTATACAAATAATTGCGCAAACCTGAAAGCTTCATAAGCAAGTCAGTGGCCGTCTTGGTACTGATGTCAGGACTGAAGAGGGAGGCTGTGGTTGGACCACTAGGACTGGATCTGACCCCGACTCCTACCCCAACGCCGGATAGGTCCAAGGAGTTGGCACTGCTGCTGGGACGGTCCCTGCACATGCTGAACGGCGAGAGCACAGCCAGATCTCTCTCCTGCGGCTCCTCCTTGATGTGGACGTGATTGGAGGAGGCCTCGTCCGGAGGCGACGTCTGCTGCTGAGTGTCTGAATGCAGCGGGGACACCTCCGTCCCCCTCAGGTCTGCGGAGCCGCTGTCACCCATCAGGGAGCCCTCGCCCTCTGTGTCGGTGGTGAGCTCCTCTTTCACCTTGATGTCTGTGCGGGGGAAGTGCTGGTGGCAGCGCATGTGAAGCTTCAGGCTGAAGTGACGGGAGGAGGTGAAGGGACAAAGTTCGCACTGAAACGTCTCACCCCGGTCCTGGTGCTGATGTACCTGGAAAAAGAGGACAGGTTTATGTGTCAAATCACTACTTCTTCTCTGGTGCTACGGGACATCAAGCGTAAAGATGGGATGGGACTCTTACGAGTGAGGTGCTACAACAAACTTGCAGTAGTGTTTAATTATGCCATGCAGAGGGTATATTACAACCTTAACTAGAGCATGCATATCCTTTAATATTAACAATTACATTCCAAGAGCCATAACAGCCACTAATTAAAGACAATGTGGGTGAGGATGGCAGGGGGTGCAGTGTCACAAGATGAAGAAACTCCACATCATCTCACCTTCATGTGGGACTTAAGATTGTCTTTGCGAGCACAGCGGAAAGGACACAAGGGACACTGGTGGCTTTTCAAGCCTGTGTGGATGACCATGTGTCTCTTCCAGTAGCTCTTGCGTTTGATGACCAGTCCACAAACAGGACACTGGAATGGTTTGCCACCATCCTCAGGAGAACCTTGAGGGTACAAAAAAAAAAACTGTTATCGTTTACAAGGAGCATTTAAGGAAATTTAAAAGTCAATCATCAGTCTTTCAGTGTGTGTAAACACGCACTATGCAGTTGAAATATACCTTTGTTACTGTTACAAAATAAAAACAATGCCTTTCCAAATAGCGACTATAGTATTCACAGATCTGGAAGAGACAACTAGTCCACACCTAATGGTGAAAACTATCAAGGAAAATGCCAGCTGGAAGCAATGGAACAGTGGAAGTATAAACACAAGCATGTTTTAGTATCGCGATTATTGTTGTTGGCTTCATATCCGGCATCCATTACTGTTTAATTGGTCTTATTAGAAAGAGGCATGATTGCATTACAAATTCTACAAGGGCCTGTCAGGATGGCTTCATAAGTATTCCAGTGCTGTTCCTTGAAAAACATCTGGTAATCAGTGTTTGGTGAAATTACTGTGCTCAGCCATTCATTGACCTGAGGTGTAAAACCTCGAGACTGCCTATTTGCAACAATAAACCGCCATCTGCGGCCCAGCCTCTCCAAGCACAGAACAGATCACAATGCAAAAATGACTTCTGCTTATTCTAAGTTGAGCTGAGTGAAGCGGAAACAAAACAGGAGAGAGGAAATTTGCACAAGTTTAGTACCTTCATCTTAGTACTTAACATGTATGTTTCCTCTGTAATCACAACAGTCCTTTAGAAAAAAAGAGAGAGCAAACTTTCCTCATACATTCAAAGTGTGCAACATATCCACGCAATACAGTTTTATAGTGGAACTGCCAAGGGACGACAATAAAACAAGACATGACAGTCAATAATCAAGGTCACATTTTTCAGTCTGGCGACCAAACAACTACCTGCATTTTTACAGCACTGCTCGACCTTGACGGCTCGCGGGTTAGAGCAGACCCCCTTTTTAGCATGCAGATCACAGAATATTACATCGACTGCCTCATCTGTCTGAAGTCAATTTGATCCAGCCATTTTAGATTTGGCGGGGTTGCGACACAATCCCTCAAAAGTGCCCATCCATCTCCCTGAAAACATTCTGTTCCCCCTAAAGGCTACTTAGTAAGCGCCTGCATTTGAAGCTTTCTCTCTTGCCATACGAAAGTGAGATCTTTGTGTGCACCCTTGTTTGGGTTATATGTCTACATTTGAATACCCACTTAGAGAATATACATGGCCATTTGTAAGCAACTGAGAGATAGAGCATGAGAAGGAAAGCAAAGAAGAGCGAAAGACTCTCTCTCTCTCTGTGTGTATGTGAGAGTGAGTGTGTGTGTGTGTGTGTGTGTGTGTGTGTGTGTATGCGCACACATCTGTATCCAGTCAGTGGAAAGTATGATGTGTTTGGCCTTAAGTCTGCTGTGCTGATCAGTGCAAAGGGCTCTGGTTAGTGGGGGTTGAAGCCAGGAGGAGGCTGCCGAGATGGATATGGACTCCAGGGCTCCCCACTGTGCTGAGCACACACTGACGGCCCCCTTTTGGCAGCACGCACATCCGAGCACAAACGAGCTGGTCTGGGAAGGCAGTGAGGTCTCAGTCGCAACCCCCCGTAGAGCCCACAGACCATTTCCCAGACTAGAAGGCCAGCCAGGGCTGTTTTCTCTCGGCTATGCTCTCTGCTCAGCTGACAGTTAAGCCGAGACTACACCACTTGCTACTTCAGCGCCAGTGAGGTGAGAACAAAACCATTACAAAACTAGAGAAAACATTTCATGGAAGTTCAGATTTGAAGTAAATCTGCTACTCCCCCTCACAATGACAGCACAGACATTGATCTTTTTTGTGTTGCAATTTCATTGATATTGATCTTGATTTATACTAGTACTAATTTGCATTTTATGACATAAGCACTGTTAATTTTTTGGTAAATGTGGAAGGGGAAAATATTTCTTGAACTTGTGATTTTGTTTTATTTGTTTTTAATAAAGGGTCATGGTGAAGGAAGATGAAAATTTGCCATAAATGAAAGGGAGCTGAAATGACCTTGTACCTTCATAGTCTCTTCATTCTGTACTAATATAACAGCATTTTATTTTGTTGAAGCTTCCTTTTCAGAGTTTAAGTGGCCTGATTCAGTGTGTAACACAAGGCAAACACTGAGTGTTTTTCTGGTTTCTAATTGTGTTTAAGCTGAGCTCTACTCAAATTTCTGGTATCTGGTACTGGTATGACAATTTTGATTAATGTACTTTTACTATGTGTACAGAGATTGCTATGCATAAATAATTATTTAACGTTACCTGCTTGGCTGCTGGGCTTGCCTCTGCCCTTTGGAGTAGAGGGCAAGAGCAATTCCAGGCTCTGGGTGGGTGTAGAAGGCGTGGAAGCCTTCTGGTTTTTGTCTAGCAAGGGTTTCACATCCTCTTGGAGGACCCCAGCAGTCGTCAAGGAGGAGCCATCCTTTTTGTCTGCCAACAGGTTTCCAGCTGCCCTGGCTGCCACCTCTTTGAGCAAGGCAGCAGAGGAGGTCATTGACACAAGTGAGAGAAAGGAACTGGCTGAGGCTTGGTGGTCAGTAGGAGCACTGGCCGTTGATGAAGCTTGGCTCCGCTCACTGACTTTCTTGGAAAGTGCAGCCAGAGTGGAGCTAGCTGACTGCGGACTGAATGGAGAGTTGAAGGCATCAAAGCGCACCACATCATCTCCTCGTCCACCCCCTCCAAGCGCGGGCACTGCAGATGAGGCAGAGGTGGAGGAGGACGACGAAGTTGTTGATGAGGAAGCGACGGCATTCTTATCTTGAAGTACAGCATTCGCTGCTGCTTTTAGCTTCTGGATTGCAGAGTCTGGGGACAGGCTCGAGCCGCAGGGTGTGGAGCAACTGGCTGGTGGCCATTTATCTGCAACACCTGCCCATACAAAACCACTGCCATTGGTAGGGGTGACAGAGTTAAATGGGTCAAGGGGCTCTTGCTTAATGTTTGTGATTGAGGGTGCCAAGGAGGCTGGGGAGGCTGAGCCGCTGTTGTTGTTATTGGCCAGTTTTCGGGCAAGAGCACTTAACTGCTGGGCATGGTGGGAAGATGGAGAGAGGGTCAAAGGAGGGGCTAGACCTATTGGAGGAGACTCTCCCCCAGCACCTCCCCTGGATGAGCGGCCCAAGAGCTCCCCAGTGTCAAGTTTCAGCGACCCAGCCTCTAGGAGACGCCGCAGGTTGCTGCTGAGGGGTTTTCCCAGGGCACGAGATGCTGCCTCACCATACAACGATGATACCACAGAAGAGAGCGTGTCCTGGGCCGAGAATGCACCTCCATCCAGTCCAAGAAGTTCCAAAGAGGCACGATGGACGGGTGTGGGGCAACCCAGTGAGCTCTCACCTCCACAGTTCTCTGCATCCCCAGAACCAGCACTGACTCCAGGCCGTTCATCAGGAGAGGAGCCCCTGGGCAGGAGGAGTTCATCCTGGGTGTCTCCGTAGGATGACGACTCTGAGCGTGTGTCAGAAGCATTCCCAAACCAGCCTTCTTCCTCCACAGGACCGTCATCAGGCCCTCCCTCCTCGTTGCTGTCCACATCTGGAACAGAAGAGAGAACATACAATTTACAGTGAGAGAACAGAAACAAATGCCGTGTAAACATCGGGAGAAATATATTACCATGTTGCTCTAATGAACAGCTGGCCTTTACAGTTAGTCTTTCAGCTAAACACTTGAATATAGAATTGCAAACATCAAACCCTTATTTACTGAGAGTTACGTCGAGGGAAAATTCATTGCTTCTGGCTGACACTGGATACATTTTAACACTGGAATTACACTTTACTATTCATTTTTATTAATTCCAGTCCTTGTATGTATGCTGTTGCAGAGAATTGGTGTTCTGTACCATGTGGAAACCTAATTGAAACCGCAATATTTAACATTCACAAACACTGTTGTCTGCCCAAATCCAAGTCAAATACCCAGTAAGAAAACTACTAAAATGACTAAAAGAAATTCAACCTCTTTCTTATATAATGGCAGCTTTCCATGAGGCGCATCCAAGATGTTTGAGTAATTTAGATTTTTCTGTCCTTTTTTAACCATATTTTTCCCACCCTTGGTCTGGAAGAGTCTAGTAAAGAGGTTACCATGACAACGGGTCCTTCTGGGAGGCTAGACAGCAAAGATTAGGGTAATGGAGGTTACAGAACTAGATTAATATTCATGAGCCTGCAGATACCACCGGGGAGCCAATAAGGATAGGGTTAAGGTCACCAAGGGTCATTAATATACACTTCATGTATCAATATTCATAAGCAAAACATTACAGCTTGCCAGACAAGGGCGAACAAAGAAAAGTGAATATTCCTGATACATATTAACAAACCTCCATAAGAATATGTCAAAAGCACCAAGTCTGGGCAAGGCAAAATGTCAAAACTGACTTTTTTTCTCCTCCTCTTTAGGTTACTGTACACAACCTCACAAACCATCTGATAAAAAGGAACTGGCTGAGATTTCTGACGAAAATGGGCACTCATACAGTTGCAAAAACATGAGGCAATGAAAGAATTATTTCTCACACACCAACATGTATCCACACACAAAGCTGTGTTCACCCTTGCGACCCTGACAGAGGCCTGGTGGGTCTGCTCTCTGTTTACAGGCAAAGGCAAAATGGTTGCCAGGCAACCCAGCCCAGCAACCTGTCGGGATCATTAGAGTTGGCTGACATCTGGCCAGCCGTGGTCCACAAAGGTGACTACGATCACAACCCACTATGACCGATGCTCTCCCGCTGCAACAGATATCACGCAGGCCTTACACACTTCCTAATGTCTCTGTCTCACATATACACGCTCCCAAGCTTCGTTTTTTTTTCCACAACACGTAACCAAAAGCTGACAGAAAAAGTCAGATGCCCAACAGATTATTTTACAATATTGTCCTAAGGGCTTTGCAAACTGTTTATAAACCTAAACAAACAATGCATGTAAGAGGCTTAAGAGCATAAACAACATACATGACCTTTCTCATTTCTTATGTCTGTCGTAAAGGTGAATGAAAACACCATAATGCATTGATTGTGAACCCAATGTCCCATGTTCCTTGAAGCCAGCTTGCCACCTGAGTAGGGTTAACAGGAAAGAAAGAAAGGGAGATGGCGAAAGAGCCAGTGAGTCATGCAGGGCAGGGCTTGACCCATTTCCATGTGACATGCGAAAAAGCAGCAAGAGCCACTAATGGCTCTAATGTGGTTAGAGGGAAATCGCTAGATTGCTGACCCAAGGTCTCAGCTTTGAGGCTGAACTCTCTTGCTTCCAAGGTTCACTCTTAAACCTCGGGGTTAGGTGCAACTGGATGCAACACTACACAACTAGGCTTCTGCCAGAGTGCAACAGTGGACTGATGCACTCAACTACCATGGCTTTGTGTGTCACAGACGAACCACCCCCGTAGGCGGAATGACATTTCCCAAGGTCATGGTCTCCGGCCCAAGCACTAAGGGGGCTTCGTCTGAGCTCTGCACTCGCTGCTGTATGCCCACTGCACGCACGGGAACAAACACATTCACGTGCATGCATATGTTCAAATTATGCAGCCAAGAATATGATTTAACGCTGGAGTCCTTCCCCCACTGCATTTATTTCTGACATGCATTCAACTGCTTTGCCTCCAGTATGTTGGCTGGCTCGGCGACAATAACTGCAACCCCCCCCCAAGTGATGGAAGCATGGAGATACGGGCCGGGGCGGCAAGCGTCTGCCACTGAGAGGGAACCATTTAGCGGTGTAATGGCGGGGATGACTTGCATGTTGAGACAAACAGCTGCGGGGTGCTCAGCAGTCTGGATCTGTTATCACTCACACATGGGTGATTCAGTGGTGCAGTGGCAGGGGATTTTCTCTCTGGGCAAGAGAGATGTATAGCGCCACCCCATCATAGACAAAGAAAGACAGCCATAACAAGTCAAGGTGCAGGCTGAGGCTACATAAAGAGAAGACTGTGAGACTTCAAGACTGCCTAGAATAAGCTGCCTTGAGATTGAACGCAGATGTACACTGAACAGCTAAAAATATTTTGATGTAGCACTTCTGTGTCTTACAGTGTTTGGAAACCTGTGTGTTTTGTTAACCTGTCACAAAAACGACACAGGGAGCTCACAGCCCGTAACTACAGCTAAAAACAGTTGGGCATTACAGGTAGTGTATTTGTACATTGTTTCACCATGCAGTGCTGTCAACAATCTCCATTTGTGAACTTGGCAGGATTACCTTGGCTGTGGCTTTTCTAGGTCATAAAGGAGTGCATGTATGCGTATGTGCATGCACATATATAAGACTTTAGTCAGCCAGATTTCCTTGTCACACAGAATGATCCCTGGTAAAGGGAAGAGCGAAGGGACTGGAGTGAAGGTAGGTCAGAAGGTCACCCACCACATGACTTGTGTGAGGCTGCTGACTAACATCTCTCTCTCCCTCATACACACAAACACACACACACACACACACAAAGCTATTCTGTGACTTAGCCAGGCATGAAAATTGGCCTCACTGACCCCAGGCTTGAGCAGGGTAGGGGGAGAGGAGACGGGAAGGCGAAGGAAGAAAGGGACAGATAGAAGGATGGTTAAGGGAGGGGCTGATTTGGCTGGGCAGAAAAGAAGAGGAGGCCATTAGCCGATTAAGGCTGGAGAGGGGTGCATCGATACTGTGCTGATGTCAAAATGAGAGCCATGCCCATGAGCTAATATAGCAATGAAAGTAAGAGAGGCCAAGAGAGAGGGAGCACAAGCTGCTAGAGAAAGGAAGTGCAGGTCAGGGAATCGCCAGAATCGCGAAGACTGCTGACCGCAAAGCCATAAAAAGTGAGATAACATAAAAGACTGCCACAACATAGCAGGAAATCTAAAAAATAGAAAAAAATCTGCAAAAATGATTAGTCGGACACTTCCCCTTTACGAGGAGGAGTGGGAGATGGTGGCGACGTTTGCACATGTGTGTCTGTGGGGGTGGGTTAAGAACGTAGAGCAGGGGGTGAGGACATAGGAAGGAAGGCAGTAGCATGGATTTAGTGAGGAAGGAGCCACGGCAGTAATTAAGTGTCCGGCTGGGCCCTGGCGGGGGTTGCCAGGGCCGCGGGCTATGCTAATGAGCACACCCGGCGGTCAGGGCTGCCTTATTAGCGCCTGCTGGACAATATGGTTGGAGAGATGCTCTACTAGCAGGCTCACATCTCTGCAAATGACTAACCGTTCTCCCGAGGAGGAAGGTAATTCCATTAATTGGGACATACTGGATCAGGATCACTTCCCTTCACTTTCACATAGTCTCTCACTTGAGTGTTGGGGTCAACGTCTGTCCATCTTTGGTTTGAGACAGATTACATTCATAATTTACTCATGTAGGGAAGCTTTTATTGCACTTACACTAATGTTATGAGTTGTCAAGAACCTCAGCAATGCCATTATCACCTGTCGCTCTTCTGCTCCACCTCGTATATTTATACAGCAATACAAGACAAAACAGCATGACTGGCCAATCAGTTTAACACTTAATAAGCCTAATTTCCAGACAGGCTATCAGCTGAATGAATACACTCAACATGAACTAGACAGTGCATATGAAATACAGAGAAACAGAATCAAGTGCTGCACTGATCTTGACATATCAGAATATACATCCTCAGCGACTTCTGAACTTCAGAGGCAAAGTCCCTCTGCTCTTGGTAGGCCCAAGGGAATTATTTTGGAAAAAATGTCACTTAATAACTTTATTAAACCATTAAATGAGGCAACATTGCTTAAGGGACTGATGGGTGCGTAGTCTTTCTAATCCAAGTTTTATGACCGACAAAAAAAATATGTGTAATTCGTGGCACAAAAAAAGGATTTGTCTCCCACCACTAACTACCATACATATTTTCTGAAACAGCTCATGGTGGTCCACCAAAAGGTAAAGGACATGGCACCTCTATAGCAGGGAGGATAAGCAGAAAAGAGAAGAAAGTGGAAACAAACTTTCAAACATTTAAAAATTAAGGAGTGAATGGATATTTTCTCCATTTCAACTCCAGCTACATCCATTATTTTATTTTAAATTACGATTTTGGCCTCCAACAATAATGAAAATAAGATAACAGCGATAAAACAACTATTGCGACCCATTTTGTTTTACAATGACACTCTTGTTTTGTCTTTTGCCACAAATCCAGTGAACCTCTTTACGTGCGCCTTCACCCCTCCTTAAAAGACCGACTCACTCAGCCAAGCTGTGGCATGTTTAGTTCAGCTTGAGCCAAGATGATGGAAAGAGAGCCTTTGCTCAACAAGAAAGGTAAAACCATTTCAGCTGCTACACAGGAAGATATCACATGGTGTGCTGGTGCGCATGTACACGCAAACAAAGTGAGCTTGTGTTGGGAGAGCAGACAGGGACCATCATTACACACTGTGGCAGTCTCAAAACCTCATACAAATAAGTTAGATGAGAGTCTAAACATATGACAGCTTGCGGGGCACGTATCAGCTCTCTGCAGCGATCGCTGTGTGTGCGTTATGTGCCTGGAGTTGACAGTGTGTCGCTGGTCGCCAAGCACAATCAGTACTGACTGAGTTAGAGAGAACTCAGACGTATCACACAGATAGAAACAAATAAAAAGATCAGGTGAAGCCATCGATGCTGCTGTGCATAATACTTTTTTTAAAAAAAAATGTTCTTCAGGTGAATTGTTTTTAAACTTCAAGGAAATCCACTTTTGAAAAGAAATTTTCAAGCTATTTCAAAGCTTAACTGCATGTTTCCAAAGTCAGTGAGTAGCTGTGCTAAATAACTGTGATTGTAACTGTGACGAAAATAACTGTGATTATGATTTTTTTTCCACAATCAAGCAGTTCTACATTACTGTCCCTGTCCAGCTCATAATCTGTGACAAAAACATAAAGAGCCCATCTTTTAGTTGGAATCTGAGGTGAGGCGATATTCTCAGTGAGGATCAGAGTTCAGGCAGCAGGGCTATATATAATGGCGGCTGAGTCGTATTGAAATGTAGTGCAAATTACCATCTGTGTATTTTCGGCCTTGGCCTCCGTGGTTTGTGGGTACTTTGGGCGGCATGCCAGAGGTGAAACAGGAAGGAGAAGTGTTCTTGGAAGAGAATGAGACGACTGAGAGCTCCAGACCTCTGAAATTCCTCATTGCAGATGAAGTGCACTTTACCCCCCTGGTTTATTTTTCCCTTCCATTTTTAGCATCTTGTGTTTAAAAAAAAAACAAAAAAACTTGCTCATAACCTCAAATGTGTCATCAAAACTATGGATCTAAACTGCTGTAGGGAGAGAAATGCTATGTCTGTTGCATCTTTACAGCATTAACTGACACATAGTTTACAGGAGAGAACAACTAACTCTGATTAGTGACTCTACTGTCCCCACCCTTAAAGTTACTGTTCATGCCCCTGCTTTGGACACCATATTGTGTTGAACCTGTGTTTGTATCATAGCATTATGAGAATGGTTGCATTATTAAAATATAATCCATTGTGTAGTTATGTTGTTGTGACATCTGGGCATGGGTGTTGGATGTACTACTGCATTTTTATTACTGCATTTTTATAAAATGAATAAAAGATTGGTTTAATCTAAATTCAGATTTATTTGCAGTCAAGTATATAAATTCAGCTCAGTTGTAGTGAGCTGTTTTCCAACACTGCTGAAAAGGCAGTCAATTTACATTGCATAGCATCCTGATACAAGTGTCTGAATATGGTGAGTCCATCATAGCAAAAGCTTGCGTGAGTACCTAATCGCCCAGGAGGACACATTTACTGCAATTTTAAAATGTTTTCATCTCATTTAAGAGCACCCTCTGTAAGAGGGTAATCTCACTAAATGATTAGGATTACCATTCTAACAATAATCTACATTCCCGGCCTCAAGCAATCTGCATTACCCAGCTAATGACACTAATTGGTGAATGAAAATGGGCCAGTGGTCACTGTCATAGTCCCAACAGCACCAGCATGTTTGAAACGTCCATCACACACAAGACTGTCAAATATCTACTCAGATCCGTCTATCAATCCTCATTTCAACCTTGTGACAAAGGGTGGTGATTTTCTAATTACTGAACTATAGAATCCATGGAGACTTTCAAAATCATGGTTGTATATTGAGTACCTTTTTCTTCAGAGCACTACATTTTTTGACATCCTACCCAACTGGCAAAATCAAATATGCTTTTAGCCTTGATAAATGTGGAGAACTGCAACATCTTATGAAAACAAAGTAATAACTAAAAGGCATAAGAATCCACAATGCTTACACACCAGTGATGTGTTAATGTTGGTCAAAGAGGCCTGAGGGCATACAGACATGAACCTGACCAAAACCAAAACAATTTCAGAAAACAGATTCTACTTCTCTGTGGGCAGATTTGTAAAAATATATTTTGATTTTATAACCTCTTTTACTTAGAAATATGTGTGCTTAGTTGACATTACACAGCCTGTGTCAACGTATCACCACACTTTGCGTGTCTTCTATTTCACCTTTGGCGGCGTCTAATAGCAAACTTGAATTCCTTCTCAACATGTCTGTACAGTTTACCCGAGTGCTAAATGTAAAATAAAAAATGTTGACTGTCACTCAGGAGCTGTGGGCCGGCTTCTGCGTATGGTGTTATCAGGGGTCAACATTAAAGTTCTTTTTTCACAAGTGGGTCAAAATTCTAATCACCCAAAGAAAATTTATACTTGCCCCAGCAGAAATTTTATTTATTTATTTATTTCAGCAGCTAATAAATAACAAATAAAGACTAAAGTTAAATATTGTGTTTAATTTTATCCACCTGGCTCTCAAATTTGTGTCAAACTGTGCAACAACATTTGGAGTTTCACTTACATCCTCTAATGCCACCTACTTAACTCCTGTTTGTAAAATGACTGAAATGTTAGCTCGCATATCACCTCATAAATGCCTATACCTGCTGCCAATTTCTCACGTGCGCCCAATCTATACTGCGCATGTGTTGCTCTCAACAGAGAAGAGAGGAAACCGTGTGGGAGTGTAGTCCATTTGCGTGCCCACTTGAAGAGCAATACAACACCAAGTGACTGCATGGTGATTCAAGTCTTTGTACTCCCTCGTGGTTTAAAGTATCTTTATTCAAGGTTCAAGGGTAAAAGGTATATTGTTAAGTTTATCACGACGCCGATCAGTCTCTCTTCCATCTTCACAGCCGTTCAGTAAACAATGGAATGATATAATGCTTCATGTGGTCAACAAGGTTTTTCTTCCTACTGGGGTCTTCCAGTCCTGTTCATTTGGTTTACAGCATATATGCTCTATTGCCATGTCATGCAGTCCTACATGAAGGCAGTGATATTTGACCAAAAAAAGATCAGTGACATACAGAGCAGTGTCCAGTTAAGTGAATGCGCAGCTTAAAATCAGACAGATTAAACCTAGTTATCACGACAAGCGTATGATATGCACGATAAATATCCCAAGCACATTCATGTGTTCATGACAGGAGGCAATCTAAATAGCTCTCTGAGCTACTGGATCCTGGAGGGTGGCACTGTGACACAGTAAAAAAAAGCAAGGATTAACTTGCTAAAGGGAGAAAATTTCAACTAGCATAAATATATTATAAAATTCACTGTGATATCCATTTTCATTTGATTCAAATTTTCAACATAAATTGCGGTGCTGATGAAGCAATACTTGAGTTCAGTTCATCAGACTGGGCTGCCTTACAGAAAGGGGTTGGGAACTACCGTCCCGAGGTTGGTGGTGTGGACAATCAACTGGCCCTGGGTCAGCACCTTACTGGAGGCTTATCCTGTAAAACTCTGTGCCAAAATGCTGTATTTCATTATGAATTACCATTCATTGCTTGCAGTGTTTTTGGTAATGATGAGTCATACTTTCTTTTTTAATTGAATCTGCTTTATAAGCGCTGATTCAAGCAGCAGTTAGAAAATCTCAGACGTCATGTCTGACAAGTTTGTAAACTCCTCTTTTTTAAAAGCAATTCTATGAATGTACAGTTCTTTATTGAATAAAGAAGAAAAAGTACAAGATAATTTGACTAACAACAGCTACAATCTGTGGGTCAGCATACGGCACCACTACTGCTTTGAAAATTTAAAGAAAAAAAAAAGCATTAAAGGTTAAAGGTCAAATGCAATACGTAATGCCTTCACATGGTTACTCTTGCATTCACTGGATATCATTTATTAGTTTGTTGTTAAGTAAGTTAACATTCCCTGGTATAAGTATACAAAATAGCACCTGCCGGTGTATTTACAAAATGGCTAAACAGTGCATGCCAAACAATGCAAGGAAATAACCTCAAAAAAGATGAGCATGCTGGGGTTTTTATCAGCAAGGTGTCTGTGAGGGGTACTGCTGAGCATCAGAAATCTAATCCAAGCATTTAAAATTCTACTCATGAAAAGTCATTTGGTCACATGGGTTTGGGAAGTGCTACATTTCTTCATATATTTTCTTGTGGCATTGTTCCTTTTTCTATGTTCTAACCTTTATTGCTTTAGTCTACATACTTTTTTAGGTTTAGGTTTTTAGGCCTCTGTGCTTTTTAATTGCTCTACTGTACCCGCGCTTACATGCTAAAGACACAAAACAACATTGCTTTGTTCTTAGTACAGCACAAATGTAATCCATCCTAAATGTGTAATAATATTTTTATTGTTATCATGAATCATAACATAACACTATCATATAAAGCATGAAACATTTTGCTCACATTTATTGTGGATAAAAGCCAGATACCATGCATCTGACTTTCATTTTCATGAACTAATTACTAAAAACTAAACACTCTGCACTCACAGTTTTTTCACTGGTTTTGACTGATGGATTTAGGAACATATGTAGCTACTGCTGATACACATGAACAAGTTTTTGTAAATTTCCTGAAAATTAACTTATTAAGAGAAAGAAAAAACATTTCATAGATTGCTTGAGAAATGGGGCTCATTGCCATTACTGTGTGTAAATGTTCTATAATACATACCAATCTCTTGACTGTGTGAAAAGGAGCTGTTCATATTCGTCAAAATCTGAGGCGTCTTTCTCATAGGAATAGGCCTATGTGGGTGGCATCCTTCTTTGTTAAAAACTGAATACAGGCAAACGCATGTGACACAATTAAAAAACACCACATATGGTAGAAAAAACTTTCGTGCACGTCTGAAAAATGCAAGAAACTAGGCCTTTGAGACATAACTGGTCACAACTACAAAAAATCTTTTTCTAAAATGCTGGATTGCTCGCTTAAAACGCACTTGGTGGTGATACGTTTTGACTGACTTAATCAGATTAATTTGCTGTGATGCTATGACTGTTTTAAAGGGTACTATACATACATACTGGCACACTAACAAATCCAGAAGGCATGATGATAACCAGTTTATTACAACTCCTGCGTTGAGACACAACAGCAGTTTTTGTCTTTTTTACATTTTACATTTTCCTCTTCTCAAACACGGAGTAATTAGCATATACCCGCTGTTCAACTAACACAACTCCCTAGCGTATTTGCTTTATATCAGGCAAAACTGTCATGAATACAGCTCAGATTATCATTTCGTGTGGTTTTGAAAACTAATTACCTGACATATAAGTCAGATCCCATCATTTTTTCTTCCGGTTGACAAAGTAACCTCATTCAACCAAGACGTGGATGTCGCGCTCGCATTCTCAAGCAGACAGGGTACATTCTTTGGAACAAGTGCGAAAAGAACAGGCCATCACCCTGCTGTGTAGTTTTTCTGGCATACTGAAGCTCCTCACAGAGGTGATTGTGTGTCTGTGGAAGAGAAGTGAGAGAGAGAGTAGGAGGGTGGAAGGTGGGAGTGTGTACAGCGTCCATGTATTGTTTGTAAATCGCCCTACTGGCAAAAGGGACACTCGGCTCTATAGCAGCCAGTCCACCCAGGGATACAAAGCAAGGTCTGGTGGAAGGTGGGGGTAGAGTGAGAGGTAATTCTATATGTGCATGTATGTATGGGGGACAGTGTGTTAGAACGATGGAGGCAGTGTTTATTAGAGACACCGAGAATGGAGGCCAAGGGAGCATGAGCAGAGGAGCGAGAAAGACGAAAGAGGGAGGGAATCTTGAAAATTCAGAGGGGGGTGGAGAAGATGCCTGTTTTAATGGTGGTACTGCTTTGACGGCTGTTTGGCAGAGGCGCCCAGGGCAGTGCCTGCTTGGATTTCAGCCTGTCACTTAGGACAGGGACACTAATCAACATTGGTCCCGGTCCCTCCGCCAGGAAAGGGGGAGCACTTTCAGGCCATTATTGGAAAAAAAAAAAGGAAAAGAGGGAGCAAGAGAGGGAGAAGAATTGCTGTGGCACAGCAGGAAATGCTAAACGCTAACCTCATTTACATGCAGGTCCATGGAGGATGGGGGGAGAGCTTATTCCGTTTCCAATCTCCATGTTAAATGCTGGCCAGGGCAGCTGATGGGAATATCGAGGCATTGTTCGCCCCATGCTGCTCTTTCCCTCTCCGTTACACCAATACCTGCCTCGCTTTCTTCAAAGTATAAAAAAAAGAGACTTTGCCTCAGTAATTTCAATCTTCAGCTGAAATCTATATGAACCTGACATGCGATGTATGCGGCTGTTTACTTTGTGCAGATTGTGTACCGCAGCCCTCATACGTCTATCTGTTCTGTCATAACCAGGTTGTGACCTGAGGCTGCCGCATTCAAAGCCATCCTTCACCCACTGAGTCTGTCTGTGGCATAATGATTGCTATGACAACCATCACTTAAAGCCACGGGTAGGTGGAGGAGAGATGTCAGCTTCTCGTCTCCTCTTCTGATGATCTCATTTCTGGCTGGCAGGTACAACAAGGTCAAACCACTGAAACTGGCAAAGTGGCTGCTTGCTACATGCAAATGACAGAACTGAGTTTCCAAACAATTACATTGGCCTGTCCAAATCGACATGGGGCTAAGCTATGAGAACCACAAAGTGGAGAATCTTTTATTTAAAAAAAAAAAAAAAAAAAATCACAGGAGTCAGAGAGAATGAGATGTAGAGGGAGGGATGCCTGTCTTTGGCCAGCTATGAGCACAAAGTCTGGCTGTGCGTGCCAAATGAGGTTTTTAAACGGTTTTTCTGGGAGGATTTGTGCTAATCTAGAAAACCTTCTGGAGGAAGTGCAAATACATCTGCTGCTGACCACTCCCCTGTAGAGTATGAGGGATTAATGGCATGGCAATCTGAAACAACATGGCCACCATTCAAAACACTCATGGGCAATGGGAACATACGGGCAATCATGAGCTGAGCCATCTGATTGAGCTCTTTTTAGAGTTGCTTGCTACCTAAATTCATTCATTTATTTATTATCTTGCTCTGCAAGCCCTGCCAGCTTCATTTGTTTCTGCTCATGGTTATGGTTCTTACAAGTACCATAAACTACAGGGCTCCTCAATCACAATGAAATATCCAGTGATTAACTAATCTCATTGACACCACAAGGGCAAAACCAAGTGAAAATGCTCTTGGTAAACAATCACAGTTTGAAACACAAGTCCCATTGTGTTTTTAATGTATGAGGAGATGCTACGACTACATTGCGCTAATGGGGAAGCCTCCTCTGCAGCGCTGAATTAGTCAAGAGGCTCACCTGTGTTTTCAGCATCATAAATAACCTCACACGGCACTGACAATGGCTTTCTCAGAGATGACATCACATCAATGATTTTAACTTCTCAGGACTTTTGTCCCGCAGCCAAACACTTCCACTCTCCTTTAAGAGATGATATATTGTTTCCCTAGAGAGCTGTCACTGCCTTATGGTCGTACCATCCTGTGTCTGTAACAGCCCCCCCACCCAATCTTCTGTACTTTTAATCTCCCTATAAAACTGATCCTACAGCCCAAAAAGCTGCAGACACACAGCTGTTAGCCTGTCTAGTTAAAGACATTAGCCTGTGTCTTGCTCTTGACTGGCTAAACGTGCAATGTGGAAACACTTCCACACCGAGAGGAGAGAGGGGTTTGCCTGGCTAGTGCCCTATACGCTAACTACAGGCAGGCTGCAGTTAACGAAAATATCTGTGTGCATATGTGTGTAAGAGGCCTCCTGCCCTCCTCTACCCACACAGGAAGTGAGGTCATCTCATAGCACTGCGGTGTGCAGAGTGCATTCAGCAAGGACGACAAAGATCAACATATTGGCCAAAAGCCATTTTGGGCCCCCCAGCAAATATACATACCGACACTGGATTACCACATTTCAAAAAGCAGCTTTATAGACAGTTCATGTATAACATGTTAAAGCAGTATGTTCGCAAGTAAAGAAACGCAGAAAGAAAGCAGAAGCCAAAAAAACCTTAAGTCATGTGCCACCTTATGCCCAAAACTTCCAAGTTTCATTTAATAGTTGAAGATGTACCACATGCTCCACAATTTAATCGCAGCCCACAGGCAATGGTCTTTCTTCTAAGACAATTGAGAAAGTTCTTTAAATCTGCACAATGTAATTTTAGCGTCTTTCTAAGAGTGAAACGTGAGTCCAACAATAAATCACATCCCAGTTTAGAGCAGGCGTCTGGCACGACTGGCCGGCTTCAGCTCCCCAGACCACTACCTCCTCCACCACTGCTTTGTCCTCCTCCTCCTTCTCGTCCTCCTCCTCCTCCTCTCCTCTCATGCTCTCCATCCCTCATGCCTGTTAAAGGCTCGTCCTGCAGGGCCTGGATGCACTTGTGTGGTACAACAACAGAGAAACCGCCCAAAGCTCTTAACAGCTCTTCCTCTCCACTTCCTCCCTCCCTCCATCTCCACTGCTACCACCACCAGCTCCTCTCTCCCTCTCCACTCTGCTCTGTCTTTCCCAGCTGCACCGGCGAGCTGTTCCGTATGAACTGCTGCCAGCTGAAAGCCTGCTACTCCTGTGAGATTGCTATTACTCAGTGCAAGCAGGGCTCTGCGTAGCCAAAGGGCTGCTCTCCGAGCTGTAGATCTCCATGTTGTGACTTGTCAACACGGGAAAAATCGTTACCAAGGCTGAGGCACTTCCATTCCACACAGAGGGGGTCTGATTGAGACCAGGCAGACAGGCAGGTACTGTACTAGAGGTATTAGGACAACTACTGTTACCTGATTTTTGTGCTGTAGAGGATTTTCTGATCAAAGAAGGCACACTGAAGTTATCAGATAACAAACATCTGAAGATAAAGCTACATTTCCACAGTGAATTCCAACTAAAGATATTGATATTGAGTTATGCACTGATAATCAGATGTCAGCATTTTAAAAGTTGAACATGCTGGTGTAAAACTGACAAAATATATGATTTACATCGGGAAGCACAAGTATCAAAAATCTGACAGAGTATTCAGTAGTAACTTTGATATGCAACAAACCCATTTTAAAGGATATCCAAAAAGTATTCAGATTCACAGGGTAAACGACACCTTCTGAATGTCAAACTCCCACTGGATGTATAAAATGGACATAATATAACAATATTCAACAGTTAACTAAACACATTAAAATGGTCAAAACATTGCTTTTCTTAAATAAAGATGCTTCATTACTGTTTTGTTGCTTTGCCATTAAATAAGTGAGCTACTTAAAAAGTTTTGGGTGTCTTAAGATGTCCAGGGCACAACTAACCTCTTTCATGGACATAGAAGCCCTTCATCATGTCTTGTGCTGAATACTAAATCATTAAACACTCAGGTCTCCTTCTGGTGACCTCAAGCATTTTCTAATCAAGAAAATTTGTGGTTTATGAGACAAGATAAAAGCAACAATTTAGGGGTCTAACAGTATGCAAAATTCCTTTTCAGGTGAAGGTTATGCGTGTTTTTGGTACACAGAGGAAACAAAGACATGGGCCTTAATTCTTACTAAGGATGTATAGCTTTGTTGTTGTTTGTTTATTGAAAGAAAAAAATACAGACCTTTATTTGTGTTTATTTTGTGCAATTAAAAGTGAGTGAAAAGAAGGTGAAATTTTGGGAAATCTGCTGTGAAACTGAAAAAAAAAATGACAATGCTTATTCTTGCTGTTAAAATAACATCACACAAACATTCACATGCCTGAATGTGTAGCAGGAGGCAGCCTAAACACCACAGAGAAAAGGCCTCGCACCCAAGTTGGATAACTGACACACTCCGGTCATGCCACCACAAATGAGTTAGCCTGTTCGATATAGCTATTTGCACAGAGTTTGTGTCTCACCCATTTGAGTTCTGGTTTCTGACTTACTATGGCAATACTGTTTTTATTTTAAAGACATGCTGGGATATACTGACTAGCATTAGCTTAGCTACAACCAACAACTAACACACCATCAAGGCTTTTCTGCCAAGACACAGACCACACTTATTCGGTCATTGTGAGGCCAAAGTCCTGCAAAAAAACAATGTGATATGAATACACATGTTGTTACCACCACAAAAACTGCACCCTGAAAAAACCCCACAGCTGTCACTCTTCAAAGTTATTGAAACTTTATATTATGTTATGTTATGTTATGTTATGTTATATATATACTATTATTTTTTTAACAACTGCTAACCCTGTATGTCTGTTATGTTATGGATACTGGCTAGTAATGCAGTAAAAAAAAAAAAAACCTGCAAAGCTGCATACAGGTGTCTTAAACCCTGCTGGGAAGTAGCAGGTTCCCGTTTCTAATAAATAAATTACGTGGTATCGAATCAGTGCATAGACTCATGAATTCACTGATACCCAATCCAGCATTTTAGGCAGTGTCTCAGTATTGGTATCAGAACAACTTAAGCTGAATCAGTCCACTGTAAAATGCCTTGAGCAAAATGCAGAGCTTTCACAGATATCACTTTCCTTAAAATTAATAAATTCTGCCCAGTGTGCCCATAACCACAGTATTATGAGGAAACAGAAAAAAAAAGGTCTGAGATCTCACACAACCAGAGACAAACCAAGCTAACTAATGCATCAAAACTCTGTGGTCCTAAAGACCGATTGATGACAGAAATGACAGAAACTTCTTGCTGTATAACTTTTTTGGAAACATATTATTAAATAGATGCACAATATGACAGGACATGTTATCTAAAAGCATTTTTCTTTTAATCTCAACTTTAATCATTACTTTCGGGCTGAAAGTCAAATTTCAATTTCTAGTCTCTTTCTACAGTGACACTGCTATGTGCTATGTGAAATAAACAGGCACACAAATCCAAAGGTATCATTTAAGAACCGTGACAAAAGTTATTTTGAGGAAATTCCTATTTCACATGAACTGAGTAACATACGGGCCCACAAAGAAGTTTGATTCTGAAGAAACATTTATTTTTAAGCTGTATTAACCCTGAATCCTATCACTGAAATGTTAAACCACCACACCGCAAATGTGTCTTAGTTGTAAAAAAGTTTAGATCTCTGCTTTCATAAACTCTAACACACACACAAAAAAAGTTCAGTTTGGCCACGGTATAGTGAATGAGGCACCCACCACCTTTCCCCTGCCCTTTTATTCATTTTTGGGTTTAAGCCTGTGTACCATTATTAGCTTGAGCTCCACTTGCCCGACACCACCAGAGCACCTAAGCCCCATCAACTTCAGGTGGGGGGCGGGGGGGAGGACAGAGTGGTGGTGACGTGCTGGGGGATTCTTGGCAGAAATTCCCCACAAATTTTATGCCAAGAGCGAAATGGAAACCTCCTCTCGTTTTCCTTTCCCCTTATTTCCCCTTAAACCAATGTTTTCAAGCCCCAGCCCCACCAAGGTCATTATAATCATAGCAAGTGGAAGGGAGCCAGTGACCCGCCATTACAGTAAGGTAGACAGTCACCCAGTCAGTCAGCTATTGGCTGATGAGGGGGAACAGAAATCCATCCAGAAACGTTAAAAACCTCTCCACTTCAAATGTAGATAACTGAAAGGAGGGAGAGGAATACAAGCTTTTCCACCAATACACTTTTCTCCCAAGTTTGAGCTCTTTAAAATAGGGACTCTCAAATCAGTATTTTTAACACACTCACCCACTTGCCTGTTATGGGGACTTTTTTGATCTAATGACAACATGGCCTATAATATGTACTTTTTTGGCAGAGAATATGCCAAGCATTTCTGATTATTTCGCCTTATTCTGACCAGCACAGTATGTAATGTAATGAAATGAAATCGCATACATAAAATATTTAAGAGCTTACCAGCATTTTCACTGATGCTAAGTTTAAAGAGTAAGTAATAAGGCAGCAAAATTACACGAACAATAACACACTGCAAGGTCATAAAGAATGGCAGTTTTCATTGTGGCACCAAAGGTCATGTTTACTTGTCAGAATGAAGGCGCCATACTGTACTGTGACCTCCATAGCTGGCTTATGTACCCACAGACACAAACACACACAGACACAAACACAAGGGTTGTGTGTTCACTTTCACATGTGCGTGCTGTGCACACACACTTAAAGAATAGTCTCCTTTCACAAGCTGTGGCACAGACAATAGGACAGTGCACACTGGGCTGCACAACCCATATATCTGGGTCTGTGCTAAGATAAAGCACCTCCAGCATTAAAGCCAGTGTATTAGCTTGTCCTTTTTCACCACAGATGAAGAGATTTGAAGCTCGATATTGTGCCTGTTGGATGGCACACCACCTGGGTGTTGTTGGCTGAATAATGAAAACACACAGACTGACAGCGAATGGCATGAGGTGACACTTCAATTCTAGAGTGGGAAGATCCAAAAACAAAGCACAAAAAGCTTCTGACAAATTCATACTTTTCGGTGACAGTTTGTTGACTGAGGAGGGAAACAACTCCTAAATCAGAAAAAGGCTTTAATTTAAACCGAGGAACACAGGCACAGCAGTGCTTCAGTACAGTGCCTACACAGGAGTACATGGTTTGAGATATGTGGGTGAAGAGTATTTTTGTTGCAGACCAATTACAAAGCTTAATTGAAAGGTTGGTGTGGCATAACTCTGGTCTTTTGGACAAAAGATGGAAAATACTGGACTTGGTGTCTGACTGATCCAGACTATATAATGATGACACTGTATGACATACAGCTTTCACACACAAACTGTGTACCTTTTGAAACACAAGTTGCCTAACATCAGAAAGCTTTTGTCAACACAAAATCATGTGCTTTAACTGTTGAATCTCACCAATTATTTTGTCCACCGTTTTTTTAGTACGTTACAATGATTTTTAAAAATCGGAATCCAACTGGTTTAGCCTTTAGGTTATTTTACAGTTGAAACCAGTGAAGCATTTGCTTAAATATTCTGATAGTTATAAAGAAAGGCTTGTTAAAAAAAAAAAATCCTAGCAGTAAAAATTCAACTCCAGGGTCCATTTGGACATTGAAATGAACGATCAATTGTAATTCCCTAAGTGCAAACAACAGTAGGAGCCAAAACCTGATTTTATGTCCACTAAACAAAATCATAAAACCCATTTCAATTTTGCTACATTTTGAGACGCCTGACACATATCACAAAAATATTCCAAAACTATTACTGTCCCTGTTAACAGGGTGATGTGCCATAAAATCCTACACAATGAATCACTCCAATTACCCAAGATGACACATTTTTTTCTTATTTGGGAAAAATAATGCACAACTTATCAAGTATCACTGGGCCTACGGTATTGTTATATTATTTTATTATATTAAGTGTTTACTCTAATCATTAATAAGAGTATTAACACCATGGAATTTTTCTACGGATGTAAGTTCAAATGAAGTAGATGAATGCGACTAACAAAGAAGGGTAATTCAAGAAAAGGCAACCTGTTTCAGGTGTCAAAATGACCAACTACCACTAAAAAAAAAAAAGAGACAAATTTTATTTTTATGACCGCACTGCACACCTCACAAGACACAGATGCTGGTTAGCGATGAGTTCAGCGGACGAGGTTCCTAAAAGAACTCTCGGTATGCAGAGTGTTAATGAAAAGGCTGCAGCGGGTTACGTTCGGTTATAAATCATGACCCTATTCTGTGCAGTCCCACCATATGGCGTACATACTCCTTATGCAGCATATCAGGGAGGACTGACTGCCCAAATATCCCTCTGTCACTCAGTCTCACGCACACACACTCACACACACAGATACAGTAACCGCTGTCACCAAGCCTCCACCTCTATGCCTCCCAGCCAACTGCTGCAATTTCCCAAGTTCAACCCTAGGTCAAACAATTGAATAGAGGATTAGTGCATATTACCACTAAAAATTAAAAAAAAAAATTTAACGTGTCAGAAACGTTAAACTGTGACAGGTGCAGGAGTTTACTCGTTTCTCAAACCTCTTTGGAATTAAAGGAAAACTACATGTCAGTATAAGAAGAAGAAGAAAAAAGCAGAACTCAAAGTGCCTTTTTGGTCGTGGCTGGTTATACTGAACAGCTGGCATGGTCTGACATTTAAGAAATGAAGAAGATAGTGTCATAAGATAAATGTACCAAGGCGTCGTTGATTTAAAGATGAATCACTCAATTATTCATTACATTTGCATACCAATGACTAATTGAGCTGTTTGCTTACGCATGTATTGAGCAGAAATGATCAAGAGCAAAAGATGTCACTCTCGGATAATTCCTTTAATAATGGTTGTCACTGCCCACTGCCATCTAAGCAAACCTCTAGTGGCTGGACTGTGTTACTGCAGCTTTTCATTATCTGGACTGATAAAGGCACAATACGAACATCCAAGATACGGTGGGTCAAATGTACAAAAGTAAACCAACCTCCTACCCAAATCAACTCAGCGGGATTTACAGTAGGTTTCTGCTGCGGCACAGCGTTATTTCAAGCAATGTAGTAGAGCTTAACGGTCGTTTCCCTTTTCTAACCGCGTTATTGATCGTAGTCTGTCTGCAATGAATGGCTGCAAAGGGAAGGGGGGGAAAACCCTGAACTTCAGGTGACCGACCATGGCTCTGACATAGCCTGCATGCAGACTGGGAGGGGTAGAAAAAAAAATTACATTGGCTTAGGAAGAGGGGGGGGGATCTTTCCAGACTTTTTAAAGTCGACGACAAACAAACGCCAACAAATTCGGTTCCGAGATTTAGAAGCAAAACTACGAGGCGAAAGTTAGACGTTTATTGCAGAGGAAATGAAGTTTACCGAGCGTTGCTAGATAGCGCTATTGCTAACTAGGAACACAAGGGTATGGGTAGCCAGACTCTGGCTTGTCTGATCCGACTGACCCTTCATTTTATTGCGGCCAGACTCCCAGATCCTCCCCTTTCTACCCGAAAAGCCACCTAGCAGAGGCGAACACATTACCGAAAACGCTCGGCCGTTATCCCTCACACACAACCGACACATATGCCAACTGACCACAACCTTTAACGGAATCGGACCTTTATCGATTATACTCCTAATAAAGCCACGTATCATTTATACACTCACCGCCTAGCTAACGTTACCCATCGCCTACAACATGGCTGCCTCGCTCGGACCTAAAAAGGGAGAAATAACCTACGCCGAGTCTTTTGTCTGTTTCACCTCTTTAACCCTAAACTACTGCGCAAAACACACGGAGAGCCGTTAAAATTGAACAAATCGAGTGAACGACTTACGTGAAGGCAGGCGCTTGGGTTGCTCCTGCTTCCTCCTTGGCATTTTCCCCCGTTTTTAATCACATTCTCGTCCTTGTTTAGGGATAAGAAGAAAAAAGGTTTTTCCCATTGAGACTGGAGGCGCCAGTGATGGCAGGGACTTGGTCGTGCACCTGGCTTTGCTCGGTTTAAAGTGTATTGTTGGGGAATGGGTACACAGGCGGAGGAGGTGCCGCTGTTGTTGTTGCCGTGTCTTGACTATGGCTGCTCTCGGTGCAAGTGTGTCTCCGAGCCCCTAACTAACACTAATGCAGGGATCAAAGGGCAGCAACAGCAGAGCAGACACACGCGCGCCCGGCACGCACGCACACACTCACTCAGTCTCTCTCTCTAACACACACACACACACACACACACACACGCACGCACACTCACGCACGCACACACTCAAACACGCTCTTGCGCGCACGCACACATGCGAGGAGCTCGCCCCCGAGAGCAGCGTACGGACAAGGTGCCCCCAAGCTTTCAGTGTGTATTGCTGAAAAGAAAATGTATTTGGGGAAAGAAACAAACAAACAAAAAAGCAAAGACGCTGTAATTCAACAGAGAGACCGTGCTGATGGAGTCGAATCGCGTCCACGGAATCTATTTTATTTCCTTCAAAAATAATAACACAGTGAGTGACCGTGATCATAATGATGCAAATGATGTGAACGTACGTGTTAATTTGGACGCTATGCGATACACGAAGCGGTGGCACGTTATGCACGCGTTTATCTCGCTTTGGTAAGACGGTCAGTTTAGCGCTATAACCAAATGTTTGTTGTAACTGAAAATGAAAAGTATCCCATTCGCAGCATAGTAAAATTTAAAAACTGAAAATGATTACGGTAGTAATGTTAGTTAGGGTGATCTTGACTGGAGGACTTAGTTTGCACAGTGATTTTGCAAATGTTTGCATTAAATGGGTGCTGCTTTGTTACTGTAATCATAACAATACTTTGGACTTTGTAGTATATTCATATCAATAGTATTATAGTACATACATGGTAATGATATACTCATTGTAAGCCTTTCTCCTCTGAAAGTTTGCACAAGGTTACTATTTCCACGTAAATAGAGAAAAACAAGGACTAAAAGCTACAACTTGATCTCATTTGTTAATAACAATAAACACATTGATCAAAGATTTTGTGTTTTAATTCGGTTTATTCCCAAACGCATCTCCTCCTCCCGCCATCTCTCACACAATCAGGCTTCATACATGTCAGGCTGTTAATTTAAAAACTGCCTGCTGAGTTATACCTAAAATTTGTCTATTAAAAGAACAGCAGAAAAAAAAAAAAGGTACACTGTGTGGGAACCGGTATTAAATCAGATGGGGGAAAATAACAGGTGTCAGTGTCAGAAAAATGTCCAACAATTACCCAACCCAATGTAGTCATCTCCTCATCAAAGTTGAGAGACCAAAACTGGCCAGAGCTGAATCCTCCTCCCTCTCAGCTGGGTGTTGGGGCTTTTTCACAGCGCAGGCTGTCCCCCACTCCCTGCTGTTGGACTCCTCCAGGCTGCGTTCTGTTGGCCTGCCGCGTTCTTTCACACCTCGGCCGTGTGTGAGGAGAGCTGTGTCTTCATCCCTCCATCCCTCCATCCTCCAGTCCTCCTCCTGCCATGCCTTCCACCCACCCCCAGCGGAGGCGCAGGAGGCTCGTTACCGTGGCAATTAGTGAAAAGCCCAAATTAGCCCTCTTGGCTGTCCACAGGTGACAAAGACACTTTGCATTTCTGCTAATTAGGAAACAGAACAACATGATTAAATGGGGCCTATCAGGAGGAGAGTGGACAAACATGTTCCACAAATAGAAAAGAGTTATATATTATTGCATCTCCTGCATGAAATGATTAAGACATCCCATTAGGTTTTTCATTTGTGGAGAGGATAATGTGGGGCTGCAATACTGAATATTGTGATGGTTTACATTGCAGCTTTAATGGACTTTGTGTGTAGACAGCTGTGTTTCTTACCTGCACCTGCAGATGGACAGTCGATGGACTGATGCTCAGAAAGTGACCAAAGAGTAGATGAGTTCCTATAAGGAAAACGTTACAGTCTTTCTTGCACATTGGATTTATTTTGTGGCCAGCACAAAATATGCATATGGCAAGACCTCTAAGATGATTTCTTTAACTACCTCAGGGACAAAGTTCTCTGTTTTAACACTCAGATACTGTATGTACTGTGTTTTCCAATATTATTCACTCTATGCTTTCTTTATGCTTACAAATGTGTATGAACAATGCCTGGGAAGCTGACATCCTCCTGTAGGCTGATGATGACTTAGTCTGTGCTAAATCTTGCTCCGTGTTTCCACCTTTTGCTTATTGCACACCAGTTCTAGTAATTAATGACAGCAAACTCCATGTAATATCAAACTCAGCTCCCCAGGCTGACTTACTCCAGATGTCTGCTAAACATTTTCATTAACAGAAAAATAAGTTACGCCCGACTATTAGCGTTTGTCTTGATGGTGTTTTTGTTCCCAGTTGAGCTTGGCCACCACAGGGAGGTCACAGCCTGTTCTCTGACCCTGACAATGCCAGGCAGCTGAGGTAATGCTGCCAACAGTACAGTCTGCTGATAGTAGCCATGGCAACACTGTCATGACCTCACCCAGGGTTGAACCTAAAGGTCGTTCCTCATTGCTCCAGGGATGAGTGCTCCAGCTATATTACCAATGACAGCTCTCAAATTTCCCAGCTGGAAAACAAACACACACTGTGTGTACATTACACACTAATGCACATTTTCACTGCATAGCCCATAATATAGACCTCTGGCTGATATTTTGCATTGTGTACAAATTAAACCTAATGTTTCCAATAATGTTCAAGCCCAGAGAAAAGTTTAATGTTATTCAAGGTGACAGTGTGTTTCATTTGGTCGCCGGTGAACTGCATCATATTCCTTTTACTTTCTTTAGTCGCAGCAACTTAGAAACACGAGAAACACCAGATGATAGGCCAGCGAGCGACGAAAGAAGTCGGCAATTTAGACGTCTAGCCACTCTGTTGTTTATTAGCGCTTAGATTATTGGGGATACCGCACAATTATTCGCTTTCATCACCAATGATGGTTTTAAACAACAACTCCCGTAATTCCACACTAGTTCACGATGTCATAAAAACCTGTCTTTTGTTATTGTTTTGATCAAGAGAACCCAAGCAGCAGAAATTATTTACTGCACGTTTAATTATAAAGCCGCAATAAGCGCTGTGCATTTGTGTCTGCCTCTCGAACTAAGCGAAGGTGCAAACTGCAGGTCGTTTACAATAATTTTGTTTCACTTTCTAATAAGTGGTGCAGGTTCCCTGCTTTGAAAACAGCTCACATTGTCAGTTGGCATTATTACTACTTATTAAATAGTTCCCTATAGTGGCACAACAGTTAGTGTGGGCTAAATGAGTTTCAGGTGCTTCAGTGGAGGATGGAGCAGACTGGAGAGAAATGAGCTAACTTGCTTATGTGCCTTGGGGGCAAACTGAACATCCTCCAGTTTCTTCTCCTTTTCTCTCTCATTTTCTTCCTCTCTTCTATCCTCTCATGCTCTGTCCTGTGCGGGCGAGGCTGGTCGGGCTAACGTTAGGCTTGGCCAGTCAGATGTTGCCCTGGGGTAAACAGAAACATCTGTCCCACGCCCAGCCGTGACTGTCGCTGAGTGATAAATCCTGGGGTGGCTTGTGCCAGTGCTGTCCGGCGTGCCACCTGTCCCCCTCCTACACAATATCCACAACCCAACCCTTACACATACACACACTTCACCCTATTTGCACTCGTCCGCCTTCATCCTGACAGCATGACAGAAGCAGGTGGTTCACTCCCTTTATGCCCTCTGGCCTTCTATGCTCTCGTCCTCGGTTGGCACATTTATGCAGGGAGCGAGAAGGGTTGTCGCCTCTAGCAAATACCAACGGAGCAATCCCTGTACCAGGTTATTCAGCGACGGTGCTCGCGAACTGAAAAGTCTGTAGCTGTTGCTTTCTTTAATCAGGCAAAAGTTTGTAGATAAGATAAAGTGATAAAGTTTCACAAAGGTCAACAAAATGCACAGTGTAAAAAAAAAAACCATCTGAAAGTGTTTAGATATAACTTGTTTTTTCCTCATTCAAGGATTTTAATGCCACAACCTATTTGACCTTCTTGTAAATTCAACTGTCAGAAAAAAAGCATGCTCAATACTGCATATTAAGTCAAACTTTCTCACTTTCTGCCATATCTTGCTCTCCTTCTACCACTTCCTCTCTCTGTTCTTGTGCTTTTACTAGTGTGACAGAGGCAGGTGGCCAACTTCCTGCCCTTTGACCTTCAACAGTTTCCCTGCAGTAAGGAGACAGTGCAAACACACACACACACACACACACACACACACAGAGGAGGAGCCTAGGTTGCCCTGGGTGAACTGGGGCAGAGGTCTTGCAAAAAGGCCCTGGAGGGAAGCGAAGGTCCTTCGACTCAGGGACAAGAGTTATTTTAGCAGTGCCAAAGCTGACAGGCTGAGTGATCATCCCCGCAGTGCCAGCACCTCGGTGAATATGCACATCGGAAAGAAAGAGAGAGACGTACAGTATAAAATGCAGACCCCGTCTAACTGAAAACAGACTAAAAACTGAAAGGAATCAGTGAGCTGAGCAGTGAGTGACACACCCCTTTGCAAGTACAGCTCTAAAAACAATGTGCTCCTTTTATCATTTGACGCAGTTTGTGCATCTAGCACAGAAAGTCACAAAGCACTAGGACAGTAGCTCTGCAAGCCACCTGCCTCTAAATCACTTTTTTATTCCAGAGGTCGGGCGAGCAAAAATAATTACAAAAAGTGATACAAAGAGCTCGGTGTGTTAGTTTGTCCACCTCTCTGCTCTTGGCGGATTTCTTTACAATGTGTAAAGAATTTATCTAACAAAAGTGTCCAATTCCTTTTACCATCTAAATTAATATAAAATGAAAGAGTAGCTCGGCTCTCAAACGTGTTCTTCTGAGCTGTACTTTAGGCTTGTGCATGTCTGTGTGTATGATTTGCATGTTTGTTTTATGTCTCTATGTGTGTGTAAGAGGACCCCTGCTGATTAATGTCACTTCATATTGTAATGGAGCGTGCTGAACATGTCCTGATATCTGTAATGTGCTACCAGTCTCAGCTTGATTTTATTGCCATGGTCTAATAGGATATTGCCACGATCACAATTTGGATTAACTTCCATATCGCTGCTGTTAAACCAAGTGAGGTTTGTATGTGTGTGCACACAAATGATAGAGAAGTGGGGATGTCTATCAGGGTGGGCAGCTCTGGTCGATTAATTTCACATTCAGCACCTCCTTCATAATGTGTCTCCTCTATTTGTCACCACAATAGTTTTCATTATAAACAGTTAGAGCGGCCATTTTTTCCTCTCATTGATGCTGCGTCGAGGGAGGAAACGTTTTTGACCCTTTGTAAAATAAGGCACCGCTATCTGAATTGGCCACGGGAGATATTGTACTGGCAAGTGCTTTCTTTTGTGATTGGCTTGCCTCTGACGTACACACAAAAATGTGCGTACACACACACACACACGCCCGCGGACACACACGCAGGTATAACGAAAGCTAGTAAAGAGGTCTGGTATGCTTTTGTACAAACATTTTTTGTCAGCAGGGAGCAGGGAACTCTATGCAGAGGAGGTTGCCCTTGCTCTGTGAGTCCTTTGTCTCCCTGCATCCCCAAGCTCCACCTCTCTCTCAGCCAGCCCTCCAATGAGAGAGCCTTCAGGTGTTGACCTTATCGGGTGGAGGTCAAAGCCAGGTCAGGGATCTGTTGCTAGGCTACCATCAGATAAGTGGCTAGGGTAGGCAGCAGTGGGTAGCTCTGTCATTCAGGGCTTGTCATGTAATCTTGTTCATTTGCAGACAATTGTCTGGACGTCAGAAAGGCTATCTGGCCCATACTGTTGTAATGAAACACATTAAAATATTAAAACCGGCCATGCTGAGCATTGGCAGCTCCACTTGGCACATGTCTTTTTTTAACAGTCATGCCAACTGTCAGGCAGTAACATGAGCCCCTTAAATACGCTTGTGTGGTTGGCAGTGTTGAATTTTCACTAGTAGAGGAAAGGAGGATATTCATTTGGATTGTTTTGTTTTGTCCTGCATCATTTCACTTGTTTTAAAACCACAATTCAAAAAAAAGTTGGGCGCTGTGTAAACGCTAGAGTGAAACAGCATGTGAAAATTTGCTAATCCTTTTTGACATATAATCAAGTGAAAACAGAACAAAGACAATATATTAAATATTTCACCTCATCAGTGTCATTGATTTCTGTAAATATGTGCTTATTCTGAGTTTGATGCCAGCAACACATTTCAATCGAGGTGGGATTTGGGCAAAAAAAAAAAAAAAAAAGGCCAGGAAAGTTGTGGCATGCTCAAAAGGTAAGGATGGCACTTGGGCACTTTGTAAAACTGCGCTGCATTCTGTCCCGGTGTTTTTCAGTCAGGATTATTCAAAATTCAGATCTTTAATTATTACCACAATGTGATTCAACAATTATACACGGTCATTAATGCAATTTAACTAGTGAATAACAATCTCTGCATCTGTGAACAGTTTTGTAAGTCATTACTAATTTATGTATGACACAAACTTAACATAATCTGTTATTAACGGTGTATCTTGATTGGAAAAAGAGTAACTCTACACTCATATCTATGTATATATAACAATGTTTTATGTTATCTTTCCCGCAAATACTGTACATAAATAAACGGATGAATTCATTCATGACTCATTTAGGGGTACAGGTGGGAAGGCATCTTGTTGTTTGCTAACCTACAACCTTTAAATAGAGTACAAAGAGTGCTACAGCAGCCTGTTTGAAGAGGGAGGGAGAGGTGGCATGGAGGGAGGGAGTGAGAGAGAGAGAGAGAAAAAAAAGAAAAAAAGAGAGATAGTTGTTGCATCTTCACACAAACATGGTCTGTTCTCCCACTCTGCCATTCCACCACCTGGACCGAGCTATGTGGGAGACTGCACCACACAGTGATGAACGACACCAAACAGGACAATTTCTGTTCACACTGCGGGTCATATGGAGTAAGACGGGTTGACACAGCATCTGTGTCATATGACAGGTTCCTCTCTGGTGACACCTGCATTTTGTCATTGTCACCCACTCAGCCGTTCAGGTTAACCACCAGGGCTGGGAGGAAGTGGCCTTCAGAGGCCGTGTGAGGAGCAAGACCTCAGACAGTTAGACATAAAGAGACCTAGATAAGGCACGTGGCAATTTATCCATGCCAGTCCTTGTACTGTAACTCCAACATGGGATCTCGTCTGTTAGATTGGCGCATTGTGAAAGGAGGTTCTCAGTGTCTGGGCGCTTGCCAGCTGACATTCCACGGAGACAAATTGAGAGAGAGGCTCCGGCAGATTTATCGGGCCATTGGCTCGCCTCAGGAATTCTCTTGTAACATGGCACTCCTGTGAAAGGGATAAAGAAATTAGTGTAAAACAGCCCCCCCCACGCCCCCTCTCCCATAGCACCCGTTTGGATATCTGGTACCACTTGTAATCCCCTCCCCAGCACACACACATACACACATCCTTATTTTATATAAATGTAGATGAACACAAGATGGATGGGTCTGAGCTTCATTTCTCTTATTTCTATGAATATTCAAGAGGGTGGGCAAGAGAACGGTGCTGTATTCTGGCTGTTGAGTCACAGGTCCTCGGTGGCAGGAAGCACTGCTGGTCAAATGACAGAGAGAGAGAGAGAGAGAGAGAGAGAGAGAAATGTGTGTGTGGGATTTGAAAGGAACTGCTCCTGGCTGTCTTGGATATTTATTCCTTTCTAAAGCAATGAGGTGTTTGGAGAAAGAAGCCAGTTATGTTCTTAATGCTGCAGTGAGAGCAGGGAGCATTCTTTTGCACTTCAGACCAACAGACTATGGTCTGTGAATGTGAGAACATGTCTTCGCCTCTGACCTGTTGTCAGTCAGTTTATAAATCTGAGTGACTTTTTCAAAGCTGTCTAAAGGACAAGATCATCCAAATATGGTGTTTGCTCTTTTTAAATATTCATACAACAATACATTATATACATAATAAACTAACAAGGATTAATTATTAATTTATCCCTGCAGGAAATTCACTTTCCTTGCTTTACATACAATAGAGCCCTACTGCTATCCCCCGTATAATCTGTCAACATCCAGAGGTTATCTGCCAAGTTGATGAACAGAGAGATGGGCTATGAAACACAAGGTGTGACAGTATTGCAATATGTTATAGTATGCAGGCAGAGCTCATCAGGAAAGAGAGGACGAGCGGCTTTGTTCCAAATGTCACGATGCATATTTATGGGCACACTGGAGTGGCTCCTTGTATAAGCACCATTCACCATCTATCAAGCAAAACCACTACAGTGTCTCTTTGACAACTTGGTAGGATAGTGTTGTGAGACAAAGTGATCAAACTGAGCGATCTGCTCATGGCTTGAGCCAAATTTTCTTGTGAAACTGACTGTCATTTTGACAGTCGAGACAATAGAGCATGATGAGGTTAACAAAATGTAATTATTACTTACTGTGCGCATAATTATTTTTTATGACAGGATGTTTCTAGGCAAATTTGTCCACACAAGCTTGTCATATTCTTAAAAACTGTTAATGTATTGCTATTAATTTATTAATATTTTCCTTTCTTCCCTAATGCGACAAAAAGGAAAACTAGATGTGGGGCTTTAAAATACATTCCATCCTTGACTCAGATTGAGATACTGAGAAGACGCGAGAGAGGATGGTGACATGGGAAGGTGTCAGACAGAAAGACAGACAGACAGACAGACAGCAAGATATAAGCAGAGCCCTCAGCATAAGCTCCACTGAGCTCCCTTTCCACTAAGGAGGATCTCAGGAGAGTTGTGTGCTGGCTGGCTGCGCCTGGGCCATATACCACAGAATGGGCAGTCTGACTGTCTGTGGTGCCACTCCTTGGGGAAAGAACATGGCTCCAGGGCTGTAGCTGATTTGAGATGGTCCCACGACAAACCCCTGGGGGACACCAACCAGGCTGAATTGGTCCTCTGAACCTCTCTTTTAAGGCTTTTGCAAGCAGTGGAGCTTGGTTACTGTGGAGAGATGGAACAAGAGGGGTGCTTTCATCTTGACTGTGAGCAGCTCAGTGGATTTCCTCTAAATTACAGGGAGTGATTACATCCCACCTCGTCTGCCTCGTGCCACCCCCCTTCTCTCAGCACATGAGGCCCCCAGGCAACCAACCGCTGTCAACTGTCAGTGCTCACAGCTGAGTCATTAAGTGGAAGTTGAGCAAAGTGTCATTGGCAAGGAAATAATAAGGAGCAAAACCCAAAGCACAGGGACACTTGTTGCACCTTATGGGTAATTTACCACTGGTTATACATTGTCATTCTTTTGCGCAGTTACAAGCTATAACGAGGGGATTTGGAAATCTTATAGGGGATGTATATTGGATGGATGCGCAAGTCTGAATACTTGCTTCGGTGAGCACTTTTGCTTTGCCGTTAAATGTTCAGGGAGCAGGCAGGAAGGACTCACAAGAGTTTTGAACAAGTGGGCCATTTAAAACAACCCTTTGTGTGGCAAAGGCAACAGATCCAAGCATCAAGCTTGGCCCCTTTTTAGAAGAAAGGTTTCCCATCACTTTCAAACTATTACCGCCACACAGTAAGGGATTACATAGAAGCAAGAAGGGGAATTCTGTCTACCAATCTGTTTTGGGGGGGGTTTTTTTGTTGTTTTTTTGAAAACTCCCTCAAGCTTTTCCATTATCTTCTCCATATCAAGGTTGACCTGAAGAGAAAACCTGGCTTCAGAAAGGTCAATGCAGTCTAGACTTTCTCCTCATCCTGTGCAGCTGACCCCCACCTACACCTCAATCCTGCATATTGCTTTAGTATACGAGAGGGGTGCTTCCCCCTCCCTTTATTCCCTCTCACCTCGATCCCCTGCCTCCTTTGGTCCAGTCCCCTATTTCTCACCTACAATAGCATCTCCCGTCACCATAATCTTTCTATTTCACTAGCCCGCCCCTCGGGGTTAAGAGGTCTGGAGATGGAGACAGGATTTGTCTCTCAATTGACAGCACTGCTGTTGTGCTTTCTGGCTGACCACTCACTGATGGTCAGAGCATTTTTGAAGAAAAGTCATTCACTGTTTGTCGAGTTGATGCCTTAGGTGTTTTTTTTTTTAATGAAGTTAAAGATATGTGGCCTTATAGAGCTGTAGAGCAGAAGAGCCAGAATGAATAAAAGAGCTAACTGTAATGATGCTGCTAATAAACCTAATTTTTACTCACTGACATTACTTCTACTATTCTTCTACTATTAACGCCACTACTGCTACCACTGCTTCTAGTACGACTACTGCTCTTAATAAAACATGTTGTTGGTCATTATAGGAACCATTTTACTTTTTAAACATAAAGTGCGGTAAGTCAGAGACATTAGGATCCGTTGATTTTTACTAGCCAAGTAGGGGCAGCTGAAAGAATCTGTAACCACAATATTGACATATCATAATCTCAAATGTTGTAACTAGGACTTCTGGCAACCTGATGAATATCTGATATTCATTCTTTTAGCTCTGATTTTGGTCTCCACCATCTCATGAGGGAAATTTTCAGTTCATTAGCCGTTAAATGCTCCACTACATTCACCAGCTCACAAACTTTATTAGTCTGCTGCCTGGTGTTGAGCAGGTAGCGTACAGAGGACTTTTTTTTAAATGTTTCTTGTTTCTGTTTGAATTGTTTCTGAAAACAGCTGCCAGGGGGTGTGGTACAAAATTCCAGACCCTGTACGCAGGCTTTCTCTGTGGACCACTGCCCAAATACACAGCCATTCATTCTAGTATCTTTGTGGACACTCTTCACATGAGAACAATATATACTCCTTCCTCTTTTTTCCTCCTGTTCAACAGCCCTGCTGCTGCTGCTGGAAATGATGCTAATGAGAGTGTTGATACTGAACCCTAACAATAAAAGTTGTGGGCCATAAACCCAAAACAATGTGTTGAAAGATGCTGAAATGCTCTGTAAAGCTGCGGGAAACTGCAGATTCGGATAATAATTCTCTGTGGATTTGTCCCTACAAGCAACACCTTTTTGCAGAAAGTACAGTCATTTGATCTATTGTGTAAAAAATGAGAATAGCGGCTTTAAATTATGAAAGATAGTAAAACGTAAAAAATCAAATGTATTACAAGCGACAAATAAAACGCAGTATTGCAAATTAATACAAAATTATAATACATTAAGAGGGGAAAAAATACCTGAAGCAACTGGAAAGGAAAATCTGACACCTAAAAACACCTACAAGTATTTCAATAATGAGGTTGTTAGCTGATCTTCAGAGCAAATTTATTGGTATACAAAAAAATCAGCCCAGCTACCAGTGATAACCTTAAGTAATATATTAAGTAAGTAATTTAATGCTGACTGTAAACCATCAGCTTGACCTATACTAGTGCTTATGTATTAAACAGCTTTAATAGCTAATGTAAAAAAAAAGGTTTGACATTTCAGAGATGTACTCCTACACACCTTAATTCTAAATAATGTGTGGACAATGATTTTAGACTACAGTGTCAATGTTTACAATTAACCCCTACTTCAGCAGAGTTATTATCACTGAATTTTATGCAGTTTGCCAGCATACCTCAGGACCCCCTGGATATCACAATTTGTCCGTGATCCCTCAGTTCTAGTTGTCTGCCCAGTTTCCAAGCTTCACAACAAAACATCTACATCAAATGCCAGCGAGGAAGTAGCCTTGGTCATAAGTTTTATTTTAGCTACAAACTTAATGACTTGGGGAGGGAAAAAAAAACACATTATTATTACATTATTGGTTTTATTGTATTAGGCCAATCAAATTATGGGTAGTTACATTTTGTGCACTCATGGACAGAACTGCATAATGAGGGTGCCACATTTCAGACAGCAAAAAGCCACTTTTTGTTATGACTCAGGCCATGTATTATGGTAAGGGCAAGTGAATGTAAGTGTACAGAGGTCATTTTTCAAAGCAAAAGAAATAAAGCGTTTTTTCTTTCCAAAAATTCCCTTCAAAGCAAGCAACAACGAAGGGAACAGGGGACAAGGGGGAAAAAAAGTCTTCATTGAATATTCATTAACCGGTGCCTAGGTGTATACATGGCTCTTAACTACTCTTGTTTATGACTTAAGGACTTGTAGTACTGACCTTAGTTTAACACAGCAGCAGATACCAAATTAACCTCTAGCCTCCACAGGGCTAGCCATGCCCTGCTAACAAGCAACCTGTCTAGACACACAAGGAGTACTTTATGATTCCACCTCTCACAATCGCTCTCTCTCTCTCTCTCTCTCTCTCTCTCTCTCTCTCTTTCTCTCAACCTCTCTGTCTCTGTTAACACGTACTGGCACATCCTCCCTCCCTCTATCCTCTTCTATCTTTCACCTCACCATTTCATCCTTATTTCCCCCCTACACCATTTTTCATGTACCTCCCAAGCTGTGCAGTGTTTGGGTCACGCACCCAGCAGCAACTGGAGTTTTATCAGATGGTAGACTTTCTCTTATCCTTCACAACATAGCCGAGCCGAGCAGAACGAAAAAAAAATTAAAAGATCTGAAACCGCTAGGATGCTTCATTTTTAAATTAAAGTCACAAAAAATAAAATCATACTGAAGCTACAGTTTTACAACAAAATGTCTATCTGTGTGGGATCTATTTATAGATAGATAGATATAATTTATATAGATTTGATACCATCAGTGTCTTTCTTTTGTTTTGTCTTACTAAGAATAACAATATACATAATGTTAGTAGATTTGCATCATTATGTAGCCCTGTGTTGTAAAAGACAAATAAATTATCTATATTCCTTGATTTAAACTGATTTTAAAAAGTCTGATAAGTTATGCCCCCCCTCCCCATACAAGGCGATGCAGAGACATTGTCTGGTTTATTCACCAAACAGTCCGAAATCTCAAATTATTCCATTTACTATCACATATGACAAATAAAAGCATAAAATCCTCACATTTCATTTCAAATCCACACACAACTAGAAGCAAATTGATTTTTTTTTTTTTTTGCTTGAAAATTAGCTGATGATGATTTAATTATGAAAATTGCTCCTGATTAATTTTCTGTTAATCAGCTAATAAATGAATCAACTAATTGTTGCTGCTGTACTGTACGCATAGCCTTCACAAACGTCCAGACACTGCACTCCCTTCTTGCTTGGCAGATCAGACTTCAACTCAGTATTGCACTTCTAGTGACCAAATGTTCAGCAGCAGCCCATTTTGATCAGGAATGTGACAGCTTTCGTTGATGGCTGAACTCTTAAAACTACACACAGTGTAGGAACACAGCAAGAAAATTATCCCTCAGTTTTTATGAGATTAGGTTTCCCAACAAAGTTGTCAAACTGAGACGTTTCAGTCCATAATGTTATTTAAACGGATGAAGAGCTGTGCCACGGCCTGATATCATACGTTAATATTTTTATAGGATTTTACAGGGGAAAACAAAACATGCCAACAAAAGGAACATTTGAATTTTTAGTTTTAATTATGTAATTTGATTAAAACAATACTGTTATAATTAACACAACAGCAAATTAGGCCTACTCTTTTAGTCTATTTTTATTTCATTTTGACTTTGTTGTTCTTTTAACCTTTCTTTTCCAGGTAGTGAATTTGTATGTATCTGATAATGATTTCAAATAAACCACAACTAAAAATATCTTACTGTGGTAATGATCTGACAAAATAAGTAACTTCCTTATATGAAGACAAAATAGACAATATGAATTACATTTCCATGTATGTATGGTATGTTTTCCTAAAGGCACATCTTTGCTGGTATTATATTTAAACTATATAGACAAAAGTATTGGGACACACCTCTTTATCATTGAATTTGTGTGTGGTATAGGGCTGTTTTTCAGGCGTTGGGCTCGGCCCCTTACTTCCAGTGAAGGGAAATCTTAATGCTTCAGCATACCAATACATTTTGGACAATGCTATGCTTCCAACTTCGTGACAACAGTTTGGGGAAGGCCCTTTTCTATTTCAGCATAACTGTGCTACAGTGCACAAAGCAAAGTCCATAAAGACACGGTTGGATGAGTTTGGTGTGGAAGAACTTGACTGACCCATACAGAGCTCTGACCTCAACCCCACTGAACATCTTTGAGATGAACTGAAACACAGATTGTGAGCCAGACCTTTTCGTCCAATATCAGTGCCTGACCTCCCAAATGCTCCACTGCCTGAATGGGCAAAAATTCCCACAGAAACAAAACAAAATTGTGTGGAAAACCTTCCGAGACGAGTGGAAGCTGTTATAGCTGCAAAGCGGGGACCGACTCCATATTAATGTCTATGTATTTAGAATGCAATGTCACTAAAGTCCCAGTTGGTGTTAAGGTCTGGTGTTCCAATACTTTTGTCTATATGGTGCATGTTTCATACACAAGGATCAGACTATTTATGATATTTTTAATGCTTAGAAATGAAATAATCGTACATAGTGAAACATGTCTCTCAAACCAGAATATATCTACAATATAGTTATCAGTCTCGTCTTAAAAGCTCGGTCACCTACATACTCATACTCACCCCTGCGTTCTTTACATTTTTGCCCTCACTCAGACGCCGTCCAATACACGCCTCTGATTGGTCAATCAGTGCCCCATGCTTAACAAACGTTTGGACGTCGTTCACGGGTAAGTGAAATGCTACCAAACATGTTGCTTCTGTTAACTTATAAAATGCAACATCCTGCAAGTGTAACGCAGTTTGTTTCGATTCCTGTAAACGCATATAATGTACTTAAAACGATAACGATCCCCTTGCGCTATCCAGTGCAAGCATTTTCTTTGAAGACTTGGTAGTTAGCAATTAGCTACACTGATTAGCTAGCAGCTAACGCTACTCATTCACACGGTGTTAAGATAGTTATTGTTATTTGGGTCATTTTGGAAACCGAAACGTTGCTGCTTGTTGCTATACGGAATCCTCGTTGTTAAGAAATCCCTACTGATAGTACGAGTAGACGCTAACAAGCACCAACTAACTAGCCGGTATGACGCTAGTTAGCTGGAACGATGCTACTTGAAGTAAACAGCGACCGTAACATGTATTGTTTATATTCACCCTTTTCAGATCATAGTCAAGATGAGTCTGAGAAAGCAGACCCCGAGTGACTTCCTGAAGCAAATAATCGGGAGACCTGTGGTCGTCAAACTTAACTCTGGTGTCGATTACAGAGGTAAAACAACTGGCATGTTTGCCCATTTATTTGTTTTCCCCATCTCGTTTGGAAATCGATGTTCTTTTCAGCCAAACCCCTGCACATGTGATCTGTCTGCAGGTGTCCTGGCCTGCCTGGATGGTTACATGAACATTGCCATCGAGCAGACTGAAGAGTACGTTAACGGGCAGCTGAAGAACAAGTATGGAGATGCTTTTCTTAGGGGAAACAATGGTAAGATTCTCACAGTTTCTAAGTATATCTCCATTTTGTACACATTTGGGCACCGCAAGGCATGAAAAGAAAGAAGAAGATAAAAGGAGGGAAGTCGGGTTAAAAGCAGCGTGGGCAAGTCATGTCTGACTTAGTATAGAAATAAGGTCAAGAGCACCTGTTATTTGAGCACTCTTAGTCTGTTATATAAACAGCCCAGATCATTGATGCACATATAGCAGCGCTGACTAAGGATCTAAGGCATCCTAACAAGTGATGCAATAGAAATAAAATGCTTAAAATTGTGATAACAGTTCAACAAACAAAATAATCCTGTGACACAGAAATTCAACCATCAGAACTACACTTAATGTTTGTATTGTGGTGTTTTAAATTAAGTTTTAGGTTCTGTTAAGTAGCCCCATTCATATTTCTCAAAAAAGTGCACTATCCCTTTATATTTGTGAAAATGGGTTTGATGTGGAATATTGACTGCAAGGAAACCTTAAACCATCTGGGAGTTCCTCTTCATTTTGTCATTTTTTTCTTTAATGAATAAAAAAATTTGTAGCGTCTTTCATAAGTACCGTCTTCACTATCACAGTCAGAATTCTAGCTTTAAGAACCTGTTTTTTCACTTCGGTCCATATCTTCATCCCTCAGTCTCGATTTTCCTTACACCAGCCGTGTGTTGTATTTACTGTGCGATTCCCTCTTGAATGAGTCATGCTGGCCAGTGGAGTTTTCAGTGTGATAAAAGGCCCAACAGCCAAAGCGATGGTACTATTTTAGTCAGAATGGAGCAGGTTGATAAAACTAGATCAACATGAAAGTACCAGTTGCTTTACCTGACTGCCTTTTCATACAGTCTACAGCCTTACACCTTGCCCCGAGTGACCTGTGCAAAACAAGTCTACAATTTACCTCAAGGAAGAGAAATACAATGAGAGAATAGAATATAAAGTCTTTGTCACTGTACTGTGCAAAATACAACGAAATTGGGAGTCCTTCTAATGGTTGGTGCATTGCAGTTCAAAACACATACACACAATAGCCTCACACAACCTACAACACAAAGCCAGCAAAAATAGTATAAATGTGCCACAGTGCTATTGCACAGTGTGAAATTTGTCCCCAGGACTGTTTTCATTTTGCATGTTTGAGTTGGTGAAGAGTGCAAATTTCCTGAGGAAAGAAACTGTTCATGAGTGGTAAGAGTTTTTAATGACCTGCCGCGCCTACCAGAGGGCAACAGACTCAAACAGGTGGTGGCCGGGATGTGACAGCCATTTACAAACATGTTTGCTCGGGTCCGCTGTATGTAGTTGTGGGCACCCAAATATGAGTTTTGGACAACATACTATAAATATTATGTTGAGTTATGTTGATGAATGAATCAGTAATCAGACTTTCACTGCTCTTTTCTGTGTTCTACTTTTTCCCCACTAATCACCTGACTCTAAAGTCCTGCCATGTTTTATATTTTTGACCTGTACTTTACTTCCTAGATTATTGGCCACATAGTGGAGTCATTTGACTGCAAAACAAGAAATTACGTGCCAAGAAAGTTCAAGTTCCTCTCAGCGATGTCCTTGTGTTGCTCAGTAAAGTCTTTGTCTCTTTTTTTTCTCCACAGTTCTGTACATCAGCACCCAGAAGAGGAAAGTGTAGTGAAGATCATTCTGTTTTTTTATTTTTATTATCCAGTGTTGGACGTGTCGGTAGACAAATGCCCTATTTTTTCTTAGTTTTTTTTTTTTTTTTCCACTTTGGTTATGTAAAGTCTGAATTCCAGAAAAATATTTGTTTTTGTAAAATTGGAATAAGTTAATAAATGCTGAGTTCTGATTTATCTCTGATGTGATTTTACATATGTTGGTGTTAAAAATATATAGATGTGGGATATTGGTACAATTTCAACTGGCCTAATTTTGGAGAAAAAAAAAAGTCATTCTTGTCCGTTTTAGTTCATATTGTAATCTTGTGATTTTAATTCTTGACTGTATCAGGCTTCTTTGCTGCCAGTGGGATTGTCAGTAGAATAAAGATGGGCTTTTTTTGGCCAAAATTATTCACTCCAAGTTTATCCCTGGAGCAAGCAAATCTACCACAGTTTTACCACAAGGCTTTCAAAGGATTAGAACATAATTTTGTAATTTTTTTTCACCACGAATGTGCTAATTTTGTAATTGATCTAGATACAACTTGCCTGCAGAAACCCATTACCGAATGGCCTGTGTACAAATGTACTCCTCGTTCTGCACACTTTTTAAGTAATTTGATGAACGACCGTTTGCATAATTAGGATGAAACTGTTCAAGTAGTTTCATAGCAAAAAGACATTCCAACTTAAAAGTTCAACTTTTGTAAATCCCAAATTAACTTTTAGCTTTCGCTTGCTAGTTCTCAAACTGAACATGAGTCATGTTAAATGTTCCTGCAGCTACAGTTTATGCTCCCACTTTGCACTGATGGAGTGTTTTGCCTCCGAATAGTAATGTACCTGCATCTGAACTGTGCTGGTGTCCAGCAGAGTCAATCATAGAGCCTTTGACTGCATGTTGGAGTGCTCATGCATACAAATGTAACTTGTTGCCTGTTTTAATGCAGTCCTATGGAACAATTGAATATGCAACAAAAGTATTCACTTACTGGCCATTTAAATGTCCATTACTGAATGTCATAAAGAGAATGTGAATGCAGGACTAATCTATAAATGGTGCCACCTGCAGGCTACATCAAGCTGCAGTAACATGTCAACAGATCTGTCAGATCAGCCCCCACTGCCCTCTGCTGCACACTTGCATGTTTTAGTCCTTTTAAATGTCTCAGACCACAGCTTACCTTTTGTCATCTGTGACTGCACAGAGATGCTCTTTGTTTCTGTTTGGTTTGGCTCTGCCGTCTCTATTAACGCTTGCCCCGTGAAAATGAATGCAGCAGCGTATGCAAGGAATTGTTAAGTTTATTCCATTTCAGTGTGGCCTGTGGTAATTTAGCAAATGAGTTCAAAAGTGGCATCACCTCATTACGCTAAGATAAGAACGCTATAAATATATGATTCATTAGGCTCTTAATGAGAATGTTGTAGTGTGGAGGCAGTGAGGGGAATTCTTTTCCTACCAAGGGTGGATTTTTGAGAGCGTTGTTTTCCAACCTGTACATGCGCACTCTGGCCCCTGGAAGGAGACAAAAGGCTGCCAAGGTCAGCCCCGACTTGAGAATGAAGGACGCGTTATTGATCAAACTCTGCTGAGCTGCAGCTGTGGAGAGGGAATGTTGGGGGAGATTGAGCTGCAACACACACACACACACACACACACAGGCGGACATAAGCACTGAGTGATGTGTACACAGAAAGGCATTGTACACAGTGCAACACACAAAGAATCATTACGGCACCTAGTGAGGGTTAGTACAGGCAAATATTTACCTACTGGAATCATAACTGAGCCGCTGGCTGTGTGGCCTCGCAGGGAACCCAATTAATACCATTTGCACAAATGACCTGGTGGCAGACATCATGCTATTGAACCAAGCGCTTCTTTAAAAAAGACAGTGAACTGATGCAGCCACTTTTTAATTTTCTCTGTGCTTGTCAACAGTAGAGTATTGATTCCAGCCGACCAAACCCACATTTTTTTTCTCTCCTTTTGGATCATTGAAACAATGTGCACGATGAACGCGAAAACTAATCCTCTTTTTAATTCATGTAGTTTGTTCCAAGATGCTTTTTTTCCCCTTCTCTGGCGTAGTTTGTTTAGGGCACTGTCCCCCCCCCTTCACCCCATCAAAGCAGACTGGCTCAGGGGCTGGCGAGGGATGCTGCAGTGGCTCAGCGTTGACGTATGGAGGTGAGTGATGGAGGGGAGAGGACAAAGGAGGATAGAATAGGTGACAGCCTTGTTACGTAGGAGGAAAAGCAACGGGGGAGACTCAGGTCTTACAGCACCACCAGCTGCCAGAGCTGCAAAACTACAGTAGAGTCACAGGAGGGAGGGAGGGAAAGTGGAGTATGACTTTGACCCTGACTGATCACTGCAGCATGACTGTCCAGCCTTTTCACAAGGGATCAAAGGATGACAAGGACAACCTGAAAATCTGTGTGTGTTTCTTTGTGTTTAGCTGTCCCATGTTCTTATTTGGACAAGGACAAATTTCTGTCTTCTTCTGTGCAGATCTATTCAGCATGAATCTTTTCATATGAATGATTTTGCCAGGGTTGACGGAGAGTCACGCGCACATAGTACACAAAAGTAATATTTTCTCCCTGTTTCTCGTCTTTTTGCACACACTCAGCGGCATCAAGGTGAATCACCACATGATGAACGCATTGATCATGTTAATGCATAGGCAAAATAATGTGGTGAATGTGTGTGGAGGGTGACGAAAATCAAAATCTAAATAATCACCTCTCCGACTCAGGCCAATAAAACATTATATTATAAAACCATTGTATCCGCTGCGTGAATGTGTAGCTGTAAGCAACCTTTCGCTTGTGCACACGTAAAGAGACCTCCTTCCTCACAGTGTATTGGGATCTGCGCTGTCCTGTGTGAACTTGACCAGCTTTAACCTCCGCCTGACAGCCTGTCATGTGTTTAGGATGTAAATGATGGCGGTGACCTCCCGCACTGCGTCTCTGCTCTCACATTCCACAGGCTGGATCACAGGTCATGTTAGGTTAGTGCAAAATAAACAAACACCTTAGACACAGTGTAACACCGGCGGATAATGTAGAAAACAACTGCAACTGATTAATAAACTGAACGCTCCTCGGCTTGTTTTTTCTCTGTTAATCCGGTAGTCAGCTACGGCTATCCCCCTCAAAATACATCAGGATGACGTGTTTGCATCCAGAAGGTTCCCTGCTCCACTTCCTTTTCTTTCAGTAACCTAAATCCAAGTTCAACTATGATGGGTGTTTTGATCCTAATTGAATGTGAGTGCCTGTGCTTGCCTGTGCTGCTGTGCAACCCCATAGGCTCTTTATTTAGCCCCGAGGACAGTCAACCTTGGCCAAAAATGTGACCCTTGACCTTCTTATCTGGAAGAAGCTATTCCCAGCATGGACAGGGGCTTCTGTGATTTATACTGGCTCCAAACGGCAGAGCGATGCAGATGGTAAGGTTAGGGGAGCATAACTAGGTACCCTTCAGGAGGCCAGAAGCCAGTGGTGTTGCACACACACCGAGCATTCATGTGTTGCACAGGCTCTAACACCGTGAACAGCAGCAGACTTACAGACAGTGCATGGTACAGTAACGTAGTCCATGTGAGTCCTCGAATCTTGACATCCAAAAGGCTCTCCAGCTGTCCCACAAAAACTCAGTCTACTTTGAAAGCACACTTACTTGGAATTTCTTACTAGATGACAAAGAATATTGTATTATTGACCATGACCTGACCCACTTACACCACTGGATGGATGTGAGCACAAAGCACATTACCACCTATTCTGTTTTTTATTCCCTGTTCAATAACAGGGCAAATGTTGTTTCCTTGCTGCGGTGCTCTGTGTTACTGATGTGTCTTAGTGAACTTTTTCATACCTGTTATGACAAAGAGGGGTGAGACTTCAGGGTTGGGATAATGCACGGCATCCTTTATCAACTTCTGAATCCTGAAATAATAATAATAAAAAAAGCTATCTCAGAGAGCTAGAATTGAATGGGTATTGTGTAGACCTGAGACGGAGACCAAAGTCAGAAATTAAGTCACAAAAATGAGGACTTCAGACTTGATTCTGCTCAGGCATTTGACTTTATTTGACAATTGAAAGCCAAAACACCAATTTCTCCACCTGCTAATGAAGATCGTGTGATTGAGAGGGTCCAGAACAGCGACAAAATGGACTTTGTGGTGAGAAAGTTTTGCAAACTGCTGGTTAAAAGGTTATAAGCCCGACTTTAAACATGGATGACAAAATTTTGAACAACAACAACAACTGTAGACAGGACAACTGAGCAAACTCCTCCCAATGATTTTGCAAGAAGCTCCAGAAGAAGAAGAAGAAGTGAGAAAGACACGGCAGAGCCCAGCTGGCTGTGAACAGCCATACAGCTTGATTATTTAATTATTCAGAGAGAAAAGTATGTCTCAACTTTGTAAAAAAATGCTCTTAGCACAGTATCCAGAATTCTGAAAGACTCTCAATTACCTAGCAATTTGCATTGACAACATTTAGACGAGGACTTGCCTCAAAAGACTTACTAAAACATCTCATCACTGCTACTGTGCCACTTGTTTAGGAAATACATGATGTTTGAATGTTGTAAAGTGTGTAAAGCAATTCAAAGACTTAATCCACCCAAAAGACGTACATGAGACCAAAAAACCTTCCATTAACATGTAACTGCTTCAAAATCTCCAATTACAAAGTTCTTGGTAGCACAAAACTGAAGGTTGGAGAGCCTTTTTGAAGGGCTGTCTTGGGACCCTATCTCACAAAATAGTGTACTGAGGTCATCAGCGCTTGTGAGCAATAATTAGTGAATATGAAGTAAACAGCCGTGTCAAAGAGCCATTTTCAATCCCCCTTTTGCTTCAGAATGGCTGTTGTTTGTCAGCCAAGTCTTACTACTATGCACATGAGATTTGCATGAAATACAAACTAACCCTGCACTCAGGCAATTAGCCTCCATTACACTGCCGTTCCAATTGCCAATTTGTCTGCCACGCAAGGTAATCCGGAGTGTTGCTGGCAAGCTCCCAAAATGGTAATAATGGTATTGCAAGAGTCTTTTGTTGTTGTTTCCTCTCAGACTAACGGCCACAGGCGGCTGGTGTGTCACTGGATGAAATGTTGAGGAAGTGGAAATGTTTGCACGACAATCAGGAGTCAAGACATGAACCTTTGCCCTTGGATACTACAGTCCAAAGGCTTTTTGGCTGCCTTTTATTTATTTATTTATTTATTTATTTTGGAGGGGGGGGGGGTCTTCCTCTGTCTTACTAGTTGTCTTACTGTTCTGGGTTGCTCTTTTGTCTCTTTCTGTTACTGTGTCTCTGGTTTTGTTCTGACTCTGATAATTAAGCAGTGGAAGCATTGCTTTTATTCCTTAAAGCCTGAAAAACAGGATCCCCCCTACACAGGGTTTTTAGGAGGGCCAAGAACAAAACAACAACCAACAACTGCAAAATCAGTATTTTTCCCTTAACAATCGATCAAATCACTGTGTGTATGTGAAAGGTTCCGCTGGTAGTGAAGATCCTGCAGAGTAAAACAAGAGTTTAAACATATTCCAGCTAATTGTTTCGGTTGAAAGCCCTGCAACTGTTCTGTTTTGGTTGACTCTCGTCGCTCTCATCAGTGTCTTCTCTGGTCACAGCAGGCATCTGTTTCAGTTAGCAACCGGTAGGTGAATGTCATGAACAATTTGGCAGCTAAAAAGGCAGATACCGGGAGCTGGTTAACATAACTAAGAGGAGAGTGAATGTAGGACTTAACACTATTGCAGTATACCAGAGTTTTGAAAGTTGGGGTCTATGGTGACTTTCCCCTGCTGGCATACTGCTAGTAATGTGTTTAACACCAATCAGCAAAGACTGGTTTGCCAGAACTGATGGTGGAGAAGCAACTCTAATGAAGGAGTGGGCTACAGTAACTGCTACAGCAAGGATGGGGAGGGGGCACAACTTTCACACTTCGGTTTTAAAACGTCAAAGCGGTGTTGCGTTTACTGCCTGTCCCTGCCCTGAAGTGACCAACCAAAATCAGTTTATTACAACTTAGATCTTATTTTTGCAGTTTTAGTTATGATTTCTTTTCGTTACGTTAAAAGCGGTAAAATCTGGGAATGTAACAACATTGCTTAAGATTATCCAAACATATTTGAAAGAGAGGAGGAAGATGGAAGGTAAAATGATGGTCTACTGAGCAACATGGTTCAACTTTGACCTATTGCACTGGTTCAAGTAATACTATAAGGCTATTTTAGCAGGCTTTCATAAGTAACCACTTAATTCTTCCTTTAGCATTTGCTCTCGGTTGCTTTGAAGATGCTCGGGACGGTTGACTCTGCTTTCCACACTGCGATGCCTTTGCACGCATGCTGTTTTTCACTTTGTGCGTCCACAGTCATGGAGAGAAGCTCAGTGGTTTGACTCGCTACACTTACAGCGTCTGTGATATTGCTCAAGGGTAAAGCCAGACAGAAGAGTTATGACTTAAGCCCATCTCCGGCCATCAGGGAGGTCATAAGAAGGCTACAGTCACACAGAATCAACCGCACACACACACACACTGAGCTACCTAAACTAACACACACACACACATACACTTGGATACTGGACTAGGGCCAGTATCAGAGTCAGGGCACTGTCATAAACACAATTACAGCCTTTTAGTCTTGGACCTGAGCTTGGTCTCTCTTCTGTCTTTGTGAGTGTGTGTGTGTGAGAGAGAGAGAGAGAGAGAGAGAGAATGTATGTGAACATTTGCGTCACAACATATTATGAGGCACACAAGGGAAAGCACCTTTCACATCAAGATATGATTTCCTGTATTGCACGACACAGGAACAAGAGGCCGTTAAATTCAATGTGACACTCCCCGGGTTACCCACCAATGCCTTTTACGTGCGTGTGTCACTTTGAGAGTTTTAATGACCGTTATGGAAAGTGAAGAGGGAATGCTCTTCAGAGCTCACACACACACACACACACACACACACACACACACACACACACACCTAGGCTTGGAGGAGCAGCTTTTATAGGGAAGACAGATGTAAAGGTACGACCTGGGAGAGGAGACATCTGATGCACTTTTATGAAGTGGCAAAGGTGACGGGACACGGCTTTTAACTGTGCATACAAATTGCAACTTCAAATATATTTTTACATCAGCTTACTTCAGCTTATTGCGACCAATGATGTCAGAAAAACTTGTATAACATTCATTCTAAGGTGATGTTTTGAATGTTTGCATCTTATCTGGGCCGTCACCAATCCCCTGGCTGCTGCACTGTGTCACTCTAAGATGTGTTTTCTGCATTTTCGAGACATATCTTAGCCCCTTGTGCCCTCTTGTGGCAGATCTTGGTGGTGGCTTCGGTCACAGCCAGCCACTCAGCCCTCTCTTGTTCCTTATTTTAATTGACCTGGATTTGTTCCTTTGCGTTGCTGTAATGAAAAAGAGAGAGGTGTCTCGAGACTGAAAATCCTGTCAGCTTCGCCCTGCAGCAATTCCCACACCCCAAAACTGGGTCCCCTTTACAAGATCTACTGTTTGAAGCTGAGCAGAAATAAAAAATTTAAAAGACCTGGGTGCTTCAATGCCTTGCGATGAATAATTAAGAAATATGCATTTCCAGATAATGGAGAAAGGAATTTTAATACATTTGGATGTAAATTCATAGAAGAAACACTTTCACATATATTTGTGTGGGACTTTTACATGACTTTGTCTTGTATCCTTATTTCTCTGTGTAAAGAGATGGTAAAATATTCATCCAGCATTTCACTCTGACTTTGCCTTTATGTTAAACATAGACAATGAGCAGGATCACTTTTTAAAAAACAGAAACCTGTACAAATGGGACACGTGCTCATTTGGGTCCTGCACTAAAAGAATATGAACAGAGTTGCTACCAGCAGTCTGACACACATTCATATTAATGCTGTCTGTGTCAGCTTCTCAATGTGCTGTTCAGAGGCTCGTATTATCAATACAAGGCAATCAATATTCTACATTATGAACAAGGTCATTCAATCAAAATGCGCTGGATTAAACATTAAAAACATGAAATTAAATTTGTTTCGGAAAGAGATAGAAATCAAACTTTGTAATTAATAGATTATACAATGATTTAATAGGCCCTCCTATGAATATACAGAATACTGCTTAAAGGTCTGATTAAACACAATCATTGCTGTGGTTAAAAGATACTTTCTCTTTTTTCATGACTGAAATCCTACTGCTCGATTAAAATAAAGTTTCTCTGCAGTTACCTTGTCAAAAAAAAAATTACAGATCCAAAAATGCATAAGTCATAACAATTTAGTTAGTCATACCTGTCACCACCTCCATCTGACAGATTTATACCAGAACACATAAAAAGCATATTTGAGGATGAATTCTCCCTTGATGCTCCTTTAGCCCCCTCGCCATTGTCATTACAGAGACTAGCTTACAACTCCCTGTACAGTTATGAATCATACACCATGGGCCTGTTTGATTTTACATTTGATGACTCATCAGAGGTCTAACTCTTCACATTAAAGCCTGGTGACAATTTTATGGCCTCCATACTGGAAGACGAGTGAATAAGTTGTGCCGCGTTACAACAGAATCCTCTCTGTCTCCATAACTCATCTGCTGTGATGGCAGAGCTGGATTGAATCATCTTTGCTCGGGGCTGGTAGCAGAAAGCCTGGTAATGCTGGGGCTGAGGTGTGTGTGTGTGTGTGTGTGTGTGTGTGTGTGTGGTATTTGTTGTGTGTTTGCGTGTGTGCTTGAATGAATGTTCGTCCTAATTAAGCATCAGCAGCTTCTTGGACCAGGGGGAGGCAAGACTTCACAGCCATTAAATCAGGACAATGCTTTTTGTGTCACTGGTGCTGGCATAAGTTGCCCTGCTTCCTCTCCTTCTCCTCGCATCTTTTCTCTCTCTTTACCCTCCCACCTCCTCACCCCTCCGTCAGTCTCACAGCTGCCATGCAGCCTAGGGCTCCAAAAATAAATGATGGCTTCCCAAGCGCATGGTCAAGGCCAGGCGAGCTGGCAGGGCCGAGGCTCCTTCGGGAGCTGCCGCAGTGACTTCGCACTAGCTTGCCCTCTACTGGTGGACTGCGCTAACTACAACTACAGCTCAGGAGGCACAAACAGAATAATAGATAATGCTGAATAGAATCCAGTTCAATATGGCACAAAAACAACTACTTTATTGTTGAATCAAAGCTTCTCTGACACAGAGTCAGCAAAACAGTTTTATGATTTTACTCAAAGCCTCAGTCTGTATTTAGCAAGGAGGTGAGAAGCGCTAAATCACTGTACTCTGAGAAAATTCAACAGCAATTCTCAGCTAACGACTCGGCCTCTGTGTGGAAAGGGCTTAGGCAAATTACCAACTACAAGCCCAAAGCCCCCCACTCTACTGACGACCTGCGACTAGCCAACAGTCTGAATGAGTTCTACTGTCGCTTTGATGGACTATCTGCCGGCCCTGACACCCCCACTCACCCCATCAACACGGCCATTCACACCCCTGAAGTCATTCCACCAGTATCCACCTCGGACCCCCCCTCCTCCACCACAGCCCTCTTTATCCAGGAGGAGGATGTTAACAAGCTGTTCAGGAAACTGAACCCTCACAAGGCTCCTGGACCAGACGGTGTGTCCCCCTCCACCCTGAGACACTGTGCAGATGAGCTGACTCCAGTTTTCACAGATATTTTCAACACCTCTCTGGAGTCATGCCATGTGCCAGACTGCTTCAAAGCCTCCACCATAGTCCCAGTCCCCAAGAAGTCAAGGATCACTGGACTTAATGACTACAGACCTGTGGCACTGACATCTGTAGTCATGAAGTCATTTGAGCGCCTGGTTCTGTCCCACCTCAAGAACATCACAACCCCCCTCCTGGACCCCCTGCAGTTTGCCTACAGAGCCAACAGGTCTGTAGACGATGCAGTCAACCTGACACTACACTTCATCCTGCGGCATCTGGACTCCCCGGGAACCTATGTTAGGATCTTGTTTGTGGACTTCAGCTCTGCCTTCAACACGATCCGCCCAGCTCTCCTCCAGGACAAGCTGTCCCTGCTGAACGTGCCTGACCCCATCTGCCGGTGGATCACTGACTTCCTGACAGACAGGAAACAGCATGTGAGGCTGGGGAAGAATGTCTCGGACACCCGGACCATCAGCACCGGTACCCCCCAGGGCTGTGTACTTTCCCCTTTGCTCTTCTCCATCTACACCAACTGCTGCACCTCCGGCCACCAGTCTGTCAAGCTGATTAAGTTTGCAGACGACACCACCCTCATCGGTCTCATCTCGGACGGGGATGAGTCCGCCTACAGGAGGGAGGTGGACCGTTTGGTGTCCTGGTGCGGTAACAACCACCTGGAGTTGAACGCCCAGAAGACGGTGGAGATGATCATTGACTTTCGGAAAGTGCCAGCTCCATCGCTCCCCCTCACCCTGACAGACACCCCCATCTCCACGGTGGACTCCTTCCGCTTCCTGGGTACCACCATCACCCGGGACCTCAAGTGGGAGCTGACCATCAGCTCCCTCATCAAAAGGGCCCAGCAGAGGATGTTCTTCCTGCGGCAACTGAGGAAACTCAAGGTGCCTGCCAAGATGATGGTTCAGTTCTACACGGCCATCATCGAGTCCATCCTCACCTCCTCCATCACCGTGTGGTATGCTGGGGCCACCGCCAGGGACAAGCACAGACTGCAGCGTGCTGTGCGCTCTGCTGAGAAGGTGATCGGCTGCAGCCTTCCATCTCTCCAAGACCTGTACACCTCCAGGACTCTGAGGCGTGCAGGTCGGATCACAGCTGACCCTTCTCACCCTGGACATGGACTCTTTGTAAAACTCCCTTCAGGCAGGAGGTTACGGTCCATTCGGACCAAAACCTCACGCCACAAGAACAGTTTCTTCCCCTGTGCTGTTAGACTGTTGAACACAACTGACTAACATGCTGCCCTGCACCTTAGCAACTGATTTTGCTCTTTCACTGTTCACCTGCTGTTCATTTGCACTGTCTACCTCACCCACTTGCACTATACTCCACCCTGCACCTTACTTTTGAACTACCTCCAGAAAAATATTTATTTATTTCACTTATTTTATTTTGTGTTGCCTTACTCTATTTTTATCCTTATTCTTATTTTATTTTATTCTTCAACTATATGTTACTGTTATGTTCTATGTATGCACCAATCACCAAGACAAATTCCTAGTAATGTGAAACCTCTTCACTTACATGGCAATAAAGTTCTTTCTGATTCTGATTCTGATTCTGATTCTGATATCAAAAGCTTTTGTTTTAGACAACTTAATCAGTTTGGATAATTTGCTTTGCATTTGTATATTTATACTGTATGCAAGCTGGTATATGACAGTATGTAATATATACGCTTCTACAAATGAATCATAAGAAATTTGCGACCTTTCTTGTCTTTTGGAGATGGAGCGTACTGTGCAAGAGTTTGATCTCTAGGTCAGAGCCCAGCAGAATAAAAACATCTTGTCTTTATCTGACCCTATCAGACTGGAAAGCTGGTGTCTGACATCAGTTTGTATCTTGATGAAAGCAAACTGGATGAGTAAAAAAATCTTCCCGTCTCCTCTCTTCAGCCAAAGTCTCACTGGGTGACAGGAAAGTGGAAGTGAGGGCGCTGCAAAGTCAAAGTGGGTCAGTGTAGAGTATTCCCACGACAGGCTCAGATTCAGTCACCCTCAGGAAGAATTAAGATTAGCAGAGGACAAGTCTGTGTGTGAGGAGGAGAGAGAGAATATTCAAATAAACCAAATGTCAGTTAGTCATTTTTAAAGAAGAAAACCAAACGTCTGTTGATTTCAGCCTGTTAAAGGTGTGGATCTGCTGCTTTTCTCTGTTCTGAATATTGTCAATATCCGAATTTTTAAAGGTGTCACCTTGAGCTCTGGGAAATCCCGATGGACATTTGAACCATTATCTGACACTTAACAGATCGAAACGGTTGATTGATAAAATGAGAAAGTAATCATCAGAATAGCGGACAATGAAAATGATTAGAACTTGTAACCCTGCTTCATGCAGTTGCTGCATCTCCACACTGGGGTTCGCAAAATTACAGGAAAACATTAATATAAGGACGCGCTATATTGGATTTCGCCCCCCATATGTCGATATTTGTCAGACTCATTCAGGCTGATTGCCGATGCTGATGCCGAGATATGCACATATATTTTCCACCAAATTCCAGAGACCATCACATATTAATGTGTCTGCTCTTACGGGGATGGCCCACTGTTAGATGCAGACATCCAATGATTCTCAAAATGAAAAAGAAAACTACTCAGCCAATGGTTGGCGATACCATGCATCCCTACTTTAAAATATAATAAAAACTCAACATCACAACCCTAAAAGTACTATCAAGTTGAATTAAAGCTGAAGACTCAGCATTCTTAGTGCACGGTTGTTGCCCGGCGTTAAATCACACTGTACAGGTGTTCATATTATTCCGTCCACACACTGCAAAGTCATTCACGCTGGCAGCAGGCAGTAAAACCGTCGGGCGCACAGACAATATAACACGGCGCCTCAGCCTCACACAAGATGACGTGCAGATGACTGCAAACATGGAAATAAGATATACAGCGACAGAAAAAAGTTCGCTCTTGAGTCACAATAAGAGAGCACACGCAAAAACAGATTTAGGACATGAGAAGCCACACCTACGCCGACACACACAAACGCAGCCCCGTCTGCCCTCCTCCAAAACTCGGCACACTGTAGTGGATGAAGTGGCTCGGAGGCAAGTCCTTTGGTCCGGTATTAATTTTACATACTTGAAGAAGGCCATATATATCTTTTGTCCATTTAATTAGTTCTGCTGTCTCTCAGTTGGTCAGATCTATTTTACACTCGACGGCACAGGCTGGTCCAGTCACTCATGGAATTCCTCATTATATGCATTGCATCTCTGAGGACTATTTAGTCTTTAATATATATTCAGTGTCTCAGTTATTGTTGTGGAAGGCAGTCGCACTGAACTGCAGTTCAGAGAATTGAGAGCAATTTAACTCACGTTTCTGTATAGCCCGTCATTGACTTTGGCATCGCACATTATGAATAATGGCTTTGTCTACTTAAATCCAAATAAATGTTCATAGACACAGACCAGTGTGAAGAGCCTAAGGCACTTCAGCTTGAATACTTTCTGCAAAACAATTCAGGACATGTGTTGCTTGTGAAATGCAATCAAAACATCTCAACAGATGATTTATTCATTTTAACTAAATGTATACAAGTTTTATAGATGTTTTCCTTTTGCTCTTTTTGTGTGATGCTTCTCTAAATGGGAGAGCGGTGCACCGGTGGGTCGACTGGGTGACCACTAGGTGTCAGGCTGACACAAAACATTCAGTACCTGCTCCCTCTCTCTCTCTCTCCCTCTCTCTCTCTGTGTGTGTGTGTGTGTGTGGTGAAATAACTCCAGAGATATTTGATAAAAGCTGACATGTTTGTGAAACTGTGAAGTAATGTAAGGCCAGATTACTGCACAACAACAACAACAACAAAAGTTAATTTGGATCAAAACATATGTAAGCACAACATGATATGCAGTACATAATTAGACTTTTTATTTTTAATGTAGAAACCAAAAAACTTTTGAAATATTTTACACAGTACGCGTCACATAAAAATAAACTGACCTGGAGACAAAAGAAATGTTTGATTTCCATACATGTTCATGTTTAACATAAATATATTGAAGTAAAATCCTTCCATGACTGATCATTTAAAAACAGGCTACAGAACAAATAATTCTCACAGTACGTGACAGATCAGATCAAAATGTCTCATCAAGACATGTCTCACCAAGACACCCCCCACCCCCAGGGCGACAATCATATATGCAAAATCTCAATAGTATTATTAGTACAAATATATTCCAAAATGTCAGTTTCCAACCATCAAAGATGAAACTTACAGGCAAAGGTGAAATAAGCTGAAACTGACACTTAAAACACTTAAACATATTGTTAACTTTTTCTCCAATGCTGTCCTATCTATCCATCCATCCATCCATATGTTAGTAAGAAAGCATATGTGTTTATGCGAGTTTGAAGTGTTTCCTGACTGTGTGTTGTGTTTTGCAGGTGGCTAACACACAACGTAGTGGAAGTTGTTCCAGCATGGAGGGAATCTCTAACAAGCTGTCAGGGGCCATAACATTGTTTTCCTGCAACGGTTAACACAGGCGCACCAGGCAGCTCCGGGTAGTGACACCCTCAGTGCACTACAGAGACCCTTCGTGGTCCACACACACACACACACACACACACGCACACACACAAACTGTGTCTGTGCAAACTCCCGCTCGCATTCTCACTTCTGGCCTCACACACAACAAAGTACCTAATAGGTGGCAGTGTTCTTGCTTAATGGAAGTGCAGAGAGAGAGAGAGAGTTCTGCTGCTGAGGTAGATAGGGCCCTCTGGGCAAAAACACATTAACCTATTTGGAGGGCGTGAATTCTAGATGGTGTTATTAGCAGAGAGTCTGAGCACCTTGGGTTGAGCTGCTCTAATACTCAGTGTGAGTTCGTGTTTGTATGTCAGAGAAAGAGAGGGCCGTGAGAGGAAGAGAGAGAGAGAGAGAGAAATAAAAATCTTGTTTCAGTCGAGTGTCTCAAACCGGAGTGAAGGTCTTTGCACGATCCATCTCCGCTGTGTGAATCAGCAGGTTGGAGCAAAAGCTGGGCTTCCTTCACTGAGGGTTTTATTAGTCTTTTGGCCGCTGCACAACCAGTCAATGCAGTGCTGCAGTTGTGCATTGAGGGGGAAAAACTAAAACAAAACAAAAAACAAAACACAAAAGTGGCCAAAAGAACCAGTCAATTGAGTTTTGACTGAAAAAAAATGGACCAAACAAGAAAGTCTGGAGTCAGCTTGGGAGCAGGTTATGTTATGTCACGCACTTACAAAAAAAAAAAGAAGATATAAAATGACTTCAGTGTCACTGCCACAGCTACGTACTCAATTTTACACTAAATGCTTTGAAAAAAGGGGGGCAATTACGCTCATGCCATCCACCAATTCTATCCAATTAGCCAATTAAGGCTAATTACAGTTTTAGCTTTGGCACAAGGGTTTTCATAATTAACCATTTATCAAATCTCCACCCTCTTTCTCTGCAGAAGACACCCAGGCAGCAGAGCAGAACAGGCTGCCCCCGCCCACCCCGGGGAGGAGTGGAGCTGAAACTGGGCTCCAGCTTGCTTCATATTCCCCTGATTACCTTGCTTGAGTTGTAAATAAGTTTTTATTTGACCTCTTTTAACAGGATATTGTGATTAAATATTACTAATATTACTTTACACACACTAGCAGCCTGGCTATAGATCATAGCGCCTGAATGTGACCATTTGCGTCCACCTGCACCATACGAATTCACTGAAGTGACCACAGGGTCGGCGGGGGCTTCTGACCTGTCCTGTTCCTGTCTGCCACACACAACACTCTAACCCCTATTGTACTACTGCATTATCTACTTTTAGTTAGATTCTCCAGTTTCACAGTGTAAGTGAATTTCGTCGAGTTGTGCATTATTAAAAGGCAGAAATTATTTATCTAATATTCATTATTTATATTTATACAAGGAGCTTGTCCGCAGGGAGCAGGTCTCATTTTCAGCCTCATATTTTGTAAACAGGCAGTCACAGAAGCGACAGTTCCTCTGATTTAAAGAGACAGGCCTGCTTATGGAGAATGATGGCTTCCTTGAATTCAAATGGAAAGGTGATCAATTTTTAATATTTTGTTCGTGCTGCATTTGCATCGACTCATTCTCAGATTCTGCCGCTGCGCTGCCTTTCAAACGGACAATGAGGGCAGACAGGTGAGTCTGAAGTGGAAAAAGGAAAAGAGAAGAGCCATCTGAGCTGCAGCCACTGGAAAACTGGACAACATCAGCTCAGGCAGAAAAAGGATTTATTCAGCTTTTGCTTTAGAGAATAAACGGAAAATTTGTTGGTGACGGGGGCACCCTTTGCTCCATTTTGACCCCCGAAACACTTAGTGTCGAGTGATTGAATCAGTTGACCCTGACGGAGAAATCATGACTTTTTCAGCGTCATGATTTCTCTGTTTTTGTTTGAAAAAAAAATGAATTGCAGGAAGCCACAGGCCCCTTTCACAAGCTCACAGCGTCCACAAATATCCACAAACCAACAGCCTGAGCCGCAAACTCAAATTCTGGTCAAGTAAAGTTCTCTGGTGAGAACTCGCTGCAGGCCTGTGCATTAAAAAAGCAGCGTTTCACTTGGTTGGGATTGTAACATTCAGTATTCATCCCTTCCAACTTAACACCACAGAGAAGACAGACTGAAGGGATGGCAGGGCTAGACAACCAAGTGTGTGTTTGTTAGCCCGAGTGTGTGTGCCCGCACCTCCACTCCCGCCGCGTCTGAGTAGCTTTAAGTACGAACAAAATCGCTTTTCAAAGGGAATAATGTAGAACAACATCATGTCAACTTTAGGATATATTTATATATTTCTATGGGCCACCATTAATTTTAAAGCAGAATTTTGAAGTTGAGGAAAAGGGAATGCTGCGCTCGAACCGAGACGAAACACGAGACACGGGGAGCAGTTATGCAAATGAACGAAATAAATGTCAAAATGGCAGTGAAGAATTGATGAGGACAGAGAGCGCTTGTCTTGGTTGCGAGGGAAGTGGATGACTGAGAGGACAAGTGACGTTCATTTTCAAAGGAAAGTTTCACGCCGCTATCATGGCAGCCATTGTGACTTGGAGATAAATTTTAATGCCCCACTCTGACGATTCTGTGTCACTCTCGCTCTTCCTTTTTCTTTCTTTCTTTTTTTTTTTTTGGTGAGTACCCATTGCCATCTCCCAATCTTGCTGCGATGACATCCGAACAGACACATGTGCATGCGGTGCGCCAGGACCCAGAAAGCGTGTGCACATGGAAAAGAAAGATGGGGGGGGGGGGTCTACATAAAAGATTCATCACAAATGTCTCTAATCCACTACTGCATTGTCAAGAAGATGTTATAAAGCACACATTGTAAATGGATTCTTCCCTCACTGACTTAAGTCATTTCTGCAGAGGGATGGGGGAGTGGAGCCGGGGCGACAGGGGGCATCCTTGTGTGGCACCAGACAAGTACATAGTGTGAGCAGATGAGCAGCACTCTCTGGGACTGCATTACTACCTGTCCCCAGTGCTGCACTGCCTGTGAGCCCGACTCTAATGTACAAGCCGGCCACATTCCCCTTGTCAAGGCCTTGACGTGCACGTCAAAAATTACCCAACCTAAAGTGACATCCCCCGCCTTTCTTCCCATCCCTCCCCTCTCCGCAGCCAACCTGCTAGAAGAGTGCTTCGAAAAGCCAAGACTGCCAATGCCACTCTACAGCGGCAGGCACTTTATTTATTCCTCACCGCAGGCAACGGGAGGTAAAACAATATGGATGGCACTGTGGAAGCTCATAATATTAGCTTTGGCTGTGGGCACTCGGCCATAAATATCGCACTGCCTTGCGGAGAATATGATTGGAGCCACTTGAAGTATCAAGATTTTGAGCAAAGGTCTGAAAAAAAAAAAAAATGGTGGAGCGGGGTGTCACTACCTTTCTTTCATCTCTTATCAAATCACCCTTCAGCTCCTCCATCCTCCCAGCGCAAAGTGACATAAGTCTCTCATGCTTTTAGTGGCACTTTGAAAAATAAGACCTCAGTGAAGCAAAAATAATCACTCTTTTCAACACTTCACTTCATCTGGCGATGCTCTTCACTCCTCCATTTCAGAGCCCCTTCAATCACATGTGATGATATTAAGTATTACTTATTTATTTTCCGTTGGAGAGGTGCAGAGGTTGGAAAAATGAGGGGGTGGCGGTGGCGGGGTACAGGAAGGCGAACAGGGAGCGCCGTCGTGTCACAAACACATACACAAAATCTGACACATTTTGTACGGCTCTGATCTCTTCTACTGTTTGACTTCTACATTAGGAAAAAAAACCCACGCCATTTTTATTTTATCTGATGTTCTTTTTTTTTTTTAACCTCTTTGTGATAATTTGTGTGTGTCAGGAAAAGAGAGAGAGAAAAGAAATGTCATGTTTCGTCGCCTCATGAGTTTTATTACGTGATTCTCTTGAGGACAGATTACTTTTGACTTACAGTACGGTTAAAAAGCTGCTGCTAAAAGGTGTATTGACGTGTGTTTTCACACACACACACACACACAGCAGTACATCCTGCTGAAGTTCCCCTTCCCGGAGGACATGTTCATTACGATAAGAAAACAGACTGGATCAAGGACAGGAATATGGACACGTCAGACTGATCCGGAGCCTAAACTGCATTTTGCCGTTTCGCCGATCAATAATCTTTTGTTGCTTTGATCTTGCTTCTGTTCTGCTCTGCATGTCCCCAGACCGACGCTATTCTTTCTGTGCTATAACTCTATAAAGCACAAAGAAACAGATGCAAACAACCTGTTTATTTTGCATCATAACAACATACTTAAATTTCTTCTTTGGAAACACAAATTTAACTTCTAATGTGTCTAATGTGTATGTGTGTGCAGGAACCAGTGAGGTTTGAAACCAGCTGAGGTGAATTCAGATGTTGTTAAGAGTATTTAAGGCTGTATTTGTATATTTAGCTGATGTTATGAAGTCACTCTCTCATGAGAAACCAAATATTGCAGTCAGGTGACCCAGCCAGATCCAAAATGACCTAATAAGGTACTAAAAAATCATTACAAATTAATAAAGCGCCAAAAGATGGAAAATGCGTAATATTTCATTTGAAGAACTTCAGTTTTATGCATAACTGCTGTTTGTATTACATGCTATTCATTCTTTGATTTGTTTGTGTTTTTTTTCTTTGTGCGCTCAGCTGCTCATGAACACGTGATAATGTAAAATGAGTTTTTCTGTGCAGTTACTCAATTACAAACTAACACAGTTCCCATACAATGGAGGAGGATGAAGTTTAACGAATGAACATTTGTGTGAGTTTAAAGGATTTTAAGATGCTCATCTGGTCTCCGGTTTAGCTGAGGTGCCGGATGAAAGATCAGACTGGATGGCAAAAAGCATCCGCACACTAAAATTTGTGCAAAAATCTTTTGAAAAGCTTTTTTTTTTTTCCTTTAGTGGTTGTTTCAAGGAAAAAAAATCTGTCTCTCTCTATCAACATAGCCAACTAAATGAAACTGTCAGAGCAAATTACTATTAAGCTTCCAAGGAAATTCTGATTTCTTAATTGTTACCTTTACACGCATCATATATTAATGTCACTCGCAGAATATACTCCTCTATGGATTTTTTTCATGTTGTATAAACAGGAAAAATGATAAGGCATCCAAAGTTTATACCCTAACAATAAAGAGCTATTATTCCAGTACAATCTCCACCATCATGATCATCTTTAAAACTAGTTCATTTAGCAAACTCTCAAAAAGTACTGAAAGGCAGCGGTCGTTTGAGCTGACTTAAGAGCAGAAGCCAACCAAAGTGTGAGCATGAACGCCTTCTCTGCTCGTGTCCTCTCGTGTGCACTTCAGCGCACAGAGAACAACGCTCACATCTGAGGTGGGTCACTTAGGACGTCTGCCTCATCACTTTAACGAAGTTACACAATCCTCCGCCACGCCGTCTCCCCTCGTCCCCACGATCCCTCCTCTCATCTCGGCCTCCTGCACTCGCATCTGTGTGCATCTGCGTTCCCCAACTGCTGCGCAATTAAAGAGAGATGAGCAGTGCTGTTAGTTTATAAAAAAGAAAGAAAAAAAAGGAGTGAAAAAACATAATGTAGTTTGTGTGTCACCATCAATTTACTGCATGCTGAAACTTTAAAAGAGCCGATGAATAATTCGAGAGGAGTGCAAAGGGGAAGAAGCGTGGCGGCGGCAGCGGCAGGACGGGTGGTTAAAGAAATAGATGGAACATAGAAAGGAAGACAACAGGATGGGGGGGAGGGGGGGAGCTGAGAAAATGACATTGTTATTCATCCGACTCTTTGTCACAAGTTGGGACTGAAAGATGCAAAACTTCAAGCACACAGGCTCCCGTGGGTGAGATACTGCAGTTCAAACAAAGTAAACAACTGTTTTACTGTGATGCACACTTTAGTCTTGCTGGAGGCTAAGTTGCCTTCCTGCTGCAGCTGGTATTGTGGCACACTTTGCCGGCAGGGGAGAGTGTGAAAATTGTTGCAAAGATCTCCGAGTATTCTCACCAAGCGTGGCACGCAGGAGACTCTGCCTTGTTGTTATTTACATAAAACGAACAGGTCGGCTTTCATGTGCGCCGAGCAGCTGCAGCAGCAGCAGCAGCAGCAGCAGCAAAGGATCATGAACAGAGTAAGACAAAGTGAAGACGCTCATAGAGAGGCAACTTTTACTGTCACAGATGAAGATGTAAGAAATGAGGTGTCTGACAAAAGTTTCCTTCCCCACTTTAAGGCAGTTACATAAGTGACGACTCCAGCTGTCACATAATTTTGCCCCCCCCCCTCCCAACTCCAATCTGTTTTTTATTTACCAAAGGAGAAAAATGCCTGAATTTGATTTTTCTGAAAGGTGTTACAATTATTTTTGCAGGAATTTGACTACAGGTCTGTATACGTGTTCTGCATTGTGGCAACAGTCATTATAGCCAGTGAAATCAGTGGTTGCCGTTCAAGAATGGCAGTCTTTTAAATTCCACTTTCAATATAAAAATAATTAATCGTTGCCCTGAACTTTGTCTGGTAGAGTCTGACCTGAATAGGAAACTCTCTGACCAAAGATTAACGGAAGCTACTACACTTAACAACTGAGTAAACAAAAACATCAGTCCAGACTTTCAATGACGGCTCTCAGTGCTGTGCACTCCAGACACATTTCTGTTGGTACCAAAACAGTGCTGATGTGTGATACTCAGCCTGAGCAGCCACTTAAAAAAAAACAAAATCTTTCAGAGGCGATAAAAAATAAAAACAGCATCGTAAAAAACAACAAAAAAAACAACAACAAAAAAAAACGCACACACAAATTTGAAAAGTAATGGCTGAATAATGGCTGAAATGGGTGCAGAAAAAAGAAGTGAAAATGCCTTCAGTGAGCTACAGCTGTTTAGTGAAACTATGAGGCTTTAATGTTTTACCTGCACGGTCCAGGGGAGAATCCCCCACAAGAACACGAATCAAAGCTCCTGTTAAAACAAGAAGATTACACAGAAAACACGAGAGTTTGTGCAGCATGCAGGTTGTTTATCTGAATCACCTCATCAAGTCTAAAGTCTGGAGGCGTAACCACCATTTATCCCTCTTTCAAAGGTGGGATTTACTTTAAAAAGAAAAAGAAAAAGAAAACATTCCCTCAGCCTTTCTACTGTAGCAATTTAACTTCTAACGGAAAAAAAAAGAAAAAAGACAGAGGCTGGGGTGTGTGTGATCCACATACAGCAGCAAAACAAACAAGGCTTGAAGCCAGTTCATTGTAGAGATGTACAGTAGCTGCTTGTTAGTGGATGAGGGATTAAACAGATGGACGTGATGATACGTGTTACCTTCCTTCTGATCACAGCTGTGATAAAACTGTCCCAACAGCCTGGGGTACGGTGGCTCGAAGGTAAGCGATCAGCACATCCCCACACTGTCAGATTTAGGCTTGATGCCTTGATGAGCAACACTCAAATTTGTTAATAAATATAACGTATCAATGAGTAGACGCACACAACAGAAAAAGGCGAGAGAAATCTCAGTGAAACCTGTTCCTGATCCTCTTTGACTGTCAAACTCATCGCCGTCCAGTCCAAACCGACTACCTCCATGTATGTTGGTGATTTTTAATTTTACAGATAAACTGCACAAAGAGTTTCCTCTACGGATTGAGAGAATTCTTATTCTTTTGAAGCTACAGTAACCCACAGGATTGTCTAATCCTAACACAACATTAGCAAAGGATGTGTTTTTCATAGCAGGGCAAAGTTATTTTTGTGCACTTTTGTTTTAATGGAACCCAATCCGTCCTGATGGTTGTGTAAAAGTGTGTGTTTATGTGCACATAATTGTTGTATTCATTCAAGCGATGTCAGATGTAGTATGCTTCAAACGTCAGTGTCCAAACTGCATACAAAACTCATATGTGTACACACACACACACACACACACACACACACACACACACACACGCAAAGGGCGCACGCATCAGCTGAATTTCTTCAGACATTTAATAACAACATGTGCACAATACCTAATTAAAATAAAACTCCTCACAAACAGACAAACGTTACCACACACAACAAACCGGCGCATTGCTTTCAGTTCAAATATACACACTAAATAAGATATGGGGGAAAATGAACCCATTTCCCATCCTGTTACTTTTAAATGCAAATTGGGTCCTTCATTAAAATGTGTGGCTAAACTTCATTAGCAGCAGATATTGATTTTCAGGCTGCGACGATCTGATAGGCCCTATAGGCAAGTGAAGGTACAAAGGTTTGTCTAAATGCTAGCTGGTAATATGTGGCTCAGGGCTAGTTGGAGTTCTGGCTGTGAGAGCTATAGAACATCTGGAGAGGTAACATTTACATAAGCTTCTCTTTGTACATGGGAACCTTCATTAACATCACGCTGCTTTGAACTCAGGATGAGATGGTAATACAGACGAAACAGAAGTTAAGGAGAGAGGAGCCGTGTTGGATTGTTGCAGCGATGTGCTGTTTTCTCTGATGGTGTTTCCTGTTTTTGCACAATATTTCAGGAAAAGTGCTGGAGCTTCTGGGTAATCCCGCAAGAACGCAAGACGACAACATTTCTAGAAATTTGGTCTGAAAGCCAAGATTTTAAACCCCAGACTGATAAAGCCTAACTTTGCTGACTGCAGGCTTCGGGGAGGAGGGGGGGTTGTGGGACATAAATACCTGTTTCCCCACTGGCTACAGGTGATGGCGCATTGAGTCATTCATTGAGAGTTTGGTGATAATTCTCTGTGGGCTTATGAGTGATCTCTTTCACATAACTCTCTGCTATTGAATAGAAAATGCAGAACTTTGGCACGATCACAAATTCACCTTCCCTGCGCTGACAGGTCTTCCGCCGCTTACCCTTTAATTTTTCCAGCTCCCCTCCTCTCTCTGATAGTCGGGCCCTCCACCATAGACTCTCTGTTAATTCAATCTCGTTATTTTTCCAAACATGCTCACACTGCGTGGCTCCCCCTCAATCACTCGCCGGCCTAACCCCCTGATCTCTGGCAAATGAGGGCCCAGTCGTGTGCCACTCCCTCCGTCTTGCGCAGCACACAAAAGGCCGTGACCCAAATTGCAGGGGATTTAGGCCCTAATCTGTCTTCACTCCCACAGAAAAATGGATGGCTTGGATGGAGAAAAGGAAAAGAATGAGGAGGAGGAGGAGGAGGAGAGGAAGGGGTGGAGGGGGGGTAATAGGATGGTAGGTATAGAAGCATTAGGAGCATACCCTCAGTTGTGAAAACATCTGCTCGTTATCATCTGGGTGCTCATCTGGTCCAAGGCCGTGTTATGTTTATGTTTATGTGTGTGTGAGTGTGTGTGTGTATGCGCTTGGAGGTAGTGGTCGGTGGGCAGGGACTTACAGGGCCTGCTTTACATTTTTAAAAAGCAACACACGAGGCGTCTCCTACAATCACACAGGGTGTAAATTATTGAAATTATCCCCAGCGTCGGTGGTCTAAGACAAGCACACCATGATACACAGAGACGCGATGTGGCTCTACCTGCCAGGCCCCCTAACACACTTGTAAACAACTGTAATTCTCTGCAAAACAAGCACAAGTGCAGTATATCTGTGTGTAATTTATTTATCATTTATTTTTTTTCTCCCCCGCCCCCCGACTCCCAACAGGCCGTTGGAGGTGAATGATGCTGTGTGTTTACCCGTCTATGAACATACACACTCAGGGCACATGTGTATGAAGAGACACTCTCTCTCTCACACACACACACACACACACAGCTGTCAGAGCTGTAGTTGTATGACTGCTCTTTGTTGTAGATTAATCTGCAGACTAATCTGTCTTTAACTGCAGCCGTTTCCTGATGAAGGTGAAAATGTGAAGAGGTACTACTTGCTCAAAGCTATTACAACTTGTGCCACATTGTTGTGGTTTTGCACATGATTTACACGAGTTATGATAACATTATATTGTCTGGGATCTTTGCTGAGCTCCGGTAACACACTAATATAATATCAAGTCCAACAGGATTATGACCTACACTGTTTTTTCTTAAGTGAAAGTGAGTGTTTAAACCTTTGTAATTTTCTAATATTTCTGTGTGGCTGGTAAGTCAGTCAGTTAGTTTTATTTAGATCAGAAATTACAAGTCTGTACAGTAAACTCTCTATCTTTAGAACCTTGATTTGGATATAAGGAAAAACTTCTCCCCAAAAGACAACTTTCAAGGGGACAAAAATGTAAGACACAACAGCAAATGAGGGACAGACAGAAATGCAAAAGGCAGAGGGAAAATGACGGGATAACAAAATTATAGAATGACTGAAATGTCTTTGAAGAAAATGATGTGGTAGAATGTCAGCTAACACGGAGGTGTTACACACTGCACAAATACACAATGAGACAAAACACGTCTCATCAAATCATTTTTAGTGAAGCTGCCACAGATCTTAGCAAATACAATTTTAGAGACATTTTCTTCTTCCTCATCAGCAACCACTGGGATATTCTCCCGTCCAGTCAGTCGGGCCTCCCTCTGCTCCAGTCAACAGGCGCGGTGTAGGCGTCCGAACAGTCAACGGTTACTATGACGATTGTTGTAAATGAAGATGAAAACGAGATGTCGTTCATGTGAGCGTGTGTTTTCTGTAAAGACTACACATCGGACGCTTTAACTTCCTGCCCGAGCACGACATGTCGCGCTTAACCAGCCCCAGGAAGCAGGATTAAGAAGAACAACCATGTGATTTCTTCCTCCTCCTCTGACCTCCTGCCTTTCCCTAAAACCTCCCATCTCATCACCGCCCCTCACTCACCACCGCAGCCTCCTCGCGCTGCTATGATTAAGGGTCAAGTGCGCCACCTCGTCTCCAGGCCATCATTAAAAGGGCGACAGAAAAGAGAAAGAGAGAGAGAGAGCGGGAGAAAGACACCCTGGCACACGGGGCTAATGAAAGCCATGAATCACAGTGTGGTCTTTAAAGAACATATTAGTGGCATCATTAACTCTGCACAAAGGCCAGAGCTGGGGTGAACAGACAGGTCGCTCCACCAGCAAGCCTGCTGCCCCACCCCCTGCCACCCGCCCCTACCGCTCTGCCTTTCATATCCCCCAGAGCCGCCTCTCATTAGGGAGGCACCCAAGCTGCCACATACGGTATGGCTCTCAGTCCTTGACTATTTCCCCAGATAGGTTTGAGAGAGACCTAAGGTGCAACACGAAATAAATGGTAGGAAACAACACAGTAACAACAGGCTCGGTGTGTTTAACCATTAGAAAAACCCTAAACAAAGGAGGTGTCGACACACGAATCGGCGTCGAACTGTACTTTCAGAGTATCCTGGAACAAACTCCAGAAACAAAAGCCTTCCACTCCTGTACGAGCAAACAGCAGACACGTTTATGATGGACACGCTCCTCTTAACCTGCCACTTCCTGTTTGAACAAATACAACTCTCCCTCCAGACAGCCTGCAGCGGGGGCCTGTGGCTGCTCCTCATGGGCTGTGACCTTTTCACACAGCCTCGGGACAAAGTGGGTCCCCCAGCTCACCCTGGAGCAACACTCACCACCACCCGTCACATGCCCCCCCTCCCCGACACACACACACACACACACACACCTCCTCACCCCATCAGATACCCAGGACAAGATGATGCTGCTGGTAGAGGCTGGAGCCCCTCGGTACCCACCACGAGAGGTCTGTGTGGAGCCCGCATGCTCATGGTGTCGGCCCAGGCCTCATTAGGAGCTCCATGATGAAATGAACTGAAAGGGCCCAGCCTCAACAAGCACCAGCCAGCAATCACAGCAGCCTGAACTGGCAAGGCTCATCTCATGGCCCCATAGGCGTTAAATCATGGATAACCTTCTTGTTTCTCTTGCTATCTAACTATCCACACCCCCTAACTTGCTCTCTGTTTCACTCAGACTATGTATGGCTCGCCCCTTTTCTCTCTGTTACTTCTATAATGCTCCCCTCCTCCCCCTCCACCCGCCACCCCCAGCCTCGCCTCATCTCCTCCCGTCTGCCTGCCTGGATAGGTCCTCGCTCTATTACTGCTGCTCACAGACCACAATGTACTTTACCGCCTCACTCACTAGAGGCATCAAAGTTTAACACCTACAACTTAAAGCTGCCAGTCACCTCTCATCTTCCGCTTTCGATATTTCCATGTTTCACTCCCAGATTGTTTCTCCAAGCTTTTCATCATGCCTTGTAATTTACTTTCTTCTTTCACTTCCTCTGACTGTTCTTACCCCCCCCCCCCCTCCACTTCTGTCTACATCGTCAATTCTATCTATGCATCTACAACGTCAAAACACTGCCTGTCTATCTGTCTACCGATATGGCCTTCAAGGTCCTGCTTTGAAATTGTAATCATAATTCCCTCAGCTGAACTGCACTGGTGACATGCAGGTGTAAGCCCCTGCAGGTATGCAGGTAGGAAGTAAAGTCTGCTCTGCATGCACGGCTGAAACAAATCAAAGCAAAGGCTCTCTGGGAACCAGAGTGTTTGAGTACTTATCAGAGCAAAGGGGAATGATTTCAGAGGACTAAAGAGGACAGTGAAGACACAAGTGACAGCGATATCAGTGCCTCATTGTCTGAGAAACACTTCAGTGAGCTTTGACTCCATTGTGAGCAGCGAGGCATCACTCGCAATGCAAAAATTCCAGAGGAGTGGAACCCCAGGAGCAGGTGACAGCGAGCATTATGCAGCCTTTCTTAAATATATGTTTGAATAATTTAAAGCCACTTAGTCCCTTTTGAATGGCTGAGTGTTGTGGATCAACTACACCTATGGAGGGACAAGGTCAGTTTGGCTATCAAGGGAAGGAATTTATGCTGCAGGTTTTAATATATGGATGAAACGTGAGCACATGATATTTTTCTGAAGTCCTCACGTATGTCACAAAGAGCCGTGGGTAATTAAGGACTGTCGCAATGCTTTATTTCTGCAGGGCAACCCCCCCCCCCCCCCTCACTCCAACACCACACACACAAGTCCTCAACTCCACACCTTGCATTTAAAGCATAATTCTATGATAAAGCTAGTTTAGGGAAACCTAATGTTATATTAAAGCAGAGTTAATCAATGCAAAGGGAGCCTTCTTACCATACATTATTATGCGTTTCAGAATGCTTTAATGTGCAAAAAAGACCTTTTTTGTTGGCCAAGAGTAGACATTATATTACTACAGGTTAATAAAACTTTGGGTTTCTTAATTTTTCATAGTGGTTAGTGCATATGTAAATATTTAATGAGGTCTTTATGCTCCAGATATTCCAACAAAAAGGTTAATAAGCTCTAAGATGGAGGATAGGGTATATAATCGCTGGCCTGTCCTACCGAGAGAGAAGAGGAATAGCGAAGCAGTAATAAAGGACACCAAAGAAGGAAGCAAGACGGAGGAGGAACGATACTTTAACTGTATTATAAAGTAAAATATATACGAATAACTGTTAGCCTTAATTGTACTGTCGGTTATAAAGCTGTGCCTATCAATAATCAAACATGCAGGGTTCTGATTATTTTCCTTATCGGTTGATCTGAAAGTTATTCTTTTGATTAATAAATTAATAATTTATGTTAGAAAAATAGTGTTGGTTGGACTTTTTTTGTCTTTCAAAAGACAAAAATATTCAATTTACAGCGAGATAAAGCTGAGAAAATCAGAAAATGGCCACATTTGAGAAAGCGAACCCACCACATGTTTGTCATTTGTAAATTACATACAACTTAATTGCTTATTAAACTAACTTTGCGTGAATCAATTAATTGACTCTGTCCTACTATGAAGAAACATGAATGAAACTGGTAGCCTGGATAACTGCGGGACAAGTGAAGGCCTTTTCTTTCTGTTAATGGACATACAAACACACAACCTGGACTGCTTATATCTGTAATAAAAAGCCGCATAATAAAATGAATTTGATGAGAACAGCAGCTGCCAATGGCTACTCTCCTCACAAGTTGGGCATTTAATTTTTACTTTACTTTATTAACATATAAGCACCTTATAAAATAAGATATCCATATTGACATCAGCCTAGAGCTGGGAAACCCAAATGTCACTTTCATTTAACACATCTTCCACCATTATGGTACGCTGAAAGCCCTGTCCCATCTAAAGCATATAGCTCTTTCCTTAATTAACACACACACTGTGGTGTGTTGCAATATCAAATTAATATTTCAGTGCCTGCTTCGTTTTATGGCCGCTACCATTTGAATAGGCCTTAATAGAGTGACAAGACATTCCCACCGACCACTGTCCCATGAAAAATGCACAAGCCACTTAAAACCAATGGCCAGTCACAAGAAGACACTTGGCCCCTCAAGACAAACCATGACTTCTCCCCCGATGAGGGGAAAGCAGGCATATTTTCAGCGCCTGCTGTGGAAACTAATGCCCTCTCCTCCACACATCTGTTATGAAGATTGGATGAAATGGTTTGATAGTGAAACATTAGCTTCTTTTAAATCTCACGCCTGGTGAGCATTCTTCAAATGTAACGCAGAGTTAATAATTAAAGTGCCCCATTCGCCATAATATTAATCGTCAGAGCCATCTGATAGTCTTCTCGCCAAAAGAAAAAAAAAAAAAAAAAGGTCTTTGACTCAGAAGTTGCTTTAACATATTTGAACTTAACATTTGGCTGCGGATGAGCTCATTACGAATGGAAATACAATATGTAAGGATGAAAATGTCTGTTCTCTTCATACATGTTAAAAGATTAAAATAATCAATAGATGTGAAAGAATGCAGGGTTAAAAGGTCAAAAGACTTCATCTGGGGTGGCTGAAGGTCAGTTTATTCACCTACTAATGTATGCTGAGAGTTACTGAATGTTGTTGACCTGAGCCGAGTTGTCTCCAAGTGCTGGTTTTCATTTCCCCAAGACATAAAAGCAATCAGCATTTAAGAAAATATGTTTTTGACACCTTCACTGCTCTTCGACATTTTCTCTCAGCGTCTTTGTAGTATTACAGATACTGTTGACAGATAACATCACTTTCTACTGTCCCTAGTCATCTCCGTTTGCTTAGCCAGCATTACCCCAGTGCCATTATGAGACGCGAGTAAATACTTCAGTGTTTACAGGCACATAACATTATCATGTAGTGCGGCAAATCCAGCACTTCTAACTGTGCATATTGCTGAAATATTAAAGCAAATAAGAGTCAAATTTGAGGAGGTGTGGACAGAGAGAGAGATCAGATTGATATGTTCTGATCGGGTAACAAAGCACCTGTAACAAAACAGGACACAATTGTTCACTTAGTTTTTACATACTTTTCATTAACAGTAGGGTGATGCGCAGGTTCAGTCGCCACTCTAACATAACAAAAAATGACAACACAGACATAAGGGAAACACAGACTAGATGCAAACTGGTCTGTTTCTATTCAATATTAGTTAATATTCAAGTCCTAATAACCGGTTTATGTAAAAAAACTCAACACAAAGGTATTACTTGCATTGAAGATAACACTTCATCTTGGCCCGTTGCAAACTTAAAAGGGACTGTGACTGAAGAAAAGTGATGTTGTTTGTTTGCCTGTTTTACTGTTGCTTATAGATTTTCATGAATCAGAATTCATTCAATGAAAAAATCATACTAGCATAACTATATATATGTATATAACTATACATAAGTATAGAACCAAAAGTATTGGGACACCAGACCATTACACCGTCAGGGACTTTGGTGACAGCGCATACAGAGTGAATGGACCTTGGTGTGGACTTGGTCCTTCCTTTGGGGCTGTGGCAGCTTACGCAACGTCTTTATGGAGCTTTGCTTTGTGCACTGGGGCCCAGTCTTGCTGGAATAGAAAAGGGCCTTCCCCAAACTATTGTCGCAAAGGTGGAAGCACTGCATTGTCCAAAATGTCTTGGTATGCTGAAGCATTAAGATTTCCCTTCACTGGAAGTAAGGGGCCGAGCCCAACCCCCTGAAAAACAGCCCCATACCACACCTGAATTCAATAAGAAAGAGGGGTGTCCCAATACTTTTGTCTATATAGTGTATCACTGGTTCGGCGTAACGGCGCAGCAGATGCCTGACATAAAAAACATAAGTCAGAATTGTTTGTCTGAGAGTAAATGATGATGATTGAGGGATTTCGGGAGGAACAGAGGAAGAGATGAAAAGAATTCGAGATGACAGGATGAGACAAGAGAAGAACAGGACCCCACACGATGGGGGGCCTGAGAGGCTGTCTGCGGCGCTGCCTGACTGACACACAATCGCAGCTCTACTGCCAGGGCCCCTCCCCGAGTGTGGAGATACAGAGCATGATCCGCGCCCACTGTGAGCAGACAAATACACCTGTTCAGACGCACCAAGTGACAGGCAGAAATACAGAGAGACGTAAACACACAGGCAGATATTCTATCGCTGTCGAGCTATTTCTGAACCAAAGACAGAGGGGGGGGTATTTATCTTTGTATCTATCCTTCTTCAGCAGGAAAGAGGAGCTAAAGCTAACAGAGAGCTTAAATGCATAAAAGGATAAATAACCGTCCAGAGGAGAAGATTAAAGTAGATGCTGGTTTATAATTAGCTGGCTGGCCCACAGCTAGGAATCACTAGTACATCTTTGCCACTGGTGATAGAGTGTGTGTGTCACAGGGGTGACCAGGGGAAAGGAGTGAGCGACCCATAATTCACACATAAACTGTGCATGTGGACGTACACACAGAGTCCCTCTCAAGCAAACACTGATCATACAAATAACCAAAATCTGATTCCTCTCTACCACGGACCTCAAACCGTTGTCCAAAAGCTGTTAAATTAACCCAGCAGTGAGCCGCACCACTGGGGACACGAGTCTTTTATTTTGAAGCTGTGATGCTGCTGTGAACACTCACCAGAGCAATAAATGTGGATTAATCCACAACTGAAAATAGTCCCTAACAAATACATTATTTCCTCTTGTGTGAATAACATTTGGTGCTAATTATTTTATGTGTTAGCTGTTTGTAAAGCTGTATTCTTCAGCAGGTATGAATTGGCTACATGTGTCACAGCTAACATTACCATACGTGCTTCGCCAGCGCAGCGGTGTTTCATAACTGTTTCTGCCTCACTGCTGTTACCAGCCCACAAGCTTTTCTACAGTAATGTCATCTTTCAAACTTTTGAAACATAATCTCTGCTGTCTTAAAATGCTGTATGCCTTCTTGCTATTGCCTGGACTGGAGAGACTGATATTTCCATTAAGACAGTCACTTGACTGGATCTGTCAACACGGTGACATTTAACCTTTGACAGTCTTGGGCTTTTGGGAGATGGTGTTCGTGAAATATATACACAGCATGTAAAGCTCACTTACCCCACGTTGCTCAGAGATATGAAGAAACTGTGTTATGGATAAAAATCGTTTCTTGGACGTATACAAAAGAGCTTTCTTCTCAGTCTCTTTGCTTACCTATATTTACCTTTTTGCATCTTTATCTTTATTTATTTTGTATCTTTAGCACCATTTGTCCTCCCTGGAGAGGAACTACATCTCATCCTGGTATCTTAATTCATGGCTGTTAAGATACCAGTGCTACTAAATAAACACAGTAGTACATTATTTTTTTTTAAATTCCTCATCCCTGTTTAGATCGCGGCAGTACACTGGAAGCTCGGTTTTTGTTTCTCTGTGTACACAGAGATACACTTATACAAACATGAACACAGTGACACACACACAAAGCACCACAAGTCAACAGGTTGGTTACTTTGCTATCAGAAGACAAACAGGAATTGGAAGACGGGCCTCAATGTGGCGACAGGAAGTCACTGTCACACCCCAACTCCCAACCCTTGTTTTACCACTGCCAGGGGAGAAGCCTAATGCAATCATCCTTCTGTTTCAGACCTGATAATGAGCATAACCTCTCTCCTTTCATTCATATCAGGTCAGCTCTGCGTTCACACACTCACGCACGCTGACACCCATTAAGGTTCCCAGAGGTCCACGACGACTCCTTTATCTCTAATGGAGGAGTCGCCAAACAATCTGTGAGCTCAGAAAACACCGCTGGAAATGCAAGAAGGTGGCGGGAGCGAGGAGAGAGAGAGAGAGAGAGAGAGAGAGAGAGAGCGAGAGAGAGAGAGAGAGAGAGAGAGTGAGGGAGAGAGAAAGACAACAACTGACATCTCAGGGAATTTCACAGAGATGGCTAATCCAATGTGATCAGCGGAAGATTTTAATATTTAAATAGCCAGCAACGCACCAGAAGTTTCTAATTAAATTATAACTCATGCTTGAAAAGCAAAAGTGCATGTGTTGTGGGAGCTTAAATAATTCAGCCCGCCCTATATCTCGTCTTTCTGTTAACCCGGAGACAAATGGCACTTGCTAGGGCTTTTAGACAGGGGGCTGGCACTGTCAGAAACATGAACAACATCAGCTTGTAAAGGGCCTCACCCACCAGGGCCCAAATCCAAACTGACTGGCCTCACTACCGAACAACGTCTCTAACCTAGGAATTAATTTGGTTAATTAATCCATTATTAATTATCTTAAAGGCCACACAACATTGGCACAATGTAAAAAGATGACAGGAAAAAAGCCTCTTCCTAATGAACTGGGGATGTTAATGAGGCACCAGACAACTATGTTCTGGCTCCTCTCACTATATCATCCTACCTGCTTGCTCTTATTACAAGTTTCCAGCAAAAAAAAGAAAAAAAACTATCAGAAAAAGAGTTTATTAATTAATACACCCTTGAAGGATATATGAGACGCTCACAATATCCATGAGAAGCGTAAAATATTTAGGGTGGTAACATTCATATTAATGGCAAAATTACACATACATCTCAGAAATTAAATTAGAATTCGACCCAACATTGATGGCAGAGTCATGTCAAGCATATAAATGTACTTATGGCTCGAGGTCAGAATATCTCTTTTCATTCATTATTTTTTTTTTTTTTCATCCACCAGGTATCTTCGCTTTTGGCTACTCAGCCCTCGCGGCGTAATTCCAGAAAAGAATTACATTTTTGATGGGAACTAATTAGGCAGGCCTTTACCTGAAATTCTTCCAGACTGTTGCGTGTTCCTGAGTTGGGATGATGGCGGCATAACTTATTGAGGGGCACCAACTGCTCTAACTTCTGCTCAGGAACGGAGAGAGACGGTGACTTGAGAGCGCAGAGGTCTGTTTCACAGAGCTTGTACTTCGCAGAGGAGAACAGAATAGACTCTTTAAAACAAACTCCAAAGAGACAGAAAGTCAATCCCTCCACAAAGGCCTTTCACTCTTTTGACAAATACTACACCCTGGTCTCTTGCTCTGCCCTCTGAGGGAAAGTCAGCGCTCACACAACACGCATTCGAGACAGCCAGGGAATTACAATACAGATACAGGAGCACATTTCTGAGAGAATAACAGTCCCCACTGTGATTACTGCAGTTGATGGCGAGTACACCTCAGACATTTTGCTGAGTACTTTTTTTTTTTTTGCTTTACCTGTTCCTTCTTTTTGCCTTTATTACCATGTCAGTGTGCTCACACACACATGCACGCAGAGCGAGAGAGACGCAACTGGCAGAGGGTGGTAAAGTGGTGAAGAGAGTGTGGGAGAGGCAGGCAGTATCGTGATCTGAGATGATGAAATAGAACAGTCTGGCTGCTCCCATCTCTTCTCTTGCTGGCAGTTGTAGAAAAGCCGCAGAGGATTTCAGGTAGGAGGCAGACGCAGACATGAGAGACGTGTCAGCTCCGATACAGTTCAACACAAAAGAGACCAAACACCACAAACTACCAACACAAATCTGTGTCTTGTCCTTAACAACAAGAACAGAAATGGAGGGCTGATTCCAGACGTGGCTGTAGGAAGGAGGAGGGAAGCTGGTGGTGGTGGTGTGAGAGCTAAACTTGGGGATGTTTATTCTACAACTTGGCGAGCACTTTGAGAACACGGAACAAAGACGTGTGGTTCTGTTCTTTTGTGCTCGCAGTTCACACAGCCTTTGGCCTCAGTCTTTTCAAGTCCCCCGTCATGACTGATGTGAGCCAGTCAAGACATATAATTCAGATAGCAACTACAAGAAAAGCTGTCGAGTCCACCCGAGGGGTGTCGCTATGCCTCTGACACATACACATATTGTATATATGTATGCAAGGCTTTGTGAGAAGCCCTTTATGATTGCCGCTAAGTTTGTAATTGTTCTGATCATAAAGAAATACCTTTCAAGAAGCTTCTGTTTCAGACCCGGAGCCTGATTAAAGAATGCATGATACTTCAGTGACAAGACTGTATTATTAATTCATTGCAAACAGTGGAATTTGGGTGTGTTACTTTGAAAAATGTTCAAAACTGGCGGCCTGTAATAAAAGCACTGAGAGAAATTCCAACTCATTAACATTTAATCACAAAATTCTCTTTCATATGAAATACCCAATATAGGCTGTCAGAATCAATCAGGTGTCCAGAAAAAGGGAGATGACATGCCAAAAGGATGGGGAATATGTCAGTTGTGGCACTCACTGTTTCTTCTGGCTGTCATATTGCCAGCGCTGCCTTTAAGCCGACACTGTTAGGAAATGTGGCTCCATAGTGCTGCTTTAAAACACTCAGGGAGATGTGGAAGAAGAAAGGGGGGGGTGGTAGGTTTCTGTTGCAGAACCTTTGCCTGACAGGAGCCAGCACTGGAGGTTGTGTCATCTCTTGGTGTGGGAGAGGTGTTCAAAGCCAAGGCTTCTGGGTAATGGGGTTCTTTGGGGCGATAGGGGATCTAGAGGAACTCTTCACTCATAATTTTATAATTGGCCTGCTGTCCCGGGGATCTATGCCAGTACTCTTGCCTACACCTTCAATTTAAGTCTTTGAAAGTCTGAGGTTGGCCCTCGTGTAAAGGCTGGTTGTAGACATGCAGGGGGAAGCATCAGTGAGGAGGATGATGCACATTTCCCATGATGCTTTTGGAGGATAGAGGCACTAAGCAAGAGGCAGGTACAAAGCTAAGCTCAGAGGACAAAGTTTTAAAGTTAGGACACTGTTTAATTGTCACGGTTATGAAATATTAATGAAAAGGTTGGAAATGCAAATGTATTAAAAGCAATCAGGAAAGAATTATGCGTTTTTATCTTCTCACTAAGCCAAACATTTGTTCCAGTGTGGGATTATATTCTCAAACATCACAAATATAGCAAAGGTGTTTTCAAGTATCATAGATACATCCATCCATTTTCTATACCGCTTAACTGTCAGGGTCGCGGGGGAGCTGGAGCCTATCCCAGCTGACTACAGGCGAGAGGCGGGGTACACCCTGGACTGGTCGCCAGTCAATTACAGGGCCAACACACAAAGACAGACAACCACACACTCTCACACCTAGGGGCAATGTAGAGTAGCCAATTAACCTAATGTGCATGTTTTTGGTATTGCGGGAGGAAGTCGGAGCACCCAGAGAAAACCCACGCGGGCAAAGGGAGAACATGCAAACTCCACATAGAAGGGCCCAGACCGGGATTCGAACCTGCTTGCTTGCTATGAGGCGACAGTGCTAACCACTGCACCACTGTGCCGCCCGTATCATAGATACAAAGACAAATAAAACTCATCATTCACAAAATTATACAGACACGTTAATCATTTCTAGTAACATATTTCATAGGCAGTGTATTGTTCTTTGAATAGCAAAAGAAAGAAAGGACCTAATGTGCTGTCTCACGCACTGATTAATTTCACTGTATATTTGAAATTTGTCTGAAATCAAATAACACCATACTGCCATGTTTCCAGTGATAAAGGCTCACCACATGGCACGCTTCAGTGCATTTTTCTAAATACACATTCTATTCTTACGAACATAAATGTTAAATTACCAAGTGAGTTTATTTTTAAAATTTTAAAAGTAGAACTGCAGTGCTTTTTCTTCTCAGCCAGACACTGGAACACAAGTTAATTAACCTGAGCCCACTAGCTTCAACATTACAGGTACAGTGCATGAGCTCAGCAGCATTTATGCTTTTGTCACTATTTTCACTTTTCCAAAGAATCTTTTGTTTTTGTTTGGAATTGTTTGGCGCTGATAAGATTTGATGAGACTATTAAAAAATGTTTTTATGTGTGTCCATACAAATAAATGGCATACAACACAATATTTGCCTGTAAATTACACCTGCGTACATGGCAAGTTAAAATAGTGCAGTAAATGAGATTCTTACTGCCTCTCTGAGCAAAATGGTCATATCTTGTATATCTTCATTGGGTTCAACACAACTATATATTTTATATTCATTATCAAATGCTAGATTTTGGATAATTAAGCTATGAACTAAAACAACAAAAATTGGCAAAGCATTATCATGTCCACATTTTTGCAGCTTTTCAGCTCACTATCTAATCTAATCTAACAAGATTTTTGCATCAATAATCCAGATTTTGGCTGGTTACATATAAAAAGTTGACAGAAGTCACATCATTTAATTTCTGATCAAGTTTGCTAAAGAAAAAAAGAAGCACAGACGCATCTGGAATCTTGGTAATATTTGCAGCATTTTGTGATGATTGATAATAAAGAACGCGCAGCCTTCCCACGGTGTTGCCACATCCTGTGACTTTACATTTTGACTTTGTTTCCTTCATGTCATTCTGACAGACACAGGACCGCCTCCGGAGGACACGGTAAGTACTGTGTCTGTGACGCCATCAAAATGGAACAGAGAGATTCAAACTGCAGGGTCTTGAGGGACAAAGGAGCTAACATTTTCTTCTTGATTCGTGTGGGGCCAATTTACGTCTTCCCGTCCAACTGCAGCTACGTTTTAGTTAACAAAGCACCTCTGTGTCAATCCAGAGTAATTATTTCCCATGTCAAGTATTGCAGAGCTTCCACCCAAGGAACCAGGATAGGCCTAAAAACAGTAGGGAACACTTAAATACTGAAGTGACAAAGTTGGGGAAGTTGTTATCCCCCTCACCACTTTAACTCATCTGGCTCAAATTTTACAGTCCTTTGTATATACAACTGATTTTCTGAATTCATGTGGTTCACGTTATGTTCATGCATCTCCAATAATGAAATTTGTGGATTCTGAATCACCAGGCTGCTACATCCTAGTCCATCCATTATGTGTAACTGCTTATTCTTTACAGAGTTGCAGGAAGCTGGTGCCTATCAGGCTGTTTAAAATTTTTTAAACTGACTGCTTAATCTGTTACTTTATTTTATTTACTGCATAGCTAGGACTTCGCTAGGAAAAGCAAAATACAAGCCAAGCTGTTTCAGTTTGGTTAGGTTTACAAAACCAAAATTGCCATTGGTGGGTATGCATATATCTCACACAGATGTTAAAAATTACCTTGTGCATCTGGAGATGCAGAGGAGTGTGCCAAAACATTGCTATTTGATGACATGGGCCTTTGTTTTTTCATTTTAGGGTCCTCCCAACTCCTGTCCAATTCTGAACCTTGGCCCCCCCTAGCCTGGTCTTATGAAATTGTGCTAGAATAACACACTAATTCCTTAAATCATTTTGTGGGTCATTTAATGCCGTGTGAAGCTTTTGTTGTGTCATTTTAGGTACAACTGTTATAGAGATAAAATATTTCTGGTGGCTTATGGGTGATGGCGATAGGACAAAAAAAAACAGGACTTTAACACAAGAGAACAAACATTTGTGACCTACATGACACCAAAAGAAACAATGACATAATTTCATTTACGTAACATCAGGCACATAAGTAATCTTATTTTAACCATAAACCCCAATCTTTTCCTTAGCATAACCAAGTCCTTTTCGTGCATAAACCTAACCAAACTGACTGGTGGTCAGGCGACTGTGGAAGTCTTTTCTGGCACATCTGGTATTCATAAAATACGGCTGGCGTTAAATGACATGTGAAAAGCTCAATGCAGATGGTGTTATATGATATGTAAAATGTTCATCAATGCAGTGTGCAATTTATACACCATAAGATCACCTTTTTTCTGTCCTAAACCAAATCCTGATACAATATAATCAAGAAAGTAAAACACTGAACAGCCATTTCCAGAGATTTGCTGCATCAAATAGATATCAATGAGGAGGTGGTGTACATAGTGACAGTAACTAACAACACTGGGAACACCGCTGCATAACTGACTGCACACTTTAAACTCTCTTTGGAAGAATAAACAATTCATTCTCCTTGGGGATCAATAAAGCATGACATTATCATTCTTATTTAACGAGAGCTTGGGCAGATTGGGAACATGGTTATAACATAGACTGCACTCCTGAAGCCCAACCTCAATACTAACCTAGTTGACCTTAGTGAGAACCTAGTGAGCAGGATCATACAGTACAGAGAGGCTATAGGTCAGCAGGCCCTAGAGCTATGGGAGGGTGCTATTACAACTGTATGGGCTGTTGATCTCTAATGGCTGTGTGCTGGGCGGTAATGGTGCTTGGGCAGAGTGGAAAAGAGAAAATAAGAAGAGGTAATCTCAGAAAATGCTGACCTCTGAGCCACAAATACTAGGTGAGAAGTGGTAACGGCTCCTTGGCACCACTCCAAGGTTTTCTTTACAACCTTTGGCCTTTTCTCCCTGCAGACTGTAGAGAGCAGACCTCCTCTTATCCGCTTCGTGTAGTTTCTGTGGCCTTTCCACTGCCCTGATTTCAGGGTCAAATGAAACCAAAGATAAATCATTTTTTAGACTCGCTCTCTGTTTTATTTTGAGTAGGGGCTTAATCTCTTTTAATTTGGTGTGTGGAGGTCTGTGTGTCCCTATGTGACACACAGCCTGGAGAAAGTACTGAAATTTAAGTAGAAAGACTAGAAAGATGAGTTTAATTTCAAATATTCTCAAGCTGGAGGAAAAACAGTTACCTTTAAGCAAAACAGTTAAGTTGTTTTCAGTCTTTTTAAATAATGTGATGAAACAGTGATATCCAGAGACAGAAATTATGGCCCAATAATCAAAACTGTACTTTACTTTTGCTGCAAATTTCAGATGTGGCTGCACAAACTGGAACTGTTTTTACACACAGGAGCTCTTCACAATGAAGTAAGAATCAATTTTAAAAAACTAAAGATGCAGTACCCCAAAATAAAAGTGATGCATTCAGGTAGTTAAGTGTTAGTAGTATGCTTTATTTAAGCATGTATTCTTATACATATGGTCCAAGTGTATACTGTTGGATAATTTAATTAATACAAATGCATCAGATCTCAGGACTTTCACACATTTTTGCCTGTAAGGGTTAATATTCAAAAGCAAATATCAGCTACTGTAATGTAAAACCCTGATTCCGAAATTCACGTCGCTCATTGTCTACGGGAAAGGACTGAAACAGTGCACAAAGCAGGCAGGGATACTGTACCTGGTGAGCTGATGAGAGGGCTTGAAAAAACGGAAATATTCCAGGGGCGCTCACATCAAGACAGCCAGTCGAGCCGCAAGCACTGGCGACTTTTTGAGCAGTTGTGCGTACGAGCAGGAAATACTGACATGAGACTAATGATAATTATGTTGCAGTTTATGATCTAAAATAGTGGGAGGACACAAGTTTATAGGAACTGTTGGAATGTCTGATTGAACAAAAAGGCTCAGAAACACGTTGTAAAATTGCTGTCTGTAAACACAGATCATCACCTAACTATGTCAATATAAAACAGAGATACTCCAGTAAAAGTACCATAAACTAAAACATTTACCAATTCTACTGATTATATTTAGATTACATTACAGTGAATTTGTTGGATTAAGCGTAGATGTGGATCTTGGGGAAAAAAAAAAGCAGAGGTCAAATAAATGTAAGGGTTATGCCACACTAAAAATATAATTGACTTAGAAAAAACATACCTTCAAGAAAAAAAGGATTTAAAAGGATTCCTTTTTTTTTTTATTAAGAAAGAAGTAACGAATCTGTAGCCTGGTTGGCTGGTCGGCTGAAGAGGACAAATGACAGATGTCAAAAGTTGGTGTTACCTCGTCACCAAAATGTTGTGACCCTCCACTCCTTCCCCTACACACCTCCATCACACCCCTCCAGCCATTAATGCAGTTAGGGCCCGGCCAGGGGAATAAACCTGCATTAGTACAGACATGTCCGCTGGTGTGATATTGATGGTTGTCACTGCCATCAGTTGTTTGGACCATGACAGGACAGTTGCAAAGGAACATTTTCAGAGCAGTGGGATCACCTGATACTTGCCATACTAATTTAACCCTTACGCTGGATCTGACAGATCACACTTGATGTAAATTTGTCTTAAACTGCAGTAAACGCAGGAAAGCAAAGACTAAATTATGATATCTATGTGCACAATACAAAATCAATCAAGACCACACACACACATAATGTGCACACTCTCACAGATCTCCTGATTAAGACCGACTCGGTGCTTGCACACCTCATCAACCCTCGGTGACAACTCCCCGGAGAAAACAGGCCTCATTATGCCAGGAAAAAAAACAATGACACCCAGCGCTAGCCGTGACTCTTTTGCTAATGGACGAGCCGAGCGGGGAAGAAGGAGGTAGATCTGGATCTATGGGTAAAGGTTCGTACCGGGAGTGTGCGAGCATGAAACCTGATGTGATGGCGTGCCTCGTGGGCAAGTATTATTCCAACTGTATATCATTAGCAAGGTGTGCTTTCTAATTAGCAATAGGGCAGAATAATGAATACAGCTCCATTAATCAAAAGGTAATATATGTAAAAGTACTGTTTTATGGCCTTGGGGAAGAGTGTGAAAGGTAGGAGAGAAAACACAAAAATGAGATGGAATGTGAAAACAGCTATCATTGCCTTGCTGAAAAGAACATTGCTTTTCATATTCATTTACACACATGCTTTTATGTAATTTATGGTGCTTGCTCTTTAGAGCCCAAATAGAGTTGAAGTGAAGAAGGTACAGAGGGGAAATTTAAGTCAGCACAAGCCCCTTCTCCTCTGTTCAAATTATAGCACCAATTGTTGTATTACATGTTAATTCAGGAGCTACAGTGTGCAATATTCATTGCTGGGCTCAGTGTGTTTGGAAGGAAAAGAGATTTTGATGGAGCAGGAAGGTAATGGACTGTCAGTGTGGTTATGCCATGAATTATATGAACGATATAATCCACAATATACGCAACTGTTCTGAACAAAAAGAGGTCAAAGTTTCAACCTGAACCCTTTCTTTAACCCTAATGCATTAGGTTCACTTCAGCGTAGGATGTCATTGTGCACATGTGAATTAGACAAACTGTTCTGGACACAGCTCTTCCTAATTAAGAAACAAGATCCACTATATTAAATAAATATGTAAACAAAGCTTACCAATGCATTCAGTTTTAAAAAGCAAAGTATAGCTCTAAAGCCCTTTTAACATTAAACATATGAGCAATATTTTAGTGTAGCAAAGAGGGACAAAGATATTAAAGTCTATATTTCATTCTTAAAGCCCTCTTTTATCTCTCTAACACTGGATTGTCTGTGTCACTAAAGCCTGCGTCCATTAGCTTTTACTAAACATGTTAAAAACATGTTAACCTGTAAACATAAAAATCAAAATATCCAGTCTTTTTTTTAAAAAAAAAAACAAACAAAAAAAAACAGACCATGTAATTTCCAAAAGCTTCCTGGCACTTTACTTTTGAAAAGATGGTCATTCAAGAGCAAATGGTGCATTTTCTGGGGACTATTTTCAGTGGGTGAATATGAGTGAGTGAGTGAATATCTACAGCAGCAGGATGGTGTACGTGGGACTGAAATAAATAATAGTACTCAACAATAGAGGTCAGTGGCAGATATGTCAGACTTTGTATACACAAACAATACTTGTTAGTATGGACCAACTGATTGCTGCTTTAAGCTATAAAAATAAGTACCTGAAATTATTCTTAAAGATTGCCTCCCTCTGTCTCACTTTCCATGTGAAATGAAAAATCTCAGTAAATCTAAAACAAAAATGTCCTCAGAGTTACACCTGCAGTGATAAATATCAGCACTGACAAAGCATACAAGAGAGGGAAAATAAGAGAAATAAATGCTTAGGACAGGAAAAAAAAAATCTCATCACACTGGTGTTATTTACCTCCCGGTCTGGTCATGAGAGCGCAAAGGAAAATCAGTACATGTGCACTGTAGGTGAGGGGTAATATTAAGGATGGAGTTGACACAGAGACAGAGAGAGAGATAAAACTGAAGGACATGGATACAAGAGGGAAGGAAAAATGGAGAGAAAAATAGAGAGATAAAAGTTGATCTTGGTGCCTCCTCAAAAGATGTTTGAGAAAGCATTTAAGCGATCTGATATTTCTGCTGCCACAACACTCCCGGCTACTTTGCGCTGAATCTCCAGCTCGAGCCTTTTTTCATACATTTGCACCTTGCAATCCAAAGTGAGCAAAGCCATCTCCTTGTGACAGCAGCCGGGGCTTTTAAACGCATCCCTAAGATATAAATAAACTTTGCTGAGCAGAAGCTGCAAATGCATTTATCCACCCCTACAAAAAAGAAAAAATAAAATATAAAGATAAATCCTGAAGTCTGTCTGAGGGGAGAAAATAGAAATGTCATTAAAATCCTCTGAAATATAGATCACTTTTCACAGGAAAAGACATTTGGCACGCTGGAAGTCAAGTTTATTCATCTCCACTTGGTACTGAAATCATCCGATAAAAGTTTAGATGCTGACCCTACTAAGATTTAAATGAGCCTAAATGTAAGACCTCAGTATAAATATAAACATTGATCTGCTTGCTATGTGGACGCATTTCTATAAAATTCAAATAAAAATGAAACCTTAATAGACACAAATATAACAAACAAATTTACATGTTACATATGTCATTGTTTTTGTCTTGAGGCTAATTTCATTGACAAAAAAAAAGGCCTAAAAAGTGAACAAAGTCACATTACCAAGGCCCCCTCTTGGATCCATATCCATTTTCAAATGCTGCAAATAGCTAAACTGGAAATAAAAACTTTATAGGAATTATAGGAAGTGTAAAATCAAATGTTTTTATCTATGTTTGTGCATGCCAATGAACAGAGAAGGAGATCAAAATTTAGAAAAGAAAAAAAAAAAAAAAAAAAAAAAGGTTTGTTCCTGACATGCATGAGATTCTCTGTGATTTGACATGTTGTCTCAACCATGATTTGTTGCCACTCCCCGGAGAGCGGAGTTAAAAGACTCGGAGTGACTAGAGGAAGACATACACTTTAATCACGTTAGCGAAGTTTCATGAAAATTTCAGCTCAAGATGCCAACATCTGCTTTCCATTATTAATCACTGTTGTCACCACAAAGACGATCCCGGCAACATGATACACTTGACTTCTGAAGTTACTTACTTTTGACTGTAACACAGGTATTACTGTTTGACTAGCACACACACACACGGACACACATAAGCAAATTGTATGTGCACACATTTTCTTGAGCACAAACACACAGAAGCAGGGCCAGTAAAGAACATGCACAAATACACCCATAATTAAATGACATATGAAAAGTGGTTAAAATAAGTTTTTTTATAGGGTAAATTAAGATGAGTGAATGTGAGAGACAGAATAAAAGAGATTAACTGGCTTTTTTTTTATTATTTGCATTCATCTCTTCACTTAAACATCACGCTCCTCCCCGCACTTAAAAGCAGGCCTTCCGTGTCTACTTTCCAATTCTATCTTATCAGTGGCGTTTACCTTCTAACGAGGGTAATGATATCAGCAATATCAAAGTAGCACTTTTGTCATGTTCCATTAGAGTTCCTCCCCCTCTACCTGCTTACACACCTCTGATCAGCAATTGTTTGCAGAGATACCGAGTGAAAGACAACTATTTATGTATAAAAGAGAGCGCAGCCTGTCGTCTTCTTGGCAGTTGATCATTCTTAAGCAGCTCCCTACCTCCTAACCACCTGCATCTCTTTTCACTCTGCCTTCTTCTCTCTCTCTCTTTTATTTTACTTTGCTCAGGCTGTCTTTCACTCCTCTCTTCATGTGGACTGGGTTATCCGATCAGACTGTGAAACAAGTCAGCGAAGGGACGCCTGACAGCGCCAATTAGACAGGACAGAACAGCGAGACCTTTCTACATGCATTAACCCAAATAAGTGTTTTGTGTACGGAAAATTGTGTTTGAAAAGCATGGACAATCTTCAGTGATGGTTTGGCAAACAAATGAGGTTCAGTTCTTGCTATGATGTCCAAACACGACATATTTGCTTTGCATGTTGCATGAGGAAATTGTTTTTTTTCCCCCCAATATATATGACAATAAAAAATCTAAAATTATACATTCTTGCCTGACCTAAGAGTGATCTCAGGGCCAAATGTGGCTACGGCTCGAGCAGGAGAAAAACTGTATGCAGCTTTAAAAAGCAAAAGTTTTAGGAGTTCTCACAGTGAAGGTTCATACCAGCTCTTTGCAGTTGTATCTTAACCTGGTAAAAGGATCATCTCTGCACAGATGGAGATCCATTTTGGAACAAAGAACCATGTAGTATCACCACCAGATGGCGCTTTAGCCCTTTAGATCTCTCTAACTTTCTTATGCAAAGGGAACACACAAAAACACAAACACGCACACACACAGGGTCTGTATGAATGAAGAGATTCGGCCCCATGTAAACAGGCTACATCTAGAATAACATTAGATTTATATAAGCTCTGGTGTGATGTTACTGGACCTCCCATTCATTAATTTGTAAGGATGCCTGTAGTTGCTAATGAATGCATATTACAATTATTAGTATTCTGTCAAATATTTAGCATTATAGTTTATTTATTTGGTTTGGTGTAGACTTCACTGCATAATTACGCTTGGTTCAAAATTATGTGGGCTACATCTCGGCTTTAATGCTGTCTGTGCAGCAATGTTGACTAATTATATCCTCGCTCAAAATCAAACTTTAAAACACGGTCCTTCTTCAGAAATATGAGAGCATCAGCTAATTTTAAAAAATAATTTTGCAAGCATGAAATTAAGAAATCACCTACAATTAGTTATGAAGTTGAAAGAGTATTTTCACTTAGTGCTGGAAAGACAAGTTCAAAACAAGCTAACACCTCACTCACCACTTTTCATGACTGCACACTAGACTGCAGCAAACCGAGATGCACTGCAGTGAGCGCACAAGGTGCAGCGAGGCAGCTGGGTTCAAGGAAACAATATAAGATCGATATGCACGCGCCTCTCTGCCTCTCCGAGGCGTGCGGGGCCTGAATGCCCGGCGGTGCTGGTCTTCTCGCGCAGGCTTCATTACCACACTGCAACACGGGGGTCTCTTATCAGATACAATAATAGAGGGAATGAAGTGAGACAACGAGGAGAAACACTGGGGAAAGCCCCTGAAAGGCAATGTTGATCCTTCTCGGCGTCCACACACAGAGAACATTGTTTCATCTTAATCGAAATTATGTCAGAGCAGTTGCGCTCACATGGAGACAGACCCAAAAGAAAAAAATAAATAAATAAAGGAGAAGAAGAAAAAATGAAAACTACCACACACAGGAACAGACATGCATAAAAAAGAAAACATATTATAGTGCATTAATTAGAAAAAAGGGACAAAAGCTTATAAAATGGGTAGAATTCTTGTGTAAGGGGAAGTCTGATTGCAGTCTGGGCTTCAGTGTTGCAACACTGACTGAAGGACTGATGGTCTGTGGGAAAGACCTGCCTCAGCCCTTCACGCTCCCCTGCTCATCGCTCAGCCACCCAGGGAGCCGTGTCCTTCATGGGACCTCCACCTTACATTGCCCTGATAGCGCCTTTCTACCTTTCTGCCTCTCCATGCTTCCACCTCTGCATCCGCACAGGGAAAGGGACCGGTCTTGCTAATTGGTGATCAGGGATGGGCGTCGCACCAGGAGGTGGCCTCTTGATGACGGGGGGCCAAAGGGTTGGGGTAAATGTGAGGGGAGCAGGCATTTGCACAAAGGTTGAAGCTGAATGTGAATGATAAGTTAGAAAGCAAGTAAAAAAAAAAAAAAACCCTCAGCAGCACAACACGCTCATGCATGATTTCACATGGGTGCACACACCTTCATATGGCTGCAGACTTTAGAGAATACCCACTAATTCAAGTGCTCAGTTGATGTTTTTACAGGCTTCCTACTGACATTGACTGATATTCACTGATGGCTAATTGCTGCAGTCTTTCAGAATAACTGATCAAACAGACCACCACCCCCCGACCCTGCACCTCCTTGGGTATATAGTTTTTGCCCATACTGCAGGTAGAATAAACATTTGAATAGCGTAGGACAGCAGAGAAATGAAAACCCTCATGTGTCCACGCTTCAAATGAGCAAACAGCTGTGTTGCTGCTGGAGCTGAACAGAGGCATCGAGCCGTGTGGCCAGCCCCCTGCCCTTTCCCTGTTGCCTTGGCTGGCTGTAAACAGACTGAGAGGCAGCGAGGTCGAGGCATGCTGCCTGGGAGCCCGGGCTCCACCGAGGCGCGCTAATTACAACAATAATGGAGCCTGATCGCAGGTCCTCGCAGGCCAGGTCTCCCAGTAAACTACCTCTATGTATACTAGCTACCGATGTTGCTTTTTCCTGTTGTTTGAGATTAGCACGTAGCTGTTCTCTGTACCCCATTAGGGGGATGTCTGGACTGTTTAGATCATGTTAAAAAGGCCCCAAGCTCCAGCTCAGGCAGCAGGCTCTGGCCTAGCATAGTTAGGCCTAATGAGCAGGCGTTAGCGTAAACATGCGCTAATGCTGTGGGGAAACAGGCAGGGTCGGGTCAGGGAAGTGATGTTACCGGTAGGGTGGCTAGCACACCAGAGCTGAGATCCTGATTAGTGCTAATAAATAATGCAGCAGGCGAGGCTGGTTGGAGAAAGGGATTGGCTACAGCGAGGTGAAGCCGCATAACGATGACAGGGAACCTGCGTGAGGTCGCAGCGAGTCACACTCTGCTGGTAAAGCTTATGATTCAACCAAAACCGTGACAGCTGTAAAAGAAGCCCTCTTTTACTCTGTGTCATCACTAAGATTGGGCTATTTTGTCCCCCCCCTTTTTTTAAAAAAAAAAAAAAAAAAAGCAGTGATGGTATTAACCTTGCATGCAAGCCGGTTCACTCCGATGACATATGCCACTGCAGAGCTGATCATTAACCCTTCTGTGGCGGGGATGTGCAGTGTAAGGTGGCGGACACGGCTGCAGGCTACATTCAGTAGGGCTTCACACTTGGCTACGTGTCAGTTTTAGAGTCAGTAGGGGACAGAGTTCAGGGGTCAAATCCATTACGGAGGATTGAGAGGGAGTATCTGTTTGAGGGTGACATGTCATATGTTGCTATGGGAACACTGGGTATGAACTCTGCCCTCTGTGAACTTCAGCTGAGACCAGAGGAGAGAGACTCAGCCACACAAGTCCATTAAACCACTGAATCAATGGGGATACGAGGAGGAGTGAAAGTCTTGTTCAAATGGCGGCTCAAGTGGCTCGTCACTCAAGTTCTCTACAAAAATTAAGTGATTAAATTAAGTTTAAAAACATATAAAATATATCCAGATTCTGTTTTGAACATCAGCACAGTTCACAACTGAAACTATAAATATGGTGTCATCCTTATATCCTGTGATTCGCTGATTAATATGTCACCAGTGTGAGTGTTCATTTGTTCATTGAACGCTACATGTTTTACTGTAAAAGCACAACTATTATGATGAGCTGTAATTGCGTTTCTCTGCTCACACACTCATTTGTATTTCTGGTACACAGGTACAGGTACAAGTCTGAAATATTTATGCAGCTGTGAGTCAGACAGCACAGGCAGCAGGGGTTCATAACCAGGATTCATCCTGTGTTAAACTTGACAAACTCGGGAGCAAATCACAGACAAAAACAAGAACATACAGAAGTGTCTTCAGCGTCACTCAAAGTGGTTTTAGGGGGACACAAACAAGTGAGAAGCCCTACAGCTGTGTTCCTGCAATGGAGTGCAACGACGCCAAATAAATTAGTGAAGGTGTTGTATTTGATGGCAAAGGCCGATACACATAATCCCCATCTATTATCCTCATCAAACAGAGTTCAGCCTGACCTGCTGTGCCGAAAACGTTCGAGCTAAACACTTATTCACATCTCCTTTATGCATTTAGCACCACAGAAATATTACATACAGTGACTTACAGACTCAAACAAGCAGTGGTTCACATCACACACAAGGCCAAACAAACCACCAGGGTTGAAAATACAAGATGTTCTCAGACGAAGCTTTCACTGAAATCAGGGAACACAGTAAGGTGAGACCAAACAAACGCCCCAGGACTTGGATACCTGATCAATTAGTCCCCAGGAATCCACAAAGGTAGCAGCAAAGCTACTGCGTGTCTATCTATTGTGCAAAAAACAAACAAACAAACAAACAAAAAAAAAAACTCAGATGAAATCAAAGAAATATTTCAAAATAAACAAATAAATAAATATAAAACCGAAAATTGTAAAACCAGACCAGGAATTGGCAGTCAAAAGCATAAGCCAAACTGGAGCTGGAAATCACAAGGCTGGCCCATTACATTTCAGGCTGTAACAACCATATCACAGACACACACACACTTGCACATGCAGACACACACACACACACATCCTCACACACACATACCCCATTCCCTCTCCGTTCCCCCTCCACACACAATGATGGCTCAGAGTCAAGTCCAGACGAGGGCATGCATCTGAAACCAAGAGCGAATCCATATTACATGTGTAGTGTGCTGTCTGTCTGGGTCCGGGTCATCAATTATGAATAGAAATATACAGCCTCCACAACCCAGGCCCTGGTGTCTCACCACTTGTAAAGGATTTCTTAAAAGGGGGACTGACACACAGGTTTGTCATTCAGATGCATGCCCAGGACTTAAGAGACAGACACAGAGAAGGTTTCCTGTTCTCTCATACTTCCCGCCTGGGGAACTTTCTTCTGCTTTCATTTAGGCCATTCCCTGTTGCGCCGAACTTAAGTGAGGCATCAGAAACTTGTACTGTAAAAAACTAACAGCTACAAGATTGAGTGTTCAGTTAGACGTACATAATGATGTCAAGACACAGACCTTCTACGTACGGCACCTAATGTCAAGTCAACATGAACAAAACAAAAACCTGTTACATGTGTTCTTGTTGCTCTGCAGCTGTTAAGAGGGAAAAAAAACAACAAAACAACACAATGCTACATCATATCTACTGTCTGCACGGTGTTTCTCCTGTGGAGAAGTCATTAATCATACCTAAACATCCCAAATCTTCTAAGAATTAAACAAAACATCCCACCTTTGTGTGTGTTTATGTATAAATCTAACGCACTCTGCTACAGTGCAGCGGGCGTGGAATTACAGAGCACATGTAGCTGGCAAAACAAATTTGCAATTCTCCTTGTCTATTCCCAAACCCCCAGTGTACTGCAGGTGCCCTCTAGAGACAGAACAAACAGCGGTTAAGATGTTTAAAAGGCTTTGCTTTCTTAGATACCTGAGCAGCTGAATACCAATAGACTGCTCTTACATTAAGGGGGTGTGGTGACAAGGTACTACACTCAGAGCTAGCGGGGAAATGCTAAGTCCTCTGGTTTCCTCAAGGGCAAAAATGTGCTTAATGCCTGTGCGTGATGTTATGCGAGGGTGTGTCTTGTGCATGTGTGGCTCATTCTGTCAGCCCATTCAGACCATGAGCTGAGGTAAACACTGAGGCCCCACAAGTGTGCCATAGTGTGTGTTGTAGTCCTTTCGACTGGTGCTACATATCCCACTGGTTTCTAAAAGGTCACTGTCATTATTGTTGCTTAGCAACCTTGTATGGGGGAGCCATAGGTGTACTGTGTACAGTAATTGTGGATGCCTATGCTGAGATGTGGGAGATCATAGGAAAATAACATTGAGTGTATGATAAACCAGATGGATGACATCAATCTATAACGCCAAAACAGATGCTGCTGAGTGCAATTTGTAATTGGCTTTTTGTCTTTCACAATCCCTGAAAGGAGCCTTTCATGAGAAAAAAGAGAAGACACTTAAAATTTTGAGTAAGTTTTTTTCTTGGCTGAGGTGGAACAGACAAAAACAGAGAAAAGGAAGTTCTGAAAATGCTTAAGAGAAGCTGATTTTTTCAAATAAATGATGCTGCTGCAGAACCTGCTTCTGCTTCACTGGTGACTGATTTCAGGTGCTAGTGTTGATGTAGCATCAGTGTATTGTTGCAGAAAACTGATGCTTTACACCTCTTACACCAGAAAAATGGTTTGGTTTCGAAAAATATGTGATGTGTGGACAAAGGAAAAGTGTTATGCGAGTAAATTTGCGAAACCAACACAACTGCCATGAAAAGTTGCAAGTTGCTGCCACTGTGTTATTTGTATACTGTACTATAAGTTCTACTATCCATGTAGACCTGGTCGTGAGTTTTTAATTGTGATTGAAGGAAAATCTAGACATGTTCTGATTATCATATTAATCACTGCAGCTTTCTCCTTTGCTTCACCAATAAATGACCAAGTACTCTACTTCCAGCTGTGCGATGAAACGTCCTAATTTATTTACCTGCATAAGAGTTACTGGGGCAATTTAAAGTTCAGATTTTCATTTTTACAATCAGCAACATTTTTATACTGGGTCAGGTCTACACTGGTGCATATATGTAATCTGTAATTACCTCTCTGTACAGTAAATGCTACTGTTACTGACAGTATCCACACTGTGTCCCCACACACAGGATTTACAGAAAACAATGCTACAAGCTAAGTCCATACTGGATGGTTGTGCATGCTTGGAATCTTCCATAAGGTTAGGTGAAGATGTGAGGTAGTTGAGACACTATTAGAGATGACAACTATGTACTGCAGTCCCAGCATACAAATTCTGAACCAACTCATTCGGAAGCTAACCCAGTTATCATGCGGCACACATCCACAGCAATGAGAAACAACGGCCGGGCCACATGGTTGGGATATGATGCAAGAGACAAAAGCAAGGATGTGTGCTCATTTCCAATAATGTGGACAAAATTTGGCCAAGAGCTGGGTATTTCCATGTTAAACAACATTGCTGACTGTCTTAAAACAATGTGATGAGATTCATCCTCGCGGTTTGGAGTTCAGTCACATGACTATGAGCAGTGGCAATCAAAAGGCATACTTGTTTTGGAAAATCAACAGGACATTTGCACATTTAGAAGGAAACATCAACAAGAACCCAAGCAGCTCTGACAAAAATTCCAGGTTTTATACTATGTACTTTCCTGTAGGCCTTGAGTTTGTTGAAGATTTGGAATTTTCACAGGATGTTTTTGCATGTTGCATGGTGACGTCCACCCACACCAAGATGGAAGTTGGTCTGAGTTATTATACAACAATAAAGTCAGTGTAAGGTATGTACAGAGCCCAGTATAGAGGCAGAGTGATCTCCGAGTCATGTCCCATTTGTGGAGGTTGATGGATTTCCCCCTTGCTCTGCTCCCTCAGCTCAGTGGGGAGAAGGCAGGGCTGATAAGGTGATTTATCTGCACCTTTCCACCTCCTGTAATGGATGGCACATCCACCTTACCCTGAAACTTCATCATCTCACAGCTGCACCCCCTCTCTCACGAAGAGGTGTGAGAGAAATGAAAGAGACATGCTACACAAGAAGAAAAAATGAAAACAGACTAACCAGATAGTGACTTCTTTTCCACACTTTCTCATTAAGGTTAGGAGGGTGTGGGAACATGACACTTAGCAGTCTGAAGCCACTAAATCACTCTCTGATGTCAAGCGAAACCAAAATATTGGATAGGTCTTGGTTTCAGTTCATTGCTACCAGTGTTTTGATTGATTCCTTAATTCCTTCATCTGGCCCTGGTCCTTTGGGGTCCTGCTCTGTGTTTTTGCTGCCTAGCTTCAAGGGCTGGAAAACCATAATGGGATCGTCTAACAAAACATGGATATGAAGCACAAATAAAAAGCAAGTTGCTGCCACTGTGTTATCCGTATACTATACTATAAGTTCTACTATCCATGTAGACCTGGTCGTGAGTTTTTAACTGTGATTGAAGGAAAATCTAGACATGTTCTGAATATCATATTAATCACTGCAGCTTTCTCCTTTGCTTCACCAATAAATGGCCAAGTACTCTACTTCCAGCTGGGCTGCAAAGCTGTGATGAAGCGATAAGCTAGAGCTCCACAGGAGCAGTGTGTTTAGCTATGTCGTGAAGCAGGGGTTCAAAACATTTTGGTCTGTGACTAAAAATGAAGCCTTATAACACCTCGTCACAGGCTGCATACATCTACAAAGGCTGATGCTGCCTTGTCAGATTGTTTTTAGGGGCTTGAAAGAGAGGATTTTAGGTAGTAGAAATCCTGTTAATCATTTAATAATGCCCTCTGATGTTGGAGAACATTTAACATGGTGATGACAGAGAAGTGGATGATGCTGGTTGGAGACGTTTCTATTACATTTTTTATATGTTTTGACAATTTTTTTCCACAACTTCGAGTTTTCAACGTAACACCTGTTAACCCATGGAAAGATATGCAAAGGTGCAACCTACAATCTTTCCAAAGCCATCTTTAAAGGTTGGAGGTGGGGAGTATTTCATAACAAATGTTAATTTTCCTGTTAAAGCAACTGAAAGTATTTAGGTTTAACAAAAGACAATGGTCGTGGTTACGGCCAGGGAAAGATCTCATTGGACAAAAACATTTGAGTCAAATTGATGCATTTCGTACGTGTATCCACTGTGATAGTCTAAACATTTTTTTGTGAGTGTAAAACAGCTTTTTGCTACTTATTTTCAACCAAAAACACTTAGCATTTGATTTCTTCCCTGCTGATATGCAACCTGAAGAAGCCATTTGGACGAACTGGAAAATTTTTCCAACTCTACAAAAGTCCAGTGGATGTTTTCAAATGATCAAGACATGTAAAACACCTGTTACACTATTAAAATTGCTTTTAAATAATTCTGAAGGTTTTTTGCACCTGCAAGGTTGTCGTTTAATCAACTTTTACACTAGTTGCTTTGTGGTGTTAAAAGCTTATAAAAGCGGTGACTGCCACATCTTAACCCGACTTGTTTATTTTGATTAAATTTGATTTTTCTCATGTCATTTTTCATTTTTGCCCTCTGCAATTCACACAAATAACCATCTTATCTACGTTTGACAGATCAGTCCAGTGGCACTGAATGAGCCAGCGGTGGTACCATTATGAGAGCCTGCTTTATCTGGAGCCATATCTGTGCTCTCTTCTGTAAGCAGCTCCTCTGCTTTACTTAAACATAATTATAATTTTTACACCACAGAGAGCATACCAATTAACCTCTGTGGCCAGCATTAGAAACACAGCAGCACGCCGCCGGTTTCTGCTTCAGTGCCTCAGGCCTCTGGCTGACTCACCTATGTCTTAACAGTAGCAAGGAAAGGGGGTGCATGGTTGAGGAGGAGGAGGGAGACAATCAATAGCAGATCAAAGTGTTTTAGCTTACCTTGGGCTGTGGAGAGAAAGAGAGGCGTTATAATCAGCAAAGACACTGTTTACTCACCCAGTCTTCCCAAGGCGGAGAGGAGGACTCCGTGCACTGGGTAGACTAGTTGTTGTATGTTAAACCACCCATCTGAAATTAGACAGGGAGATGGAAAAGAACGATGGAATAAAACAAGCTGGTTTATACTATGGTTTAAGTCCTGGCCTTTCATAGACCAGTACAGATGTTTCTACACTGACAATATTTTACATGTTCATTAGAAGGTTCTTCTAGTTCTTAATTGAAAATGCTACACTTCATTAATCTTAAAATTGACCTGTCAATGGCTAAACAAGACTAAGAATTGGCAGAAACAACAATGCTAGCTGCTCTCTGAGGCTGCACTTAGACACAGCAGAGCTTTGACCTAAACGCGTACGTGTTTCGAATGTTTACCATGTTAGCCACCGCAGTTTATTGTGTTAGATAAAACACATTCATGGCAGTCCATCCAACAGTGGTTGAGTCATTGAGGTGCGAGTGGAAAAGTCAGGAGATTTCAACATCTCTAGACCACGAAAGTTACATCTTTGCAATGAAACTATATTCATTTGTTCATATCAGTGCAACTTCCTAGTGATAAACATGGAGATTTATTATTTTGAAAGTTCAGAGACCATCTTACTGGGGCATGAATGAATTATTTTGCGTCTCTGTGAAACTAAAGGAGTTTGAGGGAGTTGTTCACTGTTGCTTTCAGGCACTTAGAAGGATGTGACTCCATCTACCCTAAGCCTTAAGCACTGAATGAACCTTTAAAGATATTTTTAGAAAAGATTTAATAGCCTATTTGTTACTATGAGAGTCTGATCAAAGGAGAATCATCTAAACTGACCAGTGCAAGGAAGGACCAGTGCGAGAAAGCAACTGGGAGGTCTCATCTCAGTGATCCACATGCGTTGAGTGGATGGCTGGCGGAGTGACATTGACCCATGACACCGAACTTCCTCTACTGCCACATCCTCCAAGCTGTAAAAAGCATGTCTGGGGTGGGCATAGAGGGAGTGAGACAGGAAGAGGAGGGAGGGTGTTATTGTGAGGGTCCATGGAGAAAAGACCGTGTGTGTGTGTTTGTGTGTGTGTTGATGATTCCTGTTTTGGCGAGTTTCATCATAAGAGAAACTGTTAAACTGCCTGTTTTCTGTCTTTCTTTTTGTCATTTTTAACTTGTGTCCTCCTTTGGTCACCAGGATTGCTTTTGCTCCTCTCTCTCTCTCTCTCTCTCTCTCTCTCTCTCCCTCTAAGCTGAAGTGACCACACACCACACGTGTCACAGGCCCACCAGACGGGGGGAACCAGCAGTGATTTAGCAAACAAGCGCTCAATCAATGGTGCAGTGAAGCGCGTAACACACGCCAGTCAAAACCTATTACGTTCAAACAGCCCCCTTCAACTTCCACTCCACTGGGCCGACCCTTTGGCCGCTAGCCAAAAAGACTGGTCAGAGGACAGTCACAGTGTTGTGAAGTCATCAGTCAACAAGAAATAGTTGCTTGTTTGGTATTGATGAAGACTCATTGGTTTATAATCCAACTTTAAAACAAATATGGTAATGTATCTGGTGTAATTTGATAATGAAAAAATGTGTGAAAATGAGTACAAAGTTAAATAATTCAAATATCCTGAATTGCAAAAAAAAGTAAAAAAAAATAATAATATAAATAAATAAATGCCATCTGCAGCACAAACACTTTAGCTTTTGTACCTACTCAGTACTTCTAGTGCTCAGCCATTTCTGTTTTCACTCATCATTATCCTAAACATTTTCTGAATTGTGTGGTTATTAGCATTAGCTTAGCTCCTCGAGGCACAATCTTTGAATGTGTTTGAACACATTCAGCATGAAAATTTTTTAACTGCTCTGCTTCTTCTGGGTAGTTTTTGGTCAAAATTTGACAAAAAAGTGTCACGCTTAAATATAAGAATATGAGCGTAATGAGCAATCACCTGCCAACGTGCTATTTGCACAATACATCTATGTTTAAGTTAGTGTTGGCTACAGGCCAAAACACGCTGATCTTACAATTAAGGTGCTCTTTCATACTGCAAGTATTCCTGTAGCTTTTGACACCTTAAATACACAATGAATCATTTCCGCTGTTATTTGCCTCTCAATCAAAACACTGACATCAAAAGATATGGGTTGATAAGACAGTGAAGCACTGTGGGATCATGAGAGTTGTCTTCATTGTCAAACAACCACCACTACTGATGCATGCTCAGTGACTCAGGTAGAAATACTCAAGGATGACATAACGTTTTAAAGGTTTATGTGTGTCAGGTTTAGTCACGTTTGCCAACTTCCTTCCTCACTCTCCGACTCCCTCAGAAGTTAAACTGACGAGCAACCAAATGCAACGCTCTGCTGATTTGATTGGGATAGCAGGTTTCTCTCAGTTTGAACATCATCGGAAACATTTGGGATGATGCGCGTACACAACTCAACAAATTATATGTCAAATGTCAAGTTGTTTTGAGACATTACAATGTGGAAATTTTACATATTAAATTTTTAAGGGGCCATTGTTTCCTTATCGTACTGTATTTGTTGTTTTAGTTCACCACATGTAATCAGTCTCGAGTGAAAAAAAATTAAAATCTGAGAAAAACAAAAGATGAACAGATGAGCTTTAATTACCAATGTCAGTCTTGTTAATTATCTATTGGCTCCTCTCATATTTATTTAACCAAGTTAGGAACTACTGCTCTACACAGAAGAAAAGTGCTAATGTTATCAAGAGACCAACACCAAATTTATTTTCCTAACTGTGATATAGTCATGTACATACTGTAGTCAATACCAGCTGCCTTCTGGTCTCCTTTGTGCTGTTGTCATCGTTGCTTTTCGGTCAACAGTACAAATAGTGAAGTGCCAGGCATCACCTTGTGATTTACACACATGCATGTACACGTGTACTGTGCAAAGACACACACACACACGCACGCACGCACCGAGGCATACACACACACATACACGCACGCTCACACACACACACGAGAGGCAGACTGAGAGCGAGCCGAGTTTTTGTGTAGCACCACATGCGAATGAGGCTAAAAGAAGTGAAATGAACCCTTTGAGTCAAAGAGGAGCTTGGGGCGTGCTGCAGGCAGAGAGCTCAGTCAGAGAGGGAGCTTGGCAGGCAAATGCGCCTTCTGTTGACAGCTTCCACTGAACATCTAATGGCAAGAGATGGGGGCCCACAACCGCTTTCTTCCATGCCATTTGGTTTCCCATTTCATCGCGTTTAGTAGGGCGCCTCTCAGCGCATTTGCAAATATGTCAAGTCACCATTCATATTTTACAGTTATTAGCATTGTCTCTCGATTTTTGTTTTGTTTGAGCGATGTTGTTTTTCTTCTTCGTCTTTCTAAGGAAAGTTCTTTGTTTCAGCTCTTTTTACTGTTCAGACTTGGAGAACAGGGCTAGGCACTGATGCCTTGGAGACTGGGTAGTTTTTTTAGAGAAGGGGTTTATGTATTCTTTATGATGTGATATACAGCCTGGGAGAGGGAACACTGGGTAAGAACATACCAATGCCAGGCTACGTTCTCAGCATGATATGAGGATGAAAATGATATGAGAATATTTGAGCATTTGCTCTCTTTCTGTCAATACCTGAGGCAGCTATTGTAGCCCATTGGGCTATCAAGATTTTCAAGGCGCTCTTGCACAATTTCCAATTTGCTTATGTAGGAATAAATGAAGCAAACACAAACAGCAAAAACAGAAAGGGCAAAAGTGTTCAGGGTCATAAAGAGTTGCTATCACACTGTGTGTAAAAACAACAAAAAAAAGATGTATAATGTATAAAAATGTATAATGCATTGAGGGTAATTTCTACTGTAACTGTTGCATAAACAACACAAATTTAAAGCTGTACTAATCAATTTTTCAAGTGTGTAATGTAAAAGAGGTTGCTGATAGCAAATCTAAAGAGAATCAGCAGTTTCTCTGTGGCTCTAAAAAGACTTTTAATGTCTTTCTTTATTTTTGTTGCAACTTTACAGGTTAGAACGTATTGGTCCCACAATAAAATTATTCTTTATACTGAGAATGCTGCTGTCTGACACTTAAATAATGACACAGTTTCCTGCTGGTACTGCATAAGTTGTTTAAGTCAATAAAATAGTGAATAAAAATTTGAATCTGTGAAAAGATAGGTGAGAAAGATGAGCCAATGTTCTATACCTGTGTTTACAAACCTTTGGGGCACACAGGTTGCATAAATTGTATCGGTCTTATCAATCCCCAACACTTCTTGCCATGCAGGTACAACATAAATATAAGTTTGCTAGACTGCAGCAACCAGAAAACGTCCCAAACACAACTCTGGACATTCAGCCATCTTTGTTCCAGCAATATTTAAATTACTTCTTGCTGCTGTAGGGGGCATCAGTGTTTGGAAACATACCATTCTGAGCCATTAAGGACTACAGCAGACATTAATGGAAACTTTGGTCTTGGCGTTCAAATAGTTTCCTTATTCATTTCAAGTCAGCTGTACTGTCTATGCACAGTAAAGAATGACATCATTACTTGGAGGTACCATACACTCAGCTCTTGTCCTCTGTCTCACAACCTTTAGAAGAAAGGCCACATCTAGGGCTTTATTCCAATTAATATTTCCCCCTCTTTGCTGTACATACATACATCACTTTGATGTACCCACTGCTTTGAATGCACTGAAGGAAATGAAGCTAGAAAGTACTTTTCTTAATGCTTGAAAATGATAAACATGTTGTTCCTTGGCTATCTAATTTGCTGTGATGGCATTAATCAGTGTTGCACGGCGGGCGACGGCAAAGCGGAAAGGACAAAATGAGCCAGGACATTAGTCAAAGAGAAGAATGATGCATTAGCTGCTCACTCATAAAGTCATTGAGTGGGGAAATTAGAGAAGGACTTATTGTTCACATGACTTAAACTCCCTTTGTAAGTATTAACCTACTGTACAAAAGGGGGTACAAAGAAACAGGACGGTCTGACACAAATGGCCTCCGTCACATGCATGAAATGTCCTTCTCTCACTTTGTGGTCCTATTAAAACTGTGAGACCGATTTTGGCTAATTTAACACTCGTTGCTTGTCATCTACATTTTGTTCAAAGCATTGCTTTCGTGATAGTTATTCTCTAATATATAAAGATTCTGCAGTAGAATTAGCTGCTAACTCACATTGAATAGTCTCTAGTTTCTGTTACATCCATTTATGATCCAATTTGACAATCTTAGAAATCATGGAGACTGAACAGGCTTGGGATTATTACAAAATTCCAGCAAATATAAACATGGGGTCTGTCTGATGCCCAGGGCTTAAAATTCAGTCTTTTTGGCTGTTAGCCCCTTAAACATGACAAAAGTGGTGTTTAAAGCAAAGAAAGCCACTGATCTTTTCGTTAACTTACTCATGTTATTTCTGTGCCTGAACTTTACCAAAGCGATGTTTCATTGAGGGTCGACTATTGCTGAAAAAGGGTACGTTTGGAGTGTGTGTGAGATGCAGAAGGATGTGACAAAGCCTCACTATGTGATAAGGTGGGATGAGAACGTGTTGAATGTGTCACCAAAATCAGTTAGTGAACAAGCAAATTACTGTTAAATAAAATCAGGTATTAAGAGTTTGTAACAAGGATGAAAAAACTCACCTGACTGTTTTGTCGTATCTTGGACCAAACTGTTACACAACCAGGGAGGCTGGACTTTCTGGCACCTTCTTCAGATGATTATCCAGCAAGGTACTGGGATAGAAACATTAAAACTGTTAGGACACTGACCCTGTGATTTCACAAGTTCAACTAAAAAAAAAGAAATAAAGAAGAAAATTAATAATGAATAGATTGGAAAATTTACATTAGAGTGCTGTGCAAATATTTTCAAACACAGCCTCTGTGGTTTTTATGTTGTCACACATTCATTTACTTTATTAGAAAATAGTACAACTTAAATATTCCATAAACAGCATATCTAACAATTTAATTTATGTTCCAAGCAAAAACATTCAACCAAAATTGGCGTAAAATTGTAATCACTTAAAACCATAGCATATACATTACATGCATTGTGAGGCTGTCAGATTAGTTAAAATCATGTCCCATGAGGTATCACTGAATTCTGTGGTAAACTTTAAAAAGGTTATTTTATACTTTTTAAAATCTCTGCTTTCAAATACCGTTTCATTTCTGTCTGAGATGTGACTGCTGTACCTTGAAAAAACCACTTTAAAACATCTTAAATGTAAAACTCTCTGATTCATACTGTATTCTTTTGAAAACCCACATAACCACACATATTATAAAGCTGACACATTAAGCTTTCCAGTATAACATCTCTGGAGATTAATTACGTCCACCTTGATAAAGACAATGCTTTCTTTCAGTAACTGTACCTGCCAAAATGTATTAGGCAGTTTTGGTCGATGAGGTACAAAGTTTCAGAAAGTCAGAGAGAGAGAGAGAGAACAGACCTGCAAAGACAAAGGAGGAGGAAGAAGTCGTGGGGTAAACAGAACAAGATATACTGTACAGATTGGTGGATGGACAGAACAGTTGGAGGAGGAGCAAGGAGGTTCCTGAGAGAAGAGGAGAGTGTGGGGGGGGGGGGACTGAGCCAGACCTCTAACAAGTGATTATACTGAAACCTCCCCCTCCTCTCCCTCTTTTTCTCCCCCTCAGGGCACGGGGACAAGCGAGCAGCAGGCTGGCAGTGTCTGCATGTGTGTGTGTGTTTATGTGTATATATGTGTGTGCATGTGTGTGCACCCTGCCTGTTTCAGCATATTGTGCCCTCAAACACAAAAAGATGATTAGTGGGATTTTCTGTGGGCTGAACAGCATGCCTTTAAGACTGCGACAGCTGGTAAAGGATGTTCAAGATGAAATGGTCCTGGGGTCTCCTCGCAGCCATTGCACTTGAAGAAAAGACAGAAAATAAAAACTGTTTCTGGCCAAATAACAGTGGCTCTATTTATTCCCTGTGCTACATATTCCAATGAAGTCAGCTCACCCAGGTAGCTAAGCGTATCACTGTGATGTATGTATGTAAGCATCTCCCCATTTCCCCTCATGTTTTCCATCACAAACACACACATTTAAGTAGAGCAAATACTACACACAGACACACAAACACACTGATGTGTCCCTTTGGCCCTGAGGTTAAACAAACGTATTGACTTTAATCAAACTATACACTTAAAGTTGGGGTTATATTAAAACAAGGGGCGAATCTCTGCATTCTCTCAAAGCTCATATAAATCCAGCCAACAATATCTATTTATTCCTTTATGCAATATGCCTTTAATAAACATAGTGTCAGAGGGAAACCAAATCATCCGCAGCTGAGAGCATGTAAGAAAATCAATTAAAATGAAGTCACGGAGCTGGCTGCCCAATTGTCTGTGGCAGTTATTTGATATAATATGGTTAATACTACTGGCTGGGTAAATTAACACAATTTTGCCATAGTAGACTCTGTATGTGTGTGTGTGTGTGTGTGTGTGTGTGTGTGTTAGTGTATATATGTGAGGGTGTGGGGGTTCTGAGAGAGAGCACTGGTCTCCCAAGGGTCCTCTGGGAGTCAGAGTAACACTGGAAGTAAACAATAGTAGCTGACCAGAAGGGACCTCAGATGCTCAAAGAATCCACCAGGATGTAATTAAAGCTCAGGCAAATTTTTGTTTGTTTTACACGTGCGTTATGACTGAACGACTAATTGTTTTAAAATCGCTATTGCCACAATTTTTAACAGCACCTCAACGCAATTATCAGCATTTAAACAAGCTATGGATTGCCAGAGTTAGCCACTGTTGATTTTGCTAGCTTTAGCAGCAGCTGTTACCACTTTCCTATCTGACCATTCAGTACAGACCTACAGCCATCAGGCAGCTAGCTTAGCTTCGCACAGAGACTGGGAACAGACAGAAACAGCTAGCCTGGCTGGATACAAACTTGGCCCACTGGCACATAGAAAGCTCACTAACTAACCTTTAGTATCTTTGTTTGTTTCTGCTCAAAAAATGAAGTTCAAAAACAACAATTTGCGGTTATATGGAGGGCAGGTATGTGTTGAACTATTTCGTGGCTTTGAGCAGTTGCCAGGCAACCAGAGTTGCTTTCTCCAAGTCAAGAAACAGTGAAGCACATAAACGCCTGGAAACGGCGAACTGTCATTTTCACACTTCCATTTAAGTACAAAATGTAGTTTAAGTACATTAGGGAGCAGTAATATGATATAGTAATATAATATAACACACATAATATTGTTGTGCTGTTGGGTAACTTAATCCTTACCAATATACCATTTCATAAATTCACCGTAGGTTGCCTGTGTAAAATCTGAATCTGCAAAGTAACTAATGGCTACACAAGATAAACGTAGTGAAGCAAAAAGCACAATATCTCCTTCTGAAATGTAGCAGAGTAGCATAAAATGGAAGTACAGTACCTCAGAATTGTGCTTAAGTACTGAGAACTTAGTTATTTTCCACCACTGGTATCATTACATTATAATGTCATTATAACGCCATAAAGCAAAATATAATGATGGAATAGTATTGGGTAGCGTTTGGAGTATTGGTGTTATGGAGTATTCATTAAAGCATCTCAAGTAAAGAGTGAGAGAATAAATATAACACGGCTACATTCAATGCCTACTACTCTGCCCGCATCAGTCTCTCTAACTGCAAAGGAGGAGGCCCCCTTTGTACCTGTGGGATACACTACTAGACTACTCTAATAAGTTATGAATAGTAATAACGTAAAATAAACATCTGAAAACATATATTCAGTGACAATGACTACTGTATCATACACAAATCACGGCGAGTACAATCCATCATATACTTGGCCTGTCAAAATCAACTCAGCTTAGGACCCAGCAGACAGCAAGTAACGAGAAGAGTGAATGTTATGAGCTGAGAGAGGAGCAGACAGGATGATCATGGCTGAAAGATGAATAGAATAAAAAGATATAAACCGATGAGTAACGGAGATTTAACGTTACGTTATGTGTATATCGGGGTGTGTGTGTGTGTAAGGAGCGTCTTTACCCACTGATGCAGCATCTTAATAAACATGAGCTACACTGGTCAGTTTTATAGAAAACTGGACAAGTGCATGCAGAAGTTGACTTTTCTGTAACAAGCTGGTTTGAATAGTGGATGTTCTCACCAGCAGGCATCATAAATAAGTTGCTGATGCCGTTTGGTAGAAAAACATGTAAAACAATGTATAATTTGATTTGTAAAGGCAATATTGGTTAGAAAAATCCCAAATAGATATTCACCTCAAACTGTTAAGTCCTAACATGCACACAATGTGTCTCTTTATTTTTTTGTCCTCCATTTTCGGCTTTCCTCTTCCAGTTCAGTTTTCCATTCACCCATAATGACTCTCCATCTTATTCTCACTGCCTCTCTCTCTCTCTCTCAGTGCTGAGCCACATGGCCGATCATTGTTGGTGGTGCACTGTACTGTGATGCATGGACTTCAGTGGATCGTTTGTATGGTGTCGCAGAGCGATTGATTCTGGTGGTGGGGGAGGGGCCGGGGGTGGAGAGGAAGGCGTTCAGAGAGGGGTGGTGGCCAGGCCCCCCACGACCCGCTGGGAAAAGGAGTTGGTGCAAGGCGCTGAGCTGGAGGGCAGCACGGAGGGTCACAACACATTGTTCTCCCGTCTCAACTCGTCTGTAACCCGTCACACACTTGTAATGGATGGTGAAAGAAAAACTGTGGAGAAAAGAAAGGGGGAGGAAGAGGAAAAAGAAGAACAGTTAGACGTACTTCTTGATTTTTTTTTTTCTTCTGTGACTGTGACAGATGAGGGATCAATCAGGCCTTGAGACATCAGAAAAATGATGACAACAGTGCATCTGTTTTCAGGAAAACAAGTCTGAAGTAGACATTTTATTACTTCTCCTTTTGTCTTTTCCTGCTAGGTTTGTAATTACTTTTTGTTCCGGTAGTTAGTAGCTTTTCTGAACAAATCCTCTATCATTTTTCAGAGCATGTAATGTGAATGAATGTAAGCTTTCAGACCTACCGAGACTTGAACATAAATAATATCACTACAGACATTGTATCACATTTATGTACAATAATCCAGCTGTAAGGAGGTACTGCTTTGAAAAGTCTTTACAAGACATGAGAGTTTCCTGTTGGCCTGGAACTTTATTATAAAAAAAATGGAACTAAATCATATTCCTTTTCATGACATATATCCTGATTTCTGGTTTGAGTTTCAGAAACATTACTTGTGAATGCACAGTGTCTCTCAAAGACTCTAAAAGATGTCTGGAGTTTTCAAAATAATCATAAAAATTCTCATATACCTATAGGAGCAAGTTGGCTTTTATATAAAAAAAATATTAGCCTGGAAAGGAAACAATTTAAAAAAAACCCAAAAAACTGGACTGGACTCGCTAAGAACGAGTGTTGTAATAAGACAACAGCAGTTCAGTCCTTTTCCTGTGGATCAAAAGGTGATGAAGGCTGAACAACCACTGACAGATCTGATGGTCCTGAGAGTACCCCCGACACAACACGTCTCATCAGCAGCCCCAAAATGAAGACATGGAACAGGACACTGGATGACAGAGGCTCCCTTGGTATGTGTATGTGTGTCAGTGTGTGACCGTGTACATCTGTGTGTGTGAGCTTGTGTGTGTTTGAATGGAGGGTAACTTTGGCACTCTGGACCTTGCAGCTGTGGCACATTGCCGAGCCAGTGTTTCACGTCAACATCAAGGAGTCAGGGGTGTGTTCAACATGCAAATGATAGCGGATCAGTGAGGCCGGTTTCTGCCTGCGTTCTCCTGTGAGCCGCCCGAAACAAAAAACAAAATCCCAGCAGCACGGCCATTTCAAAGAATGACAATATCTGTCAGATTGTGTGACACGACTCACTGAGATGTATCACATGGCTCGATGTGTAAATATTAAGTCCAGCTCTCCCTTCCCTTCCTCTCACGCAGTGCTTCATTTTCTCTGGGCGTTTTCTGAGGTCCATTTGAAAGGGGGCATGTAACACAAAGGCAATGAGGCTTAATTAAGACACTTTAGCGAGCGATCACAGTGGGCAGATGGCTTTCTGTGGTGGATCCAAGCTCAACCGTGGGATGCTGTGAAGTTGAAAAGAACTGCCAAAGGGGGCACTGCAAGTGGGCTTCCCTCCTCACCAGCCAAACGGGTGGAGAGTTTGGGGAGGGTGGGGGGGGAGAAGATGTGTGGGTGAGAAGGCTGAAGTGTGCAAAGGAGACCACCCTGTTTTCTTTAAGGAAAAATAAATAATAAGAGGAGGCGTGTCAAGGAATGATGATGGATAATAAAGAGAGAGTCCAGAATGCGGAGGTGGACCAGTCTGATGCCTTGCGTTGACTTGGGAACTCATGGTGCCGCTGTGGGGTAAAACAGACACCCATGTGGACAGGGTTACCATCAACAATGGCTGTCGTCACCACTCTCGCTCTCTCTTCCTCTCTCGCTCAGCCCTGTAAGACAGCATGGCGTGTCTCTCATTCCTAACTCGGTGTGTTTGTCAATCCTCTGCTGGCCCTGCTCCAGCAGCAGACAGATCAGAGGATTATGTAAGCTGAAGGGGCCTTGAGCTAAGTGTGCTGAGAGTTACTCAGAGGTGTGATTTGACAATATGCGTGCCAAACCATCGCCCAGCCCTCAATACATGCAATAGATGTTAGTGATCATACATCCAGAGGGGTAGAGTGAGCAGAAAGAAAGCAAACCAATATTTTTTGCTCTGTTTACTCTCGGTGCTCTTCTTCTTTTTCTTCTCCTGTGTTGCTGTTTCATTTATGTGAGTTGAAGGGAGGCGGGATGAATGGAAGGTGGATAGAAACTGGTAAAAAGCAGTGATTCATCTTCAAGGAAACTGAGCTGAGACTGTAAAGTTTTTTTTGTTTTTTTTTAATGGTACCAGGGAGCAGATGAAATAGTGTAGATTGCCAGTGGCTATTCTTAAGTCAAACTCAACTGTTAAAGCAAGACTACATTGTCAATGCAAAGATCAAACAGGCGAATCAAAGTCTATTTTGAAAATAAGAAAAATTAAGTCTAATAGACTTACATGATCAATAAAACCATGCTGTTGTGGTTGTATTTATACATTTGACTTTGGCCACATTTTGTCTTTGCTCATGTGATAGTATGAAACAAATCTGAAGTATAAACAGGCCCTGTGCTGTGAGGATGTTTAACATTAGTACATGCAGACAGTAGGTTTATAGAACTGTTATAAAGGATGCCTTGTGTTAGAGACACAATCAGGGCCATTCAGGATTTTAAAAACAGAGATCATAGTGTCCAAATTAGACCAGAATATCCCAGCTAGTCTAAGAAATTATTTCATTAACCATTAAAGCAAACAAAGTTTGTTACTTAAACATAAAAAATCTTATTACACTGCCAAGTACAATTTATCTAACTCCGATGGACATTAAAATACTTTCATTTTAATTTATTTTAAGATTGTCAGAATCAGCGTTAAAAACAAAAAACAAAACAAGATGATGAGACCTTTTTGATGTCCTCTTAACAACTGTTTCAAAGTTTCAAGCAATAATCGCCATAATTCTCTGGCTCCGCCCCCTCAAATGTGAGTTTGTCCCTCCTTTTGTATTACACTAAACTGAATGTCTGTTAACTTTTGGATTGTTGGCTGACCAGAAAAAAGAAGATTAAAGAAACCACAACGGGATCCAGGAAACCGTAACTAGAAAGAAAATAATGGACAGATTAATCAATAACGACAACAACGGTCAGATACCACAGATACGTGTTTACAAACGGTGCTGATGTCAACATATCAGAAAACATGAACAACATTTTTGTCTGGTGTTAATTTCTACTAATACATTCATGAATTAATTTTGAAAACTGCTGTTAGGAATTTTGATGGCAGAGTAAAACTTTTGTTTACATTTAGATGACGGATTTCACCTTTAAGGCCTTCATGGGAGCTAACATTATGTTTTCTACCTAGATAGATAGATAGATATACTTTATTGATCCCAGGCTGGGAAATTGCAGCCTGACAGCGATGCTGAGATCAATGATTAACACAAACCATACACAGCATACTGCATGTATGCATATATGCATGTTGGTACATTGTTTGTTGATGCAGAATGAGCATTGTGGCGTGAAACTCTCCCTTGAAGTTTCCGCGGTGACAAGCCCCTGAGCCGCGGATGAATGGATGAACATGGGCATCGGCAGCTCTGCCAGCGTGGTGCCCATTCCTTTGAAACCGGAAAGGTAAACGTATGCAGCATGCTATTTTCATCGCTCCGTGCCTGTCAACCTAAATCTGCCTCTCCAGCTGGTCATTTTTATCACTTGCCAAAACTGCCAACTGGTGATAAACTTTTAAGTTAGTTTTTTTAAATTTCATTTCCCTAGAGTCAAACCGAGCAGGAGTCAGCCAGAATTTGCAATGAATTGCCCAGGGGCAGAAATGTTTTGTCCCCCCCACCCCACCCCACCCCATGCACCCACTCACGCAGAAAAGAAACAAATAAACTGAAAAGAAAGAATAGGGGAAGAATTGTACAGAGACAGCGAGGCGAGCCTACAGACATCCAAACACACAGTGCAAGTTACAGTTACAGACAACAAACAGATGCACATAATGCTATCTATCTATCTATCTATCTATCTATCTATCTATCTATCTATCTATCTATGTATCTGTGCAGGAGGAGTCAGGCAGCTGTAATGGCAAGGCAGCACTTGTTAGAGAGGTAATATCAGGGTATAAATAAATCCTCTGTATCACAGATGGGGGAAAGAAAGAGAGTGAGCATAAAGAGAGCCATCCATCAGTCTCCCGGGGGAGCGGGACAAATTAAAGCCCATAAAAGGGCCTCATTACTGGGGGCAGCTCTCCTGTCTCAGCCTCCCTCATCCTTCCACATCACCTCTCTAGCTCTCTCTCCTTCTCTCTTTCACACACACACACATACACACACACACTCTAAACACCATAACCACCACCACTATCAGGGGGAAATTATACACATAAAACACTAAGGAATCCAGTGCTGCTGCTAATATGTCCATATGACAATGTCCACAGGCACTCGCTGATTCATTCCACACCATCGTGGGCGAGCGCACGCACACGCATGCACACGCATGCACACACACACACACACATTCTTTTGCATATTGTATTTTAATTGATTGTTATAGCAGGTGATGAAACCACATTATGACTGTTTTCGTGCTTGGTTAGAGCACCTTTTGATCATTTGGACTTATGAGGGCTTAAACATTTGCATTTTAATTATTTTTACTTAGTGTTGTGCAAAACACAGAGCACTTGAACCTTTATACCTACAGGAAGACTTAATGAAGGGGTAATTTTCACATATACTGCACTTGCATAACGTCTCATCCAGGACTGAGCCCATTTGATGAGCCCATTAATGCTGCTGTTGCCATGTGAAAACCTCATAATGTGGTGAGTTTCAAGTTTTACAAGTTTTGAGGGTTACATTGTCCTCAATGGGCCGAGAGAATCGTCACTCTAAAAGTGAAACTGAAAGAATGTAAAATGCAGCTATAACTATGGATGTTCCTGAAAAGTTTGGATTTTAGTAATGGTTATATGGTTAGTGAAATCATGTCCTAAAAGTTTTCTTCTTGTTTCTTCTTGTTCTCAGTTATGTAACGCCGCTCAGATTGGAGCTGAAGCAATTAGAATTCCTCGACCAATTTAATAACATATTAATACATTTCACTCATTTATCAGGCAAAATGCCATCATTCACTGATCACACCATGTTTTTTTAATGTCGTTATCTTGATATCACAAGTTAATTATTTTGTTATCTTGAGCTATTTTGCAGTTTTTCCTCTCTTTTATGTAATTGTTCATAGAATATATTTGGGCTCATGTTTGAGGCTTGAACAAAACAAGCAGCACAGCTTTTGTGCACTGAATGTTTAACCACTTAATCAGGAATAAAAAGATAAGCACATCAATAATTAAAACAATAGCCCCAGCACAAAAAACTATTAAGTCTCAAAAAATGTTTATATTTAACATATTTTCTCACAGCAAGTGCAAAATGTATCTGCCAGATGTCATTTATGGGTTTTTTTTCCGTTACAAGCCTGATTAACATTTTTGATTTAGGGAACTCAAAGCGCTCGATCAGGAAAAGATTGCCGCCTTGATAAAACAATGAAAACATCAGTGTAGACTAAGCATACAGCAAAATGTGTTGAGTTTTTACAAAAACCACAATCACTCCTGAACCTTAAAGGTCCCATGTGCACTTTTCTCTCACCAAAATACATCATGTAAGTCCTTGAACCTCCTGACTGCATTTTCTTCCTCCAAACTGACTTTTTTTTTTTTTTTTAACATGTTTGCATCAGCTGACAGGATCCTTCTTCCCTGCCATCCAAATGTCTCTTTCTTAGTGTTTTCACCATCAGATGTTGGTCAGAGGGACTGGTGTGAAAGCACCACTGAGGGCGAATGTGTGAAACATCAATGCATGCTTGTGGGTGTGTGAGATGAGATACAAACAAACCTGGGACCAGCTCAGTACTACCTGCCCATAACTCCAATGAGGTTCTGTAAACAAATTAATACAACAAATGGGATAAAGGTAGCAAGCTTTGTCATCATCCACACAGACCTTCACCAAACATATTTAGAAAAGTCAATTATTGCCATCCATATTATAAGGAGATGAGGTTACTAAACTAATAGAAAAAGAAGATATTTTTTTATTTTTCCAATACAAACAAACCAATAGTCTTTGCTGCCACATAAACACTGATACAAGGACGAAGGTGCAGAAGAAAAGGGTGACTTGTAATGAGAGCGATAAGCAGGGAGGCTGAGGCTGAGGAGAGCAGTTCTGGGCCTCTTTGTACGACTAAAGCCCCACCGGCTTTCCTCTCCTCCACAACACCACCAATCCCCTGTTTTCTCCTTCAGAAATTAGCCTAAAGACTAAGCACAGAGTTACGTGAGGCTCCTTATTATATTATAGGCCCCGTGTAAATAAAAGAAATTTGCCATCAATACGGGCGAAAGTATCTGCTGAATCCCATGAAATCCCTGACATGAATTATTGACAGTCTAACGGGACTAAGGGAATGGTGCTGGAGTTGAAGCCTGAGAGCAACCGTGGCGAGGAGAAGCTTTAATATATCTATTTCTGTGCCTGTGTGACGTGTAACAAGCTCCCCGACTCCAACCAACCTCCACATAAGCATCACAGCTATCACCTCTCCATACACAATCATAAGCACGCACACACAGCCGCTGCCGCCGCCGCCACCACCTAATCCAGTGAGCAACCTCGTCGTAAATATAAATCACCCCAGGTTGAGTTAACAGCTTGCCAGGGGATTTTGAGGGCACAATTAAACCTCTGAGTGATACTCAGCGCCTGTTTACTCTGAGAAACCTTGTCAAATTACACTTTGACATCTCGTATTACGGCAGCGTGAAATGAGAAGGGTTGATAGGATCTAAATCAGAGAGAGCTAGATGAGATGGTACAGCCCTTGAGGGGATTCATTGCAGCATTCACCCGCGGAGACGCTAGAAAGAGGCCTGTGTAACATCTCACTTTATTTTCCTCAACGCAATGTGAGGCCCCACTTTCTACTTTTGTCTTTCAGCTCAAATTCACACACAAACTGCATACTCAATGATTATTTGCATTAAATTATTAATATGCCAATGGTAACTGTGCTGGGCTTTGGAGTCGGTGCAACCAGCGCACATTCTTTCAAGATGAACATGGCAAGAAAGAACTTCAGAGCTGGTAGCCCTCATTTAAATCAAGTAAGAAAAGAAGACACTATTGATTCCATGCTCTCTCTCTCCCGCACATTGGTTTGGCTTGCCTTCCAAAACATTATTTTTTTGTAAGGGGGGTCCCAATAGAGCTCAAAACAAAGAGGACAGACTTGTTTGAGGGTAATACTCTTGTGCACAGCGTGAGGCATGCACTAACAAGAAGGAGCAGACTGAAAAAAAAAAATAATAATAATGTTGCAAACTTCATCCATAGTTGCAAAGCTTCTACCTATGTGGCCGCACGCAATCAGGGACAAAATATAAACAATTCAAACAACGACAGGACGGCCATGTTTGAAAAAGTGTCACCAAGAACGTCCCGATTGCTGAAGATTTTGGGTACAAACTTCAGGTGATGATTAAAAAAAAAAAAAAAAATAAAAAGATTCCACCCATCAACATGCCAGTATCTGTGATTTAACCCCTTCAGATTTCAACACTTTTGAAAAACAAATCCGCATTCACGTCTCCACAATAATGTAAGCAGCCAAGTTTGAAGGTAGGGTGCAAGACAAAGCAGAGTCTGACTCGCTCAGCTCGAAAGGAAAAAAAGACGCAAACTCTGGAGTCTAATTGATGGTGCTGCTGTGACTGCTGCCCTTCAGAGAACAAGAGCTTATTATTCGCCCGTTGATGATTTGACACAGTTTGATCTGCACATACCCAATTGCAGGGCTTCTGCATCTGTGTTTGTTTACGGATTGACTGATCAAAGGGCCCCCGCATGTCTCTTTGTTTGTTTCATGTACACAGAGGGACAGTTTGGCTTTTATTACCGCGGTGTGAAAATTGTAATTTTTGAGTCCATTTGATAAACACTGAATAGATTTCTAAAACACCTAGCACTGTGAGAGGCCTGACCTTGAGTTGAGAAACAAGTTTACACTGTGAACTGAGGAAGTCAAGAAGAAGCTCTACATCGCGTGTTCATGTGTGTTTTTGATCGTGAACAAAAAAAAAATCAAGCTTTTAGTTGCAATTGAGTTTAAGTTAAGAAAAGAAATCCAGCTGTGAGGCAATGGCCTGAGCCATAGACTGACGATGATGAAACACATGCACAAACACGCCAAAAAAAAAATCCAGTTTAATACATTCATTTTTCATAAATTTGTGGAAATACACTGACAAGTAAGATGAGCAAGAAACAAAAGAGGTCAGATGGACGATGAGACGGGCGGTAAACAAGTCAGTTCAGTCGGATTATTCAAACCACTTCAAACAGTTTGGGTAATAATTTTACCCTTCATCTTCACTCTCTCCCACAAATGATTTCTGTTAACCTGGATGTTTGTTTAAAAAAAGCCGCCAGAGCCTCTGCATTTCAATATCTGAGCGGTTAACTTTAGATTAAAGGACAAAGCTGGCTATACTTTTGTCAAATATCCCATTGAAAGAACCAACTATTCAGTCCCACTTTCTGACTTTCCTACACCCAGTCTGTGTAAACCCCAAGCCCATTTATTCTGTACTGATAGTACTGTACTGATTGGGGGGGTCATAAATACGTACTCTCATTTTCAAACAGGCCTGAATAATTTCCTAAAACAGCTGGTAGAGCTCAGCCTTCATTGCTCAAACAGGAGTAAATAGTGTATTTATTGTGGACTATTTTCAGCCACAGATTAGTTGCTCCTGTGAGTATTTATGGCAGCAGTACGTTGCATTTGACATCAACTCAAAATAAATTACAGTGCCCACGTTAACCATATTGTAAGGACACGTCGCCTGGTACAAAGTTGTGTGTTTTTCATAGTTTTTTTGACAGCAACAGAGGTCGACGACACAGAGGGATGAAATACATCAGCCTTTGGCTACACAGACATAAGAAAATGAACGGTTTCTATCTGAGACATAAACACACACCTGCTACAGCACGAATACTGAATTTACAGTATGTTTAAAACATATATGGTTAACAGAGGATCACAGCCCACAGATGCTTCCCGCTGGCAGGGCTTTGGGGAACTGCAGTGGCACGATTTGTACAAGTGGCACTTCATAAAGCATTTACCAGTCAACATTTGTGTGAACTGCGTGTCTGTATATTCACAGGGAGAAAGCACTTGATAGATGGGGAGAGGTCGGAGGATGATGAAGGAGCAGAGGGCAAAAGATCCCAGCTCAGACACTTGCAGCTGGCACAGCTGTGTCTGTCTACAGGTAGGTCATCTGTGTGTATGTGTTTATATATGTATATTTTCTAGATTGCAGTTGTAGCTGTGTGTGTGTGTGTGTGTGTTCTGGTCCAGGTCATTAGAGGCAGCTTGCTGTGCCCTGATTTGTGCACTCACAGTATGTGAACACAGCAAGGGATCGATTAGTACTTTGTGTGGCATTTCACACAGGTCTCATCTCTCTCTACCTTCATTTCCTACTGCCACTGAATCAAGACTACAATATATGGTGTGTGTGTGTGTGTGTGTGTATGTGTGAAGTGCAAAGACAGAGCAATAGAGAGAGAGAGAGAGAGAAGCAGTGACCTTTTTTTGTGTTCGAGTAGTGCTACAAACCGGTTGAAATGCAACCAGCTGCTGTGGGTGCTGTGCTGTGGCTAAATGGATCTTGTGTATATTCTGTCAAAAATGCAGTAATTCTAGTAGAATTAAAATAGGCCCACTAGACCTATGGCAGACGGTACCTGTAATTCGACCATGCTACGTAGATCTTGCACTTTTGTTTCCATAAAATACACAATTTAGAAATGTTACTTATGTAATGGCAAGAGACATTTTCTAACCTGCTGCCCCTGTGGTTGAGGTATGGTTAGCTTTAAGCAACTCAAACACTTAACCACAACCCACTGTTAAATTAGCCCAATGTTGACAAGCTGAGGGGCCAGTTTGCATCATCAGAACTGCTTGACGGATGGACAGCTTTATGGTGTTGGAACTGGAAATGCTGCATCCAACCTGGACCTTTTTCAAAACTGAAAATCAGACTTTTAAATCCATTTCATGCCAGCTGTGTTGGAGGTGAGAGATGAGCCAGGGTTTGAACTTTTCTTTTGAACTTTTATGTTTTTGTTGTTGTTTTTTTTTTTATCCCTTTTCATGATTTGAGTTCAACACTATAAATGTCATCCAGGAAAGACTATCTGAAATTTTAAGCAATCATCCTCAAGTTTAAACAGGTTAATTAGTCTGCCATGTCTCTGACCGTCTGATGACTCAACTGTTGTTTCCCGTGTTTGATTAAACTTGCTGTTACTGGAGGGGGTGAAGGGGATACACATGCTGAATAAAATGACAGATCTGTCCTGGATTTAAAACATTTGGGACAATTTTAGTGCTCAACTGAACAAAATATATAACATACATCTTGCCGTTTTTAGACATTTTAACGCGGAAATGTTACATATTAAGCCTTAAGGTGTGGCTGTTGTACGACAAACTCTTATCTTCAGATATTCCATTTTTCATTTGTTGCCATGTATAATAGATGGCAAAAATATCTGATTGCCATGTAACAAATGACAATGGCTTGTAGACACAGATGACGCTGAGTGCGGCACGGTGAAGTGGCTACTTCAGGAGGTAAGAGGCGAGAGGATATCAAGTGTCTGCTCAGTTAACATTCGCTGGTCCATTTACACACACACACATCCAAAGTGGCACCCTCGTATGGCAAGGTGCTCAGGAGGCTGCCGGAAGCACAGAGGGTGGAAAGCTGAAATCAGCATCACATGCACAAAAAGAAAATCTGGCTGAAACTACACAAGAAACAGAACATGTCTTTTAATGAAGCAACCGTGGTCCTCGGTCATAATTTTCAAAGAAGCAGCCAAGATTAAAGTCAAAGGAGCCTCCCAATGGCTTCAAGTCTGCACTGCTTTGAAAAATACCCCCAGTGTACAAAGCACCCCCCCCACACACACACACACACACACACACCACCTCCTCCCTCTTCTCTCGCCCACCCCATCCTTCTCTCTTTCACACTCTTCCTTGCTCTGTGTTTCTCTTTCTTTTCTCCTTTCTTTCAAATAACTGGAGCTGCACTTTAGCCACCAATTCTCGCCCCTGATCCCATCATTAAAAAGGCTCAGGCAGAACAAGGGCTTTTTACGTGTGTGTGTGTGTGTGTGTAAGAGAGAGAGAGAGAGACAGGCTGACAGACGTGGGCCTGCCAAGCGACGTGGCGCTCACTCTGTAAGTGCAACAGACACCTCCTCTCCGACTACAGAACTAACACTATGCCACGCGCACGCACAATAGGATGAATAATTGATCGGCCTGGGGCTTCACGTGTTAAGAACAGAGGAGGCGTGCCAGTAGCGTTTTCACTTCAAATTTGTATTGTCTTTAGTCTCCGCCAGCCATCTACATTTCTAACACCTGCCTCAGTCAGATGTGCGCTGGTGCACTAGCCCCGGAACTATCTTTCATCTCGCACACACTGTTACTGGAAGAAGAGGAAAAAACACACACTTTCAAGAGATCATTATCTAGTAGGGAAACCAGGACACAAGTTCGATAGCTTCCCTCACTTCCTCCCGCCTCCACCGGCAGCAACCTTTGTTAGATCATTTCAACACCTGCAACATTTTTCAAAACATAACAGAGGCTTTCTCGCTTGCAAAGGTTTTGCACCTTAACTGTTGGAAAATAAAAATGTGAGGCATATTTCAAGTCTAAACATCAGATATTAAATGTACCATTACAAGTAAAAATAACCCCCTACAGGTGATAAACACAACAAAAGGTCCACGATACCCTTGATGTCACTGAAAATGCTCTTTCACAATAGTTTTCAGTTAACAACTTAAAACTGTTAGTTAAGTCTTTGTTAGTTTCTTGGATCTTCACCAGAAATGATTGGGGGGGGAGCTTAAGCTTAGCCAAGAAGTAAGGCTAGAGTAAACTAGAGCTCCTTAGTGGAGGTCCAGAGGTCTCTAGAGGTTAAATAATTTCAGATAGCTAAAACTTGAAATTGAAATAATATTAATGTACAAACATGTGGATATGTTGCAAAGACAGCATCCTGTTTACTGCCTTTGTTCAGAACCCAGGGAGATGAGTTTAAACGAAGCGTTGTGGAAAAGAAAACCATAAACACAAGCTAATGCTTTTGGCTTTCATGCTTCCCCTCCATGTTTTTATCCTTGCCTAAAAGAAGCAATTCCTGTGTATGTTATGTGTCCAATCTTCAGGCCAATGCATTATACATCAAGCAGTTCAAATTCTGAATCTTTACTGTCCAACCAAAAAGGGCTCATTTGGTTTGTTAGGATGTGATCCGTCCTCCTCTTTGTCACCTGAATAACCTGACTTGTTTTGATGTTTCACCAATTTGATTGAGCTCTTTGAAAATCTGCACATTTTCAACTTTCAAAATCAGCCTTTTTCTTTGATTCTGTCTCGATACAGTAACTAACGTTTTCCTTTAAAGGGCATCTGATTAAAATATATCGTTTCCTTCCAAACTGCTGATAAATATGCCACACTACAGGTATCAAATTTATCCTCTGATAAGTTGTTCACATCAGGACTTTCTACCTGAGATATTAAACAGTGACGATGTGATGTGTGTAGCTGGGAAAGGTTACACTTTACATCACTCAAAGACCATAACCAAAGAGTAGAATTCCTAAACCAAACTCTAAAAGACAGAATTTTATGAATTTCAGGTGTCAAAAGAGGATTTTTTTAAAACATTATGAGACGCTAAAGTAGTAGTTACATTAAACTTATTTGGTTCCTCGTGACAGTGCAATGGCAGTGACTTGCTCTCGTCAGATGTGACAGAGCTGTCGATCTTCTCATCTCACGCTCGGTGGGAAAGAATATTTCCAAAGATGTCGAACTATTCCTTTAACCTTAAGGCGCGTCGAAGAACATAAAGTTCTTTCTGAAAGAGTCTAAAAAGTTCCCTCTCCGCCTTGACTTGGCTGCCAAGTTGTTCATCACTATGTAATGTCCTCATGCATTATAAAGACCTGGCCGTGATTGAAAACAGCACAGTCAAAAACAACAAGTGATCAAAAATCCTGAAGCTGACTGAAGAGGAACTGAGATGGCTTGACCTTAAACATATTTGGACTCCCGGGTGGACACAAGAACCAACTCCCACCTCAGTAAACAGTCCTGTAATATTAAACACAGAAGACGTCAAAGGGCTCTTATGTTTGCTCCTCTCTGCTGTGGATTGGGATGTTTTGCCCAGGGTCGGCGTCCCACCATTATGACATCACTCAGGACCCAAGCAGGAGACTTTTCAAAGGAGCTGCGGCAATGTAACGTATTCATCAATGGAAAATATTCATATGCATATACACTCATGCCATCCTCGAAGGGAAGCATTTCCTTTTTAAAGGCAGCAATCCACTGGCAACACATGAAAAGTTACAAAACATCAAATAAAGCGCTGGGAAAAGAAAATTAAAAATACAAAAACGCAAGGGCGAAACGGAAGACGTGTTAAAAGAAGAGGAAATTCTTTAAAAGAGTAATGATTGAGCGGCGCCTGATTAATCAGCGATGACATTCTTGGGTAACTGTCCAACATTACTTTTGATTTAGCCGGCTGGACGATCAATAGAAAGAGCTCGAGGTGGTGTTTCTAATTAAGGTAATTCATGGTCTTGCTGATATGGGTAAGTTACAAATTGCTTTGCACATGTAGATACACGTCGTGTGGAGCTCTCATCTATTAAATTGCGATTGCCAGTTTGATATTTCTGAGATCGTGAACTTAAGTTGCAGGGCAGGCCTGTAATCAAACCATCATCCAGTCGGTCGGTTTAGTCAGTATGTCTAGATTGTTAAACTACAAACCATGGTTGAATCACTATAGCCTGATTCACTTTAAATTTGCACTAATTAGATGAGAAATAGATGAGATTGTACGAGTGCTGTCATATCCATAATTAAAGTCCATTCAGTCTGCAATATCTCTACACCTTCTCACCAGTCTTTACTCAAAATCTATAGGTTTGAAGCTTAAGGAGAAGAAAAGGCTCACATTTTTTTGTCTATCTTAATACAGTAGTAACTTGTTTCCGAGTCAGTCCTTGCTTTGTAAAAACAATTCCTCAGGTCCTCAGCTGAAGCATCTCTCCAGATGCAGTTGGTCTAATTAAGTCTGTTCTCTTTTAAAGTCAAAGTCATTTCAGTGTGAACTTTCCTCTTGCTCTTTATTCGAAAAGCGCATCCTTCCTGAGATTGTCGGAGCATTGTTTGTAGACATATTTGACAAAATGTGAACCCGTATCTTAAAGTGTAACATACAGAGACTGTGTCTGAAACTGCATACAAACGTACTGCTTAGACTCAGTGCGCTTGTACTGCATACTGCCTGCTAAATGAACGATTAATTATGTCATTACCAGCAAACTGTACACACCGAAGCATCTGTAAGCAATCTCCTCTGCATCACATAACTGTATCAATGACAAAATTACCGATCTGACTTCACACTGAATGAAAATTGGCACAGAACGAAGAATTCTAATGATAATATAAATAATAATTATATAATTGATATATGGGGAACTGAATTAGTGCTGTCAGTGTTAAATAAAAGACACACACAGACTGAGAGGAGGTATGTGTGTGTGTGTGTGTGTGTGTGCGTGTCTGTGTGTCAGGGTGTTAAGGGCCCAGTCTTGCAGGTCTGGGACATCACTCCTGAAAAGCCTGTCTTTTTATTGGCAGCTCTTCCAAAGACAAGATTTAATGGAAACGGCAAAATGTTGAACCTACCGAGGATCAAAGAGGCTTGACGGCAGGTGGATAATTCTTCACCACAGAAACAAAACCTCACACCTCCATTGGTTAAGAGAGGGAAAAACATTTGTTTGTGTCTTCCAAATGATTGTACTTACAGAGTTCAGACAGAGTGGACACCCAGCTACATAAATGCATACATGTCAAATGCAAAAACTATTCAGAGGCAGAGAGCATATGAGGCTACATCATAAGCTAACTTAGCACATAAACTCTTTATAAAACTACTAGAAATTTTACCTAATATCCTATTTTTCTGGATTTCAGTTAAGATTTTTAAGAATTTCATGATGCAAGCATTCAATTAAAAGTGATGCTGGCCAAAATAAAGGTGCAAGGGAGTCTGGAGACGAAATGAAATATAGATGTCTGGGTTCAGGTGAGCCGGCTCGTTTGTGTGTGAAGCGTGCTCTTTATTGTTTGAGTGAGAAGGCAGCTGCTTTCAACATCTGTAAGATAAGGTAGTAAACACCAGTACATCACTGCCACCGCGGTGCACTAATTCAAAGCCGTTCTGTTTGTCCACTGCAACTCCACAACAAAATGATGTCAATTGAATAACTGCAAATCTTGCTGTTTAGTGGATAATAAAGAAGCGTCTTGCGTTACCGCAGGCCTCCGAGCCACTATTAAACCTGCAGACTTTGCTGCGATGGGGCCGCAATGCAGTGCAAGGCATCAAAAAAACAAGGTGCCACGTTCTCAAACAGAGAGGCGGGTTAAGTGGCAAATAATGGCAGAAAACGACAGTCATCTCAGAAAGCCTCTGCTGCGCCGTGTGCTTATGCCAGCAGAAATGGCTTAAATACACCCCCATGAATATGCGATTTCTGAAGAGTTTGACAACAAAGGAGCCACCGCATCATTTTTGATGAGGCTAGATTGTCTGTGTTTGTATGTGTGTGTGTGTGTGTATGTACAGATCGGCAGGTTTCTGCCATTCTGTCCTACTTACATTACTGATTATGTTCATTTAGACAGGTAGACAAAAATAGTGTTTAGAACAGCTGGTTTGTATTTTTACATTGTGACAAGGTCTTGAATTAACGGTCAGTAAATTTTGGAATATCATTATAAAGAATATGAACAAACAGAAAAACACACGTCTTTCACCTCACATCGTCCTTCAAGAAAGCAAAACAGTTGCCAATATATATAAAATGTTTGTTTCAGCCTGCTTCATCACTGTCCTGCAACGGAGATACAGGCTGATAAACAAGAGAATCAGGCTTCATTACTCTAAACCACCAGAGGTGAGGAACTTCATCTATACAGCCAGTAGTACAAGTACTGAACCTAACATTCACACCTTGGTATTAAGTGGTGTAAGCTGGTGAGTAATAACAAGCTTAAAAGTCAAATACTATATATTTATAAAATTTGTTAATTATGTCTTTTTGTGGGCTGAGCCATAAGTCAGAAACCTACAAAGAAACTCATGGAAAGTTCCATCAAAAAACAAAAAATGCACACACTTTCTAACACATCCAAGTCATAAGCTGCTTTCACTTTGACCTGCTACCTATTAAATTCTACTAAAGTTCAGATCTTAGCACATAAGTCTTTGATTAGATTGTAATTTTACAAATAGCCTGCCATTCACAATTCATGCAAAATTGCATGTGTGCAGGCTGAAACAACCAATGAGTGATGACCACTGGTGACCACTGTGACCAACGCGGTTAATGTGACTAAAGCTGTGACATGATGAGGGATGAGGGCAACCCATGAGAATTAAAAAGAAACTCATGTCATGAATTTTCTTCTTCACTCCACTGGCTGGGATATGACTAAACTGTGCTCGATATTGTGTAAAAAAAAAAACCCCAAAAAAAAGCGAATTGATGTGTTTCACGCTATTATGCAGACAGTAGTTACATTCTTGAAAAACAAGTCTGCGTTTATTTAAACTTTGGTAATTTTAACACACCAGATTGTGTCACATTTCATAAAGTTGATTGATAATGCAATTCTTCTTGCCATATTATTTCCCAAAGAATTTTTTACTTCCACAGGATCTAACTCAAATTATTCCATAAAATCTCCCTGTGCTTCTCCTTGAACTTTATTTCTACATTTATGCTATACTTTGACTTTTTTTCTACTTTAATTTTACCGTTCACTCCCTCTCTAAAGCCCTGGTAAAATAGCTCTCCTTATGACTTAAGCAGAATTGACAATTAGCCTGCTAGCTGGAGCAGAGGTCTCTGCAGTGGGTCCCTGATGGTGTTCTACGGCAGATGAAGAGATTGAACCACCACCATCAACGGTTGCCTGTGTGAGATTGGCTGCTGTAATTGGCACCCACTCTGTAACACTCACATTCCATCACACTTTATTAACGCCCGTCATCCAGTCAAAAGCTAATCTTTTATTCTGTTTTCCAATTATTGTAAAGTGGCGGGCTTTAAATGAGGAGGAGGAGATAATGAAATTAACTTCCTAACTTAGAGCAATTCTCTATGGCACAATGATCAGATATTCTCTTGGTCTGGGAAATGTATGCTAATTTTATGCATCCATCATTAGTTATTACCATTGCAGCAACATAAAACACAGTTTTCTTGAACAATTAGACTTAAAATGGTGCATTTTAATCAGTCGGGGGAGGCCTGCGTGCATATTAAAACTGTTGTAATTGAAAAGTCTGAACTTTTGACACTTCTTGAAACAAGTGTTTGACAGCAGTGACAGTTTGTTTACATGCTGCCGCGTCTGTGTTCAGTTTCAAAGATTCTTTCGTAATACCTGAGAGCAACCGCTGGGAATACTCCGGGGCTTTTCTCCCCTCCCTCTGCTTGTCTATTGTTGGTACTTCAACATTATTTTTCCTTGTCATGAGTAAAATATCACACATTTTAAGGATTTTGTTTGTTTGAATATTTTTCCTTTTTCTTGTCGGAATCAGGAGAATGAAAGTCTGGCCTTTATTAATGCAACAACCAACTATGCTAAAACAAATGTCATGCTTGTAAGGAATCATTTATACTGTCACAAAACTCAACAATAATTAAGACACACAAGCTCTGAGAAAAGCCATTCAAGAAGCAGGACCAGGCCAGATGAACAAACAGGGTTTTTAAATTATGTAATTTAGTGCTTCATGCAGCAACAAATCTGTTTTACTTCTATTTTTCTGGTAATTTGCATTGCCAAATCACTTGCACGTTAATGGACAACATAAACTCAGTACATGTGTACCTCCCCTTGTACCAGAAAAGTAAAAACACCCTAATTACACAGAGGGAGGATCATCTGTTCAATCTGCTTCAGGTTTTCCAGACAGACAAAAATTATGTTTAAAGTATTCCAGAGCTGTAAAGTAAAACACTTTTAGGCTTTCCCAGACAAATAACAAACTAAGGTAGCAGTAGCTCTGTTGCACAAAATTAATTTGGCTTTGCTTAACTAATGAATCCAACAGTCAATAAGCACCTCCTCCCCTCCCTTCTCTACTACAGGCCCACAGCTCCGAGGCCCCCAGACGAGCTACCATCCCCACCCGGCTCATCAGTCACCCTGGGCAGCCTCTCCCCAAACGGGACCCCCTGATGCCCAGTAATGGCTGTTTGATGACCCTCATAAAAGGAGTCAATGTATTGATGGAGCCCTTTGAGGACAGACCTAATTTGTATGAGGATCAATTCAGCCGATTCATAAGCAGAGAACCAGCAGGCAGAGAAAGGGTGTGTGTGTGTGTGTGTGTGTGTGTGTGTGTGTGTGTGTGGGAGGGATCAAGACTTCAAAACACAACATTACACCTGTGACCTCGCAGCTCTGACTGTGAGCCCGCGTTGACATACACAATTTGTTTTAATGATAGTCTGTCGTGTTGTTATTAAATAATTGAATCCCTCTCAGATCAGATTACCATGTAAAGGACTGCACATTATATTATGTGTGTCACTGCTGTCTGTCATGCACTGTGCTTTGTGTCATCAATTTTTATGAGTGGGCTGCATGCATATATGGGTGATCTGTTCAAGGTATTATGTAGCTCCAAAAACAACCCCACCAAATACTGTCATTCATTCTGTTGTGAACTGAATTCAAGTGAATACAGGGCTGTACGATAAGTACTTTATCTTTGAAATAGGCAGAATAAAATCATTAGTGCATTTGTGTACTAATAAATGAAACAGGAAGGCCTCACCAGAAGACAGCAGCTGGAAATCAAGTAGAGGAGCGACTGTGAGGAGAAAGAGGACAGTTAGAAGCTCTATCGTGCTTTGTGAATATAAAACGTCTATGCAGACAACGTTTAAATGGAGCAAAAATAGTTCCGCGATCCCACACAACAGACAAGATTAATTCATTTTCTTGAGTCAGATAGGGCTGTGAACTGTAAGAGACAGCAGCTCTAATAAGGTGTACAGCTGAGGTGATCCTCCAGATATTGCTCTCAGAATAATCAGTGTCTGGGTGAAGCCCTGCAGCCGTGGCCTCTGCTTACCTAATGAGACCCCATGCCCGTGATTTCTCAGCGTGCTTCGGCTCGCCAGACCACTCCTGCTCCACTCAGGGAAAAGAAGAAGAAGAAGAAGACGAGGAAGGAGGAGGAGGAGGAGGAGGAGGAGGGGGCAATGGATCCAAACGGAGCCCTCCACCCCCCCTTTCCTCTCCCCTCCCCTCCCATATCATTTGCATGTGCAGAATCAGGAATGATATCCACAGAGAGGCAGTCAGGAGGGAGAGCTGGGGAACAAAAAAGAAAGAAAGAAAGAAAGAAAGTAGGCAGGGAAAAGAGGTTTGCTCCCTGACCACGAGTACCTCCAGAATCTGGTCAGCCTTTTCTCTCTTCTTCTTCTTCTTCAGGAAAAGTGTGAGAAATGCCACATGAAATTAGCCACCAAAGAGTTCCCGTCTTCTGAAAAGCGATGAGGGTGGAGGTGGCAGGTGGCAGGTGAAGTAACAGAGAAGACAAAAAAAAATAGGGAAAGGAGAAAAAAGCAGCGAGGTGGGGGCGGAGGGAATGAGATTTTTTTTTTTTTTTTTTTGAATGGAATCCAATGGCAGGTCCTGATGGTGAGGAGAGGAGAGCGTGGAGAGCCCCAGTGTCTGCAGCTCCAAAAGAGGATGTGATGAGACTGCATGGCTAATGAAGCAGCGCTTCTCTCTGGCTCCACAGAGAGCCCAGCCTTTTCTTATTCCCATTCATCATTAATTCAACAACGTTGATAATTTCATTAGTTTTTTTTTTTTTTTCCCTGTGCATTTTCCAGGGCCTTTATCAATAAATGATGGGCAATGGACCAGGGGCTGCCCCTGCTTAGCTAAACACACACTTCTCTCTCTCCATTTCTTCTTTTTTTTTCCTTTTTCCCTTCTCTTTCATACCAGCAAATGTGAATTAGTATAGCACACACCCACAAGTTTAAAAAAAAATATTAAATAAATAAATAAAAAACATTCAGTAGAGGCTACAACCTTCTGTCTTCAGTTGGACATTTAAATTAAAGTTATGAATTTGCCTTTTCGGTTTACACTTACATTACTGACAGCTTTTCTACAGGCTGTTAAAATGAAAACATTCTGACACGTCACTGAAGGAGAAGCACACGCGTAAATAATAAAATTAATGATAGCTGACTTTCATTTAGCTGCTTCAGTTGCAGGATGGGTCCTGGTATTGTGCACGCTGGCTCACTGTCAAACTGTCATGTCTTACTGGGGGACTGGGACTTGTTATTAGTAACACCTGTGCCTTTCCTTGTATGACAAGTCAAAATGGCTGTTGTCCTCTGGTTGATATCGACCATCACATTAGCGTGAAATGAAGCGGATCCCTTGGATTTGTTTATCTAAATAATGGTAACACACTTTTGTTTACTTATGTGAATCAAGGTCAACTTGTGCATCCTTTCTGATGGACAAACTATGTAACGGTGACACTTTTTCTAAATAATTTTACCTATCGTTTGGCATTTCTATACTCTGCTTTCTTGCCTCTTGTCGACTAACATATACATAATAGCATTAGCATCAGCATTATAAGTTACTCATTGTCAAGCTTACATAAAATGTGTTGACTTCCGAGCGGAGCTTTCCTGTATCGTTTTAGGGATGTGTAAAAATTCAGGTAATCGCTATGGCATTTGTCGGTATTTATTTTCCAAAAAAGTCAATTCATGCAAGATTTTTTTCCTGTGTGTGTTATTCATTATTTTTTCACCTGAACATCAGGTTAGATGTAAAGGGGGTGAATGTAACGTTAGCAGAAGCAACTACTCTTTTTCTTAACTTTGTGAAAATCCATATGTTTGTACAGTTTTTCTGGTAGCGGTAGCTTAACACCACAAGTCAAACCTCTACTGAAGATGATATACAATCCAAGACAAAGTGTCTGCTCTTTTCAGAAGAAGTTCTCAGTGGAACCTTTAAATTAAAAATTAATGATTTCTTTAATAAATATACAATACTATATGTGTCTAAAATTGGGAAAAAAAAAAGAGAGAAGGTGCATTCTGGGGCCAATTGTCCCGGGATCTAACATATGGCACTTGACACAGGGGGTACCTCAGGTAAATAAACCAGTATCTGGCACACTACAGTAGAGTCTGCTTTGGCACTGATGGGGTGACATAGGGAGCTTGGCCAGGGTATGCATGTATGCACACACACAGGCACACTCAAAAAAACACACACACGGAGCCTAGACTGAGAGCTCTGAGGGGCTGGATCCAGGGATTACTCTAACCACATTTATTTATTAACTCTCAATTAAGTATGGGTGTCCCAGGGCTTAAAGTGGCTTAGTGAGCAAGTGGGACCTCAAGCACATTTTGATGACAGTCAAGGCCCCTGATCTCAGTTCACTCCATTTTGCTGATTAAATATAAGCTTTTCATCTGTGGATACAATGCTATTAATTAAATCATTAGATGAGTGATTCACTTATGAGCAAAGGGAGCAGTGAAAAGAGAGACTCACACGAGTAGCTCGCTGCAATAACTACTGAAATATTCATTAATAATAAAAAAAAAAAGATTGCCTAAATTCATTGACAAGGAGTACATGTGTAGAGACCCTCTCCCTTCCTTCACTGGGCCAACCCCCTTCAGCATGGACACGCAATCCCTTTTTGATCACTAGATAAAGGGATCGAACAAACGCAGGAATGACACGCGTTACTGCTGCTGCACGCACACACGCACACAAAGTTACAATGAGCCGATTAAGAGTGTTGCATTTTAAACAGTTCTTTAATGAAATATGACCATGGAGTTGTAATAGCTTGCTCGGGGGGGGTAGTGGGATCAATGAAAATGAAGAGGGTAAAAACAGAGCTGTGTTTTCTGTTTCCCTGCTGAATCACAAACCAAACATGATGCAAAGTGTCCGTATTTGCAGTGCATCCCGCCGCTGATTGTCAGCCCGTTCGCACAGACGCATCGCTTGAGAGAATCACATCTGAAATCCATGCATTGCAATATCGAACACGACTCAGTGTTCAGGCAGGTGCGGGGAGCGCTGGGAGGTGGCTGCCTTCCTTTGGCACGGTGCTCAAGTTGCAGAAAGTTGAAAATAGTTCAGGTTTTAAAGAGACCCATTGAGGATCACCTGGTCAAACCACAACAGGCAAACAAGGAACAATTAAGACAAGACGACACTGCTTAGTTTTAAATAGCAGGTAGTCTTCTTTATTTCCCCTCATCCTAAGCGCAAGCATCTTGCATTTTGCTGTCAATGTGACAGCATTCACCAAAGTCAAAATCAGAAGTCAAACACCGATTAGTCTTCATAATAATATTTCAACCAAATGCAGAAGGAGCATATGGCAGCCACCCAAACTGATTATGGGCAGAGACACCTGCTCATTGGTGCCCAAAGCTCGCCAAACACTCACGTCATAAGCTTTAATAAACCTCATATAGTAGTATTCAAAACAGTTACAAGTTACAAGTCCATTATACAATAGATACGTGATATTGTCCTAATTTTTCACCTATTATATTCAAGCTCTGTCATTATTTACATTTCATCTTAAAATTACTGAATATATTACTAATCTTTGCCAACAAGCAATAGAAAGCTATTTGTGTAAGGTGAAAAAAAAGGTTTGGGGAGGCAGCAGCAGAGGCTGATAGCCACAGACAGCTACAGCAGCCTGTGAGGTGTAATATGAAACAAAGTTGTAGGTTCTTCTTCACTATAAGACACCTCTTTCACCTCTCACTGACATGAGAGCGCAGGAGCTCGGAGAGGAGTTGGCTTTGATAGATGGACAGGCAGAGTGAAAGAGATTCAGGGAGACACTGGAAAAATTGGGAGAAGGAAAAAGATAAAGAATTAAAGAGGGGGAGAGAGAGAGAGAGAGAGAGAGAGAGCGGCAGGGAGGGAGAGGGAGGCTTGTCTTTGAGGAGCCAACATTCAGGGAGGCCTGTCAGAGGAGGTGAGTGTTGTCAAGCACATACAGGCAGACTGAAAGAGCAGGTGGAGTACAGCGAGACAGAGCAGGTCAAAGCTTCAGTGCTGCCACCCAGGAAGCTAAAGGCCAGACAATCAGCATGGCAGGGACCACAGCTGTGCTGCTATGATGGCTGAGCTGCTAAAAAGATCCTGACAATACAGTGTGCTTCTATGTGTTGGCAGCAAACAGTGTTGCAGTTTTTGTTCTTGATAGGGGAAAAACACAGTATGAGACGCAGTTACTGAGAGAAGAAATCTCGTGTCTAGCCGTCTGTGCCAGATGAGCTCAATGAATTGCTTCTTGTTAAAAAGGGCAGTTCAAAAATATTTACCCATAGTAGTTTCTGGCCAGGGACACAGTTTGGGGTTCATTTAACCAGGAGAATGAGCCTTCTCTGGGATATCTTCCGGCGGAGGATTCAGCAAGATTGACAATCTGTTCAATAGCTGTCAAGCCATTTTACTCAAAACCTCAAATCTGAAACTCATGGTGCCACAAGAGGAGACTTTGGAAAGTGAGCAAGCTTCATCCTGTGAGGACAATGAGCGTCTGGTTCGGACTGAAATAATTATTATATGGACTGGCATAAAATTTTGTAAAAAGAGGGCCTGACCATTCTTTTATTTGACCATTGCCATCCCTACAGCCACGCAGCTAGCATGTTTAAAAATTCAACTGCAGCGTGTTTTTCCTGCGTTACTCTGAGTAATCCATCTAATCTTTATTCATTTACACTGTGAACTGTGTTCTTTCTAGCAAAGAAACTTCCAACTTCAACAAAAATGGTTCACAGTGGGGTCTGTGGATAAATCAAAGTGACCAGAACATTATTTCTGAAATCAGATGCTGATTGGAAACTGATTTTATTGGGAGGTACAATTTGATCAGTCCAGTGGTTAGGGATTCATGGTTTTAATGCAGTTCAGCTTCACGTTTGGGAAGAATATTTTTAATGTCTGCTCAAAACAAGACGGAGTTTCTTTCTCTCTTATCTCTCCAGAAAAAAGAGAGAAAATACTGTAAACGGGTGAGTCGACCTTTTAAAGGTTAAGTATTCAAGACACAAGTCTGAAGAGCAGTAAAAATTAATCTGCAGATATATGCAACCAAGGGCAAATGGTCATAACACCGAATCACCGTAAACACAAGAACGAATGGCATCAGTTGATTGCAAAATGTTAGGTGCACGAATCTACAAACTAAGCTTGATGGCTGAAAGGGAAACCAATGGCAGGGGTACAAAAGCAGATGAGAAGGATGCTCCTCCTGCCTAGATAGAGTTGTGTTTTTTGAGCATCTGCCAGTTCACCACCCATAGGGGAGTGTCGGTGGGCTCTTCAAACACCCTGCGTGGGTCCTCCTCCTTTTGATGCTCCTGGAGAGGGAGAGGACAGGGGGAACAGGAGACACTCCTCCACACACGCTGCTGAGCTCTAGTGGACCAGATGGGGGAGGGGGGGGGGACTGACAAAAAATGCAGCGGAAATAGAAACATGGAGAATCAGCTGGTGTATATAAGAGAAACTTGAATGATCAGCAAGCAAGGTCTTCACAGCTGCATACTGAGTTGCACAATTCTAGTTCACAGTCTCTAGACTGTAGTAAAACATGCAGTTCAGGTGAACTGAGAATTTTAAATTGCTTACGGGTGAGAATCTTGGCTTTTATTGCCTGCATGTTGACCCGGTGATCAACTACAGATGTGTCAAGTCTCTACGTTCTTGACGTCTAAGGACTCACATCAGCTCAAGCCTTGGTTTTCCTGAATAAAACCTGGTGAAAATGAGCCATGTGTGAGACCCTTTCATGGCTAAGAGAACGGACATCCCATAGTCTTGCTGTCAGCAAGAGGGTGCCATGTGTACCCCCTGTCCACCCCCTTTTCTGTCTTTATGCCAAACTAAGCTAAGATTCAGGCGGCAGTAACTTTATATTACACACAGGCATGCGAGTGGAAACATCTGTTCATCTCTCTCTCGACAAGAGCAAAATCCAACTATTACTTTATGGTTTCTTCCTCAATTTTTATAACTAATAAAAATCAGTGTTGCACCATAATTCGGTAACAGTGAATTTATAACATTGTTTCTGCACCACAACCCCTGGCCTCATATTACCTTGCATGAAAATGATCCCAATGAGAAACCAACCAATGAAAGGCACAGGTGAACCACATTTAGATCTGATAGATTTGGGGCGCAGCTGAGGTGTGTGTAGCTTAGCACGACTTAATGTCCTCCCTTTAAAACATCTACTGAACTAAGCCCCTAAAAATTTGCAAGGGCAGGTTCCCTTTGCTTTGGCTGCTTTGGAAAAGCTGCCAATACTGCCAATAAGACCAAAAGGACACACACACACACACACATACACATAGCAGGATCAGAAGGAAAGCATCACAGGAAAGGAACAGTAAGGGGGAGTGAATACCTTCTATAACTTTGAGTTTTTCTCTGTGTTTTATTGGCTGCTGAGAACAGACCCATACTCAGCAGTTTTATATCTTGGAGGTGTCTTCTGGATAGGTTTAAGGCAAAAACCTGCACTCTGACTGTGTTTGTGTGGAAATAAGTGGGGGTGGGTGTTCATCTCTTCATTCAGGATTCACAGCATCCCATACCAACACCAAACAGTGCGCGCCCACACACACACACACATAATCCTATTTGGACGATTGTGAGATCAAAAATGACTCCTCAAAGGATAACTTTTTTTGGGTAATTGACAGGATGCTTGTAAAAAAAAAAAGAGAAAACCATAAATAAATGAATACATGAGGCTTTTGTGTGGTTTTGGGCAAGCATCTGGTATCAAACATACTCACACCTAACAGATAAAAGCCATGACAGAAAAATTACAGCAACAATCAGTTAAACCCTGTACAAGAGGAAAAGCTCTTTCTCACCGGTCTCCGATGGCTACTGTTTGACTGACAGGTGTAGGTGAGAGGTAAACTATGGAGACCAGCAGTCAAATGGACAATGGAAGTCTCGCCTGCGCTGACAGATGAAAACATCTTACACTGTGTGATCTTCAAAGACAGAGGACTGAGGAGCAGTCATGTTGAAACAGTTCAAATGTGTTTCTGAATTATTGAAGAGCTCCGGGTCTTGTGATGACATGATAACAAACCAATGAGCTTATTAATCATGCGAGGAACAGTTATTTTGTTTAAAAAGGTCTGCATTCAAAACACAAAAATCAGTAGTTCAATATGAGAAGCTACTGAGAATATTTTACAAAAAACTCTAACGCTTGACATAAGAGTGTTGGGAGACAAAGTGTTACTGTGAGAACATACAGAAGAAAAGACAACACTGATGACATTCAGCAGGCAGGCAAAGAGCTGAACCAGCCCAGCTGACTGGAGCTAAGGGCATTGTGAGGGATGGATACTGGGAGGCAGACATGAATCATACGTCTGGGAATTATGTCCACAACATTTAATAATAGTGGGAGTATTTCTGTTCACAGCCATGTGGTCCCAGCAAGGCCTAGATGGTGAAAACAAATCTGTAATGGGCACACAATTGAATCAGGTGTCTGGTCCTCTTAAGGAAATTAAGTTGTCGCCGGAGCGGGGCCACTTAATGAGAGGCAGGCTTGCGGACAGTGACGAATGGAGGGTGACACCGGCAAGAGTGTGAGGCCGCCACAATATCTGCATTTGGACTGGTGATGATTTTTCATCCATGCACCCCCCACTATTCTGTGTCTGTCTCTCTTGCTCATCCGCAAACACACACATATTGCCTCGCCTCCCTCCACCCTCCCATTACCAAGGCTTCATTGGGGACACATTTGCTCCCTGTGTGATGCTAGCCATTTATTTGCACATATATTTATGGGAATGATGACGGCTAATAAACAGGAGAATTTTCTTTCCATGCGTTTTTACTTCATGGTGCATCTTGATGGTGGCCTTTGTGTGATTTTGATAGATGTCTCTCCATTCCAGTCACTTGCAACTGAATGTACACAGCATGCCCTCCAGTAGATATCCAATGTTATTAAGTTGCATAGGAGCCCTGTTTTAATAGAGAGGTTCTGTAATGTTTATTTTTATTACATGATTTGATTTGGTCCATTATTATGAACTCAGAAATGAATGCACCAAGGATCTTATCTACTCAACCTTTACACATAAAATATTCATTGACAATTATGACTCAGTAATAATAGCATTTTAAACATATGCTATGTAAAAACTGTCAGCATAAGTTATATGTCAACTAAAACCTATTTTTGAAGTATCAGATTCTCCTCTGTAGGCTTAAAAAGTGTGGTCCGTGGTCAGTATGAATGCATTCTTCTTTCTAGTTTAAACCAGGCACCTACACTCCCTACAATGAAACATGACTGATGATAGCCAAGTAGCAGTAGCGGCTAATCTTGGGCCACTGGTGTCAGTCAGAGATGAGGGGATGCTACAGAGGTCAGGTTATTATTATTGTTATCATTATTATTATTGTTGCTGTTGTTATTATTATTATTATCATCTGCGCGTTATTATCATTATCATCATTCATAAAGCTACCTACAGAACTTACTAATAATTTAAAATCTGATTCTAAGATTTATTTAAATTTAAATTTGAAATGCACCTAGTAACTACAGCCATAGTGGCGGTCATGTAAAAAGAACAACAATACTACCTCCAAAATGTAGTGGAGTAGAAGTGGTAAGTGGCGGAAAGTGACAGTATACAAGCGGAGTACAAGTACCTCAAAAATAAAAGCGATTGAACAAGTTTCTATGAATGTTTTGATGCTTTTAAAAAGTAACTTTGTGAATTAAAGTTGAAGACTTCAGACTTTTTGCACACATCTTTCCACCCTACAGGGGTTGACATTTTGAATCTCAGATTTCACATGGATCATCACTGCACATACTATGACCACAGGTGCAGATGCGTTAAGAACGATTATTGTTCCCTTTGAAAAGCTCAGCAATCTGTCACCTAAATGGATTATCCTGATCTTGCCACTAAACATGGAGACATGGAAATATCTGCTTTGGTAAAATGGCCTTGAAAGAAGGTGCTGTTCTCATTCCCATGGGTTGCTCCATCAATGTCTTCAATCCTATCTTAAACAGATCTGAAGGGCAGCACCTCAATAGGTTTGATTGTTCTGTGCTGTTTTGCCAATGATCCGAGCGCTCATTTGTTTTTGACAAAACAAGTAAACTGCCATTGCAGTCCTCTGTGATGGTTCTGCTCTTGCGAAGGATCTTGAGTACGAAGGAGTATTTGCTTTTGTGTTTGACCTCCCCCATAATTTTCAGCAGGGACTGCACCTACAGAGGCATCTACAATGCTAATCAGTAACATAATCCAAGTGAAGCACAGACAGGAACAATACCTGACACTGGGGCTCTCCACGTTGAGTAATTCTCTTTGATAACGGACCCGACATGGTCTACTGTATGCATAATGACAGTAGTTGGAAACAGTTGTAGTGTGTTGACGATCAATGTCTGTCCTTTCAACACAGTAATTGTGAGGCCCGAGAATGGCTGAGTAGCCAAGGCTACTGCTGCAGGATGGCCACTGGAGTGAGTGGCCACTCCTGTATGCCTTTTAAAGTTAGACTCCATCCATCCAGACAAGACTTGGGCTTAGATTTAGTTGTGTGGATGGAGGCAGCGCTGCTACAAAAAAAAAATCATTGCGGAGTGTGGTAGAATTGTAGGATTTGAGGAGGTTTCAACACCCCTCCTCTCTCACTATATCTCTCCCAGCTGACTGAGTATGAATAATTGACCCCATAGTCTGGGCCCCAGCTCATTACTGGGGAAAGTGTCGGCCTGGTTTGTGATGCTATGAGGGAGGGTGCGAGCGCCCACAGTCCGCATGCCAGGCTTGGTTTTCCCCTCTACCTCTGACCACACACCCGTCCTTCATCTTTAATGGCCTGAGCCGTGATCGGACATCCTGCCTCTCCAACCTTCCAGCCTTGCCCACTTCATCAAGTAGGTGAACGGGTTGGCAGTAACACATCTACTGCCAGAGAGGAGTTTTTCAAGAATTCTTCAGAATTCCTCTGCGAATTTAAGGAGTTTTGGGCAGAATTATCAAAGGGTGCAGGGGTAGAAAAGGGGGTGAACACTGACATCCAGGAAAGTTCTGTGGGAAAGTTTTCAGGCACACACTCAAACTAGAAGAAAACTATTCATGGTCTTAAGGTGAGTACTCTACTTGCATGGAGTCATGACTTTTTTGATATGGAAGTTGGGAAAGTCATCCAAAAAGAAGTTGTGAGCGGCAAAGAAACACATTTAGAGCACACTACAATAAAATTTAATTCTAAAAATGTTCATGTCAGACAAAAGAAAAGTAAACTCTCTGTTTGGTTACTTTAGTCGCCATACAACTAATTTCTTCCCTGTAGCCCCAGTGAATCTGATACGTCTGCATCCACATGAGAGGGACAGATAAGGCTGGTAAGTGAAGATACTGAACGTTGGTGAGGAAAACAATAGTTGATGAGACACCCCACAAAACATCAATCAGACAAGTCTGTCAACTCAGCTCCCTGCAGAGAGATCCATGGGAAGCAAAAGAGGAACCACACAAAACATGTGCTTGCAAATGAGAAGCCACAGTATTGTTGCGTGATGAGCAGCCAAACTAGACAGAGACAAGGGACGGATGATGGACATGGGTCACGTCTAGAGTGTGTGCCTTGTGCTTGAGCAGTGCTGAGGAATAAAAACAGTGACATAAACTGCACCGCTATTTTCAATTGAATGGTAATTATTTCTGACCGAATTTCATTGTTTAATACAGTGCTGTGTGAGGATTTGTTTGTAATGCATTTTTTCTAGCAAAATATCTTCTAGCAAATATTTTCATCTTGCAACCTGTTCAAAAATGCAAAAGTACACCATTTTGAACACAGCAAAGGCAAAATCAAGAAATAGTGGAAAAGCATTGAGCTGTAAAAAATAATAACATCACTCCCCATAAAATCATGATCACCCAACAGGCAGGTTTGCTGCCTTTAGTTTTTTCTATCAGTCAGTCGCCTTCTTAGCAGTATATGTCCCAGCAACCATGGAGCAAAAGTATGTATATACTACATCAAGAAACCAATCCAGTGTTAACTTTGTTCACTTCAGAGGAAGCAACATTTTATGGTTGTTCAAACACTGTAAACCACTTAGGTTTTCTGACAACCAGCCTCTTGAAGTTATAAGAGCAAATCAAAGGTGGAAGACGATGTTTGTATCTCACTACAAAACCTGTTGTGAAGGTATATCACTGGATCACTGGGAGACCCGATCTCACATCACCAGTCAACATGAGTTTCTTTTAACAAGGACCATGATCATCCTCTAACTAAGTAGGTTTGGTTTTGTAAGCTTAACGGCACAGTTCAAAAATAAATAAAGAAACCATATTTTTCATCTCACCTGTATACCTATTTATCCATCCAGAGTTTGGTGTGAGTTGCCGAGTTATTAAAGAGAATCCACAGACCCTGAGAAAAGGCAGACACCTCTGAAGCTAGTAACTCAAAAACTCAGCAATTCACACCAAAACAGTCCAGATGGATAAACAGCACTACAAGTATGGGGAATAATATGCTTTTTCTTTGATGCTGGGGTGAACTGTCCCTTTAAAAATGGAGTTGTTGCCAAAAAGCACTGTTTTGTGGCTCCGTTTGGTTATTATCGTGCACATGCCAGCAAAGGTAGGGAAGAAGAAGATTGCTAACAAACAAACATGGAGTAAACAGCTTTCAAACACTCTCTGATGTTTTATCAGAGGGGAATTTAATTCAACACATCTATTCGACAAATACAATGGGTTCAATGAAAATCACTGAATGGAAGCATCATTTGTCTTCTAAAAAAGACCACAGGGTCATTTTAACCGAGTCATTGTAACAGTGATGAAGGTGGTCTGTGATTTACTCATGAGAACTTATTGTTCAAGAAAGCTACACTATATAAACTCAAGTATTCAGACAGAGGATTGGGCTCAGCCCCTTAATTCCAGTGAAGGGAAATCTTAATACTTCAGCATACCAAGACATTTTGGACAATGCTGTGCTTCCAACTTTGTGACAACAGTTTGGGGAAGGTCTGTTTCTATTCCAGCATGTCTGAGCCCCAGTGCACAAAGCAAAGTCCATAAAGACATGGCTGGATGAGTTTGGTGTGGAAGAACTTGACTGGCCCACACAGAGCCCTGACCTCAACCCCATCAAACACCTTTGGGATGAACTGGAATGGAGACTGTGAGCCAGGCCTTTTTGTCCATAATCAGTACCTGACCTCACAAACGCTCTACTGCATGGATGGGCAAAAATTCCCATAGAAACACTCCAAAATCATGTGGAAAGCCTGGAAGCTGTAATAACTGCAAAGGGATTATCAACTCCATATTAATATCTATGTATTTAGAATGTGGTGTAACGGTCAGGTGTCCCAATACTTTTGTCTATATAATGTACACAGCAGACAAAACATTGATAAATGCTGAAATTTTAATAATGCTGCATTTTTAGACAAACTGCCAAGCAATAATTTTGCTTAAATGTCCAGTTAGACCATTACAAAGTCATTACACTTATTAAAGATATTCAGTGACCACTGTAGAGATCTGAAAATGACCAGCCCCACTGGGACAGATGCAATATGTTTCTCTGTAGGAGTGAAGGTGATGAATGGCTTACCATTTATCACCATTTATTTTTCCTTCTTACAGCTACCAAATGTTACCTCTCAGCGCATTTTGTATAAGCTCCGTATTAAGGAGTCCACATTATTTTGCCAGCAAAATTTAGTTTAAGACATTAATATATGAGATTCCCAGTTAGTGCTATATAGGGCTACCTTTTATTCATATTAAGGCTCTTTTGATTTTCAGCAACAGCAAGTCTCTAATTCTGCATGCACGCATATAACCATGCAAACAAATAGCACCAATCCACAGCTCAAAAATCACTGAATTCTTTTCCAAGCATCACACCCAAAATTCTGAGCAGTACAAAATGTGTGAGTGGCACAAGTTTCAGTCCGCAGAAACAAAGAAGAAGAGAGAGGTGTCTTACCCACAACGTGGATGAAGGAGATTATCAGAGCTGTTCCTGGTTGTTTCATTGGTCGTAGGCAGCCAAGGATTCTCGAGGAGAATATCGCAGAGCTGTCACTGTGTTTTCGAGGAGGGGGAGAGGAGGGAGAGGGATTGTTTGAACTGTGAAAATGGTGGAGCTGGCATATTTACACCCAGGGTCTGCACAGTGGGATTACATGCAACGTTTTTATGTCACCCATTTGACAGCATCATCTCATGGAGGTTTTGAAGGCTCCCCCTCATTAGCTGGGCTAGGGCTGCATTTAACACAGCTTTGAGTTTATAAAGACAATGGCTGCCAAACCTCAAGGCCTTTAGCAAACAACAAAGGAAAGGGTAACAACCAAAGTGCCCCTGTTCCAGCTTGCCAAACTTGACTGAAAAGTCACCAGCTCGTAAAAAAAAAAAAAAATGACATTTACATGACAACTGGAGAGCCCCAAATGGATCTAAATGGATACAAGTGAAAAGTGAAGTCAACCTAATTGTGCCTCAGAGGGCTTGTATGTAAAGACATGACACTGATTGAATGTAGCTTAAAAATTTAACCAGTTATTCATTCTTCATTCCTCTGACAGTGTTGTTGCATTTATAGTCTCTGGACAAAAAAAACAAAGCAAAAAAAAAACAAAAAAACAAAAAACAAAAACACAACTGCATCATAATCTGACTATGGCTACAATAGCAACAGTAACAAACAAAATGAGAGTGAAAAATAACAAACGCCAGAAAAACCTGAGAGATATGAAATGTGTTTACAGGCACAAGCCTCTGCTTCCACAGTCCAAAACCAATAATCAATCGATAAACAATTGATGGTTTCAGTCACTTTTCAAAAAAAAAAAAAAAAAAAGGCAAAAATGTGCACATTTGAACTTCTAGCATATAAGGATTTGCCACTATTTGAATATGTTTTTTAAATAACTTTTTGACATTTTATAGGCTAAACAATTTAAGGACAAATAATTAGAACAATTGGCAGTTGCAGCCTGATCAGTCGCTTATCAAAACAGTTGGTGATCAATATTCTGTAAATCCATTAACAGAGTCAGTTTAGTCAAAAAACGTAGATGTTATCTGAATCCGTAACATCTCCAAGTGGTAAGCAAGATGTTACAAAGTATGTAGTTAATGTTTAAAACAAGTTAACACAATCAGATCTTGATACAAGAGAAGCCAGAGAAGCAATGACTCAAAAGATATTTTGTTTGATGATCTGGAAGAAAATCAGCTATAAGCAGCGTTTAAACTCTTTTTCTTTCTTTGCCTTATCCTCAAAAGCAGCACAACAACCTGCTTGTGTTACAACCTCTCTTGCTCTGACGTTTAGTCACAGCAAAGTATTTACCCACCAATTACCCACAGATACCCTTCCGCTCGTTACAGCTGGGGCTCCTTAAAAGGGAACAAACAATAACAACAGTGAAGGCTCCTCAGCGAAAAGAGACACATTATAATGCGGGAAGACGTGAGAAAGAGGGGTGTGGAAAGAGCTCGTACTGATGGAGACAAAATTGAACTTGATTAAAAAGCAAACAAAACAAACCCCTGACAAAACACAAACACTCCACACACTTTGTGAATGGCCCCGCACAAAGCTAATATGTAGCTACCCGAGCGCTGGAGGAGGCGGGATGAAAAAGACAAGTGTTTAAAAGGAGAGATATTCCTCTGTTTGGCTGACATATTTACACAATTATGTGCAGGATCCAAAGCAATGCAACCAGCGTTTCTGCATCTCGACGACTCACAAGAAGTTTTTCTCTCACCTCCGTTTTTACTTTGGTGTCAAGTTGATTAAATGAGAGCGTGTGACATCGATCTGCAGGGTAATGCCATCTGGCAGAACAGTGTCATCATTTTCCCTGATGGAGTTACACTGACTTCACCAACTCTCCATCAATTAATATTAAGGCTGTTACAGGCTATTACTGTGTCTAACACACAGACACCCGCTAAAGCTCCTCTGTTGCATTTCTGATGTCCTAAGATATGTTGTTCGCTGACAGCACTCAGAATTAGTGCTCATCTAATTGCTTTACTTACATTATGAACTACTTTAAACAAAATCTTCCTTTAAGTCTCGTATCGATTCCTACAGGATAATTAAAGGCATCACACCTTGGCTTGTTCGGTGGGTGCCAACATATTTACAGGTGGATGTGTCACTGGCTCATAATGAAGGAGTCAGTGTAATAAAAGTACAATAAAACACATAGCTTGAGATATAATGTTATGGGCAATTAAATTCAGCCGCACAAAAAAGGACCACACAGTCCTTATTCATATTCAGTCTCCATCTGAAATCCATAGGAATTGCTAAGTCATCTCCCATGTCTCTGAGGCATTCGCGTACAATGGCACTTTTATCATATGCTTATCAGTGGTGGCCCCTCTCTTATAGAGCTCGATCTTTTGGCCCCTCAATCACGGAGCATATTACTCCTCTGTCAGAGCAAAGCACTTCCTAACGACAGGGAGGCCAGCTGGGACTGAGGAGAGGGCAGGAGGCACATGCATTAACATAATAATCCAACCACACTCCCACAGGCCCCGGGGCCAGACAGCATATTAGGTAGGCCCCCCCTCATGAAGGTCCTTGCAGAGAAATAAAGCTGCTTTATGGTGAGCCTGTCAACCTGTAGTAAAGGCTAGGCTTTACCTGTGCTAATTGTTGACTGAAAAAAAAAAGATCATACTAATAATAGGTGTTAGTATTGCCAACACATGCTTAAACAATGATCTTGTTACATGCTCAAAATGGCGACACACTGGGTAATGTGAGGTATAACCTAGTTCTGAATATCTCATGCTGGATTAAAGAGAATAAGTGAGCCTGTTTCTTTCTCTCCCTCTCTGTGCTCCGTTGCTTTGTTGCCCTCTACATCACATTGCAACACAACATAACCCAGGAGCCTGACACATATTTCTGAGTATAGGAAGCATCTCCTCGCCTCCTCATACTTACTGAAGTGAAATGCGGAGAGACACAGGCTTTGAGGACAAGAGAGACCGAGAGGGGAGAGAATAAGGGGGTTGGGTGTTGGTTCCGCAGCCTTCCCTGTGGCATAAACTGGGGAGTGTTAGCAGCATGCACTGAGGCCTGTGATCCTTTGGACTGAGGTCCCATGGTACCTTGTGTGGCCTGCACATTCCTAACCACATGAGACACTTGCTATCATTGCGTCAAAGCCATCATAATAAAGTCATGCAGAAATAACGTGCTGCTTATGCCTGGAGACACAACTAAAGAAAAAAAGAGCCAATACACCAGCAACAAGAGAAAAGACTCAAGTTCAGCTGCTTGGAGAAACTTCAGTTTCTGCCAAACCCAATTCAGCGTCACATACACTGGTAGAAAAAAAAAAAGGTTCATATGGAGAAGAGAGCCAGCAAGTTAAGTATTAGGAAACCAACAGCAAAGAGCTCCGTGGAGCATTTTCGTTGGGAGGCCTGTCTAGCACAGCCTGACTGTCAGAGCACTTCTTATGTGAATGTCCCACTGACTGTGACTGTAAGGCTGTCAGTCGCTGGTTGGGGTCCTTGACTGAAGACTCTCACTAGCAGTTCACACACAGTAATACCTCAGAGGTGAGAAAAAGAGAGGGAGAGTGAGAGAGGCAGGCATGGAGGAAGAGAGGAGCGAAGAGAAAAAGGATCTCCACAAATCATTTTGATCAAGAGAAAAAGGTAGCAGTAAGGTAGACCTCCCCCTGCCCCCGCCCCACAAGGAGACAACTCTCTAATTGGTGGAAAGGGCAGCCTGTCCGTGGCCGTATGCACTCTCAGATCTCTCACAGGACAGCCAAGGCAACGTGCCAATTACTGCCAATTGTTGGCCTGTGGTTGAGATGTGGACAGTTGTCCGCATGGAATAAGAGTGAAGGCCTAGCAAATGCTCCCGTTGATGCTGATATCATACAGCAGCAAAATATTATCGCACTGTTAGCCTACAAGCTTTCATAAAACACGCCATTAGCAACCTTTTTAATATATTCTGTTTGACTAAGCATGTGGAGTCAGTGAAAAACTCCAAAATTATTACAAACCATTCACCTTTCAACACCTGCCACCACAGGGAGCGTAAGCAGCTTTAACACTTCAATACCGCCAGACTGAGCTTGGACTTTTTAAACAGCCCAAATATAACCCATGTTTGGAGGGGCCAGAGGGCCATTATGGGGGCCATATTGGTGGAAGTAGAACATATACTACCTCATCCATTATCCATTAGCTGCTCATCATGGTATGGGTCAGATCTAGAGCACAACCTCTTCTAGCAGTCACACAGAAGCAGAGAAGAACAGGAGGCCTTTTTCACTCCGCTCACCCACAGCTCATAACAAGGAAGCCAGAAAGTGTGGCAAAAAAGGAGGGAAAACAGTCATAATTCTTGTTCAACTAAAAATCACTATAATGCTCTTTAATTGTGTAGGCAAAAATCTTTTCAAAAGAGCATGGTAATTTTACCCCGTTAAATTATTCAGCGCACATTAATAACGGTCGGGGCCGGGGTGGATGAGAGTGGCTGTTTTAGGAGTGATGAGCTGCCGGAGCTGGGAGACGGGAGCTCACTAAGGCAGTTTTAAGCCTCGTTTTAAAGTTATATTTTCAAATAAACGATGTTAAAAAATGACCCGGAGTAACCCTGAAAGGTACTGGGACTGGTTGTTGGAGCGGGGCTTTAAATACACTCATAGAAGACAACTTTCTGTGCGTTGCTTCCCAACGAGAGGCTTGATATGAACACAAATGTGGATGAATATTTTCTGGTTTATTTGTTAATTGTCAGCATATGATAACAAGGCTCATGTTCAACGAAAAAGTAGCGCTAGGCTCATGCAAGGGTTGTTTACTACCTCTTGTCTAAAATGTGGACATACAGTAAGCAGAAATATAGAAAATGTCCTGAGGAAACCACGATAGTCAGGAATCAAAGATCTCCATTAAAAGCCAAAAACAATGAAATCTCAATACGGTTCTGTGGAAAATTGTCTTTGTTTAGTTGGATGTGCACATCTCAAACAGTAAGAGAGACAACAGAATAACAGATCAAAAGAAAAGAAAAGGTCACAATCAAGATCTGATGAAGGGCAGCGTTAACTATAGGCTTTAAATGATTCCAGCCAGCAGATAGCATATTCAGGAGAGCGATGCAAATGAGAATTTGCATGAACCACGCACCAGCAAAGGTAATATACATAATTGGGGGAAGGGATAGTGGCGTATGGGGGGGGGGTTCTCCATGAAATACGGACATGAAGCAACACTGTCTATGCTTAATAATTAATATAATACGGTGCACACACTCATTGCATGGGATGCATATCATCCATCCATTGAACAATGACTTTTAAGTGCACTAGAACATAGTGAGCCTGACAAAATATGCACAAATGTGTGCAAGACGAAGTACGCCTCTTCCCCCCACAAAGATGAAAAAAGCAACAAATGCCTTCCCAAGGCAGAGAGAGCTTAACTATTCTTCTCAGTTCAAAGTCAGGGGTCTACTCTAAATATTTGTGTATTAAACATAACACATAAGATGGAATAAATGGAGGACTCAAAAAGAAGTGCAAGGCCTGCAGGAGAAAACAACATGGAACTGCAATGCTTCTTAATGTCAGTCTGAACAACACAAACAACCATGGTGAAAAACAAGCCAAGGCTTCAAATCTTGTAGGAAGTATAACTCAAGGCGAGTCACATGCTTGGTGGCTACAGCTCATAAATGTACTGGAAATGCTGGTGTTACCTGACCTGGTTTTTACAGATTAGGCATCACCACCTCAGCATTAAGACAAGAAAATAAGCCAAAAATGTAATTGTTACTGACAGTTACAACTCAGTTGAATCAGTTCGATCAACACTCTAAGCTTTCGAGGTATGCATCAAGGGCCGGTCCAAGGAGGCACCATGCAGCATGATTAAATCCAAATACGCTGACTCTTACACTGTTTGTTTGTTTATTGAGGCAAGTCAGGGGGTGTTCTGAGCCTCAGAACTGCGTTTAAAGCTGATCTGGCTCCTTCAGACAGTGCTGCATCCGACTTCCTGTTGTCGACTCGCAGTTGCCACGGAAAAATTGCTGCTGCAGCCTTAGACATCCTACAGCACTTTGTATGCCGAAAGAAAAGAGTTAATTAGAAATACAAATTCTCCCAGATTGTTATTAATGGGAACTGTAGAGTAAGCAACACATATTTTGTGCCCATAAGTAATTCTCAGGTATCTTTGATCTGTGGCCCACAGCGGATGCTGCTGCGTACCGCTGTCTGGCTTCTGGGACTCTGCCAGCGCCAGACATCTGGCTACTTTGTTATCATTGGCTGATCTGCTCCCGGGAGGCCACTCTTGTGACACCAGGCAGAGAGTGTCCTGGCAAGGAAAATTATCAGCACATTTTGAGTGGATTAGAGTTCCAAAGTGGTCTTCAAATCTCTACAGGGGTCTGGTGAGCCATGCTCTACTGGGGGTTCCTCAGGGCTCTGTTTTGACAACACTGTTGATTTGAAAGGCAGCGAGGGTACGGCTCCCACTGTTGCATCACAGGTCTCAGGCAACATGTTAGGAAGTGGAAAAAAAAAAGGCCCCAATTATGATCTGTCAGATGCAGAAGGGAGAAAATGCACCAAAGACTTCCCTTGATTAGTGTGAAGATTCTGAGCAGCAGCTAATGTCTGTACTGCTGTAGTGCTGTATGTCGTTTATACTCCAGTGTCATATCTGGCAAAAAATGTATTAAGTCTGCATTTGTTTTTACTGACTAATGCAGTTTTGTTGTTCTTCAAATTCTGCAGCTATGAATTTTTTCAGTCACATTCATAATGCCTTTGCCTTGAGCTTTGTTAGCTCTAAAGGAGTTAAATATGACTCCGTCTCAAAGGTTGCGTCTGACAATCCGTCATACAAAACACTTGTTTAGAGGTCAAAGGAAAGAATGCTGCATAAGCACTGGCTTAGTGGAAGAGGAAAAAAAAAAAGACATGATGTGACAATCTGAACCTTATTCACAGGATTGATTGAGGTATCGTGTCTTCTCCCTTTTTTCTCTTGGCGTTTCCATTTGTGAATACAAAGCTGCGGTGACCCATAAATATTACATGGTGTGGAGATGCAAAGCAGGAATTAATGACTGGGGTGCGTGTGTGTGTGTGTGTGAGAGAGAGAGAGAGAGAGAGAGAGAGAGAGAGAGAGAGAGTGTATGGCAGGTCCCTATGGGATTGTGCTTAGACAGGCGGGCATGGTGAGGGTGTGGTCTCTTGCTCGCTGTCTCTCTCTCTCCCTCACACACACACACACACACACACACACACACACAGTGTAGTCGGTAATTTCTTTTTTTGTTTTTTGGGTTTTTTTACTCCTCATGTCGACGGGGCTACATGATTTTTGGCTGGTGTGCTAACCTGCCTGTCACTAACTCTGTGGTTGCCCACCGTTTCAGCTCACTGCTTTCAGTCTTTCACAAAAAGAGGACTTGAGATTCAGAAGAACTAAATGCTGCTAAACTGATCGTCCGGCCAATCAGTTACTAACAGAATTAACAGAATTTTCTGATAAATCTTAAATTGAATTGATAAAAAAAAGAGATAGCAAACTTTTGTTGTAAATCAGTGTAAGGAGAATATCTTAAAAATAATTAAGAGGTTAACTGATAATGAAAAAAAATGAGCTGATGGGACTCTAAAGTATTTATTACTACATTAACACTGGACAAACCTTCTGACATCTGTCTCGAAAGCAACTTTGTCTCACGCTTTCTCAGAGCTGAATTAGCTGATTAGTCGATTGATTGATTGACTTGTAGCAACTATTTTGATAATTACTTTATCCATTAAGTCATTCTCATATAAAAACACCAAACATTGTCTGGTTCCAGTTTCTCAATTATGAGGATTTGCTTTGTTTTCTTTATTCATGCTAAATAAGCACATGATACAGGCTCAGGTTGTGGCCCGAGCTCCGATTGCATACCGCATTTCAAACATTGCCATGAAACATACCTAACATGTGATCGGGGCACTCTGAGGTAACGACAAAGTAGTTATTTGAGGTTACAAGAAATAAAATGACAAGAAGAAAGGTACAAAGAAAAAGTGAGTGAGAGAGAGAGTGACTGAGATCAGCTTTTCCTCTCTGCTTAGCATGATGAATCGGTTAAGGAGGGGCCACTTGACACCTGTCACCTAACCAGCCAGGCGCAATTACCTCCAGGGGGAGGACGGGGGACTTGCTCGGGAGTTGTGCATAGCTCCCAGTGAAATAGATGAGCGTTTGAAGATCATTAGTGTTACAGGCCCTGTCTTCGTGGCCCTGTCCAACCTCCTGAATGGCTTGCTTTGATCACCGCGCTGCGTTTTTGTCAATAGTATGGGCACACCGCATCAATTATAAAAGTTATACACACAAAGTCAGCAGGTAAAACGCCACACTCAATTTCTGTTTCGGCCACAGATGGGGCAGCTGATTGCAGGTAATGAGCGACATCATCGCTCTGCAGCCAATAATGCGCGGTGGCCGAGCTCCTGTGTTGCTATCATGTTCATCCCAATGGCAGAACGGTAATCGAGTGTTTCAAACGCAACAAGGAGATAAATAAATTCAGTGTGACGCTATTTAGAAAGAACTTAGTCTTGTCTAAATGTGCATTAAGAGTGAGAAATTAGAAAGAATCACTTTTGTCATGTGAATTATCTGTATGTTAGAATTTTAGGCTTTATTGGTTGGCCATACTTTCATAGCTTGACAGTGTGAGGCAGGGAAATCTGACAAAGTGTAAATAATCCCAGGCTGTTAAAGAGGAGCTTACACTGGTAATGTCTGTAAGCCTTTAAATAAAATATTATATACTGAAAATGTGGTGTTGTGATAAATAATAAATACTTTATATTTTCCTTATATAGGTTGAACTCTTCAAAAATATCTGCAAACATCAAATTTACTTGATCGAACTTCAGCAAAAATGGATATTTTGAAAGATTATGCATTAATTTAAGAAAACCCCTCATGTATTTTGAAGGACAGTTCAAGATCAACAGTATAGAAGACTTCCCAGATCACAAACATTCAGATGTCGCACAGCGCTCAAATGCAGCGGCATGCCCTCTTAAGTATTGTGTTTGGCAGTGCACTGCAGTGTTTTCACCGAAGAAAAATGATCATTATAGCTGATGAGGCGAGGGGCTTCGAATGATGACAGCGTGACAGCAGTGAGCTTTTTAATTTGTCGGATCACATCGTGACATGCTCCATCACAGGATGGAGGAAATCTTTTCATTTGTGCAGAAGAAAGGGGGAAAGGAGGTCAATTAGCATCAACCATTAGACAACCCAGTGACAAGCAATATATTACGGTGTGGGACAGTCAAACTAATGAGAGAGGCAGCAGAAATGTTCATTCAGGTTGGAAAGAATTCTGCAATTATCCTGCAACATTAATCACTTGTATAGCAATTGACACGCATTCTCTATAGCCGCTTCAAGGTGTACCTCTCATATATATATATATATACTGTATATTCTGCCTTTATTACTACTGCATCTGTTGTCACGTGAGGTCATGTTTACTGAATGGGACATCTGTCATTTCAAACATTATCCTACAGAATAAACTCTACATCAGCTGCATGTGATATACAGTCATAACATCAGTTAAGACATACATTATAAAGATTCAAACTTAATCAGTCAAATCTAGAGGATATTTTATCCGATGTGTGAATGACCACATTGTTTTGAAATTCACACAGGCTTCCACCAATATGATCTTTGCCAAAAGTAGGACGAGAGAGAGGATCTCATTTTATCTGAAGAGACAATCTCAAAGCGATTTTCTTTTTCCCCCTTTGCCGGGCTTTATTTGACTGGCTGTCAGGTATAACGTGCCTCTCTCGATATTGATCTGAAGTACCTAAAGGTATGTGACATCATTATGAGCCTTGACCTTATCATCTGCTGCCCTGCAGCCTATAGGCAGGGCTGGGCCCAGAATCTAATGCCCCACACCACCACCATCACCCCCCAACCTCAAGCCCATAGGTTGGTACCTGGTGCGTAATAGGGAAATTGATGGTGGTGTTATTTGTTTTCCTGACCTCATGGCACACTTCACTCTCAAGACCTCTAATCAGTCATGGCCTGAGGTTGGCTTCACTAGCAGACCAAAGTAACAGAAATACTCTCTTTACGATATCTGCACTCGGCAATGACACTGACAGTTAGGTAATGATCATGTTATGGCAAATAAACTATGGTTCAGGTTAGGCAACTAAAACACTTGATTTGAGCTGAACTGGTCAATATTTTTAGATTAACAATGGGGCCAGCTGTGGCCTAGAGGTTGGAGAAGCGGCTTGCGATCGGAGGGTCGCCAGTTCGATTCCCCCACCGGACGGGCAGGAAAATTTGGGTGTGGTGGAGTGATTAATGCAAAAAATGCTCCCCACCTCCATTAGCCAGCTGACGTGCCCTTGAGCAAGGCACTTAAACCCCAGTTTTCTCCCCAGGTGCTTGATAGTGGCAGCCCACTGCTCCTGTGTGTTTCACTGCATGTAATTTACTGGGTGTTGCATGTGTGTTCAACTAAGAATGGGTTAAATGCAGAAGACAAATTCAGTGTGTGCATGTAAAAATTTGTATACTGCCAATAAAGCGATTCCTCTTAATTCTTCTTCTTAAATGGTTATGTATAACATGAAAGCCGACACTTGTAGTGATAGACAAACAGATTCCAACTCTACTGGTCGCCTCAAATCTATAGTGTCCTTTGTTTCCTTTCAGCTTTTTGTTTTGGTTTGACTTAACTGTTTTGGCTCACTCTCATCAGCACTGTTAGCTGCAAGCTATTTTCAGCCAAATACCTTTAAACCCATGGTTCACTCCCTGCCAAGAACAAAATAGCAGGCAGACAAAGCTAGAAACTAACTAACCACTAAGGAGCCCAAAATTTCCCTCAGGAGTTAATGGAGACCAAAACAGAGCTAAATGAAGAGGGAATGTTAGACTTACTGCTTGATTCCACTGCGACTCAGCCACCAGAGCTGCTAAGGGTCTTATTTTTGATGGATACCACGTCAAGCTGCATAGAGGCGACTGAGACTGACAGGAAGTGTGTCACTTCACTTCCTGGCAGGAAGAGAATCGGTATAGAGAATCTGGCCAACTTTCAAAACTGTCAGACAAACTACATAGTCTACTTACCAATGGTAGAAGTACAAAAATCAAGGAAAAATACTGAAACAACAAAATGTGAGTAAGTCAATGAAATCGGGCAGTCAAAACACTCCGCTTCTGAAACGCAGAACAGAACCACGTCACAGATCATGGAGCGTGAAGCAGCAGTGACCAGTGGAATCAAGCCGGTATATTTGTCTGGTCAGGCCGACGCAAAAAGGACTCTAAGTTCACGCTAATATTGCTTATGTGTGAACAGGCAGCTGGTTGCTAACTGGTTACGTCGATATTTTATTTATATGTAGTAAAGCTAACACACTGGCCCCTAGTGGCCGAAAAAAATCTACTAATGCAGCATTAAGATTAGGGAAAGATCAGAGTTAGGGTTATAAAAGGTGGAAAAATGCAGGACAGACGCATAAACTTCCTTTCTGCATGAAGGTGGGATGTAGTACGAGCAGCTCCACCGCCCCACCATACACGTCCACTTGAACACAACGCGCTATATGAACAGAATTACCAGGGTAACTGGACCAAGGTGGTTTAACACAGAGGTGCTTAAAGATTAAAATTTTATGAAGCAATTTAATGCTGGATATTATGACATAAAAAGGTGTGCTGTTTGATTATTGCATGTTCCAGACCTTTTCCAGTGTCCTTTTGTTATAGTTATTTTATCCCAAAAGAGACCTAATTGGCCATACGTCATGATAATCTCCCTCAAGATGAGAGTCTCAAACATTTCAGGTCTTATTATTAACTATTTGAGGAAATGTGGCTCTCACAACAGGTTACAAACAAACAAGCATCTTTGTATCAACCTGTAAAAAGTAATTAGACCATCTTGAGATGTTGATGTTTTTCTGTAAGCAAACTATGTGATCAAATACAAACCCATCTCACATGTTGTGTACCAGCTGAGCTGCAATTCATGTGCATTTTTTGAAACCTGTTTTATCATCTCAAGTGGTGAGCCACTTGTTCCTACTGAGAGCTACAGTACAGTGTGTGACATTTAGCAAATCCTGAAGGCTTCTACCTTTTGTTGTATGCATTTAAACAACACATTAAAGCCAGAATGTTCCTCGTGGAGCCAGTCACATTTCCCAGGTAAAGCAGATGAATAAATAAAGCACCGCAGTTAGTGGCTGAAACACCCCCTTCTTTTGTGTGATTTGCTGTTGCCTTGAGTTAGATCCTGATCTCTTTGTAGACCCTCTCCCGACAAGCATTGACCTTCTGCTCCGACATGTAAAGAGCTCCACGAGATCAGAAAAGGGAGGGGGAAGCTGTGAATAAAGGCATCACCACTGCGAGCAGCCAAGAGACTTCATCCACTTCACTCCACGCTCCCCTCTCCTCTGTCTCTCAGTGTAGCTTTATCTCTGTGTTCAGTCTAGGAGCTGAGATACCTTGTTGGCGGCACAAAGGAGCGGGTCTGTAATAAAAACAGCTGTCTCTGGTGGTCTCGGTGTAATTGGGATTGTTAACGTGGAGAGCTCCTGAGGGAGGCTGAGAAGAGTATGTCTTTGTGTAAAGCACACAGACACCTCTGCAGCACTGCTTGATTCGGATGTAAGTAAGAGAGTGAGGAGGAAAAAAAGCAAACAAGTCACCTGAGTTATATCAAGCTTCGCTGCATGCGCGCTCTCTCTCTATTTTACTTGGGCTTTACTTTTATATTTAGACGGCGCCGATTTATTTATATGTAGTAAAGCTCCTTGAAGTGAGAGAAATCTTTTCTTGCACAATTCTTCTGAGGGTTTATTGTTTTTAAAGGCAAGGGAAGACTGCACCTTCCACTGTTGAGGCAAGTCTTTTTTATCACAGTAATACTCCCTCCAATTACTGTATCGCATTGATGACACAAATTGAGGCCAAAAATATTTAAAACTGGAAGGGACTTTTGCTAACGACACCATTTTGAAGAAGTGAAAACAAAACTATCTCAGTCTCAAAGGTGTGGGACGATTCTCATTCGGAGGCCTCTTTATATATATATATATATATATATATATATATATATATATATATATATATATATATATATATATATATATTAAAATATTCTCTCATATATTAAAGCAATTCTTTAAACAGTCTGTTTGGCTTACCCAATAAAACAAGTTGAGGTTTCTCTTTGCTAACAAATATGTTTTAAAAAATTAAAGTGTATAAAGTGCTATAGCTCACATGTATGCAAATGCAAATTAAAGATTAAAAAAATAACAACAGAAAAATATATGTTATGCCATTATTTATGCCATTTTCTACATTAACCAGTAGAAGTCTGTGATTCTTAGTGAAACATACAGGATTGTCACGGCAGACCATTCAAATGTAATTCTGACATGCAGTACTGTCCTCCCTCAAATGTGAGAAGGCTGTTGGCATAGGAAGTAAAAAAAAAAAAAAAAAAAAAGCTGAGGTACATGAACACACTCACCAAAACTGTTGAAAATGTACTTCAAAGTCAATTGCTGGGGAGCAGCTCGGGCTGATTTATTTGACTTAAGATATACTATTTCTTTTTTTTTTGTGTGTGTGTGTGTGTGTGTTTCATTGTGGATGAAAATTTCATACACCAATTTAGAGGCGGTGAAATATAAATGATTCCTTTAAAGTTTCATCATAAATCAGTCTGTCGGTATATGTGAGCAGACACTGATTGCTCCTTGATGTCTCCTGAGCCTGATCTCTGTCTCCTGGTGTCTGGTGGAGGTGGCTCCAGCAGCGCCTGTTGTCCCGCTGGGGAGGCAACATATTTCTGCAGCTGTGTGGCTCTCTCTCTCTCTCTCTCTCTTGCAATGTAAAACTGCTATGCATCATCACAACACCATTCTTGTCGCAGCCGTGGGGACGTATTAAATGTCTATGTGCATCAAACCCAAAATATTTGGGGGGAGGGGGGGGGCATCAAGTCGCTCACAAAGACCCAACGCCTTCAGAAGAGCGCGTCTATCGGTGTGCTGTAACGTCGCTATAGCCTCGATTAAAAAAATAAAAACAAAACGCTTACAGACTTTCACTGAAGCGTTGGCCACATAGCCTGTGATTAGGATAACATCACGCTCAGTCGTCTCCAGTGACACCAGTGGAATCCAGTGCGGAGTCTTTAACGGTGGCGATTTATACGTACACATCCAAGGTGGTCACGGTTTCAAAGCACCGTTTGTCAAAGACACTGATCGTTTCTTCAGAATTGCTACAAGCTGTCACACCGTCTTGTGTGTGTGTGTGTGTGTGTGTGTGTGCGCAATGAGAGGTGTGTTATGAAAAATAAGAGCCTTACAGCAAAGGAAAACAAAGTCCAACAGGCATTGTTTTATTCCCACAATACCTTCTCACCTACAAGAGACTGAGAACAATTATCTCATCCTCTAGACGGGACCATATTAAACAAATTAGACAGTCCTTGTTAATTACAACGCAATGTTTTAATTACGTTACTGATGATGTGACTTAATTAGAGGGAAGATAAGATAATAGCCTGTTGTGACAAGTATAGATTTTTCCATTAAATAGTGCAAATTATTTTACAAATCCACTGCCATCGTCAGCCATTAAGTTAACTAACGCCGTTGCTGCATGGAAAACACCATGCATAAAATGACACACACACAAAAAAAATTCTGACAAAATTTGCTCATTTATTTCCGGTATTTTGTCCCCAAATGTTTCCAGGATTAATAAAATTATCAGAGAAACAAATTAGGAAAAAATGCTGGCGATATAAGAAACCTATCAGATATCTCCAACTTTGAAAGAGGCTTAAATATAACAATCTGAGCAATTTTAAATCCTCTTAGAATTTCCTTTCATTTTTAAATCAACTTTTCATTTGACCTTAGTTGTAACAATCAAATCGTAGTGATATATATTTGGCTTTTCGATAATAACTTTGGAGTGGAGCTGTCCGTGGTATTCATCAGACTCTATTTAAAATCTGTTTACAACAGGCCAGTGAACAACAAAATATTTTCAGATGCAATAAATCGGAATTTCAAAAAGTCTCTGAACTTCATAAGACTTGGTGGCGGTAACGAGGTGTTGGTGGCGGAAAGAAGTAGAGTCATTGGAAATAAATGCCTTGTCGCAGACTGCCCATGCGCAGAGTCCCCAGCGGCGGCGGTGGCGGCGGCGGTGGTGCGGCTAATGAAGAATAATAAATCATGAAAGGGTTTTTCAGGTACAGCTGAAAAGTGTGTGTGTGTGAGAGAGAGAGAGGGAGAGAGAGAGAGAGATGGAGAGTGGGAGGGGGGTGTGAAAGAGAGAGAGGGAGGGAGAGAGAGAGAGAGAGAGAGAGGCGGAGAGAGACTCAGTCTGCCCCTCGCCTCAGAGCAGAGGCAGTTCGGGTCCCCGCAGCATTCAACGTAGTCGACGAGGCACAGTACAGAGACTGTCACCGCCGCAACCTCTCACTTACGGTCATTTCAAGACGGAAGCTTAAAAAAAAAACAACAACAACAACACCAAAACAAACAAACAGGTCAACGAAAGCGGCAGCACTTTTAAACCTGAAGTATTTTGGAAATCCTAAGAGTCGGAAAGAAACTTTAATTTTTGTTTTTCTGGCGTCGTTTTATGAGGAGTTCCGCCAAAAAAAAAAAAAAAATATCCAAGGCAAAAAAAATTATATTCGTGTAAGACAAGGTGGAGACGGTTGAAGGAGGGGGAAAAAACTGAAAAGTTTTTTTTTTTCTTTTTTCTTTCCTTTTTTTTCCCAAGCACGCCAAAAGTCCACAAAGGAAAAACGTGTCGGTGGCGCTCAGTTGCATGGCTTGCTGGTGCCTGCGATATCTCATTTGCCAAAAAGACGAGACACCTCCATACCTCCGCAAGTAATAATAAATAGATGTGATAACTTCAGTGTTGGACGACCGTCTTCAGCCTACGGTTTATTCGACAGTGACTCGAGATTCCTGCGAAGCAATTGGACTTCAACTCCCGACGAGGAGGCGGAGTCTTAACTTATTAAAAGGAACTTGCCGAGGCTTGGACGCCCGCAAATATGATGATGATGTCTCTGAACAGCAAGCAGGCTTTTGCCATGGCCCACACCAGCTTGCCCGAACCCAAGTACTCGTTGCATTCCTCCTCATCCTCCACTCTGACTTCCAATGCACCCTCGTCCTCCTGCTCGTCCTCCCGACACAGCAGCACCATCATCAGCAGCAGCGGCGGCGGCGGCGGCGGCAGCAGCAGCAGCAGCTCGGAGGCGATGCGCAGAGCCTGTCTCCCAACCCCACCGGTACGTATTCTGCATAATCACTGCTTAAAGGCACATTTTGACAGCCCACTTTTTTTTTTTTTTTTTTTTTTTGCTTGATGTTTTTTTCATGTCTGCACAGCAAATCACCCAACACCTCCATATTTTTTTTTTCCTCTGCTGAACTTATGTATTCAGTCGGCTTTGCCTTTCGTATTAATTTTTATGACCTGGGATGTTGCATGTGTCTTGTTTTGTGTGCTCCTTTTTTAGGATTTCTTTTTTTCACATTCTGGAAATGTTTTAAACCGAGGAGTGGAGGGAGAATTCCCTGCTGACAGTTATGTGTGCATTCTATTTGCAATTGCAGAGCAATATATTCGGAGGCTTGGATGAGAGTTTGTTGGCCCGGGCAGAAGCTCTAGCGGCGGTGGATATAGTCTCGCAGACCAAGAGCCACCACCACCCTCCACATCACAGTCCCTTCAAGCCGGACGCAACCTACCACACCATGAACACTCTCCCCTGCACCTCGTCTTCCTCCTCCTCCTCCTCGGTGCCTATTTCTCATCCGTCCGCCTTGGCTGGCCACCACCATCACCACCACCATCACCACCACCACCAGCCTCACCAGGCACTGGAAGGGGACCTGCTGGACCACATCACCCCGGGACTGGCACTAGGAGCCATGGCAGGGCCGGATGGCTCGGTGGTTTCCACGCCTGCGCACCCTGCCCACATGGCGGGCATGAACCACATGCACCAGGCAGCCATCAACATGGCTCATGCCCACGGGCTACCACCGCACATGGGCATGAGCGACGTGGACGCCGATCCCAGGGACTTGGAAGCCTTCGCGGAGAGGTTTAAGCAGAGACGGATCAAACTCGGGGTTACCCAGGCGGATGTAGGGTCAGCTTTAGCCAGCCTGAAGATTCCTGGGGTGGGCTCCCTCAGCCAAAGCACCATCTGCCGATTCGAGTCCCTCACGCTCTCTCACAACAACATGATTGCTTTGAAGCCCATCCTGCAAGCGTGGCTAGAAGAAGCTGAGAAATCACACAGGGAGAAACTTAATAAACCCGAGTTGTTCAACGGCGCGGAGAAAAAGAGGAAGCGCACGTCGATAGCCGCACCGGAGAAGAGATCGTTGGAGGCCTATTTTGCAATTCAACCGCGTCCCTCCTCGGAGAAAATCGCTGCAATCGCAGAGAAGCTGGACCTCAAAAAGAACGTGGTGCGGGTCTGGTTTTGCAACCAGCGACAGAAACAGAAACGAATGAAATACTCTGCATGCGTCTAAGAAAAAAAAAAATCGCTTTAAACCAACATCCACGAAAAGACTCGGAACTGTTTAGAGACGATTTGTATCATATTTCCTATCTCACACCCCTCCCCCCTTTTTTTTTCCAATCATCGATGACTTTGTGCTTTGAAACTTCGAAAAATTCCTAAAATTGAACAATGACTGAAAAACTCGAGAACAACAACAACAACAACAAAAAACCCAACAAAACAAACAAACCCACAGTCACGTGTTTTACTCGCTGAGCGGGGAGATGTGGAGTCAAGTAAAGCATCGTTTGACAGAGCAAGTAAGAACACTGTTTCCACACTTACTATGCTTCACCCTTTTTAATGTCAACGCAGTGTGACTTGCAGGACTCGATATGCTTTAATTTTTACTTACGATTAATTTCAAATGAGAACTATAGTTTGCATTAGCGGAAATACCCTCCCATTTCCCCACCTTCCTGTACCCTAACGAAAACTGTGCTGTTATTCAGGCTACATACAGCGGAGATATAGTTTAACTCAAAGCATTTGGTTGGTGACTATTGGTGTTGATATATATATTTTATGGCTTATAGGATAAGCTCCATTTTCCCTGCGAGTTCATGACAATGCAGTCTAACATTTATTCAGGGTCCATGAGGGGGATTAAGAGGACAACACACCACTTGTTCTTGGAAGCTAATATTAAATTACTGCCAAATAACCCTCTGTAAATGAATGATTTGCTCGTCACACACTTCATTTTTGTGTCTAAACGTGTAATTAATTCCACTTATTTTTGTTACCATGTGTGATCAAAGTCAGGGATCTGTTTTTAAGATGCCCGGGGTTTGGACTTAAGGTAGGGCTGTTTCATGATTAGGCCTCAGTATGTGCGGATATCCAAATAGTGACTCACTTGTGAGGATTTCACAGAATTTCGCGATTTAAAGAAAAAAAAAATATGATTTCTGTGCCGGCTGCAATAAGTTTACAATCCAGCGTGGGCCGGCATCTTATGAACTATTTATTGAGTGAGGTCATGTTTACTTCATTATATATTTATTGGGATTCCCCCCACCCCACCCTTCCTCCTCCTCCTCCTCCTCCTCCTCGTTTTTGCTTGAGAAAATCAAATTCTGACAGCAAGTTAAGCGTGTTGCTCTGGTTTAAAGGGAAACGACTGTGAAATATACAGTCACAAAATTTAATTTACGATTTCTAACATTTGAGATGGTACAATCGAGATATATATGAGATAGTATTCTCTTTTTAAATTATTTTATGTATGTTTTCTGCTATTTATTTGTATAAATATACGCGCATCATTATGAAGTCGTTGCTTGTTAAAAAAAAATCACCTTGTTTAAGTAATGTTTTTTTCTTGAAGAGAAAAGAAACCGCTTCATGGAAGTATACGTGTACAATGTAAATATTTCATTGGAACCAGTCGATGCACATAAATATATCCGTACAGGTTTTTGCTGTATTGCTGTTTTAGCTGAGGTAACTTATTTCTGTAATGTATGTTGCTTTGGGTTCCTGGTTAAATAATTCTATTAATTTATTACATCCATGTAATTTTAATTTATTTAATTATTGAACTGCAATATGTGTTTCATTAAAGAAAAAAAAAAACTTTAACATTTAATCGGACGTTTTCCATGACTACGCTGTGTAATGTGGCTCATCCAGCCATATTAATATTCTTTTATTTATGCACCTACTTATTTATTGATGAGGAGGATGGAAACGGTTTAGCTGTGGGCTGCACAGCTTTTAAAATACATTTTGGGGATTCTTTAAGCTTATTTGACTACAAATATTGTCTTTCTTTGGTTATTTTTTTAAAGGTAAGGTGGCTTTACCGATACTTAAAAAAAAAAAGAAAGTGTCAGGTTTGATCTTAGTGTCAGGTCATAGTGCCCATGAGCAAGACATCCTTACCAACCCCACCACTGCTGTCCTTCTGTCTGGGTTATGAAAAAGATGAATAACCGAATGTAAGAAGATGTAAATGGATCTAGAAATTTGCTTTTTTTTTGTTTAACGCCATCCTCCCCTAGGCCTCCTCATCATTAGCCTACAGGAGCCCCTTCTTCTTCTTCTTCTTCTTCTTCTTGGCTCCATCAGTGTTAAAGACACACGTGGCCCCCCTCCGCTGACTTGCTGCCAGCTTATGCGGCTCACTGTTGCCTTACCTGAGAGCAAATGCTAATATTCTATTAGAGTCTAATCAGGGGGTCTATGGAGAGCTGGATGGGTCCCTGGAGCGCAGACTTGCCAGATGTCAACCCGCCAGAAAAACAGCTCGCCTGCCAAGCGTGCCCGTCTCTATTTAAATACACACTCCAACATGCTTCGTTCGTGCATGCGGGAACAGAGACTTTGATGCAAAAACCTTTGGTTCGAAGTTATGGTTAGATATGAAAAGGAGAAGGAGGGTTTTGTTTTTTTGTTTTTTTTTAATTTTTTGAAAAAGAGGGAGCATTTTGAATGTCATGTCCATGGCAGGGTTGCTGTTTGTGGGCTTCAGGGCTGGCTGGCTTGTGGTGCGCTGAGCAAGCGTTTCAGCACCATGGACAGATACACCTGAGAGGCTGCATGAGCCTAACATTAGCATTTCTGAAAGCTGTCCTCCTCCTTAACACTGATTATTTACAGCACCTGGAATACATTTGCATAGGATTATTATTATTATTATTAAATTTTTGTTTTGTTTTGATAATTTCAATTTGATTATAAGGGTAATTTTTTTACTGAGAAAGTGATTTTGTAATAGTTGCAGTTTAAGAAAAAAAATTACATTTAGTCATTTTCAATCAAAATTCACATAAAAAAAAGAAAAAAAATGTGTCAAATGTTTTTTTTAAACTGTAAAAATATTATCACACACCTCCAGGCTTTCCTAAACATGTCGCAAAAAAATCTATTTGGTTTTTATTAAAATGTATAATATATTGATAAAATTAATATTTATGCATTTAATAACATTAAATTTAATATGAAAAACAACGACTTCATAACACTGATCCATAAACCAAACATGTTCACCCGCCATCCTCGTGACAAATTAAGAGTATCAAAACGACCCTTATTAATGAGACAGCGATGATGGTTCATCAATTAAAAGATGCTCCTGGTGAGTGCTTCTAATTTCCCCTAAATGAGCCATTCACTTAATACGTTAATAAGAGCGAATTATTAAATTACACATCGAATTATGAAAACCAGATAATTATGAAGAGCGAGTTAAGTAGTCATTAGCTATCCCTGTTAATTACCGCTGGTCAGGGAGGGCTGCCGAGTGAGTGTCTCATCGGGAATTGAAATTAACTTTATGCAGTGAGCTGCTGCTGCTGCTGCTGCTGCTTTGACAAGCTGTGAGCTGTGCGCACACACACACACACACACACACACACACACACACACGCAGACAGACAGACAGACACAGAAAGGCGGACACGCAGGCGACCTCTCAACCAGACTGCTGCTTTCACTTTCACATATTGGGAGAAAATCGATCAGGATTCTTTGATAGCGAATCAATTTGGCCCCAACACCGAACACACACACACACACACACAAACAGGAGGGCGGGGGGCGCAAAAGGCCTCAGCAGCACAATGCAGAAAATCGAAGGTTTATATATATATATGTATGTATGTATGTATGTATGTATATATATATTCACTACTATGTGTGTGAACAGTTCACCTTAAAGCCACAGACACATGTGCTCACATCACGCTGCGTGCGTGTCCTTTCCGCACACTGAATCGTGCATATACAGAAAGACACTGTGGGAGCTTTCTACAAAACGAAAAGGGCAGCGCTGTTTCCTTTTGTTATAATTACGCCCTCTGTTTTATTTTTCTCTTTCCCCTGAACACCCCCCCCCCTTTCACAGGGATACTGATGAAAATTTAATGAGGCCAGGGACTGTCGGAGCTCCGCCTGGGGACCTGAGAGTAGAATATTTTAACTGTACATTTACGCCAAGTGTCTGCCTTCAAAGACGCGACTGCTCTCGAATTAGACGAACTGCGAGCCATAAAGTGAACGCCGCATACGGCTGCACACTGCATAACCCTTTATTTATCATCTGCTGGCCCCTTTTGCGCCGCCAAAATATTGTGCAGCATCCGTCAGATGGCTGCTTGGATGTTAAGCAGGCGATGGCCATTTGATATTGTCGCCAATCAGTTGTTGTTGATGCAATATTAATCAGCCATCAATAGTCATTAGTTTGTTAAGTGTTTTCCAGAAACTAATCGATGGAGCAACACTGGATGGCTAGAAGGATTTTGGTGGGATACTTTTTTGATCCAGGATGGCACGCAAAGGAGGGGAAACCACACTGTATCTGCCAATGAAACGGCTCCATCTCTCTCTCTCTCTCTCTCTCTCTCGACCTCATGTAAACGCACGCGCACACACGTACCAAACACGCACGCACGCATGCACGCGCTCACAAACAGACGACGTGATGCCAGTGGTGGGCACACTATTTTTTTTTTGCTCAAACAAAGTATCTTCAATTTTACCAAGAAAAAAAAATATTTTAAAATCCTCTCCTTTTTAAGCTGATTGAACACGACCGTTACAGAAGCCACACGGCCTGTTGCCGTGTTGTTTATCACATAATAAGCCTTATGATCAACACATGACTGAAGTTGGAGTCTGAACAGCAAAAAAAAAAAAGAATAAATAAATAAAAGTTTGGTGATTGGTGATTCTGAAGCTGCGATATCGATTTCAGACACGACGCACTTTTACAGAAAATTGAAATTTCGCTTATTTCAACCAGCTGAAAGATTTCCCCCTGTACAATATGATGCAAAAATAAAACTTGTTAAATGCGTTTAAGGAAAAAAATATATATAGTTTCAGCAAACGGCCTGCAGATCTGCAGCAAACGCTGGACACCGTTCAGACATGCGCAGACAAGAATTTGTCCCTTATTAAAAATGTATGACATCTTTATTTTCATTTTGAATTTTTAAATTTATGATCACAATTTTTTTTTTTTAATGCACCAAATAAAAAGGTCTTCAGGTGATTATTCGCACTGTGTCAAATTAAACATTTAAGAAACCAATAAATTATGATGTACCCAAAATTTGAAATTTTTATCATGTATGTGAAAAATAATAATAAAAAAAAATCTCTTAATTTGATGCCACTGGAAACGTCCACAGCCTTCATAACTAAAATAGCTCAGGGGCGTGATTAAAGGGTGAGCGCTGAGAGGCCACAGTCACCCCGACATGTGGCTGCCACCAAAATAATGATTTGAATGCATAACCAAGTTTCTACCTTTTCCCCAGAGATTCTTCATTTATTTTACACATTTTACAACAGAATCATAGAGTTTAGACCCAGAATTATAATTTGTGATTTTTCTTCTTTAATTGTTCTTTATTGTCCAGTTCTTGCAATTTTGTGGATTGTGCTTTTAAACTTTAAATCCAAATGAATATTCAAATGCTGTTGCCTGAGGGGGATTTCTCGTCTACACCCAAGCTAGACTGTTGCAATACAGCTAACTCCAACAAGGCGAACGTGCTTTAGAATTTATCACAATCAGATCATGTGTGTTCAGTAAATTTAGCAATTTGAGTTCCAGTGCAGCAAATTAACATTTACGTAATAGAAGTTGATTTTTGTACATCTTAGAATAAAACTGACCTCTCGTCTGCCAGCCGCCAATATTGTTTGTCGCTTGCAATACCTTTTCTTACAGCTAGGGGAGTGTGAGAAGCACCAGTTGGGGGAAAATAAATATGTAAATAAATAAATAAATCTTATTGCACTGTTACACCACATGCATCTAATCAAAAGGAAAACATGCCCTTCAAGGTTAAAATGACAGCCTGTGAAAATAAAGAATTAAGTCAGATGACACGTTCATGCTTTTCAGATGGATGAACAAGAAGGTCGACTGAGTTCATAAAAGTGACCAACACTTTTGCGTAACTGATTTTAAATCTTTTTGTAAACTTTTTTGCGCTCTCTATTCTTACTGTAGCTTAATTGATATAAACCATTTTAAATCAGCGCCTGCATTAATTATTCAGAAAGGGTAAGGGGATCAACTTCACCAGAATTTACACATGAGAACCAAATGCTCATCACAATAAAATAAAAACTCGAAATAACTCGAGCAATTTAATCACATAATTCCCTGCTTTTTAAACCACAAAACATTTCTTAGTCATGACAGCAGTAGATGCAATGAAGCATTTTGACTGATAAACAGTATTCTCTGAAATTTATGATTGAAAAAGTTTTAATAATTTGTAGGATCATCTGAATAAAATCACAAATCACAAAACCACACGGCGCTTTAAAGCCAAAGCCTGCAGTGTCACAAAAAGTTGAGCAAAAAATAAGATAAAGCATGAAGTTAAAACATAAATCCTCCAGTTGTGTGGTTAAATTAATGGTGTTTTACAAATGATACAACGTGCATTATGAATTTCTTGGTACAAAATGCATAACGCGCTCTATTTCTCTCTGTTATTATGTTTGTGAATACTATGTCAAAATGTTTATGTTAAAGACTACGGTCTAAGAGTCTAAGATACCGATGAAGCATCCTGTTAACAGCAATATAACATATTCAGTCACTCAGACAGCATGTTCAGTCTGAATGCAAACTATTTCTAACTATGTACAAGGTGGATCAAATTGGTGGATCAGCGCTGTGTGTAGAAATTACATGCAGGCAGATGGCAGGACCTTTGACACCACACCGGCACATCCTAATCTGTGGATTCCTCATAATGCGTTTGATGAATATATAAGCTATTAACTAAATGTGTTCATCATTTAATTTGGTCACACCATGTGTACTCAGTTATATATCATGACCTAATGTGTAAATTGACGGCATCAAAGTGCCTTCAGCCATGAAATATTTAACAACAGTGGATGGGTGTACACGTTTATGAACAGCTTGGTCTTCTCTCTGAATTCCCTTTTCACCTGATCTTCCCCCTTGCAACCATCAGGCGTCAGACTCCTTCTCAGAGGCTGTTTTGGTGTTCCAAATGAGTAAGTTGTAGACCTCGTAGATATTGGACCTTAATGAGAAGGTGGTAGAGCTGTCTAGTGGATGTGTGTTCATTGGGCTTTGACAGCCGTGCTCTGTTGCAGATCTATTAATCATAGCCACAAGGAGTGCTGGTCTCTCTCTCCTCTCTCTCACCCACTCACTCTCTCGGTTTTCAGTTTATACAGAACAGAATCATTTACATAAAGTCCTTAAGGCAAATAACTGTTGGGGGCTCTAATTTATATCTGATCGAAAATTAGCCGTCATTATGCGCACCATTAGCTGCGTCTTTAATGTGCTTCTAAGCACCATTTGTCAAGCAGCTTGTTAATATCCTTCAAGTCTTTAAAGTTGGGAGCTCATTAAAGACGGCTGTGCCTGCTCTTGATGCCATTTCATAAAATTCTGTGGGAAGGGACAGAACATTTTAAAGTTTTTATTTATTTATTTATTGCAATGATATTGTCCCAAAAAAAAAAAAAGAAAGAAAGAAAATGTACTATATGTGCATCCTGTTCAGTTTGAGTATGATTAGAAACTGAAAGACAAAACTGACAGATTTAGAGTGGGGGGTGGGGCAGCTTTCAAATTACAAACTCTCAAAAATTTGGAAAAAACTCTCAGTTGACTAAAGTTTACTCAAACATTCGCTTACAATATCGTGACATCACCAGAAACACTTGTAAAACTAGTTATTATCAGGCAAACCAGTTCTGCTTTGACTGTGCAACACTCTGAAGTAAAAACAAACTGTTTGGAAAAGCACATATCAGATCAGGCAAATGAACCCCCGCATGTAAACCCTGTAGTGGGAAGTTGTCTTGTCCACAGCCCATAACAGGAGACCCTCACAGGTCTAATCTTTGCCTATGGGTAATGGGAGTTATGCTGCTTTATTATTGGTTAAAACTCTGGTGTCCTTAGCCTTTTTTTTTCCTCCAGTATAACAGATTCCTCCAGGCTAAAGCAATAAAGAGAGTAATTAGAATGCTAAAGACAGATGTAAATAAAGGGAATGAGACAGTGGTGAGGGATGAGGCGTCTAGGTCACACACTCTCATCAAAAACCCAGTTGGTAGCAAATGACACAACGTTCAGTGCCAGAGGCCTGGGGCTACGACTGCAAACCAGAGGACATAATGGACTAAATTATGGCCTCAATGGCTATGCATCTCATAGCACCAATGAGGACACACACACACACGCGCTCACACAATTTCAAACCCCAAACACAGATCTACTGTACGATCGAATTAAGTCTATCTGAAGCATTACATAATATATGCACATAATACAGCATACCATATCAAAACAACATGCTATATGAATAGCATGTGACTCAGTAGTCACACCTCCATAGAAGCAACTGTTAACTTACTGCATTTTGGTCCTCACTCATAATCCATTGAGGTTAATGTTTATGTCCAGTTTAGAGCAGTACAATTTGTAAAATCCTGATTTTATTTTGTGGTAGTCTAAAGTTTTCATGGTTTTGTTTATCGAAATGCAATTTTGAAAATAAAAATGAGGAAAAGAAGATGAATCTTACTGGACCAGTTTCATACTGGCTTAATAAGAGGAGCCGTGTCAGAGTGTGCAGCGGCAGAGCCCAGCAAACATCAACACTAAACACTATACACTGGAGATTACATGCATGAAGAGGGGGTTGGGCTAATTAAAATATTTGCATTATTAAAAATACATTAACTGCTAGAATGCCATCATATTTAACAACACGAGACAAATTAATAAAGGCAACTTTTAGTAAAGAAATTAATCCTTCGTTACACTGGGCTTCCAGGGCAATTCCAGTGAGACACAAGTATCAGGTCAGCAAAGCAGTGAGAGCACTGAACGTCCATATAAATAATTATTTAAATAAAACAGCGACCTGTATCAGGTGTGGCGACTGTCGTGTCTTGGAGATGATTACAGAAAGGAACAAAGGGGCAGTGATGTGAACTCATCAAGGTGTTCAAAGGAAAAATAAAACCAAATCTCTAGTCGATGTGTACTCTACAGAGTTTTACAATACAGAAAATGAGGCTACAGAGGACAAAAATCACATACACTCAGTATCCCATTAATCTGTTTTACGCACTTTTCGCCTTGTTAATGAGACCCTCTATAAGTTTCCCAGGCTTCCCACACACGGTGCTTTATGTCTGTTCATCTCGCTTTTATGTTCCTCAGTTTGTGTGAGCCACAAATCACTACACTGCACTATGCACATTATGCAAATAAGCATACTGTACATGGATGTGGTGTCGTGTGGGATATCAGTGTTACAGATTTATGATATGCTTTGTTAATAACAGATGGCTGTAATTGTTATTAACTCGGCCTTGACAGCTTTTTTTTGTCTCTTGCTGGTGTGCATCACAATTTTATCACAGGTTTATACTTTCAGATTTTAAAGTTTTAAATATGGCTTTCGGTGCTTGGAACACAGTGGATGTTACAGATAAAATCTTCATGGTGCAATCATTACATATAGATAAATACATTTATCAACATATTGATGTATGTCATGGTAAGTTTTTTGGAAATTCTTTATCAGACAAAATAGCTAGATCTATTTTTGGCTAATCCAATTTGTTGTATCTTATCGAATTGATGAGAAAATATCTAATAATTGCTCAATGACTTGCAACGCTGCCACAACCAGCAATATTAAATGGAAGTCTCAGTATGACTGAAACATCTGTCCGAAACACCTCTGACGTCTAGGAAACAAACTACAGTCAGGTATCACCTGCACCACTGCTATGGATTTACAACAATAGAAAAATGTACAACAGTATGTTTTTAAGCAGCTGTTTCCATGTAGGCAGATGCATATGGAGGAGAAAATCTATGTTATGCACAGAAAGAGAAACGAAATGATAAAACAAAAGTAAAACACAAAGGGGTGCAGAATACTAATATGGCATCATAAACATACACAACCAACCCTGTCCACCTAAAATCACACAGTATTTCACCTTGTCTCCAGCCTTTTCCAGTACTCAAACTGTAAATGTAGCATTTCTGACAGCACTTGAAAGCAGCTTTTAATGGCCTTGTCTTGGGTACAGATTGCTAGCTGCCAATCATGCTGGAAATGAGCCATCATACATACTTCAGCCAGACATTCCCATCTAAGAGAAAAAAAGCCACAGTCTTTACATAAATATAGAGTAACCGTAGAAAGAAAGACATCCCTTCATTTTATTAAATTTAAATATAATAAGTCTCAAAAATGTACCACAATATCTTTTAGAAAAGCTCAGCATATTTCTTCTTGACCATCCAGCCAACACTGTAGGCAGTATGTCACGAAATGAGAGGCATATAGCATTTTCATTGCCAATGACAAAAGTTACATGATCTTGCCATGCAAATACTTTGTCAGAAATAATGTCTCAGCAAAGAAAGTTGATGCCACCCGCTATATTAGATTACACTGTGCTGTTGAAATGTGTGCTTCGGAGGTGCCTTTGCAAAAGGTTGATTACCTTGGATATATTTCACCTGCCGCTCTGGGCTATTATTGCTTGAGATACAGACTATATTCAGAACCCTGATGGAGCGATCCTGAATGGTCAACGTCCCTGGTAAAACCATATAAGGTGATTCAATGCGAACATAAAGAAATGTTAATGATCATCAAAGACCTTTATGTTGGATGGCTTTCCTTCCAGTTACTCTCTTTCGCACTCTCTGCTGTCCTTTTTATTCTTTCGTTTGAGAACACCAAAAGCATGAGCTTGTATTTTGCGAACATTTTGGGGAAAATAATAAATATGATATTGATTAAAAGAAGAAGACTCATGGCTAAAAAATTATCCTGTTGCTGAAAACTAAGACATGTTCCACCAGCACGTTTCTTTAAAACGTCTAATATTGACAGTGAGCTTTGCCGCGGACATGTCTGCATATCTCAGAGGCTGTGTTGTGAAATGTGGGAGACAGACATAGTTTTTGACCTCTATATAGCAGTGTGGAAGGACCTCAACAGCTGTAAACAACACTGCAATCAGTGTCCCATCTGCTCCCATGTCCCACTTGTGTGGATGCCTTTTTGCCATTTCTTTCACCCTCTGCCAAGTGGCTGCCTCAGGACATCTAACCCAGAGAAAAGAGCTCATTTACCCAAGGAGGAAAGAAGCAAACTAGATTTCTGAGTGTATGTTTGCTAACAGGAAAACTTGGTCGTGGCAGAGTTTAACAGCAGCGGTGTTTTACAAAAGTTCATCAAATTGCACTAAAATGTAATTTCTATGATGAATTAATGTGAAAATGATCGCGGTCAACCCAGCCAACAAGCTATCAAAGCAGTTTTAACGTGTTGATTTAACCTCCTTTAACCCTGTTCAGGCTAATGATGCTTCACAGAGATTATGTGAAGTGAGTGCTCAAGCTACATCCACCGCAAAGGTAAGTGGCATCACTCCTGTTTTGTATAAGCAACGAAAGTCCTCTCTGTGAATCACCAAATTTACCGTCACTGATCACACCTCCCTATTTTGTTTGTTTGAGTGCCAATGGTTTCAAACTATTCCGCTGATCTATACTTGATGAAGGAAATTCACAAAGAAGCACAGCAATGAGCTGGCAAAGACGGTGAAGAAGAAAACTGCTTATCAGCAAGCATGGATGTGCAATGTAAGAAAAAAAAAAAATTAAATTTCCAAATGTTATGTGAGGAAGGAAATACATTCATTGAATTCCCTTCCAAGTGAACATGAACATGGCTGTCCTATAGTCCTATTGACATCTTTAAGTTCATAGTTCAATAGTTTTATACATACACACACACACACATATATATATATATATATATGTGTATATATATGTATATATGTTTTTCCCCTGTTTTTTCATTTAACAGCACTTGACAAGAACAATATCAAGACAGATAATAAGCAAAGGAACAGGTTAAGCCAGTTGTTGCTGAATAAATGGGTTTTGTCCTTTCAATTAAGTAAGATTGAATTTAATTCATTTTTTTTTACGGCTGTTAAAATGGAGAGTGCGAATTGCTGCCCGGCTTAAAGTGCAGTGAGTAGGTGTGTAACGGTACACACAAGTCAAGGTTCAGTTCATATCGCACACATTGATGAAATTATCATAAACCCTGTGGGTGGTAATCCAGAATTGTTATTTGAGAATCCCATTCAGTACACTTTGTGGGTGATGATACAAAGTCTGAAATCAAAACTCTGAGTTTTGGGGTTGCTGATACAGTGAAGAAGTGTGACCATCAAAGTTCCTTATATCTATTGCCTTTTTTAATGTTGTCTTTTAGCTGATTTATTTGGAAAAGTAAAAGTCAATTACGATTTTTATTTTTCCAAAGAAAGTGGAGGATCATCGCTAAGTAGGTGCCCTAAGATGGCTACTCCTCTCTGTTTCCATGCTAGAAAAACAAATGGTTTATCATTGATAAGAAGCATAGTATCATGTCAGATTGGGCTTATGGCAAACACTAAGAAAATGGAAAATCTGGCAGTCTTTCAGCTTGCAAGATAGATTCTTCAGCTTTTATTTGATGTCATGTCATGTGGTGTTTTCTGCTCTGTTACATTTCCAAATGTAAGGTAATTACAGAGACCCATGCACAACAAGGTAGCTGTTGTTTCCGGCTTTTTAAACATTTCTCTGTTTTATATAGTCTCTGTTTAACATAATCCAATATGCTCCATCTGTAGATAAGCAAAGTTATTGGAAAAATTAATTGAAGAGGGGTTAACCGTTTGAAGCCGCTCTGAATGAGATATCACGATCCGTTTTGTATCAGAGCCACACTGTGTGGACCCATCCCATTTGCACCTGTTTATTCAAAGAGTGCATTATTGGCATTTGTGGTCAGATAGGAAAGTGTACAGCCAGCACTCAGCCCATACGGCTCCCTTGTACACATTAAGAGATCAAGCCTGTGACACTATGGTAACAGGCCTGTCCTCCTCCCTCACCTGCAGGCTGCTGGTGCCCTCAGTGAAAAGTTCAGTGGACTATGACTTAGTGATATCTCATTCATTACAGCCCTGGTATTGGGTGAACATTAACCATAGGTACCCAAATAAATTTGGCCCAAGTTAAAATAATGTGGAAGTCCCAGGCTTGGCTGAGCATCTCAGGTAATGGAACTGCAACACGCCATGTACTTCGAATGGTAAATATGTATAATGATGAAGGTGATCCAGAATACATGCTGCCCTTGTCAGCCTGGTGCAGAGAGGTCATTGTGCCTCAATCAATCCGTGCTTTTCTGTTCTCCAAATAATTGCCTTATGTTTCTATAATGAAAGTGTAACATCTTTACTTTTATTCAGGGGTGGGCTAAGGCAAACTTTGTATTCTGTATGCACAATTCATGTATAAATATGCCCCTCACCAGAGCCCTGTGTGTTATGTGATTTGAGTGGGGGTCAGAGCCACTTGTATTCCTGTGGGTGGGATTGTGGAGATTTGATTGGAGCATTATCCCTACACGAGGGCCCTCCAGAACTCCTATCTGTTGTTCCCCCTACTCATTTACTTTATCAGTGCACTGCTGTAATATACATAATTCAGACAACCGGGGAATGTCTTTGGGCTCCGAACCACCTGCTGGCTTTTATTAGCTAATTAATGGTGATTTATCAGAGCTGCTAATTTGAGTGGGGCCGCTTGCCTTCAGGAGTCTCAGAACACCGTATGAATTCTGATGGTAATTATGCTTATTTGATGGGCAGTTTGCTAAAACAAAAAGTTCTGTCTTTTCTGCCCCACAGGGATGGAATTTCTGTTCTTACGAAAGACGACCTTGTGTGGATTTTTTTTTTCCCTGTCTCATTAAGGTCTCACACACAGTTCATTTTAATACTTAAATTCAAAACAGCTTTTTTACCTTTTTACCTGTAGATGTGTGTCCTTGGGAAGGTCTTTTTTGATGTCCGTGTGTTTCAAATATATTTACTGTTTAGTCACAATAAGTTCACCTAAGGGTTGAGACTAGATATTTGGGCAGCCAATATGCCCAAGATACTTCTCATTACACATTAAAAAAAAAATTCAAATATTGATGATATGTCTCAAATTTTAGTATTTGCTTGTTGTTAATACAGAGCCGACAGTGTTGAAGCTCTCAATGAGAACAGGTATTGAAAAAAACACTGATATTATTGTCACAATTGTGGAGACAGTGTGGTTTTTCAGGGCTTATTTCCTGAAAGGGAGACTTTTATTTCTTCTTGTGGGAGACAGGTGATTGACAGCAAAGAATAACTGTGCATGCAATGATATGCAAACAGAGGCTCTACAGTATGTGGTAATGGACTGTCAAGCAGGTAACTGTCAGTTTTGCTGTTCATGTCAAGCAAAAATAAATTGCAAAAACTGGTTTTTCAGAGTATATGAAAAGTAAAAAGTCCTGATATCTGTTGTAACACTGGGATTATCCTATGATATCTTCTTGAAGATAATGTTCTGCATTTTTATGAAAGACGCCCCCACCCAAGCTAGTTGTTAGCTTTTAAACTTAGTCACTCCAAGATTTTCTAATCTGTGATATCACCATTTTCAATGCCTTGTGTTGGAGTTGTTGGAGGAGGGGCCTGCTCTTGGTGTCTTTGTATTGTTTTTCTTGAACTGACAGAAATAACCCAACACAAAACTTAAGGTAAGTGTTTTTGTTTGGCTTTGTGAACAGCTTTAGCATGTAACCATCCCACAGAGCAATACACGTTGCAACGTGACAATCAAGAGAGAAGATAAAAAGATAAAAAGACACAGTCTAAAAGGATGCTAGAGGCTCAATGAGACTGAACTCAGGTGCAGCAAATGGTTTGATGCTACCCTCTGCGAGTTAACGCAGAGATAATGCAATGGTGGTAATGAAATGGTAACCCTTTCTAATGGCTTTACTTTTGCAAGTACGTAAAGTACTAGGACAAAGTGACATTCTGACCTCAATGTGGCACCAGAGGAAAGGCCAGGGTGTCACAAAATTCACTAAGAATTATCCTCTGGGGACTATGAACATCAGCACAAAATTTAATGGCAACCCTAAAAAGAATTGCTGAGATATTGTTAACATGGTGGGCAAACCAACCAACGCTGCCATCTCTAGAACCAGTTAGCTTAACAGTTGATAAATATGAGCTTCAAAAATTAATTTGACATAATTTGTCACACCCCTTTTCTTCTTCCAAATTCATCTTTAAAAACTGATGCCAAAATACTGCATCCAAAATTATCTATTCTTTTCAAAAGAATGCTTCATTTCATTCAATTCATGTTGTACAATTCAAAACATTTGACAAGATCTTGTCATATCAACAAAGAGCCAATGTGTAAGGTATGACTGATTGATGTCTTCTGCCCTCTGCATGCTCATCCTTGGGGAAATGCTGCAGACTCCCTCCCTTTACAAAAGCAGCTTAAATCCCATAAGGCACAATGAAGTATAGAAGTGCAAAACACTATGTCAAGTCACTTGGTATATCTGAAATTAGAATGCAGAAGGAGGGGGAAAAAACTGGGGTTAAGATATGACTGCTAGCGAACACCTTTTCCTGATCTTTTCATCCCAATTCAAATAAAATTCAAAACAGCAAGTAAATGGTAATATCACACAAGTAAGCAACGGTGCCTCCAGCAACATGCGCTATTAAAAGAGTTTGCCACGTGTGGTGCTGCAGCTCTGTCTGCACAAACTGAAATGTTTGCTCAGTGGGAATTGAACAAGAATTCTGAAAATGTACTTTAATGTTGAAAATCTCAAAACTCCCTCTCGACAAATGGGTTTTCATATAACACATGTATAAAAGTAACCCTATTATGTGTCTGTCATGGTGTTAAGATCCACTGGTTACAAACTGAGGTTGGCTGCCTGCATGTAATTGTGTTATAATAGTAATATGGTCTTAAGTGTAAAGAGCAAATAGCTCTTGTTGATCATATTTATCTTACACAGCTTGGAGAGTCAATTAAGATGCCAGTCAAGGTCTCCTCATCAAAGGTGGGATATGTCTATGTAATTCCAACAGTGACCCAGAGAGGTCACAGTGTGTGTGTTTGCGTGTCTGTTTCTGTTTGTGTGTACACAATGGACCTCTGGTGGAAACAGGCCACCTTCTCTGGGGAGGAGGCCTTCAGTATAAAAATAGGCTATTCACAGGGACTTCAGCATTTGTACCATAAGGAGAAAAGGACCAATCCTCCCCCCCTTCACCACAACACAACACACACACTCACACACACAGATCTGGTTTGATGGGGAAATGGAAATAAGTGCCTCTGTGCCCGTGAATGCTATCATTTCATTCCTCTACTCCGAATGCTCCAGGGATCTCTGAGAAGGAGTAGGAGCAATAAGTTCACTTTGCTGAATTAATGCTGTAATTCTTTATCAGGAGAGCCTTGGCATTACCTTGAACCGGGCTGGTTTTATGCAAAATGGTTTCAAGCCTAGTTTTTTTTAAAATGATGGTCCTAATTTGTTGGCTCACTTTAAATTATTAATCTCTTTTATATTCAAGTAGTTATTACGTGTCATAACTGTGTATCTATGGGGTGAGATTTAATAGCATCTGCTGGACCTTAGGAAAGGAGCCGGTGCAGAAATGCTATTAAATATTGATAATTAACTAAATATTTGCCTTGGCACCTGCTTTGAGCCACTATGCTAATTGGCATGGAAACAGCGGCAGTGGTCAGCAAAGGCACACAATGAGATGTGTCACACAGAAACTCACTTGCAGAGGTGAGCAAATCAATTAGAAAATAAAGATCAGACTGTGATCCAGAGAAAAAGACCATTAGCTGTTAACACTCGATCGCTGTCCTATTTTGGAAAGTGTCAAAAAAGAAAAACCACATCAATTTCTCTCTCTCTCTTTCTTCTAACTCCGTGTGCGTAGGGCTGGCTATCAAATTTGTCCAAAATTTGTCCATACAACTGAGTAACAAAAAAACTCAAGTACCAAAAGCTAGCAGTGAACGCTTTCTCAGATGATTTCTCCTTGATAAGAGACTCTGATTTATATTGCCTTTTCAAAGTCAAAGTTGTATTTGTGCATCTGCTTATGGTTACACCTTTGATGTGTCTTCTTTTGATAAATAAACAAAAAGTCTTACTGAAAAACATGTTCATATTTCTTGAAGCTTCAATTAAGTATTGTTTTTCCATCAGTACTTCAATTCAGGAAGAGTAACGCAACCACTATTGAACATTTCAAACAATGACCACCTTTTTCTATGATTGAATAAGCCATAAGCTTATGGGTTGGAGCCTATCCCAGCCAACATGTAGTGAGAAGCCAGGTACACCCTGGACGGGTGGCCACTTCATTACAGGGCTAACACATCGAGACAAACAACCATTCACACTCACATTCACACCTACAGGCAATTTAGAGTGTGGGAGAAAGCTGGAGCACCTGCAGAGAATCCATGCACACACAAGAAGGACTGGTGAACACACAGAAAGGCCCCACCACTTCAAGCCCAGAATCTTCTTGCTATGAGGTGAAAATACACGCTAAAGAAAGGAAATCACCTAAAGTTCATCCAAAATATACAAACCCAAAACAAACTTGATTGGCCTGCACAAAGCCCTGACTTCGACCCCATCAAACACCTTTGGGAGGAACTGGAACGGAGATTGTGAGCCAGGCCTTGAGGTCCAACATCAGTGCCTGACCTCACAAATGCTCTACTGCATGAATAGGCAAATATTCCCTCAGAAACAAAAGCCTGGAAGCTGTTATAGCTGCAAAGGGGATCAATTCAACTCTCAATACTCTCCCAATACTTTTGTCTATATAGTGTACATTACACAGGCAATAGGATCGTAAAATAACTTACTACTTGCAAATGAAAATAGCTAGTTAGTGAATAGTTAGTGGGCAAGTGAATAAAAAACTGATGATTAAAATAATGTGCCTTGTCTGAACTGTAATTTCAATTTTGAATAAAATGTGACAGCTTAGACTGAATGATCTCCTATGAAAGGTTACCTTTATTTTTAGCATTGCCTCTGGAACATGTCAAAAGAGACAGGTAGATATTATACAAAGGGACTTCTGTAGAGATGGTGACCATATACACAACAGAATAACGACAGAGTCAGCAGCCTACATCCATCTATCAGTCAGTCCATCAGACATACCACTGAACCATCTGCCAGCGCCCCCCCCCCTCATCTCTGGCTGAACCCCCACAGCCACTAGCCAGGGGGAGGCTCTCTCCCGGGGCCTGATGTGCTAATGTGAACCTTTGTGTTGCTGAGCTAAGTGGACAGCTATATGGATGTACAGTGTCTGTAGCTGTGGCAAAATGCTTACCTGTCACAAAGTAAAACCGTTCAAATAAATCTTACGGTAAACCATCTTGTTATAAATAATGTGCATCATTACAATCTGTTCTTCATTTGATTTGTCATAAAGATTCACATCACTGTAGCTAACACACATTTTTTTTTAAATCTTCTCACTTTATTTTTTAAAAAATCTTTTTTTTTTTTTAAACCTTAAAAACAAATCTGAAAACCTGCAACAGCGCTCTGCATGCAATCCTCTGCAAAATTCAATTAGACATAATGTTGCACCGCAATCTATTCATTTGAGGCACCCAGTGAGGCAGCCAGTGGGAGTGTATTGATTGGAGTGTGTCATGTGTGGAAGCGAGAGAGGGGTGGCCATGGTTTTTTGCTTAATGGACTGAAATAAAAGAGGCGGGAATGGGCTTTAATTAGAGAACAGTGGCAGGGGCATCTAGTTTCCCCTCCCAGTAGTTACCCTGCACCCCCTCCGCAGAGCACACTCATCCAACCCATACATTTTCACTTGTAGATGTTCACAAGTACACACACACACACACACACACACACACACAACAACAAATGTCCACACTTGCAGTCTTTCACCCATGCACACACACACACACACTGACACACACACTGAGACACACAGGAGGAGGGCAGAGGAGAATGGAGGGGGTGATGGAGGGAAGGATGAAAAAAGAGACAGAGTGCTGGGCTCCCGGGGTCTCAGCTGCTGCTAGGGTGCTGCCTGCTCCTCGCAATGAGTTGCAACTGTCAGTTTATTTTATCTCGGGCTTTTCATCATTGCGCAGGGCCTGGTTGGAGGAAGCCACCTGAGAGTCTTAGGAATTTGTTGGCTACAAGTCATTAGCAAAGACTGCTGAGATGCGCCAGGGCCAGAGATGTGCGCCGGGTACTGCTGCAGACAAGTGTGTCCCTTTAACCCTTGATAGGCTGATTGGCACAGCAGCTCGGCTTTGATGGCTGGATAATTACATGCAGCCTAGATGACACAGGGCAGGTCATAGAAGTGCAGGTAAAGAAACAAGGAAAAGAGAGATGATGTGAATGAGGGCATGTGGAGCACATTAAAAAGTGAAGGCAAGTCTTTTTAGTTCCCTTCATGTTTGAATCTGTTATAACTAGAGAACTGCTGTACACTGCAGATAAATCTCTAACAGATAGTGAACATCTTGGTAGTGAATCTGTTTCACTTGGCTGCACAACCACAGTGAGAGCGACATGACTTAAGTAAGTAAGAAGTCAAGTAGGTCATTAGTGGATAGTTCCTGATAAAATTATTACGATTTGGGCCATATTTCCATAGTTTTGGCCATTTTTATATTAGTTAAAATATCAGGGAACATGGTAACATTGCTATAACAAAGCAAGAAATAACCGGTTAAGGTGTGAGTATGCTCCAAACACAATATGATGTCCATTTCCATCTGAAAGCTAAAGTGTTCTGCGTGTAAAAAGCTACCATCACACAAAGATGTGATAACTGTATTAACGGTAATAGGATAAACAGCAAACTCGCGGACTGTTTACAAAAACAATTTATCCACAACACTATTAATGCAATTGAGTCACATGAATAAATAGTGTTTATTTTCTGGTATAGGAATACTGAGGACATGCTTTCTGATCGTTACAAAAACGAAAGTCACAAAAACTGTCAGACGTAGCCATCCTAATACTGATGCTGGAAAAGGTGGGAAGGTGGCAAGACTATGGAAAAAACTGCTGACCCAACTTTCAAGAAACTTGGCAGAAGAACCCATTAAGATCTGGAGTGGATCCAAATCACAATTATATTATAACAATTAAACAATTATTTTTCTCTTGGGTTAATACTGCAAAGATGGGGCATTTGGTCGTGGTGGAATAAATGTCATTAATCTTAAAATTCAGTAGATGGTAATGACAAATATGGCCCACCTTAGAAGTACAATGACTCCATACCACAATCCAATTCTCTTGAACCAGAGATCCTCTGGAAGCCAACACTTGCAGCTGTCCAAGCTTCATATAGAAAGCAGTTGTTATGGAGCACTCGGGAATCACCACAATGTCAAAGAAGAGTGGACTATTTGCCTCAGTAGATTTGTGCACTTTCCGAGCCACCTTCTAGTCAGCAATATGACAGATCACCCAGACTACAAAATCGGAATTATTCTTTAATAAACAACAGCAAAGGCAGCAATAGGTAGACAATAAAGAGCAGCACTAATGTGTTCTGTGACCGCTGACATCCTGGAGGGATTTGGATCACTGAACATGTCATTTCCACTTCACTTACATACCTGCAGGTACAGTGAGATGTGTGGACATGTACTGTATGTGTGCCAAGCTAACTGTAGTCTGTTATTTTTCTGTGTAATCCGTGGGAATCCACCGCAGATTTACATTTACTTATAAAAGCTCATGTCACAATGCCTCGGTCAAAGAGAGCAAGTCTCTGTAGCTTCTTTTATGCTGACTTGAAAGAGAACGTGTCCAAGTGGGAAAACAGTATTAAATATGGATTCTGTTTGGGTCCCACTTCAGTTACCTCCTCGCTCCCACCAAACTCCCAACCAGTGTCAATGCCTCCATGTATAAATCCTTGTAAGTGGATGGTTTTGTAATGTGAAGGCTCCAGAGTGGTGGGAGGCTTACCTTGGAAATGCTGTATAATTACCCAACAAACACAAACAGTGGTTGGAACCTTGACCCCACAGAATTATTTATTTATTTTTTGGATGGATGAAGGATGAGGAGGAATGAAATGTGAAATTCCAGAGGGTGTCTCTGTGTGAGTCTAACCTTGTGAAAACAAGGGGACGTGAGTTTGATAGAGTTATTACACGTCTGTGGTTCTACCATTTGTGCGGCTGAATTTATTATCATGAGAGGGACAGGGCTAAGCTGAGATTCTGTTGGGACATTTCATCACCTCTCTGCCACAGGTCAGGCAATTGCAGCAGCCACTGTTTGCTTTTCATTACTAAAATACAAACTTTAAGGATGTCTTTTTGTTTTTCTTAACAGAACAGTGTTGACTCTAGCAGTGATTAGAGTGTTATTATTTCTACTGTGCCTCTGAAAATGTAATTTTAGAAACTGACAGAGGGTATTCTGGCTTGGCGAGCCGGCTTTTGTTCCAACAATGTGCAGCCAGTTTATTGTGGTTATAAGCATTCAGGAAAATAATTAGCCAAGCACATGTTGTGTATATTAAGTACAAGGCGCCTCTGTCTGCTCTCTGGAGTATTTTTTTCTCTTAATATACGGTAGTTCAAAGGAATAGGCCTGCGCTCTACTCTGTGTGGTGGTGATGTATCATCACTCCCATATCAGTCAGAAACCGGTGTATTTCATCATTGAGGCGATTGGTAAACACATTCCATGTCGTGATCAACAGTGGGCATTGTTAGCTCAATGTGTATGTTGCTTTACACAGTTAAAGCTATTTAGATGACTTATTTATTTTTCCTTACATAAGGAGCCCGTGATCACTTTCAAGGTGTGTCATATATCCATCAGGGAGGGGAAATAAGACGCTGGTTATCACTTCCAGACCTCCCCTGACAACTATCCAATTATGTACATCACAATCTGCCTACTGTTTGCGCTAGAAGTAATCAATAAAGGATGTGGCTGAGTGCGCATATGTTTTTGGCGGAACCAAATGCATGAAAACGTAATCATTCGCTCAGGCTGTCGGGGAATCAAATACGGGTAGGGAACAAGTAGGTAGTGATTCTTCATGAGGGGAGGGACTGATTAGTGATTGTAGCTCCAAGTTTGATGGGGTGTACTGCAGGGGCGGAGGAGGGGGGGGTGTTCTCTCCTGACGCGGCAAATGGAATGGGTGACAGGTGGAAATGGGGATGAAAAGGCGGTCCTCCGTTTCATGAATAAATGTAAACACAGCGCCATGCAATTACTGCGGCTGGTCATCTCTTTTGGGTTGGGGTGGGGGTAAACGTGCGGCTACATCCCTGCAGGTCCAATCTAATGAAAACGCGCAGGTTACTGGGGCGTTTAATTGTATATACGGTAAAGCTAAGAGTGAAGACTGTAGGGGCTTGTCGCGGATGAAAGCCCAACCCTACAACTGGAAAATTTGATTCAGTTTAAACATAGCATTTCGTTTATTGATCCGCTGTGGAAGGTGAGATCATCACAGGAACACGACCTGAGCAGATGGATTCATTTGAACATGTCATGAGAACACATGGGTCTTGTTGCTCTGGAGAATAACTTGTTACACGGTGATGGCAGCCCAAATGAAATTTTTTTAATGGCAGTGATCAGACATATTTTTTGTCTTCACATTTTTCTAGGAAGTTCACTATGTGTGATTCTGTATTTTGTCACAAGAGATATGCTCAGTGGATGATTTATCCTGTTATATTAAGTTACAGAAAATCTAAAATAGTCTGTATTGACACCCAAGACTCAAATACAAATCAAACCAAATGCATGCTTTCTAACAATTAAATGACAGAAGTTAGATAAACTGAATATACTGTATGCCAGCAACAATCACACAGACAAGTTTTAATCTTTATCTTATTTTAAATCTTAAGTAATCCTCTGAACACATATGCATATCTATTTGGTAATGACACTTATCCACCACAGAAGAGACAGGTCAAAGCATACCACAGTTATATCTTTTCTATTACTACGGTTAATCAATAATTCATGGGTCACAATAGCAGGCGGTGCGAATTGGGGGGGGAGGGGGGACACCCTGAGATCCTCTCCCTAAGCAGGATCCTCTCAAAAACAGGAAGAGGAAATCAGAGCCTAAAACCACTCTGTGCAGAAAAAAAAAAGAAAAAACACCAAGATGCTTCCCTCACAGTCACCCACAGCATGGCAAAAGGTAGACCACATTCACGATTATCACCACTGACACTATGGCGCATGTTCAGGCATTCCTTAGTGAGGCGATAACCTTTTCTTTTTCCTCTTTCCCTGCGATGGTCTCTGAGTAGTACTCACACCATCACTTAGAGCATTAATCACAAAGCATGTGCCTAATGGCTCCTGACAGGCAGCGCCCATAATGGGCTGCAGTCCAAGCCTGCATCTTCCTCACGCATCTGGTAACACTAACAGCAGCAGCCCGAGTACAGCTGCCTGCCTGGCCACCACTAGATTGTTAATGACACTGGGTGATACGGTCTCACTCACCATAAAACACTTAGGGCTCAGAGATGTTACCGCATCATGCATGAAGAAAGCTTTTTGATAGTATGCTAATCTCAGCCATTACTCTGGGATGATTTACAATCACTTAAACAGCACATGAGCCGGCTGTAGAGACACAGGCTGGCTGGCTGGGATAATAAAGACGCTGGCGCATGTTGATCATTAGAGAGCTCTCTCTCTCTCCCTTTGTGTGTGTGTGTGTGTGTGTGTGTGTGTGTGGAAGCATGCACTCTGGATGCAGTGGCATTTGGCTTAATTAGTAAGCGATTTTAACATGAAAGAGACAAAAGACAAAAGGGAAAAAGCGTGTTCTGCTTTATACTGGTGCAGCGTTGTTTACTACCTGTGAGTTGATGGCGATGTATCAACAAAGAGCTGTATGACGTGCATTGCATGTTTTTTTTTAAATTATTAAAATGCCCATAAATTGTGTTTTTGTTTGACTCGAAGGTCAGACAGACAATCACTTCTTTTGATTTCTCCCTTAAAGTCCAAAGACCTACTGTGCCTTCATCTCCAAATAATGCTTTTTCCCCAAACTGCTCATCTATACTGAAGCATGAGAGCCACCAATGACCATTAAGATGCTCTTAAATCAAAGAAAATAAACACTGAATGTTGAATAACGCACTTAGAAATTAAAATACTGCACATGCCGGAGGTGAACGACAAATGCCAAAGGTAGGGTTTTCAGTTCAGTCCACATTAATGTGGCAATTCACAAGCCTTCGATTTAACCGAAACACATAGATGCGTAACTTTACAATGTACTGTGACTCAAAGCTGACAAGATGAGATTTGACTGTGGTGTGATGAAGCCAAAATAATGGCTTATATTTGTGAATTAAAGTGATCATATATAAATTTTAATTAACTTACAGAAACACAAAAGAAAAAATGTCACACCACAATAAAAATGGGCACACTAACTGTTTAAGTCAGTCCTCAAAGAAGATGAACTTGTCAATGGCCACTGCTAGTGTATAATCACTGTAATTATAATATTTCTTTTATGAGGGAAAGAGAAATGAATTAAAATAAATTTTGAATTTCACCAAAATGGCCCGCTTTCATATAATAACACGTCCTTCACAAAACATGACAAGATGCCCACCTCACCTGCCGCTTGCAGTGTGATGGCTTGTTTTAGCAGCATTATGCCAGTGTTTTGCTGTGCTTGACAATTTCTGTTATCAGGCGACATGCCATTCAGCAAGCTGCTGCCAGCATGTAACACCTAGTTTTTCGATTGCTTATTTTACATGTAAAGCTAGGAAATTGCATAAATATTTTATAGGAGGCAGCATTTTGTTGAGGCACAGATTCAATGGGCAAAGAGATAAACAGTGGGGTATTAATAATGCAGTGCGGTGACACTGACCTTATTTTGTGCCTTTCAACCTGCACTGGTATTTTGATGCGCAGTGCCCTGCTACTCTCTAGCACACAGGAGGTTTTCACACTCTTTGTTCAAAGTGTGAAAAAAAAAGAACACTTCCTGTTTGACAGAGGTTACATCACTGCCTAAACCACCTAAAGACATTAACAAAAATGCTGGGGCTACAAGCTGTTTTTTTCTTTTTTTTTTCTCTGTGGAAATACACATCTTCATTTTTGCAGAAACAATGTGAATGCTAAGTGTCTGCTTGACAACTGGTGCTGACAGCCAAGCTGATGCCTTGAAGGTGAACTGTGAGAGGCTTTGACAGGGTGACTAAAAAGGCTGTGCAGCTACCTCTTTTTTACTTCACTATGGGGATGATACTAAGCAGCCAAGAAAAGCCTGTTAGTCCAGGTTCAGGTCACCTGCACAAATAAAAATATTAGAGAATAAATTCTGTGTTTGAGAGAATATATGGCTGTAGAGCATGAAGAATCTTATGCTTTGTATATGACGTGTCAAATGTTGAACAAACAAATGTGTAACTATGTAAATATAACTTTATGTGTTGATGAAATGGATTAAAATTGTTATTTCTCGTTGCATTATATCACCTTTTAGGCAATAACTCAAACTCAGTCGTCATTTGTCAACTTTCAGTGGAATTATACTGCGAACATATCATATTCATAATATAATATTGTTGTTCTGCTCATCTGATTAATGATTCCATGCAAATACCAAATGAAAACTAATGAAACTGAAGGTTTTCTATCACACATTGAAAGAATTCTGCCTGATGAAATGATGATTTTGCATATGTTTGCCATATCATAGTTTATATGAAATGTATATAGGTGGGAAAACTGTATTAATATGATGATACCGATATCAAGCATGTCTCCGAGCTCTAGGCTCCTATTCACAGATGCATTCCTCCTTCTAATGGACAAGCACAAACACCCTGGCAATTATACTGCAATAGAAAACAGGGAGGTCTCTGTCTGTATGATCATTTCTCTCTATGCAATAAACTGCCTATACTGACATATCAATGCTTTAGATTGCTCAGTTACACTTAAGCTACTCCTTGAATTATTCAAGTAAATAACTGTATGAAAGACTAAAGTCTCCACTATGATTTAACTGTAAATAATCTGTAAAAGAACAGATCCAGTTGTCAGATTCAACAATGAGGGCAGCAGTGCTGTCAAAGTCTAATATGACACCAAGAGCTGAAAATTAAAATTAAAAAATTATCAAAAAAATTGAATCTGAAATTCATCCCTGACAGCGCCAGGGAAATTTTGTGGCACAACCTGAGCCACAGGTCATGCATCCCACTAATCCTTATTTAGCACCACTGCTGCCCATTTCCCCCCCATGTATTACTTCAATACGACGCCAGTGTTGCATATTCAGCCAGAAGATATCCATTTAAAATCTATAATTCATGTGTTAAACATTTTATTTGGCATGTTTTAAAAATAAATAACCTAAATGTGTTTTTAAATATCTCTCTGACCCCTGAGACTGTGTGTGTGTGTGTGTGTGTGTGTGTGTGGTCTGTCCATGATCTTGTTCTCTCAATCATTAGTGGTTTAGCAGAGATCATTTCCCTTTGCAGAGCAGAGTGACTTGTCCCAGCAGAGAGTTGCTTTTGAGACAAGCATCTGGGTTGTATGTGTGTGTACTGTGTGTTTGGTCTCTGGTTCACACATTTACAAAGGTGATAAACAATGACTAAGCCCCATCTGCCAGTAGGTTTTACCATGAGTGTTATAACAACCAGTAATAAGTGTAAATAATGAAAGGCCTCTATCTTACCATGAGGGGGCCTCGCAGTGCTGCTAAACTATTTAAGGTGCCTTGTTGATGGGAGTTATTTTTTGCTGTGGGGTTGTAGAAATTCTCTGGCTTCCCAGTAGAGTTTTGGCCTGACAATAAACAACAGTTTAATACTTTATCTAATCCCTGCCAGGAGGTGAGTCCAACAGCAAGCTCTTGCAGATGTTCACATCCAATAATCTATCCATAATTGATGAAACAGGGAGGTCAGATGTAATGGCTGCTGCCATTCCAGCAACAAATAAATGGTTATTGACAAAACAAGCTAGTGTGGCACTGAGTGGGCTGTGAGATGACAGGCACGGAGCGGAGTGGAGCGTACAGAGACGCGAAGACGAGACAGGACGTGGGAGAAGGAGACTTAACTCTGGACCACTGCTCCTCAGATGGGCCAGCCGGGGCCCAGGCAGAGCCCAGGGAGCTGAGATGATCCCCTGGTGGAAAGTGGTGGACACACCCCTGAGGAGCTGTCAGGAGAGCGTAAACAGGAGGAGAATGGGAGCGAAAAGGCGGATTGGGGGGGGGGGGGCGGCATGGCGAGGTGAGTGCAACTGCATGGAGTGAGCTCAGTGCAGTGGGCCAGCTGTCCGCTCTTCTTTCATCTCTGGGCTTTATGTCAGATACAATCTACCTGGCTGTCAAGCTTCGGCAACCATCTCGCAGCCCCCTCTCCCCAGTCCTCCCTCTCAGATTCTATAACTACCCCCCACCCTTTCTCTCCCTCCCCTCTCTCATCCTCTCTCCATCTCTCTGGTGGCTGTACAGAAGCGTCCACCTCTGTGTCCTCTGATTCTTCTGGCTAAATCTCTGAATGGTCTGTAACACGCTTTATTCTCTGACTTTAAAGTCTTGGTCTTCTAAAGACATTAAGTAAGTGCATTTTCCACATATAACTGGACAATTTCTAAAGAAAAAAAAAATGACAATGATTAAATGTAAAATTTATTCCACAGCAAGGATTTATGATGTATCGTCTCCCAGGATAAAACACAGCTATCTGCACTGTTTTTGCTATAAACATGCCTTTACGTCCATTAAAGAAAAATCACCTATTTCAAAATGTAATATCTTGTTGGTCACAGTGTCTTTTAAATGTTGCATCCAAGGCTGGATTGCACAAATGGTGAAATAAGTCCCCGAAATAAGGGATGCTGGAGAAATAGAAAATAAAAACTTTTTTTTTTTTTTTTACTGTGCTCCAACTTATATGAATTATGTTGATATGCTTGAGATATGGGTTAGTAATGTAATTTACAGGTAATTGCTATTAAAAAAAATATTTATTTATTTACATGACTGAAGTTTCACTCCAAACGTCTTGCAATAAAGTGAAAATATTATAATCTAAAACTAAGCTTAATATGCTACTCTGCAGGTTGCAGCCACCACAAATTATTCTTAAAATAACGTAAGATATTCTCTCATTTCTTTGCAGTGAAATCATCTAAGAATTTCACAAGTTTCAGTGGAAAAACAGCCATGATGTCGCACTGTGGCTTTTCTCTGGCACTTAACTGGATTTAACACACTAAACAAAAACTGCACTTCTCTTAAGCCTCATTAACTCTTACACGGCAAATGGTGCCGCGTTGCACAACAGTGCACACGATGAGGAAATGCTTCGAAGAATTACTGGGAAAGCAGAGGACAACATCCTTTTTAGTGCTGTGGAAAAAAAAGGCCATATTTAACTCCAGCAGAGGGGTAGTGATTCTCCCTCATAGAGTTCCCCTCTTCACCGCTTAATTACCGCGTGCAATCATGAATATTTCAGGCATATGCTTTCCCACTTTGTCACTGGAGTTCAGAACTAAGAGAAACAAGTTCATATGCATATTAATAGGGGGTTTGTGGGTGGGGGTAGAGGGGGTGGGGGCAGGAGGACTAAGGGTTGCCAGTGTGCTGGTGACAGCAGGAGGAAATGGCACTCATTCCCCGGCAGCTGCTCTTTTTAGATCCCCCTCAGAGGGAACTGCCCGAGGAGGGCCTCCGCCACAAAGGGGATAAAGGAGATGAGGGCTCTTGATGGAAAACAGGCAAACAACCGCTGGGACCCACTCCCACCCCCTTCGAACACTAATGTGAGTGCGCACTTGCACACACAGAAACCCTTGGCCCACACTTAGCCGACCCCCAGGAGTTGTCAGGACCTCTTTAGCATTTTCCGCGGTGGCTGCTAAACTGCGCATTAGCACCAGGCTAACGGGACCGCTCTAATGACAGACTGAGGAGAGATTTCTTCCTAGCTATGTATAATGACAAATGGGATGCAGTCCTGAGGGAGGGGGAATGAGCTTGTGTCCTGGAAGCATCTGAGGCCCCTATCGGTTGAAGAGGGTCGTACTATTAAAATGACAATATAAATGTAAATCCTATGTAATAATTCTTAAAAATGGCTGACGCAACCCTCCCCTGCATCACGTGCGTCACTGCACTAACACGGACTAGGGGCAGCATTAAACAGTGTCTAATTGAATTTATGGACCTTTAAATACCACTTAGCACCCAGTAGAGCATAATGATATGCTTTATTTAACATATCTAAACAAAGACGATTACGGTATTGTGCAGGTTTAATGGTGCACAAAGTGTTCTCTTTGATAAAGAGGCCTATTTGGTAACGACACGTGAATGTGTCATTAACAAAGCCAATAAAATGCAATGCAATGCAAATAAAAGCCCCCTCTAAAAGTTCATATTTTTGCCACATATAGGACAACCCTTGATTAATTTGAACTCTGTCAAGTCCACGTGGAGATATCAGGAAGTATCAATGGCAAGTTCAAAGTGAGCGCTAATTAGTTTGACCTTTTCCTGTCATAATTAGCATGCCCAGTCAACCTCCCACCATTTACCAGCAAGAACAAAAGGAGTAACACTCAAGCTGTGCTTCTGGATGGAAAACATTCTCTTAATTGATGTCTTTAAAACAATACATGACACTATGTTTTGTTCGACATGCCCCTCATTTGCACAATTCTTAAAACGAACACAGATCTTAAACACACACACACACACACAGAGAGAAGTGCTCAACTTAGCCAAGAGTCTTAAAATATAAGACAGGAGCACAAAGAAAAGGCATGCAGGGTAAGGCAATTAGGGCTCTGGCAGCTATATCACTTCTAACATGTCAGAGGTACTAAATGTGATTTATAGTGAGAGTTTCTGCTGGCCACTCTTAAAGGGGAAAGAACTGAGAGGTATTCATGAAGGGTGCAATGGCTTAATATTATTAACAAATGGTGTTGTTTTTTATTATTTCTTTTTATTATTTATCTTCTGTTAATTTTTTGAGAAGCCGAAAGATAAATTCACCAAGACTAGCCAAAGCTGATGAAAGCACAGATCACAACCATCAAAAGTACACTCTGCTTGGACACACATGTGTGTAAAGTAATCTTACTACTGCAAAGCCTATTGATTTGAGTACTTAGTGTATTATTAACCATTTATCTGCAGCAGGGTGACCGTATGACAGCCTATGGACAGGATTAGAGCACAAGTCTTATGCTTATATGTGCAAACACATGAGAATGACTGCCAGAGCTACAATAAACCCGTGTGATCTGTTTCTGATCTTGTTCCACTTTCCCATCAGTTGTCATCACAGCTCCTATAATTCCCTTTCTTAGAGCCAAGATTTTTTCCTTTAGATAGAAGGCACAAAGAGAACAGGACAGAGTTGGGTGGCTTTTGTTTTGGTGCCGCCGTGTCTTCCCCCACTCTTTCTCTTTCTCTTCCCTTCCCTCCGTGGGGCTCTGGTGTGATTATTACACTTTCAGTGGAGGATTTAACCACGGGCCAGTTGGGCCATCGCCTCGGGGAGGCCCCGATTTCAATGCGCGTGTGCTACTTTTTCCCCCAGTTTATTGCCTTGCCTTTTATTCTGCCAGACAGTCCCACTGACATCAGGGGGCTCTTAGAATAACTCGCCTGAGGCAATCAGTTCCCTGAACCTTAAATCAGCCACCGTATACTGGTATAGGTTCCAGATCTGAAAATGAGCTAGTGCTAACAGTTATAGATATCTCACATGATGTAAAGGATGAAAAGATCATTTTATTGGTTTAATATTTGGTGGTCTGTTGACCGAGGAAGGGTTCTCGTGCTCATCTTTAAAAACTTTTAGCTAAGATGATTATTTAAAAAACTTGAGACTTGTGACATTTTCTTATATGATTGAACACTGTAAAGCTCAATTCTGTACCCCTTGCACATTAAGCTCCTATTTCCATTACAAATAATTGCAACCTGTATTAAGCAGTTAGTTTAGCGTCTCCCCACAGTTGCAGTGCAAAAATCTCACTCATGCCTTTCTCCCTTTTTTCATAAAGCAGAATGAAAATGAGAGCTTTTATTCTAATGCCACGCCAAAGCAGAAGTAGGTTTGTGCATTATACAGAAACATTTTACATCAATATCTAAAATGCAAGCCTCTCTACATTATAATATGTCAAAGGAAATTTTAAGAGATGTGTGGTCTCTGCATCATACAATCTGTTCTATCTGTGCTCTTGTGTTTTTCTGTTATGTTTCCACGTCTCACTTAACATCTTTTGGAGGTGCAGATCATGGAGAAAAAAAACTATCATGGTTTAGATCTGATGGGTGGATAGCAGCTGAAATCGATCTGTGACAGTTTTTTTTTTCAGTCCACTAATTGGTCTATATGAGAGTTAAGGAATAATTAGCTCTTGGTAAAATCAACAGGGACCCTCTTTTGTATTGATGATCTTGGCCTCTCCTCTGGTCAGTATGGGCTGTGTGCGGATCAATGTGACAAGTCAAGTACAGGTCAAGCTTGTGTGAAAAATTCAGACCAACTACGATGAAATGAAAGGAGATCAATATTCTTTTGTGCTTTGTGAGTAAACAGCACTTATATCCAACACTGTCAGGCTGATGAGAGGTGAATAATAAGGATAATGAAGCACTAGTATTAGACCCTGCTGAACAACACTTGTCCGCATATCACAGCCCCTCCTCCATGCTGTAATATAAACAAAACAAAGTAGTGGGGTCTTAAAAATGAAATTCTTTTGTCGTATATACAACCTTGTATATCCTCAATTTTACTGCAAGGATGCTCTTTTCCCAACCTTTATATCCTTTCACCCCTCAAAATAAAACACTTGAAATATGTATAAAGCGATGTCAGTACTTCAACCTCTTGTCACAAGATGCATGTGCTAATGAGCTATAACCACATACCACACAAAAGACAAAAGAGGTAAACACTGAAAAAGTAAAGAAAAAATGGAGAATCAGAAAAATATTATATGGTTTGTTCATCTTCTCTCTGAACCTGTTAATCATCTGGTGACCCCTAAGATTTTTCCTGTGGCCCCTTTGAGGGTCCTGACACCAAGGTTGAGACCCAAAGAGCCGATTGCATATAGAGTAACACACCGGTCTTTCACGGGGATGGCAGCAAGTTTACTTGCACAAGAGTTAACGTGGTCATGTTCTCATCTGTCCTCATTCAAAATGACCTGAACCCATCTGTAATAAATACACATGGGCAGACAGTCTGAGAATTTCCCCTTTACATGTGTTTAATTATGTTTGTTTTTCTGACTACAAAAAACATACTCTTTATGAGAAAAGGTACACCTATAATTAATCAAATAAAAAAAAAAAAAAAAACAAACCACTTTGACAAAAGGCAAACCAAGACATGATTAATTACTACTACTGCTGAGTAAACACTTAATAATTTCTTAATGCAGAACTGTCAAAAGACCTGATTTGTTGCAGGCTGATTTGTACATAATTAAGACATACTGTAATTTCTGTCTAGTGGGTGTGTGGATGTTTAGATGTGTGTAAGCGTATGTGCTTCAGTGTATGAATAAGTGTGTAAATGTTGCAGAACGCCAGAGTCTCAGGAGTGAGCACTGTGGATCTGTGATCTCTGATCTGTGCAGGAGCTCAGCAGGACACTACCACTGACTCTTCTATCATATGAGCCATACACATAAACTCACATTTGGTGGGCTCCCCTGTCTCCTGCTAAAAGAGATTTAGCATGTCTAAAATTGATGGCCAGCACCTCCTAGTAGAGGTGTATCAGGAGTCAGAGCTCTAATAAGAGGGAATTGTGCCCTTTCTTTACCTTGGCACCCTATGGGGGACGCAGGTCAACAGAACAGCTGGAACTTGGAGAATGTTAAAAACAAACACGGTCGCTTGGGGTTTATTTGCAGATCTGCTCCAACATTATATAAAAAGCATAGCTGATTTATTGCAAGTCTGTAAGAGGGGTCTTCACAGGAAAAGCCATGGCTTTAAATGTCAAATTGAAGTTGGAACCAGCAGCTGAAGCTATGCGTGAAAAGGAATGCATAGTTATAGCTTAAAAACAAGAAAAGTGCTTTAAACTGAAAAGAGCAAACATTGAATCATTGTTAAAACGATGTTAAGTTAAATTCATTAATATTGAAGCCCTAGCTTTGTTGAGACGGCTTTAAGTCAGATCGTATCAGGCTTTAAGATCTGAGTTTAAGATTTTATATGCAGTTTATGCAAGCAAAATGGGCCACCGCCACATTGAGCTCTCGCCTCACTCTTTATTGAAAGCTTTCTTAAAAACGACTGATAAAAGCCAAGGGCATCTTTAAGAATTGACACACTCTTTAAAACATACATCTCATGAAAAAGACTTAAAGAGGGCCAGTTGCAAATTTAATATAACTTGGGGGATGCAGCAGTGAAATACCATCAGTGTGCAAGCAGCGGCTGTTCACAAAGTAACTGCCTGGGTCTGAGAGAATACTACGCTCACATCACATCTAAAAGCCAAACACACTGGCAGACAGAGGCGAGGCAGGCAAGGCTGATGAAGAGTGAGGAGAAAAGGCAGGCTCAATTGAGCTGGAGAGATATACCCCGATTTCACCTTTTTGCATCACTTGCTTTTGTACTATATGTCCATTCAGACAAGAGCCTTTTATGGCATGAAAGTAAGGGATTGATGAATTCATCTAAGTAAATAAGCAAAGAAAGAGAACAAAAAAAGTTTCATGACATATCTGATTCCTCCAACACCCTCCAAGACCCTAAAAAGAAAAAAAAAATAACAAAGAAACCTGGACAAAAGAACTCGCAGTTTTCAGAACAATACAAGTCAAGAGCTCCCAACACAAGAAACTTAAGTGTAATTCTGTTCACTCGTATTTTGATGCACTTTTTCCTCCCCATGCCATAAATATTTGATGAAATGGGTCCAAACCAAAGCTATATAACACTCCTGCATAACTGATGCTCACACCCGTGAGCCATCAACATTAGGAGCATGATTGAGTGCATTCAAATGAATTCAAATTGCACATTGATTACTTGATGGAATAAATTGGTCCTTCCCAACACATTCCCCCATCATTCCTCAAGCTCTGCTTACATGGAATAGACGCCAGAAAAAGCAGCATTTGCGGGACAGAAGGGAGAGAAAGGGACGGATAAGACCCAAATGTTCGTTTTTATTTCCCATATATTTCAAAATGATGTGTTGATTTGATCTCTGTGGGAAGTTAATTAGGTTCATAGATTGCTCCGGGTATTCTTCAGGTAATTCAGAGTGTCATGATCTCTTGGAGGAAAAAAAAAAACTCTGAGACCTCACTTTACTCCAAACACACTGCTGCATTATTGGGAGTAGCTAATTATTTTTACTGTGTCAGGGGTGTGCATTTTGCCCAGTAGAAACACTGTGAAAAGGAATAATAATTGGAAAATCTAATGAGATGAGGCTAGCAGCCACAAAGAACCTAGCCTACATTATAAAAAGTTAATGCAACTTACAGAAGTTACTGTGATCCTTTGAGGCTGACGTTCAGACTTCAACCCTACAAGAGCCTTTTCTCTTTTTTTTAATTCATCATTATTAGTTGCCATTGGCAAATAACGAATAACTAATATTATTTTTTCCAAAATGGCACAGACTGCCCTATCCATTTTAACATTCACAGGGTCAATCTGGACTATAAAGGCATGCAGTACCAGAACAAACAGCGTTGCTGACATTGCGTTGCAATTAATGGAAGACAGCAAAGACCCAAGCCTTAATTTCTACGGCAGCTCTGCTCTCAGAAACTCAGGTAGTAGCTTCAGGATGAGCCTTAGGCGTCTCCCAGCTGTCAAAGTTGGGAGGATATACAATGAGGCCACTCATTTTCCGCTGAACAAGTTGTTCAGCTCTGTGCAGGTACAGGACCTGCAGGGTGGTTTGCATATTGGTGGTGAATGTTCAGAGAAGCCGAACCTCTTATTAAAACCTTCAGAGGGCATTAGTTCTTCCATCAAGACTTTACACCAGCCAGTTCCTTTCCATCTCCTCTGCAGCTATTCCTCAGTGGAGCAGCTGTCTTCAGAATAGCGAAACCTAACATAAACATGAATAAATAAATTTCCCATCTAATTACTCGCTTGAAAAGATTCATTCACACTCCCACCTTTGAGCTATATTTTATTTAAAGAAAGGACGTCAATCCTTGAATCATAAATAACGGGGCCGCTCCATGCCAATTGTTTTAAAATGTTAAGCTATAACTAAAACCTCATAATGAAGCTGATCCGCAGAGACCAAGGTCAAAAGTAAAAAATCATTTTGGTAATCCGATGTACAACAGTTCTCTCACACGGTGGCATAATTAACTTGAATATATTAATTCTTTAGTACATTGCTTATTGAATTATACATCCTCAATTTGCCTTCGACAATACAGTATATTGAGCAATGGTGATGTGAATAAGAAGTTGTAGTTAGGACTTGTTGGCATGTCTAGAGCCCCTAAGCATGAATTATTATCTCCGTCTCACTGAAGGACATTCTGTTGGGCTCAGGGAAATCATGAACCCCTCCTGAATAGGTCTATTTGTCTGAGTAAGCTGTAATTGCTTTCTCAGGACATGCAGAGGAGTTTCAATATTTTAAGTAGTATTGTTTAAACCAAAGTACACCGAGGCTGTTGAAACCGAACAGACTACTAAAAAGAAAGTTGTGCACATTCCTTCCCATGTTGTAATAAATGTCTCATTCAACACTTGTTGCATTCAAATTTACAGCAAAATAACAAAATGTGGCTGTGCTCACTGTTAGTACACTCAGACTTACGTTTATGTGACTACTCATGAGGGCAGCACTCAAATCATAGTGTAAATTTTGAAATTGTCAGTGCTCTCAAGTGGGACAAATGATGCAATTGCAGCATTGTTTCTGAATTTTTTATTTATGTTACTTTCTTTCGGAATTACTGTCAGTCAAAATATCAAAACGACTTTTTAGTGGAAACTCAGGACTGTATTTTTTAGCATTTACATATATATAAATATATACAATATATATATTATAATATATATGTATGTATATAATTCCTGGAGTAAAGCTACTTCAGATTTTGATCAGAACTTGCTTAACATGACACATCAAACCAAAATTCACTGTTAAGCTTTCAGCAATATCAAATTTTTTGTATATTGTGCCTATTATTACAATAAGACTAATTTTGCACAGAAATTAGCCGATTTCTGCTAAAATAGTTATTTAATCTGTTACACTAAACAAAAATATAAATGCGACACTATTGCTCTTTTCAAGGTGCCGATTAAAACAGCATGGTTATTGCACAGGTGTGTCTGGGGCTCTACAGATTTCACAAGACCAGGGCTACAGATGGGCATTTTTTTTCTGTCAGTGTCTGCTGTGACCACCATTTGCTTCATGCAAAGCAGCATATCTCCTCCGCGTTAAGCTGATCAGGTTATTATGATTGTATTGCGTGTGTATGCTGGTCCACTCCTCTTCAATGGCTGTGTGATGTTGCTGGACATTGACAGGCACTGTCGCACACATCAATCCAGAGCATCCAAAACACACTCAGTGGGTGACATATCTGGTGAGTGTGCAGGCCACGGAAGAACTGTGATGTTTTCAGCTTCCAGGAATTGTGTAGAGATCCTTGCAACATGGGGCTGTGCGCTGCCACACTGAAACATGAGGCGATGGTGGCAGATCAACGCCACCACAAAAGGCCTCATGATCTCGTCATGGCATCTTTGTGCAGTCATACTGCCGTCAATAAAATGAACCGGCGTCCGTTGTCCGTAACTTTTGGTGGTGATATCATAACCCCACCACCACTACCACAGGGGATTCTATTCACAACAATGACATTAGCAAACTACTCGCCCAAACACTTCCCCAAAGTGCCAGACGCCACTGAAGAGGAGAATTTGTCCTCTGTTCTCAGACAATGTTGCAGGTGACGAAGCAGGATAGGGAGGCTGTGGGCTGACATGCTTACACATGGTCTGTGGTTGTGAAGCCAGCTGGATGTACTGGGAAATTCTCTGAAACAACATTATAAGACAGTTTATGGTAAAGAAAAGAATATTCAATTCACGGGCAGTCCGTTCGAATACTCCTTCAAAACTCATGACAACTGCGGCACTGTGTTGTCTGATAAAACTGCACATTTTACAGAAAGCGTGAGAAGCCCAAGACACACCTGTGCAACATTCATGCTGTTTAATCAGCATCTTGATCTGCCACACCTGTCAGGTGGATGGAACATTCTGGTAAAAGAAAAGGGCTCACTAATGCAAAGCAAATATGAGAGAAATAAGCTTTTCATGTGCATAGAAGATCTTAACATTCATGAAAAATAGTTTTTGTGTGCACTCTAGACATTATACAAATTATCACATAAGTGAAACGGTCTTTCTGTGCTTCAGCAATCAACTTACTGGTCTTATTCATTAACACAGAAAACACAATATAAATATTTTTCATTTTCCTTTCTGTGCCCTACATTTAACCCATAATCCCTTCTGCTTGAATGCTCGTTAAATACTAGTCTGACAAAGGCAGCGACACTGTAAAACTTTCCCATTGTCTTGTCAGTCATGCCTGAAGAACTCACATTCACATCTCTTATTCTCACTTTTTGATCCAGATAAAATGGCAAAGATTCTTTTATATTCTAATGAGAACATTAACATTAGACATCCGGCATCACAAAGTCCCTCTCTGTTAGCATCTCATTTGAATATTTTATATCTTCAAGACACAGCTCAGATCGAGTCATCTGGGCTTTTGTCCCCAGTATGGGAGACCACAGGCAAGTCAGGGAGGTGTCACACATCCACCCTGGTAATATGTCATGAAAGAACCCTTTCCTGGGATGAAGGTAACGAGCTGTCAAGGTTATAATGACTAGGATAAACATAGCTAATTAATTAAAAACCAGGTGAGGCAGGGTTAGGCCACACTGCTGAGAGAATCCATAATTAGTTGATATGTTACATATACTGTTCAGAATATATTGTTAGGAAAGCAAAACAATTGTGCTGGTGTGAACATCAACAAGGAGGGACTGATAAGGAGTCGCTCTGTGGCACCTGTAACAACCTCAAAGAGATCATGTATTATAAATACAAAAGGCAAGTCATTCTCTATTAGAGAGGAAGACCAAAAGGCACTCAGACAATAACATGTCAGCATCTCTTAAAGTGCACACCAACTCCCTCAGATGTCTCAAAAATGCCAAATAAAATGAAAATGGCATGCTCCGGCTCAGAAACTTGGCACTGAGTGAAAACTTTTCAATAATGCTTTTCTCAGAGGACCAAGATGTCGCTTTTTAAGACTTTGATGGTAAATTGCAGATAATTTAGCTATACTGTTCACTGGGAGGAGACAAGGCTTTTATTGTGTCAGGTTTTTTTAACATCATTTTGATAATGTAATTAATAAATTAAAACAAAGATCAATTGTTGCTGTGCAGAGCCTATGCTAAACAAGAACTAAAATTCAGATTAAACTTGAAAAGAACCACTACAAACAGGAAGGGAGGTAAAGTTAGACAATCTGAAGCTAACAGTGTCTATATGAAGCTCCAAAATGTGGCATTTGCAAAATTCTATCAGTGTAATTACCACTAATTCTCATTAATATTTGGAAAGCTGAAGACACACAGCATACCAATTCCTCAGCCTCAGGCCACATTTCTAAGATTTGCTTTATTTGATTAATTATGAGCAGCATTGGAAATCCCTTCATATGGCAATGAAAACCCAGTGTCTTGACATTTTTGAATAGGTCTGTTTGAAAATTCGAGTGGCATATCACAATCTAGTCGACCAACACTTGGGGAAGAAAAGGCCTTAATTTCCAAGTTTAAAGAGAATTTTAATGCTGATCCAACAAGCTCAAAATAAAAATTTCAATTCTCTATGCAAGTACAGAACAGTATGCTCCTGATACATCACACCCCACATGTGACATATTATGATAAAGGAGGGACGAGGAAAAGGCAGACTGGCCATCGATATTGCACTTACAGCTAGCATCGATGGCAACAACTCTCAGGGCACCTTGGTCATGAAAGGGTTGAGACTGTCCTTCCAGCAAGTACCCCAAAATGACAAACAGCATATCTATGCTGAAGTGTCAAAATCCTCAAGCAGCTTTAGTAATTAAGATGGAAGCAAACGAGGGAGGGGCGTGGCCTTATTACAAACTGGCAAAATCCACATTGGGAGGTGCTTAGACTGGATGGATGGGTCAACAAAACATCAGACTTTAACGCAGCAGACAACTTCTCATTTTAGTTGTCATTCCTTATCCATAACTTTAATTTAAAATTATAACCGTAATTTTAGCCCAAACCACAAATTTTCCTTCAACCTTAGCTCAAACCTTAACTATAGCATTGTCACATCATGAAAAAAAAAATGTTTTTCAAAGGTTTGTAATGTAATGTTCTGAAAGGAAAGCTGGATGAGAAAACCTTTATACTAGCTGTTCTTGGTTATTTCATCATGGTTTTGAAGGGGCCACAGAATTCAGTTCAGATGACCCCTGACTCTCAAGGAGACCCATAGAAGCTAGTTTTGAGGAGTAATGTGTGTATTGTTGAAGATCACCTGTACCACCACAATATGCCGACTAAAATCGATGTGTACATCACAAAAAATATTTTCATGTTATGTTCCTGTTTCGACTGAATGGAATCCAATTAATAATTGAGAAGCCTCACAGTATTTATCCCTAACTATGGCTGTTCATGTTACTGGTATCTAAAATGTGCATCGTTAAGATGCTTTACACTTATTGTGTGTTGTTTTTTAGCTGCTCAGAATCACACAAGTGCGAACAGCAAAAAGGGGGAAAGGCCTTGCAGTCAGGAATGTTGAATCTGGAGGGAGATATGGCTACTCAGCATATTTTGAGCCATGGGAATGCCACAATGCAAAATGTTTCATCATATAGATTACTGCATGTACAAATCAGTTCACATTTACTTTATATGGAACCCTTGGGAGAAATGCTATTTGCCTTATTCCCTCCAAATAAAACAAAACTCCACTTTACAGAAATTTTTATTAAATAAAAAAAAAAATCCAATGAAAAAATATTTGTAATATCAGCCCTGAAAAAAGATCAGTAGGCTTTGTATAACAGCAATACAAGCCTTCTGGTTCAGTCCAGAGAATGGTACGGTCCACTATGACAGTGGAGGCTCATGTAGCTGCCAGCAGACAAATCGACTGTCTGTTTCTCTCCATGAACAGGTCCTGAGGGCTCACAGTTACGTTGCACTGGACACGTAAACCAGTTGCCAGATACAACTACACAGATTTTAATAATGTATTGGCCTTTTCACTGATAACACTTTTTTTTGGGGCCAGTGATGATAGTTCTTATTCTAGAGAAAAATAAATAAACATTCAAATAAACACATGCAAGTTATTTTGGTCCTGAAGAATAAATGCTCTGTGATTATTTTCATAAATGCGCTTAATTGTACTGACACTGATTATATTATAAAGCTTTTAAATTGATTTAGTTTTTTGCACAGATTTTGTGCTTTTGATTTTGTATTTCAATTTTTTGTATTTTAATTTTATCATGAAAATAAAAACAGCCATAGCATTCAACAAGCTATCAGTAATTTTATCAGAGAGGCTCAGCAGATTTAGTGTAAGTTTCAGCAGCCCGGACTTTAATTTCCCTTAGCACTGCAGATGCCATGGATGAAACCATTTCCATTTCTCTGCCCTCAGGTTCCTAATGGTGCTGCTGTGGTTCCTGCTGCTAAGGAATAGCGGCCGCCCCCCCCTCCCCCTCATTTACCTGCTTGGTGGTGCAGCCCAGGCCTCGGTCAGGAAGTTCTGAAGCTGATCCAGCTTATCGGGCTGGCTCCTCCAGGGGCGTCTGCCACCATATGGCTGACCCAGGCCCTGCAGCCTCCCTAGGGGTGACTCGTGCCTGGATCAGAGTAACAAATCTGAGTATGCAGCTCTCCACATTACCCCCTCTACCCCCAGCATGACTACACAGATGTTGTTTCAGCAAATTCCTAAAACTGTGAACTATAGTGGGGAGATGAAAAAGAAGAGGTGGTACTAGGACCATGTAAATAAGTTAATTTGGAGTTGTCAACCTTTAAACATGCCTTATTTCTCTTGCTGAATCAGTTTACAGTTAAATATCAATCAGTTTTGCGGTACTTTGATTTAAAAAAAAAAAAACCCCACACATACACACAAAACTGCACATGTGGAGGGGGATTTTGGAGGGGGGGGTTGTTTGTGCAAGTGAACAGAACGCTATGGCTGTATTCACTACAATACTTACAGCACCACGTGGGAGATGCACTTTCCAGCTGTTTCACTTTTCCAAGCAGTGCCCTGACATTTTAAATACGCTTTCACCAGTGGATTCAATGGCCCTGTGCCAATATTTGCATGCCTTTTGTCCCCAAAGGCAACAAAAGAGGATAGAGAAGAGATACAGAAGAAGAAAAGTCAACAGTTTTTACACCAGCCAAAGCTGGATCTAAATGTGTCTTACATCTCTGCACCCTGCCAGGCCCCCCGTCCCTCTCATCCCTCGTTCCTCTCGCCTCCTGGAGGGCAAAATGATTGAGGGGCGCTACCCCTTCCTTTTATCCTGCAAGCGAAGGTCTGCCTCTCTCCATAGTCAGAAACACCAACTGTAGCGGTGAAGAAAAGGCGAGGAAAACGAAGGGGAGGGACATGAAGTGTCACGTATTCCCCTAAAGCACAATGAGCCATGCACAGGTTAGATGCAAGGATATGGAAAGTCATTATTTGCAGGCCTAAAGGGATGTAGTTGTTACACAGGCCAGATGGTATATCAACAACAGGCAAAAAAGGACAACCTATTACAATCCTCTGTAGTATAGCGGTTTGCTATCAAAGCTATACAAAGGCCTTCTTGTGGCTACCTTGTTATCTAATTTGTGCATGTTTATTTATGTGCCATGTACACTGGTTGCCTGTGGGATTATGAAGATGTCATTTACATGTTTGAGTACACCAGGGCTGCTTATAAAGTGTAAGGTGCATGTTTAAACGCGAACAAACAGTGTTACATAAAGGATGATTCAGTAACTTCAGGGAGAACTCACGCTTTGGAAGTTGTACTATTTGTTAAAATAAAAAGATTTTTTTTTTATTATTCATTATTAATTGAATTCATACTTAAATTCATAGAATCAAGGTCATTTGACCTTTTACCAAACAATTTTTTTATTCTCTTGTGTTTTTGTTTGTTCTTTTGTCATTGTTTTAGTGCAACAAACCATGTGAACAGCACTTGATTTGAACTGAAGCAATGCATATTTACTGTATGAATGTAATATGCAAAGCTTAATTCTCAATATGTACAATGTGCACATGATAACAATACACTTAGTATATAACACTCAATGAAAAGAGGAGCAATTCATAGCACTGCAACTGGGAGCCAACTAATATTCCAACAAGGCAGAGCCACTCCACAGTCAGTATATCAGACAATAACACATCATGAATACAATTACAGCCTAAATGCACCAGAACAGAGACAAAAACAGACAGTGAAAATCTATCAAAGAACAGAGGAGACATCACATAGAGGAACATCAGGTTTCAGTTATTGCCTGGTTATTGCTGGCTTTGGAGGGAAAAAGCAATTATCAGCAAGAACATCAGTAAAAGCATGGAGCTGTTGACATAAAAATGTCCACTTCGGTATTGCTTCGCAGCTCATTCCAGTTGCTGGGAACAGTAAATTGTAATGAGGAGAGCCTGATGGAGGCGTTAGCTCTGGGGGCCATTAACTGACGGGCAAATCGGGTGTTATAACTGACAGATGAGATTTGTAGCATGCTTAGGTTTGTAATCTAATCTCTGCTGTCATCAAAAGACACGAGACAGGAGTGGTTTTACCGTCCGTGTGTAGGAAAATCACTTTGTATACTTATAGTAACATTTACACTGAGAGGAGTCCTGTTCAGTAAGTGTGAGACCTCGGCCAGTGTCTGTCTGCAAAGTTCATCTCTGTAATTATCATTGAAGCAAAACTGGATAACACCACCATCCTTTCTTTCATGTTTATGGAGTGATATGCTTCAGAAATACCACTTTTACTTATTTTCAAGTTCAGAAGTGTCAGTTTTTGAGTGCATCAATTTTTGTTTCAAAATTCAGTGTCGCTCATTTATTATTTACAAGATTTGCAAATACATGCAATAATTTAACATTAGCCTACTATTTAAGTTTTCAGAATGTGTCATCAATTCAGCCAGAGCATTTAGGATCTGTTTGTGTATTCCTTAACTTAATCTAAAGAGATCTAGGCAGAAATTTTAATAACGTCTTTAAAGTGTCTAATTCGGTTTAACAAAGCCAGCAGAGAGTGAAGCAATTCATATAAAAAGTTAAATTACTTTCTAATTACCAGCATTGTTGTCACTGTGGCCTCTGGTTCTGTAATAGTGAAAGAGATGGTGATGATTGTTATGTTTGCAGTTGCAACAGTGCCATGCTGCAGGCAGGACCAGCACAGTGCAGTATTTACATGGTTTATAGGGACACCTATTGGCTAAATGTGAAAACTGCAACGAATGTGAAACGGTCCCACCAATCAAGAGTGCATTGCTTTTAATTTGTGGAGTTCATCAACGATGAATAACAAACAGGATTTGTCATACCTAATGAATAACAATTAAAGGGCAATGCACACTCTTCTTTCCTTAAAAACAAGGAGAAAAAAAACTAGAGTTAGAGGGCTAGAGTTTCTCTGACTTTTAATACACAATGCAGGCACATACTGAGCAGTCAACTCAGCCTGTTAGGAATTTGAAAAAAAAAACAGTGCTTCCTTAGGACATACTAATAAATCATGTATAAAAGATAATCATTATTGGTTTATAAACGCTAGCGTTTCACGAGCCACAAGCATACAGCTCAGTCCCAGGATATGCAACAACTAGTAATATTGTAATTAAAACCAGAAACATGAAATTCTCAGACTCCAGACAACAGAATATCACAACAACATCTCTCTACTACATGAAAAGCATGAGCGTCGGAAACCTCAGCAGCTCATCTACTCTCAATGTCCAAGAAAATATTAATTTTAACTGGAAAATACAGAAACGAGATGTTATTGATCACAGACACACCTTTGCATTTTCAGAGGATACTGCTGTGAAATCACGAATCAAAAAATTCATCAACGTCTTTGTTTTTTAAACTAGCGAGTGGTGTTTCATTTCTGTGTGCTGGGCAATGTGGGACCAACAGTTAATGTGTTTTCTTTTCATTATGTTACCTTTCTTTATCATACTGGAATAATAATAAATTATAATATGGTGAAAACAAAAGAAGAGCAGCAGAAAATGTTCACACCAAAAGACATCCTTTTAATGTTGCGCCCATTTAGCTTGTGCTCATTTCCACAGTGCTCAACAGGTGTCGTTTGCTACAGTAAGTCCTTCTTAACGGCAAAAAGACTTTCCCCTGGATTCAGTTTCACCTTTCATGGACCAGCTACCTTTGAAAGAGTGAGTGTATACAATAAATAGAATAATTCATGATTTTGTCATTAAAAATGAAAAGTTTCTTTTCCTCATACTTGGGATGTGTTTTGAAATTATACATAATGGACCATAGATGTTCAGAAGTTTTCCAAACCTCCCCCAGCTACGTTGGGAGACGTACAAGAGTCCCCCCCCTTGCGTTTCACAGGAGAGGGGTACCAGGGCTTTAATTATGTGCAGAGCTCGGATCATTAGCATGGATGGGGGTGCAGTACGGAGCGTCCTCGTCTCCAGTCAAGGCACTGTGCTCTGAGTCGACCATCCCCTCCCTTTCTCCTCTCATGTAACAAACGAGCCCCGGCCTTGTTACCGACACACAGGTTAACAAGCACAGCCACAGTGAGTTCATGCTGATGAGCCGTAAATACATTGAGGGAAGAATACTGGTTAATACAGGTTAGAGGCAGCTAATTCAAATAACAGTGGTGACTAAATTAATTTAAAATAAGGTTTACAGGATTTGTTTCAAAAAAGTTCAACGTTTAATTTAAGGTTACCGAATTTAAAGTTTAGACGCAATTCAAAATTTGCATTCTCAAGGAAAAATCTCCCGGAACAAATCTTGCCGTGACCTCATATGAGCAAATGCAACTAAAGAAACCCAGCTCTATACGGCGGCGCTGCTGGAAACAATCCGAGTGTTACCATGACACAGATACACGTAACGCTCACGCACACTTATCCCAACCCAGTTCTAAACTTTCTCAATTATTCATTAATATGAAATTGTGTTTGTCTCAAGTGGAACAGTGTGATTTCCTTCTGCGACATACAGGCATTGTTTGGCCTCTCTCCAGGGCCACTGTCACTTCTTTGCCAATTTCTCCATTGACACATATTGTTCAGGAATCCATTTCCCTCCTGATACTTTGGAGAGCCCTGATTTGTCCTAATCCTGAGACCATTTGTAATACAGAAGACTGGGATAAATAATAAATTGTGTATGACAGAGTCAAAGGAGCAAAAAAAAAAAAAGGAGCTTGTGAACAAATGGTTTGCTTTATGGTTGGGAAAGAAAATCTTTCTTTATGGTCGCATTATCAAATCATGATATGTATATTCACCGCTGAAATGAATAATTATAATCGGAATGTGGGAGAAATATGCAGAATAAAAATATCTGGTGTGAGGCTGCTGTGATGGCTTCATAACTGTGCCACTCGGAGGCTGTTCACTTTGAAAACGTAGATTTTTGTATATTGTTGAAAGGCATGTGACGTGTGTGGACACAACTGCATCTCAATCAGAGTCTGTAGACATTATGTACAATTTTAATGTGCCAGCTGTTGAGAGAAAATGAACTGTTTCGAGGTTAATGTCAATGTATATATCAAAATATTAATCTGAAATATGACCAGTACTTGGTGTCACGATTAACTTTTTAAATATCTTTTAAACTGAGTTCTTACTTTGACTTAGGAAGATTGACAACTAAGAATGGATGTCTACAGGAAAGGTATTTGAAGAAAAAGCCAATAAAGACAAAATAAAGGGACAGACTTAGCGGAGCCTCTTGAATATATGTCAGAAACATGCTACTTCATTTGTTTGCCATAAGTAATGTATATAATATTTTCAGTGATATGTTTGAAATTTGCATGTAAATAAAATAAGCCGTAAAAAGTGTAAGTGTGAATTGCAGAGCCTGAATAAAGCGTTTTTTCTCAGAATATTGCTGATGTATTTAATGTTGTAATGTAACTTACATAATTGTTAGTTCACAAATGACAATAACATTATATACATTCCCTTTAGAATCAGAAATTTAGGACTAATTCAATAATAATATTAAACCTTAGTAATTTTGATATTTAATACAATCCTTCTTAGACTCTTTCATGACAGTAATGCTCATCTGGTAGGCAAATAAATCAATTATTATCATGTAGCTAATTTAATGATGTCATGCTTGCACATGTTCAAACTGATAACCTAAAGAAATATAAATTGACCTCTTCCAGAATTTCCCAGTGGCATTTTTTTACCATGAATGTTGCATGCTAAGCATGAATTCATACATAATTTGAAAACACTGTCGTGTGATCTTCTGTAAGCACTGTTCATTCAAATCATGCAAAAGGCTACTGAATAACTTTAATAAAAGATCAGTGGTGCTAAAGACTCATAAAACAACACTCATCCATTTTAATGTTCAGAAATTTCCATTTCAGCTTCATTTGAAACGGAGATTCATTTTGCAGAAACTAAATTAGTTTGAATAGTATAATTTGTAAATATATGTTAATTAACCCCGATTCTTCATCTCGTTTGTTAAGAGAGAGCAGAAACAAATGAAATTCAAACTTACCTGTAAGGCAGACTCAGACAGACCTGTCTGTGAATTAAGGCAAATAAAAATACTCCTGCACAGTTTACTTTTTTGCATACTCAGTTGTTTTTAGTTACGCGACTGTCTTAATTGCATTGTAGTTAGTGTGTCTAATAATCGCCACAGGACATTTGGGTTTATGATCCTATGCAGGCTTCTTCTGTGTGTAAAACCTGCAAAGGAAAACCACAGGAAAAGGATGCCCACCACTGCTCCTTAATTTAAGGAGAGATTAATAAAGTAGTTGCTAGACTTGCAGTTTGTTCTCCCTAAGGGTTGTATTAATAATCTTGGAGATACAGGGTTCATCTGTGGAGATCTGCCCTTGTAAAAGGCCGACAAAACTTAAAAGGCTTGTCTTAAAAGATCACTGATGAGCTGCTGTTACTTGTCGTCCATAATTTACTGTTAGTTCCATGCAGATTAAATGTTAAAAGAGAATCTGTCTTTACAGTATAAAATACTGTACTGTCTGTCTGGCGGATTAAACCATTCAACCATTCAGTGCACTGAACAGGATCCGTCCTCCAGGTCGTTTATAGGTATATATATCGCCTGGATAACAAACTGGTAGCACTCATATCTATCTTGGGATGGTGCTCTACAATGTTTAGAATCAAACTGGTTTGATGGGACAATAGCCATACTTTCAGTGAGCATGAACTCAACACACACAGACATACTCATTTGTCTGCATTAATTTACCAGTATGCAAAAATTAAAGTAAAATTTTCATGTCCCTCAGCTCAAAGCAAAAGCATTAAAAGTATTTTTTTTCTTTCCAATTATTTTACAGCAGTCATATGGTTTTTGCACTTAATTTTTACAGCGTAATTGTCATTTAATTAGATCTTAGAACAATCTCATTTAGTGTTGCTTTTTTTTTTCTTGGATTTCATTTATAAATCGCTTTTCTTTTTCAATTAGGAGAAACGAATGACTAAATTTAATAAATACAAGCATGATCCATTATACATGGAAATGAAACCATAGCCTTGCACTGCACTCTTGACCACCTGTTGGGACCTTGTGCTAAATATTTCACAGCTTTTCCCTCTTTTTACTCCTTCTCCTATGGACTTTGATGTTTTTGTTCCACATTCTTTCCTCTTTTTTCATCCTCCCTGGAATAGCTGTGGAATAATCCTACAGTTTTCGCCTTTCATGCTTGAAACTTTGCATTGCATTTTAACATTTGTCTGGAGAGCGTCCTTTTCCTTCTGTGTGAAAGATCATCTTTAATAAAAGTGAAGGGCTTAGAAGAGCTGTAAATCTGTACTAACCACACAGCGCTGAGGTCTCTGGGAGACTGATTAGCATCTGGGAGCTGGTGCATGGCTTCTTAATAATGAGAGGAAGTGCTGCTTGGCTGCCATGTGGCTCGGCTCGGCCTTGATGCCATTTCCCTGGTCAGCCAGGAAATACTACAGCCTACATTTTCTCTGTCCAACATGGCAGGCAGCCATTCAAAGAAATTTTCACTTGAAAGGTTTGTTAATTTCTAACAATCTCGTCACCAGAGTAGAGACGTGACTGTATCTCCCTTAAGATTTTGGGATGCTCCTGTGTGGCCACAACTCTGGTATAATGTTGCGATCACACAACCACGGATTTACAAAAGTGGCTCCATCTGAAAGTATAAGAAATAATACATTTAACTGTCCAAATTATTTACTGGTCCGTCGGCACACTGCATGTGCTTAATTTGGGCTTCTTTTTAACAGATGAAATATGCACATCTACGATAAGATAACCCAAGCATACTATGCTTAACTACTTTATAGCAAACTGTAGTTAGATTTGATTTAATTTTAATAAAGCAGAAAAATGAACATATTTTTTAAATTAAACTGGAACCACAAAAGTAATTGTAATAAAGTCATATTCATGCAAACTGCTTTCACTGCGGGGCTTTTAATCGTAAATTTACAATATTGAGTAAACTAAGTAAATTTATACATTAATGATGATGAGAGTGACAACAGCTGCATGTTGGAAAACATTTGCCAAAATCATTCATACCTAGGCATTATGTCAATGACATTTATTTAGTAATTTGACACTTTTTATGATCAAAAGTACTAATATGCAACTCATGAAGCCAACATGGTATTTTTTAGAAAAACACACGTGCCAAGGGAGTTTTAATGTCCCCCTCCAACAGCAGAAAGCCCCAGCAACATCAGTGCTGACAAATATATTAACTGCCTCTGTAGAAATGTTGTACAAGTATATAACAGTTGTACTGCAGTTACTGCTGCAACCAGCTGTAACCAGTTTTCTGTTGCAGAAGAATCCATAAAAACAGTCCTTACATGAATCAGTATAGAGTGTCAAAATATGTAAGCAGAATAAGCACGAACAATAATATCGGTACGTCACTGGTATTGGTCAGTAAAGGACAGTACAGTACAGGCTGAAATGAATTCTTCGCTTTGGCCAGAAATGAACATTTCTGTTGTCGATACAGTGACAGTTGATTTATGTGCAAACATCTGCTGACAAAATACGTCTTCTTATTCTGCTTACTGAATATGTTTTGAAAAGAACTAGATCTCTGCATCTGCCAACACAATAGGAGTATATATATTAAATTAAAAATTAATTTCCACTGCAAGAGAGACTTGACAATAGTTGAAGAAACATATGGGCATATATCGGTATTGGCAATCAGACAAAGTTGAAAAATATTGGAATATCAAATATTGCATAAGAGTAAAGTTAATAAAGTAATAAAATGTATAAAAGTCCAATATCATGCATGTCCACAATAAAAGCTATACTAAGTGTAAGCTGCAGATACTTCACCTTGTTACCACATGTCAAAGAACAGTACCTCACAAAAAGTAAAAAAGAAAAAAAAAAAACAAACAAAAAAAAAACTCATAATGATGTCATCATTTACGTGTAAGAAACGTTAACAAGAAATCTCCCCCAAACACGTTCAAATTTAAGCTATGGCTTTAAGTTGTCTGTCTGAATAGATAGTCAGCGCAGGCAAAAGCATTTGCACTTACACAACAGTGAGCCAAAGTGTTGCAACTACATTGATTGTGTCGGGGCTATGACCAGTGTCAAAACACTCATGACTGCACAGCAGTACTATGGACCAAAAAAAACCTTGAACATATTATTTTCTTATTTACTAAGACTCCTAAGTTATCATATTAGCCATTCCTTCCTGCACTGTTCTTATAATTGTCTTGTAATCATCACTATATATTCCTCTATAATTTAGCAAAGCATCATTAAATTAAAAAAAAAAATAGATTATAAATACAGTCTAACTATGGTGATATTGACAGTGAATGTGAGGTACTGTAACATATTCTTAATGAAATTCTTAAGTCTTCTGCCCTGGTGTCAGGTTTGACTCAGTGAGGTGGTATATCCATGATTTTTCTTTTTTTGTCTATTCCCTGGACAAAAAAGGAAAAGATCTAAACCTTTTCTTTTTGACTGAATTTACATCTTCTGCTCATTTCTCCTACTTTCTTACCAAGAGAATTCTAATGAAGGGCAGAGTCAGATATCTACAGGGATACAAGAGGACCTGGAGACAGGAGAGAATGCAGCCACTGATGGCAAGAAATTTCCATAAAAGTACAATCAGGTTGGAATTTTAAAAGTGAATGTTTAAGTAGTCTAAGAGATAGGCTTTGATTCGCACTCTGATCAAACCCAAGACATCTCATTCAGAGAATAATGATTTTCCCCCCTTAATTTTTCTCTGTTTCTGTCTCATCTGTGAGCTTACAGGTAGAGCAAAGCCCAATGGTATTGTTTTCCCTCCAGTGCTTGAGCACAGGAGCCTTTCTTCTGCCAGATTAGACATGGCCAAAAAGAATGGCAAATGTAGATATTCCACGATATTAGTGGTTGGCTACACCGTGAAGACTCGGGCCCAACCCAGTGAATGCATTTCATGTTCCCTCCAATGCTGGATTGTAAGTAAATAAATATGTATATTTTATATTTTTTCATTTGAATGAGGGAGAAACCAGTCTTCCTTTTGTGCATACGCTCTCACGTACATGAGGATGTGACTGAATATCCAATATCTATTGTTGTTGTTCGCAGGAATGATGGACAATAGTGGTGTGAAACAAGAGAAGTTTCCATGTGAGAAAAGCAGCTGCTGTATTTGGGTAATGGTTTTAACCCGGTGTCTCTCATAACCCTCTGTTATTGTAACAGGCAGAAACAGAAAGCAAAAGAGCACTTTACCTCAAATATATTTTTAATGTTTTAAAGTATCATTATCTGAGCATTTCCCACGCTTTTTAACAAATAATTCAACTAAAAATTTCTTTTCGTTTCCTCCTTTGTCCTTTAAGTTACTCATTCCTTTGCAGAGGGTTTTTGACTTCACATGCGCAATAAATTTGTGAGGTATCAAAGGTCAAGTCACCTCGTGGAAAGGACAAAAAAATGCTACAGCAGCTCAACTATTTCACAAGTTACTTTAACAAAACCCTCACAGAAACTGCAAAGAACATAACATGCAACACTAGAGGTTATGTTTAGTTTACATAACATCCCCTGTTAAACACTGTAACATAGGTAGACCAGTGTTTCACTCTAACATTCAACTGAGGCACTTTTACTTTGGAATGAAAGGAGTCCTAAAATGTCCACTAAGAAGTTCTTCCAAGAACCTTCATGTGTTCAGCTATACTGACCCTACATTAGTAGCTGAGTAGTGTTGACAAAGTAAAGGAAACTTTGTTCAAACTAGGTATGAGGTTTGTAGGGCACATAGTGTAGGTCTATACATTTTTAGTTTCAAATGTGATCTGTCAGATATGCATGTTTTTGCTGGAAGGTATTACGCTTTCATGGCTTCTTTTCGGAGAGAAGGTTCCTGACCAATTATTTTCAGACAGATGCAGGGATGCAGAATGACTAGAAGCATCAGTTTTTTTTACAGGTGATGCCTAAGGTAAGGGAAGAATGGCCAGAGGCTACGGCAGCCCACAGGGGACACAAAGGGCTTATAAACTGTGAAACTGACATCTCTCATCTATTACTTTTGCTAAGTAAACCTTTAAAAACCTTGACAGTCCTCTACATGCTTTTCCCAACCTGTATATATTTAGCATTTTATGAATTTGAAGTCATTTTTGAAGCATCGACTGTGTATAATCCTGTGAATAATCACTGATCCAAGAATGAATGAATAAAAGCGCTTCAACTTGGTGCACCTCCTCATCTGCAAGCTTTCGTATTTCTTTTTAACCTTATGTTACTTTTATGTGGTACAACTTTCCAAAATCAATACACAGTACACTTTCAGGATGAAGTACGTTTTATCATATCAATACACACTTCCTTCACAAGCCATCTTTTTACCCACGCCTGTGAAAGCTGGGCCAGAAAAAGATGGCTGTGTGGTTGAAACGAGCTTGTTGATATCGTGCTACATGTATAAACTAACAAAAAAAAAGTCACTCTTTTTGTCGACACGCAGGTTCCCTTGATGATAGGCCCTCGCAAACCAAAAAGCCTTGCAGGTTGCCTCCAGAAATGTTCCTTCAATCACAGGGATGCCCGTCACTGGTCCCTTTTGCAAGGTCATCACGTTTGAATGCTGTCGCCTACACTAAGAGCCTTAGAGCAACAGACATTTCCCTGTAGCTTCCTCCTAACCTTTCATTTAAACTATATGCTGTAATAATTACTGGCAGCTCTGACTTGTTTTGCTATTGTATTCATTCATGTTTGACAATTAGCGGTATAATTTTAATATTGCTCTTACTTTTAATTTCTTGATAATTAAAATTTTTAAATATATGGAAACATAATAGTAAAATAGTGGCTCAAGCCAGCTTAAGTATTTTTTTCATTCATATGTTGCGGAAATTCGTCCAATATAAATTTTGTCTGGATAGGTGTTTTTGGAAGCCGCACAGGAAAGAGCCAAAGAACTCGGTAACATGAAAAAATTATTATCACCATCCCTATAAACTGAAACACAAAGGCAAAAGTCTACTACATTTTTGCAAAATATTCTGAGAGTGCTTTTTCTTTGGCATTATTTATTTTACAAAGAGATTAAATTTATTTAGACCAATTTAAATAAAAAGACCAATTATTTCAAGAGTAGTAGTTCTTAGAAAAGGCACAATAATAATAAATGACATTGCTCATATCACAATGTTTGCCGCAATACCATTCAATTCAACTCAATTCAGCCGCATGCAAACAATATGAGATGACATATGGAATATATCATTAGGAGTTGCCATCCTTTCTTTTCGGCTTTGGCCACAAAAGAAAAATTAACACATAAATAATTGCAACCGGCTAAGTGTAATAAAGTTAACTTTAAAGTGATTCAACCTAGGCGCAGAAAACGAGAGCATTTGGACCAGTAACCGTACAGTTTATACCAACTCTGAAGCAGGAGCTAAAAAAAGTCCCTCAAAAGAATGGCTGTGTACTGGTGGAAAAGTGGTAAAAAGTTCCATACTGCAAAACTACATAGTTGGTTAGTCATTAAGAACAAACCCTTTCACATTACACGTAGCAATTTTATACAAGAAATGATTTATACATAACAGAAGCTAAAGAAAAGAGGATCAACTGTCATTCATTGGGTCACCAGTTTGGCTTTTCAACTCAAACTCTGGCTCTACACCAGCCTGCCAGGGTCAAATATAAATAGATTTATTGTTCAAAGCGATCATCAAAAAAAAAGATCAATGTTTTTAAGGTCGTTCTTGTATCTAGGACTACAGTTGTCATTAGGGCACCATTAATTATTCAGCACACCCCAAGGTATACACAGAATGTCTTGAGCAAAACTAAAGCACAAAAACAGGACAATAGCATTCCCCAGTCGTCAGAGCGAAGGGTTGAAATTCACTTGTCAGTTGTTCTAAATTGGACAACCATCAATCATGGTTTGGAAGACAAAACATTTTCCCAGTTTGTCCACTTAGACCTGCTGTCTGTTTCTGTTTTGGTCTTCTCAGTTACAGAAGTAATAAGCCAAAGAGAGGTAAACAGACTTCAGCAATTCAAATTGACCTCCAGTACTCAGGAGACAATCTATAATCAATATAACTACTCTGGGTGCCTTTAAAAATAACCTTGAGGGTCTAATAAGGCTTTTTGATTAGCATCCATGAGAATACTGCGGCACAATGAGAAAGGACATACTGGACAAGCACATCAGGCATGAGGCAGAAGCGTTTAAGCTATACTGTACCGCATGTTATCCAAGTTTCATATACTTACAAACTCCCTCTCATTCAAACCTCATGTTGTGAGTTCAAACAACAGAGCTTCGTTCTCTGCATCATCGTACACAGAGCAGTCGAACTCACGGTTATGCATGTATTGTCAAAAAAAATTATCTAAAACACACAAGCTTCAGGTTGCAGTTATGTGAAACAAACAAATTCACAGCTGAGCACAAAGCAACACAAAGTCCAGTGCAGACAGCTTCACAGATTAAAAGAGCGCAAATCTGTTGCGTGAATTCTCATGAAAAACACTGATGTGGTGAGCAGGCATATGAAGAACAGAGATGCAGGGAGTCACATTTATGAAAAAGAGATGACAAGCTAGTTTGTAATTAAGGATTTAAAATTTACTTGTGATCACGATACCAAGTCAGTCAAAACTGGCACTGGAAAAACCAATCGACAATCACTCCTTCAGTCAATGGTTTATAATCCAATCCTCAATGGCACATGCTAAGGTACATGGAGTGGAGCAGAGGTGAGAAACAAAGTGAAGATTATCTTACTTCAACTCTGGGAAATGAAATGTGCTTACCAACAGCCACTCCTTTGACCACTCGTCATCCTACTGCTTTCAAACTTCAAGACAAGCGCATCATCACGTAGATACACCTTCAAGCAGGTGGCCCTGCTGTAAAGTCAAACCAAGTCAGGCCAAGTCCAGACATGTACATGGAAAAGGGCTATCTGTCAACCTCCAAGTTTGTGCACAGCATGGTAACAAGTGTCGTGGGGTGATTTATTTGGACAGATAATTTTACATCCAGGGTCTTTTTTCCCCTTCTTATCAGTACATCCTGTAAAAACATGATTTAATTAATATGAGACTGAACTCTTTTGGGAAACCATATGGGGGATTTTCAAGAGGTTGTGAGTCTGAACACACAGGGGATGTCTGCAACAATCCCTGGTGTAAACCTCAGCAGACAAAGCATAATAGTCTTGATTTAAAATGAGGATAAAAAGTCAGAGCTTGAAAACTAATTAGTTCACGCAGAAATGCCTACAGAGCTACAGATATAGCTTGCCATTTTAGTAGATGACTCATCCGGGCTTTCTGTTTATATAGCTACAGTGTTCTCAATCTAGAAAGCAAACACCTTAAACTACATTAAACGCCAACTTGTGCAGCCACAAAGTCTGACATCCGTAAATTACCCCTTACTGTGGCACAACACACCTCGTTTCTTTCCTCGTTCCAGCTGTCCATCATTATTTCTAATAAGAAAAGGTCAAGTTTGAGTTTCCACTAAAACTCAAAACCAAGGCACCGTGACACGCAACATGACTTCCTGTCAGTCAACAGAATGAAGAACTAAGATTTACCTCCACAAACCCTTACAGCACTAAAGATGAATGTGTCTAAGTCCAAACTGTCATTAATTTATTAAACATTTTGCACTGCAAATCAATTCACGTGATGTTATGCTGACAACTCTGATTGATCACAACTGTGGTATTAAAAATGAAATATTGATATTGTGTGAATAGTAAACGTGATAGTATAGTGTAAAAAATCCAGCAATAGTGTACTAATATTGTTATCATGAGTCTGTTTGGCCATGATAATTGTGTCGTGAAAATCTAATATATTGACAGCCCTAAACTGGACCAAGGGAACCAAACTACATGTTTTGAAGAAATTCAAGGGTCAAACATATTTTGTTTGGTAAATACATTTGAGGATGAGAGTGTAATTACAGGCTATGAATTTTGCTGGCAAGTGAAAAAAAATAGTGTCATCTGTCATCCTTAGTGTTTGTGAGAATAAAGTCCAGCATAGAAACACAGACCTTAACAAGGCTGGACAGGGTTTGACTTTCACTGTCTATAGACAGCTCCATCAATATTTAGCTTCTCCACCACCTCACCTCTTCTATGGATAAAAGCAAGTGGAGGCCAGAGTACGAGGAGACGCCACCTCTCCCAGTGATGCTAATTATCCCTGTTTGCTATCTGGGTAGCTCCCAGGCATTCTGATTGGATTTACCTGACAAAATAAATAAATGATCATCATAAAAGTGTAATGCCACCACTCTGACCTTTCCCCATACTCAGGCCATGTTAGCAAAGGTATAGTGGAGCAAACATTGTTAGAATCTTTTGTTCTTATGTTAGATGCTTTCTCACTCTTAAACCATTCTCGATACCTGCCAGGGAAAACCTTGCGTGTGTTCCTCACTCAGATTTTGCCCGCAGGTTCTTGTTAACCTTTTGGACTTTGATGATAGTTGACAGAGTTAAGAGAAGATAAATATATGAGATGCTTTGTGTATGTACCATAGCAGGCCTTGGCTGGGAGCTTGCAAGTATTCACACACCACAGCACTTTGCGTAAGATAGAGCCAAAACTAGTCAATCCTATTTAAACCTTGGGAAGAGAGGAAAAAAGCTATAAATGGTAGGGATATTTTAAGGGATATTTTAAGTTTAAAGCTGGTAATGTATCCATCTCATCCCCACATTAATATAAACCTACGCCTAACACAGCTTTGCCTTTTTTTCCACAACCTTATGACTAGTTGCAGTAAAAAAAAAAGAAAGAAAGAAAGAACAATAACTGAAACTAACTTCTGGATAAAAAGCACTATAAAGCTTATTTATATGGGAACTGACAAGAACCATAGTTCAAAAGCAGAACCAAAATCGATAAAATTCAAACAATACCCAGCCCTACAATTAATTTTATCATTTCAAAATGTCCTTTGTGACAAAAGGCATATTGCAAGTCAACATGGAACATGTTAGTACTCACACATTGGTGGAAGGTTACCCATGGGGGACATGTAGATACCTTGGCAATGGTATGATGACAGAACATGTGACAAAGGACAGGAGACATCCATTCTTCCCAGCGTCCCAGGACAGCTTCTTGGTCTTCTGTCAAACATGAAACAAAAATGTTCACATTTGTAATGTCCACTGGGTTTTTGTTTGTTTGTTTGTTTGTTTGTTTTCAAGAATCAGTAATTAAGTCATTTTCCATCTGACTCACCTAAGAGTTAGTGGTAGACAGATACACAGTAAAACAAGAGAGTGGCCTGTATGTAAGAGTTATCCCTTGTTCATTGTTTGCATGTTCAACAAAAACAATGGTTCTTCTAGACCACCTTTTCATTTTGTATATCTATAAATATTTAGTCATGTTTCCTGACGGGTTGCAGGACCTCAGTTTCATCTCTTCAGTAACAGTGCAGTAAAGTACCGCAAGCATTAATTAGCACATACACACCTGTTGTTATGCCGCTAGCAAATTAAAAGCTACGCTAATGCTAATTGCTAACGCCGGTCAGGGTTGTTTTTATTTCACAACGTGCCAATGTCGTACGCACAACCGTGTGGTCACCTGTGTGCTTTAATGCGTTGTCGCATTTCCATCCACGCCTCTCTAAAGTTCACCTTGGAAGACGCATGTGTTCTTAATCTGCGGCTGGCTAAGTCATTTATTCTTTCTTCTCATTCTTCTTCTAGTAGGTCGAATTTGCCAACCATAAACCTTAATTTCTGGTATCCTGGTGGTATTTCCGGTGAATGAAATTCCCCCGGCACTGCCTTTCTACGCGTATTTCTGTTTTTTGTTTTTTTTTGTTTTGTTTTTTTTCCTCGTTTGTTTGTTTGTTTGTTTGTTTAATAAATCGATAAACAAACAAAATAAAATATAATACTTCCGCTACCTCATCCTCATCTTCATCTTCATCTTCTTCTTCTTCTTCTCCTCCTCCTTCTTCTTCTTTTTCTTCTTCTACTACTACTATTTTTTTCTATAGCTGTTTTCCAACTGAGTTGTTCGAATGTGCACCATAATTTCTGCTATTAATCCAACTTAAATAAATGAAAAATGATTTAAATCGGATCTTCAGAATGAAACCTGCTAGGACCAATCATCATTCATACACTGTAAGTATGTTCAAGAAAATGAAACCAAAACATGGATGAATTAAAAACCCGTGGAAACCAGTGGTAGAATATGTTACTGTGCATTTTACAACTTCCCAACTGCCAAACCAAATAAATTCTGCCATTGTTCATTACAGAAAATAATATAAATAAATTTTAAAATATTTTTCTCATTTGCATTCACTTTATTAATTCTCCAACGTAATACACAAACATACATGGATGGCTGTAGCTATTAAAATCTTAGTAGTGTGGAAAAATATACTTGAGAATAATTAAAATTTTATTTTATCAGTTATGCTTTTGACATACTATTAGACTTGTACAATATCTGATTCTTCTACTTGGCTTCCCCTGGTGTAATGGGAGGACCAAGCTTCTGGGTCTGAAAAGTGAAGCCAGAGCTGTATCTTTTGTATGATGCTCCGATAGTGTATGCACCCCGCACCGCAATAAGGCTAAGTCCTTGGCAGTGGCCTGGGTTAAATGGTAAATGGACTTGCACTCATATAGCACATTTCTAGTCTGCTGACTCTTCAGGGCTCTTTACAGCACTTGTCACATTCACCCATTCACACGCACATTCATATACAGAGGCTGCCATGCAAGGCGCTTATTAGGTGTGATACAGCCCTTCCACAATATTTGTATGCTCAGCCATTCACACATACTCTCACACACTGATGGCACAGCCATTGGGAGAAATTTGGTGTTTAGTATCTTGCACAAGGACACTTTGAAATGCAGCCATAGCCATGGATCGAACGGGTTTGTTGAAGACTCGCTCTAATTCCAGAGTCACAGCAGATTCTGATCTTGGGCCCTTCGCTGTTTGTTCTCAGTTTCCTGTCTAAATCTGACTGTCCTTTCCGCTGTAATAAAGCAAACGCTCCAAAAATATTCCATAACTAACAGTGTGCGACTCCACTGGCTGCAAAGAAAGTCAGATTGTATGTAAACCTATGAGAAATTTACCCTACTTCTCACATGTTTTAAACATTTTCCTAATGAGTTAATGGTCTCATTCTTCTCTTCTGCAATACAACATGATGTTTATTTTGGAAATTATGATCCCATTTAGAATAAAATGGACAATATAGAAGGGTAAGCTTTTAGGTGTGGTTGTTAATGTCAAGTCACCACAATATGTTGTTGGGTTCTCATTCAGATCCAATCAGAATAGAGGAGTAGTAACGCATATCCTCCCCAGCTTCACCATCTAGCCATAATACAGACACTTCTGACCCTGAGAAACCTAGATAACGAAGGCCATAATTCCACTGACAACTATATATAGTTTCTGGTTTAGTCAAACACTAGTAATAGTGTTTATTTTGCACAAACAATGTAGCATGTTAATAGTCCAGTTAATGTGAAAAGGATGTTCTGAAATTGAATTGAGTCAAGACATATGAACTCTAGGATTAGGATTAGCTACACTCTCTATCTTTAGTGAAACACCATCAGATGGGATGATGATCAGTAAACACACAATACAACACATTAGCAGGAACAGCAGAAACTTGTTTCAGTCACTGGGACTGTGCAGTTTACCTAGGCCATGGGACAGCCCCTAGAAGTCAGCTCTTTTTTTTCTTTCTTTCTTTTTTTGCCTTGCCTGTCTGTCTGTCACTCTCTTTCTCTCCGGCTCAGAGGCTCACTTTATTGTCTCTGTCAGTTGTGAGCTGGTGGTTTGCCTCCACTCACTGTCACCCCTCTGTCAGGCCCTGACCGATAAAGCTAGCACCAGCGCCAATCTCCCCTTCTTCAGCTCCGTTGGCTGTTCCTGGACTCCATTCCACCACTAATTAGCTCTTCAGAGATTTCTCTTCATGGAAGCAGGGGGTTGGTGGTGGGGTGATGGGGGTTTGAGAGGTGGGGTGGGGTAAGGAGAGAAGAGGCAGGAGGATGTATGCGGAGGAGTAAGTCTTATTGGATATCATAGCTCCAATGAGTGTGCACTGATTCTTGTACTGACAGACCTATGAAGTCCAAAGCAGATAGATAGATAGATAGATAGATAGATAGATAGATAGATAGATAGATAGATAGATAGATAGATAGATAACATAAACAGCAACATGTCTCAAGGCTAAAGTACAATATGAGGCATTAAGGTGCAGAGGTGTCTCACTAATGTCCTGCCTCTGCCGGGCCAACATGACCACTGCAGGTCTTCAGGTGATTAACATGTTGGCAGGGGTTCCTACATGAAAAGACCCCTGTTTCTTTGTCTTCTGGTGTGTAAATATTGTGCTAGCGGAATATGAAAGTAGTGCAACTATAAGGTACAAAAACATAGGGAAAAAAGATCAAGAGTGGGTCTCACATCAAGGAGGACCCTGAGGATGTCTTTGTTGTCAACTTCAGAAGGGGGAAGAGAGGAGCAGAGGAGGAAACTGGCAGAAGGGGGAAAGATGCCAGAGAGAGCTCAAAGGATTCGGTCTGGGCAAGGTGATCGGTATTCCTCGGCAGTCTGCCTTCTGGCTCAGATCAGTGGGAGTAAGCTGGCAGCCAAGCCAGAGGGCATAACAGCACAAACACACCTTCAGCACTACACTGCTAGAGGGTTGGCTTCACAATCTAGAGGGGCGGGAGTTGGAGGGAGAGACAGAGGCAAGAGCAGGAGAAAATAAATACACTGTAATTATCTTCAAATCATCAACCCCTGACATCCATTGTAAATATGGACATGTGTGTATGTGCACATATCCCAGCAAAAGCCACAGTGCCTTACCTACTGTTGTATCAAAACAATAGTGTATTACGTGAGACTCAGTCATGGGTTATGAGTGGTGAAGTACGGTGGTAACCAGTCAGGCATTCATCCTCAGGCCAGCGATGTCTTCTCTACTCACATCATCACCTCCCTCTTGGATGAAATCCAGAAACCCTCAATGTGTGACTCATGGAGAGACTGTACCGCTCTTCAAGGACTTCCTGCCGCCATGCCAGGACACAAGCCTGACACACTCCTTGCATTAGACACCTTCATGGCCCTTGCTGATGTCCTGTTATAGCTCTGACTAAAGGTCTAAACAGGTACTTGGTGAGTGGGCAGAGATGGGCAGGGTACACCAATGAAGTGTTCACACACACACAGGCGCACGTGTTGTGACAGGTACCAGATGTCCTGGTAAAGGCCAGCTGTCTCCACGGACCACCGTTTCCCATACACATGGGCACTTGTAAGCGCACACCGTGCACACATGTTGCATTTGGCCGAGATGTCCCTCAGCACCTGTGATCTGACACACAGTAAGTGGATTGTGATTACTCTAATATTCTGCTATCCACGTTTAGCTTCATAACCAAAGGAAAAATAAATGTCCCCCTATATTTTAAAGGTTTCAGCCCTTAAAAAACAATATTCTCCAGAAGTCCATTTCAATTGTCTTGTGTCTTGACATAATGAATAAGTCTCTGACAAAAACCTGGTTCTCAAAGTCCTTCAGACGCCTTCACCTGTTCATGCCCTCCGATCAATTGAACTGTGTTAGATGTCTGCTGTTTGTTAAACTGATATTTTTATCCACTGTATTTATCCACACTGATGTACATTTGTTATGAGATTCATATGCAGAAAAGCATTCATTGTACATCTTAAGGAATATTATGTTAGTGTTATTTAATTCTTCACAAAGAGCGCTGGTCACAGAATAAGTTACTTTATGAAAGAACTAATTCCACTTCAAGGTTCTTTGGTTTGATGTAGTGTCTGTTGGTTCTGCAACTTGTCAATCCCTGCAAGTATGCAAAACATTGATTATTCTGAATAACAAATGAATTCTTCATTATACTGTGTACAATTTCAGTGTGAATACTATCAAAACGAAAAAAGATATTTCATATAAACATATAGACTGACTGCATTTGTACAGACTGGATTCTGGCCACAAATGTAAAAAAAACAAACTTGGTTTAAGTACATATTAAATCATAAATCTATTTCTAAATCTCCTCTTTCATTATTTATCCCAAATATAATTACATTCTCGTGAAGTTAGACCTTGAGTTTCTGTTAGGACTGATGTGTAGAGAAACTCATTTAAGAGATGTGAATACATTTTTGATGTGCTAAATCCAATAAACTCTTAATGATGAATCTTCATTATTATTATATATCTTAGATAATATCGTGTTGTAATTGATCAATATGATGCCATCTTGAACCTCCAGTAATGTCCTCTGAGATTTTCAAGAGCATCACTCTTCAAGGCTGTAGTGGAGAAGAAACGAAAGTATCGGCCAGTGTTGTCTCAGATGAAACTGACGTTCTGGTTGTGCTTTTCGATCTCACTAACAGATCAACCAAGTTCTCTCCTTTAGATGGAAAAGGTCCTTGCTGTTTTGAGGTTTTAAGTAGAATCTTAATGTGTGTTTTTTTTTTCCTCTTCTGAACAGCCCTTAACAACCCTTATGGACAAGGTCAACACATTCACATGGCCAGATATGGAATTAAATAAATAAATGCAAGAAACAATTAGCAATGCATCAATAGTCAGATCAATAGTGATGTTGGTAATTATCACTTTTGGGATACGGGAGATGGTCTTTCCTTATTGATGCTCTCTAATTCACGGGTATAACCTCAGGGCCTGCAGAATAAATCAAAACACATCAAGGTAAACCACATTCCCAATTCCTTTATGACAGATGTGAATAAATATTGCCCCATAACTTAAAATTTATAACCTGAACTCAGCCTGCATGAACATGCATGTTCTGGTCATCATGAAATGTTTTCTATTTTGACTCCAGCTTTCATTAGGTCTTTATGCTTCAGTGCTAATTAATGCTAATTAACGGTGGTGGAAAAAAGAAAGACTAAACAGATGCATTTTATCACTTTAAATCATGTTTCATATAGTCTTATATTTGAAAAAAGGTTTAAAATGTTTGTTTAACTGCACATTTATTGTATGAAGTAAATCTGTCTAAATAGTTAATATCCACAAATCTTTTTGTGCTTATATTTGCCTTGTGTTTTTTTAGGAGTTGTCATTGCTGTTGAATCAGTATTTCTCAACTACAGCAAATTGTTTGTAATTGAATCCATATTTATTTAATGTCCCTGTTTTTATTTTCTCCCACTCAGGCATGATGTTTAATGAAATGTGACACTTTATTTAATTTTAGACAATTTATTTCAGGCTGGATGAAAAAGCAGATGCCAAATTAAGTCTGACCCAGCCAGCTTGCTGTACCAATTACAGTCTATCATATTAAACTCTATCACAGTCAGAAAAAAGCGGACACAGCTTCACACCGGAACAAAAGCCATGCGCCCAGAGTATTTAACCAAATCAAATTTAAACACTGTAAAACATTTGTCTTTGTGTGTCTCTCAGTTATATGAACCTCTTCTTATACTACTCTACTGTCAATGTGTCACAATAGTGATTACACTGAGTTTATATTTATACTGATTCTTACACTATATGCATATAGTGCATATATTTATACTGAATGTTATGTTTGAGGGCAACAAATAAGGATCTTTAGTAATGACTAATCAGTTGATTATCAATTAATCAATTCATTAATTAAAAAAAATAAAAAAAATAAAATAATAAAAACGTCATATTCAAGGTGACCATCAAAATATTCTGGAAATCCAGATGGTAATCTTTCAGTTTTGGGCTTTAAAAATAATTTCAACAATTAACAAACAAATTAATTAATGAAAAGATTTTTTTGCTGATCAGAATATGTTTATGTATTTGCTCACTGATGACATCATGCTCACTTAATCAAATTTATAATAAATGTCTACTCGATTGTATCGTCAATGAAAGAAATGTAGTGCTCAAACTACGTAAGTTCTACGTATACACATTTACTTTATACTATAAACTTCTAATAAAATGGAGTTAAAAGGTGCTGAAAATGTGAGATCCATCCATATGTGATGAAAATGTGACTGTTGCGTCCATACTCTCCCTTTCTGTCTTCATCATTCCCCTGTGTTGCCATATAAGACTCTAGCACAATCCCTGACCATCAGCTCTCCCAAGAGAGGTCTTGCTACCGTTTATTTTCAGTTAAACCGGAATAAGTTGGCTCAGGTTTTGAGCTTAAGGCCTCATTTTGGTTTTGTCCTAGCTTACCTCTGAGCTCTCACAAGAACTAGACTCTCTCCAGACACACTGGAGAACATTGTGAGCCTGTGCACCATCTGAGCCTGGGCCCCTCAGGCCCCTGCTGTATCAATAATGCAGACATGACCACACTGATGAGAGGAGACAACTGGTGTTTAGGAGGAGCAAACCCAAAAGAGTGCTCTGTCTCTACACAAGTTAACTCTGCTCTCTAGTTGCCACTGATTTAGATGTACAACTGCTAGAATGATTTCTTGGCTTTGTGCAAGAGCTTTGCCGCCATGGACGTGCTAGTGCTTGTATGAGCATTGGCATGCATGTGCATGTGCACACACACACACACACGCTCCAAAGTCCATGCACACACTCAGTCACTCAGGTGAAGGAAGGCACACACCACACCAAGCCTTGTTGATGGGTCCATTGATTTTTGAAGGCCTCACTCCTTCTTCCTCTTTTTTCTTTGATTATTAATTCACAGAAGCAAAAGAGAACTGCCCAGTGCTTTTAAATCTTAACTGTTCACTGAAGTACCATCTGTGGGAAATATGTGCCTTGCAGTGGGTATACATATGTGTTTGACTGGGGCAATTAATAACAAAGTCGTCATTTTATTATTTTATATATATATAGTACAGGTAATAGGTAGTACAACATTAATGCTTCCTCAGGTTGGGCTTATCACTTCTCTCAATACTATCATATTGCATTCACTATACTATAAAATCAAAATAAAAAACTGAAGATTAATTAGAGCGTTCCCATTTACTAAATTTTATGTCTATAGGATACATTGGCAGTAAAAATTACTTCCTCAACAGTTTGACATTTCCCAATTACCTAAGTCCAGTATGATGATGAAATCAAAGCGTAAGTGCTGAGTGCTGGGTTATGGCCAAAGGGTAAGAAGTGCTGGGTGTTGGGAAATAGCCAAGCTGATCAATTGGGAATAAAGATTTTCTCTGGCTGAAGGGTTTTTGAAAGTTTTCTTTACACACACACACACACACACACACATATATATATATATATATGTGTGTGTGTGCGTGCATGTATGTATATGTATGTGCATATGTGTATGTATTGCTGATGTACAAACAATTCCAATTCATGATCAAGTGGCCAGTTTGTCATTTCCAAAAGGATTCACTAGAGGGAGCAAATACAAAGCTCCTGAGTCTTTCCACACTCAGCAGACAGAGGTGGACGAAACACACTGCAAATGTTTTTTTTTCCATTTATCTACTATGTATTCGTTTTAAATAAAATACTATATATTGCAAATAAAGTTAAAATACACTATAATAAGTAAATGTCAAATTCTGTATATTGTAGAAAGGTAGTTTTATATACTTCTTACTACCATTCCCCGCATTCATTCCTGTGCAATACTTTCCTTCAGACAAATCACTTTTCATTTTGAATGAGGAACATTCACAAATGATGGTCAGATGGGGATACAGATGGGGGTAACAAGATTTTCTCCAAAGCAAAGCCACTGAATGTTTGTGAAAATAATTTCACAAAGGAGGTGCAGTTCAATACTGCATGTTGGTCTCTTTTTGATCACTTTACTTGGCCGTGTTTATTTGTCCGATGTTGTGATGCTGTTGATTAGTGAAGATAGATTAATGAATCATAAAAAGACATGTTAGAAGTATCTTCTCTGAGGGACACATCCATTCATCTGCGGAGAAGCTCGTAATGCATTTTTCAATTTTCACTGCATAATTAGACACATTGATGAATATTAACAATTAAGTCTTTCAAATGTCTTATTTTATCTGATGCCAGATAAAGACTGCTGCTCTTAGTGAATTAAATCCTGAGATGCTCCTTGCCGAAACATCTAAGATTCACCCAGAAGGCTGGGCTCTGTTTGCTCCATGCTCGCTGCTCAGGGCTCCCAGTGCACACCCCTCAACTAGCACCCACCCTTCCACTCTTCCTTTTTTCCTTTTTCCCCCCTCCATGATTTTTTTTCCCTTTTTGCTTGTTTGATATATTTCTTTCCACCCCACCACCACTGCATTCAAAGACTTATACAATATACATGCTCCATCTGGTCAAACTTGGTGAACTTAAATATACCTGTCAAGTGCAACTTTAAAGTTTCCCTCGCAACCTCTACTAAGTCTCGCCCAATCCACCAAGGCTTTAATTAAAAAGCAGCCCCAGTTCCAGGATGTGCTTCTAAATGAGGGAGTTTGTGCTGGCAGACGAGGAGCTGGGGTCTTGCATTGGGACCCGGCTTGTGGCTTTCATCACTTCCACTCCACAGCTCTGAAGTTCCGGAGAGGCATCTGTCTGACTTGAATTGGAGAGATGGAGAGATGCACAGTGAGAGAAATTTAGACAGAGGAGAAATTGAAGAAGCGAGACAGGGAGGAGGAGGGGGAGGAGGAGGAAGAGGAGGGGGTGAGGAGAATATCATGTGGGGGCTGATACCCTCCTTTTGTTCCGACTGTGCAGAAGGAAAGTGAAATGTTAAAGGTAGAGTTGTTCCTGCATTAATACAGGACTTTGAATGATTGCTTTTTAGTATTCATTTTAATTTGGCAGAATTGTATTTAATTTTTCATAATCAATTATACCATTTTACTTCCTCTTCCACTTCATTTCAAAGTGCAATTCATGAGGTGTGTATTTTAGTATATATATATTTTTTAAAACATACAAAACAGCACTAACGTGAAACATAATGCTGCATTGGATGAAATTGGATTAATTGCATTTGTATATTTCTGCATAAGTTGAACTGAAATGTGTTGACATAAATAATTGATCAGTCTAATAAGCAGGTAAGTTGTAAAACTGGGAATATCTGAATTTTGCTGTTAAAAAGTACAGAACTCTATGAAAATAACCTTCTATCCTCATCTGTGTTCTTCTCAGCATCTCTTTAAGGGTCTGTAACTTTTAAACATTTTTGAAAACCAACCAACTATGACATCTAGTGGTCATTCCTATCAAGCACAGCACTGCTGGGAAATGTTGGACAACTGTGAGAGGTCTTAAATAACTGGTCAAAACTGAGAGGTTAGAAATATGTGAGATATTAAGCATCTAAAGAACTCATTAGGGGATGAAAGGTTTAATTCCACAACAAACGCAAAAGCAAATATTTGCCTTTTTTGCATCGGGTGAAGTAAAATCACAAAATGTACATTCTTTATTCATTACTATTGAACAAAACTAAAAATATTTACTGAAAATCTATATCCAAGTGGTGATCTGGCCTCACACATCTGATGTTTGTGACTTAAGGTTCCCGACCTTGGGGTCAGGACATCCCCGAGAAGATATGAAGGGTTACAAGATGATTAATAAGACAAGAAAGTTAAAAAAGCAAATATCTTCTACGTTTGTTTATGTTTTGTCTTTGCAGCTTTTTTTTGGAGAACCACTGGATAGTTTTACCTCTTCTGACTGAAGTGTTCATAGCTCTTTGACAAATGGTTATGCTTTGACTCTGAGAACTTGAGAACATCTAGTTTGGAAACAACTAGCTTAGACATCCAGATTTTATCATAGTTTCAGTTTAGAAGAAGTTGTAAATGCAAAAAACCTTCTCTTTTCCTGTTCTATTTTTTGTTTTATTACTGTTTATAGAAATTGTCATTTTACATTTTAGAAATCAAAAGGCCCGGAACACCATGACCGTTTTGACCATTCCAGGCGGAGAGCCAAAGCGCACTGAACCCTGTGAAAGGTCACAAATTTCTCACGCATGTCTCAAGCCGGTCTCCAAGAGTGCTTTTTGCTTAAAGTTTGTGCTTCCATAATGATAGTATGCAACATAAGGGTGTTTCCAAAGGCTTCCAGTCTGTATTGATGTTGAGCTATAAGTTTAAGGTACTAGGGGACAGTATGAGTTGGTTTGAAAGGATTAACCAAACTACTGTAACACAACTGCCATGATTTCACTATGATAAACATGATGATAGACATGATTATAAATATACTTTGGACATTTTTGTCCATTAACACAGAGACAACTGGTAGGCGTGTACTTATCCATCACTTCTGGTGTCATTACACATCAGCTGTTTGTCTCTGATGAAGGACATCAAAGGAAGGGTTCAAATATCAAATACCTTAGACAGTCATATAGACATATGGAGGTGGTCGGTGCCATTATATAAACAGTTCTGCTGCTACTCTTTCGATTTTTTTTTTTATCAAGATTGTTTACTGGGCAACTGATGGAGGCATTTTGTTGCGTCTTTGCAATTTTAGAAGAAACACAAACAGCTGTCCAGCTGCTACATGATACACCCTGCGTATTCCCTTTTCTCAAAGAAGGCTTAGTGGCAGTAGAAAATTTGTTTCAGATGGCATAGTTTACCCTGCACCAAATGTGACATTTTTTCTTTTATCCACATTTATCTTGTTTCCACCTTCATTGTACCAAACTATGTTCTTTTTTTTTTGGTTGTTTCCATCAAAGCTAATAAATCATCACCTTTGAATAAACAGGAGTGCTCTATATATTTATTCCAAAAAAAAGTTAATCAGCCTATGCAAATAACAAAATAAACTAATTACATCCAAATTAAATATTTACCAGAGAGGGCCAAAACTGAAAACCTTAACCCAAAGTGTCCATTTTCACAGAATAGTTTGTGATATCTGCTAGATACATCTTTGAAAGTAAATACAGCTCTGTTTAGAGAGCTTTTGTATATTTGTATTTGCTTGCATCAAGTCAGACCAGTGTTTAGCATTCTCTTCCCATTTGATCTTTTATTTCCAGTCCCCTTTTCTGTGACCAAACTCATTCGTGCCATCGTCCGCCAAGGAACCATTCCAGCCTTCAGGCCTTAACCAATTAAGTGCTACCATATGGAGGGTAGAGGGTACCACTGAAGTTGTCACATGTTTGTGATTATGCACTACAGAAGCAATCACAAAAGGCATCAAGGCATTAGGTTTTAGGGTTTTTGTTTTTTTTTGGGGGGGGGGGGAGAGTTTGGCATTTTTGATACCAAGTATGAAAAAGAGCAAACCTATAGGAAACAAAACATTTCTGCTGAGAAAACGTCCGTGAAGAATGCCTTATCTGTTCCACATATTAGCAATAACTATGCTCCACGAAGATTAACACTGATTTTCAGGGTAAAGTCATGAGACCTTCACATGCATGGATAGATGTGATTAGTGGTCTTTTGGCTGCCGTTTCTTGGACCAAATGCAAGTTTATCAGTGTTTGCACTTTTCAACCTATGTCTATCAAACCAAAGCAGTCGGTTTTCATTTTTATAAACTCTGGGACTCGCTGTATGTAAATAAATCATAACAGTCACTAGAGTCACTCTGTTTTTTGTCAGACTGGTCGGTGCACATTCTTTCAGCTACATCTGTGCCGCTAAGCTTGTTTGCTAAGTTCTATTTTGTTCTCATCCTCATACCTTTTTACAATATCCCCCTTGTTTCTTGTTTTCAGTTTTAGTGCTTTTAGTTTTATATTGGGAGGCTTTTCTTGTATAAAGGAGTTCATTTGTACCAAAGTTTATAAAACAAATGTTACTAAAATCTTACTCTGACTTGTTGGTGGCTTTAAGAGTTGTATGGAGGATACTGCAAGATACAATTTTTAATGGGTGGTGGGTTGTGGAGAAAGACACGATAGGTGATATGCAGTTAATTCCTCATAACCAAGATTCATAATTACTATAATTTGCCATGTTTTATTGCTATAAAATCTTATTTTGCATACCATTAATATGAGTGGATGTAAACAATGTTTCAATTCCCTTCCTCTGTTTTATCTTACAACACACCTTTTCGCCTCTCTGTGTCATTGTGAGATATTTCCACAATTTCTTTGCAGAATGGAAGCCATAAAGAGAACAGAGTGGGAGCACAGGACTCATAAAGGGACGACTGTTAAACCAGATCAAAACCAGCTGTGATTTCATCTCGGTCCCCTGTGTCTGAAAAACATTTGTGTGTCATGTAAATACACACCGCCGGCATGCCACATACACCAAAGTACACTCACATATGATCTTTCTGATTGTTTCCTTCCACACTCCCTTATCGTTTCACACCTCAGACCTTCTCCTGTTCCCATTCAGTGAACTACTTGGAAATTAGAAGACACACAAATGAAGGGAATAATATGTGGTTCAGTCAGTCCCTGACAGACAGACAGTGAAGCCAAGGGAAGCAATACATGGCTATACATACACACACAAGCACACACACACACATACATTGTTTTCTTAGCGTAATTAAATCGTCCCATGCTCGGCCCATGGGATCTCCCTTGAGGCCTCGGAGGCCCACACCAACAGTCCCCGCAGGTCACAGGGGTGGCTGTTTTCCTTGGACATGTTTCATGAGACTGCATGTGTTCTCTCTGGGAATTAGGTCCTTTGGAAAAAGGCACAACTCTGGAGATCTGGATTCCGGACATCAGAACGATTGTTGAGCACAGACTCATTTCAGTGCTGCACCATAACACCACAAACAACCTCAGGTCTTAAACTGAAGAAGCTCCCACTGGATGACCTTGCATCCACAATGTGACAGAGGTCACTCCAGGTCTTCTCATGTTTGCTCTTTTTATGTTTTATTAAGGAAGTCACGATGTGGTGATGTTCACAGTCCACCGTGAGTTTTGGATAAGAGGACTTTTATGAATTTGTCTTCTTACTCCTTACTCTTCGTGTGGTAGGAGAAGAGTGAGGCAGGGAGGAAATTCTTGTTAATTGTTGTCTGTGATAAACTGAAGGTCTAAGTTAATGAAGGAAAATATCAGAAAATTACACACCAGGGAGACAATAAACATTTCATAGATCTGAAAGAAACATTTCCTCTTTCACTTAAAAAGTCTGTCAGATGTCTTGGTCCCTTTGTGTAGGCTGTGCTGCAGTAGTCTTTGCCACTACATCAGGATTGTTGTAATACAACATCCAACCACTTGTGTCAGACCTGAGCACAATGGTGCTGGGTGACAATTTCAATCTATGAGAAAGGAAGAAAATATTTGCCATTTTCAAATATAACCAAATATATATTCAAATAATAACCAAATAAGATTTGGTTAAGAGCAGCAACATTTTATACCAGTTGAAGGTGAGAAAACGCTTTGTGTCTCTGAATAATATGAGCTGTGTGAGTAATGAGTTATATGGTAACAACAACTTGACCTGACAATTGAAGGAAAGCTTAAGAGATGTGCTTGGAGCTAATGGATTGTATTTTGTAAGTGAGTGTCTGACAAAAAAAAAGATACCAGATGTCAGTGGTAGCTGTCATTAGTGTGTGGCAGGTGGATGTGTTATATAATGTGAGCCAGAGGTCACAAAAAAAACTGAAAGTAAAGGAGGACCTGGAGTTGAGACAAACTTTTATTCCATTTATTGCAAAACCTATCAAGAGCTAAATTCAATATACAAATTCATTAGCAGTAGATGAACAATTCATTTTGTGTAAAAAAAAAAAAAAAAGAAAAACTATGTCATAAGCTGAGTACAAAACAACAAATAAAACAATGGATAAGGGCCCTTATAAGGGCAGTTTAAGGGCAATTTATGGCTTGTAAACTGGAATATCATTGATTATTACAAATAGTTGAAAATGAACTTGAAGAACACTGGACCTCCTGCTGATGTGGAGCTTTAAGTCCATCCTCAGGTTAGACATATTGATGACTAGCCCATTTGAGCAGACAGCCAGCAGGCTTGGGTCATTAGTCTGGCCGCCGTGGCTATGACACCAGATGGAATTGGAGGTATGGCTGTAGGCTGTACTGTGATCCAAGACTTCTAAACATGTAATCCACTCTCCTCTGAGGGTCCCTAACCACAGGAAGCCTCTCATGCTGCTCTACTGATCTCTACCTCATGGCCGAAACATGTTTCACCCAGTGTCAACAATAAATAAATAATAAATATATGACATCATATTTTATATGGCGCTAAAGGTGTGGTGAAATTACTTCCAAAGCATTGATCCAGCGTGGCTTCTTGTTGTTTATGATGTCTGCATTGTTTGTTCAATAAGAAGGACCAGAGTCAGCGTATGGATTTTTTGATGCTGTTAGTTCAAAAAGAATAGATATAATGTAATTCTCTTCTGTGGTACTATGTAACATGAGAGCTTTGTGAGGTTAACAGTATCTTTGAAGAGTATGATCTCAATTGTAAACCAGACCTATAGAGAACAATTAACTCAAAAGGGCAGTCATTATGTGGCTGCATTGTCCATTTAGTCTACTCTCGATGTAATGTAGTGTAATGTAATTAGTTGTCCCGTATGGCTTTGGTGTTTTCAAAAATACAATTAGTACATTAAGAATGCAGTGCTAATAGTACCTAGAGTTCTCATCATGGTTAAATCTCTTAAGAAAAGGCTCAAGATAGAAATTACTCTCAAAACAAAATATTTATGCTGATTTGCAATATGGGCTTTGGCATGTAGACTGTACTGTATGTATATGCTAAATTAACCATTGCCAGGGGGTCTAATAAAATGTTCGTGCCTAGACAAAGATGTGTATAAAACTTAGGCCATTAACAGGCATTTTTGAAAGTCAAGTCACAGCCTCACCAACTGCAGCTCTGACTTCTGGAAGAACATTCAGTGTAAACAAGCTCAGGAAATGACAATCGTGATGATGTCAGAGCATGTTAATCGCCTTGGTTAAAAAAGACATTTCTCAAGCTTGCTGCAGTCGGACTGAAATCTTTCGAAACTACTCAGGTCATCACTACCGTCATAGCGAGTTTTTTTTTTAATGACATCTTACAGAAGGTCTCTTCGTGGAAGATCAACACATCATTAGAATCCCTCTAAATCATGGTCATCTATTGATTTATCTGATTTTTATCTTTAGAGCATGTGTGGTTTGTTGGATCTTTCATTTTTTTTTCTAAGTAACAAGACGGTGAATACACTTGTCCATCAACCCAGCAACCTCAACAAACATCTGTCAGAGAAACACACCCAACAGAAACAACATATCATTATAAAAGCACAAACTCTGCAGTTAATAACCCGTATCTCCAAACTTACAGTAAGTAACATAAGTAATGGTAGCCGTGCCCTGTGGCATGCCGGGCAGTGAACATTTCCTCAACTTTGATCATAAAACACAGGAAACACCCATCAGAGAGCACCACTCCTTCTACACTGGCACTGATTGCATGTATGATATGTAAAGATGAAGAGATCCAGCTTTTCTGGCAGCAAGATACGAAAACAATGGGCACAAAATGACATAAGAGTACAGAAAACACAGCATGTAGCATGTGTTTCATCATACCCATTACAAGTCTGTGAATCAATACATTTTTACAATAAGCAACAGCTTGTAAAAGGTTTCTAATTTGCCACTAAATATTCGTTTAGGAGCTAATAAATAATTTATAGATGTGACACAAATCAGTCTTGATCATAAGATCTTAGTAGTAGTGAGTTGTTTTCCTTTGTAATGTGAAAGGGGTTACACATATTGATGAACCCATATTGACGAAAGAAAATGATCTCCATCACAGTTCCTTTTAGTACTAGTTTCAGTTTATCAGCTCATTCTATTGATTTTCTTAATGTTTCAGTTCATGTTCAGTCAGTGCCGTCTCCAGCCACAGCAGGCAGGGAAAAAGTTCTGATAAACCATAATGTCCAGCATCAAACTTCTGAAACACAAAAGTACTGACTAGCATTTAGCACCTAAAGTGCTAGACATGTCCTCTAAGCAGTTGGGGTAAGGCAAAACAAAGCTAACATTAATTATTAATGATTGTTAATGCCTTAAATGTACATCACCCAGATCAAAAACCAATAATGAAGCACTTCTTACCATTTGCAATTGAAGACTTGATAGCTGATTGAACCATTGGAAACTTACAACCCCTGGTTAATGATGTTATAACGCTTCAAACTGTAGACTTGATAAGTTATTGAACACTGGAAAAACCTGCAACCTTTTACAACAAGCCACCCGGATTGCAGTGATGTTGGTAAGTTATAAATATTCATATGTTTTAAGGTTAGGGTTAGTGAAACCCGATCCTTTGTGGGCAACGAGGCTTTCATTCAAATGTGAGCTCATCCTGGCAAAGCAAAAGTTTTTATTTATGCATTATAACCACTTATTGAAGATCTGTAAAGCATTATAAATGATTAAAAGCAATTACTCAGTCAACACAGTGACAATAAATTTAAAAGTATGCTATGATATAAAGTATTACCAGTGAATCGTATCAATATAGAAACAATTATCTCAGATTTTCCAATCAGCTGCTGTTGCTGCATGTTAAAACAGTCTTTTCAGTGTTGTGTTTCAACTTGAAAACAAGCTCTCTGTTTTAATTGTCTACACAGGTGGGCCTCTGAGTATGCTTTGACCCTCAGGGCTGAATGAGGAGCCCATTATACAGGTTAAAGGTCAGTTTAGTGCTTGGGGCTAGTTGATCTGAGTGGTGCTTAGATATGCATATCCCATGAATCACAGCAATCATAGCTAATCAGTGTGATTATCCATTTATTTTGACATACAAGGCCGTTAAAGATATTATTGCTTCTGTAGCCTTATAGATTTGCATCAACTGTTTCTTAGCCTCATGACTACTCATTAAACCACAGGATATAAAGAAATTGCAATTGTCACTTTGCTTATGTCTTTGTGTGGACAGTTGCAACTAAATGTCATTATTATCAGCATAGTATACATCACAGGATGTCCTGTACACACACAAATATAAATTCACATCACACACCATATTTCAGCAGAGACATAATCACTGCCAGATGGTGTCTTCTGCCCCCCAAACCTCTGACAACCCCTTTTCTTTGTCTCTTACTCATAAATGCGATATCTGGGGAGTTGCTGTCCAGTTTGTGGGAGGAGAAGAACTCAGAGGGAGGTCGTACAGTATGAAGGGTCAGTTGAGGCCAGGAAATCCCATGGTCCATTAATCAACACAGACAATAAACTAAATAAAACCATGAAAGGTAATATATATAAGGGACAAATAGTCCCCAAGTATTGCATTTGGGGACTCTTTGGCAATGGATTAATGTGCATGTGGCATTCTTTACATCAGCAGCGTGAAATATGTGCTATCAACCCAAATAAATTATATTCAGTTCAATTCAATTTATTTATTTATGTAGTGCCAAATCACAACAACAGTTGTCTCATGACACTTTCCAATTAGACCAGGTCTAGACCAAACTCTTGAATTTGATCTCTGGAGAGACCCAACAAAACCCAACAAAACCTCCATGACCGAGCACTTGGCAACAGCGGTGAGGAAAAACATGAGCAGACCCCAGCTCAATGTGGGCGACCATCTGCCTTGACCAGTGGGGTTGCGAGAGAGAGAGAGAGAGAGAGAGAGAGAGAGAGGCAAGTTACATAGACATCAACAGAGATGCATAACAACAGTGATAACAGCAGAGTATTGGAATGACAATGACAGTATCAACAATACTAACAATATTAACAAGTACATGTCCAGTATGGCTCAGTGATGTGTTTTTGGAACAATTCTTGGACAACAACAGAGCTCTTTAGCGCGAGTACACAGTCAGTATTTGTGAGTAATTCATTAGTGGTCTTAAATTTTTCTTCATGGGGTTTGTTGACAATTAGAAAAACACAGAATATTGTCAACCTTTCAACATTTTTAAAGGCATTGTACATGTTATATGAGCAAAAAAAAAAAAAGAACATCGTAATTGCAACAAATTTTTAATGGGATTCTTGCTGCTGCCCAAAAATAAGCCCACAAACAGCTTCCAATTGTGTGTATGACAGCTTTGACAGGTGCAAGCCATACAACGAGCATGTGTGTGTGCATGTGTTAAAGTTAGACTCGAGCAACCCTAATTGTTATTAACCCATTTTAACACTAGAATAGAAATTTAATCACCTCTGTGTATGCGGGACTGCAGTTACTTTTAGCTCATCCCTATAGGTCACTGGCTGGTGTAGCCTTCATATTCAGCCCCTTGCAGTGTCAGTCCTGTTTCAGAAGTTGAGTAATTTGGTATTTAATTTCATAATTTGAAGTCCAAGAAGTATCCTATATTCATAGGTGGTTCTTGGTGAAGTTGCATTAGTTACATATCACTGATTTTTTCTTTTTTTTTTTAACCCTTTTTATGTTAAAATGCTTTGCACAGCCTTGACTTTTACACACAAATCATAGTTCATTGGCCTTTATAATTGTAAGTAATTTATGGAGTGATAAAGCACCTTATTCAGAAACTTCATAAATACAATACATCAAAGCAGAAAGAACACTGCAAGCAATCAGGAGAAATAAGTGGAGGGATTAAGTGTTCTGGAGGGAGGAGGGGGTAAGGCAGGCGGGCGCTCGGTCCAATCAAAATAGCAACTGGATATGATGGTCAGTTGGGAACAGACTGAGAGGAAAGCATTGGCGAACAAAAAGGCATCTCTTGACAGACCACCATCATGCGCTACATGTCTTGATATACGAGAAAGCACTTTGTGAATCCGTCTTTAGCCAAGGAACAAGCAGTTTCATTAGTTTCTGCAAGGCTTTATTTTCTGCTTAAAATACCTTCCTAAAAACACTGCTCTTACCAAGCACATGGATGCAGTTATACAGTGAAATGCATTAAAAATGTTGTCTGGTATCAGATCTTCATCAGGCAACAAGCTTGGCCTGAAAAACATCTGGAAGTTCAACACAGAAACTCCATCAGTCTTGCTCAACTCGGGTTTGTTATCCTGCGTTTTGGCCACTTGATCTTCACAGCTGTGTTTATAAGTAGCACGGCACGTTCAAATTGTCCACAGATGTTTTTCAAATGTAACCTACCTGAAGTTAAAGACTGCAAAGTGTTGATCAGAGCGTCAGTGGGAGTTTATATTTGGTGAGACGTACAGGACAACATCATCGCAACATCTTCACACAAACTAGACGTTTATAAAGGACATACACACAGATATCTGTGGTTAAAAATTATCGCAGCACCAAATTTCTGAAAGCTGATTTTCACCCTAAATAGTTTGACAGATAATTTTGTGCCAGACATTTTGAGCATGCACTTATTGGCTTTCTGATAGGGAGAAGCAAAGTGCAATGGGCTCAGCCTCTTGCATTTATCAGCACGTTTAGGGTCTGTCGGACAAGAGCCAGACTGTAAGCAGGAATGTGTCCAGGCTGGAAGCTCCTTGTCAAAGGCTGCGCTATCAGTTGCCCTGTTGTCTGGGAGTGCTGTGTTTAGCATGTGACTGTTAAACACATTTGGATCTGCAATCTTGACTAAACTATGACATTAGCTAGTTTGGTCAGCTTAGCTAGCCTCTCATCCATGAGTTTCCTGGGTGAAAGTCCTCCTCCATCCAACCCACCTTACGCTTATGCTGACTTGGAGATATTTGAACTTTAATTAATTAATTACAGTGGTATTTGTGAGCAACCTCCAGGCACAAAACTTTTACGTATAATTACGAAATAATTCACTTTTCCTAAAAGGAACCACATTGCTCATTGGTTTTACACGGGGTACGTGTATCAGAATCAGCTTTTGAGCCATTAGCATTTAGCAGCATAAAGATTGATGCAATTTTTTTAAATCTCCTGCAAATGTTTCTTGTATTCAAGAGAATGTTGAACTTGGCAATTACACATTCCCGCTTCATTCAGCTTACCTCCTCCATGATTTCAGTTGCTGATGCCGGTAAGGCTGAGTCATCCTTTGGAAGCAGTTTAGTTTGGAACCTGTAAGCTGCTGTCTGGTTGGAATGCATTTATGAGATATGAAGCAGCAAATATTTCACATCTTTAAGAGCGAAACACGCTGGCACCACACAAAGCGCACAGGAATGGCGGTTTCGAAAGAAACTCCAAACTCAAAAGAGACTTTTCAATACACTTTATGTGTTAAACACTATGTTGTTGGTGTGTAGTTGCACCTCAAGTTTGTGCTATAGAAAATCTCTGTGTTGTCAATTTTAATCATTACCATTAGCATGGCCTCTCTTTTCAGTAAGATGCAAGTCCAATACAGCAATGACATTCTGTGCATTGCCAGAAACCGATTTTTGTTGTGACTGACGCCAGAGTTAGATCTCCAAAGAGATGGCAAAGAACAGGAAAAATTATAACTGCCAAAAATTTTGACTGTTGTCATACTTTGTATTTTATGATTCATGATCTTGAGGAAAACACAGCTCCAAAGATAATCAGCCAAGAGTTCCGAATTAGCTGTGCTTGCAGGCTTATCATTGTCAAGTTGTTCAAAAGATAACCTTCTGTCTGTTACCATTAACCATACACCTTCAGATTTCGTAAAGCCATTAGTGAAGAAAGTTGCAGGAACTTTACAACAGCCAAATTCTTCTTGAGAACGCAGACTTCTCCACAGGCTCTTTTCATCAGATATCATCATCACTGCTTTGACAAAGCTTCCCTCCTTCTAATTAAGATCTGTTAATATTATATTGATTCATTTCAGATGAAGTCGAATGCTGGCACTAATCAGGCTATTATGAAAATTCCTCCATCAAGATTCACATTTTTATTTTTCTCTCATGCTGTAACTTTTTGTTTGTGTGAACCATATGTCCCAAATTAATAAAGCCAGGCGGTGTACTGAACCCTCTTCACTCTGTCGCTGCTTGACACAGTAGAATTGGCCTCAAACTTATTCTCTCTCTCTCTCTTTCTCTTCCTTTCTCTCCCTGTATCTCTCTCCCTCTGTTCTTTCTGTTTTCGCTCAAGTGTCCCAGTTAAGAAATTGCTTACATCCCACTCAGTCTGGGGCTGGATTGAAATTTCCCATAGGGTATGTACCAATATGCAGAGAGCACACTTCGACAGATGCCATCAGAGAACAAGCATATGAATTACCAGGCAGCCTGCCATCTTTGAGTTCAGACAGAATGGCATTAATACCTGATTACGATCCAAACAACAACACAACAACAACATGAAAGCCAAAGCAACTGGGAGCAGGTAAAGGTTTCATCATTTATATATTAATGGATTTACTAACAAAGACTCTACTACCCCCTCAAAAGTTAAAATGTCATAGAAGCTGCCAACAATCAAGGGACTTCGGGGGAAAAAAAAAAAATAGGGGTAAGAAATCAGATGCCGTCAGCAAATCACGTTCCAATAAATTAAATATTCGCCACTGCTGACCATAACTAATTCAGAAGCCATGATAAATTCATGACTACAATTAAAGAAAACATGATCGCTTTAATTTTAAATGGCTGTAAATATTGGCATTACCCAATTAAGTCAAATGTAACTGTAGGAAAAATACCTGCAAATGAACCATAAGCACTCAGCCTATATGTTCTGGGAGGAAGCATAAAATTTTCTTCAAAGTTTAAAAAAAAACTTTGGGTATGGCAGTGTTTTATGAAAATATTTAAATATTTTAATAGTTACATTTTATGTGTATTTATTGCATGCTTTACAATTTAGAAAATTGTTTCTCTTTTTACAAAATGTTTGAGTTTCAACTTGAAGCACAACGGGCAAATAACACGATGATCATTTTGGTTTGTGTAATTACTGTTATGTGGTTCAAGCTCTATTATTTTGACAAGGCCTACATAAGAATAAAAAGTTATTTTTATTCATATATCGTGAATCAAAAGAAAATCACCAGACAGCAAAGTCAGCACTGATAATTTGTTCAAATTCCGTTATCAGTCCCTGACCATAAAGTTGCCATAACAGGCCTTGGCCTCATAATCTTCTCATCATCATCATATACATCAGCAATGAAAATCTGCAAGGAGCGAATATCTCAACGTGTATTCAGTAAACTCCTTTTGACACTCAAGGTCTCAGTGTATGTATGTGTATGTGTGTGTTATGTATGCATGTATGATTACGTTCCCACCTTCACCCAGATTTCTCTTTCTTTCATCATTCAGTGTTCCAGTTGAAGATGCATTTCTGATTTTTGCAACATCTAATCTATAAATCTACTGTCTATGGCCTACTAACTCTATTTATTTGCACTGCTTTCTAGGTAATATCGTTTTCTTGTGAATAACAAAAAATAACACAGGTTAATTTTTCACTATGTACTCAACATTTACAAATAGCAGTTACTCCATTGTGTCCCTTTACTGAAAAGTAACTGGACATGGTGTTCAAGGTGCCTATTAAAATGTTTGCTTAACTTTATTGACAGGTATGTATGCATTATACATGTTTCTTTAATGCATTCATTGGAAAACTGGCCATTATTTAACACATATGTACTAAATTCTGCCAAGCAAGAGGAAAAGCGTGTAATTTTTTTTTTTTTTTTTTAAATTGAGTGGTTTTCCCCTTTAAGCAGTTGCTGTGTCAGCACTTCGGCAGTGGGAAAGATAGACTGTGGTGACTTTGATAGCCTTCTTCCTGCTCTCAGCGTGCGTCATGATAAATGGTCCATTTTGGAATCCATAATGGACACTGATGTAGAAGCACTCTTCTCTTCTGACATTGAACTGTCTTCTTCTCTTGTTCAGGCATTTACTCATCTCACACAGACGTCACACTCACATTTATTTATTTTTTTTATTTGCTTTTAGTTTGCAAGGAAAATCAACATTTTGTGATTTAGATGTTCAGTAAATTAAGGGAATGCCTTTCTAGACTTAACCACTTCTTCTCCTTCTTCAAATTTTGCACACACTAGTTATTGACATTTTCCAGCTAATATAAGCCTTTATTACAACACTACATTTGAAGTTCGCATGCAGTAAGAGTAACAAAGTGTGGCGTGGTTGGACCACCCACATTGTGGCTAATTTGTAAAAGTAAAGGCGGTTCGCGCTAAGTTTCCCTCTCTCAAATTAAGGAAACACAACATCACAACATGAACACAAACTTCCTTGTGCCTTCCTCACTCCCCTCTGACCTCTACTGCCTCTCATGTGAGGAAACAGTTGGGTGTACTGTATACAAGACATGATGTGAAGCACAGAGGGACTGAAAGAAAAGGTAGGAGGGATTTAAAGAAAGGGGAAGACTGGAGGGGCGTTGGGCTCCCAGATGCCCCTTCCCCTGTGTGTGTGTGTGTGTGTGTGTGTGTGTGTGTGTGTGTGTGTGTGTGTGTGTGAGAGAGAGAGAGTTGTGCCTTGGAGATGAGTGTCAGCAGGCGGTGCCTCTGAGAGGGGGGGGTGATGTTTCCAAAGGGGGGCCCAGTCTGTTACCAGAGGGAGGTGGAGATTTACTATCCCACCCAGTCAAAGTGTCTCACTGGTGCTCTGGCACACACACACACACACACACACATACGTGCAGAGATACACACAGACACACGCACACACTCAGACATACTGCAAACTCTCCACAGGAAACTCTGAGCCATAATGCGAAGGCACCTCAGAGCAGACGGGTGCATTGCTCAAACCAAGTGGGATACGGTACGGCTTTGATAGTGCGTTAATTACTCATGTGATGTGATACAGATGTCTGGGGGCTTCAGCCGAAAGTTTGCCTGACGGTTTCCAAGGGGGCCAGGCAGACATTTTAGAAGAGGTAGGTGAAAACCAAACGTATTTATTATTTATGGATAGATCAGTTTGCGTGCTGTCACAGATCCCAGTAGTGTCATGCTGATGCTAAACTGTGATGCTACTTGAAGGGCTGGCTGCTAAATAGTTCTTTGTGTACTTGGTGACAGCTGGGACTTTGAACAGGAAGAACTCTGGGCTATAAGAGTTGCCTGTGCTGTGACATGATGAAAAGGGCTTCACTATCAATCTGACAGTTTGAAACTTTATCTGCTCGCTCCCACGAGTTTTGTGGAATGAATTTGTCCGTAAAGTTTGTTGTTTTTCCTGTGAAGAGAGAGTAAAGGTGAAACTATCTTTACACTTATGACGGGGAACTATGTAAAGAATCAAAGGATTCAGAAGAAAATCCAAAGTATAACTATGTATTTTATTAAATTGGTCTTCTTCTGACTGTAAATCAGCCCTGCAGCACTTCTTCCATGTTTTAAAAAAAACCTCTTTGTTTTGTAACCACATGTTTAAGCTTTTCAAAATTAGAAACAGAGAGAGAGAGAGAGAGAAAGAGAGAAAGAGAGAGAGAATGCTAAACTGAGTAAATTATTTGGTTGCAAATCCACGCAAAAGACAAACTGTGAAAACTGCACAAGAACATGTAAAGCCTCACTGTGCAGTTGCAACACTGTTGACGCAAAGACATAACCGGCAGCTCCTTCTCCCGGGAACGACTGAGAGCAAACAAGATGCCCAATGCGTTCTGCTGATGCCTCTCCATAACTGTCTGACTGTAACTAGTCCTGGCACCTGGCATCTGTGCCCCTTCGGCAAAACCTTTTTGAAGTCATGAAGAAGTTGTTTAACTTCCTCACAGCTTTTGAAAGGACAATAATGTTGTTTAATTTTCTTGTAACTGACATATAAAATTCCACTTAAGTTACATTTTAAGCAGCAGTACAACCAGTGAAGTTCCCCGTTTTGTTGTTAATGTTGTTGTTGTTCCTAAATCTGTTGTCTGAAAAATAACCGATTTTTTCCACTTTTTATTTGTTTGCTTTCCCCACCAGTGATATATTGGGACAGTCTTTCAATCAGTGAAATCAAAGCGCCGAATGTGTTCCATAATGGGCACCCCAGCTGTGCACATGTTGGTGCTAATGGTCTGTATGGCAGCCAGAGGAATGTGCCAGATAAACAGAGCTGAGGCAGAGGAAGACCCTGTCCCAGGTGCTCTCGTCCACTCCACCCTCCAGGCTCCGGGTTTCTACAGCACCATCAGTCCTAGTGCGGGACCTGATGCACAACCTGTGGGACGTACAAATCAAACTGTCGTAAAGAGGCCATTCGCACCTCCGATGTGCAATGGGTCTACCTCCATTAGGAACTATTTTAAGTACATCAACACCATAATTTCCACTTTAGTGTTTGTGGTCGGTCTGGTCGGCAACGCCACCCTGCTGAGGATTATATCCCAACACAAGTGCATGAGGAACGGGCCAAACGCCCTCATTGCCAGTCTGGCACTGGGGGACCTTATCTACATAATCGTTGATATGCCCATCACCGTATACAAGGTACATTTTCCACTCTGTTGGTGCATGTTTAATTATCTTTTTAAAGCCAAGCTCCTGAGTGACAGGTCACTGTGTTGATATGATGAAATGCAGCAACAATAGGGGGTGACACACAGAGATAAAATGGAATATTACAGACGGGAAGGGGTGAAAGGGAGTGTGCAAATAGACGGGAAAGTGTAATCAGTAGTGTGTCGTTATCTTCCTCGTGTAGGCAGATTAGCGATGAGAGGAGCAGGGATATGGCTGGCTTAAATAAACACAGGAATCAGGCTGGAGTCACACATACCAGTGGCCTTGTAATGACCTGAGACATTAGTCACTGACTCTTATCTAGAGGTTTTATTTTTTTTCCTCCAAAAAGTAGTCAGTGCCACTCAAGTGATAAATCATTTGTGGAGTTTTGAATTCAGTTCTTCATCAAAGCCCCATCCATCATGTTTTATCCAAACAAATGTGTGAGTAAAAAGTGGGGAAAAAAAATATTATGTTTCTCAGATGATCATAATTAAAAGGCCTTTTTATTTACCAACATTACTGATGTAAACACACGTTCTGATTCTGACTCTGATTCTTTTAACAGTACCAGAAAAGCTTAAAAACACATCTGGATGTTGTCTTATGTGTACGACTGACCTGTTAATCTCTGAGAGCAGCAACTGGTTTAAATATTTTGCTTTTTTTTTGGTGACTCATGACACATTTGTTTAGTTTCGGACTGGGCCTTCAAATATTGAAAGACTCGGTGATGACAGATAATGATTAGGACTCCTGTCTTGAGTTGATTTACATCAGTAAATAGTGCCATGCTTTGTATAATGATAGAGGATGATGGCAAAACGGTGTGATTAGTCAGCTTGTACTGACCAGTGCATCATGGGTCGCCATTTTACAAATGAAAAAAGGGAAAATGAGCCACCTGGTTAGAGTTAACTTGGGATTTTTGAGGGCACAGCGGCTTTGTTGTCTGAGCAACACATGTGCTAGAAGGAAACAGAAATCTTACTGGGGGAACAGTTTATACACAAACAAAGAAAGATTCACGTGTACAGCTTTGAAAAAATGTTGTTCTCTCTTGTTCACTTCCTCAGTGCTGTGACGGTGTTTCCAAAAATAATCAGCCACTTATACATTAAAAACAGTGACATTGGCCCCTTTCCTCTCTGCTGCTCTTCTGTGCTCCTGGGAAACTTAAACAGCACAGGGAAACAACAGAAAGTCAGGAAGCACCATGAAGGTCTTCCTTTGGCTTCAGCTTAGAGAAACATGTTGAACGCAGGTTCTATTGTACCGAGGGTGCCAAGACCACTTGGAAGGAAACAAAGGTCTGAACTCACATGGATCTATTTTCCCTGAGGAAGCAATATTAAAAGAGTTTGTGGAAGTGGCTCTGAGATAAGAGCTTTGCTATAGTTGGTTATTTATTTATTTTTTTTATGCTTGCAGGAAATTAAAGTTTTAAAATCAGATGCAAACTGTTGTGGCCCAAATCACACAAAATTCTCTCTGACAGTAAGATGGCAGTGAGAGGTCTTTTAATTGCATAGACTTTAACAATGCTCAGTATTAATTCAGCAATAAAAGTGAGATTAATAGCCACCTCATTACTCATAAGTCAAATTACGTAAAAAAATTTAAAAAAACGTTAACTGTGTAGTGATATATTAGCTAAACCAAACAGTGTTTTAATGACAAATTGCATCGATGTGCTTGTGGTGAATATGAATGCTTCAAATGGGATTTAATTCCTTTTAGACACATGTTTATGTGACACTAAGCGTATGAACTTTTTCCTCCAGCTCCTGACGTCACAATGGCCCTTTAGCGACAGCAATGCTGGCCTCTGTCTGTGTAAGCTGGTGCCCTTCCTGCAGAAAGCCTCTGTGGGCATCACTGTTCTCAACCTGTGTGCCCTCAGTGTGGACAGGTCAGTGCTCGGTCAGTTTGTTGCAGGGCCAGCAAAAAGGCCCGTGTTAGCTAAAAGAGTGACCCAAAAAAATACATATTTAGTTTTGTGAGCATGTTTGTCCTCTGGTGTTTGATTAAATATGAATGTTCATGTAGGTTTTAGGGAATTGTTTCATTCTCTGTGGCTTCTCAGAAGTCATAACCGTTTCTCTTGTCTTCAAAAAGGTTTTATTTTGTTGTTTTCATTATTCCATGCAAGCATATGAATACCAGAAGCTGTCAACCGCTTGGTCTTGTAAAGCCACCAGTGTGTTTGTGCACATCTGGAAGCCTGAAAGAAGCACAATGTTCGAAATATATATATTTATTTTTTTTCCCAAGCTGGAAAAGCAGATACTATTGCACAACATTTGAGGAGGCAGGCAAATCATTGGAAAGAATATTAAACAAATTCGATTTGGTTTTAAAAAATATATTAATGTTTTGATCTTCTTCCAGCTTAATGACATGAAGATTTGGTTAGCTGAGCTGATGATCATTTTCAGGAAAGTACTCAGTCAGTCGATACTGATTCTCACTGGGACGTTCTGTATCTCTCTGCTCTTCTACTGGTTGCCTCAGTGTTTGAAACTTAGAGATGAGCACTTTTATAAGGTGCACTTCACTTGTTTAATGGGATTGTCTGGAGTCATTTATTTTATATGCAACGTTAAGCATATGATATATGCACTGTAATCTCGCTGTGTGCTGCTAATGTTTAAAAAAAATCTATCCTGATAGAAAGTAAAATGACTCCTTCACAGAAATTCCCGAATGAGTAAAAGGTGATCATGAAATGCTGAAGCTCAGTGTGATCTCACTGTTCGCACTAGACTCAACTCTAGAGATAAGACGCTTGTCTGCCTGCTCTGAAAAAGCTCCAAGGTTCGACGAGGCAGACATATTTAATGACCTCTATTATGACAAATAGACAGGCTGCAGTGCTGTACAAGTTGTGTTCAAGAGCAGATGCTCTCCTTGTGTTTCCAGGAAATGTGCAGCGTATCTCTGTGTGTTTGTGTGCGCGCACTATGAAAGTACTTCAGACTCTTTTGTATCTTTTCGATGTTGGAGGAAGAGAAAAAGGTGGATACATTACCACTTAGTAAAATATAAATGCCGCCATGTTGTTCAACAGAGAAATTCAAATGTGTCATGAAAAATATATTGTTTTTGCCATAAAATCTTGATGCAGGATTTTACTAAAACATTTCGACAAGTGGTTTCCATTAATGAAACAAACAAGCAAACAAGTATTCAGCGCATGGAAGACACAAGCCAACAGACAGACCTCTCTGCCAACATGGGCCAGTCTGTTTGGAGGCTTCACAAAAATATAAATATTAGATATTTAAAATAAACAATTGATCATCGCTCCTCATTAATTCTTAACATTTAGATATTCTTTGCTGACTGAGCAGTTTGTTGTGTTTGGGGTGTTGCCATGCATAAAGAAAATGTTGTTAGCTTTGTCAGTCAGGAGAGACAAAGAAAACGATGACATTAGTGATTTCTGTTTAATGATGGAGTAGTGAAACAACTGCAGCCCTCTTTCAATCAATATTGTTTTTTCACATCATTGTAATTGTGTAACTCACTATCCCCCGATCATATTATTTTAATCTGATCAATTTAATATGCCTAATCCATGTTTTATGCCTGGACACCGACACTGTGTCTGTCCTTCACAGGTACAGGGCTGTGGCGTCCTGGAGCAGAGTTCAGGGTGTGGGCATCCCTCTGGTGACAGTCATAGAGATTGCATCTATATGGGCGCTGTCGCTCTTACTGGCAGTACCGGAGGCTCTCGGCTTCGACATAGTCAGCTTCGATTACAGGAACCAAACCATACGCACCTGCATGCTTAACCCCAAGAATGACTTCATGGTGGTATGCTGTCATTCTTTTCTTATCATTTTCCAACTGATAACCAAACTTGTTGTGAAGTGCACACATGTCCCAATGTTTTGTGTCTTGTATTAAGGCCAAGGTGTTCTGTAGTACATTCTGTCAAGATTCTCATAGGAAACAGTATTCGAATTGTGCTACAAAGAGACAAAACATTACATTACTGGACAGATAAGAAACCCATCTGCACAAGAACTACTCAAAGTGAAAATGCAAGTTCAGCTTAATGATTTCGTTGTTGTCATGTGGTGTTTGTTTGGAGCTAATGCTATTTTGGTTAGAGGGGAATATATTTTCAGAGCATCAATACAGTAAAATGATTCACCTACAACATTTCCTGTTTGGGTACTGAATAATTAAAAAGATTATTAAAATACCAACCCACTGATACTTAAGGATGCTGATTCTTGTGTGGCACTCCACCCAAATTTTTTTTCACCTTTCTAGAAAGGAAATTAGTGTTTTTTACACTAAAAGGACTCAGAGTGAAGTATCACTTTAAGAAATAAACCTGGTCCATTCACTCTTTCAAAACGATCGTGGCCTCTTTTTTTTACATCCTTGAAGCACATAATTGATTGCAGGCCAAGTGCAATTACTGAGGCCTGAAATCTGGGGCCTCAAGCTGAGCCACATGTGCACATCTATTCCATGTGCTCAGCATTGGGATAATCTCTCAGTTATCAGCAGTACAGTGCTGTGGCTTCAGCAAACTTTGCTTCTTATCAGCAATATCTGATAGCAATAAAATAACACTTTTTCTTCTTTAAAATATCTTCTCACTAAAGTTTGTTTTGGGGTACTCAGCACATATGGTCAAAGTTTGGAGTGGATCTGCAAACATTCAGTTGTATAATGGTGTCTAGTCAAGTGTGTAGGATTTTGAAATAGCGGTGTCTTTAAAGAGTCCACTCACAATGTTTTTCAGGGCCACAGAGCAAGAAGAGCCAGAAGTGGTTTGTTTTCAAAATTATTACACTACATAGAGCTCACATGTGGCGCTCACATGGACTGCTATGGCATTGGAGTGCAGGGTTTGTCTGGTGGTGGTTTCGGTCTTGGTCAGGTTCAATTACAAAAGCACAGGTTCTTATTACTAGGATCATATCCAATCAAACAAAACTATTTTGACTTTACTTCTAGAGAACAGTATAATGCGTGGTGCCAATATTAAAGAGGGATCCTCACAGCACGGGTTGAAGGAGGTGCAATTGAAGGTACTGGTGAGAAAAGGGCAATTACAGGAAATAAACACAAAGTTGTAGTAGTTCCTCTTAGATCCGTTTAGATCCATTAAATGGTCTTACAGCAGCACTTCCACATCATTTGGAAGATGGTGGAGTCTTGTGAAAGAGTCAAATGGGTAAGGCAGCTCAGAGGAATTCTGTTAGAGATGTAAAAAAACTGTGGCTTGAAAAACTCATCTCTTCTTTTTTACATAACAAATAGGTCACAGGGGAATCCATGCATTTATTTTTCATTTATTTTTAAGCATTAATTATTGAAGTGTAGCTTACTGTCTGACATGTGCTTGTTTAAATGCAGTTCTATAGGGATGCAAAGGACTGGTGGCTGTTTGGCTTCTACTTCTGTGCACCACTGTTCTTCACTGCTATGTTCTACACTCTGATGACCTGTGAGATGCTCAACAACAGGAATGGCAGCCTTCGGATCGCCCTCAGCGAGCACCTCAAACAGGTTGGACAACTAGATTGTAAAGTAGAAATAGGCCCTTAAGTCTAATAAACCAACATGTGTCAGTTTCACTAAGAGCAATTTAACCTCTACCCCTCTATTACACAAACCCTGTTATCTCCTCTCTATTGCTGAATCTGTTGTTTCTCTCCTTAGAGGAGGGAGGTGGCCAAAGCCGTCTTCTGCCTTGTCCTCATCTTTGCCCTTTGCTGGTTCCCATTACACCTCAGCAGGATCCTTAAGAAGATGATCTACATCGAGAATGATGAAAATCGCTGTGAGCTGTTGAAGTGAGTTGTTGGTAGAAGAAACATCTTACACAAAAGTCACTAAATGTTTTCATTCTTTTGTTCTGGGGTCTTGATGTTATTTTCTTAAACTACTCAGGATCTCAGCAGTTTCTCTGTGGGTTGAGTAAAGATCCAAAAATGTTGAAACGGCCTCAGTGGTGCTCAGTAAAATAATAATAATTACTCATCCTTTTCTCCACTTTCAGTTTCCTGTTGGTCCTGGATTATCTTAGCATGAACCTTGCAACTATCAACTCCTGCATAAACCCTATTGTTCTCTACTTGGTCAGCAAGAGGTTTAAAAACTGCTTCAAGGTATAGTTATACACACAAATACTCACCCGCTCTCTCTCTCACAATACACACACACACACGCATGCACACATGCACACACACACACTCAGTAAAGCAAACAGTGAACTCTTGCCTTTGTCCATGAGCTGTGGTGGTGATGGCATTCCTTAAGCTACATGTAAAAGCAACTCATTGATTTATGTATTCACTCTACATGGCTGAGGTCACACACACACTGCAAATGTCTGTCAAAGGAACCCAATGTGGAGATAAACTGTGGCTCAAGTTTGCACGTTAGCGGAGCTGTGGGTTGGAGGAGGGGCGGCGAAGGAGAGAGTAGCTACACATGTGGAGTAACAGAAACAGACATTTTGGCTTATGGCTCTTATTTACTTTCTTGTGGAGAGTTAAATGAGAAGATTGATGTCTCTCTCACATTTTTTACCTTTCAACATAAGGCTAGCTGTTTCAGCAGTCTTCATACTAAGCTAAGATAACCATCTGACTGTAGCTTCAAATTTAACACAAAAATATAAAAGTGCATGAATTATGAACTCCCTCTTTCTTTCTCTTCACATGTTCTCCAAGTCATGTTTGTGCTGCTGGTGTTACTCCGACAACCAGCTGAGCAGCATTGGACCCATGAATGGTACCAGTATCCAGTGTAAAAGCCCTGAGCCCAACAACGTCTACACTGATCGTAATGCCAGGAAATACAGCGACTAATCTCTCACTGGAGGAATATTTTCAAGCTCTTCCATATACCCAGCAGCTTTTAAATGCAACCAACCATAAAGATATACATCAAAATGTACTTTTCCAGATAATAAACGTACATCCTTAAGACCACTGAAGCAACATATGATCCTGGGAAAAATGGATAAGGAACTGGAGTTAAAAGGAACAAACAATGGATGTGGTGCACAATGCTCTTTATTTGCTCGAGCCTCTCAAACTTCTTAAAACAAACTTATTGTATTCCCACACCCACAGACAGTGAAGCTGTAGCGTGAGAGAAGGGGGAGAGGAGGAGGACTCCTTAACAGGATGCAGCTGAACAGCGTCTATAAATTACTCTCAATCAGTAGCTGAGTGTGCTATTCCTGTAAAGGCCAACACTACTGGGAAGGATGCACAAAGCTACAGGAAGGAAAAGCAGACTGCCTGCTGTCAGAGGGAATGATGGGAGATGAGTATGCACAGTCCCCAGGAGTTCACCACTCATTGACGGTGGAAAACAGGAAAGCACGATACTGACTCAAGCAGCAATTAATTTTCTATTAAAATATGTGGTTGTACGGTGTATTTTACTCCCACTCATTGCTCATAAAGCTGCTTTGTGGGTTAATTAGAATTGTTAAAGTTCATTTGCTTCGTGCTTCAGTTTCTGTTTAATGTAATCACGATTCACTTCACAGACCTCCAAACATCTAGTTGGTGATCCAGAAATGACAGATTTCACAGAGAAATCACATCCGGTGTCACAATCAGCCAGTATACACCGGCAATAAGTCAAGTACAGGGTTGTAGGTTGTGGAGCGGATAAGGTACAACTGTGTTTTCATAGCATGTCAGGCAACTGATAAGTATGAAGTAAAGCATTATGACAGGTCTGATATCACCGATGACCAAAAATGGACAGGAACTAGCTTTTTTTCTAAACACTGTGAACTGTGAAACTAACAATAATTGTGATCTTTGCTTGTATAACCCATGGAATATATGCAGTATATACATTATATATAGTGTCCACTTTTATAAAGTGTTATATTGCAGTAACAATAAGTATTTTACTCAGACTACATTACCTGTGTAATGACAGAGACAAATGAGTTTTTAAAGGTGGTGGTAAATGCTCCAAATATTAAAGGAATAGTTTGACATGTTGAAACACGAGAAGGCCGAGATCAGCCTCTCTTTGTACAATAAATATTTAGCTACAGAGATAGTAGATAGAGATGGCTAGCGTAGCTAAGCGTAGGAACTGGAAACAGTTGTCTGGAAGTGACAAAATCAACCTGCCAGCACCTCTAAGACAGACTAAACTAATTAACATGTGATATCTTGTTTGCTTAATCTGCATGAAATGTTATGTTGGCAATTGGTGGTGGTTAGCCAGCAGCTAACAGGCTGTGAAAAATGTATTGTATGTTGTATTCACATCTTAATATCTGGCTGGCTGGCTGCCTGAGGTCAACTAGACTAGCAAAAACCACAAACAAGATACCATGTATTAATAAGAGAGCCTTTGAGGTGTTAGTTTGGGCCAAGTCTTGCTATCTGTTTCTCCTTGTTTCCAGTCTTTATGCTACGCTAAGCTAATCAAATGCTGGTGTAGCTTTATATTTAACATACAGACTTGACAGAGGTGTCGATCTTCTCATCTAGCTTTGGGCAAGGGAGTGAATTAGGGCATTTCGTAAAACTATTCAAGCTATTCTTTTTATGTGGAAACCATATTCAGCTATCAAATAACTATACCGCCTTGCTATTTGGTATGTGAATACATGTAAACCTGCCCGTGTTTGACTATGAGTTAGCATGTGTGTGAGTGCTGTGTGTATGATTACCTGCACTCCTTTCGTCGGAGTGTTTTGCACACTTGTGTACAGAGGAAAGGGCTATATCTGTACAGTATTAATTTGCCACTTATCCATTGAAGCGATTCATAATAATCAGTGAGACAGTGGAATTCATGTGTGTTGTCATTGATTTAACATGTTAACCTCATGTAAATGCTGCTGCTTCTACCAATAAATCAATTTCCATCTCCACTGTAAGGAAAATGGAAGTTTATTTCACCATCATACTAATATTGGTTTCTCCGGGAAGTCATGGGGGCCCCTTCTGTTTTTCATCTGCATCTGTGAGAAAGGGGAATCTGGGAGTGATTTGAAGCACATTGTGACCTGCTTGGCAACTGAGCCCTAAGGGTTGCTCATGTCAGTGCAGAGGATGTGAACAGCTTGGATGGTGGGAATTTGATACATATAAGTCACTTCTCATCTGTTTTGCCAAAAAAAGGGTCAAGGAAAGCAAAGTTTCACCATTACTTATATTATAGCTTTAATGTGGCAGTATTAGCCTATATATAATTTGCTTGTGAACAATGTCATGATGGTCATAAATGAGGTAATGGCATTAATGCAAGTTGCACTTGATTTAATGCACAAACACATTTCAACCACTTTTTCTTTGATGTAACAAGCATTTTTGTCTAAATCCATTAAACAGAGCATTAATTGTATCTAGACTGAGTCTGTGGCAGCTTCTCACAATTCAGTGTCTACTCAGCTGTGACCAAAGGTCTCATTAACTCAGGATTAGCTTCACTCTCTACACCTCTCAAGAAGAGACAATTACCAGAGCCATGTAATCCCATACACAAAGCTGAAACGCACCCAAGACCCACAGAACATTGCAGCAGCAGCGGCTTTATCAGACATTGGCCGATAATTTGTTTCAGAAAGATGGTGATAAGTCTCAGCCAGGTCATAACCTTTATGAAACTGGTCCATATTCCTCATATGAAATCATTTTACAATCATGTTGCAGTAATCCTGAAGAAATGCAGAAAAATATGTGACACTTCACAGTTCATTGAAGAAGAAGCAAAAAAAAACAAAAAAGATAAAAGAAACAAAAATATATTATGAAGATGAAACATATTGGAGTGTATTCATGCTTTTCTGGGAAGTGACAGAGAGAGAAAAACTGGAGAGTGTGAGGGGAAGTGAGTGAGGGTGAGGCAGAGCTCTGTGGAATTTGGTGGGAACTTTGCCTCTTGCCAGCACTGAATTGAATTAAGCTCAAAAACAAATAATAAAGGATCTCAAAAGTTCAGAGTGCTTCTACACACTAGTTTTATTCAGATTTTGTTGTCAGATACAGAAATATGTTAAAGACCAATCAATGCTCATGGCAAAGACAACGGAAGGTTCCTTAAAAGGCATCCTGTGTTAGGAAATTAAAGAAAGCAGATTTTAACTTAAGTCGTGTTCAGTTTCAACATGATACCTAAAATATGAACATGTCCATTACTTGGAGTATGAGAGAACTCATGATGAGAAAGGTGGAAAGTAGCAAACAACATCCTTTTCTTTTCTTTTTTTTTTTCAAAATATTTTTTAAATTTAATGTTGTCTTTTCAAATGCACAGATAATTACATGAGAAATGTAATATACTATATATTTATATTAGATAAAATTAGATAAAAAAAATCCTTAAAGTGCTTAGTACTGGCTTGTCACAAAAGCACATAATCAGTTTTAATTGATAATCGAGTTGAAAAAGGTCAATTAATTAGCCAAAAATGAAATAATTTGTTGCTACAACATAGAAATTAGTATATCTAACTGTTGCTGTCACATAATAAGTTATCAGAGTTTAATTCATGAATTAAACTCAGTGAGAGAGTCTGATGTCCCCAATGCTAATCTCAGGCAAAGGGGATAACTAACCCTCCAGACTCCAGCTCTGAGTTTACAATGTGTCAGCTGTTTTTTACTAAATTAACTGAAACTTTGTTTGAAAATGATAAGGTCCTTCTTTTAAGGGTTTAAAGTAAATCATTGTGTTAAAATCAAATTTTTACATCATAATTATTTCAAGTTTTGTGGATATAATATTATTGCTTGCCTCAGATTTTGGGAAAAACTGAAGCATGCTGAATAATGAAGTGAAATCATTTACAAGAAGATATGTGAGAAGAGGAGATCTCCGCTGGACCGGCTGATGGAACACATCATGTCCTTCAGATCCACTGCAGACAAGAAAAAGAGATTAGCAAACAACATAAGCAGAAAGGTCATCGCAATATACTGCATGTTCCAAAACTACGTTTGTATTTATTCAATCAAATTTCCAAATAGCACGGCCAGGTCGTATTTCCCTATTTAAACAACACACAGAGAGTGTGAGGACACTGGTGTAATTGGGCCCAGCAGTTCCTTTTGGCCCTGGAGATCTTAATAATTTCCCAAAACATCTGTATTTAGTGTTAAAAGTGAGTAAATAATGTATATGTCGGGGGCTATTTTCAGGACCAGACAATGTATGTAGTACTGACTCAAAATAAACTATGTTCATGAGAGTACGCAGACAATACTTGTGAATTTATTACAGGTTTTTCATGTTTTCATGGGATTTGAAAAACAGAATATTATCAGACTTATTCTTCAAAGTACTCAGACTAACATAAAGTGAAGCTGCAACTCGTGTTTATAAAATAACTATTGATCACACTGTATGACTTTGAAGATCTTCTTCGGCTCCGTTCCACATCACTTATGTTGTTGTTCAGGAACAGATGAACTGAAGTGAACACCCTCAGTGAGCCTGAACATTTCCTAACACAAAGGCCTATGGCAGGCGTATTAAGATGAATAAGTAATTGTCGAACAGTTGCAGACTTGTGTATTCCTCTGACAAAGGAGGTGCACTTTGGCTGTTACATTATATCTCGGGAATCAGACAGTATGTCTCCTCCTTCGTTGTGCATTGATTATTATTATTCCTTAGATGTATCCATTCTGCTTATCCCCTCTATGTGTTTCCTGAAAGACACATAGTCTATAAGTTACCTCACCCTATAGTTAAGGCTGTAATTGGGTGAGTCATAATGAGCGCAATATCCTTTATGCTAAAATATGTTTTGGGTCTGATCAAACACAGCACATGTTTATATACCCTGCCCTTACATGGCTGCACCCTGTACGCCACTTTGCATGGCAATCCCTCCAAGCTATCCACCATGGCACTCGCTTGCACCACTTGTGGCAAAGACTATTTCTAATTCATAAAAGCCAAAAGGATTAATTCAAAATTCATGAACAATCTGTCCTGCTACAACCAGTGATTTCTGTGACTGTGGGGCAGTGGAGACATGGTGCAACAGAAAGGAAAGTTCTGCCTCCACCCATTTTACAGAAAGACACACAGATACGAAGTGTGCGCACATACACGTGCGCATGAGAGCAAAAGGTAAGAAGGAGGTTCTCGTGGATGTTTTGGTTATTTTGCTGATCCAGAAGTTAAATTAAACAAAAAATACACAACAAAAACCTTTTAATAAACAGGGCTATTTGTAAATGGAGTTCTGAGGTAAATGCTTTTTTGCAGAGAGTGATGGATGTTGGTTATTTTTATTCGCCAGTAAATCTGACCATTTTATGTAAACCATCACTGAAACTTTGTGTCATTATTGTTCTCCTGATTAAACTAACTTATCATTAAACAGGGGGAATGTTTTTTTTATCATAACTTTCTGTGTAAATTAATGTCAAGCATTATTACGTATCATTCTCTAATGATAAAAATGAATGTAACAAGTAAAACAACATTTTGAATCTACAGAAACTGAAGACGGACAAGAGGACATGCTCTGCACAATTTCAGCCCAGAATTGCTGATCTTAATCTTGGAATCTGAAAGATTCCATTTGGGTAAACAAACTAAAAACTAAATATACAAAAGGGAGGAAAAGCAAAACTATCACATGAATTTTTCAAATATCTTGCAAATTTGTCCAAATTTACAAAAATATGTCTTGTAAAAACTGAATCTATAATGAAAAATGTTGTCCACACAGCTATATTTGAGTGGTGTCAAGGTATACAGACTTATTTATGTGTCATGCACAATTTTTTGCCCTGAAGTTTCAATGTTAGCAGTAAGTAGACAATTACATAACCGGATTGAACAAAAAGTCACACTTTAACAAGGTCTGGCTGGCCTAAACAAGGTCCATAAAACACTATAGGAAAGAACATCATCGAAAAAACATTTTGACCAGTCCGGGGCCTTTTTTTCCAACTACTCTGCCCAAGTAATTTTAGCTCTTGTATCCTGGTAAATGTTAATGCACATTGCCATCTGCTGGCGAAAGCACAAATCATGATGACAATGCAGAGCAACCAAACTGGCTACAAACCAACGTCAGCGCAACCTAACAAACGTAGCTCTTCATCGATTGGTTTATTGCCACGACACGACCAATCATATTTTACATTGTAGGCGGGATAATATCTGACGCCAGCCACAGGAAGTACAGACTCAACAGCAATTACTTTTCGGAAACTTTTACCAACGTGAATCCACTATAAAGACTTTTACATGTAGCGAAATCTATTTTTATTTTTAATCCATTTTTGTCAGAGTTTTATCTTATTGCGTTCGACTTCGAAATACTGTCAGCGGTTCAGACCAGGGTCTTGTGCTTTGTTTGTTTACATGGTGAAACAGATGTCAAGCTAATGGTAGCAGTCTAGCTTGGCAGTAAATCGAGTCATATGAGCAGGTAATTAAGCTGCTCCTTCGTCCTCTCTGATGGAACTTAACATTTGTGAAAGAGCCAGCGTGCATTTACACTGCTGAAGGGTTGTTTTAGGTCTCGGTGAGCCGGTGAGAGTATAACAATGCGAAGCTAACGTTAGATGTGTCGAGCATTAGCAGCGTTTCTTGAAATTGTTTTGTCACTGAACCTGCGGCCACTGTGAAAGGCCTGACGGCGTCTTCATGTCAACATGCCTTGTTCCTGTGGGAGCTGGAGAAGATGGATTCGGCCGCTGGTCGTTGTGCTGTATATATTGTTGCTGTTAGTCGTCCTGCCCTTGTGCATCTGGGAACTGCAGAAGTCAGAGGTCAGTTGGAACAGCTGATTAATAAACAGATAAAAAGATTAATAAACAGATGCTGATTGACTTATAGATTCATACAGAACATATTATTAAATATGATCCATAGGTCGCTGCAAAACATGGTCTTATCAAGTCATTTTAGTCTGTAATGAGTCTTCAACATCTTCTTTTTTAGTAGGTGACAAGAACAGTTTTTGATCCACAGTAAAACACAATTCAAGCATTGATGCCTGTGTAATAAAAGTCACTGAAAATAATATGGACACAACATTAAAGTGACCATTCTGTATTATGAGTACTGTTACTTTCTATAATTTTGCTGATAACACATATGTACATATCCTTTAAGTGCAGGACTTGAGTATCTTTATAAAGTTGCATTGCTGTTTTACTTGAGGTCTGAATACTGCATCCGTCCCTGACTTCATGTTAAGGGTAAAAAAAAAAATAAAATAATTGTTTTCCAGGTAGCCAAAATGGTAGTTTTCCAGACTTAAGTACATAGATAAGTTAACTGTTAACTGTTTCTTTCCACATAATGACAGGTTGGCACTCATAATAAAGCATGGTTCATTGCTGGGATATTTGTCTTCATGACCATACCCATATCATTATGGGGCATCCTTCAGCATCTGGTTCACTACACTCAGCCAGAGCTTCAGAAACCTATCATTAGGTAAAGATGTCAGCAGTCATGTCATACATGAACAGTAGTCTTAAACAGATTTTTCATTGTCTTTGTGACGTGTCACTATGTCTTTTCTTTTTTTTTTTTTTGTTTTTAGGATATTATGGATGGTCCCAATCTACAGCTTGGACAGTGTGAGTTGTGTACAATATAATCGAAGCCATTGTGCAACACATAACTTATATGCATGTAAAACTGAAAGAATCTGTCCATGGAATCCGTCTCTTTTTTATTTCTCAGTGGATTGCATTAAAGTACCCTGGTATTGCCATCTATGTGGACACATGCAGAGAGTGCTACGAGGCCTACGTTATCTACAACTTCATGACCTTCTTGCTTAACTACCTGGAAAATCAGTATCCCGACCTGGTATTAATGCTAGAGGTCCAGGAGCAGCAGAAACACCTGCCCCCTCTCTGCTGCTGCCCGCCCTGGCCAATGGGAGAGTAAGTTTCTTTCAGACTTATGACACTTTTAAAAGACCCACCTTAGTATCTGGCAGCCAACACATAATGCAACCATACAAGTGCTTTGTCTGCATCCAACACAAGGTCTTGAATTTGGTACAAAATCATTAAGTGGTCTCTGTACAACATGAGCTGTCAGCATCTCCTGAATTGATTGATTTCAGTTAGAAGTTTAGTGCTGACTTGCTTGTGTCTTTTACTTGCAGTTTGTTTGAGTTTTTCTTCAGACATTGAAGTTTTGAGAGAGATGTGTTTTATTTCCCAGCTAATAACGTGAACAAGTCAATGACTGTCACCAGTTTCAAATTAGCCTCAGTCAGGCAGCGTCTATAATTAGTTAACTTCTCAGTGCAGTACAGTTCTGTTCTGGTTTTTTTTGCAAGATCAGTTTTGTTTACTTGTTAACTCTAATCCTAAACACCAGCAGCATCAGCCTAATTTATTAACTTTGTGTTTCATATCACGTTAAAACGTTTAACCCTTGATTGCATTTGCATGTGGAAACCGTGGATCATGCTCAAACAGTCGGAAAACTAGGGATGCTGTTATCTGATAACAATATGTCTGTGATTGGGTTTGATTTCAAATTTAATAGATTTCATTGATATCAGCAAATGGGCATGTTTTGAAACCAAATTTTAATTCTAATCACATATTTCCTCTGCAGAGTTTTACTGTTGAGATGCAAATTGGGAGTGTTGCAGTACACAGTTGTGAGACCTGTCACCACAGTGATTGCCCTGTAAGTAATCTCCGCTCCACATGCACTTAGTTCTTTTTCTCTAACACCATTCACAATTTTTTAGTCCGGTAATTGTGTTGATGTCTGTTGTGGCTGTTTCTTCTTCTTCCTAGGATCTGTCAGCTGTGTGACGTGTATGATGAAGGCAATTTTAGTTCCACAAATGCCTGGACATACCTGGTCATCTTCAACAATATGTCCCAGCTGGTATTTCTGCTACTGAGTTCTTTTTTTAAATGTGTCTGAATATAATTTGGCCTGGGAGCAGGTCAAATCATAAGATGGATGTGAATTTTAAACTAGGTTTCTCTCTGTGTGTCTACTCTTGATCCAGTTTGCCATGTACTGCCTGGTGCTGTTCTACCGGGCTCTGATAGAGGAACTGAGTCCAATCACACCAGTGGGAAAATTCCTGTGTGTCAAAATGGTGGTGTTCGTCTCTTTCTGGTAATTCTTTGTGTTCAAACCTAATGAGACGACCGACTGTGTATAAACTGTTTTTGTATTGCTTGTATACACTCTTTATGCTGGTGAAATGTCCTTATAATCTGTTTATATGGATAAAATGATCCGATTTTTTGCTGTCTACTGAGCGTGGTTATTTGGAAACTCTTCCAGGCAAGCCGTGGTCATTGCTTTGCTGGTGAAAGTGGGCATCATTTCAGAAAAACGGACGTGGGACTGGCAAAGTGTGGAGGCTGTAGCTACCGGCTTACAGGTGAGTTCAAGTGTGTTTGGTAAGAATTACTAATGTGCAAGAATAATTTCATGTGGTGCGTTTGATCTTAACATCAGTAGAGTTAATATATCAAATAACTGTAAATGTAACTGTCATGAATTTCTTTGAGGGTTTGTTCTAAGTTGACTTTCACCAGTGAAACTGAACAGACCAAACTCCCTCATTTCCCCCAGGACTTCATCATCTGTGTGGAGATGTTTCTGGCAGCCATTGCCCATCACTTTAGCTTCACCTACAAGCCTTACATCCAGGAGGATGAAGAAGGTTCTTGTTTTGACTCTTTCATGGCAATGTGGGACATCTCTGATGTCAGAGCAGACATTTCTGAGCAAGTCCGCAATGTTGGTAGGTGCCTCCTGGCTACTGGACTACCTGCACAGTTATGTATTCACTGTATCTCTGGCATACGCTCCAATATCAAGAAGATCATTAAGGCTTTTTTGTCCTCATTGACAGGGAGAACAGTTATGGGTCGTCCAAGGAAGTCATACTTTGGCGAGGCGGAGAATGCTGGTGAGCGATCTGGCCTGCTTTCTTCTGCCTCCCAAGACGCCATCACAGAGGCTGCATCCAACCCAGTGTCACCTAAAGGTCAATACCAGGGCCTGGGCAGAACCCCCGCGCCACACTCTTTGTCAGCCCCCGCTGGGCTTAGTGCTGCCTCTTGGGATGAAGGATGTGAAGCTACACCTGAAGAAGAAAGGACCAACCAAACCAAAGAACCAGCAGAGGCAGATCTCATCGTGATAACCTAGCCCATCGTTAAGGCTGATGTCAGCAACAGAAGGTACCAACCATGGTTGTGCGGGACCTAATTACAGCCCCGCCACGTTCCTTCAGACATTACTGTTCGGATGCAACATTAAGCAAAATTGTTGTTTGAAAGGGCACATCATCAAAGTAATAAGTGAGTTTGCCAAACAAATGCAAAACCAGATGGACCTCTGCTGGTGACAGCTCTACGAATGTTCAGTACAGTCATGGCACGAAATCATTTGTAGATAATCTTATAGAACATTTTATGCCGTTTTGTTGTACCAGTGAATAATATGGCTCAGTAGACTCTAGAACTGTTTTTAGTTCTTTGTAATTGGACTCTCAATCAATTTTAATTTGCATCCCAAAGAGAACCCGGTCTGCACTGAGATGTTCCTGAAGATGAGACACCACATTAAGTCTTCTGCAGTCAGAGCGACTCATTGCATGTGTATATTTCCAAATGATAAGGGTATAATGATTGAGGTGATCATTACAATTTTTGTGTCATACCGTGATCTCAGATGTGACAGAAGAGAAATATGCAACTTTTAAATTACAGTTATTACTGCAGGCTGCGTTATTGTTTGTAGTGTTTTCAACTCTTAAGTGAAAACGAATAATGAAAATACACTAAAGCACATAAGATGTCCACAATCGTCTACTCTTTCGTCGTAGCCTGCAGAAGATGTATATTCTGGTGGGAGGGGAGTTTGGGATGCACAGTCAAGAGTATGTTAGAGCTACGCCTGCTGAAAGGCAGGTCTAAACTGACACTGTAACGTCACTACAGAGTCAATATTAATACAGTATTTCTAAAGGGTTTCAGTAGGTAATATAAGCACTGTTTAACTATTAAAGCAATGTACATAATTCAGTCTGAAACTGTACAATCAGCACATTCTAATTCATATGTCTGTACTAAACTGCATACAGTTCACACTGTAGTTTGGTCACTAGTACTCTCAGTTGCCTTGTTCTATGTGTGGTGGGACTAGTCTATCCACTACATCAGTTTATATTCCGGGGTCCGTTCTTCTTTCATTATTAGCTATTATTCATCTTAACTGATGAGACATTCTCCGTTATTTTTAACCTGTGAGCTTGAATAACTTTGCAGCTGTACTGCGCCTAAGCCATTTGCTTTTCCCCATGGATATATATATATTTTTTTGAGTTCTTTCATCATTGTGACTTCCATGGATTTGGGCAGGGATATTGACATGTTTTCAATGTACAGTGTAGGGTATCAATTTGTGTCAGATTATACACAAGTGTATCATATGAACAGCATCATGTCCGGCATTGCCTTAAAGGATTTTATTTTTCTAAATAAATCTGACACGATTAAATGTTCCACATTTTAATTCACTTGAATCTCTGACAGTCTCCTCAATAAACCAGATTAACTACACACTCAATGATTTCTTTTTATTCTTGCATTTATGAAAATGTTCCACGTTTATTGTTGAAATATGTTTATTGATATCGACAAACATCTTTACAAAAACAATTGCATCCATAATCAAGAGACAACTATAATAGTTATATACTTACAAATAAAGTACAAATTATCAATGTCCTATGATCTTACAGCACAATTCTGAAATAAAAGTGTTAGTTGAAGTTTCATTGTGACATAAAAATGATGCTGGATGAGGTAAACCTTCAAATAATACCACAATGCAGTATATAATTTGTGTAAATACCATATTGGACTAAGGTGTAAAATACATTGAAACTAAGCTAGCTGCAAAACCGCGGTGCAGAAGATTACTGCTCCATTGGCTTGGGGCCGTTCTCAATACGGGCTGCTATGGACATGGTGCTCTTGTGAAGCTTCACAGCAAGGTGCACCCAGTCTCCGGCTTGCACCTCCAGAGGCTTCTGCAGCACAACAGCCGCCTGCTTCCAGTGAGAGTTCTGGCTAAGGGTGCTGACGCTGATTTCCTGGTCCAGGCAGATGTCGTACCAGAAGGGAACTGCAGTTATTCTGCCTGCAGAGGTAGCCTGGACCTGGGAAACAGTGATAATGACAAGGTACTTAAAGGCACATAAGAATAGTCAGCTATTATACATAAACTGTACTCTGAGCCTCTTAACTTGTAAATCACATCATGTTTTACTTCTGTTTAAAAATAATATACAATGCATGCAAAAAAAATGTAAGTAGATCATGATTCTTTCTACTTCAGTCCTTGTGGAGATGAATGTTTGAATGTATTTTAATGTTCCAAAACTGTTGCATGACACATTGTTTAATGTCTAAAAATTTAAATTGCAGTTCTGAGCTGAATGTAGGAATTTTGCTTGTATTGTTGGGGTTAATGCATGTGTTTAAGTACTACTACTACTCTTATTGTAAAGACATTTTAAAGACCGTTTCATTATCTGAATCCCTATCAGTTAGATTCATAAGCTCACCTTTACTTCTCTCTCAGTGTAGTTTGCAGTGGCATCCATTAGGTCGAGAACAAAGAGCTCCACACACTCACTGAGATGCTTGCACTCCAGCGTGGAAAAGTCCAAAAACACATGCACCGGTACCTAAAAGATAAATGCAGCGTTATTGAGTGGTGTGCAGCAGATAAAAGAGAAGAGTGTCTGGTGACATTAACAGTAAGGAAGTACGTGTTATAAACGATGAGGGAGGAAGAGCTACCTAGATGAGAGGGGGAATGGATTTCTCTCACACTTTTTGTTCAAATGCAAAAGTTAACAAGTTTGTAACTGAGGATATAAAGAAGAAGAGGAGTGCAAAAAGTGTGCAAAAACAGTTAAAAAAAAAGAATGTAGAGGTATATGATTAATTAATAATGATTAACATAACAAAAGCTTCAGAAAAGGCGCTCGGACCTTAAAAGAAGAGAAAGAGAACCACTGCTGCAGCATATTAAAAATCACACGCTGCTGTTGGCAGTCGCCCTCACAAACCATTATTTATCCACATTAATTTGCAGCAGTGTCAGTGGATAGACACTCAATCACTGGTTAACACTGGCAAGACAATTTTCAAACTCTTCAAAACTTGACAAACAGGCCACGGCTGCAGGGCAGCTGAAAAAAGCTGGTGGGGGGGGGGGGCAAAGTGGCGGCGCAGAAAGTGTCGCTGTTTCCTTTACTGCAGAACAAAAGAATCTTTCCTCCTCCCTGTCACACTTGTGCAGACCTCAGAGCCTGCTGTTTGATGTGCTTGATGTAATGTGTGCTGATGGATTCAGGTAGGAATGTCTTGGACCAAGTTGTGTGTCGTGTCTTGTGTGACAGTTGTGCTAGAAAGTGCCCTCCACCGAGGGCTTCAAAGACAACATCTGGTAAAACAAACGACCGTCCCCTGAGGGGGGGGGGGGCTGCGAAATGAGAGCACAAACATGATGCTGGAAAAAAAAAAGAAGAAAATTTCCAGACCAAATAAAGAAAAAAAAAATTCAAAGAGATTTCACAGTTTTTTTTAATGCAGCTGAGTAGCATACATCAAAGAAAAGTGCACAGAAGAAAACACAGTCCTGGGCCATCGGTATTCCAGATGAAATATTTTGTTCAAGAAAGAAGGAAAGAAAAACAACACAGACATGGTAGGAAACAAAACAACTGGATGCACAGGCTGCTTGATTAACTTGGACAAGTAAAATTTGTGCTCAGAATTCCTTATATGTGTCAATCATATTTAACAAAACCCACATGCGTTTGCACCTAATGGGCGAACTCTGAGAAGTGAATGATGCAAGCTTACAAACACAGCTCACTGTATGTGAAAACTGTCAATACTGACTGTTGCCTCAGCAACATGAGACAGAATACAAGATGTGAGTGTGCAAAAGGCAACTCGTGTAATGTAGACTGAAGAAAAAGTTTCAGCTTGACAAAATGTTCATGTTCTTCTAGACCTGATGTTCTTTGAGCTGGACATTGATTTTTGAAAAGAGTCCGTGTTCTCCAGATTGAGAAGATATCCTCTAATTTGGCATATAAACAGTTCAAAAAAAGTGAGGTCTACACAAATATAAGCTGATTTATGGTGTATATACAGATATATACACTTGCACCCCACTAATACTGGATTTGAACCATTGACATATACTATATGGACAAAACTATTGGGACACCTGACCATTACACCAACAGGGACTTTAATGACATCGCATTTTAAATACACAGACATTAATATGGAGTTGGTCCCCAGTTTGTAGCTGTAACAGCTTCCACTCTTCCGGGAAGGCTTTCCACAAGATTTTGTTTTGTTTCTGTGGGAATTTTTGCCCATCCATGCAGCAGAGCATTTGTGAGGTCAGGCACTGATTATGGACAAAAAGGCCTGGCTCACAGTCTCCATTCCAGTTCACCCCAAAGGTGTTCAGTGGGGTTGAGGTCAGGACTCTGTGTGGGCCAGTCAAGTTCTTCCACACCAAACTCATCCAACCATGTCTTTATGGACTTTGCTTTGTGCACTGGGGCACAGTCAAGCTGGAACAGAAAAGGGCCTTCCCCAAAGTTGGAAGCACTGCATTGTCCAAAATGACTTGGTATGCTGAAGTATTAAGATTTCCCTTCAATGGAAGAAAGGGGCCCAGCACAACCCCTGAAAAACAGCTAAATGGCACACCTGTATTCAGAAATACAGAGGTATATCGAAATACTTTGGCCTATATAGTGTATGTAAAGATAGGCAAGTAGTACTGGTCAAACAGTAGCAGTCAACATGTAGTGCATCACATTTTATTATATTTTCAGGGTGATGAGTAGGTTCGTCCCTCTTTGACGAGAACGTTTAATATTCTGCTTTTCTGCTCTAATTTAAAAGTCACGCTGACCAAATAAGCATGACATTTTACAATCTGCTCTGTCACCTTTCCTTTACTGCTTTGTTGCTCAAGATGTAACTTTTTTTTCTTCTTTTCACAGAGAAGCAAGCGCAAGATATAATCTGGCATCCTTTGCTATGCCAGAATTTAAAAAACAAATTAACAAAAAAACACAAAACTATAAAATACATAAGGAATCACAGGCCACAGCACAGCCTGCAGCAAACCATGCAGTGACCCTTAGTTAGTAGAATGAAAATCTTTCCATGCAAAACAAATATGACAAATAAGTTAAGAGAAGTGGACTTACAGTGAACTGGTTGATGAAGGGAGCGATATTGAATCCCAGCGTTGGCTCCTGACCCTGAACAGCACTTTCCAACAGCAACGTGTCCGACTCCACAAGCATACCGTGCACCACTATCCTTTCTGGGAAAACGCGTCCTCCTTCCTCCAGCAGACACCTCATGTAGGTCACAAAAACATATTTCACTCAAAAAAAAAATCAAAAAGTCCAGCACTAAAATAAAACAAACTCTCTAAAACAGCTCTCCAAGCCCCACGCTGGCTGCTTCTCCTTACCTGGCCAATGAAGCTTTCTCCATCAACTTCTGCCTAATGAGACCACAGGTCTCTACGCAGTCCAGAATGATGGCACTCCACAGCTTCTCTCTGGACGGCCTTTGCAGCATCCCCTGCTCATCCTCCACGTGGTTGAGCCAGAACTCCAGATGCTGTTCTGGGATGTTATTGGATCGAGCGAGTCTCTTTAAGACTTCCTGCTGCTTGTTCTTTTCCACCGAGCTGTAAGCTTTTACAGGACCGAGGCTGGCGGCGATGAGGGAGAGCAGAGAGAAGCCCTCCGACACGTCGAGGACATAGAGCAGGTCGTCACATTCTGTGGAGCCTGACCGAACACCCGATCCCTGAAATCTGACCTTCAGCTGGCAGAGGAGTTTGGCCATCGCACTGCAAAATCTCTGATGGTAATCATGATTGTTCAGGAGCGCCATTTCTGAACATTCCAGCATGCTGAAGTTTTTAGTTTGATTCTGGTCAGTCTGAAGGCCTGCTAGTGCACTGCACAGTTCTGCCTCTGGGTTCTTATTAGAAATAGGCTTTTCAGAGGACTGTGAATCCAGGCGCTTGTCTAAACGGATTTCGTGCCCATCCCTCAGCACAGCGACACTGCAGAGCCTCAGGTAGGCATCTCGGCAGGAGACCTCAACAATCAGCTCGTCTTGAGGTTTCAGGAGAAAACCTGAAAAGAAGCACAGAGTATGTGACATTTGTAATGTTGTTTATGATTTAAATAAAAAAAAAAACTGCCAGCTGTGGACATGAAATGTTTTCACAGGTTGTGCTTAGACAACCTTTCAAAACAGAGCACTGCTGAAAATAATCTCTCAAAGCATCAAAGGACACTCTTGTGACATCAGTAAAAAGGTATCATACCAGCACTAGTATCAGAAAATGTCAAATAATATTCAGTCATTGACCTGTGTCAATTAAAAACTTTAACTACACCTGCTGTAAAAAAGAAAACTTTGCAAACACCTGAAAAGACAAGCAAAAAAAATATAAATACAGATAAATAAACAATAAACTGATTATTTATGTCACACTTTTCTGAATCCTAAGCTGACATGGTGTACAGATTGTGAATTAAGAAGAAGAATTAAGAATCAGCTTCATTGGCAGTATATATATGTTTACATTCACACACTAAATTTGTCTTCTGCATTTAACCCAGCAAATTACATGTAGTGGGCTCTCACTATCAAGCACCCAGAGAGCATATTGGGGTTTAAGTGCCTTGCTCAAGGGCACATCAGCCAGCTAATGGAGGAGGGGAACATTTTACTCATTAATCACTCCACCACACCCAAATTTTTCCTGCCCGTCCGGTCAGGGAATCGAACCAGCGACCCTCCGACACGAGTCCAAACTCTAGGCCACGGCTGCCCCAATCTGGGCTGTATAAATAAAACTTACTTGATTTGACTTGGAAATTTTAAAAGCGGTTAAAAAAAAAAAAAAGAGGAGGGGCGGTGGCACGAAGCAGCCGATGTAGAAAAAAGAAAAGGAGAGCGAGCCCACCAGAGAAATGAGATTCAGGAGAGCGGGTGCATAGAGAGAGGGGGAGAGGCACAGAAAGGATTCCTACAGGAATAACATCTGTTCATGTCTTCATGTCTTCGTGTCAGCGTGCAGCTCGTCACAAGCATTGGGTGGGGGGGGGGCGGGGGTGTGCATATTTATTCCCTATAAGAATTTCATGAACACTAAAGAGTGTCACAGGCGATCACGGCGCACACCTCACAGCAACCGGGAAACGGATGTTGGTGATCACCAGGAAAGGTGGCGGCTCCCTTGACGCTGCCTTCGCCAATTAGCGGCGCAGTGAAACGCTGTTGAAGCCTGTCTGAAAGATGATGTGCTGCAATGCCAACTGGAACATGTCACCTCACGTCAGTGCCGATTAAGCTCACAGTGGCCTGGCATAATGAGAAAACCGAGAATACACAGTGCGCTGAGGGACGCTTTTATTCAATTTTAATTTTAATTAACTGCTTTATTGCAAGCCTTGAACATAATAAAAATGGTATATTTCTTTAATTGGTCTTGTGAATGTATTTGAATTTTTACACTGACATAAACTGTCAGGTGTTTAGGACTTTCAAGGAGCTAAATATTTACCAGTATCATCACTGCTAACTGTCATGCAGCATTTTTACACCAAAATTAGAAGGGTCAGATGTCAGTGGCTGTTTGTGGGGGGGTTTGGTCCAGTGTGAAAGCGATATTACTGTCATTACTGTAAATTATTGTCACTATTTTACACGGAGATCAACTAAAAATAGCCATAAACTTTGGCCAAAAGTCAACGGAAGGCTGCAGTGACGAACACAGACCCGACCTGCATGCATCCCTGGAAATATCCAACACAAAATGCCGAATGCGATACGCTGCCCTCATCTGATCTGATGTGGAAATGCTTGCTAAATAGTGGGAGCAGAGAATACAAGCTCAGCAGAAAATAAAATAAAACAAGCTTTATTACAGCTATCCTAAACACGCTAAAGTCACGGAGCATCTCGTGACAACTCAAACTTAAAACCAGCAAAAACATGTCTACTGAATCCTACCACTGGTGCTATGGACAGGATAGATGGCTTGCTCCCAGCAGGTGTCCTCCTGGGGTCCAGTAGACAGACTGCTCTCCTCATCCAGGTGGAGCTGGAACCACACAGCCAGAGCATCCAGCTCCCCCTCCTGAGCGACAGGCAAGCGGATCGTCTGCACCTCCCTGGAGCTCAGCCCCTCCAGCTCCTACAGGTCACCAAACCAGTTAAAGAAAACAGTGCAGTTGTCGCAGGGATATTATACACTATGAATACAAAAATACGATTAGATGTCATACAGTTTAATGTTGAAAAGGGAGCTGTGAATGTCACTGGCCTCTGAGAATTTGATAAAGACTGTCTAGACGTTAATGGCCTTGTGGTTTTAAGATGAAAGCTGTGGGCAATTACCTGCTGTATTTTCATGCATTCCAGCAACACCAATATGATACTAAACTTGTCCCACCTTGCTGCTGGTAAGCGGCAACAGGACGCATCTCTGACGCAACACTGTGGTAAGCAATGCAGCAAGCGCCATCCCACGAATTACAAACCCGCCATACAGGAAGTGTTCTTCTCTTTTGTGCCACTTTGCAAGCGAACTGGGACTGTTTTAAAATAACTCGAAATCACCTCAATTTAAATAGTAACACTCATTGCAGAAAATTTCAAGGTCTGCTGAGAAAAAGTTGAAGTCAGAGGAGTAAAGGTGGCACCTTGAATTTCAAATTGCAAAAATACAAAATGGAAAAACAAAACGTAACAGACATTTTAAATTTAAAAAAATGATTTTTTTAAATCAACCTGAAGCCGAGTTGAAGCATATGCAACAGTACCGCACCGCTCTTAAGTCCGAGTATCACTCTGATGAAGTAAGTTTCCCTACAGCACGTGTGTGAATAAATATTGTTAGCAATGAATATCGACAAATTGTCCTACAGGTGATGTCAGGCAGATATATACACTGTCTCACCACTCTGCAAAGTCTACACGCTGAGCTAATAAACGCAGGCCTACAGCTGAATAATAAGTGGCCACTGACGTGCAAAAGTTTAGCCTGTGAGGCGAGGCAATATGTCAGTTTCATGGGACCAAAAGACACACGGTCACAGCATTATTCTGCTAGACTCGAGGCAACAAATGCACAAAGAATATCAGATTTCTCACGATGCTGCATATCAGAAGAACACGAAGAGGTTAAGTCAAGTCAAAACACATCAATTGACAGTAGCTGGATTAATGTAATGGCCATGTAATGGGAGGATATAACTATATAGACAAAAGTATTGGGACACCTGACCATTATACCAAGAGAGACTATAAATATATAGACAGCTTTGTGGCTTTGCAGGTTTAACAGCTTCCACTCTTCTGGTGAAGGCTTTCCATGACATTTTGGAGTGTTTCTGTAGCAACTGTTGCCCATTCATGTGGTAGAACATTTGAGAGGTCAGACACTGACGTTGGACCAAAAGGCCTGGCTCACAATCTGTGTTCCAGTTCATCCCAAAGGTGTTGGATGGGGTTGAGGTCTGTGTGGGCCAGTCAAGTTTGTCCACACCAAACTCATCCAGCCATGTCTTTATGGACTTTGCTTTGTGCACTGGGGCTCAGACATGCTGGAATAGAAAAGGGCCTTCCCCAAACTGTTGTCACATAGTTGGAAGCACAGCATTGTCCAAAATGTCTTGGCATGCTGAAGCATTAAGATTTCCCTTCACTGGAAGTAAGGGGCCGAGGCCCAGCCCCTGAAAAACAGCCCCATCCCAATACTTCTGTCTATATAGCGCATGTTGAGCTGAATGTAGCCCACACAGACTCTTTCTGCTCACCTGCACGTTGTTGAAATCTATGTTGAGGGCTGTGAATGGCGCAGTGAGAGATTTATATCCTCCTGGCAGTCTGCTCAGCCTCTCTGTAGTGTAAGGCTCCATGGAGTCATCTGGCTCGGAGCTGCAGCTGACCGGGCTGCGGAGCTCTCCGGCAGCAGCCATGGACAAACCGCCCACCTCTGACACACACAGCCTGTGTAAAACAAACAGCAATCCCATGATGAGACCAGTTCTGACACCTTTGATTGTTTGTCTCAAAAAAAAAAAGTTTTTAAGAACCAAGACTGTGACACCTGGTTGTAAAGCAATTAGTTTCATCCTGATGAGCTCACGACAGGAAAACATCTTATCTGACGCACACGGGCTGCTCACGTGGATTCAGACAGACTCGAGGGCCTACCTGTGATGCCTGCGGATCTCCAGGCACTCGACAGCCACACCAAACACCGTGGCTCCTGCGGGGATAACTCGTCCTGTCGCAGAGTGTTCCTGGATTTCATTCTCACCTGTCTGTAGGACAAGAAACACATGCCTTTCATGACACGACTTGGTACAGCTGTGAACTGTCACAGCTTGTACTGTAAACTCAAGTATCACAGAACACGTCAAATGAAATCTCCACTTTTCTGACTGTTTAAAAAGCAACTTCCTTGGGATAAACATGATTTCTTTAACACTGTGAACTGACAAAGACTGCCTTGAAGCCCTCATTAATTTTGTTCTCTGCGAAGCTAAAACATTTTATTGCCTGGAGTCCTTCAAGCCCACACCTTGAAATGTGACAAAGCTCTGGCAAACAGCAATTGATTTTGGGTGCCAAGAACTCATACAAATGTTAACATCGCACGGTGGCAAAGCAACTGGAGAGCAAAGTTGCGTTTCCTTTTTGTATTTAATGATGCAAGTTACCCGTGGAGGAAGCAGCAGATGGTGCCAGGCATGAATGAGACTCTCTATGATGCCCTCTCCAAACAAGCCTGCATCCACAGTCTCTGTCACTACCAAAGACACCCTGAGAAAAACAAAACATTGAATAGAACAACAGGAGAAATAATACTTAACTCCTGATTTCATAACAGGGCAAACAAAAAAAGGGCACTGTGCTTGTGGGCTCAATGTAAAATAGTTTTGGCATGAATTGTACCTGTGTGGGATGTCCTTTGGCACTTCCATCTCCAGAGATTTCATATGAAGGATCTTGATGCTACCATCCATCCCATTAGCAGTCACCACCTCGCAGGCCAGTTCATACATCGTCTTTGACAGTTCACAGGCATAAACCTCAGCAGCTCCTGCCTTCTTAGCACACATGCTTAACAGAGAGAGCCAGGAAATCAGAACAATAACAGTCAAGTACTGTTCTAGCTATAAATTTTTTTTTTTAAAAATATGAGTGTGGGTTTGGGTTGATAAGAACTGATCTTCGATTTCCAAATTAAGCACACTCCATTAACTTAAAGAATAAAAAAAAAAAGTTTCCAAATTCTCATGGAAAGTATCTCACCCAAGGATCCCAGTGCCAGTACCTATATCAAGTACAGTGCTGCAGCCGCTCTGAACAGCCTTCTGGATGGCTTGCTGGTACTTCCGGTTCCTCCCATGGTCATTGAGCATTAAGAAATGCCAGCGCTCCACCAGCCAGTTGGCCACACGGTAGAAGTTCTCTCTGGCTTCTGGATAGTCTGGTCTCAGCTTCAAGGCTTTATGGAAATGACCTGCGGCTTCGTCTCTAAAGCCCATTCTGGATAAGAAAGTCAGAGCCGTAACATAGTAAAAACAAGCATATAACTGATCTAAATAATGCTAACACTAGACTATGTTATTATGGGAGTGGTCAAGTGCTTGAAGAAGATGAGGACAATACCTGAACAGGTGTTCACCCATGCTGTTGAGGATAACCTCATCAGCAGGAAACAGTTCCAGCGCTTGTTCGTAACAGTCGAAGAGGTCTTGAATGCGGCCCACAGAGTCGAGCTCCTCTGTCCATTTGAAGAGTGTGAACCTGAAGGACTCCTAAAAAAGAGAGAGGTCACACATGTTTAGGTGCCAAAACAGACAGCTGCGACCATGACTGTGGCTGGTTTGTGTGTACATGCTTGACAGTGAATATATGCAGACAGGTTTCTGGAGTAGTGCAAACATACATTACCTTCGCAAAGTCCTTAAACACAGGTGCAAGGTTGAGGACAAGAAGGTAGTGCACAAACGCAGTTCCATAGTCTTGGTTTAACAGGCACTGCTGGGCACTTTCTAGGGAACTGGAGACCAGCTCATTCCTGGCAGGGTCCTCCCTGCGTCGCCGTCGAGCCCTCCTGCAATGCTTGGGCCGGGCACTGGCATTAGGCATCCCTTAGGGGGGACAAAAGGGAGAGTGGAAAGCCTAATGGTAAATAATAATGTCTTATAATACAATATAAAGTTGATGCAACAAGGACAGTAAGGTTCCCCATAAGATTATACGCATTGTGCTATACAGCTCATAAACTGAGGATGCCCATTTCTGACAGAAAAAAAAAGAGAATTTTGTATCTCTTAGACATTTTGAGATGGTAGGGTCCAAATTTCATCTTACTAAGCTGTCAATATTATGAGACACGAATCATTACTTTGAGGTCAAAATTCTGACACAAGCACACTAAGTAATCATTTTTACTCAGGACACCTCAGAGTTCTGACCTCACCTCTACATATTTTGTTTATTTTTACCTTTTTTGATTATATGAGTCATTCCAAAACATTAATCTACTTGGGGTAGATAGACCCTCATACATACAAACACTCTAATCATCATAATAGCGTCAATCTAAATAAGATATTTTCTATAAGCCGAACGAAATGATACTTCAAACAAAATGCTAAGTAATTTAAATGCACAACAAACAATGTACGTTGACTTACTGTAGGTTATTTTAGATCATAGGCTGTGGTAAAGATCACTGCTGTTTAGTTAAGGAGGAGCTGCTAAATCTGCACGTCAACATCACGCTTTTATAGTCCGATAAAGTCGTTAGCACCGTAGTGAGCGATCTTTCCGCTGGAGCAGCCTAACGTTAGCTCACACGGCTAAAAATGTGCTCTGACAGTCGCTACGGTAAGTTAGTTACGTGTCAAAATATGACCGTATCTGTTTACATACACGTTGAAACGACTGGAGGTTGATTAAAACTGGAAATCTCATTTCTGCTCAGGGATCATGCATCATCCACGATTGAACGAGCGGTAAACGTGCCCGCGCGATAAACAGCTCGGAAAGAAACATGTAGCGCGACAAGGTTCCACTTGCGCAACTGTAATGAAGTTTATTAGATTTGGCGTTACGACTACAATCTTTTCTGAGTACAAAACACGGCAGACAATGATTTCAGTGTTTATTTACAAATTACGCCACATGAAATGTTACCGCCTCAGTTTTTGCCTCGGATGGAAACAATCACGGACAAATCTTGAAGCACGATCAAAGAGTACAAAAGATCGAGATAAGTCCCGCGATTAAAATGAAACCTCTGCAGTGTAAAAACACTTGTGCACTCAAATGATTTCGTGTGTTTGTACCTGTGTTTTATGTCTTGTGTGTGGCGCTCTAGTAGGTTTATGTCCCTTTGTATTAATTATTTGCTCATGTCTGTCCTCTCCAAAATTACATGCCATCGTCACCGCTTTAGACTGCGTTCATTCTGGGTATGTGCACGTACTAGATGCTGATGGTAGACCCACTTTGCGGTCCTGTTAGCTGCTTGTAATGAAGTGAGTTCAGTTTCAGCCTTCCTGCACTGCAGCTGGCAGTTCACACTTGATGTATTCTGCAGAGCCTCTTTTTCTCTTTTGTATTTCCCTTTCCCTGCTGCAAAGCATCCCATTTTGCCTCCGCTCTTAGTTGTTTCATACAGTTTGTTTAACCGTGTCTACTCATACTTCATACACACAATGCAATTATTTATCTTGTTCATAGTGTTTTTTTTCATATTGCATAATATAAACTAAACCCCAGGTGGTGCCTCTCAGGTATTATCAGAGTGTAGTGACAATACATGAAACCTTAAGGTTTTGTATTACTGCATGGTAGGTACTGACTTGAGAGTTTTCAGTGTTCATCATCATCATCACACTCTCTGTGTTTTAATGTAGTGTCCTGCCTCTGAAAAAGCATCATTTAAATCTTGCTGAAACAATTATTACATTATTATTATTATTATTACATATTACATGTTTATGTCTAAAACCTTTTAGCCATGTTTAGGCTAGTGGTAACATTTCTAGAAGTCACATTATACTTGTGCTTTGCCACATTTTAGATGGAAATATTGTACTTTTCACTCTACTGCATTTATCTCACAAAAAAAGTAGTTATTTTACAAATTCAGATTTTCAAAAAAAATATTGCTATTGATTAAACATTCTAGTGTTATATAAAGTAGTTAAAATCAGCGCTATGTCTACCAACTGCAATGATAAAATGCTTGTTCCAGAACAAAGCATCTATAATCAGCTACTATAATACTTATGAACGGAACCTTTCTTCCATTTGCTTACTTCTTTACATTTACTTCAGTATAAATTCATATTTTGAATGAAAGACTCAAACCTGTAGAGTAGCTTTTCACATATTTCCATATAATTTTCATATATTTACATATATTCACTCTGTTACTGTTACCTTTACCATAACCCTTGCTCGCCGGGCAGCAAAACGAAGGCGGAAGTGGATGACAACAAAAATTCTTGCAAAAGCCTGATACTCTTTGGTAGAAGTTTGCTACACGCACACAGATGTCAGCAGAGTTTCTCAATCTGTCACTTTGCTAGGTGGGGAGCGTTTGATTGTGGAAGGAAAAAATCGGATACAGTAACTATGTTTCACTGACAACTCCTGTGACCCGACTTCCGATGAACACTTCGCTTAATAGCGTAGTGTTATCACCTTTTAACCGCTACACCTTTTAGCTGTTCTTTTAGTTATTTGACAACCGTGGAGCAACACCCATGCGAGTCCCGAGTCAGAAGTTGCCGTGCTAACCGCCGTTAGCTGCTGCTGCTGCTGCTGCTGCTGCTGCTTTGCGTCGCTATGTTTTCTCCGTTAGACTGGAAACTGCCCGTGAAAAGAGCGGTTTTTTAATTGCGTCGGCTAGTTTTTTCTTAGCTGCAAAGTAAGCGTCACTTTGACCAGTTTGCCGTTTTGTAAAACGAAGCCATCGGTCTTGTCACAGAAATGGGACTACACCCGCTGGAATTTAGTGAATGCTATCTGGACAGCCCCTGCTTCAGGGAGAAAATAAAGGCACACGAAGCAGAGCTGGACAAAACTAACAGATTTATCAAAGAACTGTACAAAGATGGGAAGAACCTCATCAATGCAACAAAGCGTAAGATGATTTCAGTGTTTTGTTGTTTGCTTTGGTTTTGATTCACTCTGAAACCTTTTATTGTAAGGAAAAAGGCTTTGAGACCACGCACCAAAGTCATGCACTTGGCTTGGGAAGAGGAGCTGATGTGTTCACTGTTGTAACTTTTCCCTCAGTTTTTTCAGTGATCGTCTTTTCCACTTGGTTATGTCATGAGCGGGGTGGGGGATACGCTTAAAAAAAATGACAGAGCAAATTAACTGTGTAACATATGGTAAGAGATACTGTTTTTATAACCAGATCAAGGCGTTGCACTTCATATCTGTTTGAATATTGCTTTCTTATATCCGGTTTTATGAGGTTTCCATTTGAGATGTGAGGCCCTGAGCTCTTCTGATAACCCCCTGCTCTATTTGCTCTCCCGTCACACACCTTAGCTGGGTTAAAATTATTGTTATCTCTTTGAACTCTAGTCTTGTGGGCTGGGCTTGTCTCAGAGTGCCCAGTGTTTACAGCCAGACCTCAACACTACAACTTGCTGGAAAATCCCCTTAGCTACTTTCTAGACAACCAACTGAAAATAATAAAGTGTTAATGTCATTTTTGACACTCATATTGTGTTTTTAAATGGGTCTTTACTAAGGCAGTCGTGTCAGTGCTCCAGCGTTGGCAGATGGGCTTTTAGGCATGTTCCAGTAGCAGTGCTTGGACTGTCACAAAACATGTTTTTTCTACTCTAAAAACCATAAGACGCGCTTTCTTCATTACGTGTGTTTTATTGCGGGTAGTTAGTTGGAGGTGATCTGGTCAGGTCTTCCATTTTGCTGTCTTCAGTGCCCTGATCCAGCAGTGTGCTTCCACAGCAGTATTACAGTAGTTCAAGCTGATGTCTTGGTGTCAAAAGCAGATTTTTAGTATTCATTCATCAGGTGTCCACAGGGTGAAATGCAATGGTCTGACATTAAAGTTGTTCTTTACACTCTAAGCTCGATTTGCCGGAAAAAGGTCGAGTTGTCCTTGAAATCCCTGCCATGTTTAAACAGTTGAATAATGTAGTTTGTTATCGTGTCATGAGGACATGATAGTATTGTGTCATCGCAGGGTGAGATGGGGTTGTCCAAGTTAATCATTTGGAGTAAATTAGAGGTCAAAAACCAAAAAGATCGTTTCACTCACTTTATGAGTGTAGTTTCATCGCACTGGACGCCTGAGGAGTGTTCATACATGCTTCAGCATCACCCTGGTGTCTGAGGACGTTGCTGGTCTCTGGAGTGAACTGAAATCACTGTCTAGCTAATGCTCCATGATTTGGTGGAAAGTATCCACTTGACCCCCCCCCCCCCCTCCTCAGCCGCCTCCTCTACAGACTCATTAGCAAACTTGAGGAACCCGCCGTGGCCTAATTCTGCTCTTCATTTGTAACCCTGAAGGGAACAGTAATTGAGCATCCTGACTGTATCTTCATGCTTTCTGCCTGTGTTTTAATTATCTGCTGTGTGATTTACACTTTCTTCAGCCGCATGATGTTATGGGGCAAACGTCCACTCAGCACTCTGGTCAACTGTGGTATTCACTGCTGATATTGATGCTCTGCTATGTCGGTGTAAACTGATGCACAGTATCCCCTTTCAGGATGCTGCCACGTATGACTGTGGCTGAACTATGCAGCACTTTTTCTTTTTTTTTTTTGTGTCGACTCTTAAGTGTGTCACATGTATCATTTATCAAGACTTCTCAAGACCCTCATTGGGACCGCGCTGACCTCATGCTTATGACACGGAATAGGGAACTGTGATCACGTGCTCCCACAGTGATTACGGCAAAGTCAGGAAGGAACCCCTGGTCATGTTCTTACTGATATTAACAAAGTGTTCTCGGGGCCCTGTTGCGCTGTGACCCACCCAAGGAGACCACTTTTGAACATGTGCCCTGTCACTTTTCCATATCCCCCTGATCTCTGTTATCATGAGGCCCTTACTCTGCTTTTTAAAAGCAGCCATATAGAACCAAAAACAACAGCAAAATATTAAAATGGTAATGCCCACAGCGAGGCTGTTTTGTGTACGTGTGTGTGTGTGTGTGTGTGTTAACCAGACGTTAGAGCAACACACTACTCTTTACAGAGGGTGTTTCCCGTTTTGATATGTCAAATTAAGGCGAGGCTGATTAATCCAAACTGTGCCGAGAGGCTGTTGATTGTCTCTGAATAGTGACACTCGTTCTGCAGGTGGAGCAGAAACAAGTGGAGTCGGTAGAAAATAAATTGGAATCTAAAAGTGAACATTATCTGTTTTTTCTCTTTTTCTCTCTCTATTTTTTTTTTTATTTGATTGTCGATTCATCCAGTAGTCGAGCAAAAGACAATTAATCCCCAGCTGTTGTGACAATCGTTTAATTCTTTCACTCATAGTTCAAGCAAAAATGTCAAAGTTTTGCTGGTTGCAGCTTCTGAAGTGTAAGAATTTGCTTATCAGGTCGTTTGAACTGTTGGTTGAAATTTACACTTTCAGTACGGGGCCCAGCTTCAGCTTGGCTCTTATGACTCGGGCAGCACTCTGATAATCTTGTCCCATGAGAACGTGACCCTGTGTTTGTTCACTTCATAGAGATGATATAAAATAGCCCAGCAGTCTTTTTTGTTTTTTTACTTCATCTTCTGTATCTGCCTTCTGTATCTATTTGTGGCTTTGAAGTAGTCAGAGTAGCCTTGCAAGATGAACACAGACAGTTAGTTTTTGATGTGTGGAGTTGATGTTTACGCTGTGTAATCATGTCTGTGCGCGATGGTCACCGGCAGCTTCGCCATAAGATCTGACACTCAGCAGTGTCGTAAAAACAGTTGATCCAGCATTCTGTGGTAAACATTGACAGATTTTGGTCGTGGCTGCAACAAATCCTGTGTGTTAAAAGAGCTGTATGATAAAAATCCTCGGAATGATCTGCTGTTTAGACAATCCTAAAAAAGACAATTGTTGATGTCCAAATCCCAGGCCCTTCTCTGCCTTTCAGCGACTCCCTCGGCCCGTCCGGCTGGGAGGATGTCCCACTCTGGAAAGACCTTGGTTCTGAGAGGAAACTTTATAGTAGGGCGCCGGTCCAGAGAGCCGTGACATGGAAGTGCCCAGTAGAGGAGCAACATGCAGATGTGCTTCTGTTTCAGAGGGTTTCCTCCACAGGAACTGTGTCCTGTCTGTACCCTCTCGACCACCACTCACTGTTGTCCTCAACAAACACATGGATTTCTTGTTTGTAGCAGGAAAAGCCTGCATTTCCGAACAGCTTGCTGTCTGCGTGTTGTCTTGTCAATACTCATCATCCATTTTTTTTTTCGTTTCATCATGTTTCTTGCGTGTTTTGGTGTTGCTGCCGTCATCTGAAACGTCAAGTTGGACAGAGTTTCAGTGGGGTCAGTCATCGTTGTTTCCGCAACTGGACTTCCTCTTGTGAATTGACCAATAAAGCAAAATGATTTTATTCACCCCCCCACACACACTCACTTTCAGTTCCACTTTGCAAACCTTTCCACGCAAAGGTATTTGTCTTATTGGCAGACAAGTTTAAGAGTAGCCTGCCATGGTGTGCCTTGGCTCGCTGCTGCTCTCTGTAATCACGTTACTGATGCTGCCAAAGGCCCGCATCGCAATCTTTCATTAAAATCGCATTAGCACAAGACATGAAGTCATGTGGGAGGAACGCTGTTTCATCTCTAGACTGAACAAGGATTACTATAAAAGTGATAGTGTGTTGCTCGACGGTACAACTACGCTATCGGGGACCTATTTTTTGTGCAAGCAGCACCCGTGGAAAACTATTCCAACCAGCTTTGACTGCACGATGTGCTCTCAGTTTTTGGGTACGCATGTAACCGAATATTCAGACACTGATATCTTAGCCCCACAAGATACTGTTCAATGCAGCCTCACCCTATAGGCTTGTTTTGAGGATCAGGAAGTCATAAATGAAGTAACGCATGCTTTGCGGGCAGGGAGCTTCAGGGGGAAGAGATTGTGGGAGGGGATGGGTGAGCAGGCTTCATCCAGGGGCAAAGGTGGGAGTTGAGTGTGGAGCAGGGATTCGGGCTGGAAAAGATGGTAGAATGGAACAGGAAGGACTGTGGAAAGGCGCAGCATGTAAACTTTGGCTGCTCTTCGAGGGCCTGGACCATGCAAGCTATGACCTAAGTGGCACATCTGATGAAATTGTAGAAATCATAACAAACAACACTCCAACAGGCGCCAATGAATACACTGCGGACATCTTCATCAGCTGAACTTTGACATATACGTACCTTTTCTGGTTTGTTTTGTGGAAAACTGTTGCAGCAGCTGCCAGGACGTGCACTGTTATGTTTCCTGCTTTAAGACATACAGTAAGTGGAAATCAGATTCAGGGAATTCATGATAATTATCTTAGGTTCAATCGTTCCTGTAATGTGGAAATAACAGTTTCTGTACTGTACTGAAACGCACTGCCAGAAATGTAGCGATGAATGTAATTAAGGAAGCATTGCAACAGTGCTGGAAGAGACGGATACACTTAAAATAATGTAGAGAACATGTAAAGCCCAGCGTCCCAGCAGCTCTCAGTTGCAAGCATAGAAAAGGCAAATGCGCTTCAGGAGGACTGACAAAAATAACATTAAAGTAAAAAAAATAAACTGCTACTGTAAGCTGGAAGCATTCTTCTGAGAAAACTTGTTTCCCAAGCAAGAATCTACTTCAACTACAGCTGAAACAAACATTTTGGAAGAATTGGGACAACAGTTTTTTTTTTTTTTTAAATGACAATCACTTTCTAAATACCTAGAGAGCTTTGTAGCTATAACAGCATTCACTCTCCTTCCACAAGATTTTGGAGTGTTTCTGTGGGAATTTTTGCCCATTCATGCAGCAGAGCATTTGTGAGATCAGGCACTGATGTTGGACCAAAAAGCCTGGCTCACAATCTGTGTTTCAGTTCATTCCAAAGGTGTTGGATGGGGTTGAGGTCAGGACTCTGTGTGGGCCAGTCAAGTTCTTCCACGCCAAACTCATCCAGCCATGTCTTTATGAACTTTGCTTTGTGCACTGGAGCACAGTTATGCTGGAATAGAAAAGGGCCTCCACCAAACTGTTGCCACAAAGTTGGAAGCATAGCATTGTCCAAAATGTCTTGGTATGCTGAAACATTAAGATTTCCCTTCACTGGAAGTGAGGGGCCAAGCCCAACCCCCGAAAAACAGCACCATACCAAACCCGAATTCAACAATAAAGCCATGTGTCCCAATACTTTTGTCCATATAGTCTATGTGTAAATAATGAGTTACACATTTAGTGCATTTTTACCAACTATTAAATGTACATACTATAATGATAATGTGAGTGCCTGAGTATAAATACATCTGAGCTTTCTCATAGTGGTAATCGTCATCAGGCAACTTGTGCTTTGGTCTGCGGTGCTTTTTTTTTTTTTTTTTTTTCCACATTTTTTATGTTCGAGAACAATCTGGCTTGTAGTATCAGATAGATGTAAGGTGGGGTCTGTATGAGTCATACGCTGAAGCTAGCAGACTTGGGTCTCTGGCTTCCTGCAGAGAAACTGGCCAAGTTTGACAGTTCCCAGGTTTACTCTGAAATGCCTTGCTTTAAAAGGCAAAAAGCAGAAGAAGCCTTTGCCTTGGACTCGTGTGCCCTAGTGCGTGTGTGTGTGAGAGGTATTTCTATCTGGTGATGCTTCTTTCCTCTTGGACTACAGCTATCATTTCAATCTGTTATTCAGACCTCTCGTCTAATACTTTTGTTTACTGCTCCACTGATTGTATCCAGTTGATCTATGCTGTTTTAACTTCAATTGACAGTGCGCAGGGGCACAAATGCTGCGGCTGTTTCTTCCTTCCCTGAATGCCGCCTGACGTCGATGTAATGCCGGAGCTTCGTGTAACCGGATGGCATTCATTCTTCACGTTTTATGTAATCGAGTCCACACAGCTTGGACTCATATATTCTCATATTAACTGTCCACCCTGCAGTGTGTTAAACATGCATGTAGCCTGTGTAATCAGATTGTGGACGGGTCTGATTCGTGCACCACGCTCACATATGGCTCTAATAAAGAGCTGGCAAATCTCTCCATTGACATCACTGTTCTCGGCGTGATTGTCCACAGTGCCCCGAGCCTCGATGCTGTCTCTGCAGAGCTAAATCAGACCCTTAATATTTCAATAAAATCACTGGCATCATTCAACAACCCTGTTGAATAAGTTCTTGCATGATTGATTTTTGACTAATTTTTACGGCTGTAATAGCATCAGCACTTTATTATCTTTTACAATACAGTGACGCTGGATGCCGCCATGACCTTACGTCACACACAATACACTGTGTAGAGGCTTTGCTGAGGTGCGTCAAGGTTCAGTGTAATGTTGTCAAAACATGTTTTTACTATCTGGGGGGGAGCAGCTGAACTTTCCACTCTACGTTCATGTACGTTTCGGCATAATTTGAGCGCTGCAGTTGACCAACAGGGACTCCATAAGGGTCACTGATTACCCAGCAGGCTCACAGCAAAACACTACATGCATTCACTAGTACTTCTACTGACAACAATAGGTTATAATGTATTTGTAATTTACTATATTAATGCATGCTTTAGCTAAAGCTTCGTTGTCTGACATGGAGGTGAAAAATATGTGAATGCAAACAAAAAAAGGTGACAGACTCATCTTCCCTGCAGGCTAGTGAGCCACAGACTTCACAAACCTGGTCATTGAGATTCAAGCCTGGATATCAGGATTATTAGAAGGGCAAACGAAGCGTACGTAGCTGTTGCAGTAAATACTGTATTTTCAAAATAATGTCTCTAAGATGGAGTGATGGAAAACAGTGAGAGGCCTAAGATCAAACCTCAGGTGAACATTCTCAACAGTCTCGACAAAAGTCAGTTTCAGAGATACTCAAAGGAGTCGTTGTTGTTTTGTTTTGTTTTTTTCACCCTACTGGTTGCAGTGGAACACAGGTTTTTCGAACCCAGCTGCGTGTTGCAACAGGAAACAATGCAGGTGAGAACAGGAAGAGTTAACCAAACTAATCCAACCAAAATAACGTGCTTGAAGTCAGTAAAATGGCGTGTAGAGCTGAAGGATTACTGTTTAATGCGGCTTTAATTGAACTGGTAGTATCATCCCTGTCTTAGCAGGGACGAAGAGGTTTTCACTTTACTTGTCTTGTCTCCATCCTGCCGTCTGGATTATGTGATTATATTGTTTGTTGTAGATCGTGTCAGTGCAGGATTGTATAAGTTGTCTACAGTGACCAGTGACTTTTTGTAGTTTTGCACACCCTGATTGGGATTTTAGCTATCTGTGTGATTTTAGATTCCCTCTGTTTTTTACAGTGACTTCAAAGAAGATTGCTGTGTTCAGAGTTTGCTTCCAAAATAATGACCATTTGTCATACCCTTATTTTGAAAGTGACGCTCGTAACCCGTACTTAAATACACCCACATAGCAGTTTATCAGGTCGTGTTTACACTAGTTAGAAGTCACCTCTGTGACAGAAACATTTTGGCCATAAGTGAAAATCTTTTAGCGTGTTTTTAATAATGTATTAGTAATATGAACTTTCAAATTATTTGATGTGTTTGACACAAGTTTAGAAGATAATTTCTCTACTGTAAACTACTGTCTAATTAATTCTTCCAGCAACTTACATCTGATTATATGTTGTCAATACCAAGACATCCCATAATACTCCTCCCTCCCATCCCTTATGACCTCACCAAAATACTGTTTTTAAAGAAGCGCCTGAACCAGAGGATTTGACACTCTACTGCTATTGTAATGCTTCTTGGGCAGTGGCCTATTTTTTGTTTACCACGTCTGTGTGGTAACCAGGGAAAATGCAAACCTAGACCCTCCCCAGTCTTGATTAATGATCTAACATTAAGTCTGTGTAGTGTCTTGCTGATGTTCAAGAGCCAAGAAATGTGCTATTGTGAGACATAAATGAGTCAGGGATCCCTTTTGTTTCGCTTGCTGTCATTAGAATATATTTGGTGTGTTTACTGTGTGGTTTTGCTGTTTAAACTTTTAATTTCTTAAAGACAACAATTACCTCACCCATAAGAAAAGAGAGAACATTTCCTCCTACTGCTATATTTAAGACCCACTCCAAGAACAAACAATTGTAAATACTCAATACACAAGCTGTCCCATTGTCTTGTTTGCATCCCTTTGCTTCCTGTCGTTCAGTGACTTAGACAAATCGGCCAAAGGAATCGACCACAGGTGTTTGCTTTGCCCATATTTCTTTGTGTGCTTTGGAACTGTGAAGATTTGACGCTGAGCTGAAGACCAACCAGCAGTGGATTTCAAACAGTTTGAAATAAACAAATGAGGCAGAAGCTATGCCCTTTGTGCCAGACGCAGGCAGACACTGTCCAACGTCTCTCACATGTTTGGGCTTTGGGCCTACTGCAGATTTAATCCATAGCATGTGTACACACACACACACACACTGCTCAGAGAACCTGGAGTGTGTAAGCAGCGGGGCGGCCACGGGTGAAAATTACAAAGACCAAGCAGGCAGCTAAAATAAATGGCTAGATGTGTGGATTGTTGTTCTGACATTTCTGTCTGTGTGGCAAAAATTACACTGTGCTTGTTCAGATTCTGAGCATTGGGTGGCTTGTGTTATCTTTACCAGAGCCTGAGTCAGTTTAAGAGGCATGGATGTCCTTGTACCGCGTTACTGCGTCATCCCCAGTTTAAATCTAGTAGAGGATCTTTGTGGGCCAGTAAAGAATGCACAATAATGTGGCCCATCGAAAAGGTAACGTCTGATTGGGTTGTTGGGCTGTTATTAATATTATCGATCACTCTTTTGCTTTTTCAGCTGTGGCATTTCAACATATCCGCTGTTGAAAATGTCCTTTAACAAGATGCTGTAACTTTGTCTGGTCTGATAGTAGTTAGTGTTAATTTTAGGCTGTTGCAGTTAGCATGTTGGCATGCATGTCAGAATACTGTTGGATCTTAATATGCTGACGTTAAAAACAAAAGACTCCGAACAGTAAAACTTCATCATTCTTTCAAAATGGAAGCTTAAATGTCTTCTACCCCGTATTTACCTTTTCACTCTCCTGCATGTCACTCACTTGTCAGTATTTTTTCAGACTAAACTCCAGCTTAGAATATAAATTATTCCCTTAATAAAAAAAATAGTCATTAGTTTCCGCTCTGTATTACAGCAAAGCTGTTGTGTGTCTTAGAAGCAGTTACAGTCAGAGCTCTGTTCAGCAGTGCTGCTCAGTTGATTGTTCCCTATAGGATCCCAGCTATCTGCCAAATCCAGTGACACTCCTCCTCAGTATACTGCTCATAGCTTTAGTCTTAAAATACCCTTGCTGCATTCTGTCCTGCTTCCCTAGAGGACCCGCCATGGGTCAGAGATCCCATCTCGGGGAATCTCTTCACTGTTTGGAAACAGATTTGGTTTGGCTGTGTGTACTGATGTGCAGGGGTGTAGTGGAGGGTTAACAAAATCTGAAACTGTTTTAAAGCAGATCCAGGAGTATTTATGCAGGGTTATGCAGGGTTTACATGTGTTAGTGCTCCTCTCAGTCGCCCATGTTAGGGCGAGCTTAGACTCGGCATTTGCATTCGCGTAGTCCGCCAGTTATTAAAAAGGGTAAAAGCAACACAATTAAAGGGATGCTAAGTGATTTACTGTGCCAGGATATCCTGTAGATTTTATGCCTGTTTTGCTTTGAAATCAGTCAAGTCCCATAACAGCTTGTAACAGCATGAGGGGCTTTTGAGGAGAGATGTGATGGTTATGTTGCCTGGTGTTTCCTTTTGATTAATGGGAGATTGATGATGTTTTAATAGTATTTTAGAGTATCTACTGATAATACGTTTACAGTGCTGTGTTTTCATATGCCGTCATTGCTGCTTTTGCACACTTTAAATTATAGGAATTTGTTTGCTTCAGTAAAAGTTCAAACATTTTTTTTTATTTAGGGAGGGACTTGAATAAGACTGACTTCACATTACATTACGTTCATCTGAAAAGCTAAATGAGGTTGTATATTTCAACTATATTGAACCACCCTATGCAATCAATGTCTATGGCTATCGTGCATTACTCTATAAATTACTATCATCATAGTATTTCTTTTGCTTTCATTTGTGTGAGCTATGACTCGCACACAGATAATTAAATAAGGTTTGTTCTCTGTTTATGTGCGTTAACCTGTGCTACCTGCAGTTCTGGTACACTGGCGTTAGATGCACTACAGGATGTAGCAGATTGAAGTCAAGCAGGATGTTTGCAGAGCGGTTTACTCTGTGTGATGCACCAGACGTACTTTTTTTTTTTTTGATGTTTCATATTAAATTACTCTTCTTACAAAATGTTCCTCAGCACAGAATTTTTATAATGAGGATGGCAGGTACTTGTTATGCATCTTTTCTAAATGTTTCTGGTCAGTCAAAACCTGTTCTTACATTTTCATTTTGACGACGTACACTATAATAATTCTGCATTCTGCCTCCTGTTAGATGCACTGCATGTAATGGTTTTTATATTTGATTTTTTTTTTTCTTTCAGAGCTTGGTGCGGCCCAGCGAAGATTTGCCCAGTGCCTGGGAGAGTTTCAGTTTGAGTACATCGGAGATGCAAAGACAGATGATGAGAAATGTATTGGTAAGTGTGGGTTCGCCCCTCACACAGTGGAAACTAACCACTAGGTTTACCACCAGGCAGACATTCACTGTCAATGTTTGTTTACGGTTCTTTCGCTGACTGCAGGTTAAGAGCAGGTTTTGGTCTGCACCTGTGTAGGGAACAACTGATAATCATAATGTGTTTTTGGCTGCATGCGTGTGTGTGTGTGTGTGTGAACGGGAGTGAAGCCGAATGTTTACCGAATGTTTTATTTATTTATTTATGTTTTTTTTTTCGTTCCCCAGATGAGTCTTTGCAAGAATTCTCCTCATTCCTCAAGAACCTAGAGGACCAAAGAGAGTTGATGGTGAGAAAAGCCAGTCAGAACCTGCTTGAAAGTCAAGGAAAATACCTGTATCTGTCTGTCTGTCTATCCATCTACCTGTCTGACAGTGTCCCTGCATGTGTGGCGCATTGCACTTAAATTGTTGAACTTTGTATGCCTGCACCGTGTGCATTTCCAACCTGGTTACACCTATTTACTACCCATGTTTGGCCCTCGGACTCTGTCATCCACCAGGGATCCAGACACGCCATTTATAATGTAATATAATTTTCTCCAACATGCAGTACACATAGTATCCAGTAGGCATAGCAAACCAGTTCCCTAAGGCTGGATAAGTACCTATAGTGTTCAGACAGCTTTTCCTGTTTTATCTGTCTAAGGGTCACTGTCACAGCACCTGCCTGGGAGTGACTGCAGAGAGCACAGGAGTTCACCTCCACGTTATTACACCCAAGCTTTAAATACCAAGACAGATACATATAATATGCTACCAGCAACAAGGTCCGCATAACAACACAGCCCGTTACGACACGGCACCATAAAACTAGCATCTGCATCAGGCAGCGTTGTTAAAGTTGCTTACTTATTTTATTATTTATTATTATTTTTAATTATTTGTCATTGTTATTATTTATTATTTTATATACCACAAAAAGCACACATATAATATTTGAATGTTAGACACAACAACAAAGTTACAGCATTTTTAAAGGCTGATTTTTAATTGTCATTATACTTCATTACCCTGAGGTTTTACATGTGATATGCTAAACTGTTTTTCGTTTGTGACTATTGTAAATATTACGTAATAGAGACAAGTTCCTAAATTGAAGATGTATTTTAATTTAACTGGTAGCCATGACGGCCAGTGACATATTGAGGGAAAATAATAATAAGAAACACATCTAAAGTGTTCCACTTCTTTGGACAGGGATGCACAATTGAGTTCTTACAATGTTCTGTAAACAGCCATTCTATTTTAATATTGGCCTGTAGTGTCTGAGGTTAGGGAGTGGGCCCGTCACCTGTAGCTGACTGAGATGACTGTTTTAGTGCCAGGCTCAGACCTTAATGGTAAACACACAGCACAGCACAGTGCAGCATTGCTCAGCAGAAGTGGATGATGTCACAGTGCAAAGCAAAGAAAAGGATGGGTAGGATGGGCGCGCAAGCACAGACTTGTCCAGCAGAGCAGAAGCATTGGAGGGATGAGGAAAGATAGACTGACTTTATTAAGACAACACTGGAAGACAAAGACACTTGTAGAATAATATCTGAGTAATTTCAGGTCTGTATTTTAGTATATCTAGGCCAGTAGGGCATCAGTCACAAAGCACCACCCCTAGAGGCCAAGACATTGTATTCAGCTGCCACGCTTCACTGGAGTCAGCAAACACTTAATGCTGGAAAAGTTGTTCTGTCTTATTAAATATTAATGGGCTTTGTCATTGAGTTGAGCTATAATCAAGGCTTTGTTATGGCTTCTGTCTCTGTCTAGATGAGAAACATCACTGAAACCCTAATGAAACCCCTGGAGAAGTTCAGGAAAGAGCATCTTGGAACAGTCAGGGTAATGTATAATGGTTTATTGGCTCTTCCCAATGTTTTGTAGCTCTCATAAAATGTTTTTGTATGCTTGATGTACCCTAATGATTATTAAAATGTTCATATTTTACAGTTGGATGCTAATAATATGGAATGTGCTATGCACATTGTTTTGAGTCCTTTGTTCCCAAGAATAATCCAATATTTTGTTGTTTGTCACCTTGTGCTTCCACTCTTTCCTTCATACCTTCTCAAGGCGGAAAAAAAGAAGTATGAGAAAGAAACGGAGAAGTACTACAGCTCCCTGGAAAAGCTTCTGAATATGTCAGCCAAGAAGAAAGAGCCACAGCTACAAGAGGTATTTATCCTTGCCTGAACTCAGCAATTCAATAATGACACCAAAAAAGATGGAAAAGGGAAGTTTTGTTCAAGGATTCAAGGATTCAAGGATTCAAGGATTCAAGGAACTTTATTGTCATACCAGCTCACATTCACATGTTTATGGTACGAAATTAGGACTCAGGTCCCGGGAGCAGTAAGTGACTATAAAAATATAAAGTACGAAAATAGATATAAGCTAAACAGAAAAATAGAATATAAAAGAATATAAAACTAAACATTTAAATAAGCTAAACCTTAAATAAGACGCTGGTTTTAACATATAGCAGCCTAAGTATGCATGTGCAAGTGTGTGCAGTATGAGGTAGTGCAGAAAGTAGTCCTTAATATTGCACATGTGAGTCCTTAGTATTGCACTTGTGTATTGCACTTGTGGGTTAAAGTGTTTGTAGTGCGGGGGTGGGGGAGAGGGGGGGTTGGTTTAGCTTGAGAATCCCTGTTTTCGGTTTTTGTCTTTGGCGCCTTGGGGAAGAGCCTTTCTGCAAAGCCTGTCGGACCGTGTGAGTTTCCACTGACGTGCCTCGCAGCAACAGTTTTCCTGGCTTGTTTGGAAAGGAAATGTGTACTCACTTGTGCTGCGTGACCGAGGTCAAAGCTGGTTGCTGTACTTGTAGTTTAGGGACCAATCCATGCTGCAGTACCGTGACATCAACATTTTAAAGGGTGGAGGATTTAGAAGCCTCTTTCTAAACAATGTCTTTTTGCCTTGGCAATGCCATGTTGCAGTGTAGCCACATAGCCATGTAGCCATGTTAGGCTTACCCATGCGTTGTATACAGCAGCCAGAGAGAGGACACTTGAAACTGTTGACATTATGACTGTAAGCTGTTCTGTCCTGTTCTCTGTGACCAAAGGGTCTGAGGTACCAACACTGATTTCTGTCAGCCCAGAATAAATACACCTTGTGATTCGTTCGTAGCCACAGCAGTCATGAACTTTGCCAACACTGCATCAGTTGTTAATGAAGTCAGTGAACAGTAACGTGTTATGAATAGCGGTACTCATTACATACGGATGCTTTGTAGATGTGTATTTAAAGCTCTTCAGTGGTTTTACAAAAATCATCTGCCAGTTGTGTTATATTCTTGCTTTTCTCCTGTTATATAAAACCACAGGGGTTTTCTGTGTGTACATCTGCCCCCTGGGTGCTGTGGTTCCCTCCCACAGTCTAAAGACATGCACATTACTGTAGATTAACTGGCCACCGTTGTAAGCTTGAGTGTGTTGTGTGTCTATACGCATCAGCCTTGTGGCATCAAAGAATGCCCACAGTTCTGTGCAGGACAAGCGGGTATGCGTAATGGATGGGCGATGTTACGAAATTCTACTACTGCTGCTGCTTCAGAAGACGAATTCCTTCGCTGTTGCACGTTTAAAGTTGTGCTTTTTGTGTGTAGCTTTCCTTTATCTGAATTGGGAGTCTGGTAGAGGGTGTCTTATGATGCCCAGATTATGGAAACCAACTGATAAATAAACCGATTTGAGTTTCGTCAGTATTTAACAGAGCACCAACCAGCTTCAGTGTCCCCTTTGTGAGAATACAATGCCATAACAAGTGAGACCGCAAATTACACTGTATGACAAAGACCATAATGTTCTGCTTCCATCCGTCTGTCTGTCCCTGTAATCATCATGGTGTGTGTTCTCCACCTCCACAGGCTGACATCCAGGTGGAAATCATGAGGCAGCACTTTCAGGAGGAGTCACTGGACTACGTGTGCAAACTACAGGAGATCCAGGAGAGAAAGAAGTTTGAGTGTGTGGAGCCGGTGAGTGACTGACCGACTGTAATGCCAGCACTGTTATGGCTCGTCTTTCACATTAATAAAAGCAAAGGGCAGCGTAGACTGCGGGATCAAGTTTCTATCTTACTTGAAAATCACTGTAAATTCCCGTCATAGTGTTTTGTTTTGAGTCTCTTTTGCACTCGCTGACTCTTTAGATCAACATCTCTTGTATGTTTTTTTCCCGTGTTGTGATCTCTTTAGATGCTGGCCTTCTTTCAGACAGTCTTCACCTTTTATCACCAGGGCTTCGAGCTCGCCAAGGACTTTGACCATTATAAAAGAGCGCTGCAGATCAATATTCAGAATGTAAGGAATATTAATGATTTATTATTAAATTTGTAACTTGGATAATCTTTATTAGAGAATCATTGCAACAATTGCTTGTATATTATTCGTGTAGAAAAAGCCTTGAATGAAATAGTTGTCATGATGGGACACAATCTTAATATATTAGCGGCTTGGCAAGTTCCTATGGCTGACCTGTTTGCAAACAATTTCCTTTCTTAGAAAATTCTTCCATTCTTAGTCTTAGATCACTGCTAAGCCATTCAGCTGATTAGAGGGAAATAAAAGTGAGTTCCAAAGGCAGCTCTTAAGTTTTGATTTGCAGTGGCCTCTAATTAGGACGGTCTTCCTACCTAACCAGTGAGTGTCAGGAAATGACCTCCCAGAGTGTGTGTTTGCTTCCTCTCTCCCTCGCAGACAAGGAGTCGATTCGAGGGCACACGGTCAGAGGTGAACGAGCTGATGAAGAGGATCAGGGAGGCACCTCAAGAATACAGACAGACCAGCCCTATCAGTTTTGAAGGCTACCTTTATGTACAGGAAAAACGTAAGACCTTTACATAGCTCAGATGTATTTTAATATGGGGGTGTCATGTTCACACTGCAGTGAGGAAACTCCATATTAAAGCATAAATTGCCAAATGTTTTGCTCGTCAGACTAATAGTTCCCTTTTCATCCCCGTTATAAACAAAATATGGAGGTTTAAATGATTTTTTTTTAACCAGCAGCAGCAGTGTGCGGCGTGATGCACCTCCAAGATGTTGCTAAAATAGAGGCAAAGTTGGCAGTTTTTGTTTTAGTGGCTCCACTTGCTGACATGCATTGTCGCTGCAGATGCTCTCACTGATATTGAAACAGTAAGGAGCTTTGGGTGCTATGGTTCAGATCTGTGTCACGTCTGTGCCTCGTCTCTGTAGGGCCACCTCCGTTTGGTTCAAGTTGGGTCAAACGCTACTGCACATTTGTCAAAGAGCAGAAGATCCTGCACATGGTGACCTTTGACCACAGATCTGGTGGAAAGATTGTGAGTAGTCAGATTGCGAGCAGCGGGTCATTAATGCCACACGGTTTTTAGGATTTCTCAACCACCTTCATTATGCAATCTTAAACTTTTCAGCACCGGACGCTACTATTTGACTTTTTGTAATTCTGTTGTGTTTTATTTTTTTGTTTGTTTTTGTTTTTTCCCAGGGTGAGACAGAGTCTGTCACGCTTAAATCCTGCGTCCGCAAAACGACAGACATGTTGGACAGGAGGTTCTGCTTAGAACTCGACATAACAGATCGGTACATCATGACCTAACACTGTCACACAAACGCCAATTATGACATTATGCTTGCAGTTGCAGGTATAATTTTGCATTATGTCAGAATTGACACATTTGCTGCACTGATAAATGTTCTCCTGGGTGACTTTTGCTGGATCACAATGCAGTTTTGTCTGCAGCGGCCACAGAGCACATTCATTATCTACTGTGACGTTCCACATTAGCAGTTAACAGATCTTAGCTGACTTGATGCTGTATGTGATTTGGATTGCAGAGGGCAGGACAGCAGTATTTGTGTTGGAAGGCTGCCCTCATACATGCTGTCACACCCAGCTGTGCCCTCCTGTACATATCTCATTTTGTCACCCAGCTTAACTCTGCTCTGCCCCTTTCCTGTAGTATTAATAGAAGAGCAATACTCCAGATTTAGTATTGAAATTTGAGTCCACACATCCGTTCTGATTGGGATGAGTGACTTTATATCCATCTGGTCCCGCATGATAGTAGGCCTAATAAACCAACTGCAGTGACTAATAGGGCTCATGTTTGTCGTTAGTGCAAATGCCCTTGGCATAGGGTGTTTTATTATTTTATTTTTTTTCCTTTGAAAGATGTATTATACTTACACCAACTTCCTCTAATGTTTTACTGTGCTGTAGCTCTAAGTCTTTTCCTAATGCTGATGTGGTATGGCTCCTTCTCAGGCCAGGGACGGTGCTAACAGTACAAGCTCTGTCAGAGGATGACTTCAAATTTTGGATGCAGGCCATGGGTGGGAAGGAACCTGTGAGTCAGCCACCTGCTCTGTGTCATCATCTACCGCTCACCACTTGGCTCATGTAGTCTCGCTGTATCCTGTTTAACTTCCATTTTATAGAAAACAATTCTGTTTGGTTCAATATGCTTCCATATACCTGAAATTAACTATATATCATTAGGCTTAAATATACTTGATAAACTGTCAAAGGCCATGAAGCTGTAAAAATTTTTTTACAGCAATTTATTTTTTTTTAACAGATTGGGCACTATCTTGGGAGGACTTATTCTAAAGAAAGAGGAAGTAAGTAATCTAGTGTCTTAATCTTTGCCAAAAAGATCTTTAAGTTTCACCACATTTTTTTTTTGTTTGTTTGTTTGTTTGTTTTGTAACCTTCTTTTTTCCGCTTGCAGTTGATGCCCAGCTGGATGATGTGGGTTTAAGTTTTGTGAAGAACTCCATCAGTGCCATAGAGACGAGAGGTGAGCTTCAGATGTGTTCATAACAGAAAGCCCAGTTGAGAACCTTTGGAGATTAATTTGGGGAAATTTAGCATGAGTAATTGTGGATAGTACCTTGTCTCCTGGGTGCAGTATTGCCATCTGTACACCAGGGGGCAGACTTGTTCCAATATTGAAATATAAGGCTGACTGGTAGGTACTGCAGGCAGATTGTAATGTATACAATACTAATGCCTTTGACTGTGTGGCTGTGTAGTTTTCACATGCTTATCTAACCTCCTTTTCAGTCCATAAATCAGGCATGGTCCCTCTCAGCATGCACAGTATTTCTGTATGCAAATGGTTATCTAATTTATTGGACATTATTATTTATGCTTTCATTGTTTCCTTTTGTTTATTGTTTGCTTTGTGTGTACATTTCCCTGCAAAGTTCTTTGGAACTGTAATTTTATTTAATTATTTAACTAAAATTCTTAAAATCAAAATTATTTTTATTTATTTATAATTATTTAATTTTATTTTGCTGTACAAGATAAAGTTGTTTTCATTTTATCATTATTGTTATTATTTCTCAGGTATTAATGACCAAGGTCTGTACAGAGTTGGTGGGGTAAGCTCCAAAGTCCAGAAGCTCCTCACATTAATGATTGGTAAGTTCAAGTTGATTCTTTTCTTTCTTCCAAGGAATTGTATTTACACAAAGAGATACTTGTAAGAGCTGAATAAAGTAAAATTTTTAATTTAAATGCCATCGCACCATCTCTGTGATATTAGGTTGCCCGTAGTCTGACTGTCAGGGCGATATTAAAAAGACAGTGAATGACAGTCAGCCTATAACTCAGCTGAACCATGTCTCTCTAAAATGCAACAAGTACCAAGTGGGTGTATCTTTGCCTTCTCCCCTTTCAGTTTTATGTCTCCCAGAAAACCATACAGGCTCCCTCTCATCCATGTCTTTGCATCTCTGGGCTTTGTTAACACACCACTAAGACTATCATGTGCCCCTGTCTGTCAGCCGTCCTTCTCAATTTCCTTTACACCTATCACTTTGTCTTCAATCCCTTCACACTCAACTTCTTTTCTGTATGGCTTGTCCTCTGTCCTTTCCATTGTTCCCTGTCTGCTCTCTTGTTTCCTGCATCTCCAGCAGACGCAAGCTCACTTTCAGCTCTGTGTTCAGAATGACAACAAACTCAGGCAGCAGCCAGCCTGTCTCAGCCTCCCAGCTTCACGCTGTAGACTCTATTAACACTCTGCTGCAGCATGCTAAGAAGTTTCTCTTATGTGCGAATATTTAAAAAAGAAAAGAAAAAGAAAAAGCATTTATCTGTGGTCGTGACATTGCAGATATTACTGTGAACGAGGGTGTCATACAGCAATTACTCGCACTTTAATATTTGCAAATGTTTGCTCAATATATTTTGCTCAATATATGGCCATATAGAGTACAATACTTGTGATAGTTTCATTAATCAGCATTAATCTTTTTTTTTTCTTGAAGTTACTAATGCGTATGACAGAGATAGTTCTACTTCTGTACAGACCAACACATTCACAAACATTTCATGCATACAACAGTTAATAGTGAGTGGGTGAAGCAAGCTTTAAACCCAGAAGAAAGACTTCGGATCCTCCCACTCCTCCTCCTTTTCATCTCTCACCCACCGACATGGCCAGAGTCCAATCAAAGAGGACAGAGCGATAGAAATCGAGGCTCCCATCATATTACAGTACAAACAAAGAGAGCGGCACCTATTGAATGTCAGGCAACAATATAGCAGGAAGAAGACTGTAAAAGTGAGCTGTATTCTGTCCGATCTGTCTGTTGTACAGTACGAGGCAGGGGAGTGTATGATGTTGCTGAGTTAGACTTCTTAGTTCTATAGATATAATTGCAGAGTGAGGCAAATTTGAGGAATGCTTTGAGATGTTTCCAAAGAACTACTCAGTGCATCCAACGTTTTCACTACGTCAGGCAGAAATGACCACTGAAGCATTAAACAATGCATGATGTGTCCAAAGGTGGTGGTCCATTTATTCCGGAGGGCTGACCAGATGCTGAAAAGGTTTGTCTTAAATATGTGGCTCTTGTCAGCCTGGGCCTTCTTAGCTGGTGGTTTCCAACCTAAGGGGTCAGGACTCTCCCACCAGGGTTTGCAAGACAAATCTCAGGCTCAGTTTATGCTCAAACAGAACTAGAATTTCAAAGGAGGAGTGCTGCCATAGAGTGGGTGTGAATGTCAGTGTCGGGAAGTTGCAGAAGTGGTCAGACGCAGACTCCACAATGGGATGTCAGAAAATTGTAAGGGCAAGGGGTTTCTGAAGCTATTTAACCACCCAACAAGTTGCAGCTGTTGAAGCAAGTTGAAGTATACTGACGGCTTAAGGGGCCATGAGATAGCCCGCTGATTAAAAAGATAGGAAAGGGGAAAAAAAACAAACTTGAACTTGCCATAACTTTGGGATTGCAAATACATTGCTACTTTTTAAGGCACCTGTGTCAAACTTAAGGCCTGGGTGCCAAATCCAGCCCAGCACCTCATTTTAAGTGACCAGCAAGAGCTTGCAAAGAATATAATTACATATAATATAATTGTATCTAACAACACAATTCTGTAGCTGAGAAAGTCAGTTTCATTGTGGTTGAAATGCAGCTTCACCTTCCTTTTACCAGTTGGCATCCGCCTTGCGTCTTGGAGGTGTCATTTATTAGTGTTCCTCTAGTGGGAGTGGATTTGTATGGCGAAATGTTTTTCTGCATCTCAAGGGTGTTGTGGGAGCTGTTTTAACCACTAGTCTCAAGTCGCCGCATGTTATGGTAATGTCCTCAGGAGCTTCATTTAGCTAACATATGTAAAATAACAAATAATTACACCTTTGAACTTGCTGCTACATTGTGGTTAGTAGTTTTAGAATCAATACTAGTCCATCTGCTGCTACTAGATTTGTGTTTTTCATTCTTGAACTAACCCAGTCTGAGTCTGTTTGTGTTAGACGACAGAGCTTATGCAGACCCCATCAATCTCAACAGAGCCACAGTTTTGGCTACAAACACTGCACAAAAGCATTTGCTTTCATAAGCTGATATTGGGCAGGCCATTTTGTGGACAGGGCATGTGGAGAAAACACACAGTCCTGCTTTGCTACACTGCTTGGATGAAATCATAAAAATGAATTTCTCAGTGACACAGACCACTTTCCACCCTCGAAACTAAAGTCTGTGTTGTGACCTGAGCCCTGTACAGTACATATGTCGAACTCACAACACTTTACTGACACTTTGCACTTCCACATCCTCTGTAATTCATCAGAGGTTACTTAAGGTGTGACTAAAGCCCCTGAATTTTCAGCACAACACAGCCCTGGAGTCCCTGTGGAGCCAGTGAAGTAGTAAGGGATTAATTAAACTTGTAATGAGTATAGAACCAGCAGCCCTCTACAGAAGCTGTAGCTTCCTTCCATATCCACTGGGGCTCGACTCGACCCCCAAGGCTAGTAGCGCTGCTTTTATCCTCACATGGCTAATTACAAGTCACATATTTATATTGCGTATTTGGACTTTCTAGGCTACACACAAAAATCACAGAGAGTCTTTGGCAGTTTAATAATATTAAAAAAAAAGGGTAGTTAGTTAGTTTGGTTGTTTTGTTGTTGTGAGTCAATGGATTTCCTAGGAGGAAATGAGAATATGTTTTATGATTGTGATTCATTCAGATGAGAAGAGCAGCGAGGTGGATCTGTCTACCAGCGAGGACTGGGATGTCAAGACAATTACGAGTTCACTGAAGCTTTATCTGAGGTAAGGACCCGTGGGATGAGAGACGCACACACGTGAACAAATGTAAACCATTCCCAGCTGCAACAATAAGTTGATTAATCGGTCAGTCAGTTGACAGGAAACGAAGCGGAAACTAATTTGATAATCGATTAATTTGTTATTTTTCAAGCAAAAATGCCAAAACACCTTGAGTCTTTACTTTGTCACATGATTATAAAGTGAATATTGTTGGGTTTTGGACTTTTGGCTAAATATCACGAGCAGTTCTTCACCTTCCGACCGTCTGAAATTTGAAAGTGCCGTTTTGGTGACATTTTGAAGACAAAACAATAACAATAATTAATTAACAATAACAATGTTAATTTTCTCACGACGTGTCCAGCCTCTGTTGCGATCGGTTTCACTCTTACTATCGCTCACAATGAAAGTGTTTGAATGAACATCCTGAGTAATGAGATCCGTTAAAATCATTTTGAGATGTGGGTTTAGTTTGGTAATGTGTTGTCCTTGTCCTTTTGGTGCAGAGAAAATGTGATATGACTTGATTAGTCCAGAGACACCTGCTCTGGGTCCGTGATTGATCATTTTGATTCATCTCATACGCCACAAAACTACATTATGTAGAGCTGCTATGTGTCAAAGAAATCTCCTCCTGACCTGCAACAACCACACTTGAGGGAAGATTTTTATTCATGCATCCCTCGTTAGATGAATATGATAGAGTTGAGTTGAGTATGAAGCATTTACTCTCAACTCTGTCTTTTTTTTTTTTTTTAGAGTTTCTGAGTTAATTATGCAAAGTGCCTTGGTATAATTAACTCCTTGCGAGGTCACATTGCTTACAGTATGCCTATTCCACGTTCACCAGCTGCCTCCAGGTTGACAGATAGTGTGGGTGAAGTTCAAAGATTAAAAATGTAGTTTTTGTTTGCAAGAAGCTGGGACAGTTTCATTTAAATGTCAGTTTGTTTGTCTTTTTTTTTTTTTTCTTTGTAAATGTTAGTTAGCAGCAAATTGAGCTGACTTTGCTTATTCAGATGAAAGCAAAGTTGTGGAATTTCCCTGACAAACCCAGTGAAAATACTCAAAATAAGCTGATACATACAGTAGATGTTTTGTTAGCAATGAGTACTGTCAGGCTCTACAAAAAAAAAAAAAAAAATCATTCTCTTTAACTTGCACATCATGTTTGTTCCTGCTCATTCTGCTCTAAAATGTTATTGTAAAAGCTTTAAATATACCAAAAAAACAAAATATCATTACAATCAAAATATTGTCAGTAATTGCCAAGAAGTCAACTAAAGAACGGCTGTATCAAAGCTGCTGATATGCTATTTAATTTCTCTCTAATTGTCACCACCGTGAACTCCATGAAAACCATGAAACTGTGATAGTGGTTTTGCATGTAGGCACTGCTGTACATCACGGGAGTTAGAGAATCATCCATCCAACAGTATTCTGATCAGGATGTGAATATCAAGTCCTGTTCAAAGCTGTTAATATTGTCTTGTGGTGGGTTGACCCTTGTTGACCCTTTAACAGCAGCTGGTTGATGAGATGCACCGTGGCTTGTGTCACACTCACAGTTTGAACCACCCCAAAAACTTTACTGTGTGTTAATCAGACACTGGTTACCTTAAGTTTTAGTAATTTAAAACCTTGTTTAAGCTAATGTAGCTTATCCATGTTGTTGTGCTGAGTCCTGCTCTGACTTGTCTTTTACTTTGTGTCTGGCCTACTGCAATAAAGCAGGGTCAATCTCCTCAGTTTCCTCTGAGGCTAAGTACCTCTGGCCACTGGCCAGCTGCAGTGTGAAAGTACCTTCAGATGAACTTGGTTATCTCAATGCGTGGGCCATCTAATTCCATCCCCTGGCCTGACCACATTAATCATTGCTGTGTGCAGACCCTATAAAACAGTGTGCTGGCTATTTCTGTCCCCTCTCGCTCACTTCAACTCTCACTTCTCCATCTCCCCCCACCCCTCTTTGTCTCGCTATCTCTTTGAAGGAGCCTTCCTGAGCCGTTGATGACCTATGGACTTTACAAAGAGTTTATTAGCCCTGCGAGTAAGTTTGACCACCACTTAATTTTAAAGCATACCGTAAGAAGACAACAGTGTATACATAGATATATTAATCTGAAATGGAGTTCCAATCAGTTTCGGCCCTTGAGTCCAGTGTTTAGTTATTCTTTAGTGAGTTACCAAAACATGCAGACAGTTACCAGGTGAAGTCTATCAGCAGAAATGAAGTATAATATTGTTTTCTTTAGCTTCAAATCAGCTAAAACTAAGAACTGTGTTTTTGTGTGCCTTTCATATCGACAGAGTTAGCAGCTCTTCTTCCACAGAATCTGCCATGCTGCACTGCTGTGTTTATACAGTAGCCCAGAAACAGTGAAAAGTTTTAAGCTTATGTCTTCCTGCTTGGTTTCAGTAATGTCTTACTCACTAAGATGTGTGGAGAAATGTGAATATGTCTGTTGTTGATTTCTGGTGAATACAGATGACGTACAGTGGTTGACCCAAAAAGGCTTTCAGGTGATGCTAAGTTAGACATATGCTTTCGACACTTCAGACTGTTTTACAACCATGTTTCTGATTTCTGCCCGTTTCAACTTCCTGCTAAAGTCTGTGGCCAATTAACCCATCAAAGGGTAAAGCTAAAAGGTTTAAAATGATAAATAGGCTGTAATTTGCATGCCCTCAAATGGTCCAGTGAGTGACCTTGAACAGCAAAAAAAAAAAAAAAAAACACTTTTTTTTTCGCCCACATAACATCATTTATGTATGAAAGGTTTTTAAAGCAAGCCAAACTTGAATCTTATTACAACAAGTGCTATAATTGGATCAGGTTGACATTTTTATCAGGCGCTCGCAATGCCCTCATAAGGAGGGGGGAAAAATGGATTAGCAATGAATATTTTTTTGATGGATGACAGCATCCATAAGAAGCTTTTTTTCCATGTTTAAATCCTTGTCGTTCCCATAGTAATGATATTTTGTGTGTCTGGGTATGTGTGTGTGTGTTTGCGCGTTTGTGCGTGGGCGGTCAGATGCCCATGTGTGAGGAAATGTTTAAGAGATGATCTTGGGGGTTTTAACACAACCCTTTTATACGGTAGCGACAGTAACGTAAAGCTATCTCCTTCGCCAGCATAGTGGTCCCTGCTGCCAAATTCTGGGAGGCTTCAGACCATATATCACTATCACACCTCTTCTTCATTTACTGAAACTGGAATCCATCATCCTCTAACTCTTATACCTCAGGGTGTTGGCCTCTGATTTTCTGTCCTTGAAGGTCCACTAACTTTGCCCAATTTTTGATTTTTCCAAAATGTACCCAATAGCTTTTATTTGGAGTCTCTGTTTCTTAAACTCCATACTGTGCTGTCTGAGTGTACGATGTGTAACATCATTTTTTTTTAAATTTGCTAAGCTGTACAGTATTTGATTGCAGCTGCATTGGCTCTTTGCCACCTGAGGAGCACAGGGGAAATCTTTGTAGTTTAATGTGAGTGTATGGCTGCTTCTGTGTTTGAACAGAGGGCTGTAGTCCAGAGTCTCGCATCCAGGCCATCCACTGCCTGGTCCACAAACTACCGGAGAGGAATCGACAAGTCCTCGGGCTGCTTATGAAGCATCTGGCCAAGTGAGTGTTCATAGTTCCTTGGTCATAGTTCACCCAGTCTCCACCCCCTCTCTCTCTCTCTCTCTCTCTCTCTCTCCCTCTCTCTGTCGGTTCTCTCTTTCTGCTCTTCCTGTCTGTCTCCTCATTCTCACTCCACATGCTTTTTCTCTCTATCTCCCTCACTCCCACTCTCTTCACTCCCCCTTCCCTGCTGTCACTCCATCTCCTCTCTGTCTACTCAGTGGCTGCTGGGCAAGAAAATTGATGCTGCCAGCATAACATTTTCATGCCTTTTTCTTGGGTCATATTGGTGTACATTTAAAGTTGTGGAAGGAGGATTGTGCGCTCTGCCGTACCTGTTCATCATACCGTTGTGCAGCTCACCAGTGAACAGAAATTAAATGGCCTTCTCGAATTAAGCCCTCTCCAGAGATTACTCTACACACCCATGGATGGAGCACTATTGTGGATCCATCCATTTGTAAGATTAGATAGGAAGAAAGATTTAAGAAATAATGTTCACTAACATTACAAGGTTTTACCTCAGCAAGCTTTTTATAAACTAAATATGAGCAAATTGAAGATAAGTAAATAATCCCTCTTCCCTGAGGCAGTGAAAGTCTTGTGGATCTTATTTCATAGAAACCCGCTGCAGAATCAGGCTCTGGTAAAAAGGCAGCGCTATTGAAATTGAATTTGGATTATCCAGCGTGAAATTCTCCAGACTGGAGAGACTCGAATATTTTTCTGAAGTTGGCGTCTGTGCATGTCCTGCAGGGGAAGGAAGCAAAGCCAGAATTTCACACTGCTATCTGAAATGGTTTCAGAGATGTTATAAATGTGAGTTGTCACCAATGTTTTTGTCTTCAAAGGCATCCTTTGAAGCTATTTAAACTGTCTCTCTGCAGATGCACTGCATATCATCATATTTTGAGTGTGAAATCTCTTCACCTGTCCGTAACTTTCTCTTCAAATAAAGGTTTTCTGCCTCCACTTGTTTTGACCTCCTAAGATAACGTTTCATCGAGTGAACGTGCCCTGATTTCAAGAATGATCTAGAAGACTTTTAATAAAAGTCATTTCTCTATGTGAAATGTCATTATTGTGTTGCCAAAATAATCAGAATACACACCTGCAGAAGTATTCATAGTTGTGTGGAATTGATAAGGGAAGCCTCATCAGGGACTTGTGTGTAACATTCAAAAGTCCTTATGCAAAAATGCTCTCATTTGATTCAGTGTAATGAATTGTGAAGACTAAACTGTACATGTAGGACAAGTTAATGTTTGAATTTAAGAGTGCTGGCTAGGATTTTCTACACCTTGCTATTATGTGCCAAAAATGTAAAATGTCATTAGATGAGCTGAAAATCTCTGATTTTTATTTGTCATTTTGTCTCTAAATGCAGTAGCTGCTTTATATGTATTCACAGTGTTCAGTGCCTCTGCGATGTGTGAAAAAAACTTAAATTTAACTTCAGCCAAGAAAACATTCTGTTTCAAATGTGAGAAAGTAATAGAAAAAAAGATCAAGAAAAGATTCAAAGGTATCCGTAAGATAGCAACATCTCACTGTATTGCTCTTCTGAACATTTCATGCGTTTGCCTGTTATAGGATGAAACAGTAAACACGTGAGACATACTATATATAGACAAAAGTATTGGGACATACCTCTTTGATAGATAGATACATTATTGATCCCGAAAGAAATGCATAAATGGGCAAATATTCCCACAGGAACAAGATTGTGTGGGAAGCTTTCCCAGAAGAGTGGAAGCTGTTACAGCTGCAAAGCTGTCTGTGTGTTTAGATTGTGATGTCATTAAAGTCGTAATGGTCGGATGTCCCAATACTTTTGTCTACTTAGAGTACTTGCAATGGTTTTCATCTGCCTTGTCTAAAACAAAGACCACCTCTCTCTTAACATCATATAAACTTTTTGAATTTTATGAAATGAAACATCTTGAAACACACTGTTGGGAGTAAATAACTTTTGTAACAATGCTTTTATTATGTGATGAGTGTAATGAGTGCAGATATTATTCAGGCCGTCATCACCAAACTCAGTGGATCACAAGACGAGATGCTCCAAGATCTGACTTAGCAAGTCTTCTAAACAGTTTGCATGGGAAAAACCTACACTGTGTGTAGCCAAACCTTAGTTGGCTTCATTTTCTTGTTTCCCTACATAATTATCTTTTCTATTTATTTTCTAAAGTGTTTACATAGCTGGTTAAATCTTAATCATATAACAAGAATCAGACAGAATCAGTTAGTACGGCCTTATTCTGTCCAAAATAACATTTCGTATCAGTGAAGTTGAGTTAGTAAGTTTAAGTAAAACAAGTGCAATGTTATGTCTTCTTCAGTGTGGCGGCGCACAGTAAACAGAATCTGATGACCGTGGCCAACCTGGGCGTGGTGTTTGGTCCCACATTAATGAGGCCGCAGGAGGAGACTGTCGCTGCCATCATGGATCTAAAGTTCCAGAACATTGTGGTGGAGATCCTCATTGAACACCATGAAAAGGTAATGCTTAAGACTGACATTTTGTAGTATTTTGCAAAGCAATGCACCTTAAACTGAACACTTCATGAAAACCTCCTGTCAACTCATCACTACATCTTCCAGTGACAGTAATTGCTATCATTACTGTAAGAATGGAAAGTCTTTCCTCTCCTTTCTGTTCTGTTTTCTCTCAAAAAGTCTGCAAAATTCTCTGGATAATTGTGTTTCCACTTGGCCATCCACAACCATATTAACTCAAACCTAAACACCTCAGGCAACACAAGGTACAATGATGGCACCAAATGAAATCTGAATTAGGTGACATGACATCAGTAAGCTGGCCACAGCACCTTTGTCTTTACCAACCCGGGTAGCATGTAATTTACCTGATACTGAAGGATAATAAATGTGCAAGTGAAGCAAAAGTTCTAATGTTTTTAAATCCTGGTTTCTTGACACTGAATGCTTTTTTCACTAATGCTTTGAAGTGTTTGCTCTTGAGTTTGGATTTGGCAGTTACTGTCTGCACATACTGTACTGTACCTGACACCAGAATTTCAGTCAGAAGCTCAGTCAGAGTGCATGTGATGCTCTTCTCCTCTGGAGGTCATGTTTGTCAAGGGTGTATAGACTTGTGTATGTTGACATAGAAATCTTGCCAAGTTAAATAATTGCTACTTTGTATTCTGTTTGAATGCATGAACCAACTTAAACCCTTGCGACTGCATACCCTTCATTCAGTTATTAATATACTGAGGTGCTAGACAGCAGTTCATTATCTAGAATTTTTTAATCTGACCAATAGGGGGAGCCCCAAGAGCTCATACCAGGAATAAACACATTTATAAGGCTTGTCTTCATTTCCAGTAGCTTGATTATTTTGGAGATTATCATATACATTTTTATTGTATTTGTTAGCCCCTTTTGGTACCTAAATACATTTATTTTTCTCATGAATTGTTTCATAACCTGTAGTTCATGGCATCGTCTAATCTCCCCTAGAATGTCCTTGATCAGTGTCAGTCCTCAAAGAGGATAATTGTCCGTGTCAAAAGAGAAAAAGTGTAGAGATTAGTTTTCTAATCTATGTGGAGCAGCGCTACACTCTGCTTAGAATCAGATGAAACCAGGAGATTTCAGTGATTTTTTTATTTTTCTTCCAGCTTCATTAAATGGAAGAAGATGTGTGTTGTGACTAATGTCTCCACCCAAGACCACAAATCTAAAATGGGTGTGACAGAAAAACTGTAGTCTGGTGAAAACCAATGGGGTATACAAATGTGCTATAATAACACCAGCAGCACCATGTACACTGCTAGTCCTTGAGACAGCCCAGAGGTGTCCAACGCTGTCCAGGTGATAAAGGATGTGGTGTTAGAATGCAGCAAGAGCATTTTGGAAAGTACAACGTGATAGAGCATGGGGAAAGTTGAGCAGACAGACAGACAGACAGGCATTAACTTCCCTCACAGCTCAGTCCCACTCTAGACTGTTGATACCCCCAGATACCAGCAGTAGACTCTGTTTTACATTCACCTCCATCTGCTGAGAGAGGCGAGAGGGAGGCAGCAGAAACTCTCAGCCATATCAGATTTCTCACTTTTTCTATCTGCCTTTCTCCTACAAACTTTCTCTCTCATGCCCCCTCCTCTGTGTCTGCCTCTCCCGTTCACACTCTGTCTCACTTTTTCTGCCACTTTCTCTCTCTCTCTCTCTCTCTCTCTCTCTCTCTTTCTCTCCTCCCTTCCCCATCTCCCTCCTCTCCTCGTCTGTGATCCTTTTCGGAGGCTCTGCTGAGACTTCCTCTCCTCTGCAGTCCTATTCTCTTTTAACTCCACATCTGAAGTTTATATGTAAACATGGCCCGGTGTAAACAGACTGCGCCAGTTGGCCAGTCCTCCTCGCGTCCAAACCCTGTTTATTTTACCCTCCGCTCTTTCAGAGAGTAGGTCAGTTTCTCAGAGGCGAAATGTCACCTTAACCTAGAACCAGATTTCTGGATGCGATGTGATTGTCTTACATGTAGAGCAGCTCTTGTTTATTTTGGCACAAAACAGAAACTTCTCACATGCAGTTTTTAGGGTCCAGTCAATGAGCTGCTCAGCTTTCCCTCGGAGCACATGCCGTGGCTGCAAATGTCCTTTTCCATTCATCTACTGCTTTATAAAGCCATTCAAAATGCTTTCACTGAGTGAGGTCAGTTGAGGACGTGTTGCTGCTGTTCACTGAGTGTCTGCACTGTGTCTTGGTAGAGACTCACTCATATTGTGTATTCAGATTTTTGCAGATGCTCCAGAGTCATGCCCTCTTTCACCTGCTGCCCCAGTAGTCTCTGCTCCCACAAGGCAGTCCAAGAAGCTGAGTCGACATAATCGACCCCTGGCTGTCTACAATCCACAAGCCTTAGACATTCAGAATGGTAAGAGACATAGACTTGTACACCTTGTTATTTTCACATCCCTGAGCATATTAAAAGAACTCTGTTTACATTATGAGATCATAAATAATTAGCATGATCGAGCATGATTTGTCCTCCCTTTTTAGATCTAGTAAGTAACATACACATTAATTCATTTACAGGGATAAATATGATTGATAATTTTTGCACAAATGATTAATTTGTAATTAATTTGTTTTTTTGGTTTTTTTTTTTGGTTTTGTTTTTTTTAGTTAATGCTACTAAATAGGCTACGAACTCTTCCTTGCGTGCATTAGTGACTGAAGTCAAATGATGCAGGTTACTACGAAACAAGGGAACGTTACCAATGTTCAGGCTCAGTTCTGCCTGCAAAATGTTGCCTCACCAAAGGCAGTTTACAAAGACTGACATGTCTATGACACTGCTAGTTCTCGTTATAAAAATTTGCAGCATTGTAACTGTAGGTAATCTTAATCCATGTCTAAAACAATGTTTTTGTACTGATGTTTAAAAGGGAATGGGATCCCTGTAGTTAGCTACCAAGGTTGTCTTGAACCATGCTGTTTTCACTTTTTTGGGGCTAGAATAACTGGATAGCCGGCTAGTCTTATTATTACACATACTGTCATATTATATTTACTCTTTCACAACCATACACAATGTTACTGATTTTGAATCTTACCAGCATGAAGTTAGCTTTCCGGCTCACAGATGAGCCAAAGAGTTCTGCGAGCTGACCAGACTAGAAATATCTCCCGCTACCAAGGTTACTGGAGCGGTAAACATTTCCATTGCACAGGAACCTTATGGGATGGTACTGATTGTTCCAGGTAGTAGTCAAACTCACAGGGGTTGTCAGGGAAACTGAGTAACTTGCCTCAGTTGACTGACTTGCAAAAACTTTCTGATCTTACTTTTTTTTTTTCTCTGTGGCAAGTGAACATGGCACAAGCATGTCAGATGGTTCTGGCCTCCCTGTTGTCTATTAGTTCCTGATAACTGACACCTCGTCTGTCATTATCACAATCTTAATTTAAGGCACAGATGAGGACGGATATTTCACTTGGACATAATGCGATTCCGATAATACTTTGTTAGCTAGCGGTATCTCCAGATGACCAGCTGAACTCAGTTGCCCTCGCTCCATAATACTGCGTGGAGAGATTTGTATCTGTGACTTTGGGCGCCCTTGTTTACCTTACAATGCTTAAAATTCACTTGAGCTTCCTGTGATGATTGACGAAATGGGAGACAGTGAGAGGAGCCCTCTTCTGTGCATCAGGTGAGCTCATCGTCTCACCTGGTGACCCAAACTGTCCAACTCTGAAAATTTCTCATCTGTGGCCAGCACAATCCCCACAATACAAAAGGAATCTAAATCTGCTTACCAGATTGCCTCTCTTTACCTCCCTCTCACCAGCTTTTACCATGGGGTATTTTAATATCAGGGATCAAAGGCATAATCCATTTTTAACCTCTTGTCTTTTATATTGGGCCCGTGGGTTTTAAAGTAAGTTGTCTCAGCATCCAGTGTAATAAACAAAAAAAACAAACAAATTTAAGCAAGATGAAGGGTGGAAGAGAAACGAGTGGCTGTGTGTGCATGAGAGTCCACCTGTGCTGCTTGTGTCTAATATCCCTGCACATGTGACAGCACACTACTGACAAGGAAGTACATTATCAGAGCATTATGTGTCAGGAAGTCATGAAACAGTGCAGACAAATTGTATTTTTCAGTACATGATTTCAGATCAGTTCAGTTCAGTTGCATTTGCTACTGATTAACTTAATTCTGCAGTAACTGCTTTTGTTGGCCACTTGGGGGTAGAAGTAACAAGTTGTGAACACAACACTGACATATCAGCAACTTTTAAAACGTATGTATGCGTCTGCACAGCCTTTGAATTAATGGGTTTCATGTATGTTGTACAGTAACCGGTAATGCTACAGTTGCCTGCATGGCCATGTGGTCTGCATATTGTTATGTTTGGTAATAATTAGACTATAAACACCAGCAGTATTTCAGTACAGTTTGTATTAAATGTGGGCTTTTGGTTTAAGTGCTGTGGTGTTTGTTGGTGAAAAGAGACAAAACGCTCCAAACAAACTTCTTTTTTTTAAACATCAGCAGTTCCTTCTGTGCGTCTCCCATCTCCCTAAAGCAGGATCTTCACTTGACAGTAAAATAGAAATTAAAGAGCTTCCATCTCCCTAGTGTTTCTTAGGCTCCTGTGTGTGACTACAGAAGTGTATTATTATGAACAATACAAACTTGGTTTTAAGTCTCGCCTGTTTTGACAGCAGTTTGATTTCTAAAGTCCCCTGTTGATGCCGCATTGCCTTATGTATTGATAAATTATTCAGCTGTTCTATCAGGCAGGCTATCATCAGTAAGCTGGAATAGGCTGTAACTTTTATAGTAGCATAAAGTTAATGAAAAGATTATTAAGATAATTGATATAACAAACACTGCTTTTTTCGTCTAAGTGTCAGCAGTGGGAGATAGTTCCAGCCTAACTACAGACGAGACATCAATGGGCAGCAATGAGTCTGTATCGTCCCAGTCGTCGTCCGCCTCGGCCTCAGAGACGCCTACTGAGAGGAGTGACCATGCCCCGCTTAGCACCAGCCTCAGCTCAGGCAGCAACTCCAAGTGAGTGGTTCACTGTGCTTAAGTCCCAAATCAATATGCAACTGTGCACCACTGAAAATGCAGTTACTGGGTGTGAAGCAAGTAGATCCGCAGTACAGCAAGTCATAAGCAAAGTCTGCGCACTGTATGGATTTCAGATGGAAAGATTATAGTCTTTCACTATTTCGGCATTACGCCATGCTCACAGATAAACTGTCTAAAGAGTCAGCAGTGTTTGATTTGAGCATGTTGTTAAGTAACTGGTCTCTGCTTCCAAAACGCGACTATCAGTCTGATAATCAAACCGACTCGACTTTTCGATTCACTTCATTCATCCGCTAAATGATTAGCCGAATATGTCGCACATGTATGTGGATCTGAGCTACAGAGCTGTGACTTCAAGCAAGAGCGCTTTCACTATTAGGGCAACCTACGAGTACACGTCAAGAGAAGCCGTTTTTAATGGGAAGGAATTGCAACTTTTTATTTTGTTTATTTATTTATTTTCTTTTAATTGTTTCGCAAGAACATGTAAACGTTTGTCTCATTTGTCTCTCTCAAGACTATGTTGACCGTCCTTATTTATTTTATAACAAACTTAAACTGCAGTAACTTTGATCAGGACTTGAGCTGCCAGTTAAATTTCATATTGTAGCATAATAACATGATGAGGAGATCCTTCCAAGATCAACATGCGAGCCTGGCAATAGAGGCTCTTAAATCTTGTTCCCCAGGAGATTATTAAATCAGAAATGCATCTCGTTCTCAGTGTAGAATGAAATTTTGGCAGTTATACTTTGCTGCTCTTCTTTGTTGCAGCACAGCTCTGACATTCATGCTCTCACATGAATGAAGAAGTCGTTATCCTTGACGTTTTATACACACACGCAGTAATTAGTCAAAAATGAAACAGTAGATGAGTCGTGAATCATGAATTTTTGAATGAATCGTGAATCATGAATCCTCCGTTATTTAGAAGATCAGTTTGTAGTCCTCGGCCCCTGCAGGCCACTTGTGGAAGTGTCCTTGGGGCTGTTACTTAACCCCAAATTGTTTTTAATGGCTCGTCCATCAGCGTGTGTGTGTGTGTGTGTGTGTGTGTGTTCATGAGTTATTATTCCTGATGTGTGTGATGTTTTGCATGCATGTTTTGGGTGTTGGTCACATTAGAAAATGTTGTATAAGTACTGGCCATTTGACATTTACCGCTGATGCTATTAGTCAAATGTCAGCTGTTTGTCTATGTCTTTTGTCCTAATACTAGATGGAAAATGTTATAGTACTTGATGCTTTGTCTTTGGCTTTCTGTCCTCATTCTCTCTGCAAAGTCCTTGGCCATTTTTGTTGTTTCCAGCCCGTGACTTGTCTTGAATGCTGATGTGAGAGATGAATTATTGGGTTATGCTGCAGATGTTAGAATCTCTGCTGTGTCATGTCTACAGATTCACCTTGAAATAGACTTTTTTTCTCATTCGCTGTCCCTTTCTTCATCTCCATCAGCTGAAAAGAGTTGTAAAATAAAAACAAAGCCACCTCACAACTTGACAGAGGACAATTTGATTCCTCTCTCACTTTGATCTCTGTGGGCGTGTGCCCACCCGTCTGTGTGTGTGTGTGTGTGTGTGTCTGTGTGCAGGCATGTTCACGTCAAGCGCTTTTTGCTGTATTTGACAGACAAGGCTGGATATGACTTATGTAACCAACTCCTTTTTTTCTCAGGGTATTTTATTTGTTCTTTCCCACATATGTGGCATCATGTTGGAGGACGGAAGGAGCAAGCGGGAGGAGGTCGTAAATCTCAGCTCTTATTTGTTTGGGAGACAGGTGGCCGAGCGTTGGCCGTGTAAATCGTATTGACATTGGGGAGTTATTCATCTTGTTTACCCTTATAGCCGCAGCCCCTGTCCCTTTATGAAGACTTGCACCATATGTCACAGGGTGTCGCCCTGGCTTTGTTCACTCATAAATCGTAGCATGTGAGATGGTGGAGACCTGTTAGCACAGCACCTCTCTGGCCTGGAACCCAGGGATTCGGCTGCAGTCTCAGCCAAAAAGAGCACAGTGGGGATGGGAATTGCTAGATTACTTCCAGCCACTCTTAGAAATGTATTATCTGCACTTTGGTGTGCTCAGGAGTGCACCTGGAAAACAGCATATATTAGTTGGTTTTCTGCAGCAAAATCTGCCTCGTCATATGCACAAATACATTGTGACTCAACTGTATCATGCAATAAGCCTTTGTGGACTATAGCTTGATTTATCATCTCTGTCATTTTTGATGTCTTTTCTCATTACTCCCCTTCTCCCAAAATTCAGTCACAGCTTCTCCCTGTGGTACTGTTGCCCCAAGTCCTGCCCACTGAGGTTATTTTTTTGTCCGCTTTTCTTTCTTCTTCCCTGCTCTACTCTCCCATGCCTGTCACTGGCAGACAGCTGTATATCATAAAATAGTGGATCAGAGGTTATTTCCTGCCCACCCAAACTGGCGGTGGATCAGCAGGCAGCTTGGCTGTAGGTTTGATCCCACTTTCTACTAGAAAGGCTGCAAAATCCCACCAATGCCCTTCTTCCTTTAGTAGAAAGACAGTTGATAGCTCACTCATCCCTGTGTTAGTTCCATGCCTGGATCAAAATTCCTGCAGTAATAAGAAGCAGCAGTCCCCTTCTGTTAATGAATTCTCCCTGCTACTAACCTAGCAGCATGTGATAATGTGATAAACCTGATGGTTGAAATAATAAACCAAACCAAAGTTTTCCAGTGTTTTTTTTTTTTGAACGAGGATGCCACCACTCTGGCCGGTGCTCTATTTTTGATTCTGCAGAGTAACTGCATCGGCAGCCTCAAAGGCAGAAAGACTTGGAGCAGGCTATGAGACATGATGGGTACAGATGAGTAAATGTATCCACCCAAAGCATCACTGAACCCAGGCTGGACACTGCATTTGAACATGTCAGCCGCTAACTGACCAAAACACTACAATAACACTGCTGCTGCTGCTGCTGCTGCTGTGGACTCTGTCATGAAGAGTAACAACTCAGTGGGAGATTTAAGGAATGTGCCACACTCTCAGGGGACAAGAACTGACTGTCAGCCTGTCACCAATTAGACATCCAGGAGCCCAGTTTGTGTTCCTGTGCATCTGGACCAGTAGGACACAAGCAAAGGTAGTAATAAAGTGAGAAAGAACAACATTCCCTTCCACCACTTCTCCTTCAGTAGGGGAAAGAAATAATTGGAGAATTAAGCCACCCTTTTGAACTTTTTGTGACCCTGTGCTTGGGTAGAATCATCGCCAGCTATCCATGCCCAGTTGTGCACTCTTGTGTGCCTGGCACCGTTAAGGCACAAGTGAAAGTAGATGATAATAATGGAAATGAGGAGAAAATTACTGGCCTGTGCTGCTCAGAGAAAATATTACTGCCTCAGTTCATCAGCGGGGACCCGAGCTATCTCCCAATGTGCCGGCTAGAATGGCATCGTGCAGCAGTGTCCCTGAGCCGTCTCATGTCAGGCGGGGAGGGAAGTCACTCCGTCCAAGGTGGGCTTCTCCTCACTGAGACATATAGCACAGTCCCGTGTCCCCAGCAATACACAGCAAGTAGAGGGGTATTGCAAAGAGAAAACATGAAAATAAGAGGCCACTGAAGAATGAGTGTCAGACTTCCTCTCATTTACCTCACCCAAGCTGAGGAGACAACAGCAGGAAAAAAAAAAAATCCCATTCCTCAGTGGGTTGCCTGCAGTCAACATGTGACATGCATCTGAAACAAGCTGTGTGCCACGGGAGCAGTGTGAAAGTTCTCAGGTTGCTTTCAATGATGAAATACAGAATGTGGGAAAACAATAGGAGGTAGAGTCTCTACCAATGAATGGCAAAGCAAATGTGGAAGTGCATTAAATCTGCCTTGTTTCTAATGGACAGCAGGGGGTGACTCCGTTGGTTTCAAAAAGTAGTGCAATTGAATGGCAGTGTTTGAGAGAATGATACCTACTTCTCAATTGGCTTATTACCTCAATAAACAGTTTCCTGTTATTTTTTTGTTTGTTTTGTTTTTTCAGTGCAACTTGATACTCATTTTGTATATTACCATTCCATTTAGAATAACATAGAAATAGAAAGAATAAGCAGGACTGCGGGAAATCCTTCACAGACGAGGTAGTCATATTCACCATTGTACAGTACCGCCGCCGCGGTTACTCCTACCTGATTGGGCAGCGAGTGCAAAGTGTTGTCTCAGGATGCCGAGTCAAAGGCTTAATGCGGTTGACCAACAGCGAAGCCCACTAGCGGGACTAGCATGAAAGCAATAGAACAGCAATTCATTGCTTACCTTGACCTTGCAGAACCTGTCGTTCCCCCATTGCCTCCACTTTCCCCACATAATGCACGTGCACTTGGCATACTTAAAGATTTGATTTTGCCCTGTTTTTTTTGGTTATTTTTAAAATCATGAAGCTTTTTTGTATATTATAACAACTCCTGCATAATATATATATGCCTATAAAAAATCTTCAAAACTTAAAACTTAGTATTCCTAAAATCTTTACTAATATTACCAAACATCTCAAGGGGGATTTTCATGTGAGCCTCACACTGTGCATTTTCACATGAGTCCCCATTTACTGTATTTAATCATGTTTACAGAAGAAGCTTAGCTAGGCCTGTGATGGGTAAAAACAACGGATGAGCAATTCAAAGCTTGATGCTATTTTTGTTGAAGAGAAATGGCAAATGATTTCCCTCGGTTTGGCTTAGCTATAATTGTGAAAGCAATTTTGGGATGAATCCATTTACCTCTGGTACATTTAACAAGTTTCTAGGGCAGCCATGTGGCATTCACTGATTTTTCCCTAACTGTTCATTCTATATTTATTTAGATATCTGTTTATATTTAAAGATCTTCACAGATTGGTATAATCCCCTTCCAAATGAAATAATCAGTTTGATGATAACTTTTCTTGGATATGTGCGTGTGCATGCATTTCCTCTTTTTAATATAAACCTATCTGGGAGGTTTTGTGTATATCTGAGTTGGTTCACCTGCAGGTGGGTGAAGTGTTGGTGCTCCTCTGTTCTCCCTTCTCTTGGCTGTGAACCAGGCAGACAGTGGTTGTGCCTGGGCCCAGGTTAATGAGTGGATTTGCTGCACTGCAGCGCACTACCTTTCCCCCCCCCCCATGCTGATGTGGAGCAGCTGAGCACCACAATGGCTCCACACTGCTGCAGAGCTATAAATCACCCACAGTCAGGCCGGGCCCAAACGGAACAGCCACCGCTGGGGATGGACAAGCGTACTGAGGAGGAGGCAGTGGGTGAAATGGAGGGAGGAGGCAATGCGAGAGAGGGGGATGGGAATGAAAGTGTGAGTCTAGAACCATGTGTTCATCTCCACCTATGGCCACATAAGATCCCCTACCATATTCCCCCTCAAGGCCGCCTCATTCTCTCTCTTCCACCGGTGCCGGCGTAACCACTATTCACAACATCCACTCAACCTCCAGCCCCTCCCCAGCTGCTCCCCTCTAATTGCCTTTATTAACGTCTCTATGGGAGCGGCAGCTAGGAGCAATTTGCTCATTATGTACTGTATTAGTACTGGCCCTGGGGCAGGCATGGAACACAGAGGGATGCCTGGCTTAAACTCCTGCTCTTCTCTGCTCCACTCTTCCTTTACCAGGACCCCTACCTCTATCCTGTAGGTCAGCCATAGACTCACTGGTCCTGGCATCAGCTAGTGTAAACCACAGCTACTACTGTAACGGGTGAAGCTTATGGTTAAAGGGTTTTTGACTTAAGAGACTTAACAGAAGTTACACTCTATAGATAAAAGTATTGGGACACCTGATCATTACACCAACTGGGCCTCAAATGACACCACGTTATAAATACATAGACAGCTTTGCAGCTATAACAGCTTCCACTCTTTTTTTGTCCATCCCAGGTCAGGAGTCTGTGCAGGCCAGTCAAGTTCTTCCACACCAGACTCCAAAATGTCTTGGTATGCTGAAGGTTTAAGATTTCCCTTCACTGGAAGTAAGGGGCCGAGCCCAACCCCTGAAAAACAGCCCCATGCCAATGCCTTTGTTTATATAGTGTATGTATGGCCAACAAATGAAAAGCAAAATGAACAGCAAGCCCTCAGATTGGCTTCAGTGCATCTTGGCATAAATCCTACAAATCCAATATGGACACCACATTCTTGATATTCCCTCATTTGGTGTTCAGTTGATTATGGTTTGAGGGTGCTGTCAAACACATGGGATCAAAATCAATCATATGTACTCAACTGTATTGAGATCTGATGAGAGTAAAGACCAATGAGTGGCATGATTTTAAATGCTCATTGAACTGTTCAGTGACCCTTTGTGCTGTGTTAATGGGTGTAGATTTGTAATGTACGTTTTATTCCCATTTTTCCTTTAGTTTGTCACCTGCCTGGTGCCTGGTGACAAACTAGGGTCTTTTTTATGTCACTCATGGTCATGGTTTGAATTACAGTTTTACTCTTGGTTGCTCTCTGAATGGAAAAGCAAGTAATTGGACGGTATATAAATATTCTTTATCAATTCAAATATGTGAAATTGCAATGATTGTGGAATTTATGTGACCTGAATGTCACATATCTGTGTCGCATGTCTGTGTCCAGTCGATTTGATGTTACGTACCACTGACAAAGCTAACCCCATTGCAATTTTTGGTTTGTTGCCCCACTTTTCCCAAGGTTCTGGATTGGTATATAAACATATCCTGACTTTGTCCTCTTTACAACATCACTGAGCTCAGTTTGCTCTGTTAAGTTGTTTCCACCACTTAAAGCGGTTGTCTAGAGCAACAACTGATGAACACAGCACAGGTCCAACATTTTTTAACGTGAGGCCAAATTCTCACTCAGTGATAATATGCCACGTTTTCAGTCGATAGACACCGTACAATCTGTGGGGACTAAGGTGTGTTTTTCTCCATCTGCAGGGCCTCCACAGCAGGAGGGTTCTGGTCCAATCCTGGAGCGGCAGGAGAGAACCAACCTGCTGCCACCACAGCTGCCTCTGAAAAAGAAAAGCCAGAGGAGAGGTAAGGCAGGGTTTCTCTTTGGTTAATTTGCCTGTTTTCCTCCCAACTAGATTTTATAATTGGTACTTTTTCCCCTGTTTTTATTCCTGTTTCATTAAATCACTTTTACACTCACATTCTGGTTAAATGATTCACTCTTTCAGTTTTCAGCCGCTTTCTCGTCTTGTCCTGCATGCTCACCGAACAGAATCCCTCGCTAGTCAAGCATCTAGTTGCAGTCTTTCCCTGGCTTTCTCATACATTCAACCATACATTGGTTTACCTTTGAGCTAAACAACCCAATTACTGTTGGCTGCGGCAGGGTGCAGCAGTATTTTCCTCTTTCTGTCAAACCTCACATGCACACACAGGTATCTGAGCAAACTGAATGGAACTGTGTAGAATCTGTCCTTTACACTCATCTATTGCTCTGCTTCCTTGAGAATAAATCATGAATTCATTCTCGGCGCTTTCAGGTGCTGCAGAGGAAATTGCAAACAGCTCGGTCATTCTATGGGCAATCCATTAATGTTATTTTCGTATGAATACAAATCCTCATTTTTCTAAATGCGGTTCCACGAGAGAGCATCCATCAAAAATTCTGAATTCAAGAACTCGACTGAACATTGTTGTATTGAAAACTATGTGACCACAAACTTTTTCCGGTTTGTATATCTTCTCTCCCCTCTCTCATCCTACATTGTTGCCGCTCGGCAGAAAGAATATGAAATATTTATCAGGGCATCGTGTGTTGAAGGCACAACTTCTACATGGTAATGTTGCTGGCATTCGAGATAACGGTTTGTAATGGTGAGCAAAACAACCTTTCTGTGCAAACGGTTTTTATGTTTTCGGGGAAACGCAATGGCATAAATACAGCTTTTTGCCAACCTTTGCAGAGCGATGAATATGGTTTCTTTGACGGGACTCTTTTACATCAAACTGATTTAAATTTGGCTTCTAAGCTCACAAATGTGAATTTGAAAGCTGAAGCACAGTGGAGAGAGATTTCTATTCTACCTCTGTTCGTGCGAAGACCTGCTTTAAATCTCCCTGCCGCTTTTTAATTATCTCACCATAGATGGTTGTCTGCTGTGTGGACCTGATGTGTGCCTGCCTTTTCAGCTGTACAAAACCTGCTGCAAACAGTGCTGCATCTCATTGTGTTTGTGCATGTACACACATGCACGTGGGTGTGTTTTGACTCACTCTCTAGTCTGTCTAGACTAGAGATAGGGCACGTGTGTGTGTAGTGGTCCGGCTCCTCTCCTGGTACTTTTGCTTATTTTCCAGCCTGGTCCATTTGTGCTGTTTCAGGCTAGCGAGTGAATGAACAAGCAGGCCCCGGGCCCAGATTGAACTGTGCTGTAATCCTCCCCAAAGCTCCGCCAGCTCACTGATTGCCTTCATTTTTCAGTGTCACCAGCAGGAAAGCCAAGGCAGTGTACCCATGTGAGGCTGAGCACGACTCTGAGCTCTCCTTCGAGGTCGGCGCAATATTCAACGCCGGTAAGTGTTATCACCCACACCAGTCGCTCACTCAGAACCAGCCCTGGCATATTGGATTTGGAGGAAAACCGAACTCCCAATCTGATCTTCAGTCGAATAGAGAGATGAGAAGAGAAGTGGGAGAGCGGAGGGAGGAGGGTTGTGGGGGGGGGAGGGCAGGAGAGGCACATTTGCTCTTCAGTGTGTCTGGAAGAGACTCGACTGAGCTTTAATCACTCTCAGAGGAAATGAGGATTTTGTGGTTCCTGTTTTTTTTTTTTTGTCAAAACCCCCTTTTGTGCGACACAGACACTATAGAGATACTATAGACTTTACAGAGAAACATGTGTTGATGTCTTTGATAAAACCCCACAGTGCATTGCGGTTTATTGATTGTTACGGGCAAGTTTTTTTCTCTTTCTTCTTAAAGGGTGAGATCACTTTGTTTTTCTTTTTGTTCTTTTTTTTGGCCTCTGTTGTACTGCAGATTTAAATTAAACCATCTCCCATCAAAGACACAATGATGTGAAGTTATGATCCAAACGTCAAAACCTGACAGCTGCCTTTTAGAAATATGGATTAGACAACTGGAACCTCATCTAGATCATATTTCTATATGCTGTAGATCATATTTCTATATGCTGTATGAATGATATTTCCTGTTTTGACGCCTGTAAATGAAAGCCATCAGTGTTTCAGTGTTGGTTGAAAGAGTTCATTTTAGGTTAAATACCTACAGAGGCAATTCAATTTAACTCAAGGTGATTTTCCAAACATGAACTCATATTGCCTGAATACAGCTAATATTAAGCATGAAATGAATTAAGTTTCACATTTTCATAAACTAAATTAAATCATGTCGGAGCCCATTCTCTTATTCTGAAATTTCATTTTGTTTAGCTAAAAGTATTTCTGAATGATATTGTGTGTTTCTTTTGGATCTCAACTCAGATCTCCACTTACCTTGATACAGAGATTGGGGCGTTAATCAGGCTCCAAATGAAGTGACTGACATGTTATAAAAATCTTACATGATGGGGTTTTCATTAACTAAACGGCTAAAATGTCTTGAGGCCTTTGACGTGCTCCATATTTTGCCTGTTCAGTTGTTTTGTGTCTTTTTTTTTGGTCTGGGCTGTGTGCATAACAAATGTGCAAAAGGTCAAGAGTTCTGAATACTTGAGGAAGCCACTACACATATAGCTTGTCTTAAGAAAAATTCAGCATATGTTAAATTAAAGAAAAAAAGAACAAAAAAAAAACCTTGCAGCAGGGTATAAAATTGCAATTTTGTGGTTGTAGTCTGTGCATGTGCAGATCTTTATTCTTTAGTTGATCATAATTTAAAATAAATATTCTAATGGGGACAAACTGATGTAATAAAAACACCTTTAACAACATTCGATGACAATAATAATCCTGAATTAATGGTATTCCTGTGGTGGCCTTTGTATTAGAAGGCTTCTCAGTTAATTTGAGAGTAAAAGCAGTTTCAGATCCTTTCCTTTTTTTTTTATTTTTTTTGTCCACACCTGTATGAAAGACTGGGCTTTTGTGCTCCTTGTCCAATCTGTGTTCAATAGAAACACAAGCGCGCTGCCAGACCTGTAAACACTTCTTTCCTTCTGTCCCAAGTCAGGCTGAGACAAGTAACAATCCATGCGATTGTTGACTCGCAAATGCACTCGAATTTTTAAATCGACTCACTTTGTTGACTAATCAAGAGTCGTGGCAGGATTTCGAGAAGGCACGCCACAGAAATGTTCCACGCTCTGACGTATTTGTCATCGTAAATGGTTTGTCAGAGCTCCTGAGGTTTAACTCAGAAAGTCTAGAAATGTTTCAGATGTACAGTAGACACAAAGTGAGTCAGAGTGGAGTGTAGTGCACCCACCTCGTTACTGTACCCCCTCACACATGGCACACACTCACTGGAGGCTCTGCATCTTTTTTCTGTCCCCCACCCTCTCTGTGGTGCTGTCTCCTTCCCCCAACTGACTCTGTGTCCTCTCCTGCAGTGACCCGGTCGAGAGAGCCGGGCTGGCTGGAGGGCGAGCTGGAGGGAAAGAGGGGCCTCATCCCTGAAAACTATGTGGAGATGCTGTAGCCCCAAATGGAAATATTTATGGACAAGTTATCAGCTCCACCTGGAACAGTCTGTGGACACGCGTGTGCCTCAACCCGGACATTCACAGGAGAGCCTTGTTTAGTCAAATCCCTGATCTCTCTCAAGCAAAGTGACGATATGGACTGTTCTTGATACACAAGTATATGCATTTTCTTTTTGGTTTAATGGTAGATCCAGATGCATGTGCAAGCATATCTCTTAGTCTGAATTTACTTTGGTTGAGCAACCCACATGTATTTCAGCATTTTAATTCCAAAAAGGGGTTAGCACTTAAAATATTCTGCTGTATACAAAGATGCTGTAGCCAGTAAACATCCAGGTAGCTTAGCAACAGAGAACAGAGAGTCCCCCCTCTCCTCCCCCGCCCCCGTCTGTCTCTTTCTCTCCCTCTCTCTGCCCCCCACCCCGTCTCTGTTACGGGCCTCACTCTCTCCCCCAGTTACACATGGTATCCATGAGCTCCCAAGTCAGAGAATGATAACTGTAAGGATCGATGAATGTCAAATCACTCTAATCAGTTTTTTTTGTTTGGTTTTGTTTTGGATTTTTTTTTTTGCACCAAATCTAGCAGCTTTAGACTCTGTTGACAATGTTTTGAGCTTCTCAGAGATTAGAGATCCTGTACATTTTTTGCCTTAAGCATCAGAGCACCCAAGTGTAAAGTGTATGTATGAGTATGCATGAAAATTGAATTGGAGTGTTACTGCTTTAGCTTTTAAAATGGTGCATCGTTCTGTCATTTTAAGAATATTTGGATATTCAAAATGAGGCAAAGTACATTTCATTTTATTTAATTGACACACTGATTGCATGACTTTTGAATTTTAAAGACACTTTGTACTGTTTTGTTCTTGGTGCACTCCTTCACGGACACACAGTGAAACGCCTCTTCGATGCCTAATGAACCTCTTGTGTTAAACACTAGCGGCAGACAGAGTTGGCAGAGGTACATTTCAGTTGGTAATGATTGAGACCAAGTGTTTTTTTTGTCTGTCAAAGTTTGTTTGTTTTTACAGCTTATTCTGAACGCTGTTCAGTTTCCTCTGAGCAGAGAAATGAGACACTCCCGCAAGTTGAAATTATAGCTTATTTTATCTGCGACTTGAGTGGAAGTTTTATTATCAGTAAGACCAGAAAATGCAGTATTTCAAAGTTTCACGTTCAGTGTATGTTCAAGTAGTTATGACTGCCAAGTATGTTTTACACATCTCCGTTAAGTGGTGGACAGGTTTTAAGTTTTAATCTGGTTTGGTTTCAGCATGTACACGTGTCCCATTGCAGTTCATCCCTCAGCTGTTCGACAAGACACTTTCATTTGTCTGAGAGCTCTGGTTCAGCAGACTGTGTTTTCAGTTGCAGTAATTTAAGACATTGATTTATGATGTTTGTAAAGGGCCTTGACTTCTTTTTATACCTTTGGGCATCCTCTTGATCAATGTTAAACAAATAAAGTTTGTTTTGTTCTTTACTGTATTATATATTTTTTGCCATAAAATAAATGTGATAAATTATCATTAAAATTGAACAGATCGAAGTCTTAGCAAAGCCTTTTTTTAAAAAAAAATAATCATGCATGCATGCGTGAATGAGATGCTTTTTTTGTTTTTTGTTTTTTTTAACTTATTAAACATAAGACATTTGTTTTCCAAAATAAAATACTGTGTGAAAAAAGAAATTAGAAAAAGCTCGGTAGCCACATTTTGTTGGCTAAGAGTTATACTAAGTAACTGTAGTTTGAATTTATATTTGGCAAAATGTGTCTAGTTTTACCAATGTGGAAGCTATCACTGTGTGTAATTTTTTTCATGACTCATCTATGGTGTCACTGAGAAAGCCCACACTTTCCCACAGGGTCCAAGAATAAAGTGACTGGTGAAGTGAGTATTCATTCTGCAGCCAGTGAGCCCGTGTAGTGTAATGTAACCCTTCCTCTTTATATTGACCTGCATCCGACTAAAAGCTACTTCCAAAATAACTTTCCAAAAGGGGATTAAAAATAGATGGCAATCTTTCACAGAGGAAAACACACACTAATCCACCTCCACCTCCCTGATTCATTAACACCAGAGCCTCACGCATGTTAATTCTTAGACTACATCTGTGTAATTAACACACCAAATGGCCTCCAGACCTGGTGCTTTGGCTTCGGTTACGTAATTACCATCAGTCCACCAAGACACTTAGACCTCCAGTAAGTGGGCTGATGCACTATTTAAAAGTATAAACACACACACACACTTCGTCCCCTTTTAAAATACCAGAGGTTGGAGCTGTGGTTTCAGGGCGACACATATGTCCAGCAGCTCCCTGAAGTAGCGCAGACACGGTGATTACATAATGAAATGAGGCAGAGCTAATGAGACCGGCAAAATATTCCTCGACTATCACCACCACCACCACCACCACCCTCCCCTGGGGCCCTTCATCATCGTCTTCCCTCTGCCAGAATGCTGCTGAATCATAGAGACATCCACCCTGCCTTCCTCTCACTCTGCTTTGGACTGTCTGTCAGAAAGCATGCCATGTTGCTCTATCTGCCTTTCCTTTTCCCCTTTTCTTATTTCTACCGGTCTGTGTCTCAGGAGCATTTAAAGTCCTCTTGCTGTCGCTCTCTCTCTCTGTCTCTGTCTCCTCCTTGCCTACCTCCTTCTTCCTTTCCCCCTTCTACTTCCTAGTCAGTGCTTTTTCCACTTCTTTTCATGTGCTCTAATAATAATTTCTCAATGAAATCGTTTCATCTTCTCTCCTTAACTTGGGAACGTGACGCACTGAACAGTAATGGTAAAATCTGGGTGGTTAAGATTCCTATTTGTGGCCTTTGAGCTGCCTTAATATCACTTGAGATCGAGGTGGTGTTATCTGTGGTGATTTCTGTCCCTGCATGCATTATGCATCACTGTCCATCAGTCCGGGATGATGTATACATCAGTGTGCCTGAATGTAGGTGTGTTTGAGTAAAAAAATCCAGATGGATGTTTTCATTTCTCATTTCCCAGAGTCCTGGCTGTGTGCCAGGTGTCCTCTGCTTCCCATGACGCAGTGTCCTTCAGCCCTGTGACATAGTCCCACACTGTGACTCAGCTCAGATCAAAGCCTACGACAGTTTAACTAATGATACAACGACAGTACGTAACGCAAATGTGTCTGAATTTCCCAAATGTGCACGTCTGGAACACTAATCGTAATAAGAGCTGATGTGTTGTTAGGGTTGAAAACTGAGTGGGAATTTTGAGAAAAGTGAGTTTCAAACATAAAGGAGGAGGGGAGGGAAAAAGCCCCTCAGCTCGGAGAGTGGGCCACAGAAGACGCCATGTGCGCGGGCGCAGCCGTGAAATCAGCCTGATCCAATAGATTCTGTTTATCTGGCACAGCTACAAGTGAAAGCAAATGGAAATCTGGGGGAGATTTGGAGAGGGCTGTGGATTCAGAGAGAGGAAAATAAATGAGCAGAAAAGTAATACTGTCTGCTCCACAGTCTGGCAAAGCAGGCATGTTTTCAGATCAGCTTTTAGAAAGGTTAATGGTGATTTTTCTCCACAGACGCCATTTAACTGTAAAAGTCTCATCCTTGAATGCTTTATCTGTCATTTTTATTCTTCTCTCTCTCAATTTGCCTTTGTTCTCTTCATCTCCTCTTCTTCTGTACCTGCTGCTGCTCCACATCATTTCTATTTTTCCATGCTAACGTTTCTTTTTTTGGGGGGCTTTTTTTTTTTGTTTGTTTTTGTGCCTCATTATCCTCCCCATGCAGCCACCAAATGCAGCTGGTTTGAATTCATCCAGATCAAACAACACATTTTTTTTAGGGCATATTTCCTAGCTTCTGTCTCATGGTACAGTTCTAACCTCACACACACATACATACAGACCATACATAATACATAAACTGAAATCACATCAAATTATCAGTTTAAAAGTTTTATTAGAATCTTGCAATAGATTGCAAACACAAGTATGGCAATATCTGCATCAAGATATACAGTAGTAACTGGTTTCAAAGATCTTTTATGGTTTTATTTTGAAGGATGTCTATTGTACGGTTGTTGGATAGTTACTGAGAAATATTGTACAAAGCATCTTGAGTAAAAAGTCATTTTTGGAACTGGAAAAAAAAAAACATTTATTTATATTTATATATTAATAAGAAATGCACTGCCATGGCTGTGGAGATATGGCTTAGTCTCTCTACACCCGATTCATCACCATGAACAGAAAATGGCAATGACGTGACTCCACATACAGTGTACTGTGAAACAGCAGTTAAACACATTCTGAGTCATTCATGCCTAAAAGGAGTTAATGTAGGCGGAGACTGCTTTTAAGATATTGTTTCGCCCTCTAGTAGGGGTAAGTTTCTTTTTTATTTTCTTGTTTGCAGGCGGTGGTGAATGATGACCAATAAATGCACATTTCATTCATTATGTTGCTTTAAAGAAACAGTTTGACATTTTGGGAAATGCTTTGTTGCTGAGGTTTGGAACAGAAGCTTGATACCAATCTCATGTCTGTATGGTAAATACAATGCTACTGCAAGAGGATGGTTAGCTTAGCTTAGCTTAGCATAAATACTGGAAATGGGGAACCATCTGGTCTGGCTCTGTCCAAAGGAAACAAAATCTCCTTACTATGGCCTCACACACATTTAATCGTGTTTAATTCGTGCAAAACAGAAGTAAAAGGGGACATTGTGATTGTTAGATGTTACATTCTGGACTATTTCATGGCCAAGCCCAGTGACTTCATATGTGTGATGGCAAACCTACATGTCATTTTTACACTTCCTGTGGATTTTTTTTTCTTTTTTTTTCTTTTTTTTTTTGTCCTGTGGATTGAACAAATGACATTGTTCAGCAGTGCTTTTAAGGGGGATTTTTGATGCCTTTGGACCTTACCTGTCCCTCCACTCTTTATGCTAAGCTAACAGTCTCAGCAGTACCTTCATATTTAGCTATCGTACAGACATGGTATCAATCTTCTTATTTAACTCTAACAGTCAAAACCTATATTTCTGTAATGCAGGAGGGGTGTACAGGGGCTTGATAAGATCATTAGACTATACATTATAATCTATATTGTGTATAGATTGTAAGTGTTTTATACTACCATTCTTTGGGACAAATTTGTTTCTTTTAATAATTGAAACATATTTTGTCATTTAGTGCAATACATCCAGTTAATAACTGGTCAAAAACAGTCAAATTTAAATTGCCTAAACTTAAGGTCTACAGTCTTTAAATCCATCGTTTGGTGCTGTGTGTGCACAAAGTTCCTATTTTTAAAGTCAAGAACTTTCTTTCACGTATCCCAGTTTCAATATTTTGTGATTTCTTGATTTTTATTGTGGTGCTCATCGACAATACCACCAAGGGTTAGAAAATAATTTCAACAGCAATAACTCAAGGATCCATCACGTGATACATCTTGTTAGAAAATAAGAAATACTTTTTGATTTTTTTTTTTTTTTTTGATTGACCCACTTCAACAATGACGCAAAAAGTAAAAAAAAAAAGAAAAAAAAAGATGCAAAATGAAATAACTTTACTTAATAAGAAGATAATAAATGTACTCTCTCTCTAACATTCAGGTAGTAAGTTCCATAAGTCTCTCACAATGTACGATACATTCATTTCTCCATTTGGCCCTTTCTGGTGCCAACCTTTACTGTAAATTCTTCTGTGATCCAACACACAGAACATGGCGAGTGGGAAAAACACATTTCTCCAAAATTCCAACAAGATGGTTAAAGTAGAAATGTTTATACTAGACTCAACATAAGGACTTGCTGTATTATTTACAATATATACTGTAAAACTGTAAATCAGGTGAGATAAAAAGGCACAAGTTTCCCTTTTTTAAATACAATGTAAACATCTCATCGAAAAAGCATGCATTAACATTTCATTTTACAAAAAGGATATCATTTTTAGACAAAGTACTTAAATATTGTTTTCCAGCAAAATATAATTCTCTCAAAAATACTTTCGCATTCATCCTATGAACCTTTAGACAGTTTTTTATTCCTTAAAAAGGACAAAAAAGGGCAAAAGAAAGAAACAGTGAGAGATTAGTTTAAGGGTCCTTCACAACTTGAGCACAATAATGCGCAAGAAAGACAGATTGTAAAATGAAGCCTTTCTGACAAGAGACTATACCAAAATTAGCAAGGACACCTAATCTTACATTTTCTTTTACAAAGAGCAATACCCTAATCAACATTATTATTTTCTTATGCCCCCTCCTCCCCGATCTGCCCACATCATGTATTTATGGCAAACATAAATATAAATAGTGAAAACACAGCTGGTCTAGTAGCCACAGAATGAATGAACCAGACCTGGGCGCCATCTTTGTTGGTGGTGAAGCACAATATTTTCACCCCAGAGTGAATAAAAAAGGAATATTTAATTCTGGGATGAGAAAAAGATGACACACTCTTATTCTTTCCCAAGAAATTTAGACTACTCTCCCTTGAGCAGGAATTAAAAATACATAACCCATTTTTCAGAACCTCTCCAATAATTTTCATACAGTCCCTAATGACAGTTGTGATTATGCCACCTCCAACTCTTTGGGCACCAGTCTTTGCACAATTGAGACCTCATGATGCAGCAGGGCGTCATTCCTAAGGGAGCTATGGCCACAAATACAACACACGACCACGCTGCTGTGCCTGTCATATCACGTTTAGGCTGGCTGACCATGCAGAAAGTCTATTCCCGCATCATCACAGTTGCTTATCAAAATAGACAATTCCTGCTAGCTGCGCTAATGCCTCATTTCACATTGTATCTCCTCTGTGCAAATCTAAATGTGGAAATAGGATATAGCTAATCCTATAACATAAATGCATAATACCCACGCTGAAAGAGCAGATCAACTATGCACATGCTTGCCAGGAAACACACACACGCACACACACACACATATACACATACATATAAACTTAAGCCACACTTGCTCCATTCACACATGTAAATACACACTCACAGGGCACAAATAATAATAGTAGTAATAATAATAATAATGATAATAATCACACGCCCCCACTGTTTATCTTCCCCAACGGTCCTATCACTTTTCAGTAGCATCATAGTAGTGTTCTACGACGACCCAGTAACCAGTGGGGTGTGAGACATGTTAATGGTCCAGATGACTGGGTCTGCCATACCAAAAATAGTAGTACTTGGCCCAAAGATAACAGAAAGGAAATAAACAAAATTAGGAAAGGTGATCATACCGACAGTTCTTCATCAAGCATTCATCAACATGTACCTTAAAACCTCATCTGTACAACAGCTGAATAGAATGTGTTTAAGAAGTTGTTAATGCCTGTACACATTTGCCTGGTTTTGATACATTAGCCGTTCGCTGTAAGTAAGCACTGCAGAGTAATGCTCCGTATGGGGTTATATCAACTGTACAGAGTATGTGTGTTTTAACTGTGTGTCCATACGGTGTATTGTATACGGACTGCCTACAAGTTACTGTACATGTTATGTTTTGCCTGGCTTTGTAGAAATAAAGCACCTTAATGTAAAATGACTGGCTTGTCAAAAACTAAACCTTTGCAACACGCTTTTATAAAATGCTTTTTATTATTTCTGGGAAGAGTAGATAAGTGTTGGTTCACAAAGGGCTGGTTTTGCTTCATTGTGAGTAAAAACAGACATTTGGACAGCTGCTCTGGAGATAACACAAAACACAATTACTATGGATGCACCTCAGTCAAATCCATTACCAGCGGACTCTACTGAAATTGTTTCTGTAAATCCAAGTTTTCCATTCTGCAGCACTCCTGACCACTTTTGAACAAAGGTGAAATCGTTCATCAATATTGTCTTAATTCTACACCACAATGCCTAAAATAGTGACTTTATGACATGGGAGCTTCACGTGCAAGCTTACTTTACACAAGAGAGACATTTTTATTTAAAAACAGCTTTAGCTTTGGACTTTTGCATATTAGTTTTGATTGTTTTACTACATATTTTAATTAAAAGAAAAAACTCAGTATGTGAATGTTAATGACAGCTGTTAGGACACCGATTGAGATTCAAACTTGGACTTGTTAGATTGAATGTAATTATCCAGCTTATGATGACGCTTGTATAGCCCTTGGAATATATTCAAAAAGACCTTCCGCCCTACTGTCTAGAATTTCCGTGCCTCCACAAAATGTCCTTTGCCCTGTAGTCTTGCAGTATGTTGCTACACTGCAAAGCAAAATCTAAGTATTGGCATATTTTTTTTTCATAGTGCTATAAGACTGCATAAGCCACAGTTAATATTTGCAAAAACTTTTACTCTAGATTTGTTATCTGATTTTAGTGCATGTGGAGTGCATCTGTGCATTTCTGTGAAGGCATGTGGACTGCACGTGTATCAATCTCCCTCTACGTGTGTGTGTGTGTGTGTGTGTGTGTGTCTGTGTCTGCAGTGAACGTATCTAGCACATCCTACGAAATGTATGGCTTTATCTCCATAGAAAATACTGTTATCGTCTTTGGGGCAGGGAGAGGGGCACAGGGGGGAACTTCGGATGCTTTGTCACATTTGTCACAAGTCCTTCTCGGCGTGTCGTGCTCGGCTCGGCAAACTATTCACAGCCCTGACCCTATCGTGGTGACTGCAGGGTCAAAATCATTTTCCCCTTTTTCTTCTTCTGTCACCATGCCTCTTAACTTTCCCATCCAAGAGCAGGACGCTGGCATACTGGGCGACTGGGTGCAGGCCATCTGTTCAGGCCTTCCTCGCACATTTCTCTTCTGTTTTTGAACTTCTTCCTCCTCACTTCCAGTTCTTAATGCTGCTTCTGTCCCAACTGTTAAGTGAGTCACTTCTTGTGGAAGTAGATTGTGTGAGTGAGGCCTGATTCCACCTTTGGTATCTGGTCACTGATGATCTCCACCAACATTTCGGGGAACTCCACCTTCAGGGCCTGGGACTCACGAAAGGTGTAGAAGCAGAAGTCCAACAAGTTCCCCACCAGCTGGACAACACAGACACACAATTTCATGAGAAACATCTCGTGGTTGTAGCTTGCTTTTTAGTTCTTTTTATTTTCATATGATCTTAATTATGTGTAAACTTGTTTTAAAATGTGAGAATTTAAGTATACTACTATACATTCAGGTGAGTGTTTTTCCTGTCTGTTGGGGCATTTACCCCTTTTCAATTCTTCTCAGCTCACCACTTGGGGGCACCACTGATTTTCTGCTGGACAACCCTCCTTTAAACAAGGGTCATCTGTCAGCACTAACCCCATTCACTCAGCCATCAGGATCATTGAATTCTGGCCATTTATGTCTGTGACGTATCATTTGATTTGCTGACTCTCTCTTCTTGGGGCTTTGCCTGCACTGTGGTTATGCCTTGTACCGGTTGACCCGTGCATTGAAATAAAATAACAAAACAAAATAAAAATACAAAAAAAAAAACTGTGATGTAGCACATTTACTAGAGTGACCACTGTGTACTCAGATCCAGTAAACTGTGTGCTGGCATTGATCCCCTTCTGTTCCATTCACCAATACAGGCTGGTCAATGCCTCTTCCAAAATAACCTCCCCCTCAGGGAGAGATTGGGATGCAATAATCCTTATTCCAAGCCCCAGCACCATTGAACCACTAAGTAAATGCATTATCCAGATCCACTATGCTGCCATTGTACTCAAAACATGTCCAGTGATATTAGAGGTCCAAAGTGCCACTGGACACGTCGCACAGTGTGTGAAGGCATGGCATACTGACAGGCTGCCAGGGGATGCCTGTGCTGTACTGTAGGCGACTGGCATGTCAGGCAGAGAGTACTTACATCATGCATGGCATCCAGTAGCTTGGTGAGCTGGAAGAAGCGCTGCCAGGTTTGGCCAGAGTTGTTGGTTGCTTTTCCCACCGAGCGCCGGAGTTCCTTAATGTAATTAACCCTCATCTCTTCAAATGCCGCCTGGTTCTTCAGACCCTCTTTGGGAACTGGGAAGCAGACAAATGCTTCTGTCATCAACTGGATTTAATAAGCGGACAACAAAACAGGTACAAATGATACTGACCCAAACATCAACTATTACAATTTTGATCACTGGGCAGCTTTGTTTGAAATTGGTCAGACTTGTTGGTCATTTCACATGATAGATGGGAATGTGTCTTAGATATCAAAATCAACACCATTGGCTTTGCATGTTTTGCATGCGTTATCAGCATATCATAAAAGCAAACATGCTGTACGTGCACTTAAAAGGGCAATCACTTTATTTCAGTAATATTTTCTTTTTGTAAAGAAAAGATCAGATAATCCTTTATTGATCCCCAGAGGGGAGATTCAAGTACTGCAGCATCTCAGGACAGAATAAGTACAGGAATCAAGTAGTAAAAAGTAGCAAAAAATAGAAAATAGGATAGAAACTACAGTGTATTTAATACTAAAAACAAATCATATAATAAAAGTGAAATATACACACATACATAAAGGCAAGCCATAGTGTATTAAACACTGAAAACAAAATATATAGTGCAGTGTTTATGTACAAGGGTAGTGCAGTACTGTCCTAAAGTGCAACAGTGGTGCAGTATACAGTGAAAGGGGCTCTGATGATGGGGGAGGGGGGTCTGACAGACTGGTGATGATGATGTCAGTCTGTGGTCTCCACCACTGTTAAACTGACTGCAGTGCAATTAATTCATAAGTTTTAATTTTTTTTTTCTTTGAATGAAAAAAAAGAAAAAAAAGTAATTGAAACAATCATTGTTTCAATTTAAATGTCAGTAACATAAATTGACTTTGACCAAAACAAAATGAAGTTCCTGAATGCTCACTGTGATGGTTTATCTGTCACATTCCAATCTCTCTGTGTTTATTTTTCTAATATACTGAAAAGCCACCTGGAATGTATTTATATATTTATGGCAGACCTCAGAAAATGGCTGTGAAATGCACATTAAACGCCAGTTGCAGTTAATGGGCTAAGCCATGCACCACTGCCATGTTCCTCTAATGCAGAAATGTGTAACTGTGTAAAAGGTAATTAGAGGTGCTCGGTGAATTACACTCAGACTCCCACACAGTAGCCTTTTTTTGGGACATTTTTTCCTCTGCTGGTGACCTAGGCCTATTTAGCAACTCATTGCAAGCATTTTCACCATTTCAAGAGGTAATTAATTTACAAGTGTAGCCACTGATTCATGAAAGACGACCGATTAAAAGTTATCTCGGCAACAATGCCAACAAAAAAGAGAACAATCGTGCTCATGTGTATTAAAGCTCTTAATTGTTGTATCAACCAAACCTCATTCATCAAACAGTTTGTTTAATGGCCGGAGTCATTAAATGTTGTTCATTCACGTTGTAATGACTTGCAGGGTAGCATCAATACACTTAAGATAAAAGTGAAGTGTAACAGGAGAGATTAAGACAGATGCGAAGACTGAGATACAGTAGCTGCAGTGTGAGGATGCATTGAAATGTCTAAAATATCTTTTCCCTCACTTTTTCTACAGGAGAACAAAGTCACAGATATGGAAGTCTGCTCTTAAATGACATTCAGCTACTGGCTACCAGATTGAGAAATACCTTGCCTCTCAAAGAGTGCACCTCAAATCAGTCTGAGGCAACGCCTTCAGTTGCCCTTAAGCCAAGACTAAGATGTGATGATATCCAGTGCCTTCAATATCTGTGGTCTTGTTAGGCTATTTTAAGATACGCTGCAAATAAATGAACTGGTCTGCTTTGTGAATGATGAAGTACTGTACCTAGATTTGTCAGGTATTTAATTTGCTGGATTAGCCACTAACATATCTTCATTTCTGGTAATGCACCCATGAACTGTTTCTCAAATAATTTTCCAGAAAATGTACAATCATCATAATGTAACACTACATATAACATGACGGTTGTATCCGCATTTCCCACCCCTGCTGCAGCATTAATAATCAGCGAGGTAAAGAAAGTATATGGACTCCTCACTAATTACTCAAAGTTATTCATGCAACTTCTGATTCAACTCATCTGTTGATTATTTTTTCAATTTATCATTTAGTCTATTAAAGAATAATGTAGGCTAAACAAAGTAATACGTGAATATTTTAAAGTTTATTTCATCTAACCAAAAGATATTCAGTTCACCACTGCATAATCAAATCTGAGAAGCTGGATCAAAATGGTGACATTTTTCCTTCCAAAAAAATACCTCGTAATGCCTAATCAAAATAGTTGCCAATTAATTTTCTGTTGACTGACTGATCGACTGACTACCTCATTCGGCAACAATAGCTTGTCATTCACATCTCGTCAAAGCAACTCCCAATCACGTGAAGTAAGGCTGCTTATCACCAAAAGCACAGAAACCAGACACCTCTGCATCCACAGTGTGGCTAAACATGTCGAGAAGACACAATGGTTTCGATGTCCTGTAAATTTTTATAATGTTTCTGAAACCTAAAATATCTTTCACAGCAGAAAGTGAAATTCTGAGAGCTGACGGTTCAAATGACCTACCATTAAAAACTAAATCATGTATTTTCTTCAGCACTTACAGCCTCATTTCTCTAGAACACGCTAGAGAAAACACAGAGACTGACAGGGACCTGTTTGAGTTCTTCAGGATGAATAACTGCAAGCAGTAGCCTACTTCTTGTCATTCTGGATTGCATCTTTTCGAGAACAGATCACTGCAGGTCAATAACTCGGTAACGCGGTTGTGGGCCTTCCTCTGGTTCTCTCTTTTAGTCTCTTTCTGTGTACTTTTCTTCTTACTTTGATGCACAATCGCCACCAAGCATGACATATGAGGCTGGAGGAAAGCAGATATGAAGACAGATTGAACCCTGGCAGAGGCTTGTGATTTCTGTGCTTTCTTTCGTGGCTGACATGATGAGAATGTGCTAAAACCCAGGGCTGCATTTGGACCTTTTGTTTTTCTCCCACTGACCCACATACACTCTTGATTACAAACTGACCTGGCATTTAGGGGCGTTACTATGAGCAGCCCCAAAATAGGGCATTTATACCCCTGTAATTGGTGTCAAACGGATTTTTGCTGCAGGTATAGAGACTTTTCAACTAGGCCATATTTTGTATTGGGAGCACAGCTGCATTTTTATGTAAATATTATTATATTTTTTTTTTCTAAATCATGTTACAAAAAACAAAAAACAAAACGTAACTCGTGCAGGTAAGAGATGTCATTAGCACACGTGTTATTCAAGGACGTGCAGCTTCCTGTTCTGCGTTGCCGGTACATACCCAGTATGGTGCCCGGTTTGGAGCGAGTGTTCATTAGTAATATTGTAACTGCCACTAGAGTCAGTTTTCATTATTTAAGTTCATAAATAGTTTAGAGTTTAAAAAAAAATGATGCATGTTTTAATTAAAATATTTTTTTTTGTTTGTCAATGAACATGATTGTAATCAAGAATGTATGTCTAGGATCCGTCTGATTTCAAGCGGAACCAATTGTCGCTGTGGGGGGCGAGGGGGGGAGTAGTCGAGTCATTATTACCTGTACTCGCAAACTTCACCGCGAGGGAAATACTTCACTGGTGTCGGTGGAAGATGCGATAGATTGCGTTGCTGCACTGGTAGAGAAGCTGTGGATTAATGAAGACTTGAAGGCGTGAAGACTTGTTTCTACCTCCCCCTGAATTAACGCGGCCAATGAGGTATGGTAATTGTCTGCTTGTTTACGTTATGCGCGTAGCGATTAAATATGCTAATTTGTTAGCTTATTTGCATGTTAGCAACGTGACAGCCTAATTTACGTTTCCGTTTGTGTGTGTGTGTGTGCGCGTGTGTTTTCATTTATTTAGTTAAGGGCTTGTGCTCGAGATTAAACTGGAGGGCAGCTACAAATTTGAATTCTACAACTGTTAGCCTGACTATAGTACAACTCAGTGAAGCTTTATGGTGTTGGCTAATATGAAATGTTAGTTTAAATGTATCAAAATAAAGTAGGGTTGGAATGAAAATGGTCACAGTATTTTAAGGGAAGTGCTTGTAAAATGTGTCCCCAAATGCGCCCATCACCCTAGTAAACATACACTTGCCCCACCAGGAATGAGACTGAACAGCTAATTCAGAGAGAAAGGTGTCAATGCTAAAGAGAAAATCTAGCAATGCTATCTACTGTACATCTGTGCAGAGGTGAGGAGTGTAACTGGTTTGAGCAGGCCGCTGCTCCTGTGCAAAATCCAAACAGGGTCACGAGACACCGCAGGCTCAGTGAAACCTTAGCCAAGGTCACAGAGGAATAACAGCCTTTCTCTCTCTTCTCTTTATCCCCCTCTCTCTCCCCCTTTCACTCTTTCACACACACACACACAAACAATTTTTCAAACAAGCCCGAAGGCACACACACACTCAGTGACTCCGTAGTACTTGCTCAGCTGACAAGTTCTGACAACTCCTCTGTAAACATTTCTGTCGCTACTCCTTCCACGAGGCCAAAGTATTGCCTGTGAATGACTGTAACTTAGAGAGATTACCCAAAGTGCCTCTGAAAACCCAAAGACAGCCTGTTTTTATTTTAAAATTAAGTCAAAGTCACAAGACCGTACAGCACAGCTTTGTCACCTTGTGCACTTTGAATAGGCAGGTGCAAGCATTTCTCTTCAGCACAGTGGAAACGGAGCACAGGACGATTATTTTAACACCATTTTAACACATACTTTAACACTATATTTTGACTAAATCCAATAACCAGAGCGGACTGAAGCACCTTTCCGTGCTGCAGTTCTGTATCTCAGCTACTTTTAATCCGGACCTTCTCCTTCAAAATTCCAGTCCAGGTTTGAAGGAAGTGAAGAAAAATAGCAGGTCTTGGAGCATTGCCTGGTGCTTGACTAGCCTTTATTAAGTACAGCAGGGCTCTCTGGAAAACCTCCAGAGGACCAGCGAGGAGAGGAGAGGGAGGCCACAGCAACAGAAGGACGAGCTCTGCCAACCCCTCCCCCCACCCTACCCCTTTTGTCTTCTATTTCTTTCTCCCTATAGCTATGCACCTGTCTCTTTCTCACCAACACAAGAGCTCCCTGTCAACATTCGTCTGATTTCACTCCTTAAATCTCCCTTTTCCCTCATGGTCTCTCATCCTCTTTCTTACTCAGCTCTCCCAACATCTAATAGCTGAGGTCCAGCCGGAGCTCCCCTGCTTCCAGATGACTCAACAACACTGAGTTTATTTCAGGGAAATGACTTTGCACCGCCTCTCCCATATGTCACTGTACTATAAGGCCAAACCAACATTATGCTATTGGTTAGGGATATATTGTTTGTGTACAAACTGAACAGGGATTTTTTTTCTTTTCTATATATGTACCAAGTACTGCACAAAAAGCATTTCTTTTTATTACAACTCACCAGTCAGTCATTGTTATGGTTAGGGTTTAGAAATTGCAAAATTGCATTTCAGCAAGGTAAGACTGCAGGTTTGCCGTTTTGAGGCCTTTTCATAGTATTTTTGTTTTTGTTTTGTCTTTTTTCCCTGAGAAACTGCAAGACAGCATTTAAACTCTCATCAGTGTTTTTTAACTGTATGGCAAAAATGGAATTAGTGCTTGAACTTTTATTTATATATTTTTTTCAAAAACCTAGAGGGCTTCAAAGGTCATTTGATAACCCTCCACAAGGTTGTGAAACAAAATTTCAGTTTTCTGTCCCAAAAAAAAATAAAAAATGGATGAAATTCTGTCATCAATCATCCATGATAAGCTCAAAGCCACTGAAATAACTGCTACATTGTCTGCTCAGTTTTGACCTTTTAATTAATGTTAATCATACAGAACTATAAAGCTTCTTCTATGGTTGCACTCAGTAGAGCTTATTTTGGATAATACTATCAGTTAATTGGCCAAAATATCAAGTATAAAAAACTTGTAATGCTAGGATGAAGTAAAGTCTACCAAGGTTGTCATTTGCCCATGAGTCCAGCATTCACACACCACTTTCAGAGGCCTCAGTAACTGAAAAATAAATACTCTGCCAATGAATATTTCCACTGATTGGCACTGTGCTGTAGTTCAAAGAGTTTCAAGCCTCGCCAGCATGCAGACTCTTCAAACAGCTACCCATAACTCTCCCTCACCACTATTTATGTTCACTCTTTCTCTCTAACTATCAAACATGTATTGACAGAAAAAAACCCCAAAAAACACCCAGATGAAGCCCCCACGAGGACCTTTGCATAAATACAAGACTACAGCAGGTCTCAATGTGTCCCAATGTCAGTGGGTGTGGACAGTCAAGTTTTGACACACCTGCCATCATGGAATCTTTAACTGTTAATATTGAAGTGACAGCAGCAGCTCACAGGGTGTTAAGGTGGTGGAAAAACTGCTTTCAGTTTCCAACTGAGCAACTTCGTCCAACACACATCCTCTTTGTGAGGCTGCAGTGCCTGTGGGCGCAGTTTGGCACCACGGTGGGACCTTCTTTAGTCAGTGATAGACATATTCTGTTCATTGAAAAATAAAATAATATAAAACACGGAGTAGGTTGCACTCAGAGAATGGAAAAAAAAAACGCTTCCCTTTGCATTTGCATATATTGCATGTTGACACACAAACAGGTGCATTCGACAGCAAGTCTATTTCCACACCTGTTAGGCCTGTTAACGGATTACCAAGAATGATAATGTAACAGGCCTTAAAAAGGCATGATTTTGGGTGCCAGGTAGAAAGGCAGGTACAAACACTGCCAAAACTGTCTCAAAGGTGTGCTGTGGAATTAAGAGAGTAACATAAAACCTTATCATTACATTTCCTGTGCGAGAGGCAGTCTTTTAGTTTAGGAATGTGGGAGATGTGTGTGTGTGTCCAAAACACTCCACAGTATGGCAGATAGCACACCACAATTGTGAGGAACAAGTGCTAATTTGAGAACATGCAAGGCATTACACTTTTGTCTGTATGAGGTGTGAGAGCAGACAGGCACGCACACCAATCTGTACACAATAAACTACACATTATCAGTGGACTAAAACCATCAGCACAACTGATGCCAATGAATGCAGCTTACAGCAGCACCAACATGATGGTTGAGTCAGGGTGGAGCACAAGCAACCCAATCCTACCATTAAAATGGTAGTAGCTGAGTCCATGAATACCTGTAGACGAATGGCTTGATGCTCCAACAAGATTGGCAAGAAGTAACTATAATAATATTTTGCAGAAATTATGTTAATACTCCTGATCAAAAACATTAACTCATCCACATCCCACTGTAATGCTGTTTCAACAACTCTGAATGCAGCATCTGAGGAATTGAACATCCACCTCTCAGATTTGGGAACAACCAGTTTCTTTTTACCATGAAAGGTGGGAGCTGTTACTAGCTGTTAGTGGTGTGACCTCTATTAGCAGAGTTTAGTCTGCATGCAAGGAAACTTGTTTATAGCATTAATATTGCTCTTTGGGATTTATTCAGTTTGAGTTATGGATAGCCTGAAATTTCAATTATTTCTTGCTCGAATTTGATTACTTTCAAATGACATTTCATTTTATAGTTAGTAATCTGTGCTCGACGGGAGGGAGGGTTTGGACAAGGTGCAGGTAAAGCTACAGAAAAGAAAAAAACAAAAACGCATTGTGTATGCCGGTGGGTATATAATGAATAATAAGTGCTGTTGCAGGCCCGTAGCTCACTGCCTACCTGTGCTGAGAAGCAGAAGCACCTTCATGGAGAGGAACTCGTCGTAGGTTAGCTGCAGTCGGAGAAACTCCTGGCTCACCTGCCTCATACCCAGACACAGGTCGTACATGGCTGACTGCTGCATGCGGTCCCTGCATGAGAGAGAGAGGGAGAGGGAGAAGGAAAGGGAACGTGACATGACAGAAACATTTTAAGCTTAAAAAAAAAAAACTTTCAGAACTCCTGTCTTTATATTATTTACAACCCATCCTCAACACTCAATCATTTAATCATTTGTGTACACACATTGTGATTTTATCTCACTGGTGACTTACTCATCCACTTCCTACCTCCCTTCCTATTACACTAGTTCAGCCCAGTGAAATAATATTTCCACACAGTGCAGAGGAGGATCCTGCTTGTCTGGGCTAAGAGCAGAATACCAAATCCCCTCAGATTGCAGAGCGCTGCGTACAGTATCACAGCACAGATGCACCACTTTTCTAAGGCTGTGGCCAACTACGAAAAGACTCCACCAACCCCAGTCACCATAGAAACATTCTTTAGAAGGATGTGTAATTTCCAGCATGTTCAAGTCAACAGAAATGACACACATGGACATATGTTCACTACACAGATGCGCCCATGATTACCAAACATGTCTGTGCATGTGTCGAAAATACATGTGACAATTGCGCATGCTTGGTGTGCATAACACTTTGTCGCTCCCGTTCTCTTTGACACACATTTTATCAGCAAGATAATCTTGGTTACGTCACAAGCTTCACAAAAACAGGAAAGAAACATTAGAAGGGATAAAGCATGAGCCAATCAGAAATGTGCACCGCAGATGCCACAGATTCAGGGGAATCTCGGGCTTTAGATGCCACTTTTCTACGCTCTAAATCACCATCGCATTGAAACTCCAGTAATTAAATCCAAGTGGTGTGGCTTGACTTTAAAGAGATCAGAGTTTTACCCACCACACAGTGAAGCCACATCATTACATAGGCTGTGAGGGTGGAGACTTCACTCTGATAACAACTAGACTAAATATTTTGTGAAGAGGACCAGGAGCAGCCAATCGTAAACAAAACACATGATGTTTCCATTAAAGCTTAAGATATTTACTGTACAGCTGCGTCTGGTAGTCTAAATAACTGACAGACTCTGAGAGTGTCTGGGAGAGGAGGAGCAGCAGACCTGTTTCCCCTGCTGAGAAGCTCTGTGTATGTGAGCAGCTTCACAAAGTGCAGCATAACATCATTTGATACAACTTTGGGCTGGAGTTTCTAAAGTCTCCACACGTTCTCTCTCTCTCTCGCTCGTTCTCTCTGTTTCTCTCTCTCTCTCGCTCTCTCTCACACTCTCTTCCTGAAATCAATTTTGCTGAATCACTGCCCAAAATGAGCTGCTGGTTTCGGGGAGAAAAGAAAAAGTTGGCAGCAATTTCTCTCCTCCCTTCCTTCTTTCTCTCCCTTTCACATCTCTCTATATCTCTGTTGAGCTCGCACCCTCTCTCTCCCTCTCTCTCTCTCTCTCTCTCTCTCTCTCTCTCTCTCTCTCTCTCTCTCTCTCACAGTCTTGAACTCACTCTCTTTCTCTGTTTCTGTGGTAAAAGATTCAGGAGGGAGCATAGAGCTGAGGAGAAAGGAAAGTTCAACTTCACCTTTGGCTGGGGGCAGCCAACAAAATTTGCTTGTTCAGAAAAGTATGTCCAAACAACTCCCTTAAAATCTAACTGAGATCAGTCATCCCCTTTCATAGTTAAATAATGTTTTGAAATTTTTTGTTATTTTTTCTTTTTTTGTAGTAAAAGGTGAAAACTTTTTTTTGGGGGGGGGGATATATGAGAGATTTTTATTTTGCCTTCAAACCTGTGACTGGCTGGGCCAGTGTTTGTGTGTCTGATTGACAGCTGAGTTAGCAGGGGAACGGTGACACTATTTGAATCGACTTGTAAGGGAAAGTGGAGTTTACCAGGACAGCCCATGCTGTGTTAGCAGTGATAGCAGCCCACGCACTGTCTGAACTAACTGAAATTTATAGGTAAAATTTAGGCTGTTCTATAGCTTAGAAGTGCACTCTTCAGTGGTGATTGCAAGTTGAATACTGCTGTCTGTGACTGCAACTGTCTTAAGTTTATAATGTACATTAAAACTGAAGGTTTTGATTGACTATATGGGAAAAGTTTGCTTTTTTACATAGACAGAAAGCCAACTGTGTTCTGATGGATATAGGTACAGAAAGGGGATGCTATGTTGAAAACAAAAATTGCTTACCTATGTTACATCTCATTTCTGCCCTTAAACATGAGTGCCCACAACTTTTAGGGAAACAGCTTTGTTTATCTGTTACCACACATCAAAGACTAAATGATACAGATTATGCAGGCTCAGTTTGTCTTAAATGTAAAATGTACATCTGTCTTTGCAGTATTTTACTCTGAATCAGAGACAGATTCCACTCTAAGAGCTAAGTGAGCAGACAGCCTCTTCAATAAATTCCTTAATGCCCTGGGTCAATAAGCACTAAGTAGCTATGGATAGATGGATAGCTATGGAAACAAGTGTACACTGTACAACTACCTTAAGGCAGCAAAATTACGGACCAATGTTGTCCTTGTTTTTGACATAATTTCCAATGAACTGAGCAACAGATAGACTGCTGTACGTTAACCAGCAAGCAATGCACCTCCAACCTGACAACAGGCCTGAAAAGTGGGGATGGCGGTGACATTTAGGCTGCCCTGACAGAAGAACAAGCAAAATCCAGGCCATCACCATTTCCTCCAGGTCTACATCTCATCTGCTCCGTAAAACTGAATACTAGCCGCATTTGTCAACAGGGCAGGCCTACTGTAAATGCATCACATGTAGAAGCAGCATCATACTGTACAGTAGAAAAGATATAAATCTCTCTGCAAACAATACATGATCATTTTTACATAAATGCTTGTGCAATTCCTGTATTTTTTCTCTGTTCTCTGTGCTGAACTGAACTTGCCAAATGACACACACCATTAAGTATCATTCACAGAATTAGATTTTCTCCAAAAGCTTTTGTCATCACACAGGAGGAAACATAATTCTTAATAAACTGTGATCCACTTGGCACTAAATTGATTAAAGGATAAGAGGATCTCTGGTGTGGCAAACTAATGCTTTACCAACTGTACTAAGCTTCCAATCATTCAACACAAGCTCACAGAGTCTGAAGCTGTGCTGTACAATGGCATTCATTTATTTATTTAGCACCAACTGACCCACTGACAGCAACTTACACAAGCTATTAGTTGGAGCTTTTAAACCTGCCCCTGACTGAACCTGCTCCTCTACATCGGGCTGCCTACAGAGGTTGCTATTCCCATTTTGATTAATTCCATAACATTCAATTCATCACAAGCCAAGCACCCCAGCAACCTTGCACCAACAAGGAAAGGACCACAAACACTTCCTCTCACCTTGTTCTCCTGTTCACATAAGAACAGATCATGTGAACCACTGACTGCCATCACTTGGCTTCAGGTGTGAGTGGGTTTGACGCATTTAAAGAACCATCAAAAAGTACAAACTGATTTCCTTGTGAAGTGCTGGAGATCAGGTGTGTTGTATTATGTACCAGGATATCCTGAATGCAACGTCACTACCACAGAAACTCATTTTGTCCCTCTGAATGGTCTCCAGGTCTCAAGGAACACTCACAATGGTACAACAGGAAAATACACTTTAGCCCGATTTATATGGCAGGCTACTCAACACGTTTGATGAGTATTGCATGACAAAAACTGAAAAAGTGTCACTGGATGCTTTTCTTTCATGTTGTACACATCTTATGTTATAGATACCATTGTAATTTTTCGCGCAATATGACTGGGTAGTGCATTAACATCAGCATGGACATAGTAGTTTTCAATCCACACAAACTCCAACGTGCATTCAGGATATCTGTCCAAAGATCCAGCAGTTCCTAGGGAGCTGAGAGGAACAGCAGCAGGCCAAACTGCATTCACCAGGCTGACTGACAGCAGAAATCTTCTGAACCAAAATATTTTTGATGTCAGCTCCACAGGAAAGAATCAGCAGTATTTGTATCTACTGATTCATTGATTTTAGCCCACTGTAAGGAGTGAGGGGAATCTACTGTCCACAGACAGACTGGGACACGATCAATCAATGTAGATACAGTTAGTAAGTTAAAAACATATAGCCAGCAGGACGTGTGTGTGATTTAAACAGCCATCTGTGCAGATTAAGCTACACTAAAGGTGACAGAAATGCATTTAAAATGCAGAGGGACTCTGGTTACCTCTGAGACAACTTAAAACCTTTTGCTGAAGCAGAAGCATAAATTGAAATTGACCAGTGACATTCATTTCTGCAGACAAACCCTCATCATTAAGTGCCCCACTGTGAATCAGCCTTTACACTACAAATTCCACTCACAAAATTGATGTTTATGCATAAATTTTCATCTGATGAGTTGCTAAAAATAGCAGAGGCTACTAAATGCTAATAGTCAAAGCCTGGCTGTTCAACCAATTACTGTATCTACTAATTATGTAGTCTGAAAAACAAATTATTGTTTCTCACATCTGTAATTGACATGTTTTTATGTTGGGAATTCCACAGGGCATCAGACAACATCAAATGTATTTTATACATCCCTAATGCTGATGAAACTTTGCCCTCACAGAAATGCATCTGCTGATGTTTTGATCTCTCCTCCTCGTTACATTTTGGAAATAATATAAAACATGTTGTAACTTAAAAAAATAGTTATTATCTGGGCCACTGCTAAATATCAGGAACACTACAGCTTAAATGCGGTGCATTCGGTATACTGCAGATATGCAGAGTATAGACATACTCGTTAAAGATGAGGTCAGGAGCAAAGTAGAGCATCTGTCCATTGGTGTGTTTGTAGGAGCGCCAGCTGAGGCAAAAGGAGGACAGACACATCCATGAGTACTGGATCAGAGTGATTTGGTCCTCAATGGGCAGCCCACGGAAACCTAAGACAGAAAAACACACAAGACAGACACAGACGAAGCTGATGAGAAGAAAGAGTTGCGTATAAGTGCAGCTGACAATACTCAGGCATTGATTAAATACAATTAAAGACCCAATTTAAGAGGTACTTACTCATGTCAGTACATGAATGTGCGTACCTGCTTATGTGCACTATGTGCCATGTATCCACTTTTTTATGCTAATATTTGTTTAGACATGAGAAATATTCAGCCATTCTTGTTTTATACAAATCCCAAAAGGCCTCCAGTTACTGGCGTGATGTCTATGGTGTTCCAAAAATACAGCCCAATAGGAAACTTGCCAAACTCTCAATCAAACTCTGGCAAGAAACTCCTCCTGGTGGAAAACGTAGGGCAACCGAGGACATACAAGTGACTTATCAAGGCTTAGGGACTATTTTAGTCAATATGCAAAATACAATGATTAAAAAAAATTATGCATTTGTAGAAAAGGTATGCTAGATTCTTGCCTTAACACTGTGTTTTCAGACAATAAAATAAAGGGCTGGCTGATAATTAGGATAAAAGCTTGGTAGTTTGATGTCTAATTTTTCCAGGTAACTTTAAAGGTAACTAGGCATCAGAAAATTATATGTTAATACTTTAGCCCCGAACCTATCGGGGCTAAATGCTGTTCTGATTGCTCCACGTTGCCCTGGGTGTCATCCCTGCCACATTCAAATGTAAGCTGAATGCAGGCAGTGGCATATCTGAAAGTCGAAGGTACTCATTTTGACCCTTCCGTCTGGCTCCCCTTCTATTTATATGTCCGGATATGGCAAGCAGACACCGTGGAGGTATCAAATATTTGCAATACAGCAAATTAAACAGCCTCAAAGAGCTACCTGTGAGGCATCTTTCAATATGTTTCCCACTGACTGGCATTTTAGGGGAACTTGTTTATCCCTTTTTAAACATTATTTTCCTCCCTGTGCTGTGGTTTGTAGGTAAAAATTAATGAGACAGACATTACATCTTCTGTTCAACATAAGATGTGATAGAGATGATGTAAATGAGTTCAGTTTGGAAATCTTAATCTCAGTTCTATTAAATGGTAAAATAGGATTCTCTTCCTAATCTTGTTGAAGCTTTACACGATAATTTCCTGACCCAGTATTTAAAATTAAAACTGTGTGCCCTGACAAAACTAGCAGTACATTTTCAATATGTGGAGATCAAAAGTAAAGATGTAGACATGTTATCTTCATTAATACCCCAGTCCATAATTACATTGTAGACTCCCCAGATGTAATAGACTGATATATATCTGTATATACATACACACATATATATATATTACCACCTACCATTTTCTGACTAAAACTAAATTTCAGTTTTGGTTAACAACTAATTCTTTCCATATATAGAAACTATAATTGTAAAAATAATCATCAGAAATATTCTATTGCTCTGAAAAATATACAGTTTGCAAGCTATTTCAGTCAAATAAACTTACTGCATCCCTGTTTAGTGATTTTTAAAAGTAATGAGAAACTACGGTCTAAAATACTGCAATCATCTCCATTAAACATAACTTTTAAAAATATAATTTGTACACCTCTGTGTCTGTGAGGGCACTGTTTCAACTCCTTACCAATTCTGGGCTAAATAAAAAAATCTTAAACAGCATTTAGGCCTCAGCCCACTGCTATATTGGTCACTAACCTGGAAGTACTTTGGCCCATTTCACCATGCGTACCATCTGCTTTCCGGCCAGGCGGTTGAGACTGGACAGCAAGTGGTCAGTGGTGTCAGGCTGCGTGTTGTCATAGCCAGAGTACACCTCTTCAGGCTCAATCAGCTCCAACACACTGCAGATGGAGGGTGGCAGAAAAGGTGTGACCACCCCAGGCCCATGGGGCACCAGGGCATTGGCAGCACTGGCATTCAGCTCCTTCTCTGAGGACAGGTAACTGCCTCCAACACCACCTGTGGAAGTTTGGCCGTCCTTAGAGCCCTGCAGGTCCTCACTGACTCCCTTCAGCTTACCTAACTTCTTGGACTTTCGTGCTGTGGGAAACACAACAAACCTTCATTAATACATTGTTGATGGTGCCATTTCATTCATTTCATTTGCATTCATAATCTGCGGTTATAACTGCAGTGGAAATATTGTATGGATATAATAAAAAAAACCCTAATATAGATATCTATTCATAGTATCTGGTTGCTAACAGTTATGTCAGTTGTATGTGTTAACGTCTACTGTTATTAAGTGGTTAATTTTAAACCAACACATTTTTTTCTTTCCCTTCAAAGACAAAAGTGCGCTTATCAAAATTCCACAGAGCAATTTTCAAAGAAATCTGGTATCTCCGTCTGAAGAATGGTACATCTAGGAGGTTGGAACTCTAAATGTAAGGGTGTGAATCAGAAACTGGAAAGAGTCCATCTGGAATGAAGCCTAGTAAAACAAGGAGCACATAATAGTATAATAATCGTGTCTCAGTTACTGTGTATTGTTTAGTTATTCACAGATGGGGGTGTTTGAGAGATGATCAACAAGCAAATAACAAATAAATACATACATGTGGCAATACAGTATATTGAATCAATTCATAAAGTGAAGCTTCCCAGCTTGTTCAGGCAGTCAACTCTATGCTTCTCCATTCATAGATAATACATTCTATACCTTCTAAACATAAATTATATTTCACAGCTACTGTGCACGACAGCTGTCTTTTTAAACTACCTGCTGCTGCTACACTGCTTTCTTAAAAATTCTGCTGTTGTACTGTTAAAATATGTACTTATGCTGCTTTGAAATGTTTGCTGACAATATGCATGCATGCTAATGTTAGCATTGCCCAAGTTTGTCTTCATACACTGGTGTCTGCAGACTGGTGAAAGCTTGACGTTTTCTGTGCTGTTGTCTTTGTTTTGGGATGCGGTGAAATAAGATTTTTCACCGCTGAGGTGTTGGGGAATCACTGTTTCTCTGCCATCTCAACAAAGTAAGATTTCTTTCTTGCTAGTTAACATGCAAAAAAAAAATGCCAGTAAGCACTGCGGCTAATGTTACTATTGGTGGTTGCTTTTGCCATTGTGTTGCTGTGCTTTTTTACAGCACAGGCTTGATACAGTTAATGTTTCACAGGTCATGGGGTCTTGTGACTGCTATATTTCTCCTCTTATCAGGCTGCTGCATTGGTATTAGCTAACTGTGATTCATTCAGCAAGTGACCAGATTATTTTTCAAATGGTTTTGGTTTCACATGATCTGTGATCTGTTAATGATCTGTTAATCTGTTGATTTCCACAGTGGTGATAATGGCACTTTTTTGTGGCCTGAATTGGTTTGACTCACTTTACCCATGACCTCAAGTAGCTGATGCTAGGATAGGATGAGATAAGATAAGATAAGATAGAACTTTATTAATCCCGAAGGAAATTCTTGCATCAGATGTTGCATAAAAGAGCACATTACAGTACACTATTTACAGATTAAAGTCAAATTAAATTGTGAAACAACTAAGACACCAGTGCATTTCCTGTGTCGAGACCACGCACTGATTCTAGTAAGTACAGAAAATAATGCTAAAAATATTAAGATGGTAAATTACACATGTCATCCATAGGGCTCACAGTCATGGGTCCTGTGGATCTGGATCTGTTTGGTGCTATGGGTCCCGAGCACAGCCAGTAACAGCCTGATCCAAGTGATCCAGATCAGCTATGTTTCCAGCCACACAGGAACTCGACTTCCTCGGCTCCCTGAGTTCCCTGAAGATGAATAAGGTAGCAACCACTGCTAGTCCATGTAATTAATGCTTTTTGTTGCAACTGTTTCTTGCTAACAACCACTTAGAATGAATTGAGTAGGTTTTCCGGACAATGAAGGGCACAATTTAAAGTTTGAATTTAAATGGGTCGTCAGTAGTAATGTTACATTACGTTTATTTAATACCTCTTTTAACTTTATTTATCCAAAAGACATGATACCTTATAGCAGTCTAACATGTAGCTAATATTTTTTTGATGTTATGCTTGAAACAAACATTCTATAGCACTATACTCTGCTCCAATCTTTAGTTGGAAGCAAAACACTGTTTCTTATGTGTTTCATAGTGACGGGGATATTGGCTACGCCCTTAATTGTGCAGACTCGGACTTGCATGACCCAAGAGGACCTTGGAGTTGGGTTTCACAGGTAGGTTCTTGGTGATAGTGACTCAAACGACTCAAGTAACTCAGATCAGTATAATAGGTGATCTGGAAGGACTCAAGTCTGTATGCAGAACCGGATTTGTCATGACTAGTGTCAATATTGGCAGTTGGAGTATAAACACAACTGTTGTCCTGTACACAGGTAATTCATGAAATTATCCATGGCTTAATATTGGTGAACTATCTTGTTTGCCACTCACTTTTCTCCACATACTTGATATTCACCAGCAATTACAGAAATAGCTTAATTATTTGATTGTTTTCATGTCAATAGATTGATTAGATTTTCAGCTGAATTTCCATTCAGTGGACTGTCACTACTGCTGCTCAAACGTACAGCCCTGGTCATTGGCAAACTTTAGCTTTTAATCACGACTCATGGTCATCTGCTGTTTTTCATCACTACACAACCTTTCACTAGAATGAGGTATTCTGAGTCATGTCTAAGTCATGTTATAATATGCTTATTAATTTAACAAGTTTCTGTAGCTTAACTGATGTGACTATGATTGACACATGATGGGTTGCTGGGTTTAAAACAATGAATTTCAGATCATTATTACCACTAGTTGCTGAAGGTGCTTTATCATGGGTCACAACAATATGGTGGCTGATGTCAGGCTCTGTATCTAATGTGCATTTCACTCTCCAGTCTCTTCAGTGCTGGGCTCGGTTTGTTTTTTGTGAATGACAGTAGTGAACATGAGCTACTCCTCTGCTACTGCTGCATCCCCTTTAACCCCTCTCCTACATCACTTCTGCGCTGCCAGTGCTGCTCATATGGCCTTTTACATGACACACCTTCACCCCAACATCCACCTGTAGCCTCCTGCTCCCCTGTTAGTGAGTTTCCTGCTGTCTCAGTGCATGAACACTGTGTATGCTTGGGAAGACTGATGTCAAAGAAAAGAAAAATGGTGAAATAATATGTCATTTCTGCATTTATTTTACTGACCGAAATAGACCATAAAAAAAAATACAGTGCAGAAATTGTATCATAAAGTGCTTTCCCGGAATTGATTTTCCCAATCAGAGCCCATTTATTTATTTTATATTGTACTATCAGAGGTTTGGATTGGTTCCAGAATGAAACATTTGTTATGTGTTAGCTGTAACTTTCAAAGGCACAGGCCTTGTAAACAAGACAATCCTTACCACCAGAAAGTAGTTTGTCATTTTTGCCCACATTGTGAGCACTTCCTTTTAAGAGGCCACATTCTGTGTAATTTATATGATTGTCGACAATAACCAAGCAATCCGACTGCTGTCCTAGAAATTCCTCCAAATAAAACACAATAAAACACATTTCATGCTGTACTGATAAGTAGTCCTCCTATGTTTGGGACTGTGATATATTGCATCATTAAGGGAACGGGTTTATTGACTGAGAACATCTTACACATTCATCTGTGCATAAAAACAAATGTTTAAATTATTATTCTGCTTAATAAAGCTCATCAATGTCATCACCTAAGCAGAAAAAGTCATAGGGGAAGAAGAGCAATAGAATCTTATTCCTACAGCTGTTTACTAAACCATTGCTAAGTTTCTGAAGGACTCCAGCTATAGAGAGCTTGAACTCAGTTCAGAGCCGTTGCTGGCATGTGCCTGTGAAACCTAGAAATACCGTAAATAACCTTGATCTGACATGACAGCAGCCAGTTCTAGTGCATTTCCAAATGAGCTTTCATAAACCAGTAGCCCAAGTACCATACAGTAGGTTACTTTAGATCAAGTCACTTAAGATCACTTTAGATTAGGTCACAGAAAGCAGCTGAAATAACTCTAACTAATAAATATTTAATATTCACCGCTTTTACACCATCATCTCATGGCAAGCCTGAATAAATAATAATAAAACTGCTAACGCTCTTAATGACAGTAGTGTCATGTTCCACAGGGTAAAATAATAACAGGTACGAAAATTCAGTGAGCCTCTTTACACTTGTTCCAGTAAATTATTTGTTTCGACAGCAGCTCCAGGAATGTTGCTTAAAAATGACGATGTATAAGAATGCAGCTAGTCTGAAATATCCATGTCAAAATATTTCACTTTAGATTGAGTGCGAAGACTCGCAAATAATTTTCAAAAAAAGCAGACAGGCATACAAACAGGCTGCTCTCTGTAACAGCTGCATGTGTGCATGTTTTTTCCCTTTGGTCACCTAATTTGACAGCACTTAAAAAAAACCCAAAAAACCCTGCATCAAGTTTTTTGATGCATTTACATTCATGTTTAAATCTTGTGTCCTCGAGGAGCAAATAATTGAGAATCATTTGTAATTTCAGTGCTTTAAGCTGTGGCAATAAATTAATTAATTAACCACATCCTGCTCAACTACAGCATATTTCCTCAGAATACAAAACTGGATGATATACATAAAGTCTAAGGTACTGTATGAGTATTTTATACCTACACCTTCTATGCATTATGCATATTGGGCTCAGATATACTATATGCCCACACACACACACAAACATCCTTTGACTCAGCATCCTTGGGCCTTCTGTGACCACAGTCAGGCCTGCTTTTTCATATCTATAACTTCTTTTAGGCAGTGAGGCTGACTCAAATGTCACATCTGAGACATGTGACAGGGCAAATCTCTAACAAGGGTGTGTCTACTCACCTCCCAGGTTCATCCCGGCCTGGAGACACTTTCGTACGCGACATGCCGGACAGTTTTTCCTTCGGATCTTGTCAATGATACAGTCATTTCTTCCGGCACACAGGTAGTTGTGCTGACCTACAGAGACAAGACACAGCGTCAGTACGATGGCAAGCTGCACATGCAGTTTGACAAAGAACAGCAATGACATTTTCAAAGTGATGTGCAGCAAAAAAATTTTCTTAAAAAAAAAAGAACAACGAAGAGAAAGATATAGAAGGTTAACTTATGCAATATTGAATAATATTTATGTATTTGACAACATAAATAGCAGGTAATGTTTGAGTCTACTGTAGAATCTCAGTCTGCCCTGTTTGCAATGTAGGTCAACACAGGAGCCCGTGAAACCCGTCTGGCAGTATCAGAGATCTACATTCCATGATTATCACTGTGAAAATGATTGAAGTTGTGATTATTCCGCTCTCACATTCTACAATGCATGACTAATGGTGTATTTTACAGTATATGGCATGAGGGTATTAATATTCTGTAGAACCGGGACAGTGGCTGCAGCTAGACTACTCCTGACAGTGATGCTAACATGGCGAGAATCCCTCCTGCCTCCTGCCTAGCCCTCAGCTAAACCCAGTGATCTCCCATTTCAGAGCGCTTCCTTCCGCTCCACTAGTTCTTCACTGTACAGCTCCTCTCCTCCTCCACTCTTCTCCATCTCTACGCCTGCATCTCCATCCCTCTTTTCTCCCTTTTTCCACACGTCCGCCAGCCTCAGAGCGCCATACGCCCACACACAGGCAGGCTCATGCACACGTACAGTCATTCACTCTCTCACTGCCATAAACAAACACACACACACACATTATACACACACAGCCAAAGCTGCTCCACTTGGCAATTTATTGAAAAAAAAAAAAAACTGCAAATGTTGTATCTGCTTACACAAAAAAGTACACATAAATGGAAATCACGACACAAGCCAGATGGAGTGGTATAGTGTGGTGTAGTGACCCCAGTGACCCTGGTGCATGGCTACTCTCTATTAGGGTTGAGGTTAAAATTGCATATATATATGTATATGATTGTATGCATGCACATGTATGCCTGTCAGTGCATATATTCCTGCATGTTTGTCTTGTGTTGTTTATTTCTCTAGAAGAGTTTGAGGTTTCTGGAATAGACTTCAGTGTTTTAGCATGAGAGCTTGTGTACTGTTTACATGCAGTTTGCTCAAACATGTTCATTCTGTGCATTGCCTTTGTTGAAACTACATTACAGTATTTGTAGCTGTGTGTCGGACTGAGCAGAAGTTGTTTTCTGAGCTAGCAGGAGTAGTGCGCAGTGTGTCTGTCTGGCTGCTGCCAAAAGCCAAGGAACCGAGCTGCAGGAGGAGAGGCAGCAGCTGTAGCCCCACCACTATTTCTGGCTAAATCACATGACCGTTACATAAGCCCATTTTTCTTGCTCTAAAAAACAGTAAACTGCGACACAGGAAACACAACACAGCCATCCCCTTCCCCACCCCCCCTTGAGCGCGTGCACACACACACACTCACAGCCTCTCGCTTGGATAGGCCGGACCAAATGGCAATTCTGAAAATTCTGGAGCCTTCCTGTCAACTGTTAGGCTCATTCCCATGAATCTTGTTAATAATTGTTAGAGTGAAATACACTCCATGAGACAGGCGAAGTGGTCATCCAGTGGTGTGTGCATGTGCACAGTTGTGTGTGTATTTGTAAGAGGGAGAAGTTGTTTATTTATTGCATGTACCCACATGCCCTCGCACAGCATGTTTACCTCTGGAAATGTGCATTTGCTTATCAACAGGGCATGTTGTGCATGCAGTGGTTGATGATAGTTTTGCAGGCTTATTTTGGAAAATATTTTGCAAAATTTAAGAAAAAAAAACCTCCTTTCATCTCTTATAAAAGTGGTTCATTTATGAACTCATTTTGACTCATATTTCCATCAGCTTCTAACCCTAAAATCTGTAACTTTTGTTTTTACAATAAAAAAATGAAAAATGTCACATCCAATCATGATATTTTCATACAACACAAAGATTCCTCATACAGCGTATTAAATTAGACATCGTTCTAAAAACGTCTGTCTGCTGCTACAATGCACACACTGTCATTTAATGGAGTCCACTCATGTCTACTTTCAGCTAGTGATCTCACAAACTGGCAACAACCCGCTGAGTAGACTCTGTTGTCTGTCAGCCCCAGCATACATCACTTATGAGGGCATTCTTCTGAAAGGGAAATACGCTTTCCTATGGGGACACAAGAATAATCTGCCCTAAGGTTCTCGAGCCACCAGCACAGCTACAGTTCTTCTGCTTTCCAAACAAAAGACAGAAAGGCTTCAGGCCTTTAACCTGACATTTTTAAATAGCCACTAGACACAAGTGGTCAGCCCCCTGGTTGTGAAAATAGCCTCTCGGTTACAATAGATCACCTACATCAATAACATTATTGTGACTTAATGTGCGTTTTAATTATCCGTCCACAAAGCATTCGATCAATTCTGTGATCGGAACTCATCTGTGTTTATGCAGCCTAAATTACATAGCCAAAAAATATACCTAACAACCAAAAAAACAGGCCTCTAGGAGATGTAATTGTTGTTACCACTCGTCCGGTGGTATGCAAATCACTGCCTTGCAATAGCTTTGCAACTCCAGTTTTTTGGACAACACAAAAAACAGCTGTGTTGGATGGGGCTCTACACAATTAAGTTTCCCTGTCTGGATCATTATAAAAAGAGGGTGCAGAAGTTAAAACAGGATGTAAATAGAAGCTGTTATTTTGTTTACTAATGCCTCCACTTCTATAGTAATGTGCTGTATCTGAGTAGTCCTGCAAATTTCCTTCTCATAGTTTTCCCCATCTGCTGCTTTTGTACACAATGCACTTAGTCATTATTTAGGCCTCAGTATGGTTATTTGGAGGTGTCAGATGTACAGAAGTAGCCAGTTTTAGCAGCGTTTACGAAAAAGGCAGTAAGAACTCAAAATTTATATTACAGTACTCGCACTGCAATGTAGTATAACTTTATTCCCAGCAGTAGCAGCACACCAAGTTTTTGTCAAGACATTTGGATACAAATTAAAAACATTTGTGTGGTCTTACAACTAGAGGTTAAAAACACATTTGACTTTCTTCCAAATGAAATAAATCACATTGTGCTCGCTACTAATTATCTCCAGACTATAGAGTTACAACAGAGACACATGCTCATTTCTCCCTCCCTCCCTTCACAAAGCTGTTTTTTGTATCTAAAAATTAAACTCATATTTTGAAGGAACACAACGTAGAGCAATTTCACTTCATTCTGCTTGTACAGTACGGATATGTTAACATCAGTATTTTTCTTTTCTACTACTGTATGTGATTTTTTTTTGTACGTTTAGAACATGTGCATTTTACTATGTGTTACACTCATACTTTGAAAAAGCTAATACAGGCATCCAAAAGTGTTGCCACAACTCTCTGTGGTGTCGTATCTACAACAAACCAATCATCAGTGAATACACTGATAAAGCCCATCAGATTGGCACTGCTTATTTGGTTGAACACAAAAGGTGTAACCCACTGACTCCACTGGATCTTTTTTGCATTGATGTCAAAGAACAAAGGTATCACCAGGGAGGAGGAAGAGATGGAGGTGAGATTATATCCACTGGACACCAGGCCTGCAGGTCATCCCAGGTCAGGTGAACTGAGGGCATGGAGGAAGTAGTTTGTGCATCTATTGTATGCGTGAGCAGTATCATCACACCAAACATACCGCATGTTACTGTCATGAGAGGCTTCATAGGTAGGCAAAATGACAATATTGTATGTTGAAGTACTAAAAAAAATAGTCAGTCATTTGACAAAGAAAATAATCAAAAGCCACTTCAATAATTATGTATTTTAGCAGTTAATCAAGCAAAAATGCCAAACATTTGCTGGCTTGAGTTTCTCTGTTGCACATCACTGTGAAGTGAATACATTTGTGTTCAGTGAACTGAAATAAACAACTGGCAGATTCGCTATTATAACAAAATATTCATTAGTTTCAAAGCCTAAAATACCGTGCATGCCTTTGTGTTTATTTTTAGACCAAAAAAATTTGAAATGCACACACATATGGTAGCAGTAAATGTATCTAGGTTGCATTAGAGAGACCCTTCCTCTGCTGCATTCTCCAAACTAAATGCCTATTAGCAATGTAGGTCACACACATACTTAGGCAAGCTTTACAGATTAAATTTCTACCTAATGCTGTACACCTGAAGTCCTCCCATATTTATGAACAAGTGTGTCCATGAATGTGCACATGTTAAGTTTGTGCCAGTGCTTCTGTTTGTAGGCATGTTCTATGCAGTTTTTGATCAAAGAAGCTCTGATGTGAGACTTGTGCAAGGGGAGCGCAACACCACTTCACTCCAGCCGTTGTTACATGAGCCTTTCACACACAACCTGAGGCATTCGCTCAGGCACCGGAGGGAGGCCGGAGCTGATTGGACAGCAGAGCTGCCAGTCAAAGCAGAAACAGCGTGAGACGTGTCCTCAGGTGACCTTTCCCACAGAGGTGGTACCGAGGAACAGGTTTTTTAGATTGACACCAGCACCATGAAATCACAACACATTTACATGGCAGAACACAGTGAGGCCATAACAATGTTGACTCATGTCTCCAAAAAACCTCCAAAAAGAAAACAGCAAAAACAGCTAGTGAGCTAAAAACAGGGCCTAGTATTATTACAAAGACCAGACATGCCAAGCCACTGATGACATGTGAATAATAAGCTAGCGTTCAACTCTTTCAAATGCGCTCCACATGGAGTCGTTTATTGAGTGCAGCTGTCTTGTATCAACAAACTATTCCTTAGTGCAGTGGATGCAGGAGAGAAGCACATATGAATGCATTCATCTATTTCCACATTTCATTAGTGGCGATAACACATATTTACGATCTGTTATTTTATGTCGGAAGGCATTTCTCCAACAGCGCAGGATAAACGCTTGTACTGAAGATTTCGTTCATTTCCACAGGGTCTCTGAATTGGCTGCAAGTTTTCTTGTGACAGTCAAGTCAGTCGTAGTGAAACAGCTGCAAAACGTGCAAGCTTCATAAAAGTTATTATCCCTCTTCTGTCTGTTTACCATGCAAGAACATCTAAAATCTAAATGGCAAACTGTATACAAAAATAAGCTGGATAATTGTTATGAATAGGGGTGTGAAAGCTTAAAGATTTAATTTAGGACATTTTGAAAAGCTCACAACCAGAAAGTACCGAACACATAATATAGCATTTTTGTGTTTTTACTGGGGCCATGGTTATAAAGTTTATTGTCTACAGTGGGTTGTGCCTTCTGGTAGATATGACAAAAATTAATACATGAATATTTGTACTCTTGAGGGGGACCATAAGTGCACAGATTTGGACTGTAAAAGGACCATGGGGCCAATAGATACTCCAAGCAGATGGTCTAAATGTAAACCTAAAAAGTTATTCTTCTAATGTGATGTAAAATAAAACTACCTTACAATGATTTGTCTGACTTGGATTAAGGGGAAACCAGACCCTCCACAGTCAGACAATTTCATCAGTTTGTTGATGACTCCAGAATGCTAACTATCTCTGTAGTAAGGGGCCATGAGCCAGTTAGTCGCGTAATGAGCTACAGCCGACCAAAAAAGTTGTGTCCCCCGAGGCGGGTGGTGCCAAAAGATATTAAGCATGGGCTGGATTATTCCCCTTGCACAGATGCCCACCCTCTGCAGTCTTCTTTTACATCTCACATGCCGAGTCTTAGTTTTTAACTTTGAAAGAAAAGAGGAGGAGAAAAAGGAGGAAATACTGGGAGAGGGGAGGAGTGAAACGTCTCCTCACGTCCTTACTTACACCTCTCCGGCACTGACTGCTGACACATCGCTTTCCATCTCTCTCCTTGTTTCTTACTACCTCTCTGAGCTCCTCCTCTCTTTATCTCTCTGTCTGCGTCTGACTTTTTCTTTGTCCTTCCTCCCCCCCGCCCTCACTGTATCTGTTTCACTGTCCTCTGTCTCTTTTCACTTTGCAAAATCCTTCTCTCGGTATTTTCATCCTTTGGCCTCCTCGGCTGTACCTCTCTGTTTCCACCTCAGCAGCAGCTGGAGGGGTCAAGTGAGGAAAGAGCTCCCTTTGTCATGTCACATGCAACCTTGATAACATCACACTGCTGTATGGGTTGCCCTTTTTTATGCTTTCATAAGTTGCCCAGTTGCGGTGGTTTGGCGGTGCATAATCAAGAGGGACTCAAACGCGGTGAAACACTCATGAAAAGATTTGAAAGTAAAGAGCACTGCATTAGAGTTAAAGTGTGTCACACAATCAATTAGTCAATTTCTGTATAATTAAGTATCATAAGAGAGACAAATAGGGTTTTAGAAGTGCAACCACAGAGACTTTAGAGATCTGAGCTCTTCAGAGCTTCACCTGACTTGCACAAGTCAGTTGTTGGTAGACAACATCTGCCACCGGCTCTCCACTGACCACACTTAAAACAAGAACAATGGCACGTCTGATTCGATAATGCCAGACACATAATCTGGTTTCAGGTCTCCATAATGACAGTGTGTAAATATCATCAAATTAAGGCATGACTTGATTGGGAATGAGTGCAGTTCCTCCAATGGTCAGGAAAACACCTAGAGGGTCTGATGGTTGGCTGGCAGGCTTGTTTGCTCTTTTTTCTTTGCCCGCCTGCACTCGGTCTGGAAGTGTGTGTTTTGCATTCAAACACTCATCTTAATGAGTGAGGCCAACGCCCCAGGCAACAGGCACAAAATCAAAAGCATATTATGGCTGCTGCTGATTTTCCTCAAGCTAAATATAACATAAAGGGCTTCTACAGGAGAAGTACCTGCTGAACAACTCATAGTTTCTAAATGAACCAAATGTTTTCTGTCACTTTAGTGATTGTTCAGAAAAAAATAAATGAGAAGAAGCTCTAATGGGATTAAACAGTAGTTTGTTACATAAAACAGTGTAGTGCAAATAAAACCTGCATCAACTATTGGTTAATAATTCTTGCAAAACCTATGAGGACTGTGTGCTGCCTAAATACAAAAAAACAAGCTCTTTTCCACCATGTGCATGTCTGAGCTTTTCAAACTTTCTATCGGGAAAAAATATGAGAATTACTGAAAGCAGAGTTATTGTGTTTTCACACATTTTCTCATTACCATTTCCTAGCTGGAAAAGTGCATGCACTATATAGACAAAAGTAATGGGACAATTGACCATTACGCCAACACAGACTTTAGTGACATCGCGTTCTAAATACATAGACATTAATATGGAAATTTTAAGAATTTCCCTTCAGGGATAAATAAAGTAATTCTGATTATGATGGAGTTGGTCCCCGCTTTAGAGCTATAACAGCTTTCATTCTTCCCGGAAGGCTTTCCAAAAAAAGTGATTTCTGTGGGAGTTTTTGCACATTCATGCAGTAGAGCATTTGCGAGGTCAGACACTGATGTTGACCGGAAAAGCCTGGCTCACAATCTCTGTTCCAGTTCATCCCAAAGGTGTTCAGTGGGGTCAGGGCTCTGTGCAAACCAATCATGTTCTTCCACACCAAACTCATCCAACCATGTCTTTATGGACTTTGCTTTGTGCACTGGGGCACAGTCATGCTGGAATAGAAAAGGGCCTTCAACAAAGTGTTTCCACAAAGTTGGAAGCATAGCATTGTCCAAAATGTCTTGGTATGCAGAAGCATTAAGATTTACCTTCACTGGAAGTAAGGGGCAGAACCCAACCCCTGAAAAACAGTCCCATACCACGCCTGAATTCAATAGTAAAAAGGTCTGTCCCAATACTTTTTACTTTTTACCACATAGTGTACTTAAACTTACTTGGTGTAAGGTGCTGTCCACATACAACTGTTAATAAATTGAGCAGACTCATTCTGAAGGCTACATTTGTCAGTTATGATGATATTGTTTGAAATTATTTGATACTGACCAATTTTGGCGGAATGTAATACAAATGAAATGTACTGATTAACAGCATTGCACTGGTACACTGGTAGGATGAGATTTTTAACAACTCCATCATTCTGACAACACGCAGTGTGAAAAAACACTGCAGACAAAACACAACCACGTACACCAATGTGAAAACGCTTATAAATCAATGTGCTGCAAAAACAGAAAAGACAAGCACATACAGAAAGAGGTTCTGGCTCGCAGGTTCAACACGACAAACGATACAAATGACAAGTCAGTTTATTTTACTACACTAAGATTGCATAGTTCCTACTAGGTTGTTGTACCTTAAATCTGTTGTTGCATTTATCTTTTTGTTTTCTGCATTTGCAGTGCGTTGCTTTGTGCTGCCGACGTGTTGTCAAACAGAAAAATGTGTTACTTAACCTTAACCCCACTGTGTCAAGCTCTCTCAGCCACCCTTGAGAAGACCTAAGCATCGATATCTTGTTTGAACGTGAGCTAAGGCCATACCTTCCACTGCTCTTTTGAAGAAGACTTTGCAGCTCCCACATGTCACGACACCGTAGTGGCATCCTGATGCTTCATCTCCACAAACCAGACACACTTTGGCTGTTGAGGACGGTTGTCTCAGCGGTGAGCTGAAAGGACACACACAGACAAGCACACACAAGTTTTCAGACCAGACATAAATCAACAAAGAATTTTCAAAAGTCAACAACAAAGCCAGAGCAGACTGTCCCTGTCCTAACAGTGGCGCAGCCTGATACACATTGTGAAACATTCTTGGGTTTTACGACCCACAGTACAGTGGCAGCGCTATGTGACTAGCCATAAAGATGTCTGCCAACCAAGAGAGGAGGGCTTTGCAGTCAACTGATTTACAGCTTCATCAGCCTTACAAAGATGACACTGACAGAATTATAGAGGAGATTATTTAAATTCAATAAGCAAAGAGAGACACAGAGCGGATTGTCAAATTTAAGCAGATCCGAAACGCTCGTCCCCTTTCTCTGGCACCAAAAGTGTAGAGAACTGGACAACAAATAAAGCAAACCACAATAGAGCCACACTTTTACTGATAATGTTAAGTTCAGGGTCAAGGTGAGAATCAGTACTGCTGTGTGGTGTAGTGCAAGTTGAATTGCACGTTGTCGTTATTTACTCTGAGCCACAACCAACAGACAGAACTGACGACAGTCTGTCGCAGTTCTGCCTGATCCAAAGCATTGTTGTCTCTGGCATCGTTTACTGCTTTCACTCCTGACTGAGTTACAAAATTTCATGACCATTTAAGCTCAGGATGCACAGTATGCGGGAGAATTAGTTAAAAGATGCAGCAGGTATTAGAGGTAATGGATAATGTCCATCTGTGCTCAAACCCGGTACACAAGGCATTCTCTAAGCAACATACTATCGCACTGTTTACAGAACTGAAAAGCACTTGCAGTGCACATAAAGTAGGGCTGAACAAAATGAGCTATAAAATTATCACATTCACCTTGATAATCAGACATGTAACAACTGCTTTTTTTATGATCAAAAAGATCAAAAAAATTTTGCCGCACTAATAAAGCAACCATTCGACACTGTCAGAGGATACTGTTTTCTGGGGATACATATATATATGCATCTACTTCGACATTCATGTCAGTCAATAAATAGCTGCAGCTGCAGTACAGAAATGCCAAGGATATATTTGACACCATTCAGAATCACCGTCACGATCACACTGTATTGACAGCCCTGTATGAGAGCACAAAAATGTCCCACTCGGAGCACATATAGTTCACCATGTTTTAACGACAAAATTTAAAGATTCTTTCTCGAAATGTTTAGGTTGTTGATGTTTTTTTAGATAAAGATTCATATTTTATTTAAACCTTGTTATTGGATTCAAAAATCCAGTATTGTGTTGAAGTTATTATGTTATATGTAGATTTGATGTAAAGCTATACATTAACCTTCTGGAGCCTTTATAGCAGATGCATACCCATAGACATTGTAAATCCATGTCTCAAATCAAGCTCTGGTAAACAGAAATCTGAGACAAAAGGCAGATGGGAGGTGACTGGTACATTTTGAAAACCGAACAGGCCACCCAACACAGTCTGGTATAAGACATGACATGGTGTCAGAGCAAGCATACACTGAAGCTCCGTGCATACATGTGCCATGGAGATGAGTGAACTTTGAATGGCCCCATTATATGAGGGTGTACTGTATATTTATTTAGCCACTTATTAATGTATTTACACTGACTCAGTTGGCTCTTGCATATAATAAAAAATGAACATACACTTGCCTTATGAGTGGATTAAAAGCTTCATGTTTTTCAGGTTAGGTTTATGGATGGAAAAATTAGTATCATTTTTGATAAAACATTTCCCTTCATGTGCACACACACACACACACACACACACAAAGAACACAACACGTAGATGGGTACAAAGAGAGAACACCTTGTATCAAAACATTGAAAGTGGCCTCAGCTTCCCCTTCTTTTCTGTGCTAATTACCACTCTCCCATCTCAATCAATAACATGCAAGGTGATTGTCTGGTTAACATTCTCCTTACATCCTTCATCAAACCAGCTGCCAAGCACTCGCTCTCTCCTCCTCTTTCTGTCTCTCTACTTCGCTCACTCTCTCACGCGCACACATTTCCTCCAGGGGACTAGCTGGAAAGGGGTACAGCAACAGCACACTCAGATACAATCAGGACCACTGATCTAATTCCCCCTTGTCCATCTACACACACATTCAATTTGTTAGGACGCTTAGAAGAGTCTCTGGTGAGGTGTTTGTCTGACTAGATCTTCCTGGCATGGGGCCCCATGGTTTCAGCTAATGTGAGTGTCAGTGTGTGTATGTGTGCTTGCACAAATCTGATCCATGTCAATAGGTGTTTTTTTTTTTCCCCCAGCATGTTAATCTGCTGAATATTCCCCCATACATTGGCCTTTTCACACCATTATGATGCAGTGTTAACAAGAAGACAATTCACGGCTACAAAAACAGCACTGGAACATCTGCAGTCCAAGAACATGAGCGGCATATGAGAGTATGCTTCTAATATCCAGTCAGTGGTCAACCCTTTAATAATGCCGCACATTAAAACCTTGCCGCTGCGTGCCAACTAGCATGCCTGCCTGCCGGTCCACCAACAAGGTGACTTCCCCTCCCTCGGAGAAGTATATAGGTCATTCACTCTCTCTGCTTATGAAACCAGAGCAGACAGGCCAGGCTGCAGTGACTGTGCACCAACGGCTGCCAGTAGCCCAAAACTAAACACAAGCTTGCAGACATTCCCAAATCAGGCTGTTTCAGCAGACAAACTGTGAACCTACAGTTTGTCAGCATGCAGGATTTACAAGAAGAATAAAGGAGATATGTTTTAATGAGCTCCAGATAATAAGGACGTGACACGCAACAAAGGTCTCCAGTCAGAATCAAAATTGGGACATTGTGGCTAAATGCTGTGCTTCTTGCAGCCGCAAGACCACTAAGACAGGTCAAATAAATCTTCTTTTAGTTGGAATTGTAATTTTCATAGTGTAAAATCCTGCATAATAAATATTAAAATTAAAATTCCTCTTTGTTTCAGTGAAGGCTTCAATGATGATGTACCACCGGGAGCACTATTATGTTAGTTCCTAGTTGCAGAACTTTCTTTCACCCTTCTTCTCTTGCTGAAAACTTAAAACCAGAGTGCAGAGGAAGCAAATTTGTAAAGATAATGTTAACTTAGCATGGGTGTTTGTTTCAAGAAACTGCAATGTACAACATAAAGCACACAAAAATCCCCCCCACCAAAAAAACAAACCAAAAAAGAAGTTCTGCAGATGTGTGCAAGCTACTTCTGTGTGCTGGGACTGGGACTTTTTTCTTGACCCCTGTCTTCTCTATTTCTGGGTACAGTCTCAGACTAACTCAATGGGACTGACTGCTCAGATCAAAGGTCTCATTCTCCGCTCCAGTTGTTGCTTTTTTCCCTTCCTACAGAAACCCCAGGGCAGCAGTTTCATTGTTTTCTGTGTCCTTTCATCTTTAAAGATAACACACAAAGCTAACAACTGATTTAGTTACTGTTTATTTCCCATGAGGATACAGATGAGCGTGAGTATACAACGCCTATTTCTTCCCACCAAAAATGTACCAGCAGAAATTTGTATCTTGTACTGTTGCAGCCCCCTTCGCTGCTTCCCAGACTTGCTGCGTAGGTAAGATAATGCCAAAGGAAAAGAAATGTGAGAGTTTGAAGCCAGACAAAGCCCACTGTACCCACAAAAATGAGTGAGGACCAAGCCACAGGACAGATGTTTGGGCTCAATTCGGCCTCAGGATTTTCTACAAGTAATTCGGATGTCACACTGGGAGCATTTTCCGAATGGTTCAAATATCTCCACCCTGTCTCAGCTGCGGAAGGAATGCTAAATCAGCTACAACTAGAAACGGTGGCCAAAGAGTCATCAGAATCCAGAAATATTGAAATATTGGCCTCTAATCTCCATTAACTGTAAAAAAGTCAGTATGAGTTGCAAGGTCAGAAGTCATCCAAGCGTGGCATAACTAGGACAGTCACCATAGATATGGAGCAATTCGAGAAAAAAACCTGACAAAGGAAATCAAGGAGGCTGTAGTTATTCTTAGCTGATCAAGATAACATCATTATGGGTGAATAATGGGCCATGAGACGGCTGTATGATAGATGACAGCAGGGCCCACGTGATACGGATGAACCCTGTGACCCACATAAGTACATTAGCATGACAGAGTCAGTAAACAAGCGGCTGAACCACGGGGAGAGTTGTGTTGTATAGAAAAACAATGTCTTCATCATGCATGTAATACTGTCTGCCACAAACACACACACACACACACACACACACACACAGACAGTACTTTACTGTACTGTATTTACACTGTTATAGAGCTCTACGCCTACTGTAAAGATAAACTTATGTGTGTCTGTGTGTGTGCGTGCTTCAGCAGACACACTGACTCGTTCATTCTAGAGGCTGTTATCACAGGGATAGTTCAGACAAGTATCAAAGCCTCCCTGAACCTGCCCCTCATGAAAGAGAAGCATCCTTGACTCTGCCAAAGAAAAAAAAAGAAACACAGCTATCATGGTACAGTACCTCTCTACAGTCTGGCCTACAATATTTATGTAATACACACCTTGGCATGCTGAAAAATCCTAAGCTAGACCAGTTCAAAGAATATTTATGTAACACACAACTTGGCATGTTGGAAAGGTAAAGGTAGATTAGTTTAAACAAGCCCAGGGAGATGTAGAGGAAGAGAAAGAGGACAAAATGGCTTACATAACCATGAGCAGACAGTATAAACATTAGGTTGACACCCACTCACCGCCTCTCAAAGGGAGAGAGGTCTTATGGGTAGTGTTAGAGAGCCACCAGGGATTTATTTTTCCTGGTGAAGGTGACCCTGGCATCGGGCAGAGTACCTGAGCATACAGAAATATGAGATTTCCTCTTTGTCAGGCTTGTGTTACTCTTGTGTTAAGGTTACAGTATAATCTACTCTGACTGGCTGCCACTTACATTTAAGAAAAAAAAATCCTAACCTTAAAATTTTATGCATGAGGGCTTTATACATTCCAGTTGGGTGAAATAGTTAGTTTTCCTATGAATGTTTATACTTCTGCTTAAATTTTCTGGTAACCTAAATTGGATAAATACTTAAAATAGCAGCAAATCAGGTGATTTCACCATAAAAAAGTAGTTCACTGCAAATATGGTCAATTTGCTACTGGAATCTGATGTCCTGGTTGTGCATTGCACTCCTTGTTTTAAATTCCAAGTGCTGTGTTGTCGCCCTTCCAAGGCCTATCCCTAAAAACTTTAAGTGACCTTCCCCACAACTTTTCACAACTTTCATTATGCAGCTTCAGTTAAATGACCCAGAGGTGTTACAGAGACAGTGGATCCCTTTAAGGCAGCAGGACTGTAACTCATCTGCTTGTAACTGCCCTGACCCGTTTGACCACTCTAACTTCTAAATCTCTAGCTGTTACATGCAATGAATGAAATTAATCATCTGAGATATTGTGGCTAAGTGGAAAGGCACAAAGGCATGATTCTCAGGAAGATGTGTCAGGGTGTTATCTGATAGGGAGGATGATCATGGATGAACACTCCTAAAATTCATGCTTGGCACAAACAGAGGAGGGACTGATCACATTTATACAGTGTAAAATTAGGCATGTGATGCCACCACAGCTTTCGTCGTAGTTCTTGTGCTCCATGACATATTTCAAACTCTCTGTGAACACTGCGTACATGCTGTTAATGAACAATGGCCGTTTTTCATATCTCTGCCGTGTTAAAATTCTGCTTTTTGCATAAAGCAAAAAAAAATACATTTCTTTATGGGTGTAAACCCCCCAGTTGGATAGATTTTTTTTCAGAGCTAGAAGTGGACAAAGCACCTGTAAAATGTAATTTAATGCAAAACATGTGAACACATGACAAAATAAAACAGCACAATCACAGCCTTTACTATTCTTAATTTACCCCCATGAAAACAACCCAGCTATTCATCAATGCAGCTCCGGAGCAGCCTCAACAAAACCTCCGCTACAAGTCCTGCACAAGTGTTTTGATCGACTGCGGCATAAGAGTATTTACTGCCCTGAAGAAGTTAGGGTCTCATGTGGTCCTCACACTGATCTGTTACTGATACCATCAGTACCCCCCAGGTTCTGTTTTTAGCATCAAACTCCCAAGATCCTTTGTTGAAAACAGCCATGATGCAGCTGGGAACATAATTCAGCTGACATGTCAAGAAATACATTATTGGGCATCAGGTTGATTTCCAGGCATGGGAAATCGAGAAACAATGCAAACAAGAGGCTGATGATAAACACAAAGTTGAACACATGAAGGAACAAGAAATACCAGCTCTGTGACTTAAATCACATTTGCCTCTGGAAAATAAACCTACATGATAACAACAAAAATAAGCACAGTAGGTGGCTTAAATCTAACTAAATAGACATAAAGGAGCCTGTTTTCACCACCTTTGTGAAGCATGGCTCAGAACGTACTCTAATCTAGCTAACTGCCACGAACATAAACACAAATGGACCACTTCAAAGCTTCGCTGCTAAAACGGGTTTTGTTGTAGACCCAAATCCCTTTGATTTCAGTGGCATGGATGAACTCTAGACCTGGCCTCCCCTGGTGTTCATATTTCAACTCTATTCACTGCTTACTTAGCTTTCTCCCACCAACCCCAATGTAATACCTGGCTCCTTACAAATGTGTTTATAGCCAGGTTTGGGCACTGTTGCCTGTGCAGCAGGTGACCTCCAGACTCAGCTTAGAGGCCCTGGGACAAATGAGAAAAACAAATCCCTAGAGAGGGAGATTATCTTTAAGGGATCAGCCCTGACCTGAGCCACCTCCATGCCACATACTCCTTACCACTGTTCTCCACTTTTTACCAACAGTTAGCACACTTCCAACTAATGTTTATCCTTATCTTGGTCAGTGCAAGAAGGTTCTAGTCAATGAGATCATGGTATACTATGAGTTAAACATCAGCATTTCAATTCTAGTCAAACCTTAGAAACCAAATGAAATACACTTATGCGCCCCGAGAAATAAAATGTGCCAAAAAATGTCTTATTCAAAATGCGACCTTTTCCTCTCCTGTGTGATTCAAAAGGGCCTCATTCTGAATGTAGGTTAATGTACACTGGCGCTGACACATGTTGACAGCAACCCTACGCATTAGCTGTCACATACGATCATCCTCAACACCCACCAGTCATTTACAATTCTGCTGGGACAAACACGAAGCAAGAGGAGGCAGAGAGTCCAGCATGTGCAAGCAGGAAACACTGCACACACAAACCTTGATATATTAATCTACATACTGAGTAGATGAGTTTCGCTATGGGGCTAACAAGTCGATCTGCCTAGAGGGATCATTGTATGTTTAGTTTCATGGTCTAGTGACTCAGTAAAGTCGCAGGGTATGAAACCACAACCATAAGAAGTGGGCTGTGCTTGGTATCCAAAGCCAAGTCTCTGGTTGGCTCGGATCCAGGAGGTTAGCACTATGGCAGCACATTCTGCACGTTAGCTCAAGGACTGCTGAAAACTGCTCTCCAGTCCGCCTCTCTATAGTATTTGACAGGTTCAACAGCAGAAGAGCAGTCATATATCCAGCTAATGCTCAGCCACTTCGTTCAAGCTGCTGCTGACAGCATCTCCTAAGAGTCAATCAGGTAATCAGCTCTGCAGAGACAGAAAAGGGGGATTTTTAGAGGCTTGCTCCATTTAGGTTTTGCATATTTTATTGTTTACAAAGCTTCTCATGTCCAAGTCAAAGTAACAGGTGCAAAATGAGATCGGTTAACCCTCTATTTTAATACTGGCCTGTTTAATAGTTCAGTTTTTAGAAACTCGTTCCTTCGAACACCATAAAATATTCTGGTGTCACGGTGATCCAGTGCTGCTGAACAGGAGGTTAATGCACATCAGAGCAAATACAGTACAATGAATGGTCCAACAGGATTACAGGACTACAGTTTGTCCAGAAGCATCAAATCTGCTCATTGTAAAGCTCGACATTATTTTCCTTAAAGGTCAACTTTAAGATTCTGACCTCAGAAGTACAAAAGGTCCCACACACATGTGATACAAGAAAAAGAAGGTTAGAGGGCAAAGACACACACAAACACACAATGACGGGCCAAACTAAATGTGTCTGCAATGACCTTTTTCAAATTCAGTGTGTTAACCTCCAAAGGATTACAGGCCCAGATGGCCACTGGATGAACAATTCAACACCTGCTGAGGGACAGTGCAATTAGGTTTTCACAAAAAACTACTGCAAAAATGAAAACCTCAAGTCTACACAATGAACTACTGAAGGAAAACATACATATGTTTTAACTGACTAATCTACCTGTGACCACAGCCACAGTATAATCCCTTAAATCTATACTACATTGTAAGCAAACTTCTGTCCTTGTAGTGCACAAAAGATATCATATAATAGTGAAATCCAAATGGTGTGACTGTATTGTTGTTAGAATAGAAACTAAACCTCAAAGGTGCAATCTCCAATTTACTGCATATTCTGCCTGCACTTACAGTTACAAAGAGGTATCAAGTGTCATGCTTGTGAAGTTGTTTTACTTGTTGCTGTTAAACAGGTTAAGTGAAATCAAACGCTGTATATCATTTACTGAAGTGATGAAGTTAGCCTGCAGTGGTGGTGTCATCAGAACAGGTGCTAAAACCTGATCGACATTTCTGAATTGTCTTGTTTCAGACCAAGTCACACGCTTGAAATTTGACCAGATTGGCCTTAACAAAGACGAAACACAAAACGGCTTTCCTGAAAAGGGATACAGAGCGCTACATTTTAGATGGCATGTCTGCGTTTCCTTGGTCATCACTGCACAGTTCCTAGACTTCCTTTTCTGTGTGTATGTGTGTGTGTGTGACTTGCACAAAGAGACATGTGTTGGCTATGTGCAGAGAGAATGAGAAAGAGAGTGGGAGTCACGGAGAGAGACAGGAACAAAAAAAAAAAAAAAAAAATCAAGACAGAAAGGCTGATTTTACTAACTGTTGTCGCCTCTTTTCCATCCCTCTAATCATCATCGTCCTTAGATGTAAAACACATTGCATCCCGAATAATTTCCTGTTCAAAACAAGAGGTTAAAAATAACCTTGGCTCAGGTGAGAGCTGCCTCACAGGTATGGCTGACTATTGATGTATATTTAATAAGGTGAAAGATTTGCAGTGGTGCATGTGGCTGCCCTTTCAGGGCAGGCGCTCGTGTCACCTTTTTGGACTGGCCAATTCCAGGGATGTCAGCAATGGTGAGGCGGCCTGGGAGAGTGCAGGGAATAGGAGGATGACGGGCCTGAGTGAGAGAAAATATTGCAACTGTATTCTCACATCCACAGATTCTGACTTATTTTATGGCTGATTCAGACAGGCTTCAAATAGTCAAATTGAAATAGTGACATAATGCCTGATGTGTATCCCTGGCGTGTAGCGCAGTATGAAAAATGCAAACATTCGCTTTTCTTGCAGCATGTCTTAGTTTTAATTTGAATCCCTTTGGTTTTTAATTACCGTCCAAACAAAATAAGGAACTGGAAGATGACATGTCGGGCTCTGAGAATTTGCAATGGGAATCCATCCTGATGACCTTGTTGGAATTTTACAGATTAAACTACCAATCTTCAACATAACTGAATACTCCCCCTTAGAGCCCTATGTTATATTTTTACAATATTATTCTGTTGATGGTTGATAAGAATTAATATTCAACAGAAAATGAATTGCAAACTAGTTTGATAATCAGATAAACATTCAAAGCGAAGGCGGGTTTGATGCTCTTCAGGTGGAAGTGGAAAGTTTATCTGTGCTCACAGAAGATCCAGTTTTAAGAGGCGGGGCTACAAGCATGATTTGTGAGATCGCGACTGGTTCGGAAGCGAATTCGGGACCTCGAAACTCGAAGTCTGTGGTGCACGCTCAGAAGCAGGAGACATCTCAGGACCAGCAAATAAACTTTGGAATTAAAAAATAATCACATATTCATACATTTTAGAATTTTAGATGAGGGAGAAGGAGTAGGTGTCATTTTAAGGATTTTAACAAGAAACCATATCATACGGAAATTATCATTCAAAGTAGAGAATTTTGCAACGTGCCTGGAGGGGATCCTTGAGTCACTTTTCAAGCGTAAATACCAAACATTCTCCCTATTCCTGTGCTTCAGTTGTGAGAATATCCTATTTTCTTGTGAGTGTGAGTGTAGTGTAGTGCGTTGTGAGTGTAAACTGAGTGTCTTTTACGTTTGGTCGTAGTCGGAAAGAAACAAGACATCTGAAGACCTCATGCTCGGCTCTTCTCTATTCCCTGACACCCTAACATCAATTTATCGCTCAGCTCTTCTTGCATACGTCCTCACTGACGTCGCCTCACTTTTACCACATTTACAACGCGTTGGAACAGCAATGCAAATGAAACGGTATGTGCTGCTCATCATCTGACTACACTGTCCTTGCCCTGTTCCTTAAGGCAAGCGGTCACATGCGCACAAATATTTCCTTCAACATGCAGCTGCAGGCACACACACACACACACACACACACACACACACACACGTCCCAATTTCCCAACAAGCTGTAATTCCATTCATGCTGCTCTTTTAATAAATCATAGGATCAGGCTCTGCCACTAAGACACCTTTTTCAAATAAAACGTTCGCCCAACCAAATACTCCCGGGTCTCAAAATATCTCCCACATTTTCCATCTGAGGGAAATACTGTCGATTCAGAGGTTTCTCTCTTCTCCTTCCTCTCTCTCTCTCTCTCTCTCCTTTCTGCTCTTCCCCTCACTGTCTTGTGTATACACTACATCTCATTGTTTGAGGTGTGTGAAACTCTGAAGATTAGGGTAAATACATTGCAACTTCAGCTTAGCGCATAAATATTTAAGAATGGGAGACAGGTGGAGGGGGGGAGGAGAAATATTCCATGTATGTGTGTCTTATTTGAAAGGTGTTATGAGGGTGATGGGTTTTGCTATGAAGATGGGAAAATAATGCATTTTAGTAGTAGTTTTCGAGACATGGATCTAAGTTAAGAGAGCCTACTCATGGTTTAAACTCAGTCAATTTTTAAAATGGATTTTAATTATTTTTTCTGTGTGCATGAGTTTAGTCTCAAGTGACAAACTGAACTGAACAAACGGAAGGCCGTGGGGACTTACACAGTGAACAAAGGATTCCCTATTGAAACCCGGGCTTTGTGCAGCAGCAAAGCAGCTTGTAGCTCTACATTTTATCTATTCACTGTTCTGCTTCATGTTGCGAAACCCGTCAGCGCTAATGAGTAGCTTTATAAGAGGAAATAGAGCGTAATTGGTTTTTCTGAGTGATACAAAGACATGGGCGGACTTGGGGAAGATGTGTGTCAATCTCTCATCGAGCATCTACCTTCTACCAAGACCTGACTGGCACAGCGGATTCGTGACATTGTGAACTGTGTAGCATGTTGACGGCCTCTCAGTGTGCCACTGACTCCGCTTTATGTGTTCTGCCTCCAGGGTCTGTCTGTTCACAGAGACTTTATATGAGAGAGCCTGTCATACCAGCCCTGTTAGAATGTGAGGCATGCCCATTTTACTGGGATCCTCGGCCAAAGCCTACAAACTCTGGTTACTGTAAAGTCAGGACAAGTGTCAGGTTGTTCTGAACAGATCTGTCACCACTAAATCCCCATGGGAAACAGAGGTCATGATTTCCATTTAGCACCTACTGCTCGGACACATGCATATTACGGTTGCATGTGTGAGGCATATCTTAAAGAGACATATTTTTCTAGGTTTTATAGACTAAAATAAAGACACCTCATGAATCCAAAAAGGTCCAAACCTGAAGTCTGGTGCTGTTGCTGTGCTAAATAAATGAGCAACTGGCAAGCCAAGCAAGAGTGATGTGCAAAGAAACAGGGATTTGTTTACTGTGTGTTTTCATGCCTGTATTTTATTTTATTTTATTTTGTCCCTGCGTCTCCACAGTATCTAACTTCGTCATCAACAAAAGCAAATTACTGTCCTTTTCCGAAAATCTACTAAACTGTGTTCTTTACGACAACATTTAAACATAGTCTCACAAGATTTTTGCCTTCTTTTAAGCTCTCTGCTGATTTTCAGCTTTTCTCTTGTGCCACCTTTCTCTTGTCCAGGTCTAATCTTTGACTTGCTGCTGAGCGGTCTTTAGCCCAGCTGCTGCTCTTTCATTGTGCCTCTGTAAACACTCCTGCTTTCTCAGCCGTCTCGTCTGAGTGTCTCTACTCCTTCACATCTCCTGTTTTCCGAAACTTACACACACTCGCTGTGTGCATTATCTCTCTAATCTTTGCCTCCTGCTGAGCAACTTCGTCTAATTTATGTGGATTAAAGCCATTTGTTGCAGAAGGCAAAGTGTACCATCGCGGAGCCAAATATCAACATTAGCCTCATGCTGCAGACATACATCTTTCGTATAACGCAAGCATTTAAAAAAATAAAATCTATAGGTAAATAGCTAAACTGTCACTTTAAATGCCTTTCGCCCTGAAGCCCTGTTGGGACCGGGTTGAACACGCAAAGGACTATTTGAAAACTTGTTTTTGTTGTGATAGCATCAGTTGTTATTAACGAGGAGCAAGTGCTGCGTAAATGAATCTGTCTGAGCTCCTCGCCCTCAGCCATCAGTCAGATGTAATATGCTCACTACTGATTTAATTAGGTTAGAATGGCTGCCATAGCGCAACACAATGCTAAGATGCTACAAGCCACTCACTACAAACCATTTGTTAACAGTGCCCAGTCTGTGTTCTGTCGTCCTCTTTCTATACCTTCATTTGAAACCTCACACAAACACACAGAAAGAAACAAGAAGAAGAGGAGGAGTGTAAAGAAAACGGTGAAAAGAGTTTAGCCATCCCTTGCAGCCACAGCTTATGAAGCTGTTCCAACAGTCTGGCACCCAAGGGAGCCATGCTAGTTCGGGTCTGTCTGTGCAGCATTAGCATGTATTCCCATGGTCTTTGGCCAGGGTAACAAGAGATTCAATTTCCCCGTTTCTGGTCCACCGAAATCAATTGACGCAGTTAGGAACAGCAGAGTGTGAATGATACAGACTAATTCTCTTGGAGAGGGAGGTTAATGTGAAGTGCACAAGGTCAGTGCATTTATAAAGGTAACTTTTGCTTTGCCTGCGACTTTCTCTTCTGTTTTTTTTTTTCCCCTCTGTCTTTTTCGTTCTCGCACATGAACACACACACACAGCCGCAGAGTCCCTCGGTGGTTTCTTTCTCCTTCATTCGTTCGCTCTCCCCGTCTCCCTCTCTGTCTCTTCTTCTCTCTCTCCCACTCAGGTTATCTCACACAGACTGAGCTTTCTCTCCTTCCCCTCTTTTCTTCCCGTTTACTCGCTTCTCTCACTCCTTTCTGCCTGCATGCTAAGGAAGTGTCTCTTTACGCATAGCAGGGGCTCACAGAAAGCTGTGCTGCAATAATTGGATTATTGAGCAATCGGCAAACAAACATGAGACACAAAGCATAGTGATCAATATGGAACGCCTGCATCATTTGAGGTGTCCAAAAGCAGTGAATAAAGCCGTCAAACATCTTGCTGTTCAGGATTAGTGACTTTAAGAACAGGGACTGGTGGTGAGCCATCAATAATTGCTTATTAGACCTCAGAAAAATCTCTCTTCCCATGTAGACACTCCCTGTCCTGCCCCAGTATGATGAATCTGGATGAAAGTACGTCGTGAGGCTTGAGCAGAGCGGCGAGCATCGCGGTCTGGTTTTGGCCACTGAAAAAGCTTCGGCTTTCTATTGTGTATTAATGGACTGTTTGAATAATCCGCTGTCTTCCTGTTTACGGCCAGATAGTGCAATGATATTGCTTAGTACAACAGCAGTGTCACTGACATGCAACACACACAGTGTGGAAACTGAAAGAAATGAAGTTAGTGATGAATGACAGTTGAATGTTCACCACAGGTGACTTCTACAGATGTCTTGTTTTGTTCAGTGCAGTAACAGTACAGTGGGCTCGAATTATCAATCTGTTATTAAAGATTTTGCTGGTTAATTTTTAGTCAATCTACTAATCAATTAGTTAGCTAGATGTTCATTTTTATTTTCTCTTATGTGCGAGTCACAAGAGGATAATAAAGGGGGCTTGAAGTCAGTTTATTTGTTTATTCACAGAACAGACCTGTCACCATCTCAGTACATTGCCTGTTGTAGAAGCCTGCAAACCCAAAAAACAAACCATTTTCCATGAAATCCTCCAAAACCACAGCAACTCATTCAGTAAATAGCTTATACAGTACATTGTGTATCCACATGCTATATACAGGATCCACTATAAAATCAAAAATGTGAATTCAGAAGATGTGCGCATGCCAAGAGCTTTTTCTAGGTCAAGTGAATAAACACTGCCAGTCTCGCATATGTCCTTAAGCAGCAGACAACGAGGGGAGAAAAAAAGGAGAGATTTCCTCCAAAGTTTGCAAAGGGAAGCTGTTTGACTGGCCCTGAACTTCTGGTGTGGAACGTAAAACTTGAGCTCCTGTCCGCCTGTCAGGTTGTGGCGAGCAGGGTGTCGATAAAAATGTTACATCACAATTGACATGCTGGCAGTCATTCGAACAAAAGCCCTGCACTGTCATTCTGCTTTCCTGTCTCTCTGCACACACAGTCACTGAGACCCTCTCACTGATTTCTTTCTTCTGCTTCCTCACCCTCTTTTCTTTCTCTATGTCTCCCCCTCCACCCGTCTCTCTTGTCTCCCTCCCTCTCACTCTCTTTCTCCTCTCTCTCTAAAACCCTTATAACATCCTAGGGATTTAAGAGCTTAAATGTCAGTCCCATGATATCAGTGCCATTCAGATTAAGCGCCTTAAATACGATGTAAATGTATAAATGTAGGCCAATGAGTGGGCACCATTCAATCCAATTAGCTGTAATGAAGGCAGTCTCAAGAATCTTAAAAGCAATAATTTCTAATCATTTTCTGTGGCTTATTGACAATTACACTGCACAGACAGACGGCTGAATATATTCTACCTTCATATAGGTTTGGGAAGCTTTTTTTTTTTTTTTTTTTTTTTTGGGTTTATAGTATGTGACCAGAATAACTTCAAGAGGAATCCTGAGAGAGCTGAAACTATCTAATACTTGAACGTAATGTCGTTTCAGTTTATCACGTGAGGTCTAAGAATTCTGCCATCTTGAGCACTGTTTTATAAGAGCATTAGTGGGTGTGTTTTACTTCAGGTACTGCCAAAACACTACACCACAAGTTATAATAGTTTATGAGGATAATAGTTTATCTCACTTACCGCAGAAACAATAGAACTGATCTAATCCTTTGTCTTGACAACAGCAAGGTAAATGGGGGAATTTTTCCTGCTCACAAATTAACCAGATGCCAGATGAGGCTGCCTTATACTGCAGAAAAAGTTGAGGCAAGTGATCGTATTCAAAAGAATGAGAGGGCGGTAATGAAATTTTAAGGGACAAGTGTTATTATTCTGTGTAAATATTCCCTGGATTTGAAAAAGAAATGAAAAACACACATACATTAAATTTTGTGCTCTCATAAAGATGGGTGTTTCGTTTTTTGAGATACTTTTTTTGCGGCATACGGCAGGTCTGATCTTTCTCTGTTTTGTCTGCCCTCCTACATGTCACGCGAAGCAGAGTCTGCCCGTTTCCAACTTTCTTAAACTTAAAAAAGAGACAGAGGAAACAGGAGAATGGGAACTTAATGAGAAATTAAAACAGAAAGTGAAACAAAAAAGGAAGTTAATCCTGAACAGGAAGTGAAATCTTACTTGGTTCTTTCATCACTACAGTGGTAACTGCATGAAAAAGAAATCAACAAAATCTTGCAAGTGTGTGTCATATTGTTGCTTAAGTGACTTAAACCAGGTGCTGGTTTAAACAGAACAGGTTCTCCTCCGGAAGTCCTCCGTATTCACAGAGTAAGGATCTGTTTCATGAACCAAAGTGTATAAGCGTGGCAGCAAACTACCCTTCAACACTGTGTGACGACTCTGCGATCACACAGCATTACAGATCACATGCCATTAGGCGATGTTTAGGTCCAAAACTGCTGAAAATGATGATTTTGCTTTGGTTAGACCTGGCTGACAGTATGTCTGAACACTATTATGCTTGAAACAGGTGTTTAATCTGGAAAGTAGCATGCATAGTTTGACTGGCTTTTGATCCAGTAGCCTAATTCACCAAATTCATTCATTCATTCTTTCGTTCATTCATTCTCCCAAAGGTGTACTTGGAACAAAATCATTGGTTTGTTCTGATTTCACCATTCATTCATAGAGGACACTTTCATGCATTCACTGGTATGGGTGAAGCTATCTATACAGAAGTGTGTGTGTGTGTGTGTGTGTGTGTGTGTGTGTGTGTGTGTGTGTTCACACCATGGCTGCCAATGGTAGCCTCAATTTTTGGAGAATCAAATATTAGTAGGCTGCATTGATTTTGGAACAAACATCTACATTCTTGTGTGAGCTCAGTCCTGCTGCCAAGTGTGTCTGGTCTGTCTACTCACTCTTCCTTTCCAGGCATTAGAATCACCTCTCTTAGCTGTGCTCGATGTGCGGAGTAGCAACTGCTCTGTGTATCCGATTTCATTCTCCTCTCTGAAGATATTAGGAGAGCTCAGAGCTCAGAAACGATGATGAAAAAAAAGCATCAATCAATCATTTTAACAACTGCTAACCACTGTAAGCAGAAAACCACATGAAAGCAGATACTTAAATAAAACTTTACTTTGGAAATGAACTTCATCTAAGCAAAGTCTAGACTCGATGTAAGTCATTTTCCTGCTGGTTATGCAGGTGTATTGCGATTTGGGATGCCTGTACATCCAAGGCTGGGGTGAATTTCGCTCGAGCTTTATGAACAATTCATAGGAAGTATCAGTTGAAGGTGTGACAAATTAATTGGGAAGAGCATTTCTTTTTAATGAGAGCCACAGCTCTGTCTTTCTGCCCCGCCTCGTTCTCTGCAGCAGCAACATACTCCCAAGCTGCCTGTTTGCCTTTGTTTGTCACCTCGCTGTTTTAGCCCACAGTATAATACCTGACTTTAATCTTCTCTGCCATCGCTATGATCTCGTGTTTGAAAAAATTTGGTTTTCTGTTTTCTGTTCCTGAGTAAACCCTTGTTTGTGTTGGCAGGTGCCACCACTTCAAGTTGATTTGGCATTCACAGACCACAGGATCAAGTTGGAAAAGGGATACTAAGCAACCGCTTAAGCAAGATTTTTTTTATGCTGAACTGAACTGAACACATTGGCAGCTTAAGAAATGATCAAGTTTAAGTATAAATCGAGGAATGTTTTTATAAATGAGGCTCCTGGGCTTGTATTTGGTTGTTTGTTTTGTCATTCTACAATGACACTAAGATTACAAATGTCAAAGTAAAACTAAATCTTGGCTTGCAATACTTCAGCTGAAGTGGCGGGAAGTTACGCGATGCCCTAAAACATGTTTAAAATCCCAGTCTGATGCATACAGTCATTGGCAGTTTCTCCACAGTCACTGGCTATCAGCCAATAGGAGAAGATGACAGGAAGGACAAGAGAAACTACATTCCTCACTCCCTTCAGGCATCAAATCTAAAGGGTAGTTCCCCTTGCGTTTTAAAATAAACGACATACTGCACACGGTTTTGGTTGGTGCTACAGTACACACACAGTCCAAGAACAAAGCAGTAATTCATTCGGACTGCTTGAATTGACCCTTATCTCATTAAAGCAACTGCAATCATTTGTACTCACAGATTGCACAGAGAAATGTCCGTGTCCCATCTTTTCATACATAATGCTTTGATTGTTACAGAGCATGATTCATTTGCTGGATAAACCCATTTTTCCATGATTAAAAAAAAAAGAGGATAAGTTCAACGAGGTGCGGGTTGACGTGTGGGGATTAATTATGCTCATGTGGTACTTTATTGAGCCTTTCTGCTCTGAAATATGTCGCCTGCAATGAACAATATGGAATAAATTGAAAGGGGATTTAGACATGCCCTTTTCCCTCTGCCCTTTTCTTCTCTTTCTGCTTATCTCAGATCATCGTCTTTCCCTCCATCCCTCCGTGCAGCTCTTTATCTGTCTCCGCTGCTCTCGCTCCTGTCTCCATTCCTCTCGATTTTCTTTTTACTGTAAATCTCAGGTTCTCAGAGGGACACTGACATAAACCAAATGAGACAGTAGCCTAGCAGTTATTTCTGTGCTTCAGTTTTATGTGACTTTGGTAATAAATGACAAAAGAGGGCTTATTTAACATTTTAGTGAGTTTAATTTTAAGCTGCAGAGTGTATATATAGCTTACTGTACACACAATGCGTTTTTTTAAAAGATATTTTATGAGACAATATTGCTCTTTCAAGAAGACCATTGCTAATGAAAGATGTGGTCTAAATTGAATTTCCCTTGTTGCAATCTGAAAAATAATGACTATTTCTATACACAGCTATTAAGTATTTCCCAAGTGATGTGTATTTGTACAGTTAGGGCTTTTTCATACCCCTGATGTGTGTTGAAAGATGGGCACCATTAACTCATGGTGTCCTCTGACAGAGGGAGACATTTTGCAGAAGAATGGGAATTTATGTAAATGGGAGATATTGGACATGGAGTACAGGACCTAAAAAAAACCTCAAAGAAATACATCTAATATACAAAGATACAAAGATGCTTCAGAGTGGAAATATAAACCCTGCCTTTTGTGTTTTTGTGATCCCAACAAATAATTCCAGGAGCTATTAGATGCAAGCTCAGTTAGAGAGACAGAAGGTGTCATATGCTGTGCAGATTGTAAAGCCCCTCAAGGTAAATTTGTAATTTGTGATATTGGCCTATATAAATAAAATTGACTTGACTTGACTCACAGGCTCCCAAAATGCATTTATATTGGAAGTCAAAACTTTTCGCCTCCCTTGTTTCCTTTTTATGACACTTTTTAGAAGGCGAAACCTCTTCAGCAAACTAATTGTCAAAAACTGGCAAAAATATATCCAGCAACATTTTTAACCACACTGACTCCAGTGTCCTTTCATCAGGCCTACCTATTGTACCTTGTGAGTGACGTGAAACAGAAATATTGACATTGTTAAATTATTTGATATTCATTGTTTCGCAAGGGGATCATTTTTGAGCACCTGTCCAGCAAAATGGCAGAGGCCCTCCTGCTCCCCGAGGTATGACAGAGGTGTGTTGATACACGTGAACTTGTTGTAAGCCTCTCCTTGACACGCTCCTTTATGTACATGAGCCAAATCTTATTTTAATACACTGCAGGGTTAACAGCTGCTGAAGGCAAAGTGAGCTCGACTCGATGAGGGCAGATCAGATCAATTCGCAAGTGCATCTATAGGCAGCGAGTAGAAACTGCCCTGTTCTGCCCGTGAATTAGATGAATATATTCTCTTTTAATCAGAGCCACCACGACCTTTCATCAATGCCATCTTCCCTCTGACCAATGAGGTGTGAATAAGAGGAGTTGACAGGTTTGAACGTCCTTCAGTGTCTGTCCTGTATCATTACCCATCTCTCAAAATAGATCGAAGCTATCTAAAAAAAGAAATCCGTTGTCATGCATTCACTGAGCTTGGTGGAGCTTTGAGCCCTCCGTCCAGCAGTCATGTAAGTTGTGGGTTTTGCTCGCACTACAAGGTCAGGGTCCATACCACGAATAAACTCTCAGGTTTTGTCCTGATATGAAAATTAGTGTTCCTTCTTAAACACACTGAATGAGAAATTTGTGGTTGTTTTGGTATAAAAATCCATGTGACTAATTTGTAGCCCTAATATACAGATATAATTAGTCATATTCACTGTTTACCCATCTATCAAACGTGGTAAACATACATACAGTACTTGTAATACTTAAAGTGAGGTCGTATGTCCCAAAAAAAATCGTTCACTTTTAAAATCCATGTGTCAGATTATAGTTAAACAAACCATACTCATTCTCTCAGAACACTACAAAACAGAGCCAAAATTGAGAAGCCACACTGAAATATCAACATATCCACTAAACAGCTGTGGTTGTTTACAAGTGTGCATGTTTGTATGTTTGTGTGTGTGTGTGTGTGTGTGTATATACACCCCACAGGGAGCCACAAGGGGACCAAAACCAAAAGGGAGTCCACTGAGGGGGAATAACTAAATCATGCAGCCCACAGATGTTTGTTAAATACCACAATGAGACAGAAACGACAGGCCCAGAACTGTCAGATTGCCGCATGGATGTGGTATTCAGTCTGACCAGTGGTGAGCATGCATTAGACAAATGTGGATCTTAATCTCTGAATCCATGTCAGCCTGCTGTGGCACTATCAGATGTGAACTAGGCAACAGGAGGGACTATAAGCCCTGCACAAACACCACAATGAAGTACTTGGCATGCTAGCACTCCACAAGTAGTCGAGGAAAGTTTACTGAGATGCTGCTTAATCAGGGATAAGAGGTTAAAAGAAATTAGTGAAATTAGTTTTTCAGTTTTTTATTTTTTTTTTAAAGTTTCATCCAGTGCAAGCAGAAATGAAGAACTGAATCCTGAAAGTTTTAAAAAAGTTGACAGCAATAGCACAAATGTTCACGCAGTTTGTAAAGTCTGCTAATGGCTGTCAGTGTTCAAAAAACAAACAAACCAAAAAAAACTCTTACGTAGGTGTGTGCGTTTCTACGAGAAAATAAAATAATTATTCAAATCTTTAAACTGCAGGAAGGTGCGCTATAAATACATTGTACATAGCAACCTGTACAGTATGACCCTTGAGGCTAACTGTGCTGAGGCCACTGCCTTTCCCATCACGTCAACACGCGACGCGCCCTCCTTTTCAACACCATTCATCTCACGGGGGAGGGGGGGTCTTGAAATTTGATTCACTAGGTCAAGCATTTGACGCAGCATTTTGTCTTGCCATTCATCCACGGACTGTGTAAGTGCTACGTATCATTGCCTAATTAGGTGTGCAGGTGAAGAAAGTTAAAGGATGTGGGGGTTGATCCTGCTATTAAAGTTAGACGCACGCACACAGCCAGTATTATTTCTCTGGCATTTCTGGAACAAAGAAGCACAAGAGACAAAATAACTATAACAACTGCACTTCTGTACCATTAGTCTAAAGAAGCCACAAGTGCAATGAAAAGATGGAATGGCTTCTAAAGATAGTAATTTTAACCATCACCGCAATGTGACCTGATTGAGAACAAGTTAAACAGGACCTTAAAAAATCTGCGCCTCTTCTCTTTTTTTTTTTAAATGTGAAGCGATCTGAAATGTAACACATGCGAAGCACCTCAGCAATGTCTGTAAGCTAACCTTAGCTGCAGGTTGTACCGGTTTCTGATTGGACAGAACTAAAACACTGGTTAGTCGTGAGCAGTTTAGATCACACAAATACACGATCTCCCAGTCAATTAATGAATGATCCTACAGCAAAACATAAATAGTCCCTAGAATCACTAGAAAATGTTATTTATGGTAAATATTCCAAATACGATGTCTACAAACTTAGCTACTTTTGACCGCAATCCAGGACCTTCTGCAATAAAATTTAAAATTTAGCTGTTAGCTTAGGTTTAGATATTGCTAAACCTTTATTTCTAGTAAACAGCAACTGTTTACTGGGTGTTGACAGGATTTTACCAATGCTGTATCGATACCAGGTACTTAAGAGGTACTCTGATACTCCTCCATACCTGTGATATTTTTAGACTCAACAGTTGCAAACACAGTTAGGTACAGCACAACAAAATATCTGCAACTATCTACTGTATCCACTCGCCCTCTGTCTCTCTGTCTGCAGCAAACACACATTTCTACTGTACAAGTGCATGCACACACACACACAGGCAAATTGCCACACTTTTTAGCAGGTTCTCTCTCTTTCTCTCTACAGTATGGTAATTTTCTCCTGTTCAGTTTCTGGCATCTCTCCACTGTAACCGCTAAGGGAAAAATCACCCCTTGAAACTCTTCTGAATGTTTGGTCCTTAATTCCTATCACATGAAGTGAGCATGCAGGTTTGTTCTCAGAGGAGCAAAAAAGTCATGCTTTTAGTTGTGCTTGTCTAATACAACCCACAGATGGGAGCTTTAATAACTAATGCCACAACCAAGATAATAAAATAATAAAATAGGATCTGAACTTGATTTGAGAGTTGATTTTTTTTCTGATGAATGATCTACTTTAATGTAGTATTTCATATATGAGCAAAAACAGCACAGCCATCCTGCTGCACCTGCTGATTTTATTGCCAAAACTAGCATTCATATGCATTGTTGTGCGTTTCTGGTCATATGGTACATGTAATCCCATTCAAAATAAAAATATCCACCTTTAGCTGTTAAATGCTGCACTTTGTATTCAAAGACTACTTCATTATTCTTTCTATTCTATTCTATTCGTCTTCATCATTATTCAAAGACTGCTGCGCTTAGTTACTATGTAGACAAGCGAGAAGTGTTTTCCATTAGTTTTATTTACTTATTTATCTAATTTGAAGTTAATTTACAAAGCTAATCTACCTTCATAGTGTGCTTTAGTGTTCTTTTTTCTCCATGGTTATAGGCCTTCAGTGCTATACAACCTGCTCCAATTAGATTCTGACAATCAAGCAATTCACTCAATCCCAGAACCTGCTGGAACGATACAACCATCACACCTGAACAAGTAGCTTGTGAGCCTGAAATACCAGAAGGTGCACATGACACTGGCAAAGAGTGGGTGTCATCATACTGGAATGAAGGAAGAATCTGAGACACGTCAGCTACATTCACATCAACAAGGATAAGATCCTCCTCCAGGAGCAAACCTATGAGAAACCCAGTGCAGCAGGCTGTATCTCCTCTCAGGTTACAAGGAAAGAACTTAAAAAAAATACCAACTCTTAATTTTTGTCTATACTGGACAAAGACAAAGGTCACTGGATTTCTCCAAGATTATGCTCCTCTTAGCTAATGCTAAATGTGGAGTGCAGGACTTTTTCCATACGAATCAACATCAGTTACATTCAAGCTTCCGCCAAACAAGTTCACACAAAGTTTAATAAGCCTGTCATCACCAGAAATCTCTTCATGTATCTCGCAGTATGCTGGAGCTTTTAAATCCGGTGTCTGGGATGACTTTCCCACACTGGCACACCTGCAGGGATGCTTTTCACCATGTCTTCTCATTTCACGTCAACCAGCAAAATTTGGTTTGTTGGAGCTGGAGGGGGAAGCAACCATAGCAATGACGCAAACTACAGCAAACAACGGTATGGTGGCGCTTGTGTCATCATAAATACATTGAGAGCGTTTGTGTTATTACTCTCCTTGCCAGAAAGGGGGAGAGAAAAGTTCCATACTGCAAGTTTAACTGTTGTTTGGGATGGCCAATGATGCACTAATGCAGAACATCTACAGGCCCATAAATAAACTGTTGCCACAGGTTGTGGTTAAAGAGTTATATTCATATCAAGAGTTTCTGGTGCGAGGCCCCAGATCAATAACCACTAATGAAAAAATGGGATTGTGGAAGACCACTGATTTCTCTAACTGCTAACATCAGCAACTGAGGGCTGCAGCCACAGATGTGAGTCATGGGTACAGTATTTCAGTGCATGTCTAAGACGTGCGATACTCTCAGTACAACAATTGTGAACTTGACGAGGCAGTGCAATCTTCAATGGTACCTTTTCACCACTGTTGGCATGTGGCCATCAAGGTAAACCACGTAATGCACGTATTTAATGAAGCAGGAATCTAGACTAGTGAGAGCAATCAATCATATAATCAGAAGAATTACACCGGCTTTCAATGATGAATCAAGGTGCTGCTTGGAAGCAGCAATTATGTTACATTTGTTCCAAAGGTAAGGCATTAAAAATACAACCACAAATGATCACTATCATTACGCTTCCACAAACATAGATTAAAAGTTATGAAATTTTGTGGGTAAAATAAGGCTAACTTGTAACGTGGATGTTTCAAAAACTACTCCATACCAACGGTGAAGCATGCGAGAAGAATGAAGATAAAATCCACAACCCTTATTTTGTACAAATGCACACATTCAAAACTGGAGCTTTGGATATCCAAATCAAGTGGGTATCTTCCAAATTTTTAGTCTTTTTTATAACAAATTCCCTCTTTATGTCTCAACAAACAGTGTTTGCTTGCTGAGCCCTGACAGCTGGATACCCACTTGATTTAACTAACTCTGGCTTTTGGTTCCTGACTTTCATAGGTAATAAAGGTGGTGTAGTCTACAGTGTAGCACTAAAAACAAACTGCTTTAAGGCCGAAAGGAAGAAATGACTGCAGCTTCTTAGAACCCTTTCAATGAACACATGACACGAGAGTATTGTAGTAAGGTAGACTTTAGACTTTAAAAAAACCTAACCTGTCCTTTAATTAAATTGTCCATTTTATAAACATTTACATAATTAGAAAGTATGTTATGTTATGTGTTTGTTTTGAAAACACATAACTTTCCCAACTGTTTTACTCTAAATCTAATTTTGGTTATAAACAGGGAAAAAAAAGGTATTTAAAGCCTAACCGCCACGTCAGACTAAAACAATGCACCAGATAAACCTGAATCATAATAGACATTACATGTTATGATGGCTCCTCCTTTATTATCTTTGCCTGGGTTGCCAACAGATTAATCAAGGTGTGAACATGCACAAACTCTCCTGCTTTGCAGAGACTCAAAAATCAAAGCGCAATGATACGTCAGCATTTCATTTGCCTCAAGGTCCTGCAGCTGGCCAAAATGAATAAATGAGAAAGTTCTTGCTTAACATTAAAACCCCTAAAAAAGCTGCAGAATGTCTCCATTTCTAAAGACAGTGAAACAGGCAGCTGTAGCCAAGTCAGAGGAAGGCAGGAGAAACAAAAAGCAGACACTGAACAGGGGAATGTTTGCTTTTGCCAGGCACAGTGTAGTCAACTCTACGACGACAATGACCAGATCTGAGTATTTCTCTGAGCGGTGAACAGTGCTGAGCTGACGCCATCGTGGTGTCCTATCAACAGTATGACAGTGTTGTCCTGTTGAACTTGGCAAATTTCTTTGTAGTCAGGCCAAGTTCCCAAACATTTGACCACATGCAAAGTCAAGTGTACGCAAAATGATCAGAAACAAATGCCGCCCACCATTAGAACGAAGTAGCAGCTGCCAAGTCACCATCTCTCTAGATCTGCTACTATCCTGAAATAATGACTATAAATAATGTGATATTTCTTTAATACATGAAGGCACAGTTATTTTCAAATTTAACAAAGAAGGGATAAAAAGATGCCTTTAGTTTCATTACATCTCATTATCATTTGAAATTTATTCATACTACTACTAGTTTTTCTATACCTTACTTTTTAGCTTATTGTACATTTAACAAAATAATCTTCTGAAATGTTTAATTTTGTTTAAACCCAATCTGATTTTGGTTACATACTGAATTACAAACTGTCTGACTCTGAACACCAGCAGTTTCCCATATTCTACTACAGAAAGATTTCAGTCGGTAATGAAAATGTATTGAGGTTTGATGCTGCCAATACTTTCAATAGTGGCTTGTATTTTCAGTGAAAACTGTTGAAATAACAGTTCACACCAAAATCAAAAATAAATAATTTTCCTCTTACCTGTGGTGCTATTTGTCCCCCTAGATTGTTTTGGTGGTAGTTTGGAGATATTGGTTGAAATGTCTGCTTCTCTCAAATATAATGGGAACTAGATGGGACTTGACTTGTGCTGCTCAAAGTGCTGATAAATAGGCTACATTTGAAAAACTCAAGAACAATGTCTCCACCCAGAAATCATGACCTGGCTACATTAGTAATAATACTATAATAATAATAATAACAGTAATAATAATAAAAATGATAATCTACAGATGGCTGCAGCCAATATCTACAAAACTCAGAAATTCACACCAATACAACCTACATGGATTTGGATTAAACTGTCCTTTCAATAATGTTAATCCAAAGTAATAAAAACATCAATAGTATTTTAAGCAGCACTGACTAATTTCAGTTAACCTCCCATCTCAAAACCAAGACAAGTGAAACAAAACTGCGTGGTTAGACCCAATCTGAGGGAAGAAAAGATCCTTTTTGTGTGCACGTAATTTGAGAAACGAACCCTTTACTATACCTTCCAATTATATTACACATCCTGCTAAACATGTTCCCCCTTTGCAAGGCAAGAAAACGACGGCTCCAACTAAGTTCAGAATGATAAAGCATCTTTTACTTGAGCTGTCACTTGATCCTCCTTTTACCCACTGGGTCTTTGTGTCATGGCACACATGATTTGTGTGCCTGGAGACATTGGATTCTGTATAACAGGGATTCCTTCTTTTACAGATTTCAATAAATTCTTCACAAAACACACAAAGTCATTCGGTTTTTCAACCCCACAGCACAGCAGGAGGAGACGACCAGTTTTCTAGGTCACAGTCAAGATGGCCATTTTTAAAAAATTCTACATTTTCAAGGCTAACCCATGTGTGTGAACATGACTGGGTGTTACTGGGATTTGAACATGGGAAGAAAAAAAAAAACCCAAAAAAAACAGGTATATATTTTTTCCAGAACACAGCCACTAAAGGCTTTGAGTGTAAGATATACTGTAGAGTAGAGTTAGCTACTCTTTGGTTAGCTTTGTTATATCTACTATGTCATCTGCAGTATCTGAGTGACATATTTAATAGAAAACTGCTCTTGCTACACATGCCACCCAATTTAGATAAATAAAACATTAATAATAGTAATTTATTGGCGTTAAAAATAAAAGTGTTATTTCTGAAATAACATCTAGACAGCAGAGCAAAAAGACATATTAAATAAAAAAGAAATTACTGAAATTACTAACTGCAGCATTAATAGCCTCCAAACCAAAAAAAAAGCCTGCAAAAAAAAAAAAAAAAGCTTATTTTCTTCTCACAATTTCCCATTCACTTAACACATAATTTCTCACTGTTCACTCGGGCTTCTGGGGAATGAAGTTATCAACAAAGTTATTAATGTTTTAAGCCACAGTCGATGACAGCGCTTTTCTGAATCACAGGCTCTGCTGACGTCAAAGTTTTTCTGGATGTTTGTTGTTCATCGTGTGTCTGTTGTTTGTTTGTTTGCTAATATAGAAAATGAAGTGTTCTTTGAAAGAGCCCAGAACAGAAACACACATCCTTTACTTCACTTCAGCCAACTATGCATAACCTACTTAAGGAGCCTTTTTAAGCTGAACAATTAAAACTTCTTGAAATCTTCCTTCTTTATGACATTGTTTCCATGAAAGCCCTGGGTGTAACCCTCATCACTTTAACATGAATTCTAGGGCAAACGTTAAACATGAATGATAAAGGCACGCCTTGTTTGCTCAGCCAAGTGTAAGTGAGCGAGTCGAGATGGGTCCTCTCCACATCCTCCCCCCCAAAAATGAAATATAGATTTCATTGCTTTTTATAGCTCTGAATGAATAATGTCCAACCAATGAATTAGACATCTGCCTGCGTTTAGCTCAACAAACAATTCTTTTTTATTTATGACAACAGCGACAGGCTCTTATGACCAGTTAATCTTTGTAATTTGTGTTGTAATATGTACATATTTTCTTGTAGTCTCTTCTTATTACTGGCACCAGCATGTTGCTATATCATCTCAGAGGACAGTGCATTTCATTTCAGTTCTACATCTCACAAAACCTATCTACAAAGCATTGGTAATTTTAGACTTTTTAGGGGTGGTTAAGCACGCCTAAATTTCATCGCAACACCCCTAAAAAATATAAATAAATCTTAATAAATCTTTATTATTTCCATTTACCCACCAGAGAGAAATATTATATTTAAGTTATTTACCTAATCTATGTTTTTTGTTTCATTTCAGCTCATTGTGAATCTGCTTTGGGGTGTGCAGATTTGCGCTACATTTCGCCCCTCTCGACTGTGGGTGAGGCTTAGGGTTATCGCTCCACCGACAGGGGGATCGGAGCAGACTATACACAGGTGAAGATGAGTTTCACAACACATTATGTCACTTACTTTATGACTCGTTATTCAAAGAGGGAGAGAGTAGGATGGAGAGAAAGAAAACAGAAAGAGAGAGAGATGACAGGAAGAACCAGGTGAGAAAGTGGACAGAGAGTGAATTGAAGATTGTTTTAGTGGAAAAACTATGGACTAAGAAATTTCATTCACAAAGGAATTTTAAATGCATGGGGGCTGAGCCCCCCTCAAGGTCTGAACCTTGAGTCGCCCCTGCTACAAAGCCCATTACTTATCCGATCTTTAAGACTAACTGTGGGAGATCTCCAAGAATACTTGCTGCATGCCAGATAAACAAAGCACTGCCTTTCAGCTGCAGTATTCCACACAGAAACACACTATAAAAATCGGGGGCATTCATGACCAAACAGAAGCTTGCGCTATGCTATGTTACAGCTGTGGTATTTAGTTTCCATCTCCTTTATGCAACTTGTTAATGACCTCAACAACAGAGAGGAATGTCAGCGGTAGGTAATAGTGAGCAGATCTTCAACTATAGGACTGGTCTAGCGGAAATCTGGCCCTCTGTCACCAGACTGTGTTTCAGGAAGAAGTTCAAATGAGGACAAGACGAGCATTCAAATCCCAGGAGCCCTGGCCAGCAGTAACCACACTTTTATTGGGGTGTCAATTCCGGCCTAGAATTTGTGCTGCTGTTGTTGGCGGCTGTGTTGTGTGTGTGTGTGTGTGGCCGCGTGGCTTTGCGTGGGAGAGGAAGAATGGAGACTTTTAACATGGTTCTATTCTGTGCAACAAAAGCATCCGATCATTGTGCCACCCAGTATCATCTTGGTTCTTTTAAAAAGATTGCATCCACTGTAGGCATTTTCTCCAACGCTCCATACCACAAGGTAAAAAACCTTCATTCATGCAGTTGGTAAACAAAACTTGTTTTCACTGTGCCCTCATGGTTATACATATTAAGATAACATTGTTGGCTATTTAGATCAGATCTGCTGCTTCTTTATGTTTTGGATATAAGCTTAATTTCCCTTTTTGTAAAATGTAAGGAAGAAAAAAAAAACGACTGATAAGCAAGAAATCAAAATCAACCAAATCTTTTCGTTACTGTAGTTCCAGCAGGAGAGCTGCCAGAAAAATCAAATCTGCTCCAAAAGTCAAAATGGTGATGGAGATGAGAGTAGCATTTTAGCAGTAGCATTTTATCTTTACCTTCCTGGTAAAAGCAACATATATAAATTTTTAGTTTAGCATGTGGAAGAGGCTGTAATCACCATGTTGACATATTGTCAAATCTAAAAAAATGTATTCCTGTATGACATGTAACACCTTTGATTGTGTATGATAATCATCTGGTAGCTCCAAGTCTCTAAGAATTCTTCAACCTTAGGCAATTCCTTATGAACAGAGTTGCTCAACTAGTCTGTCCATCACTGAGAATCCCATCGATTCCAACTGAGGAAGCTCACAATGCCAGTTAGTGTCCATTTGTTGGGCTACAAAACCCAGAGAAAATTTAAAAAAAGACTTTGTCCCACTATGAAGACTATGAAACGGCATTAACTGCATGACAGCATTAAGCTAGTTCTCTGCAGAACAGTGTGAAAGTATTGCTAATATAAGATCACCGTCAACTATAAATCTCTGCATAATCTAAACAGTCTTGTGCAACTTATTAACTTCTTGCATCATGCTTCCATTTAACTAGTTTATGTAATAAAAACCTCTGAAGCACATTTTAAGTCCTTGGGCCCTATTTAAAAGCTCTCTAGTGCATGGTCTTAAGTGCATGGCACAAGGGTGTGTCCACCTCCCTTTGGCTTATGCTGGACATAACAGAAATTAAACTAATCAGAGTCATCTCCCCCCTTCCTTTTAAATACCTGGTGCCTGCACATGGCACATTGCCATTTGAACAGCAGCACTTGTCTTCACTAAGGGACAGGTATGCGGTCCTTGGCCAACGGACCCCCTGCCTCTGTTGTCTCCCAATCCTCTGTCCCATCTGCGTGTTCCTGTCTTTGTGTAAAGATGCACAGATCGCAGTCCAGAGATCAAATTTATTATTTTGTTTAATAGCGGGTGGAATGCAGGTGGATGAAATAATACATGTTTAATGGGGAAAATATTAACTACATTTCCTCTAGTGATCCACCAGCAGCAGAAACAATGTGTGTATCCCCACTAAGAGAAACACTGTGCACATTTCACCTGGAAAGTGCATGCTGATTAATATCTAACTATATAGCAAAGAATATCTCTCCGTCTTTCTGTCCATCTGTCTTTCTGTAAGTCTTCCAAATACCTCAAGAACCATTCATCTGATTGATTTCATACTTGACTGGTGTATTTCTGAGGCCCCAAGCAAGTGCAGTGTTGCCTGTGAAGTAGTTTGAATGAGCTAAAACCAATAAATAACTGGAAATTATTACAGTTTGACTGTAGTTTCTATTTTAAACAGCACAGATTTTTTAGTCTTTACAGCAGGAAACTTAGACCATTTGCATGCATTGTAAATCACATCATGTGATGGTACTCAGCCAATCAAATCTCAGTGCCTTTTGATAGCAAAGATGACTGCATTTAGTCATACAGCTATTAAAAAACGGCCCACAATCATCTGAAGCTGGAAGGGAGCATTTTAAACAGACCCAACAATATAGTGCTAACAATATAGTGCTCTGTAAGCTTTACACGTTGGGTATGGGCTATTATACCAGTACAATATTAGAACACTTAAAGCAAAAGAGCGCGAAAAGAGGGTGAAAATGAAAACTGCATTGGTCAAAAACTGGCAATGAGCTACTTTATGCTTTATGTAAGCTCTTCACTTCACAGCCAAGGTCTGTGACGCTTTTACCTTAACCAGGCATTAATTTTTAAGGATAAATTCTTTTATTTGTAGAACAGCAAACAGTAGAATTTCTGTAGCCCTTACAACAGTACCAATACTGCAACCTCCAATCCACCTAAACACTAAGTGACTGGCTGCCCAGACAAACTGGACTCTTTTGGGCTTTATATATTAATTTTTCATTCAGGTATTCCATTCATTTACATTTTTTCCAGCCGACAATAATGATTTTTTTCCATGCATAGACAGTCAGCCAATTCACAAAAGATTGTAAATACTGAAAAATAATAATCATAATTTGGTGTAACAATTTGTATATTTTTTAGAAGTAGGAATGGTTAAAGGCAGTAGAGTGGATTTGAAATTCTGCAACAGCACCAACTGTTTTTACTCTTGAACTCTATGCACAAATTTGGCTATTTTTTGCTTTGGGGAACGAAATAATATTCACTACTCACTATTGTACTGGACTGTTGCATTGAAAGTTTGAACTGCCAACGAACCCAGTACAAAGACAGTGTTATTCATGTGCTTGTCCCAAAATGCTATGATAACAGTCGAGAAGCCATTGTAAGCATATTTTAGCACATATAAAACATATAAAATGTTACACTTTTGTCTTGTATAACACATATTAGTAATGAGTAGATCACAGTTATGTCCGCAGGCACTGCAGTTAATTTGCAGTTTGGGTGAACCGGGTCATAAAAATTAACAGTCTGATTAACAGCAGATGGCATGTGGGTGGGTGACATAATACATTACTGAAGAAAATATACATATATTTCCTGCACTGATCCCCCAGCAGCAGAAACAGCAACAAAGTGTGTCTCCCCATTCAGAGACGTTGTGTACATTTACGCACAAGGCAGAGCAGCTTAACTTCATTGATTATTTAAATCTCCCAACACTCCTACTGGATCAGTCAAGATCTAATGCTAATAAATGCTGTGTAAGCTCATTCAGAGCTGGCAGAAAAAATGTATTTCTGTTTCCTCTGGAGAGTTTGCTCCATCCTTTCAAGCCTCAACCGCAGAGCTTGTGGTCTTCTTACTTTTGTTTCACCTCACTGACTAGCAGATCAGCGCAAGGCGAACAAAACCAAGGCGTGATGTAGCCAACTAGATGGCTATGCAGTTTAGACAAATTACTTCACACGGGTCTTCCTGACATATTGTATATATAATTATATATATAATTATATATACAATTATAATATAATTGTATTGCATACTGTAAACAATGCAATGTGAGTCGAGTTCATGGCATGGCAGTAAAGGAGCTTGTACAAAAAAATCGACATAAGTGATATGGGAACAGTTTGGCTTTGCAGCGTTGGACATTTCCCAAGGCAAAGTTATCTGTCAGCTTTGTCGAGCAATAGTGGACCCCTCTGCCGGTAATACAACAGCCGTACCTCTGAGCTATACCTGAGTCCCATCATCCATTTTATCAACGATTGGAAGCTGAAGACTGCTTGTCTTCAAACTAATTACTGCATGAACCACCGCACTAATTGTTCACAACTGAAAGGAAGAATTAAAGTTTGAAGTGAAGAGCTAATGACTTCCATGAACACACAGAGCAGCACAAGCATGCTCAAAGCACTGCAACAATCTGCCTTCACTGTGGATCCCTGCAGTGCTGCAGATCTATGAAGCTATGCAGAAGATACACTATATAGACAAAAGTACTGGGACACCTGACCATTACACCAACAGGGACACTGCATTCTAAATACATAGACAGTTTTGTAGCTGTAACAGCTTCCACTCTTCTGGGAAGGTGTTTCTGTGGTAATTTTTGCCAATCCATGCGATAGAGCATTTGTGAGGTCAGACACTGATGTTGAACAAAAAGGCCTGGCTAGCAATCTCCATTCCAGTTCGCCCCAAAAGTGGTCAGTGGGATTGAGGTCAGGGCTCTGCATGAGCCAGTCAGGTTCTTCCACACCAAACTCATCCAACCATGTCTTTATGGACTTTGCTTTGTGCATTGGGGCACAGTCATGCTGGAAATGATAAGGGCCTTCCCCAAACTGCTGCCACAAAGTTGGAAGCATAGCATTGTCCAAAATGTCTTGGTATGCTGAAGCATTAAGATTTCTCCTCACTGGAAGTAATGGGACCAGCCCAACCCCTGAAAAACAGCCCCATACCACACCTGAATTCAGTTATAAACAGGGGTTTCCCAATAATTTTGTCTATATAGTATTTTGTGTGTATACAGTGTATATTGTGTTTTAACAGTGGAATTTAAATTTTTACCATAAGCAGTGCAAAATCCTGCAACTAACACAGTGTTTGATCAATCACCATTAATAGCATCTACTTGATGTCACACAATTTTTGCTGCAGGGTACTTTTGCATTGTTAATTTAATATTATGTGCTGTACTGTACATGCTATCTTACTGTAAAATACTGTGACCAGCTACAGCATTCTTCAGTGAGCTATCAGTTATTCGTCACAGTGAAAAACATGACATTTTCACCCAGTGTCCTCTCAGTCCATCACAGTCTAAAGAATAAATACCGAGCGCATGACAACTTTAACCCTCAACCAGATGAACCCAATTTATTCATCAGTTGTTCATAATTCTTGTCCTCCAGGGTGTATTATTTTTCTCAGTGTATATGCTGTTAGTCCCATTCATTCCTCGGTTTCAGCACACATAGAGTAAGCTAAAGATGGTCTGTGTGTTTTTTTTTTCCAAAACTACCCGACATTTATAAGGTTTTATTAAATCAAGTAAGTTACAAAATGAAAGAAGAGTGACACGAATATAAAAATCATGAACCTGCTACTTGGAGTTTGTCAGCACATACAGCATGCTTTAAATCAAATTTAGCACAGTTTAAGATACAATATGTGTGCAGCTAGACCTTAGTTGTATATTATGCTGAGTTCTGAGTTGTACTTTTTTTTCTTCTTCTTGATTTCATTTATTTTTACACATTTCACTTGGTCGCCTGTCACCATAACTTCAGGGAGAGATTCGAGGAGTGAGGAAGGAAGTTCACGAACACAACCAAAACTTTCTAACATTGCTTTGCCAGTGAACATTTCTGCCTGAGTCACATCAGAGAGATTCCCCTCAGCAGTGGTGGTTGTTTCACAATGAAGAAAACAATGATTCCAGCCTACTTATGTCTTTTGTTGTTATTTTAAGACCCCAAGCAGCAGGAACAACATCCTGTGTATTTAAATGATTGCATTCTTCATTTAATAACTACTGTACATTGAATGTTTGATAGATGGCATGTGAGAACTAATACTTGCATGCAACAGAAAGACATCTTTGTCAGACTATTAAGTCTGCTGTGTAGACAGCAGAAACCCGCAGCAATTCCCCAACACATTCACCTGTAACATCCTTCTCACAACCCAAACAAGCAGCTGCCCGCTTTATAGTCAGGAACCCATAATGCATTGGGAGCCCCTGTGCATGCCTGGTGTAGGGATTTAATTGGATATTAGTATCCAGCAGTGTCTGAATTAATCAAATCATTTCCATCCATTAATTTAGTCGAGGAACATACAATTAAAGCCCTATTAGCACGCTCTCAGGAGTATGCCTTTTCATCCCTCTGCAGAACATTGAGAGTTGGCCAGAGTCCAGTGTAAAGCATTCTCCCTGCTTGAATCTAGTACTTCCTTGTGATGGGCACTCTGTTGATCTACAGCAACTGGCTGCAATCTTAAAGCAAGGAGACTGTGAGCCTATAGTTTTAGTAAGTTCTCGGTGTTAGTTCTCACAAGGCTGTAGGAAAGACTAGAAAAATTAATGAGAGCTTATCTAAATGGAAAAAAATAAATTTTGGTTTTTCTTTTGAGTCCTTATGAAATATATGTCAGATTATAAAATTTTCAGGTCAGAGGGCTGGCAAGTTTTAAAGTAATTCTATTTGGTGAAGCGTTACTGTGTAAACCAGCACAAAAATGCCCTAAATAGGGTGAAAAGAGATTTGGAGATTTAGGAAGGGAGCAAACATAATCCAGTGCACTAATGTAGGTCATTTTACAATAATTTCCATATTTATATACTTCAGACAAAGAAGATTTCTTTCATACTAGAATTCAAACTATAGTGCAAAGCTTTTTAAGTATTCTTCAAGAGAATAAAAACAGGAATTAAACATTTTTGTTCTAAAGATATTAAAAGAGAAAATGTTAGCATCTAAACCTCCCATCACACATAATGCACCTTTCTAGCCATCTAGTTTGTCTAAGGATTAAGTTTAAATCAAACATCACATTTCTGGTTAGTGCGACTTATTTTTTTCCCTTCCTCCTCGCCTGTGAATCTGAGTTAAAATGTTTTCGCACAAAGTAATCCAGACTGCTCAGATGAGCAGCCATTTTTAATTAAAACCATTTACAGAGGAAACCGAAGTGAGAGAAAAAAATTGCCAAGGGATTTTACACTCTGTCATCCAAGGCTTCAGCGGATCAAAGAGTTTTAGTTGTGCTTTTTAATGGTTACGTAACATTTTTGCCTATGAAATATTGGGCCCGGTTGCCATACAGTCAGCCCAGTGCCTGACAGTACTACAGATTTCCTCCAGTGCACTTTCAGACTTCAGGGAGAATACAATAAGCTTGTGTTTATGTCTAAGTATAGCTGTCAATCAATACAACACTACTGGTGTAAGAGGACACTAGAAGTAGGCAGCAACCTAACCAAAACTTTAGAGTCTTACATTCTGCCTAAGACATTTCTGTATGTATACTGTATGTATGTTTGTATGGGCGGGTGGTTCATATGCATACATGTATGTATATATGCATATGTGTGTTTGTGTCTGTCTGCTTCCCTGCCTGTCTGGCTGGCTTCCATGTGGCCCACCTCTTACTGTCATCCTGTCTGACATTAGGGCTAAGCTGGATCTCATTAGGACCAAGGTGGCAGTGATCCCGTCAACATCGCTTTGCCTCCTGCCATATGGGTCGCCTCCAAGGTAACAGGGCTGTATCAGTCTCCTTAGAGCTGCAAGGCTTGTTATAGCGCGTACACACACACACACACACAAATGGAATATCTACTCTCTAGATGATCATCTAGTATTCATATAAAGCTAAATAAACACGCCAAACAGAGATGACATGAAAAATACTAAGGATAAGATTAGCAAACAAACACAGACATATATATACAACATGCTTACTTTATATGTTTACTATAGGACATACAAAAATATCACAAGGACAATGAATGTGTTGTAGTTTTTATGAGCTATGAATTAGGATAACTTTTTAGGAATTAATCTGGTTCATATCTTGTTGAAAGCAATGACCATCATCATCAGCGATGTTTTACACTGTATTTGGAAGCTACAGAAAAGCAGCCGTTTACAACGTGATTATACGGAAAGGAAACACTGAGAAACTGACTTCTCCCCAGTCTGTTCCTCCAAACTTGTCCCTGCAATTTAGCTGAAAGCAGAAAATGAAAATAGACAACTGAAAATGGCTGAGCAATCAGTGAGATCTGCGAAGTTGGTTTCCATGAATTCAATCAGGATAAACTTTTGATCTAATACATCTCCATTTTGAGATTCTGCGCAACATCATCTCTCAAAGTCAGTCTGGAATTGTCATAGTCGAGTCAGAGTCAAACATGGCAGAGCAACAACTCAGCAGCAGCTGCTTGACTACTGTACTTCGGTTACAGCAAGCATCTGACTGCCAAATAAACAAGAAGTCATGTATGACTTTATTTTGTTCTTCTTTGCACCAGCTCATAAAAACTAAATTTATCACATCCATTAACAGATGATAGCAGTGTATTTTATAAGAACACCAACACAGAATATGCAGTAAAAATGCATAAAAATGACATCACACCCAGACAGGGGATCGGAAACCTTTTGAAATGAACAGCAGCACCTCTCACTGTTACGTGAATATACGTTCTGGTCTCATGGTCCAGATTATGGCTTTGATATTCCCTATTATTAATCGCCTTGATGATCATTTACTCTTTCAGCTTCACATGCAACTGGGACACCAGAATACACTGGAAGTAAAACAACTGTGTCAAAGTTGCACATTGCCAGATCCACAGCTATTATACTTTTTTTTTTTTTCCTTTTGGCGTGCTTGCTTTGTTTCAACCCCGACCCTTACAAAAGCGACGGTTTATTTCATCAGTTTGGCAACAAAAGCATGTGATCAATCATTGATAATTTATGATGCAGCCAATGGCACAGGGCCTATAAAAACAGATATTTGCATTACAAAACTTCTTAGCTGGACCTCCTGATAACAGACCGATAAATTTTGTTGTCGTACATACACGCAGGCCCATGATTAAGAGCTAAACTTTGCCTCTGTGTGTTACAGTAGGACACAGGGCAGCGCTAGCAGAGATGATGTTGTGATCACATACTACTATAACAATGACCTGGCTCCTGTCCTTTCATTCCTGTTCCCCCCAGCCAGCATCCCGCTGCCTTTCCCAAGCCCTACTGTTGTTATTATTTTTGTGCTATTCAAAACAAATGCCCTAAATCAGTTGTGCAACAGTATGAGTATGACTGTAACAAGCTTGTCTCTAAAAAGACAGACTGTTACACAGGTATAAATTTAGGAAAAATTAAAACAGTTTCTTTCTATAAAACTCAGATAGAACATTTATCACATCTCAGAAAACAGCAGTTTTTAAGCTGGAGATCTGATAGAGATACATTTTCATTAGCCTTACCTGTCTGTGATGCAGGTCTGACCGGGGTATCCCTCACCTCTGGTCGTCAGCGACCCCTGTGACATGCCTGGCCGAGATTTCCACGATTCCATTAACGCCGTTACGGGCGAAATTAGATTCAACAAAGGGTTGGACTGGTCCCTCATATCATGCCGCGTGAAAGACATTGTTCCTTGCGCTCCAATCTGGTAATGGAATGAATGTCCACCGGAATTAACTCCAACAATGGCCGATGTGGGCATGCTGTTATTCTCTTGGTAATAGCTGCCGTCAGTGGACTCCTGCTTAACCCCTTTAGACAGGACATTGTTGGAGAACACATCGGTCTCAAAGTTCCCATTCATAGAGGAGACAGGGGCTCCTAAGATACCAGAGAGACTGTATTCATCAATGTTATTCCTCAGGGACAAATAGGTGGTCTCAGAGGCAGGAAAGAGACCAAGAGATGGTGACTGCTCGCCATAGGGTTGCTGGTTCATACATCCCTCGTTTTTGTTTGGCTCACTCTTAATCTGTGTGATGAAAGGTGTGCTACTCGCATTACATTTGGAGCTGCCTAAACACATGCTCCTGAAGTCAGTCCCAGGCTCATTCTTAATATACTTAACCATGCCCATCTGGTCCAAGCCAACACTGAACACCTCACCATCCACCATCTCTACTTTGGGGAATTCAAAGTTCTTGAAGTCCACATCTCTGGTTAGACCTGCTGCTTCTGGGCTGTTAGTGTCATTCTGCACCAAACCCAGTCCACCAGCAGGACTGGACACTGGAAACCCACCTAAGGAGGGGTTTTGTGGGCTGCTGACTGCCATGGTGCCCCCTATGGCCGGACTGGAGATGGAGGGCCTTACTGTGTGGCAGTTGTTTGCGGTGCTGGTGCAGCTGCCACCTGTGGGGCTGGAGACAGATGACTTAATATTACAGGTAGTGCTGCAGGACGGAGGCGATGTCACACTACTCATACTCTGAGGGCTGGACATGGGGGACCTCATGACGTTGAGTGGGCTGGTAAGCGGCGGTGAGCCCACTGTGCTGGACTCTACAGGGCTACATGTGGCTGAGTTCCTACGGTTCATGTTGGCCAGAGTTGTGGCACAAGACGTCTGGCTTACAGGACTACTGACGGATGAGCACACTGGTCCAAAGCACATAGGAGGACTGGTGGTTGATGACACCATATTGTTGCTGCCCCCAGGGCTAGAGATGGAGCTGGAGGTCTGGGGACTGCAGGAAAGAGATGAGACTAGCACTGAAGCTGAGCTAACTGGCGTCCCAGTAGTGCATTCTCTAGGAGTGGAGTTGGGTTGCTGGAAACCAAATGGCTTTAACTTGGAGCTCTTTGTCGAACCACACTGGGTATCCTCTAGCGACCGCCCACACACGGGATACATCTTCCCAGGGCTGGTGCTGTCCCCTTGCTGGCTAAATGCAAAGTCTCCCTCCCTGGCAGCATTCATGTACAGGCCCATAGACTCAGCCACGGTCTTGGACAGCTCCTTGGAGTCCATTTCCTGCTTTTGACCGTGAAGAGAGTTGTTGAAGTGTGAGAGAAAAAATGGTGGGTTCTGGCTGAGCCGGAGCATTGGCTGCTCCTGCTTCTTAGTATTGTTGTCTTTGCAGTCAGTGGCTGGGCTTCCATCAGGGCAGCTAACATTGACAATATCCATCAGGATGTCACTGCTGGTCAGACTTGAATCCTCTGTACTGCAGCAGTGCTCCATGGTGCTGGGGACCTGCAACCATCTGTTCTTTTCTGTATCACTTCCATCAAAGAAACTTTGGTATCTTTTGGTCTCCATTGCTGGCTCATTGATTCACCTGGTAAATCAGGAAAAGAAAAAATAGAAAAGATTGAGGAACATTCACAGTATTTGTTAGAGTCCAGCCATCCCAAAATATAAGTGTCGTTACGTCTGGAGCCTCCCATGGCTGGCAGGGGTCAAACAAAATCTTCATCTATTCCTACCATCTGAGAACGTCAGGGAACAGAGGATTAACTTTTGTACAACTTTAAGTCCAGTTCTGACCAAGGATTCACAAAACAACAAAACCTGTTTAAAACACTGCAGGGAAAATTTCCAGTGGCGTGAACTGGCCTATCTCAGCTCAACTCAAGCTGGCTAGTGAGCCTTTGACTCAGCTTGTCAAGTTGCCAGTGGCTGGTTTTAGAGCGTAAGGCACGTCATCTGTTTCCACAGCTAATCAGCGCCTCGTAGCGAAGTCAAACTGTCAACTGTTGGAAAAGGCAATTTTGGACGGGCGAAAGACAGGATAACCTCATCAGCAATGAAATTTAAATTTACTGTTTAACGCTTACTGCTAACCTTTTCCTCTGCAGCACTCACATTCAACGTCATGAATTAGTATGCTTAACTTAATAACTTAGCTGAGGCTAACAGAACCTTTCTGCAGCACGGCTACGTGCGCATGGGAATCGGAAGCTTGCTCATAACCCATCCTGGTACATATAGGCATGACGGCACAAGTGGCAAAACTAAGCTTTCTCTGTTAATATAGCACATACCGCCATTTTTTATTATTTTTTTTAATTTTCATCAACTACATTTATCATCAACAGGGACGGGACATCCACATGAGATTTGGCTAAATTTCCCTTTCAGGGTTTATTCTAAGGACAGATTAAAAGCCTCATATGACACAAAATTATTATTATATTTAGGGATATGCTAATGAACCTTAAATCTATATGTTAAATATAGATTTTTCTGTTTTTTTTTCAGTGGACAAAAAAGGCAAAGGAAAAGATGGCTGTGTGACATATCTTATCTATGAGCAACACACAAGAGATTTAACTTATCCTGATATTACATACTGTAGGCTATACTCACTTGCTATTATAGAATATCAAGACAAAAACCCGACTGGTGCTGTGTTAACAATATGTTAAATCTGCAAAAGTCCAGAGCAAGTCTGCACAGTGTTTCTTCTCTCTGATAAAGCAGTTTTATCGGGCACTACAGGAGATGCACAGTCTGATAACATGCATCAAAAGGGTTAACGCATGTACGTGACGTCGTCTGGGCTTTTCGTTTAAATTTCCACCTCTGCTGCGATTCTATTGGACCGCTCAGCCGAGTATCCACCAGCATTATGAGATCATTCATGGATTGGCCTGAAAGCTGTCACTCAATAGTTATTGCTCTTGCAGCCACAACATAGCTGCGACATAACTTGAAATGCTGCTTTTGCGGCCAGAGCAGCATGTGCAAAAGCAACAAAATTAACTGCAATAATCACACGCTTGACGCAAACACATTGCAGTGCGAGGGCTTTGCTTGGAGTGATGTCTGAATATTTACTTCGCATGCCACGGTGCACTCTCGGGAGCAGCCGGGATTTGAGTTAAAGTTATTCAGGTTGCCCGAAAAATATCGTATGCATATAATGTGCACATCCTTAAATATAAAGATGAAAAACAGGGGGGACGTCGGATGGATAAATCCTCCCTCTCGCTCCTGCCATGACTGTCCTGCCTCTGTAGGACATGCAACTCTCTGCAAATCTATTTTGCGTATGCACACAATAAATACTAAAAGGCGATTATTGCTGTGTTGTTGCTGTTTGAGTCAGTTCCTTGCAGTGTGAAACTCGTCTCGTTTACGGCTTTTTTTTTTCTGAATGACAAGGAGAACTGAGCGCAGCATGAAGAAAACATAAATTATGTAAGTCATTTTATTTTTTTAGAATTAATTTGACATCAATATTTATTTAACGGCACTCGTTGTCAGGTGCGTAAGGAACTATAAAAAAACCCACAATTTTAATAAAATTATTGTTTGTAAATAAACTTCTTGGCGACTTTTAACGTGGATTAGACACAAGGCTAACGGTCCCGGCTGAAAGTTCATTTCTCTCCCACAGCAAATGCGATGGGGTGGGATGCAAGTATTCAGTTATCCGACTGAACTGTGAGGAGTTTGCTTTCATTATCATCTCAGACCTAGCGCGAAATTAAAACGTAGCTACCAGTCAAACAGTGAGCTCTGTCCTTCCTTACCTTAATTACGACATTCAGAGTTGCCAGGTGGCCGTGTTGCTGGGCAGCGGTAATCCAGAGGACAGAAAAAGAGACACGAGAAACAAAGTCAATAAATATCAACAAATGTGTGTTGTCTACTCTTCCCAACACATAGTTTTCAGTTTGACAGCTAGACACACAGGAGAAGTCTACTGCGTATAATCCTCCACAACGAGCGGCTGCTCCTGACAGGACGAACGACAGCGACGGGTCGGACGACAGCGGCAGATGATCTCACATTATGGCCGCAATTTTGCAGATTACCGATTCGGGGCCCTGGATAAAAAGAGTAGGCTATTAAAAACAAACGAAGGAGTCCGTCTGACTTGAAGTCAGTGCGACGTCATTCTGTGCACATGGACCCTCCTACTGCAACGAGTGCAACACAAACTCCGAGACGGAGGGGGGGGGGACGGAGGGAGGGAGGTGCAGGGGGGAGGCAGAGGGGAGGGGCTCAGCGCAGGTAGACAGAGCCGGCTGGAAATAGGGCACTGTTCTCTCGGTGCGGTGTTGTTTGAAACGAACTCTCAGCATAAAACTGCGAAGCTGTCTGTATTTATTTATTATTATTATTATTATTTAATTACACCACCCCCCACTCCTCCTCCCAGAACAAGTTTGTTTCATTATTTTTTCATTTGGTACTAAATCCTCTCCTCTTCTTCTTTATGCTGCCCCCCCCCCCCCAGCGTCACCTCTGATAAGGTTTGCTTTAGTTGAACGCGCACGCGCACGGACAGTTTCGATTGGGGGAGACGGAGCGAGAGCCGTCCCAGCCTCTCCTCTCACTTCATATGGATCTTCTAAAAGCCCCTCAAATGTTGATAATAAGAGTCATTCTGCTGGAAGAGTGAAACCAAGTCAGGCTGTTGCCCCGTAACACCATAACGGCTGCCTCCACTAGGTGGAGCAATATTTCTATTGCTGTCTGTGGAGTGGTCAAGATGTCACTTCATTCACTCCATGTCTTAAATATGATCAAGTTCTCTCTTTCATACTCCGAGTGAAATAAAACTTGGAAGTCATGGTCTCAAAAGAGATTTTACAGTTAGTTTGACTGGATTTTTCCTCTCCCTTTCTAGTCAGCCAAACTGTATCTGTCTTTGTTCAACAATCAAGCACCATCACAAGCAAAATGACATGTAGAGAACTGTGCAACAAAACCCAGAGAAAATGACACGTTTGCGGTATGTGTAGGCAGACATTTTTGGATTTTTTTTTTTTTAATTAAAGTAAAAGACATATAATCTGGTGTTTGTAGTTTATGAATTCAGCTATTCAAGTATGCACCAGAAAAGGAATATTGTTTAAACCGAAGAACTACTGAGAGACTAATGACTAAAATAGATATATACTCGCAGTTTGTATATTCAATTCCAAAGCTGTTAGACACAGTCAAGTTGGCATACCATAACTTAGATTAGATCAGTATTCCACACTGATATGTCTCTTGGTGCCCCTCATGAGAGAGCACAATGTGTTTATCTCTGACAGCAACAAAAATGATTCTAACTCTGTCATTTGGACTAAGCTGTTGTTTACATTTTACTGCTGTTATGTCACAGCATTGATGTGTATAGACTTTGATTTTTCCTCCAGTAACAACTGATAATCTGTTTAATCTCTGGAATTGTCAGTCGGTCGAGTCACATTCTGTAGTGCTTCACTTCGCTGCATCAAAGTGTGCATGTGGGATTTATGCTTTGAAAGAGGAACTCTGTGTAGTGGACTGAATGTTTCTCTTCATTGCTTGTCGGGGTTTTCCAAGCCAGCCTGTAGCCATTACCCAAGCGAGGCAGCAGCAGTTATATTAGTCAAAGCCATCCAAGTAACACTGCCCATCTCCCTGATCTGCCTGTTAATCACCCATGAATGGAGGACCTGCTTCAGAAAAAAAAGCAGAACCGAGATATAACCACCCCCATGCATGCAGCTCCCACTTGCCCATTGCACATAATGGGTGCCAGTCAAACACCTCATGAGCAAATTTAATTTAGCTTTGCATCACAGATTTTTTTTTTCCACAGTGACAGAGCTAGAATTTGCAGACTGACAGCAGAACACGACTGATATCAAATCAGTAATAATTGCCTGCCTCACTGGTAAAAGAAATTCAAGACAGCTCCACTGAATCCCACTGAGCTGTCGTTTTAGTCAAATCACTGATAATCACGTTAGCCTGAAAACATTGTGTCTAGTTATAGACACATTGTTAACATATTCATAAAGCATTTTTCTTACAAATTGGCCCTGCCCTGTTAGCTTAACCTAGCTTACCCTACCAGTTCAGCCTAACCACTGCAGTCATTCCAAACTCATAACCTGGATTATCAATCAGTCAGTCAAGTTTCTTTGTCACATATGCAAATGACATACAGTTTGCATTCAGTACAGTCTTTGGGGCATTCCTTTCGGATGAATGAATGCTATGATGACGAGCAGGCCTCCACGACAGTACAGACCCATAGCATAGCATAACAGTAGCTCAGAGAGCCAAAGGCATGGCTGAGAGGTGTGTCATAGGGACAGGTGTACCACCGCGTGTTAACTCTGAAACAAAACACTCGTCAACTCAACAGAAGACCTGTCCCCAAGTTGTACAGTAATCACAGGGGTAGTTTTAATCTGGTTCGTCTCCATAATCCTATCTCGATTGCTTACAGTTCAGCCATTATTCTTGAGGACCATTTTCATCTGAAGTGGTAATGTAGCTGTCTTAGACATGTGCCACATGATTGCTATTCCCTCCTCTTACTCGCAACTTTGACTTGTAAAAATGCTTTAGCATTGCCATTCAACAAGTCATTCTCACAACATATTATTGATTGTTGCTGTAGCCCTTGTGTTATAACATGTTGGCAGTGCTAGGAATGGTGGTGTCAAAATCAAAAATTTAAACCTGCACAGAAATTGCCAGATTGCCAGTGAAATCAAGATGTGCAGATTTTTCACATTTTAAGTTGATATCGTGAACTTGTTGGCAAGGTTTACACATCCAGCAGATATTAGCATTCATTTAGAGTAACGATTTTTCTGTCCAATATTCACTCTTCTTTTAGCTTTGTTTTACTCTCCACCATCTATTGAGGTAAATATTTTTCTATTTACCTGCTAACTGTGTTTAGCAGCTATTTGCTAACATTGACTGTCTGTTGTTTAGTGCTGTCCAGATAGCATACAATCTGGTTTAACAGACCTTTGTGTTGCATCTTGAAACAACACTGATGAGACGGTGAGAGTAAACCAAACCAGTAAATGTTTGCATGTTGTAGGACCAAAACAACCAGTTTGAAGGATGCTAAAACGCTCTGTAGAGGTGAGGGGAGTTAGTGTTCTCTGTGAGTTCATCCCCTCAAGCAAACTTGTCACATACACATATTCATTGATCAGTCGTTACCATAAAAATTTTAATAAAGCAGCCTTACCAGAAATTTTAAACCATTGCTTGTTTCATCAGTTTTACTGTAACTGCTTTTGTCCTTCAACTGTTTTGACCAACTGCCCACTAACATGATAGATTGCTGGAGTGGGATCAAGACACACACATCGTCAGCAACCCCCCGCCACTCGGGCCAGCACTTTTTGTTGTTGAGCACTCATGCTGCATGTGGTACATTTCATGCCTATTTGTGGCGACTTTGAGCCCATCTGTGCAAGTATCACTGGTCCGTTTTTATTGAATGTGTCTGTTTTGCCACAGCAAACCGTTTTCTAGTTAAAGTGTTATTTGATCAGAAACCTGGTCTCATTTAGTTTGTCCGAGGAAGCCTTCAGTACGGCCAGTACATGCTGAAATATCTGGCATATCGACTGAATATCTGTACAGTTGGATGGCAAGTTTCTTCCGTTGAAGGCCAGGGATGGGAATGTATGTTTTTGAATTTCAGTGAGGGTTGCTATGGGAACTAGTATGTTTTGACACCTGAACGCTCGTCAGTGTAGGCAGATTGTAAAAGAAAAGCCTTGGGCTATTGTAAGCATTAATAAAAATGCATATGAACGATTATTTTGAATGAACTTCCTCATATCTATTATGCGTTGACAGAGACTGTATGCAGAATGCAAAAGGAAACAAAACCTCTTTTTCTATCACAATATCATTCTTCAGATATGACTGATATCCTTGTCTCTGCCTTCCTCGATTAATTAAATAGCCACCAATGCTGTAAATTAGATCACGCTTGTGCCTGTTCTTCCAAGTTAAAAAGTTCATACATTATCTAATGTGAAAGATATGTTATTACTTGGACACTAGAGGTCTAATAAATCCAAAATTTAAAGACAGAATGAGTAGAATTTGTCAGTTGCAGCTCAACAATGTATCACCTGCAGCAAGTAAAAACAGATCGAGCATGAAAAACTGTCCAGATATAATACGGGCAATAGTGCAGCTTGAGCAGGAGATAAGACCTTTTTGTTGCTGATGTGATTTCTCCATCTGTAAATGAGTAAGTTAGCATTTTCTGAGGTCAGTTACTGTGTGTCAGCCATGTTTCTACATAGCTGAAGGACAGTTTACTTAGTTGTAATTCCCAGCAGCTCCTGGATTTCCTTACAAATCCTGTCCTTTTGAGGTTATCCGAAGTTAAAGAATGCTGTGGATTATATAAGATGGGCCACATTTCAACATCGTAAATTAGTCTCTCACTGGCCACCTTGACTGCTGACTGGAGGGGAAGCAGAAACCTGGACTTGGTCTTGGTCGATTTTGACCAATTTTCTCTGATTTACAGTTTGAACAAGTGTGTCAGATTTTGCTAAAATTAAAAATACAGTTGGCAAGCAGTTTTTCAAACGACCGACATGTTGCTTGGCTGCTCCACTGATGCACAGAGCAGGTGAGAAAAACTGAAACAATCTGATGTTCACTCCCTCACTCACCAACAGCTCCGCTAATAGTTGGATGACAAGTTAGCCAGCAAGTTTAGCAATGAGTGTAGCTAGCTAATAGGCATAGGAGTAATTGATAATAATAACAATAATGATGTATTTACAACACCTAATCTGTCAAGCAATCAATAAGCCAGTACTAACATATGCTAATTGTTTATGTGACCAGACTTTCAGAATTTAGCAGAGCTTCTTACTGGCTGGAGTCAACATGGACACCCAGAAATGTCCCAACAAGAAAATACATGTTTTTATGAAACAATCTTACTGGCTCTTACTGGTGATTTTAATTAATGCATCCTGAGTTATAATTATAGACAGAAAAATTCAAGTGTGACTGCATCAGTGTGAAAATTTACACTTTACAACATTTCAAATAAAGGCTTATATAACTGATTCCAGATCAGCAAAGAAATTTATTATCATCATCGGTACATGCATGGATAGATTACTTATATTCATATATTATTTAAATGTATGTTATTCATACTAACAAATTTGATATAAAATAAACAGCATGTTATGCAAAGTCATCATGTGTCTCTCGTGAGACTCCGGCAACATAAATTAGGCCACCATCCAGCACCACTTTTGACACAGATTGCTGTTCACCTTAAGCTGCCCTACTGCACGGACAGCACGTATTGTTTAAATGCTGAATGATATGCAGCCAGCCTGCCTCCCTGCAGAAAGTCTCTCGTACTATGTGTACGCCACCTGGGGTTTGTCCATCCTACTTAACCAATGATGACTGAAAACATGTTGATGATTAAATAACATGTTTATCCTCTGTGCAGTCAGAAATACATATTCAGTGGGAACACTGCGTATAGGCTACAGCCTGGCTTCAGATCAGATTATTAACATGCAGAGAATTATCACTAAATGATGTGTTGTTCAACAAAACTGTGTCAAGTACATTATGAATTGATATTCCTGGTGCCTGCTTGCAAACATTCTCCCCATCCTGCAGCATCTAGAAGGCAAGGTAGTGTGAGCTCAGAAGCAAACGATCAGGTTTCACTTTGCACATCTGAGTGTGTTCTGATGTCGAAATCAGCCTGCATTTGATCTTGTTGAAACTTGGAATGGCTTGATAGAACACCTTTATGACTGTGTCGCAGGTTATTCATTTAAAATTCTGTCAGTCCAACCTGCTCAGATGTGTTATCATCAGCAGCCAGTTCTGACATATCAGTTGCCTACCTCTGCTGTGTATTGATGAACCCTGATAGTAAAAACTATGCATGTAATCATGTCTTCCCGAAAACATTTTGTTAAATAGGTGGATCAGTCGGTGGGAGTATTTCCAGCAGCACAAACACTACTGAATGAAATTGGAGGAGTATTGCGGGAACACTACAGGCAGCAGAACGTCTCTATCATCTTCTCACTCTTCCACAACGACACTACTACTACTACGCTACTTTATAGAGTATACAGTAGGCTACAATAAAGTATAGAACTTTATAGGAATTGAAGAGTGTTATAGATCCAAGGTAAAACTGACAGACTGGCAGTACTGAGAGAAAAAGGCACAATTACAAATCTGCTATTTCAGCAACACGTGGATTTGTCAATGCACCACGCAGTACTGATATGTCAGAGCCAGGTCTCCACCAACTCTAAAGTGACAGTAATATATAGCTCTTTAGCTGATAAATGCTCCGCTCTGTTCAGTGTGTTGGGGTTGACCATGTAGGTGCTTAGCTGTTGCTGTTTCCAGCGTTAAGAGTGAACCAGAACAGTAAAACACTTTATGGAGCTGAGGAGAATTGCAGAGCTGAGTGATAATTCACTCTGGGTTTGTCACTAAGGGACCACTTAGACACCATATATGATCCATTTTGTTTACATGAAAAATACTGATTAAAACAGCTTTGAAAGAAAAGGGTCAAAAAGTGTTTCTCACTACTGACATGCAGACATTTAAGCTTCCTTCTCGAGCTGAAGGAGGGAGGCAGGTGAATCCTACAGACAAACAGGACGAGTCACTACAGCAGCCAGAAAAACAGCCAAGCTTGATGTGTCACTCTGTCTGTGGTGAAGTACAGCGATACAGTAGAAAAAGGGAGACCAGACAACAGGAGGGGAGAGGATTAGAAAAGCCACCTTTACTCTCATGCACTGTCTAGCTGTTTGTGTGTCATTTCTAAAGGTTACCTTCTGCTCCTCTGTCTGTCACATACGGTACACACAACCATGCGTACACGCATGTGAGTTCACTGGGAGATAAAGTGTTTGTTGTTGTTTTTTTTTTTAAATAAACGCAGAGAGTGAAGCAATTTGAATCTAAAGCTTTGCTCTAGTTTTAAGCATCAGGGCTCAGCCTATGGAAGCAACTGTGGAGTATATAACAGTGGGTCTCTGGTGACTTTCAGCTTGTGTGTGTGTGTGTGTGTGTGTGTACAGCGTTTCCATATATGGTTCTAAGCTGATAATTTGTGAAAACATACTCTTCTTTACTTCTAACTTCTTTTTTTTTCAGTTTCTTTTTTCCACCTTTGGTTCAACAGACCAATTACAATATGTTAATTTATAACCTATGCAAAGAATAAAATCGCAATCAACAAAATGACAACAACCACTAATAGTCACATGACTTGTACTTGAGTCAGACTCAGCTTACATATGTGATGACTTAAGACTCGACTTGAGCCTTTTAGTTTGAAAATACTTGATAGCTTCCCCCAAGTCCAAAGATTAAAAAGTGTGCTATTTAAAATTTGTTCCATAAATAGGTTGTTTCCCTTTAATTCCTGAATCAGCATCAACATTAACACCACAGGTACAAATTAACACCAGCCAAGTGCCAAATGCTGGTAAACTGCTGGTAGATTTACTCACCGTCTAGTGAGTAAATCTCAAAAGGTCATCCACCACAGTGGAGGATCAGAGCTTGTACCAAAATAGTTATGTAATAAATAACAATGATGAGAGTGTACTACTGTATTTTTCATTGATTTAGGAGTCCGCTGCTTCTGTCCTCTCTGCTGTCTGTCTGTCAGCCCAAAGGGACTTCATGATGCATTCATGCACTTTGGAAACTCTGAAATCTACACTGCTTTGTATGGCAAAGTGTATGGTGCATTGAAGTGCACCCTGTAAACTCAGAGATTTATAAAGCTGTACTTTAATGGCCACAAAGGTCGCTTAAAATGGGAAAAATATTTATCTATTTATTTATTTATTATTATGTATTAAAAATATTCTTACATTTGGTAAACTTTTGTGACTTGTTCGGGACTTGAAACTTGTTAGTCTTGACTCGGGACCTAAGTGCAAAGTAAAGTGAGATTTATTTGTGAGTTGCAACACAACAACTTGGTCACACCTTTGTTAATAAATGCAACCAGTCTAACCATCATGACTTCCACCTGCCAGGTGAATGGAAACAGTACGATAAGATACATAAAAGGAATGGAAATCAGGCAAAATAAATAAATAAAAGAGGGGCTCCTGTTGGACTCGGAGGTTTAAGACACTAACCATGTAATCGTCATTTCCTCAGCTGCAGTCTGGCTGGGACCTTCATTCCATGTCCTCTATACCCTCATTTCCTGTCTTCCTGCTACTGTCTTCTATCAAAATAAAGGCCTGAAAAAAAATACACTGACTAAGCAAAGGAGGAAATGTTTAAATTTCTCTGTTGCCTTCGTGCGTACTACAGTCTCCCTCTCCAGATACACTCTGAGAGTTGTCTTTGGAGAACAGCTAAAGCCCTGATGATGAGGTGACCTGACATTTACATTCTGTACAGAAAGATCAAACGGTCCTAAATTAGCTTAACAGCACAATTTGCAAGGAAAGGATATGACACTTCTGTACCAGTTACAACATACAGGAACCCTGACACTATTCAGAGTTATGTTCTTTCTGAAAAAACAAACAAACAAACAAACAAAACATGTCTCAAACGGGAAACAAGTTTTCTTTGTGTTTTCCAGATGAACATTTCTGATATATTACACTTTGAAGCCTGTGGAAGATCAAAGCTAATCACAGCTGTGTGGTGGCAGAAAAATATGGCTTTATGAGAGGTAAACAATATCTGAATCTGATTTCAGCCAAAAGTGAGGTGTCAATTTGCTTGCATCTTGTCCCAAACTACTTGGCTTGTGATCATTTGCCACTGAGGCAGTAAAAAAAAAGAAAAAAAAGCGAAGAAAAAGAAAACCTCTGCAAATGAGCAACCAGCTCTCTCAGAGGTTTGTGCACTGATGAGCTGCATGTCACATTAATTATGCCAGATACGAGTGGGCTGTGTTTCCGGAGTCTCAGTTCATTTATTTGTAATAATAAAGTAACAGCAAGGTTTTTTGCTAACTGAAAAGCAACTGTTTATGTTATGCATGACTGGATATACTGTAAGTGCTTTCCAGTACAATGCTATGATTTATAAATAGCACTGTAGCTCTCTGCGAGCTCCTGTGGACCCACAGCTGTTGAGAATTTGTATATACTGTAGATATATTCATACACCCTCGTTACCCATGAACTCTTTCATTATTTTGCATTTCTGCTAGCCGGCAGTTAAGTCCAAACCATAAATAACCTTGTGCTAATAGTTTGAAAATAATTAGTTAGAATTTCTTAGAATTACTTGCTTTCGTCCTCTTTTCTGTACTATCTGGCACCTGGCATTGGTTTTAAGGTGGCTGGTTATTATTAAGACATCAGTGTCAGCGTCTAATCAGTATTTGTGTGCATTTGGTTTATTAATTAGGCTACATCGGCTGGTACGAACTCGGAGCACTTGGCGAAAAATATCAAAAGCTGACGCCTGTGTCATGATTAATTTCACAGTGAACAGTCTCCGAGATGTCAGTGGTAATTAGGCATCACCCATTGCATAACACACCATGTGTCGGTGGGTGGCGTGTGTGTGTGTGTGTGTGTGTGTGTGTGTGTGTGTGTGTGAGAGAGAGAGAGAGAGAGAGAGAGAGAGAAGGAGAAAGAGTAAGGAGAGGAGGGGGGTGGGGGGGCGACAAAGAAAAAGAGATATGGATTCAACAACTTCCGTAGCTCCTATAAAACAAGAGGAAGTTTTGAAGTCACGTAGCTCTACAGTAAAGCCTTACTCTTTAATTATATTACAATATATGTCTATAAGTATCCAGTGTGGTATTTCTTCTTGAATAAATAAGAGCTTCATTTCAAAGCTCAGAGTGATTTCTATAAACCTGAGATGGAGGCACCTAATGGGGATCTGAATTCAAAGCTTGAAACACCAATGGACGCCTTCAGCGGTCCAAATGTTTTCACCAGGTGGTAGAAACAAACGCAGCACAATTACTTTTATCTGCACAGCATGATTACTGGCCTACATAGTATCCTGTTTTATTTATAAAAGTGTTCCATTTAGGCATCTACTTTTTATTTTTGCAGAATCCGTGAAGCATTACTGTCTTGTAGCCATATTAAATCTTTATTTTGCCAGATTAGTCACATCTAATTTTCAACAGTGACCTGCAGTGTGTCTGGCATGCTGCACGTCTGCAAAAACTTTGGTGCAAACTTTGCTCAGAATTTACTACACGAGGGTTTATTAATCCTGTGAGTGAGGCTTTTCTTCCCTTCCTTTTTTATTTATTTCTTTTTCTTTCTTTTTTTTTTTTTCAAAAATAAACAATGGCCCTTAACACTCAAATTAACACAGATTGGGATTTGATGTGCTGTGCAGCCAGATGGCTCGCTCACTCACTCTCTGGCGGGCTGGCAGTGCAGCTGAGGACGGAGGCACTTCCAGAGCGGATTTGAAAGAATCTAGGCCAGAGAGAGTGGGGCTGCTCTCAGAGACTAGCCGCCAGAGCTGTCATGTTTTAGTGCACATTTTCTATTTGAGGAAGAAGCCACTACATAGAGAGCTGTGCAGTGTGTGTGTGTGTGTGTGAGTGAGAGCAGTGACTCGAAGAGGAGGAATGCCTTGATAAAAATGAAGGGAAAGAGGACTCATCTTAGCTGTGTAAACAAGCTTGTGGAAAAAATAAATTCCATCCTGTGTTTTTGTCCTGTCCACCTACAGTGTACAGTATCTACAGGCATCACTGTGGACATGTTGATATGGGGATGCTTTAAAAAAGGCAAAAACATTTAATTGAGAGAGACAAGTAGTAGAAATAGTGGTAATTTTAATGCAGAATGAAGTGAAAATAGCTGACAGAATCCTGATATAGACCAGGATCCATACTCGGTTAAATGTAAATGTGCTTGAGATTGATGTGTGAGACAGTGTACTGTATGTACAGTATGCATCGAGGTACAGTGACTCCAGCACGGGTGTAGAGATCAGCACTTTTGTTAACACTGTAGCACAGACATTGAAATGCAACTTTTAGAGCTAGTCATTATTCAAAAGCTGAGCCTCCATCTGGAAAGTGGCAAACTTGGCTGTTTTCCTGGTGTTGCTGTGGAGGAAAACTAGGTCTGTGTGAAACTGCAGGACTCATGATACTTTGCTAAGGTGTAAATTTGTCTGGCTTTGATGATCATTTTCTTAACAGCCTCGCTTTTGCCGATGAAGAAGGGTTAAAGTTGTTACAAGACTTCAAAACTTGTCAAGTCGTGAACAGTTGTGAATTTCAGCGACTGATTGTGACAGAGTGAACACAAAGAAAAGGGTAAGTTTGTGGAGAAGTAATACCATACTGTTCCTACAAGCAGAAGACTGCAGTGAACAACTGAAATAATTTTGATGTGTTGATTATCACACATTCTCTGTTATCAGATTAAATGATTTCAGTAAAAACAGTCATGAGCAGATTAAAATGTGCTGAACATTGGTCCTGGAAGCCTGACATTAGAGTCAGACTAGTTGTTGTTGAACGTTGTAATGTTATATTATATACTTTGATACTAAGCTCTGAACAACTAAAAATCTTCACTTTTAAGAGGATGGAATTGACAAATATTTGGCATTTCTTTGCCTGAAAAATGAGTCAAGAGATTAATACATTTTCAAATTATTTTCAGGTTAACATTTTGTTGCCTGACAAGTCTAATAATCCACTAAATATTTCCAACTTTATTATCATCCTACACAGTGATTATCCATGGAGATATTTCCAAAGCAGATGCTGATAAACACACAGGTTGGGTAAGGATTAAACTTAAAAATTCTGGCATAAAGGAAACACAGAAAACAAGAAATTAGCTTGGTGAATTACAGTTGCAGTGTATGGAAAGTGAATCCCATAGGATTATAGTGAAAAACTACATTCAGAGCACTTAAAAGATACAAATGTGAACTGCGCAGTGTATGAAATTCCTGTCCTTCATGAGGTCCCTTTTTTCCTTCCACAGAGAATATTTCTACAACATGTCAAAATGGCTCCATAACCAAAAAACAGGGCACATTAAGCACAACAGCAGATTCACATTAATTACAAACTGGCAAAGTTGTTAATATAACTCTGCACTCAAAGCCAGGAGTCTGTGTGAATGGCCTGAAGTGCCAGACAACACCTTCTGTTTCGATCGATGGCCATCAGCATGGCACACCCCCTTACACAATCGAGGCTGCTCTGCTATATATACGCACACACCAGCCTCTACTTGCCTGAGAGGAATCTCCTTTTACAAACTAACTTTTCTTTCTTTTTTATTTTCTATTCTTCAGCAGTCTCATTATCTCTCTCTGTGTGTGGAAAGCTGCAGATGTGCTTCCAGCATCTCAGAGGAGCTGCGTTTATTTTTAAGATCAGAATTAAGACAAAGTAAAAGGAAAATTCTCCGGTACAAAGTAACAAAAGCAAGCTCGTATGTGTCTGTTTGTTTTTGGAGCAAATTAAATAAAACTGCGATGTAGAGGATAAATTAGGAACATATGTGTGTTCTGACAGTAGGAATATCAAACACGATTGAATTGGGTTATCTGTAATGAGTAAACACATTTCCCCTTAACACAGAACAATGCTATACTTAGCAAAGCTGAAACTGGTTGTTTGGGTGTTTCATGTAAAATAAAGGGTAGTGGTTAGGCCATAAAACTGTTCATTAGCTGACCACATCACAAGAGTGTCTTTGTTTGCACTGTTTTGTTTGGTTTTTGTTGTTGTTGTTGTTGTTGTTGTTTTACAACATCGTTGGGTTAGCTGTACACTACATATATAAATATTATTAAAGGTTGACCAAAAAAATCCCAACTCAAGGTGCAGTCACCAGCTTTTTCTGGTGCTTTCATCAGTGTTCAGTTGCCATTAAGCTCAGTCTGTTGACGTTCAGGGTCCAGGATGAACTTTTATTCTTCCTTAAATTGTAACCATTACTGATCCATTGGTCAGCTGGTGAAGACTGGAAGTGGTGAACAAAACTTGTCAAAGGTACTTGAGTTTTGATTGGTTTGTCAAGATGCTCAGTGCTCTAGAAGATCTTATTCTCCCTTTCTTGCTGAGAGTTAGATGAAAAGATTGATATCTCTCTCAGATATCAGCGTTATAGTAAATATAAAGCAAAAGCCAGCAGCTAGTTAGCTTAGCTTAGCATAAAGACTCTAAGCAGGGGCAAACAGCTAGCCTGGCTCTATCTAAAAATTACAACTCCTTTCTGCCTCCAACATTAATATAAATAATATCTTGTTTGTTCTTTTGAATAGGGCCTGGCTGGCTGTTTCCTTCTTGTTTCAGCGGTTATGCTAAGTATCAGTCTTTTAACTCCCGGCAAGGAAGAAAGCATATTTTCCCCAAATTTCCTATTGTGCTGTTGTGAGCTAACCAAAATTTAAACCAGCCTTACCGTTTTTTATGTTTTTTTCATTAAAATGTTTCTTGATCTTGCAAATCCTCCTTCCTTTCGTCCAAGTGGTTACTGTACATGTTAAGTAAGCAACATGCATTGCTAATATCATGTTATCTTAGGATTAGGAAACTGGCAAACCCTGGCATTTCTGCTTTCATTGTTAAGTATTTCCTTAAAGCCCCAGAGCAGTCTGCTAGGTTTGTTTGATCAAACACTGGTTAAAATGTGTGCCATAAAGAACAAAGCAAGAAGGTCCCTTTGAAAAACATTTACCCTTTCATTCTCTCCACTGCGCTAACTGCGCTGGCAGAATTGGCAGACGGGAGAGGATGAGAGTTTTGCTTTCATGTTGATTGTTTGGGGGTCGATGCTGATATTGGACATCTATTGTGTGCAGAGAGCAAGTCTTTCATATATTAAGGAAGTTTTAAGTGAAAAACTTTAGAGAGTAGACCATACTTTCTCCTTTGGTTGAAACTGTCCATCTAAGAGTGTGCCCTCAGTTTAGCTCAGTCATCATGCAGGCAGGGATGGTGTATCAGAGAAGGAGAAAACTCTGAGGGGAAAAACTGAACCATTGGTGTCTATTAACAAACATAATTCACAGGGCTGTGCCCAAAGTCCTCCCAGCAGGGGACACTTGCTGTGATTTGTGGAGTGAGTTTGGTGGAGTGAGAGTAACAGACTCCTCAGTTAAAGTCACTGCTCCACCATAAATACTGTTTTTTATATAATTCAGAAGTGTGCCTTGTTTTGTAATTGGCTTGTTAAAGGATCAGCTGACCCAGAATCACAAAAAAGAACAACTAGATGCAAAAAACCCTTTCTGACATCATATAAAGGCTGTTGTAATTTTTCCATTTGATGAAGGACTTTTATTTGGCATGTGCACTGTTTATTGGACTTTAAGGACCTACAAGTAAAAGATGTTTTCAAATAAAGTAGAAGAGCAGAACCATGGGGATTATTTGTATTAATTAACCTGTATTAAAAGTTTGTGTAGCTGGCAGTGACGGTTGTTATAGCCAGCTCCGAAGAACTACATCAGCTGTAATGTGCGTCTGCTCACCTTTCAACATGATTCACATTATGTGGAACACTGCCTACCATGCAGATAGTTTGGGATTTTTTTTTTATTATTCAAGGATAAGTTTAATAAGTAGTACGTATAATGGAGTTGAAAGCAGTTTGAGGTACTACAGCTCAAAATAGATTTATATTTCAAGGACTCAGCAGGACAGCGTCCCACTTATTTTGGAAAATCCGAAGACCTCAATCTCAACAGTTTTCATTTTATTTTAGACCAATGAAGTAGTTCACGCCCTTGAAATAAAGTTTCCGCTGACATTTAAAATTTAATTCAGTGCTCTTAGTGTCACGAACAAATTTTCTTTCAACATCATCGTGTTTGTCATTATGTTGGGGTAGAGGCAGACCATACATATAGAAGACAGAACTATATGCAGTATATTAATATACCCAAAACTGAAATGCCAGATACAACTAAAGATTTGTGTTTTCTCCTGTGTTTTTTTCCCTAATTTGACTGAACTGACCTTAAAGTCACCACTCCTTAAGAAACACTAGACTCTCCAACTCAAGAAAGCACCTTTCAGTTGGATTTTGTATGACATATGCTTACAAATCCATGAACTATTACCATGTTTTGCTCCATGAGAGACATTAGAGGTGGAGCATTTTCCACCAAAGATTTGCATTTTTATATCTTACCCCTTCTTCATCTTCTTCATTAACACCTCCTCTTCTTCCATGTTTTGGGCATCCTTAGTCTCATCCTGACCTAGAGCACATTGCTACATGAATTATCTCTTTGATTGCCTGTGTAGGAGGAACATTTACAGTAACGAGGAACCTGGGAATAGGATTTACTGTTCCATATGCCCTCCAGTGACATTACTTCAAGTGATGATGATGACAGTCATAAATTTGCCCTGATGACCCTCACGAGATAAAACCTGCATGGGATTTGTTTTGCACACTGCTGGTCCACCAAGGCTTGCTTAATGCACCATTTCATCAGTTTAAATTAGACCACTGGTACGTGACTTTTGTGATTAAATAAAAAATACAGCATCAAACATTTTCAACAGTGATTTAGCCTGCATGCACTGTCAGCGTTCAATACTCTCTAAATATTTAGATGAATTGTTTTAAAAGACTGAGCTTGAGTTGGACTTGGGATCATTTAACTTCTGTCTTTTCATTGTGCCCATACATCTGCAGAGCACGCAGAGGCCACTGTATGCAGTTGTTGATTTTGTTATAAATATTGCACAATTGCTTGCATTTTAGACATTTGCATTTGCAAACCATTGCACGCATTGTTGTTATTCATGAGCATCACACATGCAGAGCGTGGTCAACTGCATCGTATGTTGGTGGCGCTGTTATGTTTGAGGCCCTTGTTTTGTGTGTGTCTGTGTCTCTCGTGCCAAGCCTGTTCAGGACAAAAAACTACAGACTTTGTCGGGTTGGGGCCTGACCATAGCTTCTAACTTCATGTGCAGTGCTTTTTATTCAGAAAAAGACAGAATCTCCTGGCCTTGTGTAGTAGTTGGTCCACATCTGTCCTGTCTCGTGCTGAGGTGTTTCCATACCGCAAAGTTATCCCAAGAGTGAGGATGCTCTCGAGCTCAGCATGATAAAATTGTATCTTACCTTCCCATTCAAGTATTCAAGGATTCATTATATGTGATTTTTTTTTCCACTGGTCTTAAAAGGTGTTTGCCTTGCCTTCTTCAGTACTGTTGTAGTGTTGACTTCCCACTTTAAAGAAGAGATTGTTGAACTCTACTATGACTCTTCTGTGAGTCCAGTATTTATTTCGTTCTGGAGACATGCAACTTCAAGTCGCTGGCTGCACACAAGTCTGTTTCTGTAAGCTGTTGTTTGAGATTAGTCCTACCGCCGTGTAAACGTAAAGAGACTGTAAGTGGGAAACACAGTCACCCGTGTGAAATGAGTATAACACTGGAGACCATACTCATCCCTGTGGAGCACCAGTGTTGATGATCAGCAACTTGAAGAGCCTGATAAGTCTGATCACGTACTTCCACTCCAAGATCCTGTGACCAAAGGACATTTGGACTTCTGTTTGGACAAGCTTATCATGCAGCCTCAGTGGTAGAATTGTATTATATGCTGAGTTGTAGATAGAACCCTAAAAGTGTTGAAGAACTGAATGCAAACATAATGACACAGCACTGCATCATCGAAAGACCTTTTTGATCTCCAGTGCAAACGAGCAGGGCTTGAGGGCAATGTCTGACAACTTGTTTAGGCAGTTAGATTATTTGGGCACAGGAAGACTTAAGACAGACAACTAAACACATGCTGGACACTTCACTCTAAAAGAGACTGGTTATCCCTCACACTACAATGTTATGTTCAGCCTGTCACTGTCCATATCCTGCAGGGGCATCATTCCTCATCTAAACTGTCATCCCAGCACATGTTCCATTTACCACACATTAATCTCACTCAACTCCACATTATTCTCTCTTGTCTCTTGGGATACAGCAACAGAAAAACAAGTTCTGCTTGCCAAAATGCACTGTGGCTGTGATTTTAAAAGGGAACTTATAGCAGCAATCAAAATTTTGTATCACATACAAATGGCACTGGTGTTCCAAAATTCAGTGCTACAGTATACCCCAGGTCCAGTGTAGCAGTGTCCCAGCAAGGCCTTTATAAGCTTGTCTCAACGCTCCTGAGCTAACCTTTTGATAAGCCCTGGAGACAGTGTAAATTAAAGGCATTAAATCATGATTTGGTGGTGTGTGAAGGTGCTCATGGAGACATCCCCTTCACAGTCTAGTGGTCAGGGTGGAGGTGTATGGTGGTCAGCACAGACAGGTCATCCCACAGAAGTGACGGATGACTTTCATCAAGGGGCCCATTGGCTCACTGGGGAAATGTACATGGAAGCCTCTGCCAAAGGAGCTGATATTTATCTGTCAGCAGCCCCGCTGGCCAGGACTCGAGAAGAGAGAGGCAAAGATGGGGAGTTTAGCGAGGAAAAGCACAAATTAGAGGTAACTTCTGTATTAAAAGTCATTATTGCACAACTCGTGCATGTGCTGAACACATGTGTTGTTAAGGGAAAATGCAAATGTGTGAAGTAGATCTAAGTGTGAATTCATTTCAGAAACGCATATTCCTACAACATGCCTCATAGCAGCCCCTTACTGCTCTAATTCAATAGCAAATGGAGACACCCTGAGATTGAAATGAAGCCAATTAGCAGAAGCACAGCTGATTTTATTGCACTGATTAAGGGAGATGTGCTGTGCTGGTTCTAGGATCTTTTCCCTCACTGCAGACCTGCCTCAGCTCGGGCTGCCATTAATATCCCATGAGGCACTGGGGCACACTCCTGGCCAGCAGCCAGATGCCCAGTTTTCTGTTTGAACAATTTTGCAGGCTATTTCAGGAAGAGGGAATTAGCTGGTCATGTCTCTCAGAGCTGTTATGGCAACAGCCCAGTTCATCTTAAACATTACAAAGGGAGGTGACCCAGTATGAAAAGCCCTTCTCAGTCAACATTTGGAAGAGAAATGACATATTTTGTGTTTAATGTCAGTTTATGACCTTGCTTTTTGCACTATGGCCTTGAACCAAGCTTCTGGAAATAATCCCAATGCATACATCATCTATAGCCAATATACGAAAGGTAGTAAGCAGGTATCTCATAATCGTTTTATCCATTTGCATCTATCAGCATGATCAAGCTGTGTTTTAGGGTAAATTTTGTCTATCTCAAAGTGCGCTAATTCAAATAATTTGCTGACGGTCTGATAAAATGGAATTATAATATGGCCATTAGGAGAGAAGCTTGCATGAGTGACTCTAATTTGAATTTGTTCAATCCTGAAAATAATTGCTTATCTCCGAAACCGCTTCTAAATATAGGATTCCTTAATCCTTGATAACTGTATAATTGTTGCAGGATAGGAAATGCAGGGAGTCCAATATAGAGATGCATATGAATAATGTGATGTTAATGAATGGCACCTAGGTTAATCAGACTTCTCAGGCTGCACAGCTCACAGTAGTGTAAAACTTAAATGAGACATAGATTAGCTGTTATCATTTATGGCTTTCATCTAACTGACTTTTGTAATTTACAGAAAGTTTGTTTTGTGGTGTCATAAATGGTGATTTATGGATATGTTTTATGATAGAGAATAACATAGGAAGTTTTTATCATCAACCAGAGCGTTCATAGAGTATGAAAAATAGAATAGAAAAAGAACAACAAAATCAAAATAGAAAAAAATCAACAAGCTCTTCAGGTAAGGCCCGTTTCTGCTATGATGTAAATCCAAACATTCTCATCTTGGTCACTATTCATTCCTTAGACTAGGTAATGTTGAGACTCAAGGGATCACAATGTTGGTCTGTTGTCTAGACTAAACCCACTCACTTTCTCAAGAGAAAGTAAATGGTTGTCCTCAGAATTTTTGCAGATGTTCATGGTCCCCAGAGTATTAATCTTACTGACTTTAACAATTTTTGGACTTTTCGTCTAGTTCTTCCATGAAGTTGACATTCGCGGTTTTCAGTGAAATGTCTCCACGACTATTGGATGGATTACTATGAAACTGGGTACCAATATCCACAGTGCCCAGAGGATGAATCATAATAACTTTTCATCCAGAGCCACAAGCAGGTGAAGTTTTAACTCATTCAGTAAAATATCTACACTTATCTGGTAAATTAGCCACATTTTCTTTTTAGATTTCTAGATTTCTTTCTCTGCTATGACATTGACACTTGTGGTTTTGAGTGAAATTGTAACACAGCTATGGATGGACTGCCAGATATTCATGTTCTCCTCAGGATGAACGCCATCGTCAAGTCAAAACTTTGACCATAAACCAAAGCATTGGACCAAGTTATATATGAGTTCATTTCCAAAATTATTAACTTTCCCATTAGTCTTAACTGTCACAGCAGTGCTTTGTGTCTAGTGCTCATCAGCATGCTAACACAGTAAAACTAACAAGATGGTGCCAACCATGTTAGCCTAAAGATTATACCTGCAAAATATCAGCCTGTTAGCATTGTCATCATGAGCATCTTGATGTTAGCGTTTAGTTCAAAGCACAGCCCCACAGAGCTGCTTATGTGGCTATAGATTCCACTTCTTGCTACTTCAATAAAGGTCTAGAAAATGGGTTTAGACATACAAATACTTAGGAAAATAACCCAACTACAACCAGGCTGTGCCTCACTGAAATGAACTGACTAAACAATAATAAAACTTTAAGGCACCAAAAGTTTCGTTGCCAGTCTCTCCCAGACTGTGAACTTTTACATATAATGAGTGTTATTCTTCTGCCATTGCAGTTTGTCATTTGATGTCAGTTTGTGAGTTGATAACTGAGACCCATGCTGCTTCAAATATTTTTGCAGGTCTTGTGCTTGATGTGCCTGCAGTTTAGGTACCAACTCTGTGACCACTTTAGAACTCCATTAGCTGTTTCATGTTGCTTTGAAAAGCCACATAAAAACGCCGATTGTCAGACCTCTTTTAAAGCCGACCCATAATGCTAATTGACTCTCATCCTAAAATGACACACTGGTGTAGCTCACTTTGTGATTGAGATTTAATTACTTTAAAGTCTTTTATATTTTTTGCTTTTGGTATTTTGTCCAGTCACTGCATCTAAAATGATCTGTCATGAATGTTAGATGACGAGCCCTGAAACTAAGATACACAGTAAATACATAAGATTTAAATGATGGAAAACTTATTTGGATTGTTGGAGGATTGGTGGTCTATTCATGTCAGGATGTTATTTAGATTGACTGAGAAGGGAGACAGATCTCAGATCATTTCAGTTTGATATTCTGCACTTTGCTGACTCCCGAGGCACTGCTTAAAGCTGCATATGTTCTACACCTTTTCTCCAAACAGTGTGAAAAGTTACACCTCACAAAAAATATTAAATGAATATGTCACTAATTAGCTTCCAGCAATGCACAACCTGAGAGCAAATTAAGTTGAGAACTTGTCTGTAATAAGAATATGAAAATTAATATTTTTAATTCAAAGTGCCAAATTCAAAGTATTATGTGAACTTTTAAAAAAAGCCTGATGGTGATCAAAATCACCTAAACAGTTTGATCTTCATTTCAAGAGACACACTTTGTGATACTGCTATGCCCTTAAGAGAATTAAAATTAATGCCAACGTAATGTGATGATGAATATTGTATCAGTGTCTTTTTAAAAGCACATGCAAATTCATAGATGTTAGCAGTACCAGAAATCTGAGCACGTGTTACCAGACAGAGCATGCAAAGGAGTAAATTCACTCTTTATCACTAAAACCAAGTTACAGCAGCCCACACATGTAGAGAAATTCAGTAGTAGACACACACACAACCACGGACGGGTACAGAGATAAAGGATCACACAGAAAGACAGATATGGGCATTTTGTGAAAGAAAGCAGGCATGGTGAATATCTCATTTTGAAACAGATTTCAAGGATTTTTTTTTTCAAGCTAGTTTTCTCTAATGTGGTTGCAAGATTCCCATCCTCACAGTTTTAAACATTTGTTAGGATTATCATTTGGATTAAAGGTATAGGTAAATGAAGTGTGAGTCAACATGCTGTCCGTACTAGTACAGTACTTTTATGTGTACATGTGTATATTCTGCTTTATGTGTCCATGCTGGTGTGTGGCAAATTCTGCATTTGAAGCCAGAGAGTCCATGTGCCCACTAACATGATCATATGACAGGACAAAGGGATATCAAAGGGATGTTCAGAAGTTTTTCTCAGAGTTTGGTCTTTTTTTTTTTTTTACACAAACTTGAGGGGCAGTGTTTACCAAGCAGTCAATTTTACATATTTAAAACTACTGACAAAAGGCAAACAAGTGCAAACATTTGTATAAGTTCATAATCCATAAGTTCAGACACCAAAATTGTCCTCAGTTAATGAACTTCACCCGTCTTTGTGAAATGTTCACTTTTTGGCTCCTTGCAGTCATATGAATAATATCTGTAAAAGTGTTGACATGAATACTGTGGCTCAAGTCCTGCTTCCTTCCAGGAGTCAGAAATAAACCAACAGACAGCTCCTCATTTCAAGCCTCACCTCAACCTATGAATAAATGGTCAATATAATTTCAAATAATAATAATTCCGGGTAAGTAATACCATTACTTAGTTCAAACACTAACATGCTACTATAGCATAGAGTGTCACACACATCTCCGATCATCCCTTGTCTCATTATTGATTCTCGCAGGTTAACCCTTGCTATCTGAGTGAAACCTTGAGCTGACTCCCCAATAACAGGAGGCCATATTCATAATTAGAGTACAGAGAGAGAGAGAGAGAGAAGACCTGCTCTGCATCAAACCCACAGCCATCAGATTGTTAAAGCACATATGTCAGCTGTTGAATTTGACTCAGATCCAAGGCTTGCTGGTAATGAAACAGGGGGATGAGGGGTGAGTCAGCCACTGGCCTTTGTTAATTGCATGTCTCACATCATCCTGGCTGGGACAGTTAATTGGAAAAGATCAAGGGGATTTGCAGTGTTAATGAGCTTCTCGTGAACCCAAGTCATACTTTGGATACCAGAGGAGCCTTTACTATCTCCCATATTCACGACCCTTCTGTTGGAGCAAAACTTTTCAGTTCTGCAGCGATGTGGTCGTGGCTGACTTAGAGCTGCCTTATGTCCTGTGTTTGGTAACACTGGCTCGAGGGTGGGGGGGCAGCAAAGACAATTCCAAGCAAAGACAAATTTGCTTGGAATAACAATATTTGTCTTACTTGCTCTTGTCTTCCAATGTTAGAAATGCCATTACACATGCACTGCTTTTGGGAAACCCTAATTTATGTTTCCTATCAGTGCTGCTATTACCATTAGGATTTTGTGCATTGTGTGTTTTGGTCATGTCACTGTCTGCATCTGTCTACTCTGAGATAGAGACCACATCATAGATAATGAACCACATCACCATCAGAGACTGATTAAGAGGTAGAGGGAAAATGTTTACTTTTCTAAAATGCTGACTGAGTTCTTGAATTATGTTTTTTCTTTTTCTTTTTTTTTCTTTTTTTAGGGTTTCTTTGTAGAACTTTTGTAGGTCAATGGTGCTTTTTCTTTTCATTGCTTCTTTTCATTCATTCAAATTCAAAGTCTTAGTTATCACTACAGGAGAAAATCTCCATGTTCACAAGTAGTGTAAAAAATGCGACCCATTTCAAGTGCATCTACAGCAAACTAACTTGATGATCAAGATGGCTTCTTCAAAAGATGAAACTGTGACAAACACAAACAACTAGTTTCCCTGCACAGTCTAACATCCAATCTGTATGTCAGAGTATGGCTGTAAATATACAGTATATCCAGGAAAGTCGGACCCTACAACGTGTTGAGACTTTCAGAATCACAGTGAAAGCTCTGATTAATGTTGGTGTGCAGTTCATATAGTGTATTTATATCAGCATTCAAATTAGAGATTGAAACAAATATTCCTAAAAGGACTAGACCAGTAATTCAAGCACTTGATTCTACTTTTGACTGTTCTTTAGCATGAGCTAATGTTACATCTGAGTAAAACAACTAATAAAATCACAACACTGCTGTTCATGATGACCATACAACTGTGTGTTAGTTAAGTAAGGGTGGCTATAATGCAAAACTGACGAATGGACCAAACAATTAGCAGGAACCTTTGAAGTCAAGATCTATTTATCTTAACTGAAGCACACCTAAGTTTTATGATTTCTGATGAGATGTAGGCTGGCTTTGCTGCAGGACTCCTGCACATTAGTCCTTGGTGTAAACCAGCAATGCTCCAAGCAAGGTGTGCAAATCTTTCCCTTGAACTCCAAAAATTAAAACTGCAGCAGCACCTTAACAAAGCTGACCATAAGTCTGTCAAATATAAAGCTTTATTCAGCAACACCACATCTGCTAAAAAAAAAAACCAAAAACAAAACTCTCTAGCTCAGTTTTTTTTGCATGTAAAAAAAAAACCAAACAATGCTGACATCAGACAACAATGCGCTAGCTCAACTAATCTAAGATGCCAAGTGTTGATTTGCAGAATTTAATACCAAATTACAAGACAAAACAAAAAGACCACCACATTTCTGGAGGGTCATAATTGATGATTGCTAGGGATTATTTTTGTATGAGTCTATACATAATATTTTAGTGGAATCCACACTCTTTTGCAAAACTAGGGCACATCCTTGAGAAACTAAAAAATCACAATTTCTTCCTTTAAGTTTCTCTTTTTTTCTCAATTTCATGTGGACTTGAAACCACTTTGGTAAGGTGAGGTCAAAATGTAAATTTGGGTCATTTCAAGCTACTATGGATAGGTCACCTGAATCAAATTTGTGACCTTGTTTTCCACTTGATATCAACCCCAAATAATTTTTTTTCCCAGTTTCAAACTTTGATCCCAAAGCCTTTCCTAGAGGACTCACACCACCCTTTTTGCATTAGCTTAACAACCACCCATCCCAGGTGTAGACATTCCTTGAGGACAATGTGTATCTGTTTGCCTGCCTACAACAGAGCTGAGAGGTGAACATCAGACAGAGAATGACACAGAAACTATTGATGCAAAGCCTTTCAGAATTTGGTTCAACTCTACCCACGGTAACATAACCCTTGGAAAGCCAGCTGCCTGTGAGGAAACACTGTCAGCTGAGACTGCCAAGACAGCACTGTACTCTGCTTGGTGCCGCTGCCCTGGGGATGGTTGTAGTGGAGAAGGCAGCGCTAATGGAGCAAAGCACACAGGCTTGGACAGTCATATCATACAGTCTCTCTGATTTGAAATATTCAAGCCAGCACTCTTTACTGTCTTTTAATATTTACTTCTACGAGTGCTAGTACCCACAGTCTGCTCATCTTGCTCTGGGGAAGCATGTGACTTTTACTGTTGTTGGCTCATTTTGATTCAAGATGGCCACAAAACAGAAAGTACAATATATGTAATTCAAATGGCATGAGATACAGTAGAACAGTTTTAACTGCAGTCTTTATATTTACATTATATGTTATATTCTCTTATGCAAGAGCATTGAAGATTAAGGGGATACTCCACCTTAAAGTGCATTTGCTAAACAGTGTATTATTGCATTAAGACATGTTGGAAGATGGTTACTTGCTTAATTATAATATTTATTTTTAAAAAATCATTTTGAGCTGTTGTAACTCAACCACAGTGAGAAATGGTGGTTATGGGTTACCTGGAAGCATTTTTGAACTGCCTCTCTCACTCCCATTATGCTGACATGGGTGACAGATGCCAGCTCTCCCGCCAAAGGCCACATCACTCCTTGCACCCCCCAACCTGCCAACTACCTATTACTGCTGCTGAAAATGCAGCATACATGAATCACGCCACAGCTGTCACGGCTCCCTGGCCCCAACCTAATTAAATAATTAGGGCATTTGGTTAACAATCAGTCATCGTCAAAGGACAAACATGAGCTAAACCGAGTCAGTTATTTGGCAGTGCAGAAAGTAACAGGAAACAGGTTTGAATAATAGAAGTCCAGGAAAAGAAAAAGAGGTCAAGTGTGTTTTTTAAACCACCTGACATAGTAACTTTTCACATGTTTCTGCAGAAAACAAACCTAATGGCCGAGATATCAAACAGGTTCTAGTCACTGACATGTCTGAAGTAAATATTAAACTGTTTCCACACTGTTACAGCCACTGGCAAATTGAAAATAAAATGAGTTAGGTAAGTTAAAACGGCAGAGTTCTGTTCAGATTTTTATATCTGTATATATGTATTTTTCAATCCGCATTTTAAATTTTGAAATAAACAACAATAAAGCACTCAGAGGTCAAGTCTAATGTCAAGCTTCCAAGTTATTAGTTTATTAGTTATAGATATTGTACCATATAAATGAGAGAAATAACTAAACCAACGTAGGCAAAATGTGGCCCCATGGCGGTGAAAGAGAAAGGGTCATGAGGTCACCAAACTCATCAAGTATCCTCCCTGGGAACACATAGGTGCACCGCAAAAAGTGGTTGTTTACAACTGAGAGGTCAGAATATAGATCTTTTTTCAATGTGAAAATTGAAAAGTTGGCCTGGTGGGAAGGTCACCAAAATCAATATGTTTCTTTTGTTGGGTGCTTGAAGGTGCAGGGTAAAAATGTAGACCAATCAAGTCTTAAGTTGTAGAATCTTCATCACAGTCAAAATGAAATTAAAAAACAAAAACAAAAAAAACTCACAGATGGACTGAAGCAATCACATAGCTTCCACTGCCCAGCAGAAATGATGAATAATTCCAATATGCCATTTAACACACAACAACAACACACAACAGTTTACGATGATCTGGGGTGGCTTCAGTTTAGCACACTTACAAGGGTTTTAACCAGGCTGTTGTCCTGACTACACGGAGTCAAACTCAGTGACCCATGTTTCCCTGTGTGTAGGTCGTTAGAGGTAGAGAGTGGGAGGGAACGAGGATGGCGATGGAGGCAGAGAGACAAAGAGTGATGGTGTGGGAGAGAGAGAGAGAGAGATTTTTTTTTTTTTTTTTTACTGCAAACAGGCCGGGGGGATTTAATCACAGTAAAACACTGAACTCTTATTGGGGGTATCAAAACATTTTATGAGAGCAGCTGTGCCAAACTGTAGCACACACAACAGTGTCCCAGTCCAAGATAAATCAGCAGCAGTCCTCCAGATCACCTTATATGCCTCATTTAAAGCGCGACTACTGTGCAGCTGGCAAGAAATATTTACTAGACGTCACTTTTAAAGAATCAGTTACAGCATAGGGGCTCATGGGTAAATACTTAAAGGTCACTTCATCCAAATTACAAAAAAACATATTTCCTCACTTATTCCAGTCATTTGTGTTTATACAGCACAACACCCGACGTTGCTTCAAAGTCCTTTGCAGCCTGTAGGTCATACAATACACTATTATTTGACTCTTGAGTGGAATAAGGGAAAAGTCTCAAAAACAAAGAGCAAATCAGAAGGGTTCCTTCTTCCTGGACTGATAGACATGCAGTGTAAGTCATGTGTACAGAATAGACCGAAATAGCAATAGCAAAATTACAACACGGACTACTGAAATGGTAATATTAAAGATAGAATGCAAACATACAGTATATGAAGAATATGGATCCACAAGAATGTCAAGCAATTTCCAGGGAGAGACAGAGAGAGGGACAAGGGGTGAGGCTGATTCTCATGGAGCACAAAGATCCACATTCACAACATGTGGAACGAGGCACCAACAGCCATGAGAGGTCCCAGCGGAACCTTGCCTTGAAAATTTGCAATTAAACAACAGCAGTATCTTTCCGGATTCATGTTATGGTTATTGTGGATAATCAACATGTCTCACATGAACTTTCTACAAAAGAAATAGTCCCTACAGTATGTTCTGGATATCATCCACAGTGACGCTCACTGGAAAGAGATGCTGCTGTGGAATTCATTCCTGCATGTTTTTTATGCTGTAAGCACTACCGTGTGGTGGTGGCTCTGGAAGTTTTGCAGAGAGATATCTCAAAATCTGGGCAAGAGAATCCAAAAATATTATGCCTGCAGCCCCAATGCATTCTCAGCCCAGCGCGTCACAGAGCCACGCTTTGTCATGCTCTGCACAAGGTACCCTTTGGTGTCTGTGGCTGACATGCAAATGCTTCTTACCACAAAGCCTTTCTGACACTTTCTAAACTTGAAGCGGCACTTTGATTAATATTATGAACAAAAACGACATGGTTAGTTTTAGGAAAATATCAATGACGTGTGCGTGTGTGTGTGTGTGTGTGTGTGAGACACCCCACTCGATTGAAAGTATTTTCAAAAATGTCGACGTTGCTTAAAATTCTGTGATTATGGTAAACTGTATTTGAAATGGACATACATGAATATTTCTAACACTAAAGCTGAAGCTTCCAAACATGCAAGGTTCCAGGGCCAAACTCAGACGGACTGATATGAAATGAGCAACAGATGGCTAGAACTGATGAGGAGGAAAAAAATATAACAAAATGGAGTAGAGCTGAAGAGGCCATCATAATCAGCCATTCATTTCAGTAGTCAGAGGACAGCACTCAAAAACAAGAGCCAATATCAACTCGTTACAGAGATTTACCACTGGTTGTATATCCTTTCATACACACATACTCACATGTACTGTTCACAGACAATAAGGGGCTCTATTGCCTGCATTCTGCATTTCCTAACAGATAAAACAAACCTTAACCTACTGTATGTCTTTACCAGTACACAGCTTTAACCATTCTTTACTGTAATAGGGCACACCAGAAATAATTTCTTAAATTTATTCAAACGATTGCTATTGTTGCTCCATGCCTGCTGGATGTGTAACTGTTTTCTGATATGTTTCTGATATCAATTTTAGAGAACTGTGAATGAGAACCGTCAAATGTTCTGATGAAAGTCCTGTGGCAGGTCTTTTTCACAGCAGATAATTTGAATTGTCTTGAACTGTCAAGTGTTAACCGGTAGCATATAAACAAAGACAGTGTTTGGTGTCCCAGGGAGTGAGCACGCACAGTACAAAGAACCTGAAATGAAACCAACTAAATCAAATTCAGCCCTTTCTTTTATTAGATAAACCTGTTTGTTTCCTACTGTGACATGTTCAAATGTCTACATTCTGTGAGTACTGTAATGCAACTTTACACACACACACACACATATTGTATTTTTCTTGTATATGGTCGACTCCGTCACTATTGCTTCTGTATCAAGTGTAGGGAATGATTCACTGAGCAAAGCTTGGTTCTCTGGAAGCCCACAGCTGAGACCACGAGGAGACTCGTTACCTAGCAACCACTGTGATTGTCTCATGCTCCAGGTGTAACTTCCGCGAAGAAGGTAGCCCCATGTGAACCAAGTGGGTGCTACGCTATTTGAAACTCTGTTAGTCTTGTATTTAAAGAAAACAGTGAGGAACAAAGGAACACACATTGTGTGTGTGTGTGTGTGTGTGCGTGCACGGATGCGTGAGCACACTTCAGGCGCAAAAAAAAAAAAAAAATGGAAAAAGAAACAGCCGGTGAACTTCAAGGTTTAGGAGAGAGTATCATGAGCCCAAGCAGTTTTCTCTTGTATCACATCGACTCATCAATCAAGCTTCACTCTGTCTCTCACTTTCACATTTTGTGATCAGTGTTGTAATTAATCAAACAGCTCCACACGGCGTCCTAATTAATCTTATTTCTTACTGTAAGTTTCAAGCCAGACATCTTTGCAACAAAATGCTGGCAAAATCTGTGTTATGGTTGTACAGATGGTTCTACAAAGTGTTCCTGTGCCCATGTGGTTTTATCTTTATTACAATCACGTGCTTCATAAAGTGTCGAACCTCGCCCCGCACTTACTTTTGAAGGATATTGTGATACTACTACCTGTTACTGGTGAAGCTGCTGAAAAGGTTAATATTTTATCTTAACACACTGCTTAGAATTTAAAGCTTCAGTAAAACTGCAAGAACTCACAAAATGTAATCAGAAAAATGTAAATTTCTCGTTTAGAACAATCAATTTATTATGCTTTCCTTTTCTCCTTCTGTACTCTTGTTACATTCAAAATTGCATTTGAGAATTATGCTTTTTTAGCTAATTCATCTCTCTTGGTTTATGAATGGCAAGTCCCTAAACATATTTTCTCTGGGGATTTGCAGTATGTGCCTCATCGTGCAAATACAGTTTCGTCCTGTGCCTTAGTACAAATTTTTTGAAACGTGCTTTGAATGTAATGACAAACCAACAATTTCAAAACAAAAACACATACAAAACAGCAGACGTGCAATGTTTTTTGTTGACGACCTGGACTGTGATCATGTGACAATTTTGTAACCAAATGAAAAACCAATTTAAGTTAGGACTGCAGCGATATACAGTATATACTGCACCAGCCACGTGTGGTATGTTGACATCTCTGCATATCATTGACTTACATACAGTCTATGAGGCTATGCAACAGATACACTATATAGGCAAAAATATTGGGACACCTGACCATTACACCAACAGGGACTTTAATGACATTGCATTCTCAATACACAGACAGCTTTGCAGTTATAACAGCTTTCACTCAACTGGGGAGGCTTTCCACAAGATTTTGTGTGGTGTTTCTAATTTTTGCACATTCATACAGTAGAGCATTTGAGAGGTCAGATACTGATGTTGGACAAAATGGCCTGGCTCACAATCTCTGGTCCAGTTCATCCCAAAAGTGTTCGGTGGAGTCAGGGCTCTGTGCAGGCCAGTCAAGTTCTTCCACACCAAACTCATCCGACCATGTCTTCATGGACTTTGCTTTGTGCACTGGGGCACAGTCATGCTGGAATAGAAAAGGGCCTTCACCAAAATGTTTCCACAAAGTTGGAAGCATAGCATTGTCCAAAATGTCTTGGTATGCTGAAGCATTAAGGTTTCCCTTCACTGGAAGTAAAAAAAACAGCCCCATACCACACCTGAATTCAACAATAAAGAGATGTCCCAATACTTTTGTCTATATAGTGTACAATATGCTATGAATATGTTACATGTTTAGAAACCTGGATGCAAATCTCCCTCTGATCTTTTATATGTATTCTGAGATTTTGACACGTCCATCTGTCTTAACCCTGATAGTTATCCCATTCTCAGTTATACTTTGATACAGTAAGTGCAATGATGTTTGATTCCCTGAATGATTCCGGTTAAAGTGGCTCCAGGTATACTTTGGCCAAGAGTCTGCTCAGTTCAGTGTTTTAGTGAAGTAGATTTTTAGACAAAACTACTATAGGTTCCCAGGAGAGAAAGGAAACAGAGGGAGAAAGCAATAGAAAGAGATTTGAAGTGGTACTAACTGAGGTTGAAGGCCAAGGCCTGGGAAACAGTGCCATCTATTGATTACTCTTCCTACCTGATACAATGTTGCAACACCGTGTGCTTGTGGGGTTTAACACACACATATACTGCGATCGTAAGCAAAGGTTTAACAGAGCTGTTTCTTTCCGAAGTCCTCATTTATGTATACCTCCCTGTGTGTTATTCATTTCAGACACAAGGTTCACTCAACATTGAGGAACACACTGCAAATACTGTAGCAAATAATGTATAACATAAGTCTGTGAATATTGATTAATAGGTCAATATTTATGCAACAAATGTGGAATATTTGAAAAAAAAATAACCAACAGTGTTTGTTTGTTTATTTGTGCTCTGTTACTATAGTTACTATAGTTTTTTGGCTATAAGTTAAGTTAAGTAATGTTCTTTTTTTTTCTGTTGTCAACCAGGCCGTCCCAAGAGAGGTATCCAGGTCTACAACAGAACTGGCTTTTTGAATATTTCCAAAACCCTGGACTATAACTGACCACAGCTGACCCCAAATCAGATCAGGGTTTTATGTCTCTAATCTGTCACAATGACCTCCTAAACACAAGACCTCAAATCTGTAAGATTCCATCACCAGTTCAGTGATATTGTGATGATATTAATATTTGCCTGTGTTCATATGTTCATTTTAGAATTAAGCGGTTTTTGAAAAATCAAAAAGCATTTAGTTTAAAACTGTTAAATGATGGCAAGAGGATTATTTTAGCGGGTCAGCTACTCCCTTTCAAAAAGCAATGCAGAATGTGTCATCGAAAGCTCACACTAACTGGACCTCAGATCATTAATATGCTGATTCATTCATCAACAACTACTACTAAGCACTGGATCATAAGGTTTACAGGAAGCCTTTCAGTCCAGCAGCTGTGTATTCAGCAGAAGCAGACACGCTCATATGAGTGCATGAACTTACAGACTGGCTCTGACATCACAGTGGTCTGTAGGAGTTTGTGACAAGATTGGATGAGAAAGGACTTATTCACCAGCACCATGGTTGATATTCACAGTGAAAGACATCCGTCAATGCCCAACTGCTCACAATGCTAATTTCTGACACATCTCTGTGAATTATATGCCAGATCTTCGGTGACATGCAGTGACCGGTGTAACTGTGCATCATAGCCCACATTGAGTAATTGTTATATAGAAGGTGGTGATAGCGCAGTTAATACTTGCAATAGAGTCATCAGCATGTAAACACATAGTCCTCACCCACTGATACAGTATACGAGTAGTAGTTGAATATGCAATTTTTACAATACTACTTTACTGTATTGAAGGGCTGTGATTCTTTTCACTAATGAAACATACCATCACCATCCTGTCACATTGTCATACCACTCTGTAATAGGGCATTCATTTAGATCATTTAGGAAGCTTTTACCAATGCTTTCTAAATAATCTATTAATATTAATAACCGTGGGGTTGCCAAGTTGTGAAATTTAATTCATCATGGATTTGGATTGTCGAAACGCATTATTGATAACTTATTACTACTTACCAACTGCAAGGGTTACCAACATTTGTGACAGCATAATTACTAATTTAAAAAAACTGATCTTTCACAAACTGGCAACCCAAATGTTGTTATTATTGGCAGCGCATAACTCATATGCAAAGATTAGTAAATATTAATAATTAAGAAACTCATTATTTACTACTTGTAAGCACAACATAAAGGGTTTGTTATTGATGGTACCAATATTTTTTTCTTAATTTTTTTTTTTTCTTAAAAAATAAAATGTCCTTGTCTTTTAATGCAAAAAAAGTTTGTCATTAAAGGACAAGGTTTAGCATCAAATATTTTCACTCCCGCTTGCCACTTTATCACAGAGCCCAATAATGCCATCTGATGAGCCAATACCTTACAATAGCATCGGATCAACACCAGTGTGTAAAGCGCTTAGGCCTTTGATGGGTACAGGCTGCTTCTCACAAACACACCAGGACCAGTGATGTTTCTGAAGAGCAGCAGGATGTTTTGGATGAGATCAGGCCCAAGCAATGCCCTCACTCTGACATGTGTCAGCCTCGATTCATTTTGACTGCTCAATGCGATGACCTCTCCAACTGTAATCTACCATAACCGGCTCTGACAGATTAACAGAGCTATTAGTGTCTACGTGTCTTTTTAATTCCCTCGCAGAGTATGTTATTGATCAGAGATGTGTCTTTCTGCTGTCTGAACTACTCAATGAGAGAGGTGTGCTTCATGTTAGGTCAAGGCCACAAGGTGTAGTGACACAACAGAGCAGTGCAGTGAATGGTTTGAAAGAATTCTGTGTGGGCACATGAGCAAAACAGGCCCTGATGTGGAAATTACACTCACTCAATGACTTAAATAAATCTTCTTTTGAAATTCTTCTACTTTTTTGAGCAGCAATGCAGCTCTCTCTTCTCTGCAGTCTGCTCATCACTCCATGTGGACTGTTCAACATACATGGATTTTTCCCTGACGGTACAGAGATTTTTTTCCCCTCTCCAGTTATTCTCCACTGTCTTTTGGAGTCTGAAAACTCATCTCTTTAAGAAATACCTCATGTCATCCACACCTCACTGAATCATATCCCCTTTCTCCACACTTTCCTTGTTCCTCTTGTACACTCTAATTGGTTCTTCAAAAAAGAAAAAAATCCCTTCCATTTCTTTCTGTTATTTTTGTTTCTGATCACATTGCTTCCCTCCCTCATGTATATTGTTTTGAGGTACTGGTGGTAATGAAGGTAATGTAGGATTTGATTCTTATTATACTGATGCATGCCTTTGTAGTCAATCTTAGGAAATCACCTGGAAAAACACAAGATGAGTATGTGTTTCTTTACCTCAAATGTGAAAACAAAATATTCCAATGGTATGGTTATTTATGCTGAAAAATAAAGCACCAGTTTGAAGGGAGCAGAGCAGCTACAGTGAAAGTAGGCGTAAGAGTCCCATCTACTGGTCAGACATGCAAAGTGGCGTTTAAAAGTTCTATTGTAATACAATAGTCAAACATAATATTACACCTTAGCTTTTTTAATCTCTAATTTTGAGAAATATTTGATGCATGATGTTTTTTTTACCTCTTTTTACTGGCATGTTTTCAACTTATTTTTGTCATCCATTTATTGTCAACAGACTACAAGTACATCGAACATGACAAAGCAAAAACTTTTTCCAAATGTTTTTGTTAGTTGCAGAAAATTAAATATTTCAAATATTTTTGAAAACTTTTACATTTTAAGACTAAATTTAGCCTCCAGACACATTTTTCGCCTCTAAGCAGAAACCCACCACCACACCCATCCCTTGATGTCTTGGTGCACTGACTTACGTAAGTAACTTGTAAAATAATGCTCGAATGGTGTCCCGTGACATTAACACAAACAACACTGTTATAACAATAGTGGCAATGATGTATTATAATGTGTAAAATAATACAACACACCAACATACTGTGCTAGATCTCTGAGCTGGATAACTACATTTTTTATTTTTTGTCCCTTATTTGGTCACGTTTTAAGGTCAGCCTTTACACAGGGGATTAATACTTCCCAGTTAACTTAACCTTCTTCTTCATCTCTCAAACTACACATGGTAATGCAGCCTCTACTCACTTACAACATCATGCCAGCTGACTTGCAAGCAATGCTACTGCTCTACCTTTAACTGAATGTGAGAGAATTGGGTCATTGTGGGAAAATGTGGCCCCTCAGACTCACTGCTGCCAAATGGTGTAAAACCTGAAGTGACCTGCTTTAATTCAATTTGTCTTAGTAGTGGAGTGCTAGGCTCATGTCTTCTAACCAAGCTGAAGCAGGCTCACTTCACTAGGCACCTGTAACACCCTTGTCTTTGATAATGCCCATTGAGAATGATTGCTTTTTGTCTACTTTATGGTTGTCATGCATGTTTCTGAAGAGAAATGCATGGAACTGTGCTTAATGTTTTATTTTTATTTTTGTAAATCTCTGAACTCCGAAGAACCATTGATTTATCCTCCACATCCACATTCACCAGTGACAATTTCATAGTTCTGACAAATGCCATTGGTCATAAACCTGAATATCGTGAAGGCCTGCGTATTTTTGCATTGTTTTTCCACATTAACCTCTGATAATTTCTGGATATCCTTTATGGTCCTAACTGAAGTAATCTGTGTACAAAGTTCGCCAGCTTTCATTCATATTATGACAAACATGAGACAAAAATTAAGTTAGATCAAATTGGACCTTTATTTGCCAACACTGACACCAAACCTGAAGGGTGATTTAGTTTTAACTTCACTTTATGCTTTGGAGATATGGAAATATTTGTTTATTTTTTTGTATACAGATATCAAACAGGAGCCAAAATTCCCTAAATTGTGTGCTTGGTGTTTGTACTGGTACTAAATGCTGCTAATTGGCTTTTGTCCCATGGGGTTTCTCTGACCCCATCTGAGACCTTATTATAGAGAAGGGGTTTGCATGTGCCTCTGATCCTGCAGCTGTGTTGTCTGAGGCAACAGCTTTTTGTAAAGTCTTCCAGTGCAAGTTGGTCCCAGGTGAGAAGTCAGACTGTGAGAACAGCATCTTCTGAAAAAGCAACCTTGCCAGGACTAGGCAGGCGAAGATTGGAGGGCACCATCTGGGGATTCTATAGGTGTGCTTAGGGACTTCAGTCTGCGGTTTGCTGACCTCAGGTGTTCATATGTCAAGCGGCTGAGAACAGAGTTGATGTGCTTTAAGTCTGAGGATGTGCTCTGTTATGGTGTTTAGGTTGGGGGTTGGGTGCAAGTTCCTGCCCCAACTGATGGATTTCAAGTATTTCAGGGTCTTGTTCACAATTGTGAGACTGACAGGCAAAATGCTGTGGCAACTGAAGTGATGTGGGCATTGTACAATTGTACATAGTGAAGATGAAGTGTGTGTGTGTGTGACAAGTGAGAAAAAGGAAATATTTGGGCCTTTCATTTACATTTAAATCTTAAACTTCTAAGTGATGGGTTTATATGCTACATATTATTTAGAATATTGTTGCACAGTTTTGTCATATCACTCCTAACAAATCACGTCGTTCTTAAACACAACAACAAACACAACAACAAACAGATAAACATTTTCGTTCATGTGAGTAGTCTTCGACCTTTTCGTTGCAGCTTCCGTAGCCACAGCTTCCACATCAACACTAGAGGGTGCTGGAGTATTTTTGTTTCTCTTTGATATTCACTAGGTTATGCAGAATTTAGTTTGAGCACGATCTCATGAAAACAAAACAGCATTTTATGGATTTCAGTGTGAATTAATGTACTTATACCTATGAATTAGTTAAATGACTGTGATATATTTATGTTGGACCTGTGTATTCACCATAGCTCTCTTTTGATTTATCTTTAAAAATCTGTGCACCAACTGGGGTTTAAAATGTTCATTGCAGTTATGACTGTGATGCCTTTGGGAGGGTCTTATTTCAGAGAGCTGTGCAGCACCGACCTTTCCTCAGTTGCTGCTTTTCCTCTCTCTTGACCTCTGACCCCAAGGAAATATCCTCATCTTTACTGACACATTAATCTAAAATTGTGTGAGGGTTTTGACACCTGGTGTCTGCCATGGTGCAGTATGCAGATATGCAGTACCTGAGCCAAGACACTACAATTCCAGTTCTCAAAAAGATCAGGTTATAAATTTATTAGGCATGTGATTCAGAAACAAACCGAGCTTTGCAACTGATCGCATGCTTTGTATTGTTTCCTTAAGAGTGGATTGTTTTGCTAAGTGATTTTCATATAAATGGCTGAGGAGAATTATTCCACAAATCCCTCATAAACTACATTATATTAGTAGCTTACCAAACATACCAGAGGAAACAGTCAGGGGAGGCTTAAGCCTTATTGCCAAGCTGATTGTGATTTTTATTTTAGAGAGGGGGGATTCTTGTCATTGAGGGATTTTCTGCTTTGTCATTCTGTACAGGATTTCCCTCTGCCGGGAGGAAGAGTAGGCCTGCTCCTATTTGCTTTCTACTGAGAGACTTCCTCCCTCAAAGGCTTCTCAAACAATGCATCCAACACAGCTGGCTTTCAATTTTAAGAATTCTTAAGATGTTGTTGGAAACATGCTGGTCATATTTAAATAGATTTGCATGGAATGAAAGAATTAATAGATTAATGAAACCTTGGCGAGCAGACAGAGAAGGTCACTTAAATAATTTTGTTTCTGTTCACTCAAAAGAAAAATTCTCTTCCTTAAAAAGACATTCTGTGATAACGTAAAAAGGGTCATTGCACCATCGAAATACAAGAACGCAACTTAACAATGTAGCTCTCACACCCTGGCTGCCATATCTTTTAAATTCTAAAAAAATCTAGTTTTTCCAGACCTATTGTGACTCTTTTTGTTCTGTTGATATTATGTGATATTAATTTCAATATTGTTCACATGGACCCTGAAAATACTAACTAACTCCTTATAGAAGGAAACTGGGATTCAAATGAAGATCCATGTCTACTGAAAAGTTACAATTGTTTGTCTTACGGTGTTGTTAAAGGTTTGTTTACATTAGCCATGTTTGTAAAAACAGGGTAAAGGTGGCTTGTATTTCAAAATCTGAACTATTCGCATATGCAAAATGCTGTTTATTTTTTTCATCTATGAGTGAACCATTATATATTAAAAAAAAAAAATACATGACAAAAATACTGATTGGCCTTCAAAAACTAGCTTGTCCCTAATTAGTGTTTATAAATTGTGACAAAGAAAAACTTATTAGTTTCTGTCTCTCTCACTTCAGGAATTAGGCTACTGTAGTTGAAAAGTGGGTTAACTCATCCCCACTTTGCCCATGCTACTGCTTGCCCTGCTTTCTGACAAGCTGCAGAGATGGTGTGGCTCAAGTCTGTGCTGTGCTGTGCTGTGCCAGGTGGTGACACACAAGGTAAGAGCCTGGCAGGGAATAATGGTGAGGAACCCACCAGGTGGTGAGTAAAACTGGCATTGCCCTGCAGAATCCAGGCTTACTATTTGGCAGTCCTAGAGAGTCCATCTTATTTGCTGCACTCTGCACCACATACTATATTCATGTCCTAAGGGATAAACCCAGCGGTCCGTCTATGTCTATCTCTATGTGTGTGATATGCTGTATGTATATGCATCTATTTTTGTCTTTAACCTATGTAGGCTTCAGATCAATAAATCACTTAATCTAGCAATTTATCATCTCTGAGTGCAATTTGTCTTGTCAACTTTCTGTTCAAAAATCAATTTTTAGTGTAGGGCGGGCTTATAAAATTTTCTTTAGCATGTGAGCATGGGAGACGTGCATGAAAAAAATAACTAGGCTGAATAAATTGATGAGTAGGCCCAACTACTACTCTTGAATTTCCCTCAGGATCAATAAAGTATCTATCTATCTATCTATCTATCTATCTATCTATCTATCTACTTCCAAGTAAATAAATAAATAATATAAATATTTCTGTCATTCTTTGTATTTCAAATATTCGGTCACCAAGTTGCTTTCAGCTGAGCATCCTGTTGTTAGCACTTGAGGTTCAATTGACAATGTTACATCCACCGTTCTGCAAGCTTTGTGTCTAAACAAATACAGAGTGACATCTTTTAAAGTCCTGATTGTTGATTTGTTAATCTAAATTTTCTGTGATCACTTAACTGCTAACCACCATCCATTTCAACTAGCAAGCTCTCTGAGGTTGCTAACACCATATATAGCTGACAGTGAAGTTAAATTTGTGTTCGACAAGCTGTTACTTATTTTACTCATTTTATTTCTATGTTTATTTTTATGTCTATGTGCACGTTTATTAGATTAAATAAATTAAATACATTGAATTTCAATCAATCAATAAAGCATCTATCTATCTATCTATCTATACTGCCTGGGGTTTCAATTTTAATCTTTCAATGATGATATCTTCCTGGCATTAGGGACAATGAAATTAGCTTAAGCTAATTACTATAGCTAACATTAGTATGTTTTGTGAATCTTAATTAATAATAATAATCTGCAATCAATAAAAACTATGCAGCCTAGTATCTTTACAGTTTCAACACGTTTTAGTCATGAGTAGCCTATAAACTTGATTGTTTCCTGGCCAATTGAACAATGAACAATAGAGAGCATTAGGACCCTGAGGCGGGGAGGCCCCGCCCCCCCCTCTTCTTCTATTATCCACCGATTTGACAGCTTGTGCGACCGACCAGTCACAGAAAGGATGTGAAGTTGGAAAGGAGGCGACTTGCGGTTTTTGGTGCTGTGCGCCCAACTCAACTGAGGTTACTTAGTTATTGGAAAGCCAACGGCAGGTAAACTGCGATGTCTGGCAAACACAGCTGCTCTTTATTCTACACGTTTTTAACCGGATGATCCCGAGTTGGCGTTTGGTTTAGTCTACAGCTCCTGCTTTGTTTAGTAGGCAGACGTATCAGCTCGAGGGTGGGATTCATTTCTTGCGGACTTTAAGATTGTTTCGTATTTGGGGTGCCGTGTTTCAAGTTGTAACGAGAGGCCGGTGCAGCAAGTAGTCAAACTGGACTGTGGAGGCTGGACACTCGCACGTGTTCCTCCTTTCTCCGGCTGCGCACGCACCGTTCATTCAGCTCTCTGTGGATAAAAAGTTGTCTTTCTGTTCGGGATTTTGATTAAAACTGGAAGAGAAAGAGGCAGACAACATGTCGCTGAGCAGAAGTATTGAATTTGAACACTTCGAGGAACGAGAGAAGCCCCATCGGACCCCGAGAACCAACTCGGTCTCCGGGTCCCAGTCAGGGTCCAAAGGCAACGGTCTGGTCCCCAGCCCGGCGCACAGTGCGCACTGTAGTTTCTACCGCACACGCACTCTTCAGTCCCTCACGTCCGAGAAGAAAGCCAGAAAAGTACGGTTCTACCGCAATGGAGACAAATATTTTAAAGGCCTGGTGTATGCCGTGTCTAACGACCGGTTCAGGTCTCTGGATGCTCTGCTCATGGAGCTCACGCGGTCCCTGTCGGACAACGTCAACCTTCCTCAAGGAGTCCGGACGTTATACGCTTTGGATGGAGGCAGGAAGATCACCAGCCTGGATGAGTTGGTGGAGGGTAAGGGCGATGATGTGTGCAACAGCTACGCCATGTGACCACATGAAAGAAAGGGCCTCAACACTTGATTATATTGATGATAGATAATGTGTTAGTGATTCAAACATGCAATTGATTTTATAAAAGCTAGTTTTGCCCTGAGCATCCGCTAAATGGCCCATGCACATATATGCGGACAGACTATGCCAGAAGTTTAAAAGGTCACTCAGAACATATTCATATTTCAAGGACTGGCACTTGATGCTGTCTGCTTAGTGTATTTAATGTCCGTGTTGCCAGTTTGGAAAATTGTCTTTGCAAAAGGTTGCTATGACATCAGTGCTCCTTTTGTGCTGAGATCTACTTTAATACATTCATTTATCCCTGAAGAGTACAGTATAATGACTGCAATGCAGGGCTTCCTTGGCATCATACACATCATTTGCATCATTGACATAACTGTTCTGACATATTTGCCCCAGTGTCACACAGGCAGACCCCTCCTCAGTGCAGCTTTGCTTCCATACAGGCTTATGCTAATGTACATCAGTGTCCATTGATGTCAGCTGGACCCTTTCTTTCACTCTCTCACTCCCTCTTTAGTATCTATTAGTGAGTTGTTTGTGTAGGCTTGAAGGTACTTTGTTTACCTCCAAGTGCTGTCTTGTGTAGGAAATGAACGTGTGATGAATATGTATGTTGTTGTAGGGTCCATTTGTGGTCCGTTGGCTGTTAAAGTCTTTTAAAATGGTCTTACCCTTGGGGCTTGAAAGATGGAAGCTTCCCTGTCCCCAGCCAGTTTCTTTTCATTGCCTTCTTCCAGAGGGATTGGTTTTAATACAAAATGGGTTCAAATAAATGTAGTAAAAGTTCTGAAAGAGATATGTTGAAAGCACAGGTGCACAATTAGTCATTTGGCATTAGTCTCCAAACAGGTTTAGCTGGATGCATTACTATATTATTTTTGAAAAGATGTTTAAAAAAAACAATATGGCGAAAAGCAGTCCCATACTGCAGACACAGAAGGCACATTTGTGCCTAGCCTTTCACTTTCCTGCAGTGTTATTGGCCCTGCAGGGACAGTGACCTCTCAGTAATAAGTTAATCTTCATGTTCAGCCCCAGGGTGTGCCGGCCTGTACTGTGATTTGCCTGCAATCCTCTTTAACACGAGAGGTTACTGCTCTGCCACATGCACTCAGGATCCACTGACCTCGTACTTCAGTCATTATTCTCATATACTTGTCTATTTTCATCTCACATCCTCCTAAAACTTTGGACACTGTACTACACTAATTTCCTATGCCCTGTCCCCTGAGTGACTGAGGAAGATGTAGGCCAGAGCCTGATCTGAATTCTGTGGCATCACTAGTTTGGCAGTTTGTGCAAAAGTTGTTTTGGTGCACTGGATGTGGAACAGAGCACTCTGCTACTGCACTTCTGCACTGATATGAACAGGACATTGTTGCTGAATGAATGAATGAATATCCTGGGTATACAACTGACTGTTTTGAAAGCTTCAAGTCTGACTTGGCACATGATAATATTAAAACCAAATTTACTGGAGATGTAGTCTTGTCAGGAAAAGGCGACGAATATAGCATTTCCTTTATGGCCCTTAAAGCATTAGGAAATTACCTTTAAAACCATCAGCAACAATGTCTTTTCTGGGGACAGTGTCTTAGTTGCTCATTGTTCACCCTCATTCCAAAAGGATAAAAAATTCTAATAATCCTGAGTAAGTTGTGTCTGGAAGTTTCCATTCATATTGAGTTTTCATTGTAAGAATTAGATTTCTTAAATACTGTGAGCACCTCCATTGAAATTACACTATCCAATTGTGTTGCTGTAGTGGCGAAAGTCTAAAGAGTCAGATATTTTAAAAACCTTAAGAAATAAAACAAGCTGCCTGCGTGGCTCAGTAACATGAGGGATGAGTGGGAAAAGATCTTCTTGTGATTTGGGTAAACTCAGACGAGATGCACTGCAGGTTGGTTGAGCACCAGTGTCTTATCCTCTTTTGCTCATCCATCTAATCGGCAGAATGAGGGAACAGTACAGAACGTTGCTGCACAGCTCAGCAGTCTGCCTCCATTGACTGAGACCCTGCTGGGGCTCTTTTGTGTGGAAACCCAGTAAGCACCATTCACACATGTGGCCCTTATGGCTGGATGGGATTACTGAGCCAACCAGTCAACTTTTATATGGTTTTTCCCATAGTGGGGGAGGTAGTTGCACCAAGCCATATCATGAAAGGCTGCCAGTTGTGATTGCTATTCCATTGCACAGCTCAGCAAGGTTAGGTTGTTTACCCTATTGACATGTTGGAGGTGTCGTCCTTGTTGCCAGCAATCCTTTTCAGCTCCCTGTTCCCGTTTGTACTATTCCTCATTAGAATATTTAAAGCTGATCTGTAGATTTGCAACGAGTAGTCGATTAATTGAAATGCCAATCGGATGAAGAAAGTTAGTTGCCGACCGTTTCGATACTGGATTAATTGTCCTGATCATTTTCAAGCAAAATGTCAAATATTTGCAGGTTCTTACTTGTAAGATTTCCCAATTTAACACCCTATTGAACTGCTGAGAAAAGCTACAAGTAGCAGATGCTAAACTGGGTTTAAGAAGAGCTTTGTAGTTTACTACGTGAATAAGTGAGTGTGCGTAACATGCTGACATAAGAGTTCTAGCTGTGATGATGGCAAGTGTGCAAGCCAAGGACCTTCTTCGCACCAACTGGCAAAATAAGTCTTTCAAGGTTGGAAGTGGACAAATATACGAAGGCATGACAACATCAGAAATGTTGTGTATTTTATAGTGTTGTTGAATTCCTGATGTAATCAGCCGCAATGTGGAATGAGTGCTGGGTGGCTGAAAATGGAAATGTCAGCTTACTTATCACAGCCCTAAGGAACCCCAACCTTTTCTGAACTTCAGTGCTCTTGAGGTTTCTTCACGAGGTTTCTTCAAGGGGTAAATGTTAATAATGCGAACTCATGCTTTAATGGATAAACTTCTTGCTCTTCTCTCTGGAGGGGGGAAAAAAAAACACTAATACAAGTTTCTCCACTGCAAGTGCAGTCATTAGAGAGGTACTTCAGTGAGTTACAGTAGTACTGCACTTTCATTAAGTCAGGGTACTCACAGGGGACTGTCCCTGTTGAACTCTTGAAGCTGAATTTAATACCAACTTTTAGAATGAAAATACTCACTAAATACTCATCGAAAATAAAAAGGAGTTCTGTTTCACATCATTTAATTCCAATAATCTTGGCTGGCTCCAGGCTGACACTCAGCTGCATCATGAATGTGAATGCTTTATTGATAGATGAGGTTGTTTCTTGGTGGAAAAACCACCAGGAAATCAACACATTTGACAGTTATAGTACAAATTTTGCTTAGTAAAAGATAGACCATCAAATGTATGCCTGAAACACTTCCTTTTACTACAGTGTTGAATATTATGTCAGCAAAACATTGGACCATACATGCTGGTAATATCATTGGATCACGGGAGGTCACTTCATTGGTGGTTTTCAGATTTCCTTAATAGCATCAGTTTTATGTTTCCTATTTAGTGCCATTGTTTGGGTTTTGGATTAGTGGCAGCTGTGTGGCCACTGCAGTAAAAGCTGGCGGACTGGTTAGACAGCTCTGTTAAGGTTGACCTCATCTGTCGTCCACATGAGGACAGCAGCCAGCGGAGGGGGACTGGGCCTCCCTTCTCGTCACTGATGGACGTCGCACCTGAGCTCTCTGCACCTCAGGGAATAGACTTGTCACCAGTCACCATCTGAGGGCATTTCAGTGTTCTGCCACTGTCCCCCAGATAAATGACAGCCCCAGTTTTATTTTGTTTTAGTTTTCAGCCGTCGCCCAGTCCCCCCAGCTGTGGCCTAGCCTTTCAATTAGTCTTTGGCTAATTGCAAGCTTAATAAAACCAGGTATCATGGGACACACTCTCTCATATGGCCTTCTTAGACTGCACCTCGATTCTGTCTTGACACACATCAGATCGCTAAAAACTTGTTTGGATTTGATTTTCAGTCAAAATGAATTGTTTACCAAAAGATACTGAAAGATCTGTATTGTCTTGTAAATATCCAGAACAGAAATTACAGTGAAGTCATACACATGTGAAGTCTGTAATATCTTTTGTGTATCACAGTGTCTGTGATGCTGAGAGAAACCTACGTGCTTGTGGACGCTTAAATACTTTTGTGACCAGTGTAGCATGAAACAGAATGTTACTTTTTCTCTCTCTCGCTCAGTGTTGAATTTCACATCCAACACTCGGCCTTCACCACCAGACATTCTTGCTGTGGTTTTCATTTACCAGCCAAGCCCCTGTACGTGTCACATGACTTCGTTCTTTGGAGGAAACATTTGCGTGTTAACTGTTCGAATGGAATGCCGGCAGATAAAACAAAATGCTTTGGAGGAAGTCCAGTGCAGCAGCTCAACAATGAGAGAGGACAATGTTACACTGGCCTGGCCTCTGAACGTGCCTTTTTGTTTCAGCTGAGGAATGTTAACTCTTTGTTGGTCAGCTGTTTCATCTAATGCGGACACAATGTTTTATGGTGCATTCAATACTTGTGTGTGTGCCAGAGAGTTGTGTTTTGACTGGCGACCCACTGATTTCTTTCTCCAGGCGAGAGTTATGTGTGTGCCTCCAATGAGCCCTTCCGACGTGTGGACTACACCAAGAACGTCAACCCCAACTGGTCAGTAGGCATCAAGTCCGGCACATCTCGCTCACTCTCCTCTCTCATCCCGCTGAAGAGTGAGCTGCAGCGCGAGTCCAAGGACTTCATCAAACCCAAGCTGGTCACGGTCATCCGCAGCGGCGTGAAACCCCGCAAAGCGGTCCGGATACTTCTCAATAAGAAGACGGCACACTCCTTTGAGCAGGTGCTCACTGACATCACAGATGCTATCAAGTTGGACTCTGGAGCAGTGAGGAGACTGTACACCTTGGAGGGCAAGCAGGTGAGTCTTTCATGATGCATACTTGTATTAGTTTGAAAGGTTGAGCAAACTCATGCAAAACCAGCCAATGGACGAAGGTATACATGTTCTTGCAGTATCCACAAACTCGCTGACTAAAGTGACGTAGCATGACAGTTGAGGGGGGGTTTAACTGTATTGTGTTCAGCGACAAGAGATTGGATGATGTGCATATGAAAACCAGATGGAACTGCTGGGCTGAGCTTTTTAGCTAAGGGTTTTTATCTCCAAAAACCACAATGATTTATAGGCTTCAGCTGTGTCAGCAGTCTAGGTAATTACATTCTGTTTAATCATCCATACATAATTACATGCCACAATTATTTCAACAAAGCGATCATATGGCCTTTTGCCATATCCGTCAGCATGGTTTCCTCCCTACTTCATCCACCCCTGTTAAGCCACGCGAGACTGTTTTTGCTATAATCCTATCCATCTGGGACACATATTTAGTAACATTTCCACCTGAAAGCCTCATTGAGGGTCCCTGGAGTTATGAGATGATGTGAGCTCGAGCACACGTTGCCCCTAATCAAAAAGGTTTATACAACACTGTCTCACCTGGGAGAGATGATTTTTATTAGCTATAATGTTTAATTATGATTTGACAGAATGATTTAACTTTAAATGAGTAAAGCATGTTAACGACTTTACACTTCTAAACATTACAATAAAAAGTCAAGTTTTTGTGGGCTTGTGTGAGGGTCAAACTACTACTCACATTGTAAGTGCTTAAAAGTTAACCCTAAAGAATGAGACCAGACGTAACTAAACTGATGTGACTGTCACCTGTTGTGAAAGTTTAACCAAAGACACTAAACAGACCCCAGGCTGATGAGAGACTGACGATTTAAGGTTGTGTAAATTTCTGGCAAGAATATGGAATGCAAACATGAATGACTTTGATTAGATGAGGAAATAATCATATTGATCAAGACAGGATGTTTTGTTCAAGCGAAAGCAGAAAGACTACATTATTCAGAGCTTAAAGTCATAACTAAGGATTGTATTCATATTTTAGGAAGCTGGCCTGAAATGACTTCTGATTTGTTTTACCTCAGACGCATTGAACTGTGACACACTTCACGCCACTGAAACATTTCTGAAAACAGCTCATGCTGATTTAGTGAGTGAATTACAGAGCTAATTTGTCTGTTTATTGTTAATGGCACAGCAAAAGCACAGGGTTATGATGTCAACAAATGTCAGAAGACATAAATGGAAAAAAATATGGAATTCATATGTATAAACAGAAGTCTTCCATTGCCACTAAAGTGAAAATTGATCTAATTTTCTTTTTCCGAAAGACTGCGCTACAGTCAGATCTGTGTGTGCTTTGGTTACTTGTAGGAGACCCTCTTTGCTATGCTTTCCTGCAAACGCAACAGTAACGGCACAAACAATGTTCCTTTATGAAATCAAGGCTTGAACGTTGTTTCATTTTCTGATGGATTGAACTGCTTTTTATTATTGTTAAAATACCCTAATTTCATAATTGATAAGCTGACTTTCCTGTGTCTGTCAAATGTTCAGACTGAGAAGTCTGACAAGCACCAAATCGTCTGACGTTTGCTTCCTGTGAGCTGACGGGAAACTTTCTAGGATGGACAGACCAGACAAATGACTCATGAGAATAGTGATCACCTCTGACAGTGCCAGCTCAGCATCCTTTCTGTCAAGAGCACAGCACGGTTTCCAGTGACCTGGTTAGCTCATATAATAGTATACAGTCTATTCTCTTATTCATTTACATTATCTTCCTGTGGCAGATGGTCTAGAAATTCATGTCTGACTTGGGGATGTGATGGGAAGTGGAGAACAGATGAATAAGCCTTTTGCTAATCAACAGCTAGCCGTCCCGCTAATCAGTTTTCTTTTTTCTGTGTACTTCTATCAAAAGTTTTCATCCTTGTTTAAAGTTACCAGGGTTGGGTGGGTAGACAGGCTTTTACACAGTTGAGATGGTAAATAATGTTGGGGACTGTTATGTTTGGAAAAAAAACATGGTACTAAAGTTAAATATTGCCCAATAAATGCATCGTTCACAGCTGCGCATATGAATACTGATTCTCCACTGCGATTAGCTCAGTATCATATCTGTGACGCAGAGCCTTGATGTGTCTCTGTTTCCATTTCTGAGTAGATTCCAAGAAGATGATCAGCCACACAGACCAACTGCTTTTTCCAGACATGTCACTCTATGGATTGCCACAAGGACCGGTGCATTAGACTCATTAGACTCACTTGGAGTACATTAAAATACCGTTTAATACACTAATTCTGTTGCTTATGATGCATTTACGTCCACCCTGTTCAGTACATGTTATGTTTGTTTATGTTGAAAGTTGACAATTTGATTGATCATTTGATGTGAGAAGAGGCTGGCATATAATTGGACTGACTGAGAGGGAGAAGCCTACTTGTAACCTTCTTTTTTCCAGACAGGCAGCTAAAGTCTTCCAGACTGTGGTGGTTTAAGTCTCTGTGAAGTTAACGTTTGCAAAAAAGGGTCCTGTCTCATAAACATGAAATTCTGTCCCCGTCTTACTGTTCTGTGACTGATGATGGATGTCAAATCAACCATCGACTCCACAGAAATACATGGTAGAATGAATTCAGTGGGTGATTTCTCTGTAGCTGTTTGTATTTTAAATACATACATTTGTCATTATTAGTCGTGATTTAGGACTTGCACTACACAGTCTCTTTCAATTCAATCCAGTTTATTTATATAGCACCGAATCACAACAGAAGTGATCTCATGACACTTTACGAACAGAGCAGCTCTAGATCATATTATACATTACATGTGTCACATTACATGTGTCATGCTCACGTGTCTGTCACTTTAGCTTCCTTTGATATTCCCCTCAGAGTTTTTAAGGATAAACACATCAACCATCAGTTACAGGAGTCTTTTTCAATAGATGATTCATTCTCTCTGCTGGAGCAGAAATCCGTCAGTTCATCTATCATGTACGAAAGCACGGTAGATACAGCCAACCTCATATGGTACATCATATAGAAATCCTGTCAGAACAAGCCTTTGTGAGATGTTTACAAGCACTCCAGTTGTCTGCTTGTCAAGGAAGCTACAGTCAGACAATGAAAGCACTGTTTTAGATGTGTCAGTATCAAACTAGGAACATTAAGCTTCATTCACGTTGACATTTCTTTCAGTGGTATTCTGTACTTAAACAGCATCTTTATTGGCACATCAGTCTAATTTAGTTTTTGGCAAATCAAATTATGTTCTAGTTTTACAGCGCTCAGGTTTTCTGAGTAAAACACAGCCTGTGCCGTTCAGTCTACATTGATTTTATTGAATTCCGCGTCATGTAACCCATGACTTGATAATTACTGTGCACTCAAAGAAATGCAATCATTTCTGCAGCAAATTCATAGTTTGATCACCTAACATCTGTCTGTGCAACAAACTCATAGCAGCAACAGCAGCCAGACATTGGAAAGACAACTAATTTGCCATAATGTCTGAGTCTTAAAAAAGGACTGTTTGCTTGAGACTTGTCTTACTCTCTTGCCTTCAACAGGACTCCCTCAGAATTAAATTAAGAGTCTAATTCAGAGGTTTAACCCATTCAGTATGTAACCTGATCCTGAGACCAGAGTTGGACACCTGACAGTATTCATAGTATAAAATAAGGCGCTTCAGTTTGAATCTCCATAGTTTGAAAGTGCAAAGTTCCCAGTGCAAAATTGTTGGGCCTGACAACATAATCTTCTTCTTCTAATGAAGTGACTCTTAGTGTATAGAAAAGCACTGGCTTTATTGCTTTCATGTTCTCTCCTCTCCACCTTCTCTTCCCTTCCTCTGCACCACTCTGTTTGAAGAGGAGGTAGAACTCACCCAGACCAAACACATCTCAGTAATCTGACAGCTTGACTTTGCTTGGAGCCCTCTGTCATGCAGCCTCTCGACCCTGATAAGCCTCTTTTCACATCCTGATTGGTGCCGCACTGGTGGGTAGACAAACTAAAGGCACCTTCCTCCACATCATGGCTTACCCTGTGAGGATCACGAATCTCCACTAACACTACTGTAACATGAGCTACAAAAATCTGTCCTGTTGCAGTGATAAGACATTTTTCTGCTTGTCTAATGGATATTTGAGTTGTTTATTTAGCGAAGGAAGGAACACTTAAGTTTATCTGGAAGATTCAAAAGCACCACATTTGGGTATACATGGACAAAGTGATATGCACCCATAACCAATAAAGGCCAAAGGACGGTACTGTACTGCTTCAGACCAGAAGATCGATTGCAGTTTCAGGTTCCAGAGTGTAAGTGGCATACAGCACACTAGACTTGAGCCATCAAAGATAAGTTACGCTGAAAGTTTTTAAATTTCCCCTTTAATATTGTTTCCCATTTATATCAAGCATAGACTGGTTAACTTATCGCTGAATGGATTTTACAGCAGCTGTGGTCTGAGATCTTAAACATGTCAGAAATGCATTATGTTGAAAGTCAGGTTTATAAATATGTAAATCTCTGTATTCCCCCGGATTTACACAATATACATTCACACAGACAAATATATTCACAAATTGCATATGGTCTCCACCTTTCCTGTGAAGCTGTCTTATAAATGAATCAATCCCAATCTTATAAATGATCTCACTGACATACTGAGTAGTTTTCATCTTGCACCATCTTACTTATCCCAGATATTGTTCAAAAGTTTTACTTTTCAGTACTAAAAAGTGAGACCCTTCACTCAGTCACTCATACACCCGTAAACACACACACACGCACAAATGCTCCAAATGCCTTCCAGCAGCATCCTGCCATCTGCTCCTTCAAAATCAAATCACAGGTCCCAGCCACCCGGTCTGCAGGCACTGCAGCCCCCACTGATGTACAGACACACACAAACACACCCACACACACGCACTCAGGACCCCCCCCACGACTCTGGCCACCGCCGGATAATTAGACCTACAAGCTGGAAGAGAGGGTTAAAGTGCAGCTGTCAGGTGTGTGTGTGTGTGTGTGTTTAGGGACATGCATGTGTGAGTGAGTGTGCTTACAAAATACATCTCTGTGCGCTCTCCCTCCTCGATTCAAAGCTGCTCTTCAGACTGAATGTTAATTGTAGATCTTGGTTATCAGGGCCAACAGAATCAGCTGCTGCTTTTGAGAGAAACCCCTGTTTTACATCTCAAAGCTGACTGGGCAGGCAGAAAATAAGATTTCTCTGTTTTTTTTATTGTTCCGTCAAAGCATTCATTAATTTCAGGGAGCAGTTAGCAGCCCAGCACTTGCTAAGTTTTTTTTTTATGCACCAGTCATTTAGAAAAGATTTCAAAGAACTATAGAAATGATGACAAAGAATAGAGGGTCCAGACGAAGAAAGAGAGTTCAAACCTCTGCCTCTGTTCTGTCCTTGCTACCAAGCATTTCTGCAAATCGATTTTATATTCAGCTTTCAGGTAAACGATCCCTTTAAGTTTCGAGAATGTCGTTTTGGACACACTGAGTGTTTGATAGAGACAGGTACAGAGAGGATGCAACGCTGATGACTGTTTGACCTGGTCTGTATTTGAATGGCAGCATTGGGTTTATGGATGCCTCTGGCTGCCACCACCATATCTAAATCCAATGTCTGCCCCATTAAGAGAAAGTCTGTGTGCAGTTTTGGAAAAGCTGGGTGCAGTCCAGGGTTTCTCTCTGCCTTTTACCCAATGTAGCCTTCAGCCCTCTGTGGCCCTGACACATGATAAGTGAGAAATGATCAGTCAGCGGAAGGTACTGCTATTAAAACAGTAGCGATCGATATGTCACATGATGACAAGCGGAAATTACATTTTTCCATTGATGCACATGGATGCTAGAAGTGAATAGTCGATCATTGCATTTGATCTGGAAAACAATTACTTGCAAACTTGTAGTAGTAGTAGTAGTAGAGGTAAGGACGACAGAGAGGTGAAATGTCTTCAAGAATCCATGACTGAGTCCAGCTGTCCTTTGTGAATAACCATGACTTGGATAACTGAGAATCTTCACAGTTTTTACCCACGTATTTAAATTGAAAAAAAAAAGAAATATTCATCCAAGCATATAATAATCCTGAACACAGTTTCAGTATTACTTTCTTTTAATTTCATTTGCTTCTAGCATATTTATCGTAAATCCAAACAAATGAAGTTAGTTCTCAAAGATCTTCCAAGTGTTCAAACCCTTTCTGAATGAAGTGTTTGTTTCATACACTGTCATTTAACAGCCATATGTCGTATGCATATATTCTACACGGAGCCTTCTTAGATTCAGTTTACATTTCACTTACATGTCATCCATCTGCATAAACATAAAGGATTACATTGTGTTTACTTCAGCTTGTTCTAGCTGCAGCACACAGTATTCCTGCCTCCGAGATGTTTTGAAGACGAAGTATGTCCGATAAGTTCAGCGTTATTCGTCTCTGTCCAGAAATGTCTGCCAAAGAAATCCTGAAATACATTTGCCTTTCACGATCCTTTACACTCAGTGATGTTATCAGGAGGACAGTCAGTCTGCCCATTAAAGCAGGGGCCAGAAACAGACTTAGACTGCTGAGCACCAAGGGCTCAAATGCTTGTCTCGGTCAAATCCATGCAAGCCTTTTCGGTACACAAAACAAACTGAGGAATGAGAACAAAGATGGAACTCAGTACTGATAACTAGACACTCTGATGAGATGTCAATTTTGTTTACATCACTGTAGTAGTTAAGTGTAATGTTTCCTCCTTAAGTAATGTTGGTTTTTGAATGAAATTCATGCCGTTTCAGTTGCTTAAACTCAGGGATGGATACATTTTCCTTCTTCTCTTTCTTTCTTGCACATGTTTCTGTCTGATATTCTTAGAGGCGAGTGCATCGGTGCTTCTGCATTCATAAAGCGTGCATAACAACAGCTGAAGGTCACTCACGGGTCTCAGCACTGCAGCACTTTATCAGGGCACAAAGAATGTGACACCATGCTGGGGAGAGGCAGTGGGCAGGAGAACCAGGACCGCTCCCAGCAAACTCCATTTAAAAATGCGCATTTTTTTTTCTTTCTTATCATGTGTTGCTTTCTACAGATGACAGGTCAACACATACATAAACAAACAAGAACAATTATGACGACAAATCAGTGAAACCGTTAAAAAAATAGTATAAAATTAAAGGTTAATAAGAAGTGAGTAGATGGAGAGGAGAGGAGATGAAAATGACAATAAAGATTCTGTCGGTACCCTGAAGGCAACATTGAAATTTTGAGATTTCCTTACTCTCTGTCAGATTCCAAACATTTAACGTATTACATTATTGGTGAATATGGAAAAAGTATTCGCTCTTACCAAAGATGGACCGACTTTGTAACGACCGCCTCATCCTGTCCCTTTTAAGTTAAATATTCTTCAAATTTCTGAGAGAAAGTTGCCCTCAGCAGCTTTGTGAAAGATCTTAGCTTGGAACATTAAGTAGCGTGTGCAGTCGAAGTACTCGTAGTAGAGGTTAAGATTACTATTGCGAGCACGTGAAATGTTTGATCACCAACATGTCATTAAGGTAACAGCAAGCCAGGTCACAGCACACTTTTGCTGGGTTTTTGGAGCACTGACATGCATATGAGAGGCATGAGGATTTCAATTAGCACGTTGCCGGATGCACTGTGGCAACATTTCACACGCTCTCGCTGCAGTACTCTAAACCATCCCGGGCTTTACAGTACATGTGTTAGCAGGGACGAGCTGCTCTGCTGTCTTGTGCCAATAGTTAATGGATTTGCAGTCATTAAGGTGTATGAATTCTGCTCACCCTGTTATCATATGGATGGGGATGATATCATTTACACGCCCCTCTGGCCGGACAGTGAAACACACTGACCGTTAAAGACAGATTAATAAAACTGTCTCCCTCTTTTAGACAGGCTGGGGTCAAGGCCACACGAGGATTCCATCTGACTGTCAGACATGAGCTTGTTTTCAGGGCCAAGTCTGGATTAAACACCACCATTTAGGTCAGCAGCCATGAAATTTGCATGCTCACCTATTGTTCTGTACTGTCATTAGCATACGGCACCGTTTCACACCAGTGCACTGACACCGTTCAACCAGAAATATTCTCAGCTTCGTCCAGTGGTTTGCTTTTGTTTATTCTTGGCTCCCAGATGAATCACGAATACGGTCTGAATGGCTAGCTGTGTTTGGTAATGTTGCAAGTCATGGAAAATACTTCTTGCCTGGTCCTGCAATCCGTATCCAAAAGGTAATCCACACCCTCCAGTGTGGTTACTGATGTCCTTTTCAGGGTCTAAGATGAACGGGGGAGTATTGTCTGTTATAATATAAAGCCTTTTATAACCTGATTTATGGTTTTATTAAAAGACGTGACCAATTAAGAGCTTGACAGTAAAAGATTAAATCAGTCAAAAAGATGAGGCCTCAGTGTAACATGGTCACTGGCCTTTGGCGATAAAAACCTGCAAATCCAGAATCCCCCTCTCTTGTCCTAGCAGATGGCACACACTCACACACACACACACACACACACACACACACAGATATCAGTGCCATCAGTGCTTTCCCCCAGTCTCGGTTGGCAATACAAACTCACTTTATTGTGTTTATAAAGCAAAAGTGCCTCTTCCACGTTTCACAAGTGCTGGTATGATACCCTGCGTTGACAAACAGGAAAATACAAAGGCTGCGGACGACACAGAGCTGGGGTGTCATGGAGCACACGGGGCTGTCGGCTGTGCAGAACGTGTGGAGGCCACAGACGGGGAGGGCATCCATTGTGTGCTGTGTGATCTCAACTGCTTGTTTTTTGTTTCCTTTATCCAGGCCTGGCCCTCATCCATTCTTTGCAGCAGGCCTTTCACTCTCCCAACGGGAGAGCTGACATCACGCTATGGTTAGCTAGCATTCAAACCAAAGCCCACACACTATTGTTTGTCTGGTTGAGTTTCATCACGCTAACAGGCCCAGATTGCCTCAGCAAGTTCTGGCAGATTGATGTGATGAATATTTTTGCGCAGGGCAGATCATGAGCTGTACGTCTAAGTGATCCTGACAGCTGAAACTCGTATCTGATACCGTTGGTGGAGTCACATTTGCTCATCACACAGCGTGTCTTCTTTTAGTTGTCTTGAGGTGTGTCCTGGCTTACCGGTGTTGATGTTAATGTTAGTGGGCAGTTTTGCTTTCATTGTTATTTATTTATTTCACAACCATGATAGTTACATTCTAAGAGACATTAATGTGGGACTTGGGTGAATTTTGCTAGAACTGCAGTATTTTATTTTGAACATTTATCACCCAGCAGCCACTTTAAGTGCAGTAACAGTGCTGGGTTTTAATTGGAGACTAAGTATTATGTAAACTGGCAACAAAACCTACGTTTTATGCATCTCTTGTGGATCTCTCCACATCTCAGCAAGTTTTCCTGTCTAAATGAGTGTGAGGAAATCTACTGAGGCTCATTCAGGCTAAAAGTTGTGTGTGCATATTTAGGCTTCTACTCCCACTCTCTTCACTCCTTCTTGCACATCTCCATTTCAGTATAAAGTGCTCAGTGCTCATGTACATTCGGATAGCCTAAGGTTATGTACTGTAATGTCTCTCTCTCTCTGTGTGTGTGTGTGTGTGTGTGTGTGTGAGCGAGACAGAGAGAACCAGGCGGCTATGAAATGTGTTGTAGGCCATCCGGCCACTGGCTGGTGTGAGGCAAAGTTCACAGCACTGCCTTGGAGTGTCAGTGAATTAGTCTAGGAATATTTTAAAACTTGTCCATTTGAATTCGTCTTTTGTTCTGAAGTGCTTTTGCCTTCAGTATCTCCATTTGAAATATGACTCCTGAATTAATGAAATCCTGTGTATGAAAACCTCAAGGAAATATTCTCAGCGGTTAACAGCGGTTTGAAGGTTCTTTTACACGTGTGTTTATTGTTGAATGTTTTAGAGGCTGAAAGCAACTTGAATTTGTGAACACAGACACAAAAAAAACCCAAGCAGGATATTTAGTGGCTAATGGTTAATGCAGCTAATGTAGTGAATCCGCAGTAGTGAGTTAATGATGGGCTCGGATTTCTCATCGCTTATTTTTGTGCCACTGCCTCTCCTTGGCTGCCACACGTGCCTGAGATTTACTTCTCTAATCCAGAGAAATTAAACTGTCTCAGAAAGCAGCCTCTGTCTGTGGGTAAGAGTTCAAATAGAGTTACTAATCTGATTGAGGCTTTAGCTGAAGCATCGCCCTGACAAACTTAATTGGCATCTAGCTGCCTGCATGTTTTCAAGTACGTGCCAGTTTAAGTGAGAGTTTAAGCTTGTGTAAACCTTGTGTAGACCTTCAGCAAGGCAGGCAGAGATCTGTCTTTCTCTCACTTTTTCTTTTTCTTTTTGCTTGTCCCCTCTGACCTCTACTCACCTTCTCTGCCTCTTGCTCATTTAGCTCAGGGTGACGAGCAGCAGTGAAGGAAGTTTTGGAAGTAAATCGGGCTAATTGTAACCAGTGATTACTGTGATCACGGTCCTGTCATCCATCAGATGGGGACTCTTTACTTTCTCCTGTGTATCTTGGTCGGACAAGATAACACTTGGTTCTTAAAGTATCTGTTGCCTTGACTGTATGGGAACCTATTAACCATTTTTATTTGAAAAACTATTCCAACTCAGATCATTGGTTTGGGTTTGGTTATGTTCATTTTGCACTTAAAGTTTTAATGTTTTAAAAGGGTAAGGGATTTGTAATTGATCTAATAAACTGTTTCCCTACTGCTAAATCTACATAAATGAAGCCCTTGGCCTTTACTTCCTCTGTTGCTAAGCTTAGCAGAGCAGAAAGTACAGCAGGAAAGATGGAGGGCACAGACGGTGGATGAGAGCAAGAGAAGGTCAGACACATTGGGGGGGGTGACACAACTTCAGTTTACCCTCAAGACACGTCACCCAGCCAATCCAGAAACCGGCGCACAGTTCGCTTCACTGATTGGCCGAGACAAGGCCTAGCAGGACAGGGCTGGCGATGGAGTGCCATTGGCTGTTTATCCTGGCAGTGGTTGACAAGAGCAAAGAGAAACATGGGCAATGCAGTCTGACATTCATACCCCTTTTTTACTTCTTTGCTCCAGTAATCTGCTGAAGAGCTTTTGTTGTTTTTAAGGACAGCTCCCTATTACGGTCACAACAGCATACATGTTTTTACGTTTGAACAGCAAGCTTTAATTTACGGCAGAGGATATAGGTCATTTACAGCAGGAATATACATATGCCTCATCGTTTATACTTCAACTTTATAGATCATAATCAAACAGACACGCTTCTGTGCGATGCAGGGATCCACAAACAAGATCCTGTTGTTAGATATGGCAGTAAGAATGAAGAACAGCAGGACACTGGGAAGCTGGAGGGAGAAATCAATCCGCACAGCCAACACAGCAGTGAATAGCTGGAGGAATCACGACCACCAGCGGTGACATCATGAGTCACCGCTGGTGGTGTTGATGGTGATGGTTATGAGAGCTCGGCAGATCGTCAAGACCACCTCATCATCGTGATGGATGTGATTGAAATGTGACTGTTCATTAGCTGATGCCAATCATTTGCCAGTGCTCGTAAAGCCACAGTGTGCAAGATTTTCATGTGATTACACCTGAGTGTGGTCAGGCTTCTGCCTCGTTGTGACCGCAGTGAGCTCTTCTGCATCATAGCAGCAAGTCAAATCTCAGGAGGTCAGCAAAGAAAAGACTTTTTAACTGCTGTTGTGCTGTGCTTTAAACAGTTAGTTGTTTTGCTGTAATAACCCTGTTAAATGGTTGTACTATATTATGTAAAATGTGTTGTGTTAATATAATATATTATTCGCTGGTAAGACTTCCTCCCACACACTTCACCTATTAGTCAGCTCATAAATGTGTTATGGTGATCACACTGCAATCACACATTTGTTGAAATAATTTATTCTTTATTAAAGTATTCAGTCATTTTAACCAGAAAAGGACTTTGTCATTTAATATAATTTCTCCACCACTTGACGGCCTGTCATTTTTACCTTTTAAAATGGCACCATTTGTCTCCGTTTCCACTGCGTCCTCCTGAGCGTCACAGGCCAGTCGAAAAGAACTTTATCACAGTTTACACTTTATCACCATCAGTGCTATCCTTTCAGAGAGGGGGAGAGAGAGAGAGAGAGAGAGAGAGAGAGAGAGAGATATGTGTGTAGTGGTGAAAGTAAATGAGATTACAACCAAGGGCCAAGTTGAACATTTTTGGGGAATCACCCTTATTAGCTTTCTGGTGAGGTGTTAGATGAGCTGCAGCCAGATGATGGTTAGCTTAGCTTAGCACAAAGACTACAGAGAGCTCTGTCAGTAACAAAATCCTCCCAGGGCATCCAAAAACACTTTGTAACACATTAATTTAAAAAAAAAGAAAAAAAAGAATGTATATGTATATATATATATATATAACAACTAAAAAATGCAGTGGGTGAAAAGGCCAATGAGGAATATTATCTAAAATCTGCATGTAAAAGTCTTTCACTGTCACTGCCTTGCAGCACATCAGAGTCCGGTTTTGACACATTTGTCGGGTAATCCGTGTGGGCTGTTGCTATGGTAATGCTAACACCTGTGCCCTGACAGTATGGTGTGGCCATCAGCTGCCAAGTTCCACAGTAAGAGCTTTTTTTGAAGCATGGCATCCACTCCAACTATGTCAAAGCTTTGATAATCTGACACAGTTCAGTATGGACACATGGTACACAGATACATCTGTGTAAAGAGGCCATCACTTTGTTCCAAAGATTAGACAAAGAGGGATTATTAAGGCCATGATATGCTGTTTTTGGTTATTTATGAGGATGTTACAGATACTGTATCCTGTCTCATTTTTAATTCATGCTGTGTGAATGTAGGACATGCAGAGGTGTCATGTGAAGTGACTTATTTATTATTAATGAATGTGTAAATAAGGCCTACTGTATGTTTATTTGTGTAAAATACTCCACTTTTGCTATTTTAGCCATCAGATGTCTCACTCCTACTCCACTTCTGTTTCCTTTTCCGTCAGCCTCCAACTCTCCTTTTTACTGTGCAGATTGCTCTTCAGTAGCCATTTAGCTTTTTCTGGTCCACCAGTTCTTCTGATACCCACCTCACACACACACACACACACACACACACACTTCTCCCACTGTGTCAGCCCCTAATCTCCCCTAGAGGATCCATCTGCCCACAATCTTCAGCCACTCAGTACTCCTCCTCCTACTCTTGTGTCAAAAGTGTGTGTGTGCATGTACATAGCGTGCATATGTCTGGCAGTGTGTGGGCTCACTTGTGTGTGGTGATGGTGGTGTGTGTGTGTGTGTGTGGGGGGGTGATTAACGGATCTTTTCCTCTTTTGTCTTTCTACTTGTCCACCTACAGCAACAGGGGGATAATCTGTGTTTCTGTGTGTGTGTGTGTGTGTGTGCGCGCGCACTATAAGTAACTCCTGTTTCTGTCTCCAAGGGTGGGGTGTGGGTGTAAAAGGAAAAGCGGTCAGATCTGCAGAGAGAATGACGATGACGGTGTGACACAGACTAGAAAAAGCAAGACAAATGGCCCTGCAGCACAAACTCTGACTGTACTGCTTTTCCTCCCATGACTCTGCACTGACTCGGCAGTATTCTGAACGTTACAGCGCTTCGACCTTCGTACTGTTGTTGTGCTCTGTGCCTCTATCATGTACACTCAAACGCATGCAGAGTCACACAGTTTAAACCTCACTGTACCACACACGTCACACGGCCTGATTTTAATTGGCCTATTTCAATGAGCAGGGAGTGAAACAATTATTTCACACCCAAAAATACCTCAGTCACACATAGGCTAAAACATGTGCAGTAACATGACTGAAAGCCAGTAGAATCATGAAAACTAATGGAGTAGGAACACTGATGAACCAAACTCCAATCACTGTTTGTTGTTTGTCTGGAGCTGCCTGCTACTATTCACATTAACTGAATGCGTCCTTTAGCAGTGGCAAAAAATGTACTCAAGTTATATACCTAAGTACAATTTTGAGGTACTTTTACTGTACTTGAATCTGTGGTATTTGTGCAAAGTGATATTATCATAATTTTTGCTGCGCTACATTTTTCCCATGGCAGGAGTTCCGAGTGCAGATGCAGATTTTTCTTTTACTACTTTTGCTTATTTAAATGTTCCAGTTATTTCTTTCAGTATCGACCCTGCTGAATCTTCTCCATTGTTCTCCTTACTTTTCATCCTCCAGATTACCTGCCTTCAGGACTTCTTCGGGGACGATGACGTTTTCATAGCGTGCGGCCCGGAGAAGTACCGCTATGCCCAGGACGACTTTGTGTTGGATCACAGTGGTAAGGCATCCACAGCCTTTGTGACTGGTAGGCCTGACTTAGACTAACTAAACATCCGTCTCCGTGTGTGTGTGTGTGTGTGTGTGTGTTCACCGTAGTGTTCTTCCTCACCTTTCTTCACTCACTGCACTCTCTTTTCCTTTAAGAAGTTGACAGCAGGATATGAGGTTTCTGTGTGTGTAAAATGCTGTCTTCTTACAGGATTCTCTTTCCAGTTCAATTCAGATTATTTGAATTTTGTGAGAGGAAAGTGAACTTTTACGTTACATTACAGTGAAATTTAATCTTCATATTTTATACTGTATGTGCTGTACACAAACCAGCAGATCCATTCGCTGCCCCAGTTATGTAGAATATCACCCAACTTTGGACGACCTTGTGGGAAGGAAGAAGTTTATTATAGTAACATTCCAAAGTGTTGACATCCTCCTTAATGTTTTTTTTTCTTGTTTGGTCAGATCAGCTAACAACAGGGAAGCATATCCTAACACGCTGTGTTAACCATTACTGAGTGATGGTGGACTGGTCTTATTCAGAGATAGTTTGGACCTTTCGTCCCACTTACACCCCAGTGCTCCACTTATTTAGGAATGAGGTCTTTGAAAGAATAAAAAAGGCACACTGTACCCTCTGCTGAAGGTACAGAAGCTGCTCTTCCTTTTGCAAAATAGGTCCAGTACCCAATCTGCTGTTGAAACCTTGGAAAGTTTCTGTGTGTTCACAAGTCTCATATAGAAAAACGCTCTTAGGAGTATATTCAAGTTATGACTTTTTGTGCTAAAGGTATTGTTAGATTTTTGAAATCCATTAATATATGTGAAGATGTTTAAATCTTATTGTAGTAGTGACTGAGTGAGCAGCCATGAAGCCAGTATTTCTCAGTATAAAGAGATTATCTCCATTGGAGAGATGCAGCTAAATAAAAAATAAAGAAACAGCGAATACAAAATAAGAAAAAAAACTGATGATGTATTTACTTATGTCATATGTTTATAATCAGAGAGGAATTTTCCCTCACTGGAGGGTTTGTCCCATAAAATGATTTGGTCTCTGACAGCAGTTGTACCATCCTGAGAGCCCTTTTCAATCGGTCGATGAAATGTATGTCTGATGAAAAATAGCACAGGGAACACATTAGAAATACACTGTGGGTGTGCGTTTGTAGGCAAGTTTTAAACTTGTCGCCGCCCACGCCCTCATTTACAAAACCCTGTCCAAGTTTACCACAAGCCTCTATACAACATCTGCTCTTACTGCACACAGCGCCACCACTAAACCAGCTGTGGCTTGCAGCAAACACCATTAGAAAGAAAACAAAAAAAACTTGTATGAATGTATGAATGAATGTAACAATATTTGTAGTTGTAATCACATGAAGTTTATTTATGCCTGATTTATGTTCTTCTTCTATCCATTTCCTGGCAGGATTACTTCCTACATTACAGTGTTGTTTATTCAATAAAATGTTATAAATTGTCGCATTTTGAAAGTTGCCTGGTCATATGGATAGTCGTCTTTACATATCCTTTAATCAATAACTTCTTTGCAAAATAAACAATAGGTTCTAGAATCATACAGCATACCAAAAAATATACTTTTAATATAACATAATCGAGTCATTTATTCGTTCTGCTGTGCTTTTTAATTTGCTTTGACTGAATACTCTGTTCTTTGCTGCCTCTCCGGCCACAGAATTAATATTTCCAGGGTCGTATTCCTGTCACAGCAGCATAAATGTGCTACATTAAGTCTGACTGAGAAGAAAGAACAGATTTGTTGATAGAAGAAGGTTAATATATACGATGGTGACCCTGAGCGTGTTGTCTCCCCAGAATGCAGAGTGCTAAAGTCATCCCACGGCCGCTCTGCTACTCCGAGCCGGGTAGCGGGTAAGAGCCCCGGACCCTCACGACGCAGCAAGTCTCCTGGTGCAGGTAGGACTCAGGACTGAGCTCACACACTATACACCGTCTGGAAACTGTGCTCATTAACCCTGTCAAATGAAGAAGTATTCATGCATAGATGACATACTAAGTCCCAAGCAGACAATCTGAAAGGTCAAGTGTTGCATATCAATGCCTTACATGACACTCAGAAATAGCCCTTTTTGTTTGGCAGACTCATGCTCAACCCTCAACAGCTGTGACAAGTGACTAAGCAATTTGTGTAGTGCATTGAGTGATGGTGACATTATGCTGAGTAATTAGTGTTCTACAAGCCATTTTGTCAAGTAAAGACAAGATCTATGAGAGGCTGACAGTTTTGAGTGTCTGTAGTCTTAATTTAGCCTTTAGTTCAGCCAGTTGTGATGTGATTATATAATCCAATCTGCCTAATTTTCTTTTTCTTATTGTGGCGCTGCAGCAAGACAAACTGTCCACTACTCCACCAGTCACTCTCCAATCAAATCGCCAGGTGAGGCCGCCGATGGTGTCATATACTTTGATTTACTAATGAAACAAGCTTTTTACAGCTTTAAGCCTTTCTTTTTCTCCCGTGAATAAAGGCTGCTGGTGTGTCTGCTGATGATAATTATTCCCAAGAATATGAAATGATGTTGGCTAGTTTTTTTTGCAGCCCTACCAACCAGTCAAATGTTCCAGCTGTCTTACAGTTCTTGACAGGAAACATCTGAAACTAATGAGGAGTTGAGGGCAAATTGAGGTTAATGTTAACACTGTATGTTCATGTGATAAACATTGTACATGCTAGATATTAGCATGTCAGTATAACATGACTGATTTTGAGCTGCCAAGTGGGGAAAAACTTTTGACTTCGGCCTCCTGGTTGTACTCTGAGCGCATATTTTTGACAACTGCAATATAAGACGCCCTTTCCAGTAATAACATGGTCTTTCCTCAAGGGCCGCATTCAGACTAGACCGCCAGTACAAACTTGTTTTCTGGTGTTAAATGAGCTCTGTATCTAAACAGTGTCAGTTTATTGTCTTGTCCGTTCTTCTCATTTGTTCTTTCTCTTCCCTCCTGTGATCCACACTAGACTATGGAATGCCATTTACTACACACATCTGTGCAATTTGAAAGCCAGCTGCAGCAGAATCCACCGATTCGAAGACACGAACTGATTAGACTCGATCTTCAGCTGTGTTAATTAAATCCTGCCCTCGCTGAGTAGTTAAATCGCAGCTGAGGTGCTGAAAAGTTAAACTATACTTTTAAATCGTTGAAAGCTAACGTCATGTACCGTAATATGGGTGGGTTAATCTCAAATAACACTTCAAATGCTCCTTTACAAAAACGAGCTCACCCAGAGAACACCCAGAGGAAGGTTAGCGATTGTACAGTGACAACAAAACTCGCTCTGTAGGCAGTGTGAAGTGATTTTCCTCAGCTCAGCTGGGTTTATGCAGAAGAAGAAAATGTGAGTTTCAAGTCTGACGTGTTATGTGTATGTATTTGTGCCAGAAATCAAGAGAGCGTGAGGCAGAAATAGTCTGTTCTTGAGAGAATGAATCACACAAACAATAGAAGGTCTCATCGCTGCTGTGCACCTCGTGTTACACAGTATAGTATGGATACAGTAGGTGTCACATAGTAACATGGAAAGTAGTATTAATACTCAGACATTTACTCCAACAAAGCCTGTTTACAGTGTAAACTGCACTAAATCATTTGAGTGATACACACATTTAATTTAAAATCCTGTGCATTAGGGTACAGCAATTGATGAGAAGTAACAACAGCAGCAGCAGCAGCAGCAGCAGCTTAGGCCTGTAGATGTCACCTGCTGCTGATGTGCGCCATCTACAGGCAATGAAAGTAACTGATTTTGTGTTAGGGCTGCAGGATTTTTTGTTTGTAGCTGCTGTTTGTTTTTGTGAGATTGTTGCTTATGATGGAGATTGTTATTGTAGCTTTGCTAATAGATGGTAAAAATGTTTAATGCTAATCCTTGAGAGCACACATAGAGGAGACCAACAGAACAACAAACAACAACAGAACCAACAAAAATATGCTCGTAAAGCCAGTTACCTGGAGGTGGCACACGTGGTGAGGTTGCAGCAGCGATTACACTCCAAGTGGTGACATCAGCATCTCCTTTTTGTCAGTATTTAGTAGCAGTAGTCTGTCTTGTGTACATTTTTGAATATTACATAGAAGTACCACAGAAAAGCACCTTCAAACAAACAGTGTGTGTCCACACAGACACTGGTGTGTTGACAAAACTACCAGGCATAAAATGACTTTCCCCTGTGCTTGCATGTCTCCTTGTTTTTCCTCCACATAGTAAACGGTGTTTCAAGCAGCCAGATCTCGACTCCAAGGTCTACCAAGTCCTCAACTCCGTCTCCCACCAGCCCACGACCCGTCCCCAGTTTTAAGGTAATGCAGTATATCATGTCCACACACACACACACAACATGCAGCTGCACTTGAATGTATTATTTACACAGTACAGTATATGATTTGTACATCACATACTGTGGGTGCACGTTCACACTCAAAATCTCATACGCTTGGGGGACACAAGACGGAGCAAAGCAAATTTCTAACAGACACAGATGGACAGTGTGAAATTTCTGAGCAATACTGGCTTTCGTGAAGTGGGCACAGTGTGTACGTTTTTGTAATTGACTATTGCAATTTATCTCCTGTGGGCCCACTCAAAGCGCACATCAGGACAACTGGAAAAAGGCCTGAGCTGTCACACAGATGTACAGATAAAATGGATGGATGATGTTAAAGGTGCACTGTGCAGGTGCAGTTCAGTTTACGTTTGGTCTTCTCACTATTGAGATTTGCTTGTCCTTAAGGAAAAGTGCATTGTTTACATCCACATGGAGCTGGCAGACTTCTCCTTTCCCTTCCTCCTTGTCTTTGTGCATTATCATCATCTCTCTGTTAGAGGAGAAGTGGGAATGTGTGTTGCTTCCCAGGTGTGCTTGTGCGTATGTGCGAGGTACAAGCAAAGTCAAGGTAACCTTACTCATCAAATCATCAGTCTGTAGCACGGCCAGTGGTCAAAAACACAGATAATGTAAAGGTTTCATGGTTGGTTGTCAGTCCTCTTGAAAATATTTTAAGCTTTACTGGCTATAAAGTGCAGACCTGCCACCTCGGAGACCCCAGAGGCATAAATTAAGGCGGTTCTTTTCAGGTTGGGGAGAAAGGCAAATCATAATGACCTACTTATCACAAAATTATGAAATAAATGCTGAAAATGATGAAGTACCTCTGTGTCAAGTCATGGCTTGACATACATGGCTGTCAGTCAGTGACTTGACTGTACTAATCTGATTTATTGATGGATTCTTCAGTAAGCTGCATGTTAGTCCCAAACTACAGAGTTTCTAAATGCTTCAGCCAGCTGGCAAACCTCTGCCAGAGTGCCACAGTGCCTCCCTAAGCCCAGTCAAAGACTTATCCATCCACATTCATTTGGCAGGATATTAGATTTTTATGATTTACTGACAGCTTTAAAATTCACTGGCAAAGAGGCTGAGTGGAGCAACGTTTTTTGAAAAACTAAATGAGGAAGCAGTTCGTTGTCAATGACATATTTCACTCGCTCACTGAAACAGTTACGGAAGTGGTCAGGTAAAAGAACTCCACACAAAGGGAAAACCTTTTTTATATATATAACTGTGAAAGAGAACTTGAAGATGTCTTATTTCTATTTTGGTTCAGAGGGCTCCCATTTTAGACTAAATAATAGATCCTTACTGTTAATGTACATTATGCTGCAGTAAGGGAACGAACTCTGCTGTACATAATGGAAAAGGTCTTATTTTAATGCCGGTGACGTGCATTTATGGCTGACATTTCAAAAATACAGTTGTAAGATGTTGAATTGCTACTGCCGTGCTCTGCACAAAGGCTGCACTTAACGGATTAATCATTTATTTGGAGCCATGATGGTTTTATGGATACGATGAGAGGAGATCTGTTCCAGAAGCTCTGACACCTTGTACATTTTGAAGGGAAAGCTTAAATGTAAATTTAGGATTTAACGTGCAGTCTGTACTGTTCACAAAATGTAAGCAGCAGTCGTTACAGATGATCTCACCGTATTTTACAGTTGGTACAGCTGGGTTTTCTAGTTTAAGAGTATAAAATGTTACTGACTCTTCACTATTTTTCTGAGCATAAAACTTGTGGAGCTTAATAAATTATATGTTTTCAGTATAATACTCATTAACGAGTTTCCTTTTCATGCCGGTTGAAACAGTTTCATGTAAGAGAGTCGTGTCTGTCAGAGCCACCAAAAAAATCATCAATGTTTTTTCCATGTGCAGCGTGTTTTGTGGGCGCCTTTGAAGCGCAAGGTTGTCATGGTGATTTGTCTGTGGGTTTTGTTTCAGGCCAGGCGCTCATCTCTATTTTTGTTTGTCTTTGCATCCTGCAGATCCCTCCGTCACATCACGTCTCATCGCCGAATGTAAATGGCTCGGTGAGCAACCACCAGGAGCAAAGCAATCGACTGAGTCCGGAGGGTACGTCCTCTCCTCTCCTTTTTAGTCTGAGTTGTTGGCCTGATTCGCCAACTAAAACCACACTATTGCATGCATTACTTCAACTTGTAGCGTGTGGAAATGACATTGACTATCACATTAAAATCGCCCCCATCTTTTCCAATTAGAGCAAACTTCAGAATTTGCTTACGCAACAAAAAGTGGCAAAAGAGTAGGCCTCATGTGGAGGATTCGAATCAAATATCCCAGTGCTGTGTGAGCAGATACTTAACTAAATGATTTTAGGGCTTTATCTGTGTGTGTGTGTGTGTGTGTGTGGAGACATAATACTGCTGTCAAGTTCACCAAGTGCCACTGGAGGACAGTTAGAGATCACTGTACGTCTTGGTGCTTGTGTCTTATTTTGTTGCACAGCGTGTGGTCCATTAATTCAGTCTGAGAACTGCTTGAGTTTCTGCCAGAGCTGCTTTAGTTTTGTTAAACAGCAAAGCCCGACCGTCGCTATTTATAACACCTGTGTCTCTTCAGCAGTTAATGGTAACCGCTACCCACCTGCGTCCACCATCTCGGAAAAATACAAGGTTGGCAAGATCATTGGAGATGGCAACTTCGCTGTGGTCAAAGAGTGCGTGGAGAGGTAAGTGAAACACGTTCGGTCACGCTGGAGATGTTTAATGCACGGCTGGCGGCTGTCTGCAGTGATCGCATGGCAGGGTGTCGTGTCGAGCAGCTTAATGAGACGTGCATCACGTGTGGTAACTGCTCCATCAGGGTTTTTAAGTCCTGATGACAGGTATTGTGGAGACGGAAATATCCCATGGATTAAACCCAGCGGTGAATTCACTTCATTAGCCTTTTAATCTCTGAGTCAACACGCTGCCCAGGCAAACGGGGGAGATAATGATGAGAGGAGGCCTGTCAAGTGTGTGTGTGTGTGTGTGCTCATAATCTGATGCACCTTCCTGGAAAGTACTAAAGGTTCCCCGTGGAGTATCTGAAAAACACTTATGTTTATGCTAAATATTTCTACAAGTGTGCATAAGAGAGGACTAAGAAACACGTTGAATCCGTTTTCCTTCCTCAGAAAAAACATTCACTAATCCAAATTTCTAAAAGTGGCTGAATATAATCTGAGCTCGCAGGTGCCCTCACTAACTCTCTGTGCTGGCATTTGCAATTTTCGGTTATGAAGAAAGACCATGAGAAGCTGTATTGTTTCTAAAGGTCCGGAAAGTTCTGCATTGTTTACATTCGCATCCTCCAGCCGTACACTGGTTAGGAGTCCCTTTCTGTTGCTGGTGCTTTGCTATAATTCTTGATCAGTGGGATAGTATTGAACTATCAGCAGTATTTGCGTATTGCATGATACTACTCAGGTGATACAAACAAAACCTGCTCAGGAAAACACTGCTCCACAGCACCACTAATGTTGAAAAACTCCCCCAGGTACCTTTTGAGGTGAGGCTCTTTCATTATGTGTATTTTGAAAGGAGAAACAATTTTAAAAAAGGAACAACTAAAGAGTAACTTAAATCTGAAAATCCTGGTTTTGAGTTACTCTTTAAGTGCGGATTCTCAGATTCTTGCTGAGCCTGCCTGTATTTGCACTGTACCTCTGCTTGTTGTATAAACTTGGCTGGTACAGCTAATTTAGCTTTCCAGTGACTCTGTTGCAGTGCTCGTGCTCACTGTAACGGAGGCCTTTTGGTCAGCGCTTTGCATTACGTGCGTAGCTGCGGTGTCAGTGGTGTTTTTATTGTTTGCTCTTGTTTCATTGTTTCTGCACAGGTCCACAGGTAAAGAGTTCGCGCTGAAGATCATCGACAAGGCCAAGTGCAGTGGAAAGGTCTCACTCTGATTTATTTCCCCCTCCCCATCACCTTCTCCCATTTCCTCTTCTCTTCTCTTCTCTTCTCTGTGTGAATGGTGTTCAGGCACTTGTAAGGGCCACATGTTAGTATTTTCTCAGATATCCTCTTATCCCACACAGTTAGACTAGGCCACCAGTATTTTAGTTCACCAACTTATCTTCACGCCGTCGCACACAGAATTGCACACGCTTGAAACACAGATTCAGCCAACAAGGCAGCGTCTTTGTATTGGCGCAATGGCTCAGTGTGTGTACATCCTGTGTACTGGAGGATACAGAAACATACTCACTTGGATTATTTGTGTTGGCGTGTGTCCAGGAGCACCTCATAGAGAACGAGGTCGCTGTGCTGCGGAAGGTGAAACACCCCAACATCATCATGTTGATAGAGGAGGTGGACACATCCTCTGAACTCTACTTGGTCATGGAGCTTGTCAAGGTGCGGTAGGGGCTAACAGGAGGGCGACGTCGATGCACCGTTCTCATTTCTCTGCTCGATGTGACAAAGCACTCTGTTTTCTGTCGGAGCAGGGAGGGGATTTATTCGATGCCATCACCTCCTCGGCCAAATACACGGAGAGAGACGCCTCGGTCATGGTGTACAATCTCGCTGCAGCTCTGAAGTACCTGCACAGCATCAACATTGTCCACAGAGACATTAAACCAGAGAACCTGCTGGTATATATTCACACCTACACCACTTTTCTGCCAACAAGTCGAGCTGCTCTGTGGGATTTAACTAAGTATTTATTTCCTTTTAGGTGTTTGAGTATCCAGATGGCACCAAGTCATTGAAACTCGGGGACTTCGGTCTAGCCACGGTGGTGGAAGGACCTTTGTATACTGTATGTGGAACTCCTACATATGTAGCTCCAGAAATCATCGCAGAGTCTGGGTAAGAGATTTTTATTGGCAGGATGAAGTATGGGGCTTTCAGCACCTTTCAGACCTTTAGTTTCAACTGGAGAAGGCTGCCCGTTGTAAACAGACATGCCTGGTTTGCTTGGTTTAAATAGAAACAGAGATGTGGGTCTACTGCTGTGTGTATGTGACATCATAAATGTTGTTGTAGTGAATTAAAAACTATCCAAAATGTTAGTACATTGTTCTTTTTTTTTCTGTTGCTCTCTGTCCACTCAGTTCTTTACTTTATTTGTAACACGGGGATGACGGACAATGGAAGCGGTTTGATATTTAGCTGCAGTTAATCCTTAAGTGACCTCTTATGCCTCCACGTGTCTCCGCTCTTTCCACAGTTACGGTCTGAAGGTGGACATCTGGGCTGCAGGTGTCATCACTTACATCCTCCTGTGTGGCTTCCCTCCATTTAGAAGGTACTCGTCCTCGCTTCATATCGTCCAGCATAGCTCATGTTTGAACTGACTCGAACAGTGTCATGGCACCACACCGGGATGATCATTTTGATGCAACAATAAACGCCAGGGTGAATTAGAGGGATTTGATCCACTTTTAATCTACAGCATGTAACTGTTGTTTGAATACACACAGAACTAAAGGCTTGCAGGTTGGCCTGGTCATTGTTATGCAGAGTACAGTGCAGGTTCTGCCACAGTGTAGAGGTTTGCTCTGTGTGCTGAGTAATACTTTATGACTTTGTGTTTTGTTTTCGCTCTGTGCGTCCTCCTGTGCAGTGAGAGTAACATGCAAGAGGATCTGTTTGAGCAGATTCTTCAGGGGCGACTGGACTTTCCAAGTCCTTACTGGGACAACATCACTGACTCAGCCAAGGTTAGGACAACTGACACAAACACAAACAACCACACATGTTCTGTAACTGTTGATGACGTTATATGGATCCCCATCATTGCTCCTGAGGAAAATGGTTACATGTGGCCTTAATGAGGACAGAAACAATTTTACCTTCAACTGAACGCAGTGGTAGTCTGAAATAGGTCTCTAAATGTTATAATTTAAACACACACACACACACACCATGGGAGCCCGGATGTTTCGCACTCCTTTAATGACTACTGTCTTCCCAAGGACAAAGAAACCCCTCCAGCCCTCTAAATTAATGTCACATATTGAGGTGTCAAGCCGCACTCAGCATGCAAGACTAAACTGCTAATTAAACCCACTGCTATTACAGCTGTTACCGTAGACAAGTGCACAGTTCATCTGCACAGTCTGTGGATTGCAGTACCGCCAATGAGATGTGGATGCTGACACGCTGCATGGCCATCACGCTCACTTTTGAGGCTGGACCAAAACATTTTTCTTTTAGCATCTTTCATTGTTTTGTTTTTATGGCCTGAAACTGTTTTGATTCAGTCCAAACGCTTTTGTTAGAGCAAGCAGCTGTTTTTAGCAAGAAAAGCCTTCACTGTACACTTCCTGGTCAGAACACAACAGCAGAACGACAAAACTAAAAACAAGTGGAGCGTTTAGCAAAGAGACATATAAGCTGGTGGAGACCAAAACAGTGACAAAGGGAAAGTGAATATATAACTGTTCATCTAGTGGTGAGAAACGTGAGTCTAAATGCATGCTAATGTTGCTACATGTCTGCAGGTTGCATAAACTGGAAGGAGTCTGATAACACATTAACCTTATCATCCTGATGAACGTGTGCCATTTTCAGCTTTTGTTGAGTTCTGCCCCCAAGTGTTAAAAAAAATCTGATCATCGCAGCTTTAAGCTCATGTTGCAATGAACTGTGCTCTACCGTTCTTCCATCAGACAAAACCTGAACTTACTCCCTCAAGGAAAAACTTCAACAGTCCAATTGGATGATTATAACAGGATGTTAATGTGGACAACACAAATTTTACAAAACAATAGAACAACATGATCATGTGCTCACAGTGCAGCGTCAAGCTAAGGTCACGATGGAACACTGGACGGACGCTGCTGATGTAGCGTTGACAGAACGTTCATTTTTCAGGTTGTCTTAAATGTGGTGTTTCTTGTTGCAGGAGCTGATTGGAAAGATGTTGCAGGTCAATGTTGAGGCGCGATACACAGCACAGGACATCCTCTCCCACCCCTGGGTCATGGTACCTCACAGCGCTGCTTGTGTCTGCGTTCGCGTGTATATGTGTGGCGTGACTGTGATTCGTGTATTACTTAAAGATTTCCTGCGTGGAAACGTATAACACGTCGCATCATGACATTTCTGTGTGTATGTAGGACGACGCGGGCTTTGGGAACAACATGAAGATGGAAGTCACAGGTAAACTGAAGACGCACTTTAACACTGCGCCTAAGCTTAACAACACCACGGCCGGGGTGTCCGTCATCATGGTAAGCACCCAGAAACATTCACAAACCAGTGATGAACAATCTGTGATTTAGTAAATATCGCATTTTGGATTTTTGCCCAAATTGTCTGTGATTTTCTGCAGGTGTTTTTTCAGAGTGATCTTATAACTTTCAGTGATCTTTTGAATCTGTAATACTGGTGTTAACATGGGTTTAGCAGTAATTGACAAGGTGTCTGAGACAGCTTAAACATGTCAGGCCCTTTTCCAAACATTTACTGCATGTTGATGAATGTTTGACCCAAATACACTTCTAGTTCACTTCATGTGAATCTTGCGCCCACTTAGTCGCAGGGTCAACAATATCTGGCCTTAGTCATCATCCAAGAGGATGTTAAAGACAACTTCTAAACACCTCATGCTGCTGTAAACATGTCAGACAGGAATTTAGACTTTGGACAGGGCAGACAAAATCATTGCTGTAGTAGTTACATCCTTCCTTCCTGTCCATTTCAAGCCTCACTTGCATCACTTCCTGTTGTACAGTTTGACTTCCTCCACCCCTCATCTCATCAGCCCACTCTCTGCAGCCCGTCTGTCTGAACTGAAAGCAGGAAAGGGCTGGCGGGGGGGGGACGGCGTCTCGTGAGAAATTTGATTTGATCTTTGCTGCGAAGAGCTTCATTTTCTGTTGTAAATCTCATTTGACAGTTTGAGGTGTAAGCGTGGGCCCTGGCCTCGGCCCCTCCTTCTCCTCCTCCTCCTCCTCCTCCTCTTCATCCTCTTCCTCCTCCCTCATCCTCACTCCTCCCTCACACCCGACCCAGGACCACAGGGGACGCCTGGAGCTGAGAGCCGGGTACACACTTCATACCCCATACGCCCCCCCTGCTGCCTCCCTTCTTCCTTTCCAGCCACCGCCCTCGTCCCTCCATCTATAACACCCCCCCCTCCCCCTTGCTTTCCCTCCCTGTCCCTTCCTGTTTCATTGCTTCTCTGGCCGCCAGCTGCAGTAACTGCCCTCAATAACCAACTGATGTGGACCTCGCTAACACTCCCCCAACATGCACTCTGGCCTTGATTTCCCTCTCCAGACTGTTTTCATATTTGTCGTTCTGTTCCTTCACTCACATTTCATTCGATTTGTATCGACCACAAACTTTTTCGGGGATGTGAAAATAATTGTCTGTTTTTGTTTAATCACATTTAATCCATTGAGGTCATTTAGCATGTTTACAGCTTCATTTGCCTCTCTCGCTCTCTCTGCCTTTACTTATTGTCGATTGAGTGATCAAATTCAAAATAGCTCCATAAAAATCAACCTTCTGAATTTTGTAACTGGTTGCCCAGCACAGTTAAATGTTGATGGTGCTCTGGTGCCACCTTGTGGAGAAAATGAACAACTGTGTTCTGAAGTCTCCATTTGCAGAGATGAATACAAACCAATGTGGCTCAATTGGCTTGGATACAAGATTCTCCTGCACATTTTGATGATAAGCGTAATATTATTCTTTATTTTTATTATTGTCAACAAATCTTATGAAAAAAATCAAAGCGCACAATGTGTTAGTCCGTCTCTAAACACGTCCCTTTCCTGTCTCTCCTTTTTAGCCCCAAGCCAACTGGTTTCTATGGACGACCAAAAGCTATAAAAATGTGTCCCAAATATTACGTTTTGTTTTTTTTTCTTTTAAGCAATTTCTGAAAGACAAGAATAAACTGTATTAACCAACAGTTCATTGCTGATTTTAGTCTTTTCGTTGATTTTGTTGACAGTAATAAAGAATGAGCATAATGCTAAGCTTATCTTTCAAAACCAGCAGATTTAAATCATACCTTATCACTGCATTCTACTCTGTGTTGTGCAAATATAGCTCAGCGCTCACTGTGTTTCTGCCTGAATTAGTCATTTCTAGAAAGTCTTACAATTTGTTCCAACTCAGCGCTCTCAAATGCGAAGGCTCATTTGATTTGGAATATGTTTTAATGACCTGAAATACCAGACGTAAGCGCTGAGCTGGAACAACAACTGTCCACTGGCCGTCATGCTTGTTGTGTTGACTTTATTTTGTGAAGCTGTGAGTAAGACTAGTCTCTGTCCCTTTTTTGCTTCTCCCCTCTCCCTGCATTACGCCCCTCTGATTTAGCACCAAGGCAATGGTATGTACTAACACTTGACGCTACGCCTCGTCTGTACTGCTGCTGAGATTCAGCACAGGGGCAAATGAGGAACATGACACTTACTGGTTTTCTGTTCCACGTAAGAACGCATCTTTGGCTTTACACGAGACAAAAGCAGAATGTATGTATGCATGTGTTGAATGAAAAAGTAAGTTCACTTTCTCATTTGCCCCCTTTTTTTTTTGCACACAGAATAACACGGATGATCTGATTTGACTTTCTTGTGAGGTCAATGTGCTCTGCGGTGCAAACTGTCTTTTTTTTTTTTTTTTTTTTTGTTCCATCATTTTTCACTTATTTATGTCCATTTTCATGAGCTTGTTCCATCATGTGTGTTGTTCACTCACAGAGATCATTAAAGAAAAGCTCAACAGTTAATAAGTGTATGCATAAAAAGGTCATTTTTATGCAAGAGCTACACTATCATTCATGTGGAAACAGAAGGATTATTAATTTTATGCTGAATTGCTAGTTTCCTGAATTCAGTGCAGACTGACCCACAGTATTTTTCTTTCTCTCGTCTGATCAGTGTTAGTAGAACGTCAGAGATGCCTAAATATCAAATTGATGGTCGCTCTCTGTGTTTTGTCAGAAAACAGCTCTGGATAAGGAGACCCTCCACCTTTCCACCCGTCGTCGTCCAGAGCCCCAAACAGCACCGGGCAAGAAAGTCCCACCTGCTCCTTCAGTCAAACCAGCCTCGCCAACAAAGTCAGGACCGGCTTCTCCAACCAAACGGGCATCGTGCGCCAAAGAACCAAAACCCGCCACGCTGGCATCACCCACCAAGACTGCTTTACTCAAAGCACCCAGGACTGCGAGGATCGCTGCGCCTGCTGCTACGTCCACCTCCAACGCTCCCAGCTCTGGTTCCCAAACCGACAGTGTTGATTTCCCTCCATCTGCTGAAACTTTTCCCAAAACTTGGGAAAAGACTCTGCCTGTATCACCCTCTGCCACTCCCTGCTTATCTCTAGAAACCCCCTCACCCTCCAGCTGTCCTGGTCTTCGCACAACTGCCTCTATACCTGACTCCTGTCCTTCCCCAACATCACCAGCCCGAACCTCCTCCTCCTCTCCCACCAAACCAGTGTCTCTTTCTCCCTCCTCTCCCACCAAACCAGCATCTCTTTCTCCCTCCTCTCCCACCAAACCAGCGTCTCTTTCTCCCTCCTCTCCCACCAAACCAGCATCTCTTTCTCCCTCCTCTCCCACCAAACCAGCCTCTTCCTCCTCCTCCTCTCCCACCAAACCAGCCCCTTCCTCCTCTTCCTCCCCCACCAAACCAGCATCTCTTTCTCCGTCCTCTCCCACCAAACCAGCCCCTTCCTCCTCCTCCTCCCCCACCAAACCAGCTTCTCTTTCTCCCTCCTCCCCCTCTTCCACCAAAGAGGCAACGTCCCCATCTTCCTCTCCTACAAAACAAGCCTCCCCCACCCCAGTCTCTCCGATCCAACCTGTTGTATTCTTCCCCCTCTCTTCCCCTACCAAACAAGAACCTTCCTCCCCTTCTCCCATCCATCCCACCCTGTTTCCCTCTCCTCCTTCTACACCTCCTAGATCGACGACCCCACCCTCTCCCAACCTTCTACCTACTGAAGAGATAATGGAGAGGATGTAATTGGCAGGTCAGTCCTGTAGCCAGGTTCACCCCCTCCTTCTCTTTACATGTATTTATCAGAAAACATTTCCAGTAGCTGTAAACTGAGCCAGTGACTGCTGTGTCTTTATTTTTGTCCCCTTCCGATCCCACTCATTTTCAGAGACAGAGGATACAAGGCATGTACTGAGAGTTTCACGATTGTATATATGTTAGTATTTATTAATTAAGGATGTGAAGAAAGGGAATGAATTGAATATATCACTGTTCTGAGTGCTTTGTCGTTGAGAGTCATGCATTACTCCAGTATATCACATTAATGTGATTTTTTTAATTATTATTATTTATTATCCCGTTTGAACTGCCTGTGGCTCTTTTGTAAATAGTTACTCATTACAACACAGACATCATGGTAAACTACCACCACTTTAGCAGACAGACAGTAAGTCCATAACACAAGTATTTCAGCGTATTCAAACCCTCTGAACCTGCTAGCTTAGCTACCTGCAGCGTAATCCAACTACTGCATAACCATTGTTTTCTCTGACTACAGCCACCCCAATGGTAACTGCAAAATTACTGTTACACTTCAGTTTTCCTGTTTATGTGTTATATATACAAGTTCAGTGGGTTGACAAAAGTAGTACCAAGTGCTAAAAGGAATAAGGCAACGGAAACGGCCCTCAGCAGGAGATTCTGCGCCTCTGAATCAGAAATTTGAAAGAGGAAATAATCAGACAAGTTAAAGCCTGTGAATATTCTCATTCATCCAGGTCATGGTTATCTCAAGGAAATTCAATCGAATGCAACTGGACTTAGTTATTTGTCTTTGAATTTCCTTGAGACAGACAAGTTAAAGCTGACTCAAATGGCCGTTCACATTCAATTTTTACAAGGTGTGCTCAAATCCAAATTACCAAAAAAAAAAAAATAGAAAAATGTTCTCAGTCACCTTTAGTGCAGTGGTTCCCTGTTCTTTTGGCTGCATATTTCTCTGCATTGTGGTTGTTTCAACTGAAGATTCAAATTGTTTTATTTAAATACGTTGAGGGGTTGGAAGGACAAAGACATTTAATTCAAAAGCAAACATCAGGGAAAAAAAAAAAAGTAAACTTTTTTCCTGGTCATCCTGTCCTGCTATTCGCCTTGAAACCCCTTAGATTTATCCTGTGACCCCCTGAAGAGGGTCAACTCCAGACAGCAGACCCCCAGCTTGGGAACCACTGCTCTGTTGTCCTAATACAGAATGCAACGTGTATTAGAGACTGAGACTACAGGTTTGCAAATATAACCGATCATCTGCCTAAAATTCCACTTGTGTCTCTGGGGTAGGAAGAGTGACTGTAGAGAAACATATCTCAGAACTGGGGCAAATAAAACAAAAGCTTGGTAGATTATTTTGTGCACCCAACGTAATTAACATTCATTCACATTCTGATTGCATTATATGACATGAACGTTCTAAGTTGTACCTACTGTGAAGAATCTTTCCAGCTGAAACTTGAAGGTTTGTTTTTGTCCCTGTGTGTCTGAGCAGTCAAATCACTCAGTCATAACTGCTGTACGTAAAAACAGATCCAGCAGCCATTAAACCAGGTTTGTTTCTGATGAACTGGAATTTTTAAATCTGAACTCCTTTCTGTTGCGGCTACAGTACTGCAGGGAAGGCACATTTGCCAGCTGACGTACTTGCCATTGGGTTGCATGAAACTGATCAATCAATCAATAATCAATCAACACTGTTCCCTCAAAGTTTTCACGCAATGGTTTTTGATCTGTTGGATTCATACGAGTGAATGTGTTGTCATGGCGACAGGTCTGTGCCTGACCACTAGCTAACAGCTCTTAGCTTAGTGATTGATGCCTTTATCAAAACCAGCTTGGCTGAAAAATCGGTTTCCATATTGTGCTTCCTGAGTGATAAGTTTTAAGTTATTTGTTTTTTTTTTGTTTTGCACCCACTTTAAGCTCCACGTCGTTTGTCCCAGCTGGCGTTCGTAGGGCTAACTCCCCCGTAACTCTTCAGGACTTTCAGCTGCATGCGTACTCCTTTGCCCACTTCCTGTCTCCCTGTAAGACAAAACCCTCACACGTGCACAAAGTCAAGTTGGTACATAATGTCATTTAGCTTCTTCTTATGTATATGTGGTCAAAGTAGATTTTCATAAGCAGTTTGTAAAGGGAAATTTGTATGAAAAGACAGTTTTGAAACAGGAAAATCGTCTGTATCAAACTGCAGTGTTGGTTTTTATTAGGCACAGAGTGGCTGCTTTTAATGTCCTACTCTTCTGAAACAGCAGTACAGCGGAAAATAAAAATGCAATAAAGAATTCAAAAGACTCTGTGAGATTTGTGTGTGACCACAAGTTGGCCACTAGATGGTGCTACGTAGTCTTGGTGACTCAAGACACTCATACCAAGGACAATTCAAGTTATAAAATTCAATTTTATTGTCAGAACTCAGCACACAAAACACTCCAAAATGATTGCAAAAAATATTGGTTTATAGTTAACGGCTCTCATAACTGGAAATTCAAACCACATCAACTTAGAAGGAATGTTTTTCCTCAAAATCAAAAATACAAGTGGACGTTTATTTTACTGAGGAACAAAGGAATATGCTTCATTGCCATTTTAGTGCTAAAACACAACTTCACATAATCACTCATCCGAGGATTTAGAGAGCTGTGATGAAGGAAAAAAAAGAAAACTTCAGACTTAAGTCCTTCCTTTCATTGCACATCTCACTCTACTGTTAGCTGCTTTGGAGACAGAACTCAAAGAAGACTTTAAAGATGCTACACTGCCTTTGGACACTGGTATGATGACATGACATTTTTTATTAATTGATTTGAACATTAATCAAGTGCCCCATTTTTAGAAAAAAAAAAAAGATTTAACTACTTTTTTTATTCACTCATGTAAATGTAAAAGGAGCAAAATCCTTGCCGTGGTTTTAATGACATCCTCCTCTCCATAAGGCTCATAGGTTCACCATCACTGGGTGCGAGTGGGAAGCGTTTTAGATGTTTGAAATATTGAATGATAATATGAGAGGTCTGCGCTGATATAATTTACATTATACAGTGAGCCGTGTGCAGAAACGCAAACTCTTAGCAAGCACAGAGGGATGGGAATTTTAAATATGGAGGACTACATTTAAACAGAATATGTAAATATTTAGATATGTATATATGTATATTCCCTCTTCATTTATCCTCCTGTCCAATACAGTTATTATTTATTCAAACATTTCTTATCTACCGAATGTGGTGCCAAATAGGCAGAAAGCTGTGAATGATAGCTTAGTAATTATTTCCCACATACACGCCTACAAAAAAAAAAAAAAAAGAAAGAAAGAAAAACAAAAATCACTCACCCTAAAGTACACAAATATTTGGATTCTTAAGTCAAGAGAGTATGTTCCCACTAGCTCCCCATAAATCCTGCTTTTCTTTTCTGGAGGAGATGAAAATAGACTCTTACAGCTAAAAATAGATTTGTTTTTAACCGTACAGTAACATAACCCCCACCCTATGATTTCTATGAAAATCTTCTATCTGATCTACAAAATATAGCAATGCCCTTTTTAAAAATAGTTTTTACTTTAACAGGACAGATTTTTTTTTTCCCCCTCTTCTTCTTCTTCTTCTTTCATTGAGATACATTCAGTATATCAGGATATAGACAGAATAGTGCTTTTGATAAAGGTTCACACTTAAAACAGTCTGGATCTTCATCAGTATCCAACTCTGTCAGTCAGCTCAGTACCTGGTCTGGTACTCATGGTGCCATCTGTTGAAGTCGTTGTAGAAGAGCACGATACTTCCAGACGCCATGCCAGTTATGATGCACCTTAGGAAGAGTTGGGAGTGAACTCTGTGAGGTTTTGTTCTTTTTTTTTACTGCTGTGAATCTGAATTATATTCGAGGCATCTCTGATGTGCCCGTTCGTGCGTTTGCAAAGTAACTAAAGCACATTTAGTTCAGTTTTGAGGTGCTTGTACTTGAGTATGTGAAAAATCTATTTAACTGCATTAACCGCAAAAATGTTACTTTTTACTCCACCATATTTATCAGCTTATAAAATGAGGTACTGTGGGAGATTAAACTACTCAAACAGATACAACATTAAAATGCTGCTTGCATATTAATGTCCCAGTAATCCCTCAATAACAAAAACACAGGACTAACAGTTATGTTGAGTTCACATTAACTGTCTAACATTTTTGTTTAAAAATATCAGCAATTTGGGAAAATTTCCTACACAATGAATCAAAAGTTTTTCATGATTAATCTTCTGTTGGTGGATTAAGCTATCAATCAACTTATCATTTCAGTCTTAAATAAACACAAATAGCAAATGTATTTCTTTTATTTAAGTGAAATTTTGAGTGCACTGAGACACTGAGGTATTGCTGCCATACTTCAAATGGTCAAATTCGCTTTTATCAGCGACAAATAAATTGGCTCAATTAACTTAATGTACATATATGATTAGCAGTGTTACTTATCAGCGTTGGCTGATAAGTAGTAAGAAACTGCCCAAGAAAACGTCCCGCTTTGTACGTGTTGCAGACAAAATTCTTTCAAAAATAAAAATAAAAATAAATAAATAAGTAAATACCGTATGTAAAAATAAGTAAAAAATACTTTCAAATGTTGAACTGGCCTCAACAGACTCTTGTATGTGTGTGTGTGTGTGTGTGTGTGTGTGTGTGTTTGATACCTTTGGTCATGCGACATGGCCATCGAGCGGATCCCGGCGTCACAGCCCGGGTAGGTGAACAGCTGTTTGAGGTTGTGGACCTGCCAGACGGAAACTACACCTCCATCACCGCCGGTCAGCAGGTACTGACCGTCACGGCTGAGGAGCATGGCCTGGCAAAGAGAAAGAGGGAACAAGTTCATTATGTGTTCACTCTTTGGTTTTGGGATGTATTTATATAGTATTTATATATAGTATTTAACACTAATGGCTTTCCAGTTGTAAAGCGTACTGAACAATTGGAGTTAACCAACATCTTAAAAAAAAAAAAAAAAAAAGCACTTCCAGCAAAGATATTCAAACTGGAACAACATGCATAAATAGGCTCTGAATAGGACTAGTGATCTGGGACCACTTTATCTCTTATGTCAATGTAAAGCTCATACTGTGAGGTCATGTGATCCGACAAAAGATCCCAGGTCAGCCCCGCCATCCTTAGGGGCTTTCTGTACACAGACCCTGACTTGCTACAAAGATGGCTCCCCACAGCGCGGCTCGGAGATTTACTCGTCTCATCTGCTTTTCCTGCACACTGTAACAGCTGAATGGGTCCCCCAGGAATCAGACGTACACAAATCAGGTCGTGTGTTGGAGTCCATTATGGACGCAGCGCATAGTGGAAGCCGAAACTGAAACAGTCAGGAGCATCAATCAGCGAGTAAGCGTAGCCGATGAAATGACGAGGCAGAATGTGAGTTCTAAAAGCGGCAAATGACGCTAATTTAGAGCTTTTCTCGTTTGTGGTTTTACGACACGGAGGTCGGCCGTCTCTTTCAGCTGCAGCCGCTTTGCAGTGATTCAACAGGAGACACTTCAATCATCAGTTGCATGTGCGTTGAATCAGGCTCATATTAAATGGAAAAATGAAACTTAAACTTCAGTTCTGAAGTTGGAACGAGTCATTTTCAGGAAGTTGACTTGGTAAGGAAAACATAAATAACCCTTCAAGAGAGGTACACAGTGGATGTACAGAGTGCAGTCTAAATTAAGCAAATGCTTTGTATAAAAAACTTTTGGGGAATTTCCTACCACACTGTGAAATGAATGAGCTCTGGTTCTCATTCCCATCACTCACACACTTACGATAGGCACAAAACTTGGACGTGAAAACACACACACACACAGTCAGTCAGGCAAAAGCAAAACGGGCATACAATGACGCACTCGCCTGCTGCACACTGGCGGGAGGCCTCAAGAATCAATCCAGCCTAATTTCGACGTTAGATGATCATCCAAGATGGCTGGGAATGGAGCATGACTGAGTGCAGCGCTGGTTTGATTGGTGTGGCGTGGGTCTGTTTAGTGTGTACAGTAATTGTCGTGTGTATCAACATTCAGAGTTAATCTGACGACAGCGATTAAGATAACGCTCAATTCAGCCAATTGTGATTCATGCACTCGAACTGAGGTGCAGTGCAAACGAGTACATGGGAAAGATTCATCATACCTGCCAGAAGAATGGCTACCTTTCACTGAAAAACTGTAAATTTCAAGGAGCACTGATTGGATTTTTGGCCACTTGGAGGAAGCAGAAGTTTCTTAACAATAAGCTGCAGACTTCACATAACATTAGTACCACTGGGTTCCACCTATTGAATATATGTTCAATATTCCCTCTTTTAGCTCTGCTTTGCTCTCAACCAACCGCTGGGGAAAATATCCATCTCATCAAATGTTTTAAAGTGTTAGCTAGCTGCCCATTTGGCCTGTTTGCTTTTTGATGCAGGGCATGCACTACGTTCATCTTAGCTCTTTTGTTTTCTACTGCGGATAACCGACAGATGTGGCTGGAAACACAGAGCAAAAAGTGAAACAAAGCAGTAAAGTTGTGGGCCGTAAAAACAAAACGAACTAAAAGACACTAAACTGCACCGTAGAGCTGAGGGCTGCAGGTTTGGATGATAATTCTTTGTGGGTTCATCACCACAAGCACACACTTTCACATGAAATGGAGCCATTTAATTCATTATGGATATAAAAATATATCCTAGTGCAGCTTTAACTTACATTATTTAATTTAGTGAGCAGTTATATCGACTTGAAATTTCTGCATGATCATATATATATATATATATATATATACATATGCAACAACTATTTACCAGTTACTGTTTTATATTAATGTACCTGTGTACCGACTAATGGAGTCCATGACCTTACTGCAGCCCAGCAGGAGGCCAAAGAGCTGGCAGACATGTCAGCCAGGCCAGGTAGGAGGCTGCAGACAGACATTATAAATCAGTCCTCTGCCACTGGGCGGTCAAACAAGATGGCCGATGGCTCTGTGGGAGCTAAGATGGCTACCCGGGCTCAGATGACTAAAAAATGACTCCAGCAGAAACACATGCACTTTTAATGCCCATATTTCCTACTACTTTCAGGGAACGGTGGGTGGATTTTGAGGCTGGGGAAGGTACAAAGTTTAATTTATGGTGCTGTTAATCCCCCTGTTACACGGACGAAGGCAGTGAAAAAAACTTCTGGAATGGTTACACTGCCTGAGTTATACTAGTACTTAAAAGACTGTAATCCTTTCAGTATGGCTTCTGTCACTCGATTCTGCTATTAGACTAGGATGCCGACTGTTGGCCTGTCATCTAACCTCTGACTCCGGACCCTTATAAATTCACAGCGCAAACATTCCCTCTCTTTCTCAGCCTTGCTCTCTCTTTCTAAGTGGATACTGCAGGCCAGGACAAACACTTATTTATCCTGGAGTCACACTGTGCTGAGACTCTGAGGGCTAAGAAGATTGATTCTGGTATGTACATGAGTGCACTAAATACAGTTGGAGTCTCAGACCAGGGGCGTGGAGCTGAGGGGAGGGAGGGAGGGGGAGGAGTTCGAGACTCTCGCAACCCCACTCCAAGATGTTAGGATTTTCCTAATGCCATCTGACATGGCTGGAATTTACAACAGCCAAGGAGAGCTGACAAGGCTGGCAATGAGACACACTGTTCCCAAGTTATACTGCCTTAGAAGGAACCCTGGGAAAACTATATAGCCTTACATGCATCTAAAAACATCATTAGTTTCTCTTAAAGACACAATAAAGAATTCTGCAACCTACAAACTGAACGCTAGCAACTTTCCCAGTGACGCTAACGCGATCAATCAACATTTGTCTGCGCATGCTCATTAATCACATCTTCTATAAGTTATATTTGAAGCTCTGTGTGGGAGCGGCCTGGTTGGCAGGTTTGGAGCCTGGGCACGAGAGGTTTCTTAATAGGAAACAGGCGTGCGGCTGTCTGTCAGAGCCAGCTTACATTTCCCAGGCCAAACCGGAAACAAAGGGTCAGGAATCCAAAGGCGGTAGCTGCTATCTTGTGTCACTCTAACCACGAGGGAGGAAATGTGGGAAATGGGGAATGTGTCGTCCTGTGCTGGAGGGTAGTTAATGGTGCTGGTGTCCAGAGTTGACCAGTCCTCTGGAATGTTCTCTACCACTGCCGCTAATGTCGCAATTTGACCTGACATCGGCGGCTATGGATCAAAAAGGACCATTTCTTCTGGTGCGTGCGTGTGAAAGGAAATAAAAGAGAGTTGAAACCACAGCCGCACCCCCCCCTCCACCCCGAGGCATACTGACCCTTTACCTCACTCAGATCTCAGACTGTAAGAAAGCCTTTAATCAGTAAGAGGACCTTTGAGTGCTGATGTGGTGCAGACACACATGTGCACGTGCACTTTCATGCAGATAAGCGCCAAGTTTCCTCACCTTGATGCTGTCCTCCACCTCCATGTGTCCAAGCAGTTTGCCGTTGATACTGAAGAGGCAAAACTGTCCCTTGTCATAGTAGATCATGCAGTTTCCCTCGGCGGAGGACTGGATGAGACGAGGCCGCGAGCAGCCATCTGGGCCCTCCAGGGTCCGCAGCAGGTCGCCATTCATGGAATGGATCAGGCAAGGGCCCTCTGAACACACACAAGACAACAAGGTAAGTGATGCTGGAAGAGCTGAAAGTCTAGTGGCTCTTGTCAGAAGATTGTTATTATTATTTTTTTTTTGTTCAGTCTCACCTTTGCAGCCGCTGATGACGAGGCCCAACTCGGCACACACGCTCGCACACGTCACCTCACAGTCATGGCCCGTTAAGATGGCCCGCGGCGTGGTAAACTCTGCTAGGATAACACAAACAAAAAAAATGTATTTGTTTTTTAAATGTATTACCAATTCTGGACAATGGAGGGAGGGAAATGCAAAAAATAAAAAACCCCTCAATGTTTAAAGTACCTGTCGATGCTGATAAACAGAATAACTTTAGAGAATGAAGGTCAAAAAAACATTATGAACAATGATGTACGGAAGAAAAACAATCAAAAAGTTGCTAATTATTTCAACTCAAAGACCATTAGTGTTTGTTTCTTTTGTTTTCTAATGTGGATGCACTGTAGCTTGGAAAGCCTCATTCACTCTCCCTTGCTAGCACTTGTCACACTCCGCCTCTCCCCATCTTTAAAACCTTCACCCCTGACTGCCTTCACTGGATCCAGATGTTTCTGTGCTACAAACATCGAGTGAGAGAGAAAGTTATGGTCCAACTCGTTGTGTGATTTTGTTTTGGTTTGAGCTGTCAGGGTGAGCGACAAAAACAAAATCGCCTTTCACATCTCCGTCTGTCTTTTCCGTCTGCAAGCACGTGCACACTTGCCTGGAGTTTGGCCTTTGCAGCATTATTATATATTATTGCTTTTTAACAAATGCAGACTGATTGATCGCAGACGGACGCAAGCATTCGGTTGCTGTGTTAAAGTGTTGAGCTGGATGACAGCATATAAACAAATGTGGCCACAGAGCAAAACAGGGACTGTGCAGGTCAGCAGATCTGTGTGTTTATCCACACACATGTTGTGATCAGCAGTGGGGAAGAATCCCTGAACTGGACTGTGGAGTTCAGTAGGGTCAAGGAGGTCTTGTTTTTAATGACCTCCATCTTCTTTGTGGTCACAGGTCAAGTTCAGCCCAGGAAGAGGAACGCAGGCTGATGACAATCGGTTATTATTCATGTTTAAATGCTTGGAGATGCAATTTGTCCAAAAATATTTTTGCATAAACCCCAAAAAAGCTGCAGGGCAGTGTAATTTAAATCAAACAGTTTACAATAATGTTCATTTCTTTTAGTAAACACTGATATATGATACTCTCTGTGGTATACTGCAGTTCTTCTGAAAACAGAAGTGGAGTTTCTTCAGACTCCATTAATGCAGTGCCTCCTTAATTTAATTAAATCACATAAAACTCGACACGGGTTCACTAATAAGGCCGATACTTTTTTCACCAAAAGCCGCAACTACTGTGAAACCTTAACGTGATTTAGCAGAAAGACTGACCGAGCATGTTCCTCACTGAACCATTTAGGGAAAAAAAGCAAAGTGGAGGACAAGCTGAACACTGCATTAACACACGTCGGCAACCTTTCAAATCAATCAAACAACCTAAGCCATACATACTCTAATAAGATTCCAATGAGGTAAATAAAACAATGAAAAGGATTCTGATGGGGAAAATATTCTGTATGGATGTATCGTCGTTCTAATGCTGAATCGAATAAAAAACAGAAAACAAAAACAACAACTTTGTAAAGAAGTGTAACGTTGTAATCCCAGTCGATTGTTTTAACACCCACCATCTGACTCTTTTATAAACTTTGCGAACACACACCAGCCGCCTGAACTCCGGCCCCAAACGAGGCCACCTAAACGTCTACACTTCATTTGGTTAACTGGTTAACATCCTCAGTGTCACTAAAAGCAAATGTACGACCTACAAGCCAGTGGATTAAAGCATGATGCTGGATTTTGCTTCCAAAGGATCAATAAAACTGATATATTGGCGTATCAGTTAAGCTTTTGATGCTTCTAACTGCCATTTGGTTTGAATTAGCGCAACATCTGATTACAATCTTACACCTGGATATGACTAACGCTGGGATGATGAGGAGGACATCAATAATCTAGACAAGTGTTCATGAGGTGTGTGTGTGTGTGTGTGTAGGGACTGGATCTAAAAGCCAGTTCCAAAGGTCCTATTCAATCATTAATGGTAAAACAGTAAGTCCACATCACAAACGTGTAATGTAACTGCAGAACGATATGTGTACGATATTACAATACAGTGAGCATTTTAATGTCATTAAAGGTTCACTTTTGCTGCACAATTTCATGAGTAGATTTGATACTTGACATAGATTCAATTACATGTTACTGAACCACAAACCTGTGTGTGTGTGTCTCTGTGATAAATACAGATGAATGTTCACGTCCGTGTGTGTGTGTGTGTGTATTTTAATTTACATCAATACCAAGGCAACTAATTTACAGTTAATTTCAAACATCAGTGCTGATTTTACAGCCAAATAATAATCTAATCTTCAGAGTGTTCAGTTAAAATGAACAGTAATCCAGTATAACTCAAGCTGCTGAGCAGTTGTCTCACTGGGCTGGTTTCCCCTGTGTGACCAGCAGATGGCAGTGGTGTCTGTGGAATCGCTCTGGCTGCCTCGCCGACAACATGTGCGTGCAGCAGGAGTCGGGTGTGCACGAGTCAGCGCGTACATGTGCACATCAGCCATTCAGAGACATTTGTGTCAAGCTTATGAAGTGTGTGGGATGTTCACAGGGCATTATGCATGACAAGGAATGTTTGTGTGTGTGTGTGTGTGTATCCATGTGCTCTCCTTCGAGCGTATGTGCAGAATTTTAGCTTGAAAGTGCTTCGCTTTTGGAAGAGGAATAAAGAAAAGTCTGCTGTCTGGGTGTATTTTGAGAGTGTGTGTGTGTGTGTGTGTGTGTGTGTGTGTGAGTGCAGAGTTTCATGTCTGGAAGAGCCTCCTGCGGTCTGGGGCAATGGAGCATCACATTGTGGTGGTGAGGGATTGGGATGACGACCGCTTTGTCTGCTCCTCTGGCTGCAGCCTGGTGACTGCACCGAGCCGACCGACGCTCGACTCAAACGCACATGCTTAGAAGAACATGTACACACAGCGCGCCTTTGGACAGGTAACAACTGCATAAATCAATCAAAATACAGTACTTTTTTTTCTTATTATTACTTAAGATGTGAAGTACAGCACAGATGTCATTATTTTCACAAGTTCATTTCATCCCTCATGCAACACGCGTTTTTATTCCATTCCAGTTAACATATTCAAGGTTTTGAAGATGATTAAAATAAGACTTCAAAGAAGTCACAGTGTTGCTCCTGTTTATGTCATGTCCATTCATTTGTTAGGCTCTCTGGTGAGCAAAGTAAAGTTGTCAAAGAGAGACAAACCAGAATAAGAATAAAAGTTTCATCAAAAAAACAAGTTTGATACTCCCCGTGAACTAACTTGTGGGAATGAGAAAATATTTTCTTGGTTCTAACACCCCACATCAATGTACTAGACTCTGCCCCCCCAAAATCAAAAACCAATGTGGCTTATTAACCAAATCACAATTTGTCATAAATTTCATCCCATTTGTAATGGATCACTTAACAACATGTACGCCAATCTAAGCTGACCAAATTAGCACCAAGCAGGCTCAGGGCTGAGCAATGTGTGCGCCATGCTTTGATCATGGCTAATGCCATATGTTATGGTAACGTAAGGGAGGCCCATGACATTTTTCACTTTTATCGACTAGAGTGACCCCGTGGCCCTCGGATGGTGGTGAACTTTCATGTGCTGGCCGACAACCCCCAACATCACGTTTAACGTCTCTAAGTGGCCCTCACTTTCACTCACATTAAAGACAGATTCTCACACTCACGCACGCACATGCACGCACACACACGCAATATCTGGTCTCACAGAGACTCACACACAATCCCAAAGACATTATCGAAAGCCGTTCGTGGTGCGACGGTGCTGCGAAATCCAATCTGTATGCAGGAGGCCTTGCCTGGTCAGACGAAGCTAGTTGTTACTTTACAGAGGGAGGCCGTAAATCACACGGTCACAACTGTCTGAAAGAGTGAGCGCTCAGAGAATACCCGCGTGTGTGTGTGTGTGTGTGTGTGTGTGTGTGTGTGTGTGTGTGTGTGCATGCTCACATGTCGGGCTGGCTTGCCTGTGTACTTACTGCCTGGGCTTTCTCCAATGCTGTTGTGCTTTCCGTTCCAGTACCACAGCAGCAGGGTGGCATCTCTGGAGCCTGACAGGACGTAGCAGTCTCCTCCAATGTACGACTCAGAGCGAGCCAGACACGTCACCACGTCACGGTGCCCGAAGACTATCTGAGTCAGTTTGCCTGCAGACGCACACAAAAACACATCTTGAGAATCAGTATTCATCATCTGAACAATATGAGACATGGTTGCGATAGATAGATTCAGATTGCACTTTAGTAACTAAATCTGAGAATGAATTTATCGCTAGATCTTCGGAAGTACCTGCCACGTGTTTGTTGATCATCTGTCCGACTGGTTAGCAATTCTACAAAATCCACACAAGATCAGACGTCCACTAATTCCCAGACATGAATAAATATTTGTTCCATATCTATGTATGAGAGAGTGTGTGTGTGTCTCTATGCACATGCAGTGTGCTTCATGTGTGTATATATAAAGAGGCTAATTGCTGTCAGATTTCCAGACCGCAGCCTTACCGTCTGGCTGTCTAATACTCATTACGCTCCTCATGGTGTGACCTCTGCAGTCAAACAGTGGGTAGTTTGCAACACATGACATTTCTGCCTGGGTGTCAAAAATCACCGTCCATCAGATAATTAAGTTGTATCTCACTGAAAAGATGTGGTTTGTTTTGAGACCAGACGGGTCACTGACTAAACTTCCAAAGAGGGAACAGAGACATCAAAGCTGTGAAATATTTGACATCTTTATAAACACTGAAAATAACTAATGATGGCTGAGGCAATAATGGCTACCATGCAGCCCATGTTGGACACACACTTATCTACCCACAGACACACACACACACACTTGCATGCACAAGGACATATTAAATTGGATGTATGTGCACGCAGGCGTATGAGGCAATGTGCTTTGTGGCTGTGTACCAATCAAGGCTTGTAATTGATAAAATCCCTCAGTTCTTTAACCTGGGGGCTTTGGGGACCTCGGTGGCAGCTGTTGAGCGTGTGCGATTAAACTGTGTTCACGTTCCAGTCGCACACCCAGGTGGCAGTCACACAATAGAGCTATCTCTGCCCTGCCATCCCTCCTTCCTTCCCTCTGCTATTAAAAACAGGGAGGCCCTGGTCTACAGAAATTGAATCGGAGTCTGTTGCACAGATTTGTGCAGGATGCTGAATGGGGCTGAGGTGAGCAGCAGGGAACAGAGACGAAGCTTGAGACAGTTTCATTTAGGACCCCTGACCCGTGTGTGTGTGTGTGTGTGTGTGTGTGTGTGTTAAAATGTCTGCACTGCATGCGTGTACACATGCATAAGGAGCAAGTCAGTGGTATTCAGACATACACAACACCACAGTATATTTAAAATAATTGAATATTCCAAGATATATAGTGTACACTGAGATAAACATTGTTTATTGTTAAGAAATGATTCAGTTTGACTGTGACAGTTTAGGGATTTGAGGCTATAATGATCACCTTGAAGTGGCAGAAGATAAAAAGAAGAAATAAAAGAAGCCTTACTGTAAAAAGGTGATTGTGTAAATTTGTAAGAACTTCACAGGAGTAGCGAGAATACAATGCAGCACAGTACAGTAAAGCAGTGTGCACCATCTGTGGCACAACAAGCAGCTGCGACTGCATTGTTTATCGTACTGAGAAGTGAAATGGCTACTAGCAGCTGCAAGAGGAGGCCGAGTTTATTGTGCTGTATTGTTAAAAATACAAGAGTGTTGGAGAAAATAAAAAACATACCAATCTTTTTTTTTTTTCATTCTTTCTTTGAGCTTCACTTGCAGTGGGTCTAAAAATGAAAAGTTTGTCCTGAGGATGGTGCTAGAGGAAAGACCATGGGGCTTGTTAACATAAAGAGCTCTTTAACTGCATTAATGTGTTCATCAAATTTAATGGCTATCTGCTTATTTGCCAATAAGACATGTTATGTTCAGAGTGGACATTTTGTTTTGAGGGTAGAAAGAGAAAAGGTTAGAGTGTCTAAAGGAGAAACATCATGAGGGTACTTTGCATGAGCTCAGTGTTTTGATATTAGTGCATGAATTAAATTTTCATGACATCACAACTAAACGAGTCTCAACGGGTTGGTGATAATTATGTGCAAACCCAGAGTTAAAAACATTTTTCAGAAAATGTATAAAAATTAATTCTGTTCCAACTAAAAAGTGTGGTCCTTTTGCTGACCGCATTTAAATTACAAGAGTTTGACAACAACATTTAGGTTTTTGTCTGCTGTTGAGAGAAAGGAACATAAAAGCACCAGCATGAGGATCTGAAGGCTTGATGTGCATGTTAAGACCCCAAATACGTTTTACCCAAAAATGGTCTTATTTTGATTTTAAATATAAACAAATTTAAAGCATGTAAATCTAAGTCTAATGAGAGTATGGCACAAAACTGTTAGGACATGATGTGGCATATTTTAAATACTGTGTTCCCAAATGATGAGGCCATATTAAGCGGACTTATGCAGCACCTGAGTCAGTGGAGTAAACCCGGAAGCTCTTGTCCCAAAAGCCACACAGAAGGATGAATCGGTTGTCGGCCGTGATGACGAAACACTGCGAGCTGATCTGAATGCTTTGATCGAGCAGGTCCGAGATCTGACGACGATGAATGCCCGTGTTATTGGCTGGAGAGGGGAGAGGATTAAATTAAAAATGAGCAAATAAAAAGAGAACAGATTGGAAAACGTACAGATGCACACAGAAATAATAAATCTACGGTCCAAAACACAGTTTACACTACATCGGCTGTTTTCAAAGAGCACCTCCACTTACAGTTACAGTGCACGATGCAAAGATGATTTGTGGGGGAACACATAAAACATTCTGAAGGTTAAAGTTAACAGGACTTCACATTTTCCGTGAGAGCCTAAGAGTCTCGTGTGAATAATGATAGAGCGTGTACAGTCTTCGCAAAGTATGCGCACCACTCAAATCAGAGCACACACTGCAAATTCAGCTGTGTAAGTTGGGCCAATTTTTTGGATAGAAAGCAAATTTATTGGCATTCTCTCTTCCGTAAGTGGTATCTTTTTTCTTTTCTAGAGAGATATGTCCATTGTGAAGGATTTCTTATTTGGTGGGGTCACCAGCGCTGGAGAACAGGTGTCAAAGCATGGAAACTGAGAAAGTCCAGAATATCTGCTACAACGAATAATTCAACCCATTTTTTAACATTTCTCAAAGCCACAGTTGGCTCAACACTCATCCTCAATTTACTGTGTTTAGTGTAGACTCCTCCTGGAATGCAAACAGTGCAAATATATTACTGACAAGCACAAAAATCCCCTCCACCTCCCCCGAAACACAAACACGCACACCCACAAACACGAAAGCGTATCAGGCAGTGAATTATTTATGCTTTCGGGTGACAAAATGCGAGATGGAGAGAAAAACAACAACGCCAAGTGATAAAATGAAACAAAAATATTAAAGATTTAAAGGATAAAATGAGCCTGAAAAGTCTGCACACACGCCTGACATGAAACTCTCGAACTCTCTCGAATGTGCAAATACTGATTCACACACAAAGATTTCTTCCATCCTGCCTGAACGGAGGGGGAAAACGTGCGGTTAAAGATAAATACGTGAGACTAAACTCTGGATATTCTCAGGAGTCAAGTGGGGGAAAAAAATAAAATAAAACGTGCGGTGAGACTAAGAGCAAAAACAACGTTCACAGAGAAGAACAACCCCCCCCCTGCTTGCAGACGTGCATGAGATTGTGAGAGGCTGCGGGGAAGCGACGGAGGCGAGGGCGGAGGAGGCAGATCGAAGTGGCTGTCCTCTCCCTGCTCCACCAGTGCATCCCATACATCACCGCGGCTCGGCACTCTTCTCCTGCTCATCAACAAGTCGTGAAGGATGAGAGGCGCCCATATTGTCCTGACAGCCATCCGCAGTGCATTCTCAATCACACATTATTACCACATTCATATTCATTTCCATTGACACGCGTCCTTTCCCTCCGCTCAAATTAAACCAAAGAGGATGCAGAAAGGGAGGGAGGGAAGGGACGATGGAGAGGGAGAAAGAGGGGTGGGTGGGTGGTGGGGGGAGTTGATGATGAAATGCCGGCCTAGGCCACAGCTCATTGCATTCCAATTTGCATGCAAATGGTTTAGTGTGAGAGCAGGGCCTATATCACCAGGAGTGAACTGGGGCAGAGGCTGAGAAACAACTCTAATCTACTGTCCAGGGACACGCCGCTGCAGACTGCCATGAGTCACCAAGACGCCAGTGGAATTCATACACAAATCCACACGCACACACACGCTAAAAAAAGAAAAATCACTCAGTGCATACAGGAACTGCCACTACGTAAAGAATAAAAATGTGCACTCTTTTACAGTCACAAATGACAGCATACCTATCAGAGGGTCAATTTCCACAGGAAGTTGGTACTGCTGGTCCTGCACCGTTGAGCTCTGATGACCTGACAGAGAAGAAGACAGATTGGATTAATATTGTAATCATGTGGCCTTGTGAAATAGATGCTGGCTTTCAGTTCATTACAACACATTGGAAATTATAACCATAAAGTCACAGTGTCACCTGCTGGCCTCAGAGTTCTCCTGCAAACCAGACATCAATTACATCAAAACGCTGCCGAGGCCATGAAGAACAGGATTCTTTACGCTCTCTATGTGCTACAAAACGCATTTCTTTGCTCAGCCACTTTAAGCAGCAGTCAGATTTTGGAAACACCTGTTTTGCAGACTAGTCTGTATTCAAGAGTAACAACAGCAGCATTTCTTTAAGCCTTCTGGCAATGAATGCTGCTCACACGATTTGATGTAGAGCTGTAACTCACTTTCACCATTTATTAACAGCTTGATTTTGTAGATTTTTTTTAATCAAGCAATAAAATGTCTAGACTATAATGTGTGTGAGCACACTAAAAGAAACTGACTGCTTCATCTAAAAACCAAACCTCAAAGGTATTGAGTTTACAATGATATAACACACAGAAAAGTACTGAATCCACAAAGTGATATATATTTTGTATTCTTTTTAATCTATGCGGCTCCTCTGAATAACTAATTATTATATTCATCATGGATTAAATTATTTCTGTGATTTACTTTCTAGGCTGTAAAAAAAAAAATAAATGCCATAAAATACTAAAAAATGGTGCTCCCAATTTTTCAGAGCTCAATATGGCTTTTCTTCACGTTATAAATTTTGTCAGATCAACAGTCAAAAATCCTAATAGTATTGAAAGTACAAAAATAAATCAAGGAGAGGAGGAGTTAAACTGGACATTTGAGACACTGACTTAACCCACTCGTCTCACAAAGTGTTGCTGAAACTTCACATCTTTCCATTTTTATGTTTTATCTGCTCACAGCAACATGAAGACTCCAGTGAATCCATGCAACTAATGAAGCATTTCTGAGAAGCCCTCATCTTGTTTATACCAGCTCACTAAACCAATGACGTTAATCAGTCTGGTCTTTGGAGCGCATGGACGAGGTTCCATTCAACTGAAAACTGATCAGTCTTCATCCTGATAAATTCACAGATATCAAATTTAATGTCTCTTCCCGGGGAAGGATGGATGTTGGGTAAATAAGGTTTTGCGAAGTGAGAGGCTGATGTATGGAGGTGGACGTGAGACCTAATGCTGGCTGCTGCATGTGTCACATTTGATACTGCTACTCAGCAGACACAGTCACCTGTCTCCCAGATCAACGTCCATCCTACAGAGACGAGACGGGTCAATTCTCGGCTCAGTTAAATTAGACACCAAAGTGTGGAGCAGAGAGATGAACCAAGGAAATATGGAAATGAATCTGTAGTTGGAAAATATCTTTGTCTGGTTTATCCTTGAGATTAATCTGATGCGGGTGATGATGTGGATTCCTAAAACGTATGAGGTGCATGGACGCGTTTTCTCCCACCTGTCAAGCCGTGCCACTTGTTGACAGCAAAGAGGCGGTTGGCGGTGACGGTGATGATGGCGGGTGACGTTACACCTGCCTGGGTGTTGGCCGCTACATGGGTCACAGGAGAGTTAGATGGGAACTTCAGCACCATGATAACATCCTGCTGCATCTGCTCCGTAAACATCAGCGGGGTCTGCAGGAGAAGATACTGTTCAGGCGCCAGGATGAACAACGCGATGCGGGGAAGAGAGGAGGAGAGAGCCGAGGCATGAAGCGGCAGACAAAGAAGAAAACCAAAAAAAGACGAGTGGAGAAGCCGCAGTCGGTGTCAGCGAGGACAAAACAAGGGGAGAGGAAGGAAAAAAAGAAGGACAGAGAGAAAGTTAGGAAGCTTCTGCAGGATAGCAGCAATTAAGCAGCACAAGCAAGATAAAGAGTTCGGTACAAGTTTATACCAAACTCTTGTCATAAAAGGTAAGAAGTCCCATTGATAGAGGAAAATTAGGAACAGAAAGGATCTTAAAAAGGGAGAGCATTCTCAAAATCAGTTACAAAAGACAAGATATTTGGTTAAAATCTCCTTTCACTCAAAATATGTGCATTCAACGTACAAAATGATGCACGTGCAGAGTTCAAGGACAAGCATGTCATCACATTTATTTGCAAAAAGAAGGGAGGTTTCATCTTCTTAGCTCACCCTAAATCTCAATTTAAGACGTGGACCGACAAACTAGTTTGGAAGCCAATCGGGTTCAACAATCAGCTTAAAAGACGTGAAGTGGGAACTGTCGAGTTGTTTCGAAATCAAAATATTTGCATGTTCACCCATTCTGAAATAAAATAAATAAATAAATAAAAATCTGTCTTTCTTTCATTGAGGGGAAGGAGTAGATGACTTTTTGTGGACATTTTTTTGTGAACGTTTCTGTGTAAAAACCCTAACTGACACAAATGATTCTTAATTCATAAATACTTTTTCACATCTTTAAACGTACCTGAAGGGGATCTTTAATGCGTATAAAAGAAGTATCGTTTGTTACTCAGTGTAGTAAGCTAACAGTTTAGCACAGCATGTGAAATTATTATTATTATTCAGTGAGTAAGACTGCAGCTTAACTTTGAACTATCTTCATGCTCAATCCATCCATGCTTAATTGATGTTCACACAAAGGGTAAAATGGATATGAACTGAACTTGCTTTAAATTGAAGCAGGAGAAACTGACCTCAGTGCAGTCATAACAAAACATGATTTCACTGACCTATCAGACCGTTTCCTTGGTCGGACAGGAGCTTATACAGAGTGTTTGTACTAAGCAGCTCTAACACAGAGCCATTTTCCTCCTTGCGTGTAAAGAAGAGGAACATCAGTGTTAACATCAGGAACAGACCTGAGTAAATCCGGTGTGTCTGACAGCTAACCAGACGCACTGACAGTATCATTACCACCAGCATGGGCAGATGCCGACACTCTGACAACACACTTGCATGAGGGGAGGATTGGAGAGCAAGTGAGGAGTGAGAGCATGTAAAAAGCTAAGAGAACAGGGCGTTCAGAAGGAGTATGGAGGGGTGGGGAGGGTTAGAAGTGTGTTTGAAGAATGGCGCCTGAATATTATGTTTGAAAACTTTATGTGGTGGAGTTAAAATAAAAACATTTCATAGGAATTTGCTCATAAGTGAGGCGGATTCAAAGCCCTAGCTGGAGTCTGTGTGTGTGTGTGTGTGTGTGTGTGTGCATGTGTGCGCTGGGTGGTGGTCTACAGCCAGCTGTCAGCGCCACAGGGACACCACACTAATAGGGACTCGTGGGGCCTTGGTCCATCACAGGCAGGCACACTGACTGGACTCTTTGGCCCTTAAAAAGCCGTCACTTCAGGACTGCTGCTCATTGCTCTCCTTCTCCTTTGCTTCCAGCTCAGGTAGAAAATCTGGCTCAGACCCAGGTTTCCAGCACAAAGCCGTGCCTTTCCCCCCGGCATACCTCTTACTAAACACACATGCACACAAATGCTTGTGATCTTCCCCTTTCACACACACCTCTCTAATGATGAGAGAGGAGATGCTTTCAAAGCCGAAATGTTATTTTCCCACAGTTGTAGATGGATAAAGAGAAGACGGGAGATAAATGGAGGATGAAAAGAATGAGTCAAAAATTTGAAAAAAAAAAAAAAGAGAGATAAATGAAGCAAAGCAGAGCGCTAAGATCAGGGCACACCACAAGTCAGGGGCAGCATTAAACTGGCAGAGGAACGGTTGGTACTGCAGCTCAGTTGGCCACTGAGCCATATTATATCATAGTATTTTCCAACTGAGAGATTACTGGTATAACGCTTTGTATGTGTTTCTAAGATTGTCTGTTTGCATCAATGTGTGTGCATATCTCACCACTTGCATGGCTGAGCTTCGGGGTGGGTGTGGCTCGATGAGCAACTGGCAGGGGGTCTGTCCAAAACTCCTAATTTGAGACTCCACAGCCTGAGGGGAGGAAAAAATAGAGAGAAAAGAAAGGAATGGCAAAGAAAAACGAAAAGGGGTGTTATTCTTTCATTGTCGAGCCTCTGAATTTAAACGGCAAATACAAGTTGCATAATAAAACAATAAGGGCTGCATCACATTGATGTAAAACTCCTGAAAATATATAAAGATATTAACAATACAATAAAAATGATGATCTCATAATGCTTAACAATCTACTTTGTATAGAGAACAAATACACAAAAGAGAAAGAAGTATTGGTTTTTGTTCATGGACACGTCATACATACTTTCTCACTGTTTGACAGAGAGTCTCTCTCTCTCTCTCTCACACTCACACACACACACACACACACACACACACACCAATTTATCGTCCACAACCACACACAGAATCAGTGGAGGGCCGGGACAGGCGGGCTTGTAGGCTGGTTAGGTGGTGTTAATGAAGAGGTATAGGTCCATAAATGTCAGCGCAGACGCCGGCCGAGCAGCCTCTGGACATCATCACACAGCTCACTGTCAGGCCAACTAGCACGAGGTGGAACACACCCACAGCAGTGCACAGACGCACAGGCCAACACCAGCGTATCCCGATACTCTACATTATCATTCTATTACTACTTAGGATTGCAACTGACAATTATTTTGCCTTTAGTTATGCAGCTCCCTTCCTATGGAATCATCTTTCGGTTTCAGTCCGGGAGGCAGACACCATCTCTACATTCAAGAGCAGACTTAAAACTTTCCTTTTTGATAAAGCTTATAGTTAGGTCTGGCTTATACTGTCCCCTAGATATGCTGCTATAGGCTTAGACTGCTGGGGGATATCCCATCATGCACTGAGCTTCTATTTCCTCCTCTAACTCTCCTTCCATTCATGTCCCATTAATGCATGTCACGAACTTGACTTCTTCCCCGGAGTTTCAGGTACCAATGAATCGGGTTTGGACTTCCTGCTCTGGTCCTGCTTGATGGTGACTAGTGTTATTGCTCTTACAGCGGTGTTTCTCCTCACCGCTGTCGCCAAGTGCTTGCTTATGGGGGTTTTGTTTTTTTGCTGGTTTTGTTTGTCTCTCTGTATCAGGTCTAGACTTGCTCTAATTGGAATGTGTCATGAGACAAATTTTGTTATGATTTGGCACTATGTAAATAAATTGAATTGAAGTTAATTGAATTATTTTCATTAACAATTATCTGCTAATTATTTGTTATATATATTTTGTTTGTTTGTAAAAAGGTGGGCAACAATGCTTGTTATGTTGTTACGAATTGTCCAAAACATAATGATGATCACGTTAGAACGACATAAATAAATACATTCTCATATTTGAGCAGCTGGCACCAGAAAAGAAACACCAGAAAATTGTTGTATGTGCAGGAACTTGAAGAACACAAACACAACAAAATGAAAAAAAAAAAGCAAAAGAAACAACAAAAACCTAAAACATATGATACAAAAACAAATAAGGATAAGCATCAGTGGGGATCTGAATAACAACAGAAACTGCACTGAGTAAGAAAATCTATCGTAAAGTATGACAGATGACTTAAAAAAGGCGACAGGCAGAGAGAGAAAAGCCAACACAAAATTATGACAGACCTATCAGTATGTTGGTGTGCACTGTGACTGGCTGTGTGGGAGTGACAGCTTGTGTGTGCAGGCTGAGACGTTTGAGCCTGACTTGGCGAGGCCCGTGAGAATGAGCTCATGGTTGAGGCCTGCATATGGTATTTCCATGAGAAAAAGGTGGGGAAGTTAGTCTGCTCATAGCCATTGTCTGAAACTAACCAGAGACCACAGAGGCGTAGAAACCGAGAGATCTCAACTGTCTGTTACAACGTTTCATCGGCTTTGTCGCCACAAAGAATCGTGCACCGAGAAGTTCTTACAAACGTTATTTTTTTTATGTGAATGTGAACTGAAACAACAAGGAGACAGCCGTCCATCTCATTCTACATTATATACTCAAACTTTTCTGAACTTCATGCACACTTTCTTCACACTGTAAGTGTCACTTTGCTTTTGCTTTCCCTTGATCAACCTTTATGAACTAAACTTTCTGAGAACAAATAACAATTTGTCACCGGCTTTCATTGCACAGACATTAGGCACTGGCCCATAACTTTTTAATCAGGGTAGATATTCACATTGATTATGAGTAGTCAACATGACTAATAACTGACATTTGCAGTAACAACTTAAATCTTTGTGTCAAAATTTTGGATAACCAGTGATGGAATGTAACTAAGTACAGTTTACTCAAGTACTGTACTTTTACTGTACAATTTTGAGGTTGGTAGATTATTACTCTTTACATGTAACCAGCTAAGATAATGTTGTGGGCAGCACACTGATTGGTGACTGGAGACAGTTAGAGGTGGCTTCATCAGGTCAACCCCACCAATACCGTAACTGCTCGATAATCGGCCAAGGCCAACAATCCCTTCCTATGGATAATGCACACCAGATTGCTAAGGTGTGCATCTCATGCATTCATGTCAACAACAGTAAAACAACACAAAAACAAACTTTGAAACTCAATTTAAAGTCCATGTTTCATAGCGTGACGGGTTACGAAACCACAGGAGGAGCGCCAGCTGTCAGCTATGTGGTTTGGTACTGGCTCAAAAGATGGGAAACTTTGAGAAGAGAGTTTGAAACTGTCTCCTTGTTAGCAGAAGTGTCTGTGGTTCAGTGTTTAAGCCAAGACTGCATTTGACGGGCGTAAACACATGCATGCGTGCAAGCATGTTATTTCTGACAGAGATGCTTCCATGACCCAGCTCTCTGGGTGTATGAAGACTGGCATCTTTCAGTGATATCAAAGGCTAAAAACATCTTTGTACATGACCTCATTACTGATCGTGACCAAGAACATTAACATTTTCCATCTCAGCCACAGTCAGTCTGCAAGTGAGAGAACATCAGTGCATCATTCAAGGTCAAAGTGCCTCCCCTCTCTTCTGCCTACAGAGCGGAGCGTTTTGCTTAAGCTAATGTGAGGAAGACACTCCTGAAAGCCACTCAACCCATCTTCATTAAGTACAGCTCTGACATTTATGAGGCTGTGGAACGTTGGAAAGCGGCTGAGTCTAGGTCAGCATGTCCTACGCTTATATGCCAGTGCAATGCTCAGGTGATTATATGAGGGGCCATCCGAAAGGCCAATCTCTTTTGGGGGCGCTGGCCCATGTCTGATGAAGGTTTTCTATATTCTATACATTTAAATGGCTGAGACGCCCTCGGATCAGATGTCCCAGTCCGTCCTTTGATTTACTCAGCCGCTTGACAAGATGGATCTCCATGTAAAACATGCTGAATTTATGCAAATCGAACCAACAGTCTCTATGAATAGAATAAAAATTATAGTTACAATGGCCTTGTATTGCTGACAAGGAGTGTGGGGGGAATTATCTGTATCTTTGGCTTTAGATGTCCATAGTCTTAAAAAAAAACATTAAATACATCCCCAAAATAAATATATAATAAATAAACCAGTGGGCCTTGTGTTTAGTGAGCGACATTGGCTGACTGTTAAATTGGGTTCACTGGCGTGGGTTTATTTCGCCGTCTTCTGCCGAATTACGCAAATGCTGTACAATTCAGACGGGGCTCTGTGTTTTGTCGCTGGTGTGAAAGGCTGTGGGATTTTCCATAATCACATGTGAAAGAGGGGAAGCCCTGTACAACTTTGAGAAGGCAGCACAGGGTGCGTTTCTCCTCATACACCGAGAGGCAACGCAGATGTGCGCGCATGCTACACACACCTACACAGGAATGCATCTGTGCACGCACAACACACACGCACACAGTCCTCTTAGAGAGAACGGAGGTTCGTTTTGACTTGTGGTGGAGGAAGGACAGGAAGCAATCATGGTTTTCAAAAACACAGCAGAGGTCTCTGCAGCATTCCCTAATCTGTGTTGAGATATTCCAAACTCTCTCCCAGTACACACATAATATATACACACATAAACACACGACCGTGTGCATTTATGCTGATGACCACACATGAATATACAAAGGAACACACAAGCCAATGGATACATGTATACATACATATGTGTATGTACAAACATCAAGATATGATCCATCCAAACCTCTTCTGTGTGTGTGTGTGTGTGTGTGTGTGTGAGGTTAGCGGCTGCCCAACAGCGTGGCAGGAATACAGAACCCTCTACCTTTTCCGACCCAAATATAAACACACAAACGTATGTATGCACACAAACACTCACACATGTCTGCGGCCCATCCCACTGACAATGAACAGCCCCGGGGCCCGTCCTAATGCAGCCTAGTCTGGCCCAGGCCACAGCTCAGGCTGAAACAGTTGTCACTCAGTAATGGCAGACTCTGGGGACATTTTCAGACCCAAAGCCCTCAGTCTTAAAGCTCCTGTAGCTCTCAGCCACCCCCAGCGCCTGGCCATGATGAGGCCCAGGCCTCAAACTGCGTTTCCACCTTCTGCTCAGACAGGGCAGGCTTCCTTCCGTATAAACACGGTTGAAGGAGAGCCTTGGCTTAGCTCACACGTATAACACTGCTTTGGTTTATTTAACTAATTAAAGTGCTCAGACTGAGGGTGTTTTTGAATGGTGAAAGCCAGCAGATTGGACTCACTGCATCAGAGGGGAAGTGGGAGCAGAAAACAACAAACTCTCTCTTTTCTCATCTCTAGGGAGTGGAACAACCTTTGCTGCTTTATTCATATTTTACACATACAAATGCTGAAATTTTTGAATGTACATCTATCGTTGAAAATTGTGTTAAATGTGTGATCTTTTAAATTCAGTTAAACTGTGATAAGGGAAAACGTGAAAATTCATATAAACCCTATGAATAGAGTAATAAGTAGCTTATTTTGCTGTTTGATAGTCTGATAACCAATCTTACTTGCACTGTCCTCTGTTTATTTACTTTGGTTATACTAATGTCAACCGCCCCCCCCACATTTTTAATATTTAATTCAAAGTCAAATGCTATACACAGCACCATGCAGCCAGTTAAAGGCCATAAATTCAGAAGCATGTTTATTTAAAACATGCATTCCTGCAGTCAAAAGCAAGGAGGCAGGAGGTGTTATTTTAATACAATTCAAATCACACACACTCATCCCTGATAGCATCCTGCACGTGTGTTAACCTATCAACCCTGCTGACACTGGAACAGCTTGGCAGAAATAGTGCTCTACCAGCGATCCAATCTCATGGTTGTGTGTTAACCAGGCGATCGGGCAATGGGCTGAGAGCAGAATTGACCGGTCCACCTTGGTAATGAATCTGCATGAGTGAGTGAGTGAGAGCGTGTGTGTGTGTGTGTGTGTGTGTGTGTGTGTGTGTGTGTGTGTGTGTGTAGCTAAAGGCCAAAGCACATCTGGATGGGAATTAGGGTGAATGGGACGATAAATCATTGATCTACTCCTTGTGCCCATGATGCTCCAGTCACTGAGCATGAAGGGCATCAGAACAGCGGAGGCAAAAGGCTGCTTCGGCTGCTTGATGTACTCTGAACTGGTCTCCATTCAGACCTCAATGCTCTGAAGGCCTTCGTCTAAAGGATAATTCTGATTTATTACAATGCGAATCTTTTAATTAATAAAACAAAGTCTGAATGAACGAAGAAATAGAAGCAATCAGACAGGCTTCTGAAAATAACGTGCGTAAGATCAGATTGTTTGACTGTTGAACTGGAATTAGGAGGAACTGTGCACAAAGCCTTGTGAGTGTACTCAGACGAGGCTAAAAATAAAGATACGTGCCACTTTTGGCAACAGAGCTTAGATGTCAAAAACGCTGATGGGAGCAGGTTCAATTGGCCTGCTGCTGGCTAGCTGCCTCTTACAGCAGATTGGTGAAGTTGTCAAGCCAGTGTTTGGCTGAGGGCAAGTTATCTGTGTTTTTCTTTTCAGCGCTGTGTTTTGTGTGGTTGCTTTCAGGCAAGCCAGTTAGCTTGTGTGTGAGCAGCAGTTCAAAGTGAGGGAGGGATGAATAATGAATGAAAGCCAAGGAGGAGGCTTTAAGGCGTTAAAGTGGAGCACTTGGTGGAGTGCTTTCAGAGGTATCACACAGCTGAAAAGCCTTTGCTCAGCAATACCTGCCAGCAGATTGTTAGCTCGGCTCTCCCACGTCATTCTACAACAAATTTAACATGGCTAATGGCATCAAAAATATCCCTGAAATGATGCAGATGCAGTGAAAAGACAGATGCTTTTATGATATGGTCAGATTAAGCATCCATCAGAGTGTGCTTACCGTAAAATAGTGTTTTTCCCCTTACTCAGCATTATCTGCCAAGGGAGTTAAATCAGCTGGGCAGAATCTACAGTAACTGTGTATTAAAATCTGTGTGTGTGTGTGTGTGTGTATGCATGTGCTGTATCAAGCGTCAGTCTCACCTCTCTGAGCATGGGGTCGTTGATGGAGCTGAGATTGACTGCGCCTTCGTATGTCAGATAATAGAACACGTTGAGGGCTCTGGCGGCTTCAGGTCCCTGCTGCTTGTAGCCAAAGATCAGATCGATCCACTGGTGGAGCTGGCAGGACACAAACTCGCTCTCTAGAGCCTGTAAATAGAGAGAGGACAGGGGATTATGAACATTGTAAATATCAACAAAAGCAGAATATTTGCACACCATACTCTAACCAAATGCTTCTCCCCAACCATGTTCCTGATCCCATTACTGAACAGCAGTTATCACTAATGTCTCCTCGAAGATGAATTCCTCAGAGAAAGCAGTTTATTGTGCTAACTGTTCCTGCAACAGAATCTGCCAATGATTTCTATAATGAGCAAAAAAACAAAAAAAAACACAGTAATTCCATATCTGATCATATGGGAACATCAAAACATTAGAGAACTCTTGTAGTTCATTAGGGAGCCGTTTCAGCTTCTGTCTTTGTTCTTTTCTCTGCTGGTCGTGGGCGGATAAGAGCACCATGTTGCTCTCCTGCAGACGTCTCTGCACAACGCTGTGACACAAGCCGTTTTCTCTCCTCATTAGCCGGCAAAGGAGGGAAAAAACATTTATGGTTTCCTCATAAAAAACTGGCAATTGTGTTAATTTGTGTAAAGCTGTCGGCTCACAAAAGCCCTCTAAACACGACCAAATTAGAATGAGGCAGCCCTTGATTGTCATTGCTGCCTTGTGTCACATTAATTTGTGACAAAACATTAGCCTGTGCTACACTTAAATGGCAATTTATATCATTTAAATTTTTACTGCAGAGACCAACGCATCCTTCACTTAAATGTGACTTTCTGACAGCTCATTCTGCACCTAATTCTTCCCCACTCTCTTAATTACAACTTTCAATCAGGGAGGAAAGCACAGGCACAAAGAGAAGACTGCGTGCAGCTGAGGTATGATGATGTTTTTACTGCAACTTGAATATCGACTGAATTTTTGACGCCAGCACAAATGCCATAATCTGAAGTGATTAGAAGCTTAACAATACAAAACACTGTGTGGATAATACGAGAACTGGATTTGTTAACATTGGTTCCTAGAAAGGAAAACAAAACCTAAGCAGACGAAGAATACAAGGTTTTCAGGTTCAGTGTCCAATTTTTTTTACACATCAACAGATTTTTGTCATCACAAAAATGTGTCTTTAGACCAATAAAGAAAGCATGGAATTATACACACATCAATGTTTGTGTTTGTTAATGATACAAAGCATATGTGTGACAGTTCTCTTGTTTTGTTTTTAATAGACGTCATGCTCAGTGTTTTACTGACCCCCTTTCATCTCACGATTTTGAATTATATTTTAGAAACTTTTCATATATTGGATGTAATATGGTTTCTAGCAGGTTGGACGATTACCACACTTTTAATCACAGAACCCAGCAGCCTGCTGTGTTTGTATATGGCTATGGTATCATTTTTCTACATCTGACTGGCATGAAAATTTTTGCACTCTAAATATGTTTGTGGCTAAGAGTGAGATGTTGCGTATTAAAAATCATCAAGTTCCAAATAGTCAGACTGATGAACCTGTTAACTTATTATTTGATGAGCTATTTCTCGTATTCAGATAAAACCTAACACTTCAGATAATGCAGGCATGTTAATGTGTCTCAAAGTAAGATATTACAGACAGTATTTTGGTACTGGTTCTGACAGTCCAGTATTTTATCACCACTAATATCGAATAATTTCAAGGAAAACCCATGTCTTCTCTGTGATAGCTGTAGAACTGATGTTCACTGCAGGTTTATGGTTATTACACGCACTGGTATTTTGTGCAATGCGGCTGAGATGTAATCACTGTTCCGAGAGATCTGCCTACTCTTTTTCCCTTTGTATGACTCACTTGACAACATTTTCTTTTAAGGGTTGAACTGTGAGGTAATGTTAAAACAAAACCAAGCTATCATTTAATATTAAGATAAAACAGAACACCCCTACAGTCTATAACAGTCCAGACTCCATGTCTGTCTGTCCCTCTGGCATCAGCATATTCACCGAGTGTTAAGTGTGTTTAAAGGCTTGTGTCATAAGGCAATCCTTTTTTATTAATGTTGGATTATAAAGCAGGAAAATCCTCTTTATTCAAACTCACTTTAAAAGCAGGCGGAGTGGGGTTTAATCGTTTGGGCTGCGTGTGCGTGAGTGAAAAAGAGAGATCAGTTCATTACGCGCTAGGATTGACCTTTGACGGGCCCTGCTCCCCTGTTTCCAAAACTAAAGCTGGGCCTGATGGGCACTTAATGTGCACTGCAATCTACTGTCAATCAGCACAGGGAAACAAAGAGCAGTCATGTCATTGCAGCTCCCTCTCCAGAGGCCCGCCTTTATGGAAATCACTTGCATGTACCATTTGGAGAGAGAGAGGGAGAGACAGAGCAGATGTGTGTATGTGTGTGTTGTGTTGATGCTGTAAGTGTGTAGCTGTGCATTACTGAATTTGTTTGGTCTGTCACTGTCTGTCTGACAAAAGGCTCAGCTGTACTCTGTGACTGAAGTGTAGGTGTACAAATTCAACCTCAGTGGACGAGATCTCAGAGATTCAAAGAATGTCTGTCTCCGCCTGTGGGGATACAGTAAGCTGCCTTGATCTCGGATCTTCACAGCTCTTTCAAAAAGAGCACAGTGTTACTACACCATTCAGACAACGAGGTTAGAATGCAAGTAAAGGCAATAATGGTTGAGCACCCGTTGCTCTGGGTGTTCCTTTGTTACCCCGAACATGCACTGTAGTTTTGCACACCAAACACAGACAAACGCACACACCAATTCCCACCCAACAGATACAGTTTTTCACTCCTGTTCCAGTACCATTGGTTAAACTAAGTCTCCCATCCTGCTTCGTGAAATTCCTTTAAACGAAATTGTGCATTTGTGACCACATTTCAAAGATTTTCGTCTGCAAACGTAACGACTGAGGACCGACGTGTGAAAGTGCTGAGAGACAGATTCATGCACCGTTCGCGTTCACGTGTTTGTGGAAATAAAAATATCGACTTTCACCAGTGTTATCTTTCTTTTATTAGCTCACAATAGCTCATCAAAGCACAAAAATGCAATTTCCCAAATGTGAATGTTGTAATGAAATCAACTGAAGACTGCATGTGAGGAATTCGTGCTACTTGATGGACAAGCACTATAAGCAAAGTACAGAAATCAGGTCATGTATGGATGAGCCATTAACAACGTGCCAGGTGAGCAGGTGTGGACTCCTCTCTCACCTTATGTCGCGCCACACTTTGGAAATAGTCAGACAGAAGGTTGAGGCAGATAGCAAATTCCTGAAGTGGGATCTGGTGCCACTTCAGGAGAACCAGGCAGGATTATTGATGGGCCAATTAGCAGGCAGTGTGTGTTGTCATCCCTATCCACAGGGGACTCTCTGATAATTAATGAATAATTTAGTATGCCTTTATGTAAATGTTGATAGGGGGTAGAAGTCAGTGGAATTCCACATTTCTATTGTTCAGCATTTGACAAAGTACACCTTGGAAGCATAGGGGGTCCCGTTTGTTGTTGTGTTGTGATTTGCTTCCAATGGTCACAATGATTTGGAAAATTCTCTACGTGGGAAAATGTAATCATTTACCTTAATGAGTTTTTTGCCCTTCAAAGCATCCAAATAATTCTGAATTTAATGCTTATTTTGCTCACCTGCCAGCTTGCAGGGTTATGATGTGAATATATTGTAATGAACAAGCTTTTGTCGGAATGCAAGTCTCAGATTAATTTTTACTTTCTGAAACATCTGTAGCTGAAGAGTGAACTTAAAGCCTGTAAATTCCCCTTAAATAGTCAAAGAAGGAAAGACAGTTTGACCATGAGTCTGTCAATATGTTACTCTATAGAGGGACATATACTCTAGACTCAGGACCTAAAAGCAGGTGCTCTTTATTCAATTCAATTCAATTTATTTATATAATGTCAAGTCACAGCAGAAGTTGTCTCATGACACTTTCCAATTAGAGCAGGTGTAGAGCAAACTCTTTTTTTGGTACAGACAGACCCAACAAAACCCCATGAGCAAGCACTTGGAAGAGGAAAAACTTCTTTCAATAGGCACAAACCTCAGAGCAGACCCCGGCTCAATCTGAGCTGCCATCTGCTTTGACCAATTGGGTTTTGTTTCATACTATTCAATATATCAGACAGGAGCAAAAAGTGATTGTGATTAACCAGCCAGGGGATATTAAACCAGGATTACGCAGGAGTCCTGAGGATGTCTTGGGGTATTTTTTTTCCTGCTTGAAAGTGGGTGTGATGTATTTATTTATTTATTTATTTTTAACCTCTCTCTACCTTTTAGATATTATCTTTCTTTGCGTCTGTCCAAGCTACAGGTCTGCAGGAGCTGTACTGGGTCTGTCTGTGGAGTTCCTGTGCCTCACTGTGGTTTGTGGTTAGCTTTATGGGCTGGATTGAGCTGGATTTCACTTCAGCTTTAACGAGGTGACACTGAATGCTCTCCTCCTTCCTTCATTGGCCCTAAAAAACCCTTTTAAAGGACTTATGGAGAGCTGTCTGTGAGGATGTTAAAATGTCACTTAACAAATCAATGCACTCATTTGCATGCCAGCAGTGATGCGAGTGTATGAGTGTGCGCGTGTGCCCGCGCGTGCGTTTGTTCATCACTGACGGTGTGGGTGTGTAATGAAATGCACATGTTGTATGAGGAGCGTTGTCAGCGGCAGACTGTTTTCTTTTGTATCGATTACGGATGAATAAAGCAAACACTTGTCAGGTCTGTATATACTAAAATGACTGTTTAAGAGCAAGAAGATCAAAACATCCACAAAAAAACCACATTCAATATGTGTGACAGCTCGACATCATGCATTTTTATATGAGAGAAATGATGCTGCTAAACCACAATTGGTAGATCAGTCAAGTTTTGTTTAGTCACATTGAATCTTACTGTGCATTTTATTATTTTATTTAATCTGCGAGTTTCCACGAAGACCATTCTTCTTACCTTGCCAGAAATTTACTATCTCTCTTGTTTCGATTCTCTTTTCTTCCTCCAAGTTCAACAGCCTCCTTTCATTTTACCGTCTACTTATTCTCTCACTCTTAGCACTACTCCCTTTTTTTTCCTATTGCTCTTTCTTCCAGTCATCTGATCCCTTGGATCAACTCCTCTGGAGCTGCCTTGCCCTGAGGTTGACAAGCACTCTGATTAAAGGGCTTATTAGCTCGCTGTAAATGAGAAGCCGAATGTCATTTTGAAGCAGGCAGAGGAAGCCTGTTGCCAGCCAGGGAAAAGAGGGCCCCCCCCCCAACAAGGAAGGGGTGGGGGGGTGACGTAAGGAATAAGAGCCTTGGAGCAGCCGCACAGCTAACAAACCATTTCCTTTATTCTCAAATTCACACACACCAAGAGAAACCCAGATGAGGGGTGTGTGTTACTTCAGTTCCCCCCTCCTTCCTGCTCTACTAATTAGACAGGTCACAACTGTGAGAGTTCTGGCTATGGGTCAACGGAGGCACTCGCTGGCAAGTGGAACCTGAAACTCTAAGCCCGACTCTCTCCCGCTCACTCCTCCCATCGCTCTTATTATCCCCACTCACTTTAAAAGCAAGAATATCATGTTATGCTGGGTGAAAAAAGCACAATGAGCAGTGATTGGGAAAGCATCTCCCCAAAACAAACATGTCATGGTGGATTTGCTCTTAGAGAGACAAACGGCACAGCGTAGACTGCAGAAGTGCACTAAGTGGTCCAATTTAAAGCACAGACAATAGAGTAAACAACACTGATTGAGAAGTAAATGGATGAAGTAAAGGATACTGACTCAAACTCAGGAGGTAATAACAATGCTTTGGTTGTCGTCTTTGTACTTAATGCTGGATAATGAGAAACATTATGATGTGGTATAATTATAACTTGTAAAAGTGGAAGCCTGGTTACACAAAGTTTTGATATTTTTGAACACTTTTTGTTTTAACATATTTTCAAAGTATTTTTGAGAAAAATATTTCGACTGGAACAATCAAAAGAGGGTGACTACGACGAGAAAACAGCGATTTCACAACTACCTGCTACAATCTCAACAACATCTAACAAGCACCTGCAGAGAATCTAACCATCTGTCCGCCTCCATACACAACGGCTAACAAGCTAGCAAATACATCACCAGTGCCATAAGACACATCCACAATATGATCGAGTGCGTTGAAGCTAAGTCAACAGTGGAGGGCTGATTAAACGCAGGACGGCTGGGCGTGCTGAAGGCGAGAATATTTGGATAGCTGTTGAGAGGAGCATTGTCGTCTCAGATGATTATAGAGTTGGCTGGACGGTCTATCGGCCTGTCTGAAGGTGTGGAGGCCTCTCAACACAGAGGGGAGATGATTAGGATGGATGACTCAGCTGATCAGCTTGAGGGTACTTAGCCTTCAAAGAGAGGTTGTTATGATGTTGGGTTATCTGGAGCTTCAGCTTGTTCGTGTGTGTTTCTGCGTGTGTGCGTGTAGAGAACAAAAGGAAAAAGTATACTTGCAGCAATTTGATGGATGATGGTTCTCAAATTTTGTGCTTTTCTTGGTCTTACATTACAGTAAACAATTTCACGTCACTAGTCATTAGAAGCAAGTCATTTAACGAATTTTGCCTTGTACTCTTTGATATTGTGATAAATGTTTTTAACTAATATTTTATATTCAACAAATGATAAATTAATCAAAAGTAAAAGAGGATATTAATGCAAATTAGTTATTATGACCTCTTGTAGGGCTGGCAGTAATTTAATATAATTTACGATATATGAACTTATTCTACAAATGGACGGTGTCAAAATTAAAATTCTAAACAAGTTCCGAGTAAAAGCTAACAAAAGTTCGCAAAATTTTTTGTATACAGTATGAAAACTTCTGAAGACTTCATGTAATGCACAGTGGAAGTCGTTTCATTTCTTTCCTCTCAGATTTGTTTTTATTTTCTAATATTGATATTAGAAAGAAAACACATAAATTCTGTAATAATGATTTCTACCATGTCAGCAAGCTCTTATTCTCTTGCAGTTGTGTGCGTTTCTGTATCTGCTGGCAAAAAATATGTATAAAATAACTGTTGCAGTTACTGCTTGACTGAACACATTAGCTTAGGATGGGGCAGAGGGCAAAGACATTTGGCTTTGTTCCTTTAAAAAGAGCAAAGATGACAACAGAGATGTCCAGGAGTTTGATAGGCAAAGAGAGACGAAGTGCTGGAGCGAAGGAGTCTGAAAACAGACTAATGTTGCAAAAAAACATCTCAGCAGGCTTTGGCAGGAGTAAAACAAGAGTGTGGAGGAGTGCAGGAAAAGGGAGAAGGACAACATTAGTGAGTGAGTATGTCAGCGGCAGTAGATCATCCCATTTCTCAGGCTCTCATCGGGCTTCTCCATTACGTCATTGAAAAGGAGGATGAAGAAGGGGGGGGGGTGCAGCTCGTAAAACACTGAGCACACAGTAAACATGTCTGCCCTTATGCATGACAATACCCCTACAGTGAGCGCTGCCTGACATTAGCCAGATAACCCCCCTCTGTCCCACGTGCTAGTTCCCATCCAACAACAAGGCTTTCAGTAGAGACGCCAGGGGAATAGATTAGCGCTAGGCTAACATGGTAAACTGTGTTCTGTTACAAGAGGCCATACGGGGCTAGACGATGTTAAAATTTTCACTCAATCAGTCATTCGCAAGTGCATAAGTATATCTTAGTGGTTAGTGACTGGTCCTTGCAGTGGTTTACCTCAGCTCACACATGAATTCCTATGGGGTTCCTGTGAGGATAAGATGTGGAGGCTGGTGGGAACAGCATTGTACACATGTACATCCCAGCAGCAGTCTGATCAGAGAGTGCAGTGCGGATGAGAGGTGAATGTAAACAGCCGTGATCTTTGACTTTGTGTAGCTGGTGGTCTGAGCTGGGGAATTATCACGTCTTGTGGGAAAAAAGGAGTAGGACATGTTTTCATCTTCTTTACACAGCCCTCCCTCAGATTTACTACACACTTTGACTACATAATGACACATGGTATTTTCGCAAATTCTGAGTATTGGTGAAATTACTTCATGATCTTATCTGGTGGATAAAATCACATACAAAAGACTCCCATTCCCTTACTTGATCATAAACTGATAGGATAATGGACTTGTCTGCCATCATGACATAGTTTCTGAGTGTGAACGGCTGTCAGCATATAAAACTGACAAACCTCAGAAAAGGTCTTTCCAAGGCGTTGATAGTGTGAGTATATGGGGTTTGGTGGGTAAAGGTGATTTGACTCATATTAATATGACATTTGTCTGTTAGCACTGAGCAGCCATGTGAATGTTTACCTCTGCAGCCAAGATTGCTGTGGGGTGAGCACATTATAACAGCTGTACGGTCAAGTGTGAAGCTCTGTGCAACAGATCACCATCATGGTTTAAAGTAAAAATCAACAGACTGAATTCAAAGAAAACCCACAGTTTAGGTTTACAGCTAAAGTCTAAAGTTTTATGCTAATTTTGACCACCAAGAAGGAGAGAAGAAAACACAGCTAAACCACAAAAAGAAACACATCACTGCAATCTCCAATATACCAATGCATCAGCATACCATAGACATTTTGGACAATGCTATCCTTCCAACTTTGTGGCAACAGTTTGGGGAAGGCCCTTTTCTATTCCAGCATGACTGTGCCCCAGTGCACAAAGCAAAGTCCATAAAGACATGGCTGGATGAGTCTGGAGTAGGAGAACATGATTGGCCCACACAGAGTCCTGACCTCAACCCCATCAAACACCACTGGGACAAACTGGTACAGAGATTGTGAGCCAACATCAGTTGGTATAATGGTCACGTATCCCAATACTTTTGTCGATGTAGTATACTACAGGTATAAAAAATAGGTATTAAGGAAATAAGAAAAGAATAAAAAACAGAGCAACATTGCCCTCAAGAAATTTCCTTTTTTTTGGCTACCTGTCAAATTTAAGTCCAGCACTCACTTGCTATTTATCCCAGTTTGGCTGTTTAGATGTTCAACCACCAGTAACTTGTTTACTGAGCATTTTGAACACATCGGCTTGTGTTACTGTGTTTGCAAGAAATGGCTGCCAACTCCTCCATGATTTTACATTTTGGGAGTGGGGGTGGTTTGGCCACTACTGGGATTCAAAAACATACTTGTGAAGTAAAACTATGAGCAGAGAGCACATTGGGAAATGCTTAGACTGATAAAGCTGGGTGCTGATTCTCAGAAGGATCAGTTGTGATAGTAGTTTAACATTAGAGTCACTATTTTAGTCACTGTTTATTCTAGGAGCAATAACCTTTCACAGTTTCAGAATTCTATCTGACGAGCAGTGACATATGAAACTGAGCGTGTGTCATGAGGAGGCCTGGGGAAGAGCTCCATCTTGATTTCGGAGTTAGTCAGAAAGGTTACTACTGATGCATTTGTACATCTTCGACCTTCAAGTCAGAGAAACCTTTTCTATTATCGCAGGACCTGTAATGAAAAGTGAAATGATTAGAGGGAGAGGTCCTTGTGACAGGACATTAGGCAAACCTCAACCTCGAAAACCATTCAAACCGTGCCTACATGACATGCTCTGACTGTAGTTGCTTAAGGTTCAGCACTGCTATCCACTCCTGTAATAATGAGACAGCTTTTATTGCTAGAGCATCCAAAGGTTGTTACATTTGTACACAAGTACTCTCCCAGAATAGTATACTGAACAGCATAACGGTAAAAACATCACTTTTAAAGCATGACTCGAGTTACTTTGGTGTCTAATATCCATAGAGCAGAGATGTGTTGGGTACATACAGTGAGTTCACCACATGTGGTCAACCCTCTCGCCGTCAACTTCTGACCCATCACTCAGTCGGCTTTGCCCATTCAACAAGACGAGAGTCTCTCCCTCGTTCTGTGAGGGCAGTTTGTCTGATGTCTCTGTCACGGCTTTGAGTGAGCAGATGCTTTATAAGGGGAAAAAGGCCAAAAATAATGTGCTGTCCGTCTCTCCCATGTGTGTGGTTTGCTGGTCTGTCAGCAGCAGCACAACAGCACAGATGACTGAAAAGAGCCAAACATGTGAACCATGGAGCAGCAAATGGGCCCTGTAGACTTAAAAGGGTTGGAGGGTGATTGCACCCCACCTTTCCTTGTTGTCGGTTATGGCTGAATGAATTGGTGTTAGCAATAAGAGATGCCTGTGGCCTTCAAACAAATGCAGAAAATCTGTGAAAATTCAACTACATTAAACTGAGCACCAATATTGCACCAAATGATCCAGAACCATATTTGTTTGATTCTGGATATTTAATTGTAGCTGTTTCATTTCAAATAAACAAAAATGTTAGATATGTTGAACATTTGCATTCTTTTTTGTTTGTTTTGTTTTTTAGAGTGTCAATAACCAACACAGCGTTACAGAGTTTAAACAAAGTAAATCTGAACGTTCTGCTCGGTGCTTCAGTATGTCACAACCTCAGTCTACCAGTGGACTACTCACAGTAGGAGATGGCTGTTAAAACTGACATTTTGGCTGCTCCATATAACACTGATGTGCACGCAAAGACATGCATACACACACGATCACCTGCTATCACACTAATGGGTAGCAGATCTGAGAAGTGAGATGCGGTCATATATAGAGGAATGTCAGAGAGGCTGACGGTGCCCAGAGACATGTAGTTATCTGGTGGAGGAGGGATCAAGTTCTTAACCTCTCCTTCGACCTTCTGGTAAAAACAACAAGCCCCCCGATCTCTTTGGCATGCCGCCTCAAAATCCCGGTGTGTGTGGGTGCATGATGGACTGAGAAAAAGGGAGTGTGCCTTTACAAGCAAGCAGTATTCAAGTTTACTGTTGGTGCTTCAGTCCAGCGAAGGTGCATGCTTGAGTCGAGGCGCAGAGGTGGTTTGTCTCCAGCAAGTCTGTCTAAAATCCAGCCATTCATCAGCACATCAAACCCAAGGTTTTCAACTGGAGCCTTTGAGACTTCATTGTTGTTTGAGCCAGAAATTAAACAACAATCTGTGTAGGCGCTCACTTGCAGTTTATCTGTTGCCATACAGCACACATTTCACTAAACATAAGAGATGAACTGTGACACTTCAAACATCAGAGTAATATAAACCAGGCTACAGTTTGATGCACTGTTTATACCTTCTGCTGCACGAGGACTGCAACTCTCACTCGCAACAACAAAAACAAGCTGCCGTTTTGCACAGCAGCACAATCCTTTACTGTGAGAGGATTTTAATGGCCTTTCCAGATTGGGCCCTAATTAGCTGTTAATCATCTAGGGCTCATAAGCAGAGTGGAGACAGCAGGCGTGTGTGTATTTGTAAGCGTGTGTGCATTTGCGTGTGTTTGCGTGTTGCGCTCCTGCTGTCTATCCTTGTGTTGCGAAGCCATTAGCAGCAGACAAGCCAAAGAGAGCCAAACAGCCCATTAACTCTTTCACTCTTCCTCTCTCTTCTGCACCACGCTCATCTCTCTCTCCCCGCAGTACCACAGTTGCCAGCTGACACCCTCTAATGCCAGCTATCTGTCATGCCCAGAGACCTGTCCACCCACACATCCCTCCCTCTACCTCGTCCTCGACCCATTCTTCCCTTTATATTTCCTGTCCACCCTTCTGTACTCTGTCTCTCTGATTCTGTCTGTTCTGCAGTACTGTGCCACCCCTAAGATGGTAAAATTGCACAAGACTAATCCATGTTCCTGTGGTACACAGATTAGCAACATTAGAAACTTGTGTATATGGGATTATGGTACAGATATTCACAGTTCCATCAACCTCAGAAAGCTTTGGCTGAGCTTGTTATGTTTCTGTGCACCTACGCCTGCATGCTGGATCAATATCTCAATTTGCACACAGCAGAGAGAGAAACCGCAGACTGAAATTTTATCAGCCTGAAAGCAGTAACTAGGCAGGTAGCTGTGCACGACTGTAGACTGTTTGGTTAAGTCCAAATTGCCTCTGCAGTACTAAATTGGGCACAAAGGAAAGGAGCAGAGGAAACTGACGGAGCAGAGGTAGATGAGACCGGCGCACTTAAGCGGCCAATGAAAAGCTGCTTTGTCCTTACAGGAGCACAAAGCACATTAATACACAGATGCTAAATAAGTAGCTTTTTTTCTGTTACTGTTTTGATGGATTTTTAGTGTATACAATAATATCATCCAAATTATTAATATTTTAAAAGGTGAGTATGTTCTACTTCTGTGTATAAAACAATATTTACTCTGGAGAGTAGTATTAAAGATGGAAAATTACACCCACTGCAAAGATGGTAATAAATGGTGAAACATGTAAACTGTTCTACAATAAAAACATAACAGAGCTGAAACTGACTGTGATTAATTTAGTCCATTAATTGTCTAAAAATTGTGAAAAACATTGATCTTAAATTCTGAGATAGCTAGGCAATATTGTCACATTAATTGTTTTGTCTGACCAGCAGTCCAGAACCCACGAGTATTCACTGAACAATGACATAAAACATAAAAAGAAGCAAAGCAAGAAACTGTTTGGGCACTGTTTGACACCAGTCATGACTCAGCTTCTTTGCCCAAAGAAGATAAAAACTCACTGAGCATATTCCTTCTTTAGCACAACATTAACTGACCGAGTACAACACTGCAAAACAGCCCACTGCTGCTGCCGCCACAACAAGCCCCCCCCCTCGCCAGATACATCCACCTTGGCCTACACCCTGCTGACAGCCAAAGAGAGAGAAGTGTGTGATTAATGATAGGGGCCTGGTCATATCAGCAGGCTAGTTAGCAGACCCCACCACAAGACTACACAGGTCACAGAGCACACCCAGCCTCATCAGCACTCATTAACTACTGTGGGCACAAATCGCACAGGAAGCTACGTCTCTTTCTGCCCTGAACACTTTAAGGAAAGTGGTCTATGAAAAATCTTAAAATGAAACAGACTGAGGACTTTAAAGCAACAAATATAAAGACATAATTATTTGTGTTAGGCCCTGTGATTTGGTTCTGTATATTCTCTTTTTCTGTCTTCTTCAATTTAAATTTAATCCAGAAAACAAAGCAGAAGCAGCCTGGCGTTTGATTATCACTAAGACTCTGTGGAAAGTCAACAAGTTTTTGACGTTGAAGGACTAAAAGATGACAAGCTACTCCAGCAACAAACAACAGAAATAGTGACTCTATCTGGTGCTTTTTGACCTTCTACAGCAGAGCAAGGTTATCTGATCCAATGAGTTACCTTAGTTTTCCAGCCTGATGTGTGCATGTGCGTGTGTGTGGAAGAGGGAAGATCTTCCCCAATGGAAATGCAACAGCAAGTCTGACAATATCCAACATGCATATACACAGAATATTTCTGTTTTGGGGCTGAGCGAGCAGGAAGAAGAGATCAGAAACAGGATACCACATCATTTCTCTGCACACAAATACAGTTGCGATCACACACACACACACACACGAACATGCACCAGATGTGTGTGTCTGTGTGTGTGTGGACTGAGGGAGAGCAGAAAGAGAGACGGCGAGGTGATGTTGGATCACTTTGCCAACACAGCAATCTGAGAGCTGGGGCATGTCGGAGGAGCGGGAGGCTCAGGTAACAGGAAGAACTGTGAGACGATCAGGAAATAACACTGTCTCTTTGAATTAGCATTTCCAAGCAATATAGGAGAGACAGAAAGCTCTGGTAAGATTTCTCCAAGTCAGTAAGGAGTCAGTGAATTGTTCAAGGACACTTCAGCAGAGATAGCTGAACGGAAATCCTCCAGCTTGTTACAATTTTCTACGGTCCAACAACAACAGAGTGTATGAATGCACATTTGTGAGCGTCTGCCCTCAATTCTTACCAGGCGATTGATGCGTACAAACTCCTCTGGGCTCTTGGCCCAAGGTGGCAGCTCCACGTCGGAGACTACAGTGCCGTCCTCCATCACTCCGAGGTTGTAACTGTTGGCGTTGACAAACATCTCGGGGAGGTAGTAGAACTCTGGGATCAGTTCCTGCACGAAGCACAGCACAGAGACACGTTCAAACTTATAAACTTGTTGTCGTGTTACCATTTGCCACGGTTAAAGAGCTGATGTAAGTACTGTAACTGACGCAGGCTTAGTTTTTCATAAGATGATAATGCTGAATGAAGGAAGTTCAGATTTTTCTAAAACTACAGAAGACTCAGAGAAATCACCAATCAGCCTTTTAGGAGGTCAGATTTTGAAAGGTGTGAACGGTAGTTCTGAGTATGTCTTCAGAATATGAAGGAAAGCTAAAGATTTCACTTCAAGATTGCTTTGTGTGTGCGTGTGTGTGTGGGTCTGTGTCTGTTACAATAGTCAGACTGTGGTGTTTTCTAAACTATACACTCATTCATGGAAATTACATTTCTGACTGTTTGTCTGCTGCCAGCATTTGTGCTTTGGCCACTACAGACGATGTCAAAAACCTCTGAGTGTTCACTCAGCTGTGGTTTTTTTTCACTATTCAGATGTGCTGATTTGCTTTGTTTGTATCGCAGCAGCAGAAAAGGGGTTTTCAATTTCCTCCCTCGTCCTCAACAAGGAAAAAAGAAAAGACACAGTCAGCCAAATTCTTTCCTAACTATGATGATTTTATTTGGCTGTCCCAAACAACACAAAGTATTTTCAAACTGAAAGACAGTGAAGAGAAGTGTGGTTATGACAGGGGATGTAACCCCATATGTTTAGCCATTCGTCATTGTTAACAAAGCAGAACTTGTCACAATGAGCGTAAACATTAAGATTGAGTTTGAGCTTAAAAACATGTAGATAAATCCATAGTGCCTCCCAGGCCTAAACTGTTATAGTTTTGTTGCTGTTGTGTCTCAGTGATTATGGAATACCAGGATGCATCAGGATGCCTCTCAATTCTTGGCTTCTTTGTGTAAATAGTAAAAAAGAAAAAGAGTAGAGTGTGAAATGTATATTATATTGTTGACAGAAAAATCAATATGATATACAGTTGTTTCCTATTGTATGAACTTGTATGTACTTTGTAACACAAAGTGGCTTCATTCTTCATTGCATTGGGGAACTTTTGGGCATAGACAAAGTACACAAAGAACATGCTCAGTTTGTCACTGGTACTACTGTAATTTTAAGTCCAATAAAATCCTAATAACTAACTATATTTCAACTGTGAGTTAAGCACTACAGTTTCAAAATTAGGACTAATTGACAGCACTTGCTTTGGGGAGTTGATGGTAGCCCTGCTGGCTGCAGACAAAGTCTGTGTGACTACAAGTGCTGACTGGTCCTCTTGAGAAGGACAGAAAGATACAAACATGCTGACAGTCTGACATCAGAGATGAACTGTCCGCCGCCAACACCACGCTGACATGCCCGAGTCTGTCAGGTGATGATGACAGCATGGCAGCATGCAAATACTCCACGCTTAAACTTGAGTCCCCGTAGCATGTTTGGGCATTTGAACTGGCTATATGTAACATGATATCAAATAAATACAAACTACTACTACTACTACTATGTAAACTACACTCAAATAATAACATGAGGCTTTTTTTGAGATTAGAGGCAAAATATATTCGTCTCTCAACAATGGGATGTAAATATCCAATCAAATGAGCAGGCAAACACACAGGTTTAAAACAACACGGCACTTCCTCACTTCTGAAATCTCTCTACTCCACAAAACCTGACCTGAAACTAAAGGTCAGCCTCTTAACGAGTCCTCCAGCTCACCTAGGTTCACTGGCTGCAGCCCGCTGTAAATTTGAGCTCAAGGTGGCAGGACGCGCACACACACACACACAAACACACACACACACCAACAAAACCTTGAGGGCTTTGCTCTCCAACACTCAAGCCTGCCTTGCATGGACCATTATGTGCAGTGGCCCCTTTGCTCTGGCCTGGTCAGAGGCCAGCCCCTCTGATCCCCAATCCTGTCCTGTCATGGGTCACTGGAAGGGGCTTTGGCCTCTGGGCTCCTCTGCTACACTTCCACTGTTGCTACTTCTAACCCCTCTACTCTTCTCTCTCCCCCTCTGATGCCTTTGGGCTTAAGCCAGGGGTCAGAGGATTGGGGACTGGAGGTCATGCTAGCGTCACCCAGGCTAGAGACACATTGAGTCTTGGTGTTGTAACCTATTATCACCCCTATTTTACCAGTGGGGTATGAAAGCACTGCAGCTTTTCGATCTGTGGCAGGGACAGGGTTTGCCTATCAATGGCTCCAATGCAAAAGCTAAATGGTCTACTTAGCATACTAAATTGATACATCTTGTCCCTAATGCCTCTTTCGCCTTGAAAATGAATATGTGCATCCAAGTGGATAAAGTCGACGGACATTCATTCAAAATATGCTAAAAATTCACACTGAACAAGGAAACAAAGTGATGTGGTCCAGATTTCCCCTTTATTTTGAGCTCTCACAGTTTGATCCACATTGACAGGTCTAGACTGAGAGAGCAAACGAGGGCTCTTGTTGGGCTTTCGCAATCAAGCATTGGCCAGCAACGTAGTAACACAATCCATATGTTTTATCGGCTGGATGTGTGTGTGTGTGTGCGGGGGGTTGGGGTGGGGTGGGGTAAACGCAATCAAGCGTCAAACCCCCAGCACCACTGCTGTTCCCCCATTCAATGACCCAGTGCCAGGAGACCAAGCAAAACCAAGCTTTGACAGAGAATGTCTGACTGTAGTCGTAAATGTTTTAGGAGAGCAGTTAAAGTGTACGCTGGGGGTTCAAGGGCCCTCAGTATGAGAATGACCTGTGCTGTTGCAGGGCAGATCCAACAGCTCAGCAGAGTTTGGGGGCCCAGTGGGCAGGGATTCAAGTCCAGGTTATAGCTCGCTGAATCGGAGACAGACGGCTGGGACAGATGAGGATTAGTCTAACGCTTTGATCAGAAGACCAGGAAGCTTTCATTGCATAGGAACAATGATTGGTGGTGACTGGACATTACTCTTTTGAAACTTTTTCTTCTTTGTCTGTGGACGCTGGATGGGGATTTATTCTCCTGTAGTGCCCGGTCCTTTATCTCTTTTAACTTCAAAACTTCTTACGAGTCAACCATCTTAAAAAGGAAGAATGTAACTTTTTTTGGAAAGTCATGTGTGAGCATGCATGAGTGTACAGAGCACCTTAACGTCAGATGTGTCTCTCTGGCAGTTCCTCCAGGCTCGGGATACGGAGGAGAAGGTGCGGTCAGCGTGGTCAAACTTTCCTCCTTGGAAGTTGAGAAAAAATGTGGTGAAAGGTTCCTGTTGATGAGAGGAAAGAAAGGTCTCAATCTGAGCTTCACGACTCTGCTGCTGTGTTTGGCACCAGCTATTATGGCTGATACAATCAAATCCCTTGATGTGCAATAAAAACATGTAATACAAGTCTATGTTTCTACTTACATTTTAGTACAGCACTGTGTCAACAGATCTGAACCAAAATCTACTCTTTCTACACGCCTTCATACAATCTGGAATCCACAAATGAAAAGGCGAAATAAAAGTAATCCCAGTGAACTACTAAAGCCAATACACTCTTGCTACTGATGCATTTCTAATCATGTATAATCTTGTTAGGACAGATCAATAGCTGTCCCTCTGACGCAACAGCCCCCAAGTGACATGGACACAATATGTTAGGCCACAGCTACGATCTACTACTGTAGATAGCTAATTAAGCTCAGCCTGCAATTACGTAAAGCTTCAACCACACTGTGTCTCATTACATCACGAAGGGTTAAGTGCCCGCTAAAATCTTACAGACAAAACACAAAACACACAGAAATTGTTCACATTTATTGCAAGAACAGTTTTCAGATGCTCTCTGACGTTAGGTTTGATCTTTAAGTGAGGGTTTCTGGTAAAGTGGCTTTAGAGTAAGCCCACTAATGATGTGCAGGAATCAATGAGGTAACTCTACTGGGAGTCACCGAGACAGTGAGCTACTGGGACAATAACAGCAGAAAACGGCACGTTGGAGAAACTTAGTAACCTCCCTGTCCCTTGAGCGCAGTACGGAAAGATTGATGGCATCCATTCAACAAAGGTACCGAATAAGAGCACTCCAGTGTATAATGTACACTGCACATATTCCGCACAAGCAAATCAAATCACATATATTGAATAATATTCCACAAAAGTTGTAAGATTTTCCTTGGAGAAGAACTTTTTTTTTTTTCTTTAAGGCAAACATTTAATTGCTGATGGTGTTCTAATATTATGTGGCAGTAACACAGAGTAGAGTAAATCATATGCAAAAATAAATGAGGAGAAATGTGCATGTGATACAATATCTTAGCATACATTTACTCTCAATTTGATATAAATTTTGTTTCTAGGTAGCTGACAGCTAATTAAGAATGAATTAATGATGGAAGGAAACTCCATAAGAAAACAATGAATATATAAAATTTCTTTGACAAATAAGTTGGATATGCATATTGCTTTCTATATGCATACTACAACTCAGTGGAAGCGTGGCCATTTTACAGCCAGTGTATGAGCTCCACTATCTGTGAAGATGAATCCTTGACTACACAAATGTATGCCTAGAATTTTCTAATATTTTTGTAATGATTTTGTATAACACCACAGCAACAATCAAGACTGTTGTATCAGAATTTTAAGCACGGGTAATTTCTAAATTATATACGTTGTACTTACGATACGTAGTAGCCACATCTGGGTGAAGCTGGCGGTGGAATAATGGGTGCCATAGTGGAACTTGGGCACCTGATCATCCTCCCAGGACTCATATCGGTCTGAAAAGAATGCCGCCCTCTTGGGGTTGAGAGCACCAATGGGCTATGGAGAAATATGAGCACAAAACATATTTTCAGGTACGTCGAAAAATGTTGAAAAACAACCTGCAACGTCTTTTGACTGCTGCTTGACATGAAAACAGACCTAATGTATGACAAAGATGTGGGAGCGACAGCAAAGTTCATTTTACTGTGAATCCATTCAGGGACAACTCCTCGCAGCATAACAGTTGTTGCAAGGCAAATGAAACTGGTAACCTTTGTGCAATCTCAAATGAATATTAGATGATGTTTCCCCTCAGACAGAGATCAATCCTTCCCCACAGAGTGCTTTTTAGAGACTGTGAAACAGAGCCCCTGCAGCTGTAGTCTGTCAGAGAAAACTAATGTGCTCCAATGAAAGAGTGCCTACTAGGAATATCAATGGCAAGGCTGCATGTTCCTTTAATTTCTGCTTTTATTAATCTGTAACTAATACACTGGTCACCAGCCCTATTTGTAGTCTAGAAAAATGGTTAAGTTGCATTAATTTTCCATCACTCTGCAAAACCAATAACCCCGTTCTGCTCAGCTATTATTTAAATACTCATTTATAGAAATCACTTTCAGGCTGGTTCAATTTTTATTAGTCTTCTGCTGGCTGTGCCTCATTCCCTCAAACCCCCCCTCCCCCCATCTCTCTCTCTCTCACACACACACAGACATACACACTCAGGCACTCTCAGATACACACAGCAGATCAATAGTAATGGAATGATGGCCTTTTGAGGATGAGGGGCTAGCAGGGCGTGGATCAATTGGATCTCTTTCATATCATAGGGTGCCTGTCACAGCAAGACTCGTCCAGGGCCAGGCATTGATATTGATCTGTGCTATGGCTACTGTTTTGTGTCAGCGTAATGGGGCATGTTTGTGTACATCTATTTGTGTGTAGTGGGAGTAATACAGGCAGGATTTGTGCAAAATTGGTTGCTTTTTCAGTTTAGTGAGTGCATATATTTTTCTTTTTTTAAAAAATAATGATCTTGAATATGTCTGCGGTTTTACATGTAAAAATGCGTCGTGCCACCACACTGCGCAGCTCTGCTTTGACAGTGACACACTGTGGGCTTCCTCAGGGCCACTGGGGGTGGGTGAGTACACAGAGTGAATTATACATCAAGCCCATTGGTCTGATTTATAGTCCTAATAACAGTCGGCTCATTAAAAAAAGAAAAGGGAGAGGAGGCATATAAAATAAAAAAAAAGCCTGAAAGTGCCACAGTGACAGAGAGAGAGAGAGAGGAAGAATTGTGTGCGAGTGCATGTGGGGGCTGTTGGTTTGTACGAGCCCGACATTGTTTACTGCTGTAAATTACTGTGGGGCTAGCACTCTGAGCTTACAGTAGCTACAACAGAACAGTGGTGACGGCGCGGTACATCAGCGCTGAGAGCCCGGCGGTGTGCTGATGGAGCGCCTGCTGCCGCCCGACCGCAGATTGGCCTAATATGTTGTGGCAGAGAATAGCACTCTGATGAGGGCTCATACAAATGAACCAATCTCGTAGTTTTAATTAGACTACAGAGGAAGCTAAAGAACAAAGATGTGCTGGTGCTTTAAAGCTCTGAACACCAGTGAATTAATCTTGGATTAATCCTAATCAGTTCTTCATCAACATCAACACAAGGAATAAATGCAGTTACAAAAACATCTTAAAACACATTTTAAACATCATTTACAATCAGATTTGTGTTTAAAATAGCATTATGATGTTGAAAGAGCACAACACTGACGCTCAGCAGAGACAAGAAAAGTCATGTCGGTATCAGGAGTGTGTGTCACAGTGTGTACATAACTCTCCCAACCTTCCTCCAATAAGTGAACTTGGCAGCCTCCCATATTATCCTCAGGTTGAGAACATAAACGTTTTGAAAATGTGTATGCATGCCCAGAGAAATAACACCTTATGAAACAACAACAAGGATCTTCCTGAGTGAGAACTATTATAAGAGCATTATCCAGTCTGCTCTGCTTTTACAACAATAATAGGTCACTGGTGATGAAGTATAATGGCTTACTGACGATTTGAGCATCACTTGGGCTTAGTCATAAATCAAAAGAGCCTTTTGAACGGAGTGTTTATGTATAATGTCCTATTTAAACAGTGAAAATGGTGGGGAAGGCCTGGGGGATAAACATATGGGGCACGTATGGTGAAATCAATACACCATTAGCTGATGTGGCTGTGAGCAGTAGCTTATAGCACAAAGGTACAGGGAACGCTCAATAAATCCTCACCATTTCTGGTGCCATGTAAATGTACACTACCTAATCTTTGGTTAGGGGGTTAACAATTCTTTGTTAAAAGCTGCACCGACCGTGCTTTTGTTTTCACCGGAATCGCATGGCAACACTGACCAATCGTAATCAAGCCTTGTGTATGTAGGACAAGTGGATTTTTGTCAGGAAATGTGTGACACTGTGCAGGAATGTAGTGTATGAAATGGTAAAGGAATGAGAAAACGGAGGAGAGTCACAACACTTGCAGTCGGTTCTTGTGTGTGTGCTTATCGTGACTACAATGTTATCTCGGGGGTCGGCGTTTGATGTCAGGTTGAGGTTAGAGTTTATGATAAGAAAGTCCCTGGGGTCAGAATGGCTCTGGCAGCGGGGAACATAAATTCTGTGTGGCCTCTGTTGTGCTGGGGATGATGACTGCGTGTGACACACACACACACACACACGTTCATGGCAATTTGGCTTCTCAATGTCACTGGAGGCTTCTCAGATGACCTGTTTCTATACGAGACAGCCACCAACGTGACATAAAGGGGAGGATAAGAGAGACGTGGATGGTGAAAAAAGAGAGACAAACAGAAAGAGAAAGGAAGCTGAAACAATAAAGAGGAAAACAAAGCTGAAGGTGGTGAAAGACACGGGCATACAGCAAAAAATAACAGTGAAGGTCAGAAAACATTAGGATGCAAAGAAAAGAAACAAAGAGCACAAATGCTTGTTGTTGCAGAGTTGGGGTGGGGGGTTTGATTGGGGGAAGGGGGGGCTATGCTGTGCTGCTTGCCCTTTTCCCAGACACTGCAGTCTGCCACGGTCCAGTGGTCATACACTGATATCACACGCGTGTCAACAACATGAATAAAACAGATGTAATAAAGATTGGCCGCGGTCCCTCCCCTCCTTCTCCCTCACCGCTGCTATTCTGCTCTGATGGGAAAAGAAGCACAATAACAGCAAATGATGCTGTTGTTCTTCTCTTACAGTCTCTCCTCCTCTTTCTTTTGCTCTCAGATTGTCTCTTTGTTTCTCCTCCTTTTGCCCATCTCCCCTTCATTTCGCTCGGTCCCTGGGGCTGCGAGGCTTGACTGAGCACAGAGGCTGAGCCGTCCAAACTCCGAGGCAGCGCAAAGGCAAGGAACGGGAGGCAGAAACGAGCTAAGAAACTGAAGGAGGGCTGCATGTTTGTGTGAGTCTGTGAAAGTGTGTGTGTGTGGCAAGTGCAACTGTCACATTTCAGCCTACTGGGCAACATGAAGCCAGAAAAACAGAGAAATTATGCAGCTTCATACAGTGTGGAAAGCTACACCGGGAGGGATAAAAACAGAGGCCAGAGACACTGAACGAGCAGATCGGAAGTGAAGGCAGGACTGCTGGGAAGAGCCCAAGGGACAAGGTGTTGACTGCTGTTGTGTTTGAATCTGTATGACAGGGCGGTGTGGAAGAATGGAAGTGTGAGCGGATGGTTTTTGTGTTTGTAGTGAACGCACAGGGCTTGTGTATGATTATACCGTGCAGATGTTAGGGGTATTTTTTTCCACACTCTCTATTTCCGAGGTTTAATGCATTTTAATGAATGTTTAGCTGAAGGCTCAGTCACACCGCAATTTGAAACACCAAAATTACAAGTCAAAATTCATTATTTCAATTCAGTCGATGATATTAGTGGCTTCACTTGGTATCCGCGCTCTCACCACAAACCAACTGCGAACCAACTCCTGCGATTTCTGACTTCTGAGGTAACCAACAGAGCAGCAGATTCCAAATTGGATGTAGCCACCATATTGGCTCTGTTACAGCATCCGCTTTAATCATGGATAATACATACAGCAAAATGAGAATCAACACCATTAAAACTTTACTCTTCATTTCCATTTTTCCCCAGTATAACCAAACTTCCAGCACCTCATGTATCACAAGGCTGTGCAAATGACGGTACCAATTTGTGGTGTCACTGGAAACTATGGCAGTGTTTAGACTGACATTAGCACTGCATGGTCAAAAGAGAAAAAAAAAATGAAACAGGGGTGCTTACACCGCGTCCAAAGAGAAATGGATAATGCCGAAACACGGTGCAACTAATCAGGAAATGAAACGTATTTGATTGCTGGCCAATGAAACACATGCAAGCATACATTCTTATTGGGTTACTTAAACATCACGAACATCATAATGCTACTGTTTATCTTACATTTGTCAAAAATCTTTCTGCATAGATCAATCTTGAGTTTTAAATTCCTGTCCCATAGTGTGACAAAACACTGCGTAGCATTTTGCCATTCAGTAAACCTTAAAACTCATGGATGTATTACGCAAACTAGATTTCATAGATCACCCAAACCTACAGCAACTTCATGGACACCAGCACAGCCCCTTGCGTTTTGCGTTTTTTAAAAACATGATGCTACTTTTGGTTATCTGTCGGCCGATCTGTGAAATGTTCCATCCTGTCTCATTAGGTGGGTACTCCCTGCATGAACACGGGATGCTCCCAGGACCTGAACAAATGTGTTCAAGTGTAACTCTGAAATGCACTTCCTCCAACGTATCCCCTGTCCATTAACACATGCCTTTTTTGTTTCCATGGCTGATTTATTCCGTCATTTTGGTTCCAGCAGTTAGACAGCCACTCAGTCATTTCACTCTAAAACTAATCCTCTGTCCTCCCACTACTGGACAACATTACACACAACTGATGTTCAGCCCGACAAGAGGAGGATTATGTTTTTTTGCTTTTTGTTCTGTGTGTGTGTATGTGTGGAAAAGACAGGGAGTTCATGCGAGTAAATAACTGCATGTCTACTTACAACATGGGGGAGAATCTTTTAAGTAATTTCAGCTGTGAGAGAGTGCGTATTTATGTGCCAGGGGGCATCTTAGGGCAGGTTTCATTGTTTTAAGGCCAATCACTTGATGCCTGGAGCTACCAGGGAGTATTACTTCACTTCCTGTGGTGTCGCTGAAGGTCAGACTTGAAAGAATTCAATTATGAACTTTGAATTATGAACAGAAAACGACAGCTAAACCAGAAAATGGCAACTGCAAAGAGAGAACATTAGGACTTTAAATGAGCTGCAGCAAAGCAGGGCCGCCTCAATAACACAAGTCAGCACCTGATCACACAGATTATCTGTGATATTTATCACCTGCAATTTTTCGAAATACATATATTTGCCAAGAAACAGCAGATTAGCGGTAACTTTTTGTCTTTTGAGACACAAATAACAACAACAACGGAGCTACCAGGGACTAAATAAATACAGCAACTAAATGGACTTAAACTACCAACACACAAACATGCACGCAACAAGCAAATATTTCTTCTCAACTTCCCTTGCTATCTTTGGGATTAAGAAAAAAAAAAAAGAGGAGTAACAGAGGAGGACGGGATCTGAGTGTGTTACCTTGGACAGGTCTCTGAAGTTGCTGGGCAGAGTGAGGTCAAGTTCCTCTGAGTCGTAGTTGGTGATAACCCAGGGGAAAACCGGGTACTGGTTTAGGTCATTAAAGCTTCGACCTGGTGGAAGGAAAGAAATTGAGAAAAGAGACAGTGACAACGATTGAACAATGAATGGTGTCAACAACTAACAACACTAGCTCCAAAAAATTCCTGAAGGGTTTTGTGTTTGTGCAGATTTGCTCTATGAGGAACAATGTGGTCCCTGTAACATCACACAGGCGGTGTTGGGTGGTGTCCTCACCAGAGATGGTGTTGAGAAAGATTAGGTACTCAAAGTTGGATATCTCACGCCGTTGCCAGCGCTGGGTCATGTTAGCTGCTTTGAACAGCTGCTTTGGTGTGGCCAGAGAGATGCGCCTACAAAGAGAAAGACGGAAAAATACATCTGTAGACATTCAGGTGTTTCCCACTCTGACGAGGATGGATGAATACTGCAAAGTGGTTCAGAGACAAAGTCAGTCACCTCATCACAAGAACAGCATTTGCAGGCTGAAAAAAAAGCCTCAGGCTTTATTAGACTTTTGCAATACAAATGTCATTTTATGAAAAATCTATTGAACTTACAGTCTTGCTAATTAAGAAGAAAAATGAGCAATAAATTGGGTTGAATATTTGTGAGCATGTGTGCACGCGCACACACACACACACACAGAGCCTGGAGCATGACGTATGCAGTAAGACAAAAACAAATGACCTCCAATCCAATTAAAACAAAGGAAAATGATGGAATTAATCACTGTCAGGGTGTGAGATGATAGTCATTAGGCCTCGCAAAGGTGAAAATACAACTTTCCATACACGAGATGGTTACGGGACATACCATTTTTTAAGTTTTGTACTGACAACAAACAATATCCAGTAGGAAAATAGCTTCTGTATGCTTCTCTATTTTCTTTTTATCCCCCGTAGATCACATCACATTTAAACGTAAAAACTTCAGGGTGAGAGGACACACAAGGTGCTTATTATTGGTGAAATGGTTTAAAAGCAGTGGGATAACACTCAGTTATGAGCACCAATATTAAATGGATAGTGAAGTGTGGTTTTGTAATTATTGTTGTGGTATGCTGGACATTAAACATTTTGTGCTGTGCTGGATGTATCATCTAGTGTGTGTGTGTGTGTGTGTGTGTGTGTGTGTGTGAGCACACAGAGCTACCCTGTACAGCTGTCCTCAGGTCAAAGAGGCAAGGTGTCCCTGGTCTGCAAACTAGCTTGATTAATGAACCCAATAGAAACACATACACATTCTCTCACCCTAACTCTGTGTGTTTTTTATACAAACACACACTCCTACATCCACACTGACTCATTACTGGATGCACCCTCTTACTCAGACTCATTACGTACACTTCAGTGTTAGCTGTTGCTACGTGGAGCATTTTGTTTCCTGGTTCTGAGAAAACACTTCCCATCAGTATTAAATCATCCTGACTCACATATGTCACATAACTCTCCAAAATATTCGTATCTCACAGACAACAACCGTTACAGCTCAGATAAATGATGACAAAAATTTCACAATATGCAGCATGAAACTGAAACAAATCCCTACTGGAAATATTTATACTTTACTACTACTATGTCTTCAGATTTGGTTTGTCCTCTTCAACCTATTTTTGTTCTAACTGTATTTGTACTCCAGTACTCCAGGAAAAGGAATGTTTTTTTGCAAACTTTTATCCAAAGTTTCATCTTTCTTTTATTTTTATTTGGAGGGACAAATCATGGGTCTGAGGATGTGATTCCACCAAGCAGTCTGGTTCATTACACATACTAGTGTTTTAAATCCACTTCCATTTCACTTTATTTCCACTACATCTTAGACAAGGAACACACATGTCAACAGCAGGACCAGGCTTGGCTTTGGCAGTGCCCGGACACAGCGCAGACATGATGTGAAGGAGGGCGGGGGAGGGGTGTGTGTCCCCTGCAGGCTTACAAGGAGCTATTTGCTTCACACTGATGGAAATAAATAAATGACCTGGACTATGTTTGTGTGAAGCCAATTATGTCTGGGAGGTGAGGACAGAGCGGGAGGGACAGAAACGGTGACCAGACCCTCGTGTGGTGTATAAGTAACAGCAGTGTTAGTGTCGCCTAATCACCATTTTCACTGTTCAGATGTGGTGCAAGCCCACCGAAAATGATCAGAATCAACAGTTAAAAATGTAAATGCAGCAACAACATCAAAAGTTATTGTGTATTTCTGTGTTAAGCTGTGTGTCTCACCTGGTCTGTGGAAGACCGAAGTTCGTGCCCACCCCAACACGAGGAAGACTGTGGACCACCTTCTTCACGGTGGCTGCATCTGGGAAGTTAAACATGACTGCCGCTACAGACAGGCACAGAAAAATAACTAGTTATATCAGGGAATCCCTTCATATTACTCATACGGTATAAAATCACCACACTCGACTCAATGAGAATGTCCTGAGTATACATGAACACACACACACACACACACACGCTCGCGCACACATAAATGTGGCATGCATGTATATCAGGCTTACAATAAAATGGTGAAATGGCTGCATATATGTGACTATCAGGTGCTGTCTTACTTCTGTTGGCCATAAAGATTTCCAGAGCAGTATTCTGCAGCAGGTAGCGTCTGGAAAAGATGGCGCGGATCTCTGTGAACAGCCACTTTCCATGAAGACCTTCTGTATAGGCGAGAATCTGAAAGACAACACCAGGAAGAGAGAAAGCAAAGAGAAGGGGAGATGAGAGTCAAATGGAATAAGGATTATTATTTTTTTTTTCCAGACGAGGACAGAAGAGGGGGAGAGTAAAGGGAGGGGAGCAAAGAAGAGCAGGGTAGGTTAGTTCATTTTTCACACAGTGATGGCACGACGACCTGAACAGCACGATTAATGTCTTATATTGATCAGCCTCAATGAAAAAGAGATTCCTTCAGCAAAAGAATGGACGCAGTTTGGCTAGAGGGAGGGAAGGAAATGCTTAGTTCACTAAAAGATAATCCATATTACCTGTGACTGGGAAAATCAGAGGATTACAATCGAAACTTCAAAGCAAGAACTCCCTGTTTCTCTGTCTGTCCTCCAAATATCTCAAGGACTGTTCATTTGATCTACTTCACACTTGATACGAGTATTGCTGGGGATCCAAGGAGATAGAGGAGACAGATACAAGTCGAGAGACAGAAGGTCCACTAACAAGAATCAATATCAGTTTAAATGTATGATACATTGCTCTCCTCAAAGCCACCATGCTCCAATTTTCTAAATGTTTCATCATTTTAAAAGTAGTCTATATGCTTTTGCTGCTATGATAACCTAAGGTCACACCATGTGTCAACTACAATCATTACTCAGCAGTTTAACACTTTCTGTTTACTTAAATGATCAGGTATGAGTGAGAAAATGGCATAAACGAAGTCACTGAAACTAAATCACTTCAGTGATTTCCTTGGCTCCACACTGATTAAATTCATCTACCTGACCAAGCAGTCCAGTGGAATTTGGGGGTTAAAGGTAACAAGTAACTGGCAAATCAACCAATAGGTTTGCAAATATGTGATTTCCTTATCATGTGTAAAAATATTTTTATTGTAGGTGGGCTGACAGTAGAGGAGTGGACAAACTTAACTGGTGAGTGTGTGATGGTAAACATGTTAAGTATGCTGTGTTCTTCTTTTTAGCAGGCTTGCACGAATAATCCCTGATGTTAAGGTAAGTGCTTATTTCAACAAATGTGCAGACAGCCTATAAATAAATATTTGAAAAGTAGTATATGTGACATGAATGTGGTTAGGAGCCTATTTTATGTTAAGCATGTGACAACTTAGACAATTTTCTGTATTTCTGTGGAGGTACCTGTCACAAGGGTCAAACAATATTAGGTTAGCTCGCTCAACATTTAAAATGATTCAACGAGCTGAGCTTAATCTGTCCCCATGAAGACCGTGGTAGCTGTCAGAGTAGTTTGCTCTGATGGCTTCCACAGTGCCTGACAGAACCATATGTTTGGCCCTGCCCCTGTGATTCGTACTCCTACTAATCTGGCATTTAGATTTGCTACTAACCTATTTAGCACTGCTTTGTTAACGACGCTTTTGTTTCAACCTTTGCTTCCAGTTTCAAAAGGGTCTGCTGACAAGGGGCGCACAAGGAGAAGGCAGAGAGGCAAAAGGAAGCTTTGGGTTGTCATAGCATGGTGCAAGAGGATGTGTTATTAATCACAAATATTCAAATGTGAGCTAGAACGCTAGGCCTAGACTTAACTTAAAGAAGCTCATTAAAGAGAGGGGACAGTCGAGGAGACCAGCTGAGACCTTTGCCAACCAGCTGAGGACAGCCTCTCCCTTCCCATCTCTATGAGGAATAAGACCTGCCGACCGCATCACAGACTCACTTCAAAGTCTCAGGAGTTCAATTAAAAGTGGATTAGTGGTTTGGAGAAGCTCGCTGGGGCTGCGTCCACCAGCCTCCTGTTTTCCTTAACAGGGGCTCAAGATGACTATACCAGTCATCATCAGCCTGTAGCAAACCCCACCACAAAGATAGGAGGAGTCACAGGAGTGAACCACACAATGTTTTATCTACAACGAAGAAGTAAAGGTGTAAATATCGTATGTTAAGGAAAAAAAAGACACCACGTACGATTTACATATAAGTATAACGGAAGACTATCACATCTGTACTGCAAATATGAAGCTGTATAGATAAAAGATTTTTCCAACTAATGGCCTCGCTCTGAGTTCAGACAAGTGAATTTTGATGACAAACAGGCTGAAACACCCGATTAGTTTTCTCTCCTGACGGACATGCTGGCTTTCAGATTACCACATCAAGAATCCTACAGAAATACATGCCCAACTGAAGAAATTTTAATGGTATTTAAAATAAAGAAAGAAAGATATTAAACTGCTCCTATCTGATCAAAAATGTAATCCCTGTTTTCAGGTGTATGATGAGTGACTGGATGGGGAGTAACCTTTCACCTCAAAAACGCAATGGTTGACTCATTTCATCCCCAAGAGTACACTCATAGACCTCCCGATGGATGTCAAGAAGATGCCCAGGGCTGATGTGATAAAGTTGCAGTCTCCGATTCCACAGATAAATATGACAGCAGCTGAGGCAGCCAGATATCATTTTCCCTTGGACCAATGAATCTGCTGTAAATAGCACTCCACGTTCCAGGATCACCGTCCCTATCGGCAGCGCCTTTTCCCTTGCAGATGAAAAAACTGCGAGGGTGACAAGGAACATGACAAACTATCCATGTTGTAATGCTCTGGCCGTTCTGACCACGTCTGGACAAATTACAATGGTGTGGAGGTTATTGTCCAAGCTGGAATTATGGCTGCACCAGCTTCCTCTGTGATAAATAGTAATGTGGAACTGAATCAGTCAAGCTCAAAGAGATGATAATGCTACAGAGCCAGAAGAGGAATTTTTTAAAAAAAACAAAAAAAAAAAACCCACAAAAACCAGACTCTGCCAGGTCTCGCAATGCAGTTACATTTTACAATCTGAGCAAAGAAAAAAGCCTTGCTCAGTTCAAAAAGGATAAAAATAAAAATGAAACGACCGAGGTTGAGAAGAGAACTGACAATTCCACAAAGGAAACATTAAAAGGATCACAAGCTCGTACGTTAACATGAGAGGTCGAGTATAAAAGTGCAGCTTTATTGATGTTTCATTTCACGTAGAACATTATCCATGGATTCAGGTCTGCTTGCGACCTGGGATCAATTTCGAAGCGTCACGCAGGAGGACACGGCCAAACAGAAAACAAAGGACCCGGTCTTGATTGCAACGCTTTCTCTCCGTCTCTCCCGCTCCATCTCTCCCTCCTCCTCTTTCAACCTGTTTGTGCGCCAGGCTGCTGCTCATTTCTGAAGCACTGTCGTTTGTCTCTGTCAGATGCCCAAAAGACTGCAGAATGAAGAGGGACACATGAAGAGGAGCCGAGTGACTGTGGCTACGGTGTGTAACCACACACACACATACACACACAAAGTCGCGTTTCCATCACTTTAGGGGACATTACATAGACTTATATTAATTTCCTGGAGGCTTCACCACCACCTAACCATAACAATAAACATTACTTGCCTAATCCTAACCTCCTTACCTTTACCTAACATTAAAGCAAGTCTTCACCTGAACGTTTAACGATTTATGTTGTGGGGACTTGCACTGTGTCCCCATACGTAAGGCGAGTTGAGACTTTTGTCCCTACAACTACAGGAATACATGTACACACACACACACACACACAAACTGTCACTGTTGAATCTCGCAGACAGTCCTTACCAGTGAACTCTATCACCCTTTCCTTTGTGAACCAAGTTTCCTTTACCCACCCCGCTGCCTCTTTAGAAACATGGGTAAAGTCAAGCGACGGAAGATGGTGACACAAACAGAATTTAATTGAAACTGCAATGAATTGGGGGGAAGAGTTAGGGGAGCAACAGACCAACTATCAGCAGCATGGTTCAAGATAGATGAGGCTCTCAACTGCCTTTGCTGTCGCCAGGCTGAACATGTGTGTGTGTTTCTGGGCTGATAAGACCCTTGAGTCAAATAGGACAGATGCCACTGCCAATTCCTAATAAAGTAAATCCTTATTTGTCATAAAACATGGAAAAAGTCTAGCTTTAACACAAGCCATGCTGTTTTCGTACAAGAAATGTTCAAAATTGCATGTAAACAGGGTCTGATAAGTGATACATGCATATCTGCACGTTGAGTTTAATGTGCTGCGCATTCTTGAAGGAAAATGCGGTGATTGAAGTTCAATTTGTTGCCTGTTATTAAGTATTTCCGCATGGCTGCCTCAGTTAAAGGATAATGGATGAGGGATTTATTATTACCTTTTGGTCAAATGAAGTGGTGTGGGAGATAAGGTGATGAAATTAATGAGCGGGCAGAAGAGAGGTGATCCATCAACATCAAAACAGAGACGAGGGACAAGCGGCATTGGGAGAACTTGATAGAATTCATAACAAAAAAAAAAAAACCTGTGGACTTATCAGTATGTAGAGTTGCTTATTGCTTTCATTTCCCAACAGCTGTCTATGTCCCAGGCCCCTCAACACCCACTACTTCACATTTACCCACACATCATCCGATGGCTTTAACATGCAAACAATGAACTGCAGCTGGATATTCTGAAGACTTGCACAAATTAGACTCCCATTTTTCTTATTCAGAAGTCACAAATACAGAGAAAACCACTGTGTATAAGTACATCAGAGCCATAGTGTTTTGTGACTCTTTCTCACTTGACTGACTACAGAATCAAGCTATCTACAATAAGCAGAGTTTCAGTGGGCCGAGACGCTGACAGCGTTTTTACTGCAGCGGCAAATAAAAAAGAAAGCGCAGACGAACACAGGCTGACGTTTAAAGGCTTTCTGACACACTCATCTGGTGCATCCACAGAAACCCTAAAACTCTTATATTCCCACTCTCACTATTCCTTACCCCCATTTCTTGCTCACCTCCTCCCCCAACACCCTAACCCCCCACCAACCTCTGTTACACACTGGTAAACGAGGCCTTGTCACCCCCCATCAGTAAATGAGTTCATCGGACTAACGAGCAAGCAAAGGGCCCCGGCACACTAACAAGGGTCTGTTGGCTGCCTGTGCCTCTGGACCAATCAGGACCCTTATCACCGTTGACACAAAGCCTCCCCAAGCCCTCTGGAGCCAATTAAGACAGATTTTGCTTTTGAGATTGAGTGATGGCTAGAAAAAAAAAGATAGGAGGAGGGAGAATGAAGGACTGAAAGTACTGTACTGAGAGGACAGATAGAAAGATGCACTGATATATTCAAATATTTCTTGAAAGAGATACAGTATGTGTTTCAACTGAAGCCATTACAGGTAGAAGGGGTACGGTTGGTGGGTAGCTGTTTAGAGACTGTGTTTGAGATAAAATAGGGAAGTCATTCAAGAGGAACACAATGCTCCTTCACCATGAGGACCTGGAATCATATGACCTGAAGACAGTGCAGCCACATGACTCTACTTTCACACTCCAACAGTTATCGTGTAGCCTTTGTGCGTCAGCAGAGAAAACGATTTCACCAACTGACAATGACTCCATCTCTGTTCCGCCACATGCTCCATGATTGCTGAACTATGGGTATACTGCAGCTGGGCGAGCAGTGAAAATACTGAAATATAAAAAGTTTAAAATTGATATACTGAACTCCAGACCAATCAACAGTCAGGTTACCAAACCGATAAACAGAAAGAAAAATAAGTTCAACATTTTAGGAAGCATGCTTATCCAAGTTCTTGGACAGAGATAGATACCACTCTGATATCTTTTTCTTGAGTTTCCTAGCAATCGTATGGTGAACACAAAACTCCAGGAAGTTACAGCACTCAGCCAAAAAATAGTACAGTGCCTGGCCATAAATTGTTTTTACACCCCAGTTTTTTTAAGGATGTATTGTGTGTACCTCTGAACAGAGCCAGGATAGCAGTTTCACTTCGTTTCCATTTTTCATGCTAAGCTGCTAAGCAGCTGCTATCTGTAGCATAGCATACTGCACAGGCAGAAACGACAGTGGTATCAATCTTCTCATTGAACTCTCAAAAAAGTAAATATTTTCAAAATGTCAAACTATGTCATTAACATAGGACCACAGACAAACAGGTACAGATATCTATCAATACGCAGTCAAAATATTTCCATTATATCTTGAGTTTGTGTGTAAGTGGGAACAAACAATACTGGTGAAATATTGGATATACTGTCAATAGGTTTTGACATAAAGTAGCAAAGAATGTTGTGTTCACCAGTGACTGATAGACACAATTGTTCTACCACCATGTAACTAATTTAAGATGTAGTCAATGGTCACACATGAAGGTCTATTTGCCTCGAGGGAAGTAAAACAAACTACAATGTCCAAAAAAATAAACACAACTAAGAAGCTACGCTGGAGTGTGAGAGAATTAAAGAAAAATAAACAAGCCCAGCTTGCAGCGAGTGTGAGGTTATGAAGCCTAAAGGCTCAAAGCATTCAGTCCCAAACATCACCCAGTAAGAGTTTGCACTGCGTGAATAAAGTCCCTTTTGAAAGGATCTTTGGGGGCACTTAGTCTGAATTTAGCCTAATAAGGATTAAACCCCTTTTTTGGCCCTTTTCACTGTTTGCCAACAGGTTAGCCTTTTCTCCTTTCCTTTCCTCGGCTGCTTGGCCTTTTTGAAGTGGGAACAAAAAAAGGTCTTGTGTGGATTTAAGAGAATGCTGCAGTGGTCCTGGGGTTAATTGGTAGAGACGTAAAGACTTCAGTGCAGTAATTTATTAAAAATTCAGCCGTTGGGCATTAAGCTACGAGGATGAAAGCTTCAGAAGGACCCTGACATATACGATACCTAAAGCAGAAAGACATAACAGCAATGGTGGCAGATACACATATACATAGAATTCACAATTGAAAATATGACAAGTAATAACCTCATTAAATAAGACTTTTTTAGACTTTGAAACACCAAAGTGTTAAATATTTTGGTAAATTATACAAAGGTAACATTATGCCAAAGTATATAAAATGGCTCCATTTGTTGTTTGCTTAAATACGCAAAATCAGCTCTTCCTTTTTTAACCCCATCACAGCTTAGACTAAGGGCCAAAGGGCAGAGTTAGTTCGCTGAAAGGTGATGGGGGACAAAGGATGGATAAGGCTACATAAGTGAAGGGAAGAGGGGTGTGAAATGTAGCAGACATCCACAAATTGAGAAGATCCTCTATTCTGTCTTTGCATTATAACAGTGGATGTTTGAGACCCTTTATTGTTAACATTCTACATCCACAACTGATTCAAGCTTGAATCTAACTTGATTTTGGAAAGTGCAAAAATTTTTTTTACACAGTTCACACAGAACTCGAGTAATACCCTTCATACTCTAAAACTGAACAATGACAGTCCAGTAACAAATAACAGAATCAGCTTTGTGCCACAATGCAGATAAAATGCACACCTGAGACACCAGCAGTTGCATGTAAGAACTTGTTTAGATTGCTCTGAAATGGTTTAAACATGTCCCATGATTTGTCAAGCTCATTAGTAAACACTTGCACATCAGGAACAGGAAAAAAAGGAACGTATATGCTTTTCACCAATATTCAGAAAATCAAGGAGACAGCACTGAACCACCACTGAAGCACAGTTTTAGACTCAATGCTTTTGCCTCCCCCTCCACTCCCCTATAAGCTTCCATGGCAAACATCAGACAGGTTAAGATCGCCAACCGGCTCCTATCGCATTCTCCCCGCTTTTCTTCAATCTCTCACTTTTCCATTTAGTGATGGATAGGCTTTTTTAGGGGTTGGTGCGAGGCTTGGCTGAAGTAAATTCTTTTCTAATCCGCCTATTGTCACCAGCTTAAGTGGGTGTGGGGTGAAAAGTACACCCCTCGTGGGGAATTTGGGGTCAGTTGTCCGAGGCGAAAGAAGAAGGCGAGAATAGGATTTTTATAAAGGAACTGGATTGGCTGTGGAGACTTTCGAGAATTCGAAGGTGACTCAATTGGAGCTACAGGTTTATTTTGAGATAAAACTGTAAAATGTAAACTGAATTAGTAAACATCTTAAATATGCTGAGAACAGATAAATTATTAAATAACTGAAACACGAAGTACAGCAAGATTCACTTGGATGTGCTTATAGCAGTCTAATGTCTATACCCTGGTTGTAGAAAGCACTGTATTCTGTTTTTCTATTATCATTACGGGGCATTTTGGGAATATAACTAATATAAATGAATAAAGGGAATATTTGGTGTTCAAGCTGCAAAGTGTTACACTACAAGAGAATCATTTGCTAAATGTACCTACCCTGATGCATTCATCAAGGACTCTGATGAGGGTAGATCCAAAACAGTAAAGAGTGAGCAACACAACAAGTTAAAAGGAGTTAAATCACCCCTTAGAGCCAAGGAGAACTGCAGAGTTGGTGATAATTACCTGTGGGTGGGTCGCTGTAAACGACTATAGACTTCAATTGGTGGAGCTTTATTGAGAATCAAACAATTATTGATAGAGTTTGCGATTTTTTACTATTCTAGTTAATGTGGACTCAGCATTTCATTTTACTATACAGATTTAATATGACTGTGACTGCTGGAGTAAAACAAATTTGATGTGCACAATCTCTTTTTTTTTTTTTTTTAACAAAATTTATAACGAAAGGTTTAGGAAAGTCACTACAACAACACTTGTATTAATGACCATCTGTGAATCAGATTATTATTATTATTTTTATTTAATTTATGTTAATCTACAGATTTGTTTCTACAGAGCAGAAGTAAAGCTTTGTTGTGCTGGTCCGCTAGTCTGCTAGAAAGGAGTCTTGGATGAGTAAGTAATCTGCAGAATGTCCCAGTGGATGTGCCATTTCAACCAGACTGGATGGGTCATTAACCATAATGGCAATTGAGGCACCAGAATTCAGCAATGTAACATTCGGCTCTCCAGCATATGAGATGTCTTTACACAGAGTACACATCAGTGCTACCAGTGTACCTTATAAAAATGAATACATCGGGTTCAAATTATTCTGGATTTCTTTTAGGAATTAACAGCCCTGATGAATGCTCTGTCTTACTCCAGTTACTTTGCCTTTGTATTTATGAGGCATTCTATGATTTGAAGTACAGATAAAATCAAGCTCCACAACACACATATTTACTCAAATTCTCCAACATATGGATCTAGTTTTTATCATCTGAAATGCAGCACAGACCGTTTTGACAAAACAAGACCACATTTACAATTTCAGTTTCCAATATGCTGGGCTTGACATCGATCTTTCAATTGGAGCCGGGTGTCTCTCTGACCTCAGCTGAATAACAGAGGCTTGTGTGAACAGCAGGTACACAGGTGCTGATTGTAATATCAGTAGCCTACCAGGCAGACTGGCATCCATAAACAGGCCTATCCATCAGGCTGGTGTGTTGCCTTTGACACGTGTGTCAGAGGGAGACGAAGGGAATAAATGATGGAGAGAGGGGATCAATCACAGGAAGGGAGGGGAGGCACCTGCCCCCTGACTGGTCCAGTCAAGCCCAGAGATGGAACATGATGGAGGGGCTAGGCTCAGGTGCAAAGAGTCGGGGGGGGTGGCAGCTCTTTGTCTGGAGGTGCTTGGTTAAGTGTGAGCCACGTTTCAGCCATAGTGGTCAGTGGTTGTGTTAAGGTCCAAAGTCAGGTCAGAAACAGAGAGACAGAGGGAGGTCAAGCATGTTTATTAGTGAAAAGAGATGAGGTAGCTGTTTGTGTGCCTCTGTGTGTAAGGGAAGAGCAGCAATTGGAAGTATAACATTAGTCATCATTAGGTGGCAAGATGACACGGTGTCTAATGGTTCTTTATGTGATTGCCAATGTGGCAATTGTTTTTCCTTGACCTGTCCTACCTGGTTACCACTCGCTGCAGAGATTCATCAGACCACTTTGGTCACGAGTCACAGTTTACATCTAGTCAAGAGTGAAAGAAAACCCACATCAAATGTCCCCTAACTGAATTCAAACCGTCTGATTAGGGCTGCAAATCAACAAACTGCAAGATATAAATAATAATGTAAATAATAATAAACAGAAAGATGCCCAAGAGTCTACAGTCTACTGACTCTGTGAGACTTTCCTTAGCAACGGTAGCGCTAAATGCTGTTGTCACTATGGTAACATGCAAACAGTGACATAGCTAACATGCTAATCTTTAGTAAGTATAATTTCTGCCATGTTAACTATCTTAGTTTAGTAAGTTAGCATGATGCACACAAAGTACGACTGAGGCTGATGATGGACCTGATGACACTAGACAGAAATTTATGCAATCATCAAAGTTACTACAACTCTGCCTGAGGAGAACAAGGATGTCTGTACTAAATTTCATGTTTCATCCTGTGTTTTCAAGACATTTCACTCAAAAACAAAAATGTCAATCTCATGGTGGAAGCAGTGGAAAATCAGGGATCAATAAAAGTTATTAAGATTGATAATCTGGGAAACATGAATATTTTACAGTTGAGCAAATTCATGTGGTAAGTGTCGATATACTGTACTGCCCTTATTAAGTGAATACTTTGACCTGCTGGTAACCCTAAACAAATATTCATCCTCTGGAGACCATGAATGACTCTATAAAATTTAAAGCCTATCCATTCTATAGTTGTTGAGATATTTCAATAAAACTCTGAGGTGTTAACCTCATGTTGCTAGTGGGAAAGTTAGAGCGTCACAAATGTTAGCAGGAATACTAACATAAACATTTACTGTCGTAAACTTTTACAAAACTTTTATTGCAATAAATCCAACAGTGGTTGAGACATTTCAAACTGAACCAAAGTGGTGGACTTCTGGAATTCTGCTCGTGTTTGCCTTGATCTCATAGTAGGGCAATCGCCAAAAGTACAACAGATATGGTCCATAACCAAATGGAGGAGCCAGTATCTTGGCTTTTCCAGAGAGCTGAGGCGCATCATTAACAAGACTTTCTCCATCACTCTTAAACACTCCACATCTGGCCAGGGGAGCGCTGACCTCATCCCTACAGAATTCATCATCGCTGATGTATAACCTCACTCAAACAACTGGAGTGAAATAAAATAGACCACATCACAATCGTCTACGTTGTTTGAGACTCAGAAGGGAAACAAAGCAGAGGTGGGCTGCATACGTATTTTGTGGATGAGAGACAGGGGGAGGCAGTAAAGACGGTAAGAAGACCTAACTGCTCTTCTGGGGAACAGAAATTCACTTCAGGAGGCTTTAAACCTTTATTTGGCCTTATTTCCTCTAATTGGCCTATATCTTTGGAATTGTTTGCTCATGTCTTCATGTTGGACTGTGCCTTGACATAAGCATTGAGGCAAAACGCGAGTGTGATAATAATCGGGTTCCTGATGACTGGATGAGCGAAAGTGGGCCGCTAGGGAATGATACTTTAGATAAAACTGACCCTGGTTGTTGAGAACTCAAGGACGGTGAAAATCCAAGAGGAACGCACGATGGCTGTGATGCAAACAAGCATTTTGTTTGGTAAGGAAACTTTTCTTTTCTTCCAGGTGCTATAATTGTATCTGTACCTAAAACCAGATACATGGACATGGGAAAGATAAAGAAAGAAGGTCATCCCAACCCATCACTCTGCCATTTGGTGTCATGGTGCGGCTCAGGGATTTATTGACCACCTCAAGATGAGCTCTGTCAGAGCGGACGAGGCGGTGGAACGCCATGAAGGAGAGACAGAGGGAGGGAAGGAAGGAGGGCCGACATGAATGAGTGAGAGTGAGGGGATCCCTTTCCTTGGGCTCATTGATAATGACATACCTGCTTGGGCTGTCCGTTAGTCCTATAGCACACACTACTTAGGCTCTAACTGGAAAATCAATAGGCTCCTCTCTCAGAGACCTCTTGCTGCCATGGCTCTTTGTGATTGGCAGCTGCAGCCGAAGGTCGTCCCTGGCGACCATGAGTTTGGCGGAGCAAGCAGGAGGGAGGGAGGGAGGAGGGGCTCAGTCCCAGCAGTTTGACACTTTAGGGAGAGCTTAACGATATGGGACTGGTCGCTGCATAACACCAGGGTGGTTTTCCTTGACTGAGTGACCATCTATTCAACCACTCAAGCTAACCCTGAGGAGCCGTCACCACCCCGCTAATTAGAGTTACCAATGTCTTCTCAGCGGGGTTTTTATCATGGCATAGTCCAAGGTTGGACACTGACCTTTAGGAAAAATTCACTGGTATTCTTGCCCAAATAATTCTCTACCTTGTCTTTGGCTAAAACTTTCAAAGTAACACAATTTAACTTGTATCTTAGCTCACAGAAACTAGAAACAGCCTTTACATGTTTTTGATACAGTGAGAATCTGCATAGAAACAAGCTGAGGAGGTCACACAGAGGCAATAATAATATTATTTAAAGAGGTGATTTGATTTCCAATATTCTGTGTATTGTGTGGCGTTGATGGGTATATGCTTAATTTGAGTAATTTATAATGCATATCATTTTGATTTACCATCAGTTGCACGGAATGATTATTTATTATTTACATTTAAATGTGTTTTGACAGTCCAGTAAAAATAACCTCTTAAGGATGACATATTAACAAATAAATAACTTTCTTTAATTCTGTTACGTGAGGCAGTTAAATCTGATTGTAACATTGTTGTGTGGCCCCCTTTGTGATCATTTCATTCACTTCCCCTTCATCTGTGTATAAATGTTCAGTAGATGTATACTGCATTACAGGAGCATACTGTTTACTAATATTATAAATATAATACTTTTTGTACTACATACTCAAAAACTGTGCAATCAGGACACAGGGAGCGTCAGTAATACAGTTGCACAGTAAGAGGGGTCCTACGGAAAGGTTCCCCCAATCAGGTCTTTGCTAGTACTTCCTTTGACCAATCAGCCGAAAGTAGAGCAAATTTCACTTCCTCATTCATGCAATATTAGTAGTCTCCAGGAGTGGCTCTGCAACAATAACTCCCATTCAATATTGACCACTTGTGTCTAAACACAGAAAGAGTACTGCTACACACACACACACACACACATCATAGACAGACAGGCAAACACACATCTGCTCTGTGACTTCATCACTTCTGCTGTCTGCCGAGCAGATGCAGAGGCCTGCCAGGCAATTAGTTGCCTGCGATGATTTTCTTTGAGCCTTCTATGGAGGGAGCAGCTGGGTCCATCCGGGTTTGTGAGGCAGCAACAAAATGTGTGAACAAGAGCATCAAAAATGTACTCGCTGAAGTTCACGTGTTCACATGTGCATGTGTTGTCAGGCAGGGAGCCACTTTCCCTAAAGCTATCATGTTTCCAGAGAAAGGAAAAAGGAAAAGAGAGCAGTACCTAAAAATGCCAAGTCTTGACGTCCCCTTCCCTTATCACTTGGAATTATAAGGCCCACTAACTCAAGCAGACAAGGGGGGGGGAGGGGGGGGGGTGTCTACACTGAAAGGTGTATTGCATGAACCAAGGTCACTGCTATGACTGTCTGCCACTCTGACATAAAGGAGACTTTCACTTCGTTCTTGTTCTGTGTACAGTATAAACTGGCAATTCAGACTGAAAATTCAACAAGTAGATAAATTAAACCGACCAAATTATCACTGAAATTCAATTTCATGACAAACATCTTGTGAGAGTTATTAAACAAGACTCTCAAATGAAGAACTGAATATGAAAAGTGTGTATTGTGTACAGTACTAAGCCACCTGGGGGTACCAGCGTAAACTGCTAAGAGGGGGGAGAGAGAGAGAGAGCGAGAGAGAAGAAGAAGAAGAAGAAAAAAGCTGAGGCAGGAGAAAAGAAAAAAAAATGGAGGAGCAGCGAGGTTACCCATCAGCTGGCAGACATTTGCACAGGCATGGACACTGTTTGGTGCTCGTGAGGGGATCACTGTGCTGTCGTCACGCAGACCTAGATCAAAGAACTCTCTGACAGGCCCCTGATCTTTTCCCCAGTCAATGTAAACCAGGGGGAAACTCTTTCGGAGGAACCACAGATAATTCTGGATGTTTTCAACAGATACAGAGCACAAAAAAAGGAGCAGCATGAATGAATGAATAAGTGACAATTGGGAGGCCTTTCTATAATATTGTATTATATTATAAAAACGCATAAAGGCATATTTGATCAACTAAAAACTATAAGGAAAGTTGCTCCCAGCTGTCCCCAGCAGTGTGATGAACCCGTACCTCAGACTGTAACGTGCATTCAGTCACATGCAACTTACAGACACACATGACAAATGTTCACACAGCTTTCTGATACGACTGACCTTTCCATTTCAACAGACTGATTTAATAACATCCAGTCCGATGTATCCAGCCATCTCTACACTGCAATAAAAAATGAACACATTTTCTCAGGTGGTGGTTTGATAGGTGGGCCAAAGCAGATTCATAAGATCTTGATAAAAGCCTTTCTGGTCATATATTTAATTAAGCTACAGTTAGCATGTTCTTCATAATATTTGGACAGTTGCTCTCCAAGTAGTGTCGATTAATCTCTCTGGAGCTGTGAGCTTGATGATAAACAGTCATACTGAAATCAAACAGCGGGACAGTCTTTCTCCTGTTTTTCTCTCCGTTTCTATCTTTTTCTTATTTCCAAACACTGGGATAACGATTGCTGTACTTCAGTAACACGCTGAGAGAAGGAATGTCATATGTCAGTTTAACATTTCTTTTAAATTTCACAATAAATCAAAGTCGCACGCGTTACGATGTGTTTCTCCACATACTCTAGAGGTACTACCAAGAATATCCAAATAGATGTTGTGTATTCATTTATCCTCTTGAGCATCTTATTTAAATGTCACGTCAGGCTCGTGTTTTTTTTTCTTGGTGGAAACAGGTGACTTTGACACTGAACCTCTCCAAAGAGGACAAAGTTAATTCAACTACTCTATTGGACCAGCATTGCAACGTCAAAACTAATGAGAAGCGTGAATAATATTCATCCACAAAATGTGTAATTAAAATCCTGTTTAGAGTAAAGTTTGTGTGGCAATATCCTGCCTTGGATCTAAATAAAACAAATATGAACCCCATGTAAATCTAAAAAAATGCAGGGTAACTTTTGCCATTTCTATTTTTAATGTAGAAGGTTATTTGTTACATAGACATGAGCTCAAATATTCAGGTCTTGCACACTGACGTAAACAACAAATTGTGCAGATTTAATCAAAAGTTAGCCTACTTTATACTCCCTAAAGCCTCATCAGCACTTGCAAAAAGGCTACATGATGAAGTCCAGGAGATGTGGCAACTAGAAAGGAAGGGGCTCGTTAATCTTCTCAGTTTCTGAAAGGTTTGTGGCTTGTTTCAGAATCTCTTGCATAGTTGGCTACTTCATATCAGTAAACAGGATTCTGGAAATCATTGTTGAGTCAATATTCTGCATTATGTAAAACTATTTCTGTAACAAGTGACCCGATGTTAACGCATATTTAACTTTTTTTTAAATTTAGCAACAAACACTCACAGCTTTCTTTTTTTTTGTTAAATGGTCTTTGAAATACAGTTGGACAACAGGAAAATGCAGCAACGGACATCTTCGATAATGAAGCTACGCAGTCGGCAACTACAATCTTACTGACTCTGATCAACTCATTGATGTTCAGAAATTATGGAAATAACTGGACTATACAGAACAGCTGTAGTGTCGCCATGATAGTGACGATAGTGAGGGTTTTATTCAAAAAAAGGATAACCACCGGAAATTAAAAGCCTTATTTAACTGAACTACAAAAGCACCGAAAGGAGGGAGGACATTAGAAAACGTCCAATTAGCTCCACGTAATTTTTACGCCAGACAACTAATGACCGCGACCTCATTAACAGGAAAAGCAGGACACGCGTCACGGAACCGCAAAGGTTAACAAGCCGCAACGACGCTTCCCCCAAAATGTGTGTTTTTATTTTTGCCCACCACGCTTACATGTCTGAATACGTCTCAGACTGAAAGCCTCGCGTCTGTGGGGACGAGGAGACTTCAATTACAACCTCGGAGACATACTCGGTTAAATTATTCAGAATGGACAAGGTTCACGGCGATAAACCCGCGGGCAAATTAACGGGTTACTGTGTGTGTGTGTGTGTGTGAGAGAGAGAGAGAGTGAGTGTGTGTGTGTGTGTGTGTCTGTAATGCCGCAGGCGTGTTTTAGTTATTTGACTCCAAACTATCTTCTGTGTAAAATAACACCAAGGCTCAATGTTCGATGAAATTTCAAATCGATTGATCGATTAGTTCAAACACTTGTCGGGCAGATCACCTTAATCCCTCTGATCGTTTATGTTTCACCGTTTAGGACCCACTAATTCAAGTTTTTCTGAGCTGAAGCTGCAGGTGCACTCGACACATTAAACGGGCATTAAACAAAATTGATAACGGCTGAAAAATAATCAACAATCAATAAAAAATATTTATCTCTTTAATGAAAGATATGATTTCACGTGACAGTTTTCGCCAATAAAAGGGAATTGGAAAGAACAGGAGGAGAATGGGATAAATTGGCTATTGGTTTATTTTTCACTTTTAATTTAATTAACAAAAATGAACAACTGGCCCAGCCTCCTAGTTAGGCGTCTTTAACGAGAGGAAAAATGAAAAAGAAAAAATAAATAAATAAGTAAAATAGATGAATAAGTTTTCCAGATTACGCCATCACATCAGACCTTTATCGGATAAAAGCAGGACATCCTGGTGGCTATGAATAAGCATTTTGTTACTGGCTGCCAAGGACTGAAAAGACGATTCAAATACTGAGCCTTTCAAATGTGAGGAACAGCAAATAGACATTTAATTAAAAACGGAGAGAGTGTGAGAGTGACACTTAACAGCAGAATATAAGCAGGTCTAAAGTTAAAGGCTGTCACTTACACTGCGCCTACACTCCTAATCCTCAGCACGCACAGGGCAAAATTTTACGCGAAAGCGCAACATTTTTCTTAAAAAGAAAAAAAAAATAATAATAAGTTTTAGGTCTACTGCTGACTTACAGAGTACACACTGGAATTCGCTCGTATAAACCGAAAAGGTTTGTGTTTTCCTGTGTCGAAGTGGGAGCAGCGGTCAGCTCCGTGCGCCCAGATGCTGCCGAGGCGGACTGGAGCTCCTCTGCTCCGATTGGCTGACTTGCACTGACAGCTCTGCACATGATTGCAGGAAGAGAAGCCCGACCCCCTTTTCACTCTTCCTAAAGGAACCATTCATAAACTACACAAGTCCAGCTCACAGCTGAGTGTGGACGAAAAGTGAGCGGGGGCGCGGAGCAGAGAATAACAGCGGGAGGAGATGAGCGGTCACAGACGGTGTTTTAGCCTTTAGCGTCTGCAGCAGAGGACACGGATGGTGACCCGCAACCTGAATATGAATTCATCTAACCCGTGCTGGAAGTGCTCATGACCTGGACTGATATTTTAGCAGACTGTTACGTTGCATCCCTATCCGTTTCCTCCTCCTCACACTGACGTCCATCCGCTGCAAAGGCAAAAAAAAAGAAGAAGAAGAAAAAAAAAAACTTTGATTACACACTTTTCCTGCACGGGGAAGCATTTGCCTCTGGCTTTACCGGTAAGCATTGGATCCGTCAACTTACTGCGACTCTCCGGTGTACAGCCCGGACCTCTGCCCCAACATGATTGCGACGCAGGCAAAGCTGGTCTACCAGCTAAACAAATATTACAACGAGAGATGCCAAGCTCGCAAAGCGGCCATTGCGAAGACCATAAGGGAGGTTTGTAAAGTGGTGTCGGATGTCCTGAAGGAGGTGGAAGTGCAGGAGCCCCGGTTTATCAGCTCCCTCAGTGAAATTGATGCGCGCTATGAGGGGATGGAGGTCATCTCCCCCAATGAGTTTGAGGTGGTGCTGTACCTCAACCAAATGGGGGTGTTCAACTTTGTGGATGACGGCTCCCTCCCCGGCTGCGCGGTGCTGAAGCTGAGTGATGGCCGCAAAAGGAGCATGTCGCTGTGGGTCGAGTTCATCACCGCCTCGGGCTACCTGTCAGCCAGAAAAATCCGCTCCAGGTTTCAGACTCTGGTGGCACAGGCCGTGGATAAGTGCAGCTACCGCGACGTGGTAAAGATGGTAGCGGACACCAGCGAGGTCAAACTACGGATCAGGGAGAGGTACGTGGTGCAGATCACCCCCGCGTTCAAGTGCACTGGGATCTGGCCTAGGAGTGCAGCTCAGTGGCCCATGCCTCACATCCCCTGGCCAGGCCCTAACCGGGTAGCTGAAGTCAAAGCCGAGGGTTTCAACCTCCTCTCCAAAGAGTGCTACTCGTTAACGGGGAAGCAGAGCTCCGCAGAGAGCGACGCCTGGGTTCTGCAGTTTAGCGAGGCCGAGAACAGGCTGCTCATGGCCGGCTGCAGGAAGAAGTGTCTGTCCATCCTGAAGACTTTGAGGGACCGTCACCTGGAGCTACCAGGACAACCGCTCAACAACTACCACATGAAGACCCTACTGCTGTACGAGTGCGAGAAACACCCGAGAGAGACCGACTGGGACGAGTCTTGCCTCGGAGACCGACTGAACGGCATCCTGCTGCAGCTCATATCGTGCCTGCAGTGCCGTAGATGTCCCCACTACTTCTTGCCAAACTTGGACTTGTTTCAGGGAAAGCCTCACTCAGCCCTGGAGGCTGCTGCTAAGCAGACGTGGAGACTAGCGAGGGAAATCCTCACCAATGCTAAAAGTTTGGACAAACTATAAAGCGACTGTATAGACAGAGACGAGAGACATTTTGGGATAAAACTTAAGAGGAGGACAAATTTGATTCTGCAACTGATTCTCCAAGCAATGTGAAAAAAAAAAAATCAGAAACGAAATAACACAGCGAGAGCAAACCACCAAACCCTTTTAAATCGGAGCAATTGGGCCACTGCCACAGAGAAAGTGAAGGTACATTTTCAGATAAATGTAATAACTTTTAGTTGTCTTCTTTAAATGTTTTCACTAAGTGAAGAAACTTTTATTTAAATATATGCACAAAAATCGTTAAGTGAAAGAATAATGTAGCGTGCCAAGTTCAATTTTTTCCATTATGTGACTTTAAAAAAAAAAAAAAGAAAGAAAGAAGAAATGTTAATAAAATGTTGCAAATTAAATTACAACTTGGCCTCGTGTCTTGACGTGTTTTGACAGCTGACGTGAGCGGCAAATGTTGCATCTTATTTTGCTATTGTCCGATAAAGAAGCCCCCTGAATTATTCATTTTATTTAGTATTATTATTGTTACTATTATAAGGGGGGGTTTCCACGAGAGAAAGCGAAAGCTGTGGTCGACACTGGAGAAACCAAACAGGAAAACCCGCTTCATGCGGAATTTAAAGATGGACTGTGCACAGACGACCTTAGGCCATAAGTTATTTTTACAGAGCGTCACGGGCTCAAAAGGATTTTCGTCTGAATGTAAATCAGAGGACTCCTGTTAATTCGCAGGCCCACAGGAGCATCTCTGCTGTGTTTAAAGAGCGGCACAAGCAGAAGGCCTGCAGCCAGCCGAGGCTTCATTGACGCGGTCGCGTTAGAAACAGGAGCGTAGCTCGGGCTGTGTGAGACGTTCACTGTCAGGACTACTTAATGAATTCCGATAAAGAATCACATTAAAATAAACATGGGTATTATTTCAGATTTACGCTTTTAAACGCACACATACACAGATTTAAAAAAAAACCAAAACGATTATTTAATGGAGTGCTGAAATGCACCGACTGCACAACAACCACCTGTGGGTCACAAGTCTTCTGTAGGAAACAGGAAGTTGGCACCAATACTTTATAATAGAGTTAATATAATTATTCTTAATTTTACATATTGTTTTTTTGAATCACAGCACTATATTTTCGTGCAACTTTAATTTTTGAGATCCGCTTACCAAGAAAAATAATAAAAATAACGATAATAATCTGCAGACCTCAAAAGACTGATCACTAGTAAAGGGAAGGTCTGATGTTTGTGCCGTTACGTTTGAACCATGAAGACAGTTTGATCATTTATTTATTACCAAAAAACAAAAAACAAACAAACAAAAAAAACTATCACCACAAAACAAAATTAAACGTTGTCATGTTGTTATATTGAGGCTAAGTAACAAAATATTCATTAAGTATAAAAAAGACAGCCTAAACTTCAATCCTAAAAATATTATAAAGTGCAAAACATTTTTTTTAAATTACAATATGATGTGGGCTACATTTAGTTACAGTTTCAGTTCCAATATGGTCAGCTTGTAACTTAAGAGACAGACTGACAAAAGGCGAATCTATTCTTCCACACTGTCAGATGGAAACTTGCAGACACACTAATTGTGTCACTCTACTGCTTATTTAAAATAACACACTCCTATAGATGGACACACACACACACACACTGCAATCGCCAGCGTCCCATTTAAATGTAAAGCCCGTGTGTGACATTCACGAGCACCAGGCCCGTAGGAAATTCGAGCGTGGCTTTCAGTGAGTGACAGTTCGAGACGTGATCAATGGAGCTCGAGTCTCTTACCTTTGGATCGATGGCCTTGAAGCTCGGCTCGTCTTCATCCACCTCGAAGTAGAGCTCAGAGGCGGTGACGGACAGCGTGCCTTTCACCACCACAGCCGGGGCCACCAGCTGAGCGCTGGTGCTTAAGTTTACTGGGCCTGCAGGAAGCGACACACGCCGGTCAGAAAAACAAGCTAGCCCCCCCATCGCCTCCTCTCAGAGTGTGTGTGTGCGTGTGTGTGTGTGTGTGTGTGTGGGGGGGGGGGGTTAGCTTGTTTTTTTGTTTTGTTTTGAAGTCGCTAATGGTAAAAGTAATGTAATAAAATAAAACTCAACAAGGGATTTCACCGGGCTGATGATAACTTGAACACACGGTGGGCCCTCAATCCTGCACGTGATTTATTAATGAGGAAAGTTGACAAGTAGAAACACTCAGAGGATTGGGATAATCTATTTTTAGAGACGGTTTATCCCAATAATTTTGTTTATGCACAACTGTCTTCCATTAGAGTTGCAGTATATTAAAATCACGAGGATATAACAGCAACGGCTACAAACACCGGCTGCCTGTTTTCCTCTTGTAGGCCTGATTGGTCACGTTCAATTAATCGATACGTTTAAGAAACAAGCAACACCAGCCTACGAGATGTCCACAGTCTCCAGAAATGAAACATTAGAGCCTTAATCAAAGTATCCTCAAACCCGCGCTAAAATAGCCTCGCAAAAAGCCTAAAACTGTAAAACTTTATACAAAATTGTCAATAAAACAAAACAAAACAAAAAAAAAATTATCTGTCAGTCAGAATCCATTGATTGCGGTCGGATGGGGCGAAGCTCGGTTTAATCTCTCATCAATCTTAATTTATGCCAGTATGACAATAAGAGAGCCGGCTCAGGGGAGCTGTGGGTGGAAGCCCTGCCCGGCTCTGCGCATACGAGGCATTGTGTTTGCAGATGTGCGCTGCGGAGTACGGAGGCTCGGAGCCCGGCTTGATTTCCCAGAGCGCCCTCATGCAAACGGATGGATTAAACACATACACACGTATATACATATATATATATATATATATCTCCATCCCTCTGCCTCTCTGTGAGCCCCGCGAGTACTGACATGTTATCCGTGGGTTGAGATAACTTTTATTATTTATTTATTTTTTGATGTTGTTGTTGTCCCGTTCAGTCAAAGACATTCAATTACACCTTGAAGCAGACAGCTGCTTAAGAGAGGAGGGAGCGGAAGCTCTCCGGGTCTGGCTGTGCGCACACACACACACACACACACACACACACCACTTCATTAGACAGGATTCAGCGGTTAATCCCATTGTCATCCCAGTTGCGTTATTTTAATAGCGCTCTGAGCTCCATTAATGCAGCTTAGTGAGCGCGGCACATGAAAATGCGGATTACATCGCAATCCGATTATCGAACTATATATGATATTTAATTAAGATTACTGGAATAACAGATGCATGCACAGGAACCGACAACACCATGAGCTGGACTGAATTTAACAGAAGATTGTGGAGGCTCAGGCTGAAAGGGGGGGGAGGTGGGGGTATTTGCGCAATGCTGCTTTTCTTGAATCAGATAACGTCCCATTTTAGGGTAAGCAGTATCCTGGGATCAACTCGGCTACTGTTGGATTAAAAACAACAAAACAAAAAAAAAACCCAAAACTGTTTAGAGAGCTGCTACTCAGGCCTGTGCGTTATGTTTGTGAAGCAAGACCTCCAGTGGCAGACAGAAAACTGCAGATACTGTGTTGTCATACCGCACTCTCTGAAGACAGCGGTGACACAATGAAAGTTTTCCAGAGCTATAACGATCGGCCAATCTTTCTTTAAAGGCCCGTTTTCTTCGTACATAACAAGTCTGCACTTTCAAACAGTTTGTGCTTTGAGATTTCGAGGCTTTAAAAAAATATATATGTATATTTACAGAGATGTCAAAGCAAAAGAGCAACATCATGTGGGAAAATCAGTGAAACTCTGTGATGGGAGATAAGGATGCCACTAATAATTCACTAATGAACAGTGGAATATGTGTACATGCAGGATCAGAAATTATTTCTTTATTTTGAGTGGGCTGCAGGACACATCGCAGGGCTGAGACACCACTGGGAGGTTTGAGAGGTCGAAGAGGACGAACCATTTCTTTACCTGTTAAGTTCTCCAGGTCTTTCTCCTCTAAGGATGACAGAGTGTCATCGTCCCCGTCAAGTAATGTCTCACTCTCCGAGTTTTGATTTCCCAGAACCTGGCTCCTGATGGACTGCTTGCCTTTGAGAATATCCTCCTCAGACGCTGGAGGGACGAAAGAAAAGGGCTTTTTTTTATTTCACCTTTAATACATTGCAGTTATAATGTCACATACAGTGTGATGCAGGGAGATGAATTTCTTTCATACTGAAAGAATACTGCGTTGTAGGTTAACACAATACACCTGTTAAACTCTATTTCAGTGCAGAGTTTGATGGTTTTCGAAGGTCAAAGATCACATGTTTGAGCAGATTTTATATTTAACAGAAACCAACATCTTTCGTCTGGAAAATAAAAAGACAGGGAGAAATGACAGTGGAGGTTATTTTTACTTCACATCACAGACTGACTTTTACAAAGTAGTTGTCAGGTTTTTTCCCCCCATTGTTTCAGCTACTATTGGTGCTGCTGTAAATATAGACAAGTATATTTTACAATTTTATTTTCAGAACTGCATTTATTTATCTGATCTAATGATCTAAGACTGCTCTGTAAAGTAACTTCAGATATGACATTTAAAACATTATCTTCATGGCGTCTTGTTTTTTTTTTTTTTCTGCCAGCTTTTTAGTCAGAACAAAGTTTGTTTGGCCGACAGAAAAACGGCCACATTTTGTAAAGTTTAGGCTCCGGTAAAAACTATCTGCAAAGTGGATCAGCACTGCCGTTTAATCTCGATTCATCAGTCAGGGGCAACGCTACGCTGACTTGTGCTGCACTCACAGACTTGCAGAGTCAAATGCGGCCAGACAAACCGAAAACAACGAGCGAAATGAGAGACTAAAGACCGACATAATCCAAACCATAAATGCATTCTGCCATTGCGAACACCATTTCACACAAATATTATTCAAACACATTTAAACAAAATAAGGGTCGCACACTGCCCATTTTGATTTCAACTCAACATGACATGAGGTTCCAAATGGATTATTTAAGAAAAATGGTAATCTGCAAACATTTACAGAGCCCTGCATTCCCCGGTGGTGGATGGTAAGGATCCAGAGACAAAAGTCTGCAGTACAAAGAGCAGCTAGTGAGCCTTCCTTCTTTGTAAACATAGTAGGCCCTATAGTGAGAGCTGCTTCCGTGCATGTTTTCTAATGCAGCATTTCTGGTAAAAGCAACACGATTTTAATCCCGTGAGGCGCCGAACACATACCAAGTGGATTTTTTTTTTCATCATCACCTGAGGGGAGATCAATTGCACTTCCTAAAAACGCACAGCCGCGTCATGTGGCCATATACTTTGAAACCCGCTACAAGAGCCGGGATAAAAAATCTCTTGTCATGGAAAATATGCAGCTCACTGATATTTAGAATGGCCTTCCTGTAATTAAGTCTCCCTGGAGGATTCTTTAGTTAGCAGCACTGAAATTACTACCAGCTCCTCTAATACGTACCACATGCCATTGTATTCACACCAAAGCAAGTGGACAGGGGACTGATCGTGAGCTTAAAAAACATTTGGACTTCTTTTGCGTTACACTGTAAACACGCTCAGCAATTCTCAACCCGATGTACAAGTACCACTAACATGCAGTATCAAGTCTTACAAATACACGGTCTGATGCAGCTATAAGCCTCACGACTGGGCCGATCTTAAACCTCGATCCCCCTGTTACCCTCAAGCACAGATTATTAATGGTTCTTCAGTATAACATACACTACAGGTAAGTGCAATGAACCTGACCAGTTATGTCACTTCTCAGCAAGCACACATAAAAGAAATGTGCACATAAATGACAGGCTGCGTGCTAATTTCTCATTCTTTCTCTTCCTGTTTATTTTTCTCTTTGACGTCTTTTCTTTTAATTTGACAACTGTGAGGGTTTTGGTGGTGGTGGTTTGTGTGTGTTGTTGTGTGTGTGTGGGGGGAGGGTTGTGTGGACAAGTTTAGAGTAGAAAAAATATCAAAGTTTGCGTTATATATACTAATAATGATCACAATGAAAAAGTTAGCGACTGTTAACTCACAACAGTCGGTAACTTTTGAAATTTTCTGGTGTCATTTAAATGAAAGTATAATTCAAAAAGATTACAATGATAAACAATCTGTAGAAGGAGCAGGCATGCCGCATTAACAAAAAAAAAAAAAAATCTCGACACTTCAACCTCATCACTCATCACACGGGGAGCAGAAACGTGCATAAATCCCAACAGGTTATACTTTTTCCAAGACCCCATTTCCCAACTGAGAGGTTCAACTACCTGCTTACACAACTCAAGGCGTGCGTGGTCACAGCAATTAAATTGTCAAAATTAACAAATTTGATTTTAACGGGAGCATAGCCAGGAGTGTGGTCATGAGGCGAGTATTGATTACCAGAACAGAGACATTAGTCTTCAGGTATTTACTCTGCCACCTCTGCTACACGGGCCCGAGACCAGACCAAATCAATCCCCAGAAAAGATGGTTCTTTCCAGCCGTAAATACATAACAGCCTACTGAAGCCCACTGGCAGCCACAAACACTCCTGTGGAAATCATCTTGGCACAGTATGAATGATAACAGTTGTCCATGTCCTTAACACAGAAATACACATTTTTCTCCATGTTTAAAAAGGAAAAGACATACTTTGCTCTCTTCTTAAAAAAGGAAAAATAAAAATTTGTTACTATAGGTGACTAGTTAAAAAAAAGAAAAAAAAAGTAAAAAAACTAAGGTAAATATTTTCCATTGCTTCCAGCTTTATGATCATGCGTGAGATTTGAAAAGTGCAGCCACAAGTAGCTAGAAAATTAGAGTAAATTCAGGCTTGATCTTATGCTAAATATTTTCTTAGGGAGTGAGGCTGCATTTTCTCCTCTGCAACTGATGAATATAATTACAGCCAGATATGACCTTTGTGCTCCGTTTGAAAACTCAGCCCTGCATTCTCATCTCGAGCTGCACTTCCGTAACAAATGTCGGGTCGACTAAAACAAGACGAAAGGTTACATCAGAAAATGGATGCCGTCAGGCTTCAATGTCAAAGAGTTATTTTAATGATATATTCCCATACTTCAGCCAGACAGTATACTCTCTTGAGGTAGCATACCCTTGCCACAACTGGCTGTTGGCTATTTTTACACAGACTTGACTTTGAAACCAAAATGTTGTTTGCAGGAATTTGTCTCCCCATCCCAACAGATGAATATATACTGCTGAACTAAAAATGGTTTAAAATAAAACTGAATACCAGACAAAATAACTGAATAACCAGCTCGCCCAACAACTTCACTGTATTTTCATTAGCTTAAAGAAGTGAGAACACCAGTGATATGTCTGTTCTCTGTCACGAACAAGCTTAAGGAGGAGGAATTCAGATGGAAGCAAAGTAAAAATCAGACGCTTGCTGCAGAAGAGCAGCGACCAGCTGGCCTCGGTCTCCAGCTGCCGCCACAGTGCAGCCATTACTGCACAGCAGAGGTCTCCCAGGATCCTGGGATCCCCAACACTTATTGCTTTTAGATCACATTCTTATTGACTCCTGTCACACCTGCCATTTGTCTTTGGGACTGATGTTATATTTAAGGGGACTTTTGCAGGTGACACAATGAGGACACTTTCGTCCATTTATTGGTGAGAGTAATTGATGGAGCCGGTAAACGTAGGTACAGCATGACGTCGATTGCAAACCCCGATGTGTGCTGGATCTTCGCAGAAATGAGGGATTAGATGCACTTTAGGAGAGAAATGCGACTCCTGGTGTTAATGCAGGAGCATGTGTCATTTAGATATTGCTGTTATAAGCGAGTGCTGGGAATGTTAAGCTGTTCTAAGACAAGGTTGATTGGAAATCAGCACCTGACTTTACAGAGAAGGGCTCAGAAACAATGAGAAATTGATCTGACCTATTCCAACACTAAAGAAAAAGTAATCAGCATTGTTAGCTTTAATGTTAACTCTTTAGTTTGCAGACAGAGCAGAGTATTGATGAAGTTCTTCCCCACATTTCAAATGCAGTGTGTTTGGTGGAATGCAATTTGCATTTCACTTGCATTGTTTTTAACCTGAGGAACCAATAAAGCCACAAATTTATTGACCGTAATTAAACACATCAAAAATGATTTACCGTTGACACTAGAAGCATGCATGTATATATTTTACTCCTTATCCTACAAAGGAATACATCAAAAGCATAAATCCCAAAATGTCCCTTCATTCAAATGCAAAAATCTCAATAAGAGGAAAAAGAAAAAGGAGGGAGCATGAATGTTACTTACCACCGATATCAGCCACTGTTTGCAGCAAAGACAGAAAGAATGAACAATATTTCATATTTCATCTCAGTCACAGCCACTCAGTTCAAAGTTGAAGTTCTGAGCAAAGCTTGCTAACACTCAGGCTGATTATTAGTGCAGCTTTGCCTAATGGGTGGCAGTGTATGAAATTACCTTTGTGAAATCCAAATAAGGGTGCTATTTTACTGTGTCTTGTGGTACAATAAATCTTTTACTGCAACGGGAAGACTAATTTTTACTACCTTGTACCTGGTGCTACCACCAAGAGTGTAAGAAAGGGAGTGCAAACAGCAGGCAGGGACTTGGTGGATGGGACTGACCGTGTTCGGCTGCAGCTTTGAGCGTAGCCTCTGAGTGAGTGGATCCGAAGGGGTTCCTGATGAAGCGACGTCGCCGCCTTAAATCGTCCTCCCAGTAGTCCAGGCGCCAGAACTCCCTCGGCCGGCTGCAGCGAGACAGAGGTAGCACATGTGTTAGCAATTACCAGCCAGCATGGTATAGCAGCCCAGCATTAGCACTCGGTCCGAGCATAGCAAACATAAAGCCAGCATTGTGTTTGGTGTTTCTTTTAACCCTCAGAATCACACTTTAAAAACATTCACTTAGACACAAGCTTGGACTCCAAATCATTGTGTCTCCATCGCTGACAATGACAGAATCAGCATCTCAGGGAATAACGTTTTTTTTTTTGGTGTATTTTTTAAAATTTCTTTTCCCTTTTCCCCTCTCTTTGAGAGGGTGAACTGAGCACTAGGTTCGCCACGGTGGAATGAGCAAATGACAGCTTGATCATTTTCCACACACGTTTGTGGCACGTGCTTCCATTCTAGGCTCATTTCAAGCCCAGCAGGATACTTCTTGTCAGGACTCACGGCTAGTGGGATAAGGAGGAGGAGGCCATTACAAACACAGAGGAGGGGGTGGATAGCATTACCAATATTAATCAATGTCTGCAGCACCCATTTTTCTTTGCAATTTACATCTCCCTTTACCAGGGCAGGTCACTAAATCATCTTGCTCTCAAGGAAAAGAAAGTGTTAACTTTTAATGAGGAATCACCGCCACATAGCTTTGAACATGTACGCAGTGTACCCGTACATGGTGAAATATCACTTCTATTTTTGAAAGTGATTTAATTACAGCATAATCTCAAATAATCATTACCCATGGCTTGGAGGCTCAACAAAGTGTAAGAATCAAGAATCATTTTCCTCATTACAAAAGTATTTTTTGTAGTTTAAAGGGTTTTTAATCCGAGTGTTTTAGTACACAACAAAGCTGTAAGTGTGTCAGTTATGCAGCCTGAAAAGCCACTTCTTAAAAATGAAAACAGTTCATGTGATTGATAATTAAGTCAGGTGAGGGAAGAACATCACACACTTGGGTATTCAGTGAGATTAAATTTTAACTGTCTGGCTCAAGTTAAATAGTAATTTTACTTAACACTGCTAGAAAATCTTAGTCTATGCTTGATCTGGAGTTATTTTTGTTGATTTTTGTTCACTTGTGCCTTTAATTTGATCCTAAAAACCACTCCAACAGTTTACCACAGTTCATGAAAATACTGTAAATGCCTTTAACTAGTAAAGTACGCACAGCAGGAACTACGCTCTCATGAAATACATGAAATGAAATACAGTAAATTTAGTTATGTGTTGCCTACAAAGACATGTGCATGCACAGCGGCTCTTAGTGTTTTTTAAGACAATCAAGAGGAGAAAGAAGTTCCATGGTTTAAACAATAAAAAGTATTTCTGAAATAAAAAAAAAAAGACAAGAAAAAACACGGCCAGGTTATTCATAAGTGGCTGCAGTGTATCCTTTGAAGGTGTAGGAAGACACAGTTTATGGTTTCAGTGGCATAAGCTATGACGGGAGAACCCCAGCATACTTTATGGGATCTACTCTTGAACGCTGCTCTGGCCGGGGCTCCTCACAAATCTTCAGTCCAACACCAATGATCACACAGGGGCCTCTAAAAGGGAAAGGAGCTTTACGCAAGAAAATAAATACAATTTCCAAGCGGGTCCTTTAAAACCCTGTATATCTTGGGTAATGAAAACCATTGATTATTTGATTTATCTAGACCAAAAAAGAAACTGTCTCAAAGGCTGGATGACGAGAGGAGAGTGGCTGCTGTTCATATCGTCAGCCTGAATGGCAAACACTCTGCAGAGTGCATTTAATGTAGTGCATGGTAGAGTACAACTGCATGAATGGGAACACAGATTTTGTATAGTTGGAGCAGGGAATCGAGATGGAGGGACAGTGTGTGAGAGTGTGTGAGAGTGTGTGTGTGTGTGTGTGTGTGTGTGTGTGTGTGCAGAATGCAAGCTGGAAAGACACAAGGGACGCAGGTCTGTGCAGGACCAGATTTCTTGCCAGTGACAAAGACCCTGTTCCATGTTTGCATGTGATAGTCTCCGAACGCAAATGGCCACTTCATCATCCTGCCTGCAACAGTATTCATCTATGAAAATAATTATCAAGGTTGTGCATGCCGCACAGCTCTGAATCAGGACGCACTCGTCTCTCATCTCATGGCAGAGGGGGGTCTGTCCGACTCACACAATAAACATTAATCCATCAGGAGGGGAGCCATTGGCTGGAGTAATTAGTCACGGCATAGGGGGACCACCTCTGCCAGTCATATTCATCCAAAGCACCATGAACAGGCGACAATGGAGGTCTTAATGATGGGGCGCTAGGAGAGGTGGACACACGATGAGAGATACCTCGTCATCAATCCCCAATGAGAGTGCCGCCGTAACAAGAATGGAGATGTACAGCGCTATGCGACCCCCCCATACCACACAGAGAGTGTGTTTCCACAAAGATGATAAATTATTCAGAGCTCATCCATCCTCTCAGAGCATCCTGGGCAGAATTTACTGAAGCGCCATTCTTCAAAATAACAACAATTAAAATAACAAAAGAACCAGCGTTGTGCTGTGGCTCATGCCAACCACTTGTGTAATTAGTAATTAGTTCGGTCATAAAAGGTGTCTGGAAGGCCGGCTCGTTAAGCCTGAAGTGGCTGGTTTGTGATGATGAAAGTGGGGGAGAGACAATCTGACAGAGGGAGTGTGTGTTCTTTTAAAAAATCTGAGCCCAACTTTCTAATATAAACCATATTGGCTACTGATGAAACAACGTCCAGAAGAGTTTTATATGAGGTAATAAAAAGTAATTACCCCCTCCCCCCCACCTCTTTTTATCTCCATTTTTAAAAACATCTTCTGGATGCTCTTCAGCACTTGGAGGTTGTAAATTTGAGGAAGTTTACCAACACAGAGGATGAATGAGGAAGCTCAGGTTTCTTCTTTTATGTGGCCTGATGCTCTTTCTCCTTAATCAGTTAACAAAACAGTTATGCCTTCCATTTAATAAACTCAACACAAGCCATCATCACACAATAAGATCATATTTTACTGGTGGGCTCCTTAAGATTACAATTGCACTACTAAATTGTCCGTTTACATCAAAACAGAGCAGGCATCCAAGTAGATCTGGCACGGTTTGGTGACATGCAAAATAAATGGTTTAATTGTGAGGCGCCTTCAGTAAGAGAGCCGGTTCAGAATTCATCCAATGCTTATTTGGAAAAAAAAAAAAAACAGCATTTAGAAAAGTGAAGGGCCAAGTGAACTAAATTAAGTACATCCTTGACAACAGAGTATTTGCTGACACGACGGGTGCAGTTTACACAAGAAGCAGACAAGAAGCACATTTATTTACAAGAATGTGTAAATGCTGGTATGAATGACTGAAATCAAATTATTACTGTTTTATTATTAAATTATTATTAATTATTTGATAGTTTTTGTTTTGTTTTTTTAAACAGGCATAAGGCATTTTTAAACATAAGGTCTATAATAATAATAATAGTTAGTCAAAAGGCTATTGTTACAATTTAACCCAAATGCAACAACAATAACAACAAAAATTAATGCTAATATTAAAATTTATCAGTGTCATACATTAATATCACAACATAATTTCCCTCTGCACCAATCAAATTTCCCCAGGGGGTATTAAGGTTCAATCTTATCCTAAATATAATACTAATCTAGTGTTAAGAAACCCTAAAATTAACAATCCACTACCAAGTCACCTCTATTAATCATCATATATTATTAGGATTAGTGGATTTCTATGTACTTGTGTGGGAGGGTGAAGACTGCTTATCATGCTCAAGCGGCCAGTTGGAACATGTTAATAGATTCTCTCTGCAGGTCCTGAAAGTTTGATAGCACTGCTATTTCTAAGAGACAATTGTTCATTTGCTGACAAGGACAAATGATTGCCATCCATCAAGATTCAATCCTACAGGATCGTCCAGGAAGAATCGTTGGTTTCTCACCCTTTTCAGTCTAAAAAGTTCTTTTTTTTGTTGTTGTTTGTTGGTTCTTAAACTGACATAGAAAACATTCAGTTTCCTTTATGACATTATTTAAAACTGAATTCAGCTTTTTGGGAAATGCTTACCCTGGGTGAATAAGGAGAGATACTGAACATATAACTGTTTCTGCATGGGTTTATCTTCAAAGCATTTGATATTATGTGAATAACAACGTGACCTTTATCACAGCGAGCAGGACATGCAGAGCGAATATGCTTTCATATATCACTGCAAGCGACTGCACTTTGGCACAAACAGTCATTCATAACCTTTCTGCTAAATTAATTTGGGTACAGTCAATGAGACCTGCATATGCAGAAGAGATTTCTCTCCTTGCTTATTTTATATTAATGCCAGTTCCCACTGGCAGCCCTCAAATTGCTCAAACATTGCTGCTATCCCCAAGATCATTTTGCTTTGATTTGCATAAACCATGTGTTTAGAAGAAACGGGCGAGCAGGAATAGATTGAGGATTTGTCATGTTGAGGACTGGTTGCTCGAGCACTGGCTCTTTGTCAAACGGTGGCAGCGATGGCTCCGATGGTATCTCCAGACTCAAATTAAAATGAAACAGGACCAAACACCTTCCCACTGAAATTGTTTGGCATGATTAAGTCTTGCTGGAGTGATTTTCTACATGTGCATTAATGTTTATCCTTCCCACTCCGACGAGGCTTAAAGGAGACCATCGACATGTGTATATTAATTCGCCTCAGCTAATGTTGTTTACAAGATTCACCAGAGGTAATGTTAGGGTCACAGACCAGGAAACATTTCCATCTTATCCCCTTGAATTAAAGTCCACAAGCAATTTCTCATTATTGATCGCAGGATCAAGTCATTTAATTAATCTTTTGTTTTTAATGAATTTCAATTTCATGCAATAAGTGATCCAACACTGCATCAGATCTGCGATGAAGACTTTGTAAAAACATATCAAATGATTAGAGTAAAAAAAAATAAATAAATAAAAAATCTACATCCTTGCTTACATGTGAACCAAGGAATTCGCTCACACTAAAACTCCACTCCACATACATTTACATCCTTAGCTTTTATCGCTCTTGTTAACTCCCTTTTCACTGCATGTGGCGCTAACACAAAAGAGCGCACACTGCCAAGACAACATAAGCACCTACCACTCCTCCCAATTAACTTCAATTTATCCGAGAGCTTTCAAAAAGAGATCTGAAAAAGAGAGGGAGTGATATTGCATCTCTGCAACATCACCAGCTTGTGAGGATCAAAGTACTCCCATGGGTGGGAGGCAAAAAAAAGGCTTCAGACTCCCCACAATGCAGTGCAGCAAAATGAAATAATGCAAATCGAGCTCTAATTACCACCAGTCTTAGTGCGCAGCTCCCAATTAGCAGCAATTACACTCAGTGTAAATGCACCAATAAAAGGCCACACAATTACACACTCATTATATCAGATTTCATGGGAGGCAAAAGGAAAAGTGTTGTGTTTAGTAAGGTGGTAAATATTGACCAAAGAAAGGAAGGCTGTGAAAAAGCTTTTTCCATCCAAATGAAAAATGCTGCATCTACTTTTATTGTTTAATGTATAAATAGCTTCACAGTTGGCCTTAGAATGATCTAATAATCAAGTGCATAATAAATAGTATATACAGACTTCCCCTGCTATGTCGCTGTAGTGGTACCATCTGTATTTTTGATGAAGGGTCACATTTTTCCTGTGATTTTGACAACATGCATTTAAGGTCATTTATCACCACTACTGCGAGGTAATGAGGGCATCCACTGGACCGGGGTTGCATAATTCAGCCATTACTGGCCCATTGTAATAATCTTCTGACCTCTAGCTTTCAGAGCTGATCTTGAATTGTGTGACAAATCTGAACCCACGTTTCCAATGCAAGCCAAACAGAAAAACACAGAGGAGAAGAAGCTCAAGGTCAGCTGAGTCTGATGAGGGATGTTTTTTTTAAATTTTTTCCTTTCAGTTTTAAAGTTTGAACATTTACACCTCATACACCAAAACCAGTATAAGGTCTGATAGGAACAAAAAATAGAATTTAAACTTTATAAAAAACAAAAACATCACAAATTTCATCTTAATTTATGATTCTGAAACTACACAAAATTGGGAAAATTTCAACTCATCGTGTTTGTTAGGCTAATGAGTTTACTGACACTTCATTGAAACAATAAACAAATTAACAAAAACAAATCAATCCCTTGAACTCTGCACACTAGTCTGCTGTGTTTCCTGCTTCGGTGTTGATGTGGGACTACAAGCCTCAGCAATCTCATCTAGCGAGGCTGTCTGCAATTCATGAGCACCTCCTCCCCTCTCTCCATCACACGGCTGTACCCGCCATACAACAGCACAGTGTGTGTGTGTGTGTGTGTGTGTGCATCACATGCAGCAATTCCAGTGGAAAGTGATTGAGACGATCATATAAACAGAAGTCTGACTAACTATAATGGCCACATAGTTATCTCCTCCTCATTCGAGAAAATAACCTGAAAGAAGAAACAAAGCATCGCCCCTGATAAAAGTCTCTTTGTGTCTTCTTTTAAATACTACACTGCCCCCCATCCCAGTGATTTATTATTCTGCTCATGTTGGAAGTTTTGTAGAGCTTAACATTATTTCACGTCACAAACATCTGACATTATACTGGACCTCAGAGCCAGAACTTAAACTTGATGTTTGTCTCTGCCTCTTTTTCTTGTTCTGTTTCCTATTAGTCCTATTAGTAAAATCTTCCCTCTACTGAGAGTATTTAATTTGGTAACACAAAAATCAGTCCCTCAATCCGTCCCCTACATCTGTTACCAGTGGCAGTTCTTAGCATGACAAAGCTTACATATTGAACTCCACCGGTTTTATCCTCTTAAGGTGGTGCTGAACTTGAACACACAGGGATATGGGGAATGGGGGCATGAAGTAAATCTAAGGCAAGACTACAGGCCGAAGATCTACGTGTAAAGGATGATCCTCACTCTCTGCTCCCGATATCAGGGCATAACGTCGGTATTTTATGTGGCCGTATTTTTTCTTCCCCTGCTTTCATTGCAGAAAGCACTGGAATGTAAAGATAACGGCGATTTTTTGGAAAATGGTGAAAGTAGCAAAATAAATGACCTGCTGGTCCTATGGTGTAATTACAGTGGCTGGAAGCATACCGATCTATCACAAGGAAGAGGGTGTGTGTGTATGTGAGACACACTGCAAAGGGGTTAGTCAACGGAGATAGCCTTTGACTAACTACTGGCCCCGCACAATCAATACTGTGCAGATATTGCATCCAGGGAGAAAAGGGGGGGCGGGCCCTAAAAACTTCCCAAATGGTTTTTCATTCAGATATTGATCAGTACCCTTTTATCATGACCTTGCTCCACCAAGGCCATATACTTTCTTAAGGGTATATGAAACTCATAAATCTGAGAGTTGCTACAGAGTCACACTGGGCTGTGAGCAGCGAGGCAGCGAGGTGGGGAGGTAGGATGGTGTAATTGGTCTTTCTGGGATGGCGGGCTTCTTTCATACTTCATAACAAGGATTCCATTACATTTCCGAGCTGTCGGGAAGAGGGCTGACAAAAGTGATGGCGTGAAAACAAAGGAGAGGATCAAGAAGATGTAAATGGATTAGAGCAAACTGGTTAAACTGGAAACCTTTTGTCAATTTTCGACCCGTCATTGTACCTACACCGTCTTTAGTCAGTTTCTGAATGTGATTCACAACCAAGGACCTGGTTGGAAAAGGGTAGCAGCTGCTAAGGCTACAAGTTTCGTGAGCTGTTTAGCAAATTAGAAAAATAAATAAATAAATAAATGGAAATTATCTGGTAAAAAACGGTCCACACCAGTCAGACTACAAATTGGTGTGGGCCTGAACTACCATGTCTAACATATAGTTTAACATCAATTCAAGGAGTGCCTTAGTAGCCAAATGGTTACAACACATGCCGCATCGCTGTACCCGTCCCCATTTCGATTCCAGATGGTGACCTTTGTTGCGTGTCGCACTGCCTCTTTCTCCCAATTGCCTGTCTGCTTCTTCATCTGTCATTGTCCAAAAAAGGCAAAAAAAAAAAACAACAACAAAAAAGACAACTAAATCTATAAATTATGAACCATTTCCACAGTAATTATTAAAAGTACCGGTTTTAACTTGTCTTTTTTAATGTCATTATAAACCATCCACTGAGTGTAATCTTTTTGGAGTCTCGGACTGCACTGCAACACTTAAGCACGCTAACATATGGACATCATCAGCTGTTAATATGTTCCACTGTGACACTTTGTTACTATTCCTTACAGCCCCAGCCACTGTACTGTATATACAGTCGAGGTAAATGTTATCATTAAGGCTATATTCTAATTCATATCCATGAGCCAGACTGCACGGTAGGGCCTTCGTGGCACGTTATTTTATGTAACTGATGGAACGCAAGTCTGTCAAACTCGAACAGTCTCCCCAGAGATTTAAGGAACATCCTTTTTGTCCTCGTCACAACTTTTCTGTCCCAGACACATGTCACTGTGCATGATTAACGAGGTGGAGGGTTTCACGTTAAACCCGTTTAAGGACTCTGGTGTTGGAGATCCCTGCGTGGTACAAAGAGTCTCGTTTACAGAAATGAATATAACTGAAAGCAGGCTCTCACTGCTTTGTCCAGTATGTTTATGTGATATGTTTATGACTGTATGAAAGCAGATGGATGACCATGACTTGAGCTCCAGCTAATTGGTTTTGAAGTAGTCGGGACGTGGACTAAGGGAAGCAGCTGTCTCTGTCTCAGACGAGACGGGAGCTGTGGGCTGCCACAGCTGCCACTGCACAGTACATTGGGTCATGCTTGTGTTTAGACAGCAAGTATTTATAAGCAAACCAAAAGCCATTATCAAATAAAAATGACCAGTTAAGTACTGTACAAAATAATGTTATTTTTTTTAAGGTAAAACAGGGTTTGATTCAGAGATCATCGACTGCAGATACACTTTAACGACAATCGGTGAAAGCAAAGGATTAGCTACCAAGATTAAAGTGCAAAAAATATTCAACAGGAGGACTGCAGAAATGATTTCAATTCAAGGATCTGGTGTTTAAATCAGAATCAAGAGAGACTGAAGATCCAGCTGCAGTGTTTATTCTCCTCCTATACGCAACAAAGGCAATCTGATGGTCAGATAAGTCAGCAGCTGCAGAGTTTTCCATCCAGCAAACAAGACACGCTCTCAGCCTTTTACATACAGATTTGTGTAATCACTCATCGCTGCGGTTTAGTATATACTGTAGCAAGAGCAAAGGATGTGGAGAAAAAAAATGTCCCTGTCTAGTCTTTGTCTCATCTATACTTTTGATGCTTCAGTAACAAATCTCTCTCTCTCATCCTCTGTTCCATCCATCCATCTCTCTCTCTCTCTTTCACTGTCTGTCTTCCTGCCTGCCTCGAGTCGTGCATTTCCGAGAGTCAGTGTACTCTAAACAGTTATGTTCTTGTTTCCTATGGTTATAATCTTCACTGACGTGCTGGAGTCCCATTTCCTTTTTCAGCTGTGCGTGCACAACACCAGCGCAGCCGTAATGTACAGTGTGTCCATAAAACATACACGCAAGGCAGCGCAGACACTGTGCAGAGCTCAGCTTTAACACATGCATTACATCCAGTATTATGTATCATAATTGTGATTTAAGTCTGGAATGAAAGCATACAAGCAGAGATGAATCTAGGTGCCGCCGTCTCTCATGCAATCATTTATTTAAAAAAAAAAAACAAAACTTTGGGAGGCGGATAGAGTTGCAAACGAGACGAGGTTCAAAGACAATGACCACAAGGGCTGCGATTGTATGGTTAACTACGGCAAGTTAAAAAAGGCAAGTAATTTAAGGCTTTACAAATCGATTTACTCAATCAGCTTCTTGATATGAGCAACTGCAAAAAGAAAATGTGCCACAGTTGTATATATGTGTGTGTTAGCTGTTCGGCGAAACTGGAAAAAGTGATGATTTAAAACATCTTGCATCAGAATTTAACAATATCTAAGTCTGATTACAGTTGTGGAGTTGTTTTCTTATGCCTGATGCCTCAGTCAATCAATCTAATCCAGCAGATTAGCTGGAACTTTGAGTTTTAAATGTTATAAATGAGAGCTACGAATGTGAATTTAGCTTATTTTGTCAGAAATATTTAATCTTATACTTAAAACCTAAGATATGCAACAGAGTTTGAGGGGCTTTAACAAGAAATTTGAAAATTAACTCTAGCTCTGATTTCTAGTGGGAAGCACATATTAGTAGTGGTTAATGAAGAAGAGAGAAGGTCCTGGAGAACAGATATGACACATGGACTGGGCTAACTGTACTGCAATTTGTCGATCAACAGAAAACTGACAATTTTGAAAACCCATAAATTGCTTGTGTCATTATCAAACAAAAATGCCAAAGAGTCACTGGCTCCAGGTTCATAATATGATTTTAGGTCAGTGTTAGTTAAATACTTTTGGTCTCTTGGGCTGTTGGTGGGACAAAATAAGGAATTTTTACCATTTTATAACACTTTAACAAGAAATCAGGTAATTCTAAAATTGTAAAAAAATAATCTTGAGAATATCTTACAATGAAACAATTTCTACAACAACAAATGTAAACACAGTAGTAGCTGCTGTGTCAGTCACATCAGATGCAGTTCTGTAAAGCAAAAACTTTAATGAAAAGAGAGAGAGAAAAAAAAAATCTAAAAACGGACACCATTTCACACAATCTTCAGTATCATTAGTGGATAAGATTTGAAAACCTTTATTTTTTTTTTTAAATGTGGATGTTCTGCTCTGGCTTCTTTCCCTCAGTAGTGCACTGGCCAAATGACATAGCACAAGATAAAATAGTAATGCTAATATCAATAGTTTGTCCATTACAGGTCAGCTAACTGTCCAGTGGAACAGTTACAAAGCTGTTCGTTTTCGATCTCACAAGGCCGATCAATACGGGGGCATACTGTTTCAATTTTGCCGGCATTGATTTTCTCTATAACACTCCAACCCTAAAGCATTCGTCTTTCTGAAGGAAGGATGATTTGATTTACTGAAGAAAAATTGGAGTGCACATCACAAAGATTTTTTGCCGGGCGGGAGTGTGACATGCCAAAAGATGGATGTCCCTTGGCTGGGAAGCCTCTAGCCTAAGGGCGTCCATTAGAGCTGTGGTGCTGCAGAAAATGAGCTGCTTATATGAGGGAGGAGGAGCAGAGGGAGAGGAGTTGCTGCTCGAGGTGTGTGTCTGTGTGGTTTTTTTATTTTTTTTTTTTTTTTTGGGGGGGGGGGGCTAGCTTTAAGTGAGGACTGTTGGAATAAACCAGGAATAAAAAGGATCATCATGCAGTTTTAAAAAGGAAAGAGGAAGACAAAGCAGAAAAACAGCAAATGTCAGGGACTACACCTAAACCTCTGCATCTTGAGTCATGTTTCCATTTGCCTCAAACAGCCTGGATAGATCAGTAGATTGTCGACAACAACTCTGGATTGAAAAGTAAAAAAAAAAAGTGCTTCGACATCACACTTCAACCTTTTCTCAGCTCCTGCCACCTTCCTTTCACTTCCCTCGCTTCCTGCATCCAGAGTGAATTTCCATGGTACATTAGTCAGCCTATTAGAATGCAATAAAAGAGAAGGTATGAGAGGGGGGGAAAAAAAGAGAGGAGTGGTGCGTGTCCCCAGAGACGGCGAGTTGGCGTTCTCCATCATCTGCCCTCATCTCCACTCTCTGTCCGTCGACTTTGTCTAGGTGTCATATACATGAAAGATGATTCCTGACCCAAATAAACACTGCAACAGTCTAGATGCTCAGTGGACCCAAGCTCAAAGGAAAAAAAAAAAAAACTGGAGAGATGTGGAGAGGAAAAAAATGACATCTGCCAGTTGTTTCATTTGTGGCTATCTTGCTAGCTGTTCATTTACTTTCTTCGTCTCTTAGAGAGACAGCAGGCTGGCACGTTGTACACCTGAGTCTCAAGGCACTGGGACAGAAACGTACGGATGAACAAGTAGTCAACCTATCTGTCTGACGGTGGATCTGTCTTTCTCATGACACCAGATGACAGACAAGGGCACAAAAACGATAGATGCTGCCTTGGTCTGGTGCAAGGAATCCTCCCCGGACACTCGGCGATACAAGTGAAGTAGACAGTGAAACAAGAGAGAGTAAAAGGACAAAAAGTAGAGAAAATGTGAAAAGAAATGTGTCTGTGAAAGAGAGAGAGAGAGGGAGAGGGAGAACCGCAGACAGAGGAAAGACGAAGCAGGGGAATGGAAAAGGGAAAATCACCTAACACCTCTTTTCTCCAGAGGCCAGAGCCGCTGTAAGCTGGATATTAAGACACAAATTGCATTCAGGCAGGTCACACCATGTCAGAAGATATTAGATGCCTGCCGTGAGGAAACAACAATTCCCATCAGCTCGTGAGAAAATAATATTTTCATTTTCAGACTCTTTATTGAATGGAAACTTTGGGGAATACGTTTCTATGGTGTGTGAGCAGGCAGTCTTGGATTTTACACCCAAGCAACAAAAGGTCGTAATCATAGCCGCCTATTGTCTTTGTGTTCCTGGATTTCATTTTCACAGCTGGAAAAAGGTTGCAGGTTTCAGTGTGTGTATCCGTCCTTCCCCTCCCGTTCTTATTTACAGGCAGCACACGTTGTTGCCTGTAAATAATTAGGGAAAGAACATCTCTTACATTAAGATGCCTGCAGGTATTCAGGTGTGCTTGTGACTTTTCCTGTGTCCATCTTTTTCCTTTTATTTTTTTTTTTGGGGGGGGGGGGTGTTTTGCAGTACCAGATGTTTCTCCTATGCCCGCATACCACGGGCTCCAGTGCGAGGCTGCACCACCTGACCTTCACAGTAATTGACCAAAAGTATTGATGTAATGGCACTGGACTGATTGTGATTTATTAAAAGAGCGCTGCACTCCAAGGCCCAGTGCCAATGGCTCCCTGCGCCCATCGGCAGCCATTAGGAAAACCATCAATAGCGCAAAGGCATAAAAGGCCAGTAATGGGGGACTTTTCTGGCCAGGGCTCGTAGAACACAATCTCCATAGTAAATAGCACAGACTTGTGTGACTACTCATGGAGGGAGATGGGATCAAGGAAAGAAAAATATGACAAATAATACACTGCATCCTGATATAAGAGAAAAGGAAAACAAAGGCAGCCAGAGATAGACTCCTGATCCAACAGCACACTAACCCTCGCCAGACGAGTCTCTGGAGAGTTGGTTCAGCCTAACAAGCGTGAGCCAGCGGCCGTCTCTGCAGCTCACCATTACACACTACCTGCACAAACAGCCATCATTAGGGAAGAGCTGCATTGGATTCTGCTGCCTATTTGGCGAAACAAACACACACCCAGGATAGGGTTCCCTCTCTCCTTAATGGGAGCGGAGCTGTTTAAATGGCTTTCATCTTTCTCCCGAGTCAATGCATCATTCAACCCACAGCTGACAGTTTCACCTTTGCAAATCTAATTTAATCAAAGTCGTGAGTATTGGGGGATGAGAAAAGATTATGATGAGATTAAAACCATTACAGTGGTTTGAATAATTTGAGGCTGAGAAAATTACATGCTATGAATACGGTACGTGAAAAACCAAAACAGGTGCATCCTCTTGATTAAAAGCTTTTCTGTACAACACTTGACTTAACACCGTCTCTGTCTGATATATGCTGGCATGTGGGGGAACAACATAATTAGAACAAAATCTAGAATTTAAGGATTAGTTCTCATTTTTACATTTACAAAACAACAGATATATATAAATGTACCAAAAATTAATTAAACATGTCCGTAAGGTGAAAGGTATCACATGTATGAATATGTGAAGCTATGCAAAAAGTTTTTTTTCCCATATTACAATGAATTCTAAAATGAAAACTGAATAACGTAATAACTCGCACATTGGAGAGTAAGTTGTGTTTTAGTCTTGTGGTTTTACCTTGTGGCTGAGCCTCCCCAGGCTCCGTGTTTGTCAGTCAGGATGTTGATTATCTTCTGGATGAGCTGTGTGGCTGTCACATGGTCGCGGTACTTGGCTGCTCGGATCAGGTGGTCACACATTTTCTCCTCATCTCGCTTCTCCGCTGCGTACTGAGCACAGTTTGACTGGGTAGGAAAGAGTTAAAAAAAAAAAAAAACACACACACACACACACCACATTACACATTCTGCAAGTGAAGGCATCGAAAGCGTGTACATTACAAACACATGCACAAAAGTGCCAAGAGAATGGATTTTACACGATATAAATCATAAAATGTGTAAGCATCTTGAAACTAAGTTATACAAAAACAGATCTATAGGAAGGAACAATATGGACACTAGCACAGCCCATATAGAAACTCTACTCTGAGTAGAACCAAATGAAAAGCACAGGGTCATTTCTATCCTCGTGTCATGTTGATTAATAACAGTGGACACGTATTTACTAATGCCCTCCGGCACACCAAATCACACAATACCCACAATGCACAGGGAGGACATTTTTCTCTGTCGGAATTTGTTATCAGAATGGGCCTTTGAACTCTGCAGCGATGGTAAAAGTAAAACACCTTCTGAAAATAACAGCTAGAATTTAAAACAGCGTTTTGATTTCCAGTCTCGGTTTCAGGATCAATTTCTGTTGCAAACTCCTGGCTTACTTTGAAAGAACTCTTTCAAAGTTATATTCTTATTGAAGGTGAGCATAAGGAAAAGGAGGGGAAAAACATGTGCTATATATAGTATGGTGAGCCAAACAGATCACCAGGCTGCCGATGCTGCATTTGTAATTCCTTCTGCAAGGAAGGAAAAGCAGCTGAAGCAAATGGCTGCAGAACAAGAACAAAAGGTCATTGAATTATTAATGCTGCTTCAGTCGTGTATTACTCTGCTTATCAAATTAACCTTAAACTAAGCCATTGGTACAACAGTCATATAGTAAGTATTAACTCAAATGCACGGCTGAACAAATGCAACCTGCTTTTCCAAAGTTACCAGTAAAGTGCTTTATAATGGGTCCTCCTCTTCAATTTGAACGACAACATTTCATATCTGACAGAAAATCTATAGGTATAAATCACATTAGAGGGGCTTCTCTGCAGGCCGCTGGGCCTTAATTATCAATCTGTGTCTCTTTGTGTGCCATTAAAGTGGGCCTTGACCTTCCAGCATGATGACCTGAGAAACGGCAAAATAAAGGGAGTACGGAAAAGGAATTTCTGAGTAAGTGTTTCAAATTTTCTACCAGAGCATGCTTTGCTGTGTGTTTGTGTGTGTGTGTGTGTGTGTTGCATGTCCATTAATCTTGATCAGTAGCGCTGAAGGCAAGCAGGGACAAGGCACAAGCGAAAAGCTGGACCAAAGGAAGGGACTGATAGGATGGTGATCAAAATCCTACAACTGTAGTTAGGCTCAGCTAGAAATTATTGACAGAGACACTGAAAGCTACACTATAAACTAAGATCAGGTTTTCATCTGGAACAAGAGAGAAACACTTCCTGTACATGATTATAAAAATGATGCATTTTAGCAAAAATTAAACGCTCATGTGGATTTCCGTCCTTTGAAAAGATGTAAGTAGCACGTCTATAAAAAGTCCATTTCCATTTGCCCCCGTCTGAGACACGTAAAGTGTGCCGTGCTAATCAACAGCGCTGGGTTCAAACTCATAACCATAAACAAACACTTCATCACCTGCGTGTTGAGCCTGCCCAAACACCCAAACCCTCCATGCTGTAATGGACTTTTCTCATATCCAAAGCCAAAGTCGACAGCGGGAGAAATGGCAAAATTCACAGCCTCACCCCTAAAATAACAACCAAAAAAAAGCTGAACACATAAGTCGCGCCATTAAAATCCAAAGTTGGGTTTGCTTGTAAATGGAAAAGACAAGTCACTGTGAATTCCTGGGGTCATGCCGTTGATGTGAAGTCAGAGAATATGCCAGGGTATTATGAAGGACTTATTATGTTATTATGAAAGTTAAAGCGAATAACTAAATCTCCCAGTCGGTACCATCATGTTTTCATTCTATCTGAGCACTCAGACAGGTTGATGGGCTGAAACTAAATAGGAATATTTGGGGTATTTTCAAGCAAACTGTTCTTTCTTTCCTCGTGTTGAATGTTGAATAAACTTAAAGGTATCTGCTCCCATTTGCAATTAGAAACGTGCTTCTTTTGGAGTGACTTAAGCCATCCGTGAGCATATTTTGCCGTGAAAATGACCATAAAAAGACACGTCGAGAGACCAGCGCTATGATTCACGGAGTAAAAAGAGTGCAGCTGAAGAAACGGGTCTGCAGACTGTGCTCCGGTTAGCTTCCTTCCCAGACAGCCACCAGGGCACAACTACTTGCTGGCAGTGAGACCGTTATGACTTGCGACACCGTAATCATGGGCAGCACCTTACATTACACGGCCTGGCTGACAGGGTCGGCCTCGGCGCGAGTGCCGGCTCTGCCGGAGGAGACAGCTTGGTGAAGACGAAATGATAATGGCTGGCATTAATCGAGTCAATTACACTGAGTCGTGTCTCCAACAATTCTTCAACAGTTCAAATAAATAACCATGGATGTGTGTTGGGAGTTCGGGGAGGAAACGGGCTGCTAAGGAAGTGGAGTGGAGAGTGGAAAGAACAGTAATCATCGCAAAAATCACATAATGGCAGAATGTAGGAACAAGCATTTTCAGAGACAACACTTTGAAACGCATGCATCTTAATAACACTACTTGAACATGTTTTGGACCAGAGAATAACACTCAAATACGCTATCTGTTGCTAAAAAATGCAGTTGTGGTTATCACTGCAACTAGCTTGTGTTTTTGCCAAGCTGATTCAGCAAATAATGAGCAGGGGGAATGAGGAGATGAGTTTCACACCGGTGTTGGCGGTGGTGTTAAAACAGCGTCAGCCTTATCTAAACGCTGTAGTTGTTGTCAGATGATGCCTCGGCTCCCCTCCTCCTCTCCCTCGCTGGGTTGAGAGGGTTAACCAGTGTAATAGGCTGGAGAATGGAGGCTCATTACAAGATATCAGCCCCATGTTTATCAATTAGAGTGACAGAGAGAGGTCTAGTGGCGGTGCCGTGCCACAGCGAGCCTTCAACACGCCAACTGACAAAACCAGGGTCTCGAGGTTCTGTCGGAGAACAGGGGGGGAGAAGAAACAAAACCAGCAGAGATGTTATTAAAACAGTTGATTTGCAATGTCTTGACATCGGTGGCACATCAGGGCTACACACTCTCCAAGAACGGGCTATCTCTCTGTGAGAATCTCCAATTTCTCACATCCGCCGACAAGCACTCCCAGAGGGTTTCATTTACAAACGGGCAGAGAAACTGTCCAGAGGAAGGCGAGACATCAGGCTCGTCCTTGTCTGGTATCAGAGAATGCAAATACACTACAAATAAATTCCTCCTGGAACACAATGCAGGTCTGGGGAGACAAGAGAATGAAATGAGAAAGGAGGATGGGGGTCGCTAAACAAAAGTAGATGCTGAAGCAGTCCACCAATTGGTTTCAAAGAGATTCTCTTGCACTTGATCTCTTGCCCTCGAGTTTTCAAATTGCAACATAAAATGTCACCAGGGGAATTCAGACAATGGGCTAGGGAAGAAACGAGTGAAGGGAAGAGGAGGGGGAGAAAAATGAGGGCTTAAAAGTACAATGGCGAACAAAAGTCACCAAATGACAATGCCTGACAGCCACTTCAATTCTGAAATGATGCCCCTGTCATGCCGTGCTCCCAACTATTGATTTTTTTTCCTTCTGTTGGAGCACAGACGGGGGAGGAAAAAAAAATTGAATCCAGTTGAAACTGATCCATGCTGCTGGCACCGGCCCATTGCTAGTGGCCATCAAGGTTAACGCAGGCGCAACACTTATCAAAGTACCCCCCCCCCCCAATTCCTCTCCTCACACTCTCTGTGGCTGATCTTTAATGGGCTGGTCACCATGCTCAGCTGGCAGCCACTTCATCTCTCCTACCCCTGAAACCTCTTTTCTCTGCAAAACCAGATCCTCCTCTTGCCACATCAGTCTGCGTTTGCTGCCATCTTTTTGCAATGACTCCAGCTCAACTTCAAGGTCATACTTATGAAAAATCATACGTGTTAAACTGTCGTCTCGAGGTGAAAAATAGTCAAATGAAGGAAGGACGCTCCCAGATGAAAAATATATGCCCTCTGGATTGGCTGTTGCCTTGGAATCATGAATACAGGGTCACGGAAAGAAGCTCTGGTTGAATTTGACAACAAATTGATTTATGAAACTGAAGTAGCAAGCAGACTCAATTTACTCCAAAATAAACTGTGTATAATAACGCAACACATTGCGGCAAGTTTGTGCTGCATGAGTAAGAAAATCGCATTGAATTGCAACATGGAGACTTGAGAGCTCAACCTCAGCGATACAGTGGAAAAAATAATAATGAAAAAATGAGAACGGCTTCCCACTGACTAAAGAGACCGTATGAAAGGAAACAGTGGAGTGAAGTCATATTTCAGGGTTAGCTGGTCACACATAACGATGGCAGCTGCGGAGGAGGTACCTGGGGACTTCATTACGCAGACAAGTCAGCGGGACTGAGACTACTGTCCCTCGACCATCTTGTGTACCCCATTTCTCCCATTCTATCAGTCCGTGGTGTTCAGGAAAAATCTACCGAGAACGGCGTGAAGGAGTGACAAATGATGCCAACTTGCTATACATTTTGACAAAAGCAGCATTATGTTTTATGAGTGTTTTTTTTTTCTTTTTCTAACGACTATATGAAATTTCTCACTCAAGTTTGCCTTTTTGTAAAAGCATTTACATCCCGATGGCTGGGCAACAATGCAGACATGTTTCCTCTCTTTCTCATTCTCTTGGCAGCAGTTTTGTCCGTAAAGAGGTGTCCAGGCATCCAGTTCTGTTGACATACTACATTACAGTTGCGACAACTACATGACAGCAAGCTACAGTTGGCGGCAGCTATCGGCCTGAGTTCTGCAAATGACGTGGTGTAAATAGCCTTTGGGAGTTGTGGTTCTCTGGCTCTTCCCGTTTCTTCCCGTGTGTCTTTGAGTAACCTTAGTTCAGCAGATTGCTTCTGTTTTCACAATAAATATAATTACTACAAAAACTGGCTTTTCTGGCATTAGTGAACTGATCTTCCTGGCAGTTGTGTGCATTATAACAGCTTATGTTACATCAGCTCTGGGTCTAACTTGAGCCACTGCAGTACATCCTTGCATTGCCTCTGTGATACTCTGTGATGCATACGTTTCCAGAGACCAGGGCTATGATAAGAGAACATAATGAGCATCAGTTCAATGTTAATGTCATTAACGTGAGGAAAAGGATCAGATCGTTTTACATGCTCAGCAGAGGGAAGACAATGACGCCAAGCTCTAATTAGCTGCTATCGTCTGGCTTTCACAGGATCTCTCAGACAGTCAATTCAATTACTCCATATAACGGCAGAGGATGAATCAAGGGGGGTATTAAAAAAAGACTGAGCAGACGGGAAGAGTAAGAAAGAATAGAAATGACTTGGGTCCTGCTCACTGTTCCCTATCTGGATCTTCTCATCTGCCCTTGTGCCCCTGAGCCCACCACATTTCATCCCTAATGAACAACCCCATAAAGAGGGGGAGTTCGATTTCTCTCTCTCTTTCTCCTCCTTTCTATCTCTTGGGCTCCCTCTCCTTTACGCTCCTCTGGAAGATATCAGAGTCTATCAATTGCTGTGCTGGGCAGCAGCATCCGATCTACAGATCTCCTTCACATTAAGGATCCTTTTAGATAGAGAACCCTAAAAGGTAATTGGATTTCCCCCTAGTTATCTTCATCTGTTTCACCCTAAGCCCACTGTAATAACTTACTCTCTGGGCCAAAGATAACTCAATTCTATCCCACAGAGAGCCAGTGAGAGTGTGAGTGAGAAGGAGAGAGCGACAGTGAGAGAGAGAAAGCATATGTTATTTCTCCGAGGCAAACGGGTATCTAAATCCTCTAGCACTGCATTCACAAGGACTTGAACTCTGGCAAGAAGAAAACATAAATTTGTTTTCATGTACTGAATTATTCTCTTGTCTGGGCATTTGTCACTGCAGTTTAACTACAACAGCAGCTCTTAACTGCAGTAAAGTGACAGAGGATGCAGATTACGTTTTGAGTGACGTTTTGAGTTGACTTGGCAAACCTCCTCCTTCCAGTGTGATATCCTAAATGAGTCCTTTTGGATGCCTATTTTCAGGTTTATTTGTCACAAAACAATAACCCAACCTATAGAGTCACTGCAACACAATGCAGAGGACCAGTGCTTAAAAAAAGAAAAAAAAAAAAGAAAAAACTGGGACATAGCTGAAAATTATTTCAAAACCCGCCACCCCCGCCCTCAGGGGGGATGTTTCATTGGCCTGTTATTTTTATTGTGGCAGTGCAAAATGAAACCGTTGGCTCCAGAAGGCTCAAGCAGAGCTTGTATGGAGGCAAAAATCAATACAGCAATATCAGAGCAAGACTTATCAGGGGTTCACTTCTTCTCCGAGGTCACTGAGGAGCAACTGCATTTAAGTGGGGAATTCAATTGTGAAACATAGTTTGGGACGAGCTATGGTGGGTATCTGATTAAGGCAGACTAAGTTTCAAATGACAACAGGAAAATACAACTAATGGAAAGTTATAGCTTTCCATTAGTTGTGTGTTTGCAGTCAATAGAGTGACAGTTCCTGTAACTGATGGTGCTGCTTCATTTGGAAATGTAATCCTGACCCTATTATACTGCACACAGTATTGCACTGATACAGGCCCTAAACAAAAATAAGACTGTAGAAAGAGAGGCAGGTAAGTCTGAAACTAACTGCTCAATAACAACACAGAAGACGTCTTGGTTGACATTTACACTCTCTTACCTAAAATGCACTAAATTAGTATTCATATCATGTTTTCATGCACGCTGGTAATCAGACAATTAACTGTACTCTTACTAAAAGCTCACATTAGAAAAATACAACATTCTGTCAGTAAAATAGCATAATCTTTTGGCAAACTCTTGTTATCTAGACATAAAGTACATATATTAAGGGCACTAAGGTTTAGATTTTGGCAACCTTCGTACAGAAGCTTCATCTAACAGAAATATGCTAACATAAGACGAGAACACACACAAAAAAGCGGCTGCAGACAAAGCAACAGGCTGAAGCAGAGCTGGATCATTTGGGGCCGTCATGTGCAGACTGCCTGCCAAGTTTGTCTGTCTGCCAGTCACGCAACATACTCTGAGCCATTCTTACTTGTGCTGCTCTGATGAAGACAGCTGTCTGACAACACATGCGGTACATGTATTTTTACAAGGGCACAAATACTGTACGCCTTTCCACAAAGTGAGTATGCGGTGGAATAAAAAAAAAAAAAAAAAAAATCTTCCACATCAACCCAGAGAAACTAAATCATGCTTCACTAGACTGTGTTGAAAATGATAAGGTCAGATTATGTCAGATAATACTGTGTGAATGACTGACACTTGGAGCAGTGCAAATAATAAAGGCTGAGGAGAACAGGATGCCAATTAGACAGAAAAGCAGCCGATCCAAGAGAGGGAGAGCAAAACATAGCAATCACAGACAAAACTCTGATATGCAAGAGTTGTGCCCCCACCCCTCTGACTGACTTTCAACACTCTTCAGGGATTTTACTTTACCCGAATGTAAGAGAGACCCTTCCTTGAACCTTAAAAAAAAAAAAAAAACATCACATTTTTACTGCAAAGAGGGGGCTGAGGCTTGGGGGTGGAGATGGTGGGTTTACACACAGTCAGCCCTTCAGGCCAGCACCTCTCAGGTCTGTCTGCAGCTTTTAGTGCTGGCAGGTTCCTGAGAAATGAGGGAGGGAGGGATGGAAGAGAGGGGAGAATGCCATATTCCTGTCACTGGCAAAATACACCCCCAGCGGGAGTATAATGGACAGGATCTCAGCAGGACAGGAAATGATTTTGGTGAGATCTAGAAAGCAGAGGGGGTAGGGGTGCAGGGGTTGGACTGGGAAAGGGGGCAATGAAGGGTGCCCATGGGTCAGGATAGAGTTGGACTGGCAGCTACACGTGAATGGCAACATTTGTGCTGAGAACTAGTAGGAGGAGGAGGAGGGGGGGCGTTATGTTTCAGGGGGAAAGGCTGCCGTTAGACTGAGAGGCACAGGGATAAATTAACGCACAATGTTTGGTTAGCGATATGTGCCAAGCATGATCTCCAGCCTCTAACCGCTTCGGTGTAAATGTAAGTTTCAGTGTGTGTATGTGTGCTCACGATTAGCACGCGGTTACATTTGAAAAGTAAACATTTGTCTTCAAGGTTTGCTGTGACAAATCTTAAAACTTTGACGGACCAGTTTTAGGTAGTCACTGGATCGGCTCCTCTATGCTCTCACTGACTGTAATATGACACTAATCAACATTTATATCAAAGGAGTCTTAGTGCAATGGGCCTAAAGCAAGAAATGGAGTTTATTTTCTGGCATGTTTCCCTGTTTTGATCATCTGAGGCTAAGCTTAAAGTTGAAATCTGTCAGTTTTCTTTATTAGCATACATCTCTGTATCCATTTGTTTAGTAGAACGCTGCAAAACATGTTTGAGACACTCGTCTTTACAGAAATGCTGATCAGATTTGTCAGGTTGTACACGTCTGGCTGACAACGGCATTGCTGTCCAACTCACTTCAGAAAATCATTTTTTATGCAACCTTATTACCTGGCTTGCAGATCACAAGCTGACTGTATAACACCAGCAAATGAATGAAGTAAAACTGCTTCACAAATGCAGCACTTGATGCTTTGTCATCTTTGTAGCTTTAAGCTGCAGAATACTGTTTCTGTTTGCATCGTTAAAAATGTTATACAGCAGGCTGTAATCTAACACCTGTAAAATATATTTTGGACAGGGTTTAATGTTTCCCTACCTCTAATGACGATTGAGTTTACTTAGATAATAAGCAACCATGCCAAGTGTTATTCATTTTGTTCTCATACTTGTGTGTCTGTGCAGGGGTTGTCAGAACTGTGCAGCGTCTTACCTCAAACTCTGCATGTTTATGGATATCTTCAGCCCTCTGTCGGCTAAGGATAAATTCAGCTTCGTTAGCCACACGAACAAGGTGGTCCTTCATGGTGTGACTCAGGAGCCTAGAGAGAGGACAAATGGACATCAGCACACTCTAATACTGTGTACACGCATTTACAATTACTATGCAAATGTTTTATAAAAAGGTAGAGGGATGTCAATTTACTTCAGTCTTAGAGGGGAAAATGTCAGATGTATAAGCAATGTCATAAAATCTTGAGCTTCATAATATTTAAAACATCTGTTCATCACTGTGATAACTGGTATCCTAGAGAAGGAATAGCCATGTAATATCCATAAAATGCTGCAAAAGCACCGTGCAAAATAAGCAGAAAATCTAATTTGGTGAGAAAACCGAACCAGGTAGGTCCTTTAAATGGGGTTGGATGTGCTAATTGATTTGTTAATGATATACATCTGACAGGAGGGAGGATCTCTCCCCATGTTGCTACATATGTAGGCTACCTCCCTTTTCTTATCAGTGTTGATGAAACATGCATGTTATTTGTGTGTGTGCGTATGTGTGTGTGTGCAGGACGAAGAAACCTCTCTACAGCCCTAAAGGTCAGGACTGTGCAAAGTGGAACAATAACAGACCAGAGGGGCCAGAGAGGAGGGATGGGGCAGGCTGGGATTGAGTGAGGGGTGGGGGGCAGGGGGGATGACTGTAACCTAAGCCTGCTGTTTCAGCACAGGGCAGCAGGGGAGCGGAGGTGCTGGGGCCTCTGCAGCCTCTATGGCCCCGTCGAGGCCCCGCTATCAATAACCGAGCCACTGCCCTTCTTCATGGAGCCCTGCACTCAAGACTGTATGGACAAAACAGACTCGTGGTATTTTTAAGCGCATATTTGTTTTGCACATGTATTCAAATCCTCTCTTAATATATTGTGCAAAATACGAAGTAAAGTACTAAGTAATACAATGAAGTGTATCTCCACCTGGTCAAATTAAGATCTGTTAAATACCCCATAAATTGCCATTTAATACCTGCTGACGCTGTGTATATATATGAAATCGAAAAAGGAGGGAAAAAAGTAGGGATGATAAATCACTTTATATTCAGTACTTAAGTGATGAAAATATAATTAATTAAATTAATGTGACCTGGACACTGGCCAGGGAGAAGGAATAAAAAATTAAACAATATCAAAGTTTTTGCTTCTTGGCTACTGTAGCTTGCAGTACAGATGGTGTTTGTTTAAAGTCTGATTACGAGTCTCCTCCACAGTCTGACAGTGTGCTTTAAATGTGTATAATGTTTCTTAAAAGCCCACAGTCACATACAGAAACATTTTAAAAGTAGTGTTACTGCTATGGAAAGAAAAAAACATTGAAGACTAATATTAAATCAAGTTAAGACTTTCATATTGTACCTTTAAAAGGCATTTAGAAATTCCAATCATGGTGGACTGCTGGTGTATATAATAAAGACTGGATTTAATCAAATGAGTAAAATGATTACTGGTTACATTGGCAGGAAATCTGATGTTCAGTTATTTATGTTGTAGTCATGTTTATACGACCATTTGATCCCCACAAAGAGACAGACCAGACTCGCACACAGATTTGTACTTTCACGAGTAACCCTGACAACCCAGCCATGATTGTCTAGTATCAGCCATTTTAAAGTTAATTACAAATCCTGTTCTGCACAAATAATTTAAAGGACTTCATCCACACTCTTGGTTGTTAAAGCTGGGGATCAATAATGGAAAAAATCTGGTACTGATGAGAGTTCTAAGACTCAGCACTGATGTGGGAGAGTCTTATGAGCAAGAGATGGGGAAGTTCACATGTCGGGATAATGGAAAAACAGACAAAAAAAAACAAAGGACAGCAGTGGACAGAAGAGATGATTACAGGCAGATAAAGGTTAACCAGAAAGGCATAAATTGAAAGAGGGACAGCGGGAAATCAAGAGCGATTTCCCAAGTGTCACAAAGGAAGCAGCTATCAGAGGCCCTGTAACCTTCTACCTAACCTCTCTCCTTTTCCCAAATCCCTCTGGGATGGGCAGATATTGAATGAAGCCTTGAACTGAAGGATCGTCCATCCTCACTCTTCAACCCCCGATCATTGTCGCCCAGAATCTTGAAAAGCCACCCTATCACAAGAACCTTGGGGGTACTGGGGACCTGAGAGACTGTAATTTGTTCCAGGAATGGTGAAATTGGAAAGTGGCTGATGGGTAGATGGTGGAGAGGTAATGCCGGAAAGAAAGAGGACTTGGCAGGTCAGAGTTACCTACCTGCCTTCGTTGACCAACTCGATAAAAGCTAGCCCCGCATTCTTCTGGATGGAGTTCTGCCATTCCTGCAAGTGAACACACACAATATCAGCGTGACTGTACTGAAGTTAACTTTATTACAGAAAGTGAATCTCTGATCACACACAATTGTAAGTTGGGAAATAAACTGAGTAAGTTGAGTAAAATTACCACTAACAATTATTTTTAATACATTTTTTAATGTCACTTATTGTTTCAAACATACAATATCCTCAACCCCAAGGTTTCTTCATCACACTTGTTTTTGTCTGACAAAAACTCCAAAACTCAAAGACTTTCAATTTAAAACAATAGAAGGGAATGTGAATGCTTGGCATTGTTGCTTTATTAAATAAATAGCTGATTTTAAACAGTCGCACATAAAATGTACAACCAATCGATTTATGATCCCATTTTCATTTATTTATTTATTTTTGGTAAAATCCTTCTTCAATTCCAAAATAGGCATCAGTGGACCCTATAGAAAGCTATTCTTGGGTACACTCTGGTGACTCAGTGGTTCATGCTCTGTTTACAAGCTCTCCTGCCCCTGCAGACCCCTCAGTATGAAATGAAACCTCACGTAAAAAGGTATACTGACTGCTTTGGTCAGCACGGGATACATAATCAGCTGGCAAACTAGTGGAGAGGAGTGAAAGAGCTGTGTTGAGAGTGCATTTATCACAAGTAAATACACAAATTTCCTCCTCTTTGACTGGCGTTATGGTTTGAGGTGTCAGTCTAAACAATCCAGCCACAGCCGCGTGCAACTTAAAATCCTCAACTTCGAAGGGACCAAGAGAGAAGGCAAACTCAGCGGTCATCATCTCTCATGTTCTGTTCAAGATTTCAACACCTTCAACACAACCGTCAAAAGAATAATAAAGCAACAAGGTCATGGGGCCTGTCTGAACCTCACAGTGCTTTTCCCCCCTTCTTCCTCTCATGGGAAATGGAGAAATATTCACAAAAAAACCCTCAGATTAGAGACCTAAACTACCAAACTACTCTTTAAAAAAGTTTCATTAATCACGGCTTGAAGTCACCTGACATTCCATATTATTCAGCTTTGATAAAGAAGTGTCATAGTAACTTCAATAGCGGTGAAAATATCCATCACACCCGTCATATTTTGTCCAAACTTACAGAAATTCTCATTTCAACAAAGTTCTCAAAACAACAGATTTTAACGGAGTTCACAAAACAACTACAACGTGAAAGACGTGTACGTTCATCTCAAGGATAAACTTTTTAAACGCTGCTGTCATCTCCTGAGCTGATAGAGGAAACAGTGTGTTTATATAGGCTGGCCTTTCAGTAAACTGAGAGAGCCCACAGAGACAAGGATATCAGCGCTACAATGAGGAAGGAAAAGATCAATTTACAAGAATCTCTAATATACATCCAAACATATTTGTATGTATGTGATGGATTTAAAAACCCATACGATATATCCCTGTCAGCACAACAGATTTAAAGCCATCAAAGCCAATCAAGAGAAACCATTCTTCTGAAATGCCTGCGTATCGTCACTCTGTATCCAACTGTACGTCATACAGACAACAACCAAATGCTTAACCTCAATTCATAACTGCTTTTTGTCCTGAAGGACCATATTGGCATTGACCATGTTTACAATACATTCCAAATAAAGAGGGCACAGAGGGAATAAAAGTCAGGATTTGGGAGTGGAAACAGGGTTTTGGAGTTGAGTACTGGCAGAGGGTTTTGCAGCTGAGGCTTGCTTTAGAGGAAGTGTGTGAGAGTAGCCTTGGGGGCCTCTAGTATGAGCATAGACTGTAGTTGAAGGACATTAAACATGAGTGTTAGCCTGTGGCTGTGGGGATATTCCACACCAGGCAAGACCATGCTAGCTGGATTTCAAATAAACACCATAGGAAGTGAGGACGTAAACAGAGTTGTATTCCCTAGAGAAACAGGAAACCAGTAACATTAAATTTCCTTTGTGTGATTTCTGTAAAATACTTGGGCCTTTCATGCGGCAGCCTGAGAATTTAACATAAAACCAACAGCTTCCCCAGCAGAATTAAAAAAGATTATTGCAGGGCTTCGGTTCTAAATTAGGTTTGAGGAAACCTCGTAGAGGCCATTGGCATTTCGTGGACACAGACAAAGGTGATAGCAAGACTAATGGTGTCATTATGGGCTAAGAAATGGGCTCTTCTAGTTGAATTAAAAAAAGCAATGACCCTGATCTGAGGGACATCTCCCAGTGACAAAAAGGAAACAGGGACAGGTCAGTGATAGAATATTGGATTTTGGCTGCCCTGGTCAGTGGTGTCACAGCTTTTATGGCCGCAATAGGGGCCATGACCACAGCACTCCTGATGAGGAGATACAAGGAGCCATTTGTGACCCCTCACCTTTAACCTGACCTCCTAACAGATGATAGGATGGCTAGAGAGGGCTGCCCCTTGTTCACAATTGGAAATTTTGCCAATGTTTAACAAAGCCAGCAAGGACTACGTTTGGTTACTTTTGCATGTGAGGTTTGCGTAAGAACGAAAGTTTGAATCTATTCATGGAAATGTCTGTCTCAGTCTGAAGTCAGTAAGAGAGCTCTGTTTGGTCTGTGTTCAATGATGATGGCATTGAGTCTAAACACACATGCCATGCACTTCCGTCATTACAGCTGATTATCCATAATCAACATCTAAATATACCACTACCACTGGTGAGAAAACACAGACCTCCTGAGCAAAATCGCCTTTCAAACATCAGGCTCGCCACAACACAAGGAAAACATTTTCCAACACCGAAGAAAGAAAAGTCTCAACTCTCCTGAAATAATAAATAAGTCAGTTGTGCTTTTCGGTGGCATCACTCATAATCACAAGTATTTGTTGTTTTGAAAGGCTGCGGGAATACAACTTTAGATGGGACGACAAAAGCATAAATCTTCATGTCAAGTGTGGCAGTGTGGCAGAAGCGAAATTAAAGAGAGCTAGAAAGCTACTGAGTTTTTTTTTTTTTTTTAACTGCTACATGTATAAGAGTTTGATTACAAGGCAACAAAGAATAAGAACGCAAAAAAAAAAGGACAAAGCAGATGGAAACAAAATGGGTATGTTTCAAACATCTTCAATTAATTTGAAGATTTCTGTCACTGGCTGCTATAAATTTCCTATGACATATCAGTAACAGGTGGCGACATATCTTGACATTTTGAATTTAAACTTAATGTGCTGACGACCAGACAAAACGAAGGGGACAAGGAAAAGAGTTTCTTCTAGCTGTGTGACCAAAAATATTCATGACTATACATCTCATATAAACAATGACCAAAAAAAAGAGCCAGTGTGTGTGAATGTGTAAGAAAAAGACAAAAACGATTTAAAAAAGAAAAAAACAAACCAAAAAACAGAACTTTTATTATACATGATTTTTGCTTTGTCTGATTAATGCAGAAGCTGAGTAGTGTGTTGCTTATTCATGCCGTGTCTGAAGAATTAGTTTTTGTCTGTGTGTGTATGTGTGTGTCTACTCTGGAGTTCGACAATCCACATGTGCATGTTCAGATGGTATCTGCTTAAAGAAAAACAGACACTCGTATTGGTGTTTGCACGATCAAATTCACAACTGAGGGAATATTTATTGATGTCAAAATATTTATACTGCAGGGTCTCCAACAGCTTCATGGACCCACAGTTTCATAGCTACACTAACACGGAGTGAAAAAACAGGACGTAAACCCTCCCCATACACCAAACAGACAAACCAAAAACATGTTAGAACACTTGAACTGTGCATGAAAAGTGTGTTTAGGTAAAGCACATTTAAGCCAGCAGTATATCTTAAGATAAAAAAAAACAACAATAGCAACAAAAGGACTCGCTTTTAAAGAGTTTCAGACTTATCTTGTAACAGATCTGGTATTTGGTTCATTCACTTTAATGTCAGTGGATTTTAATGATGTATGAGCACAAGAATACTTAAACTCTGTGCAGCTGTTTCGGTTCCAAATGGAACAGATGTTGAGTTTTAAATGAAAAATGAAATCATCGCCTCATCCAACGAGGTAATTTTCATGACTGCATTTTTCTTTTGTTATAATTTATTTTTACTAGAACTGCGTGTCTGGGTAGACCTTTCAGTGGAATTTACAACAGGCGAGCATTTTGTTGAATCTTGCAGCACAACAGAAAGCCAGTGAAAACCTTGACTCGCATACAGACTGTCTCCTAATAATGCTGATTAAAAAATTTGTTTTGTTTCCTGTCGTGGTGAGAGAAATGAGAGAGATGTATTTGTGTGGAAACTGACAAAACTTCAGAAAACATTTCAAGCCATCTTAGAAGATTTAGTGACAGTGTCAGTAATCTGAAAAACACATCATTCAGTCGATTTACTGTGATGGATCATTTCGTTGTTCTCACAATTGGAATAAAGTTCAGGTTATTTGCTCTTTGAGGCTATCTTAAGTGATTTTTATCTTACATTTCATAAAACAAATGTTTAGATATTACAGAACGCATGTTTGGCCTTAAGCACTCTGAACTGAATTGCTGTTGAAAGATTCTATGCAAATGCAGCACAAACATTCTGGCACATGTTTGTTTCATGTACTGTCATCATTTATACCTTTTTTTTTATTTTGTCAAATCACGTAATTTCCTTCCAGCAAATGCAAATAATTTTCTGTGTGCTACTGAAAAGCCTCTTGGTGACTGGGTCTGCAGACGAGGATCTAAACTATTCAGAAAGCTCCATATAAGGGTTAGTGTTTATAGGATAAATATTAGCTCAAATACAACATTAGAGAAGAGAAGGGCTGGAATCAGGACTTACAAAACTGGGGTAAAACTGATCAGATCAAACAGATCTTGGATAATTGAGCCTATCACTTACTCTCAGCCATTGCCACAAATGTGTAAAACCCCTCGATACCTGTGTGGATCTTGGTGTCGCTTCATGAACGCCAACTAATGCGATCAATGACCCTCTCAAAACGGCCAAAGTTACCGTCTGCTATCTGAGAGTAGAAGTCTGTCTCTGTGCAACTCTAATTCTTTGATTGGGTCTCTGGAGTATGATTGGATTGTTTAATAGTCTAACTAGATCAAAAATGGAGCCGAGTGCAGTTTTCACCCAACATCTGAAACCAAGACGCCAGGAACAGATTTTACCAGCAGGATAGCATTGGGGAGAAACACAGGAAAGCATTCCAAAGTCTTATAATGTGGAGCCTGTCAGGTGAAAAAACACTACATTAATGGTGCCTGTCAGGAGGAGAGGACTCTGTCAGGGAAATTCATTTATTTGAAACACTTTCATAGGTTGTGTATAAATAACCAAACCATTCATGCCACTTGAGGCCCTCCAGTCTCGAGCCACTCAAAGTCAGCTCACAGTATATAAAAAAAATGTTAGGGGTCAAATTAAAATTCACTTAATTTTTTTTATTTATTATTATTATTTTTTTTTTTAGGTGCCTCCCGTATGATTCTTCCCTCTCAGCTAGACTTCCTGTCAGGAAGCCCCCTCCCCCCCTTGACCCCACCCGCAGCCCACCCTCTCTGGTCGCATAGCTGGCAACGATAGGGTGCCTGCAGAATTAAGTGCCAGTTGGTGTTACTGTGTTTTCTCTATGTCTCACAGGAGAGTACGTTTTCAAAGAACAAACAGCGCGATGTTATCCTCTGAACTATGGAGCAGTGGCAGGGACACTGAGCCGCGTGGCACAGCTGTAAAGGGGCACTGGAGTGGAGCACAGGGTGAGGGCGAGCAGGGAGGGAGGGAAAAATAACACTTTGACTTGCACTGATCTTGAACCTTGTGTGCCTGTTTGACTGCACAGCAGGGCGTGCGTCTGACTGTGAGAAAAATGATGGGGAGAGTATTTTTGTCCCCTGGTTTCATCACATTCCTCGCCACTTCTCTCACCTCTCTCAGCTCCCCAAGTGGTTCGTACAACATGGTCTGCTCTTGATCCATCAAAGCTGCACTTACAGGGGAGAAGAGGAAATATGTCCTCTGACAGATATAAATGACTGCTTAGCAATTCAAACATCATACTTTACTTTCTCCATCATAACTTTCAATATAAGCTACTTGTAAATACTTCACACTTTGTGCCAGTTGTCTTTACTCATTTTCAGGGCAACTAAGCTTCCAACTGGTTCCCTCGTTTCTCAGATTAAGCTATTGATTGTGCGGTGCATGATGACTGTGCACTCGTGACCCGTTCCTTGACTGCAGGGGTTTGAACTTCTATGCCTACGCCACTCTTCCTTCTAACCTGCAGGTCAGAGGGTCAAGGGTCAGGAGGAGCCAAGTGTTTGGGGAGGTCAATGTCTTTCTCCCATCTGAGAGAGAGAGAGGGTGCCCATCTGTTAAACAGGTTAACTTTAGTGAGAACATATGATAATGTGCGGTCATTGGATTAGCAGGTTAACATCGATGTTATTAAATTACTATTAGATTATCTGCACTGGCGGTTCCGACAAAATGCTATGAGAACAGACATAGTGCATATGCCGTAAATTCAACAAACCACTCAGTCCAAAATGAGAACCATTAATTCCCGATTAAGGGTTGATTCAAAAAAGAAAAAAAAAAACAAAACAAAAAAAAACAACCTCAAATTTTGTCAGTTTCATCTAGCTGAAAGGCAGTGCTGTATGTGCAGGTTGTGGTTTTATTTGTTCATGTTTTGAGATATCAATCTAAGTCAGTCTTTACCTACAGTTTACCTACAGGTACTCTGGAGTTAAAAGGAATTATCAACACACTATCAAGCCCCCCCCAAACACAATCAGTGGGGAAAGTCAGGGTATCAATAAGTAGGATTCATCCTCCAGGGACCATGAATCTCTGTGCAAAATTTCATAGCCCATTCAGTCTGTGAAACAACCACTTTTACTGGAAAGGCACACTGCTGCTGAGTTTCACAAACATAACTTTTCAGTGCTGTGAGCACCACAGACGAAATTCCATTCCTCAGCATGGTGCAGGGGTGAAGGCAGATATTTGAGTGACTGATTCATCTATACCTGGGCATATAAAAACAAAACTGCCTGCTTTGCTATATAACAGTGGAGGTAAGCATGGCATTTTTTAAAAACAGGTGAAGAACAGAAGCCATAAAAATTTCAAGGAGCATTGTTTTCTGTGTAATTGCACTGCACTGAATGTCAAAACAGTCAAAAACATACTCCATGTTTGGGATTTTGTACTAGCTGACATGTAAGGATGAGCATTCTCTCTTACTGTATATGAGCTTGACCATCACGAAGACAGCGCCCCTCCACCCCACAGCTCGCTCTCCCTTCCTTCCACTCCATGTACAGGATGTATTTTTGATAAATGGCATAAGGATGGATGGGCTGACAGAGGGGCCGGACAATAATGGCTGATCTACAGGACACAAATGCAGCTACTGAGGAGATTTATGGGCCTCTGCTCATCGTAGACTGTCCAGTAACCGATGAGATGATTTCTCAAAGCTCTGGACAGACGGCAGCCAGCGCAAGGGAAAGCTCTTCCTCTCGTCCCTGCACATTATTTATTAATCATATGTTTTAGGTGGAAGCCACTTCAAGAAGTGCACCGAGGAAACAACATGCGGGCCGTAAACATGACAAAGACGGGAGAACACAAGTGTGAGAGGGAGAGTGAAACTGCCAAGGCGAATCAGGGGCACTGGAGATGGGCAGAGTGATTCTTTACATACAGAACCCCACACAGTTCAACTGGAGAAAACCTGGATGATATTCATGTAATATGCAAGAGCTACTTTTGAGAAAGTCATCACATTCAATAACCTATAATGTCAATCAACCTGCAAAAATCTGTTTTCTAGTTTCCTGAAATGGTCTAATTATCACATATTAATTTGAGTTAAAAGATGGTCAAAATGTTCCACTTGTCCTGGGAGCCCTTAAAGTCCTCTTACTTGCAGTGCTTTTAATTTACGCTCTCCCAAACTACACTGTAAACTTTGATGATATAAAGTTTATGATATAAATGTTTTTTTTTTGTTGTTTTTTTAAAAAGAAAATTACACTGACAAAGCCAGCGGCTCCATTTTTTTTTCCACATGTGAACACTTGATGGATTGGTTTGCCTTCTATGGGAGTAAACTGGGTTTTGGACTGTCAGTTATACAAAACAAAAGCTGTTTAAATATTTGAACTTGTGATTTTTCTGATACTTTATAGACCAAACAGTTAAACAATGAATGACAAAAAGTTAGTTTCAGAGCTTAAATATACCACATGTTGAACTGACAACGATGTGAAGTGTCAACACATTAACTGGCAGGTCTTTCTAATGTTATGAGCGGTACTCCGTTGCAGCTACAGTATTTGATCATTAATCCTCATTTTGTATATTCAGCAGTCCTTGAAGATCAATATTACAGCGGAGAACAAGGCAGCATGCCACCCCAACAGTTAATGTCTGGTCAAAATGGTCCTTTAATTGGGAGCACTGTTGTAGCTGCTTAGAAATGGGGTACTATCAAACAGCGGTTTACAATCCCCTCCTCAATGCCAAGTTGATGCGGCCGCCAATGCAACTTCCATGGGATTCCTGATTAAAAACTGCTCTGCAGTCCCCAGCCTCCTGACCCTTCACCCTGGCTCCACTCCATCTCAAAGCTCGGGAAATTAATTAAAATTTCACAGAGATGGTATCGCATCGCATCGCCGATGAACGCGTGGGGGTGGAGGGGCAAAAATCTATCAAAATCATCTTCATCTACTCCCTCCGCTGGTTGGCTTGAAGGCAGGAAGGAGTACAAGATGGCCACGAAGACACTTCCTGTGAGAGAACTGAGTGCTTCCTGTGCCGGAGGGCCGAACAAACTTTCTTAAATAATGTCATCAATCATGGCACTGGCTCACTCTCACTGCCCCACAAGGAGAGCAAACACACAAATAATTATACATTGTAATTTAGCCCAGAGGAAAGTCTGTCCCTGCTTTCCCCTTCTCCCCAGTGGAAAGCAGCATATCGCCCCGACGTTCCTCACCCCTCCCTTTCTCCCTTTACACAACAATAAAATTACATTTGCATTAGCTGTGAGAGAATTTGGTTGGATGATTTATTGAAGCAATCAACACTACGCTGGCCAATCCCTGGTCCTCTCACAGAGAGAGAGAGAGTGTGTGTGTGTGTGTGTGTGTGTGTGTGTGTGTGTGTGCGCGCGTATGTGAATGTGTGTGTGCTTTCATGCGTGTGTGTGTGTTGGGAAGACTGGGTGGGGTAGCTTGGAGCTCAGAGAAAGAAAGAAATAGCTTGGGCTGGGGACCAAAGGGGGAAGCGAGGTATGAGCTGTGCAGAGGAGCAATCACCAAGATTCTGCCTTTGATTAGATTAGCATTAAACAACACCCTGACACATATGACAAATAGGTGCATTAGAGCCTGTCATTCTTCTCTCTTTGGTTTTCTATCTGGCTTTCACTGCTATTTCTTCCTCTCTGGACATTATAGGGCTCACATTCCCTCCATGTGTCCCACTAGCACAAATCTATTCACGGCCACTGACATCCAAACAGATGTGCGATCTGACTGTATTACCTTTTTAGAGATGAAGCGAAGTGAATAATGGGAACCAAACTGGGTAGGGGTTAAAAGGCGGAGAAGGTGGAAGAAAGGAAGCCAGATGACAGGCACTATTTCTTCAGAAAATAAAGCTGATAAAAAAGGAAAAAAAGCTGAGCACAGTGGTGAGAGAGGTGTCATTAATCAGATCTGTTTTTGTATTACGGGGGATCTTTGTTTTTTTCGTAAGGCGTTTTAAATGGTAAAGATGGAAACAAACAAGGCCAGAGAGGAGTTATTATCTGTTGTCCTTGTCAGCGCATGTGTGTGTATGAGGGCAATTGTTTGAGTGTGTTTCTACAGGGAATAAATACATTGTTCACATGAGACGCATATGAGATTTACACATTAATGTAAGTTACACTGCGTTCTGTGCTTTGGTCCACAGCCTTTGGTAGCTTTGTGTCTGTTAATGCTAATCAGCCATCCTGGAGTGATCTATTGACATCCCCGATCATTGATCTGCCCACGCCTGCTTATGATTCCCGAATTAGTATTCATGAATCCGGCAGCAGCTAAATAAACTTGGCAACAAAACACCCACAAGACAACAGAAACGAGAGGGATAATCAATGCAAAGCACCATCAAATCTACATTATCCCTCCTCATCAGTTTGGCCAGGCCACAAGGGCCGGCGCTCGGGTCAGAGGTGACGCGGACAGGTCGGCCACCCTTGACCCTCAAACCAATATTTGCGGCCTGTGATGCCTTCTCTCCGATTTCTCGGCCCCTCGCTCGGGAACAGGGTGAACGTGTGAAGACAGACAAGGGAGTGTGGAGGAGAGATAAGGTGTTGGATGGTTCACTGTCCACTCAGGCCTGTGGATTTACTGCACTCAAGGTGAGCCCGATAAATCAAATCAGTAGAAAAACGGAGGACGGGGGTAAGTGCAGATATAGATGCCAGACTTACCTGTGAACACAGAAGCATGACAAGCTCCACCACTGAACTGCTGGACTTCATGCACACCAGGCCTGGAAAACATATGAAGGAAATAAAGTGAGAATGAAATGTACATTTGTGCATTTTATTTTATAACCCTTCTTCTGTGCTTCTGAAGACACACTCATGCCAGAACACACACACAAGCAGAAAGAGAATACCTAACCTTGTGCCATCTGCAAGGGAGCAGATAGTATTGATGGGCCTAATGAGGCGACATGATGTTACTGTAAACTAATACATATTTGAGCCTTGTATTACAGGCCTGACTTGGCCAGCATATGTCCCATTGATCCCTAATGGCGAGCGCTGGGCTTTTAGGGGGCAGGGGGCCACTCGAGTGTCCAGTGGCTGCTGCACGGGCACAGACGGGAAGAAGGCAGAGTAGCCTTTGGTCTTTCAGTTGGCTCGTCATATGACACATGCACCATCACATATGCACGCACAGACACACACACACATACATACACACACACACACGAACACACACACCTCCCCCTGCCTTCTCTTCAGGCCCCCCTGCAGCTATCAATCAACTTTCCATTTTGTTTGGAGGCAGCAGACATCCAAAACACTGCTATTAGTGGCCTGGCCTCTGACCTGGCAGCCTAGAAACCTTCAGCACAACTACCAGTTTTTTGCTCAATGCATACTCGTCACGTTATTAGATTAACAACAGACTGGAGATGCATTCAAATAAGGACGGCAGTTAAAAGATGCCTCATCCTTAAGGTCTGAGAGGACAAAGTGGAAAAAAATATTGTGACCCCAGAAAAAAAAAAAAGATTAAAAAAAAAAGAATATCTGTAATGAGTCGCTGTCATGTTGTACTTACTCGTGCCCTCTATAAGGAGCTCCTGTCCATGACTGCCCAGCAGAGTCCGAGACAGGAAGGGGGCAAAGTCCACAAATATCTCTCTCAGCAGGGGAGCTGCCTTCTCCAGAGCGTGCTCCAGACGCTCTGAGATACTGGACATGTGATCCAAACAACACAATGCATGGCAAGTAGAATGAAATCAACATGAAAGTGCAAAACAAATGTATTTTGAAAATATAATGTCAGTAAAATATTGGCTTTTAATGTCAAGGAAAACAAGAAACAGGACAAAGCAAATATCTGTGGATATAAATTAATAACTGAATGTACGCTTATGTGCATAAAGAAAAAAGCTGATGTGTGTGTGTACGTGTGTGTGTGGGAGAGAGAGAGAGAGAAAAGAAGATGAATCACCTCATATTGGGGGCTGTGTTCTGGGTCACAGGGGAGAGTGGGGGGACAGATGGCAGGCTTGCGCTGGCTGGATCCTGGCTGCCTGCTGCAGGGAGAAACCAAAGAACTCAGTTATTAGTCTGGATGTTGGACAAGAATAAGATGCTACACACACACACACGCAAACATAATCACAGCAGTACATTATACAACCAATGTAGCACCATAAACCCGTGCAGAAACATGGCTCTTGTGAAATAATACAATGGTCTTCATTCAGATGTATAGAACAGGGAGATTTATGGTCAAATAGGGCAAGTGGGGGTACAAGTATAATTTTATGGTTAGATAGTGGATGATGTACTCCGAGCACAATAGGTCTCCCTTATCAATTTACAATTCAGAGATTTTTATGACGGAGACCACTCAGCTGCAGTTGCACCTTAAACACTGTGATTATTCACGGATGGTGTTTCTAAAATATTTCAGCTGTATATCAAACTCACACACACACAAAATATTTATTATTTGTTAAAAATAACAAAAGTAGTATTTCTAGTGATACACCTGTGTGAATGTAAGCTGTTAAAAAAAAAATTCCTTCAGCTTTTCAAATTGTTTTCACTCATTAAGTCATTACATACCAATTTATCCCTCTGGGCTGTTTGTGTGACTGTTTCATTATACAACTAAAAAGGTGCTTTACGACTTCATTCTGGAGACAGAGGCGCACAAGGTACAAAGTCCATGTTTGATTGATCTGGCAGTAAATTCACTTCCCTGTGGCTCATAAATAAGCTAATGCCCAGCTGAATATGGAGGAGGGGGATTCCTCTGGTGTTTCAGCTGGATTGTTTTTTCAGCCAGGACAGTCTCCAAGCAGGGATAACTCTTAAGGAATGACAGACACTGTAATGTGGGCTGGAATGTGTGTGTATGTGTGTGTGTGTGCGCGCAAGGTGTTAAGCAGCGCCATGTGGGCCCAGTGAGAGTATCCCTCTCGAGCTGAAGTAGCTCCTTCAAACAAAGAGGAGTAAATGAACGTCTCCATTAGTCCTCACACTGCCCCACTAAAACACACACACACGGCCTCACAAAGCATATTTGCTCAACACTGTTCACTGACACAAAGCACCATATGCACACAGCCTTAACACTCATTATTCACGCTCACACGAACACACACACAAAACATCCTGAAACAAAACAAACTCCGGTCTCACGTCACTCCCTCTTCTCTAAAGCACTTGCTCATTGGGGATTTTGTTGGGTCTCTCTAAAAAAAAAAAAAAATCTAATTGAAGAGTTTGGTCCAGACCTTCTCTAATTGGAAAGTGTCATGAGACAACTGTTGTTGTGATTTAGTGCTATATAAATAAACTTAATTGAAAATTAGACACACACATACATATATATATATATATATATATATATATATATATATATATACACACACTCTTCAATGAAAAAACAATACACTTCACACACACACATCCAGAAAAGTGACCAAAAAAAAAAAGGAAAGAAAAAAAAAACTTCTGGAACACAATTTACTTCTGATCAAATATAGGAGCATTTGTGCTTTCATAAAGTTGGAATTCAAATAAAAAAAAAGAAAAAAGAAAAAAGTATGACCATAATATGTTATTTTATTCATTGACCTTTTTTCAACTGCATTAGAAATTGGTGTATTATAAAATTATTTTTATATTTTTATAGCAGCAATCATTAATTTACATTAATTTTCATTACATTTTTTTAAGTTTCATTTAATGTGCAGCTTTATTTTGAAAATGTCACTCTTATTTTTACTCTATAAAAACAAGACAAAAGCTCCTGCAGCAATTACAACCGAGTTAGTGCAACTCTAATGCTGACTGCCGTCTTCTCTGGGTAACTGGATTACATTGTACAAACACAGCAATATTATTCTTCTAGACACACAGAGGAGCAAAATCTCTCAATAAATATTGACTTTTTCATGGCGGGCTCATCCAGGCTTTGACTTATCTGCCCTTGCAGAAACAAAAACACTGCCCTTCTAATACTCTGGTGTGTGTGTGTGTACTCACTAGCTGCTGCAGAGTCTGCAGAGGTGCTCTGAGAGGCATCGCCAGAAGACACCACGGCGACGCTGTCGATGTGTGTCACACCAGACACAGATGCAGCGGTGGCTGCTGGGATGGGAGTGGAAGTGCCTGTAGACAGTGTCACACCCGCTTTCTTAGGCGCAACGATGACACTTCTGCAGAGAGACGAGATAAATCATTCATTTAATTGTCAACTAGACTGAACTAATGTAAGAAAATGCCGATGGTTCACAGCAAGACTTTTATGTACACGGCAGAGAAGAACACAAGCTACATCTTCGGTTCTTTAGACTGGAAGAGCAACTGCAGGGCCACTTCACTGAATCAAAATATTTTAAAATATTCACATTCATCTTGCCACCTGCAGCAGTTACCGTCTGAATAATACTCCACTTTTTTTTTTTTTTTAAACTTCAGCTACTGTTTTGCTTGTCGATACAAAGTCTTCAGCATGAGAGCATGTGCTGTATATAAAATAAATAAGTGTACAGTGTATTTATATACAAAAGAAAACCCACTTTTGGTGTGTGTTTTCCACTTATAGCACAAAAAAATTTGTTATTAAAAATGATCCTTCTAAAATGGCAAGCACAAGGGTTAATTTAAAAAACACTGCAAAAACAAGTTTCCTGACTTGAAATTGGAAAATATCTGATTAAAGAGTAAATAAGAAAATACTCAGACTGACAATACCATGTTTCAGCGCTTATTTTTACACTAATTTCCACTGGTATTCAATAAGTATTACAGTTTGAACCTAAACACACTTACTTTTAGCTTAGAATAAGTTTCATTCACTACTACAACTTTACAGCGATCTCTGTGATGATAATGCTGCGTTTTCAGATATCCCTCCTGCAAAGTAACAGGAAGCGTTTCTCGTACTGATGAGGTACGACTGAGTTCAATTCCCGTCCGGTAGTGGGGGGGAAACAAAGATGGGAGGAGAGCGGCATGCAGATAAGCTGTCAGTTTAGACCGGCGCTCTGACAGACCACTGGCCATATCTGAGAGAGACTGGCCTTGCTTATCAGCGCTGACACAGGGGAAGCAGGGTCTAATCACTGGCTACTGCTGCCTCTCAGAGACACAAACCAATGCAGGCTTACCAAGACACGCACGCATACATCAAATGCAAAACATTTGAATAAGAAAAGAACACGAGCACGCAGGCAAGAAAATAAAAAAAAAAAAAAAAAAAAAAAAGCTAAGATACATTCCTGCACGTTCCCACAGTCGGTGTGTATGTACGGTTTTATACACACACACTCAAGAGGTTAACTGGGTCTGGCTCCCTGTGGTGTAGACAGATACCTGGCTGCAGTATCAAAGGCTGTTCCTCTGTTGATTTAAGGCAGCTGATCAGATCTATTAAAAGTTACTATGAATGTTAAACCCTGACAGTTGACCTTTGCTTCGAGTGATCTATGATTTGAGAATAATAGATCTGCATACGGAGACCGGTGGCTTGACAAGTTGTGTTTAAAACACAAACACACTGAGAAGGTCCAGAGTGATATGAAAACTGAAGTAGTGCTAGAAGAGAATGAAATCAGTACTGATGGCCAGGAAAGGTGGAGATAAAAGTTTCTGGTGACTTTTTTTCTCCTTCAATGATAGTGAGCAGGCTGGATGGTGGTATCAGGGAACAAGGGCGGCGCTGACATGAAGCATCCAAGGTGTCAACAGCAGGGGAGAGAGACAGGGAGACAGGGGACCCCTGGTGTGTGGAGGCTGGGAGAGTGTGTGTGTGTGTATCCACGAATATTTGAATATATGCATACTGAGTGTACTACAAATAAATGCACAAGTGCACAAGTGTGTATGAGTGTGGCAGTGAACATGTCCGTGTATGTATTTGGCCTTCCATCTGTTCCTCAGCAAAGGCCCAGTGAATTATTCAGCAGGTCATTAGCCACACTTATCATGAGTGGGCCGCCCCAGTCGATTAATCAGCCGTCAGCGGCCCCACTCAACCCGCAAACAGGAGCCCAGGGCAGTGTGTGTGTGTGTGTGTGTGTGTGTATGCTAGGCAGAGGCTGAATTATTTAAAGGTTTTAACCTACAATAGATAACTGCAGTAAACACTGTGATTCCAGTAATCTCTCTGCTATTTTAGGTAAAACAAGTACAAGAATGAGTAAGGAGTGGCGTGTTTGTGTGTGTAAAAATACTCTCCACTAGAGTGTTAACCTCAGAAGCAACTCATGTGAGGGAGGGGAGTGTACACGCCAGCAAAGCTTTGATCTCCCCATTCAGCCTCGTTTCAGGCAACCCCGTGCATGTGAATGTTCAAAGTGATGCTCACTCATCCTACATGCTGACACATTTGCATGTACACAGAACTTTGAAATCCACTCTAATAAAGTCTACAGCACCTGACAGTTTCTTGAGCTGTGACTGGACGTTAGGGCTCGCGTGGGAGGGACATTCACTTGATGACATGAGTGATTAATGAGAGGAGCAACTGGGTCCTAAGGGCCCACAAAGTATGTATAAATAGCAGAGTCTCAGTGTTTTTCGCGAGTATGCTGTGATCGCGTGCTCAATGATACTGCACTGCATGTAACTATACATGCATTATGCAGGCATCAGATATGTATTGACAGGATGTTATTCATTTAGACCAACATGCAACCAGAAAACATGAAGCAAAGTAAGAAAATGTTGAAATTGTGTCTGATGTCTGTGTGCATGAGCAGGTATATGTATTTGTACAAGCACATATTGGCTGGGTACTGGAGGGCAGCCCATAACTTGGAACTCAGGAAGGCATCTTGGCAGGTATCTCGTCATCTGTCTTTATGTGAACTCTGTGTGTTTATGTCTGCTTAATGCATGTTTTTTTAAGGCTATGCTGTGGAAATACAGTACAGAATAATAATACAGAAATGATACAATTCAGTGGATAGAAAATAAAACAGAGCACAACCAATATAGTAGTTGGTCTCAAAAATTTGCTTTTGTAGTGAGCCATAGTAAAACAGTACAATGACCTGTGTGTGTCCTGTATTGTTTGCCTTGTTGAGTGCTGAGTTTTGTGTTCTTAATGTATGGATTTATTGTTGAGATGTGTTCTGTACTATCTTTTGTGTACTTGTTGAGCTTTATGTATTTTAAATGCCCATCTGGAGACAGGCATTGCAAATTAGCTTTGGCTATAAACGCCGTGATGTGTGGCGCCAGTTCATGCTACACTCTCAAAGCAAAAAAAAAGAAAAAAAAGACACAATAACTGTTTCACAGGATGCAATTGAAATGTGATTTATGTATTTAATTATTTTTCATTTAAATTTAAAATTGTTTTACTGATTGGGTTTCCAGATCAAAAATTATCGTAAGCTTAAAAGTTACCATTACAATAATATACGTAATACTTCTATGAAATTTTCTGCTCTGGCTGATATTTCTCATAATATTTTAATAATCATTTATAAGGGATTACTGCCAAAATGTTTATACCCAGTGATAAAAAGAGCTGATGCATACAGTAGCTGTTTGCCACTGCTTTTTTCCCCTCAGGCTAAAATACTGATGTGCTGAATCAACCAGACAGATAACATATTGATTACGTTCTACTAGTCTGGGTTAAGGAAATGTATAAAAGTGACTCAAAGCAAACTGTGAAGTCTGTTGTCAGCTTGTAACATCAACAGCTTAGAACAGCAGGTTATCAAAGAGTTGATTAGCTTGTAAGTTTGATGCAGTTAGGACTCGCAAACCTTGTTTCAGGTGCATCACAAAAGGTGAAGATGTGTGAATCCCCGTTTGCTCTCACAGAACAACATGTTTTTATTATAAGTTTGATGTAAGAATTACAAAATGGAAAATAATGGACTTCACTCTCTCGACTGCATTTGTGTCCGACACGCTTAAATTTGTCCTAAGACACACATTAACACCACTTTAACATCAACAAAACTCATCTGTACGTCAACTCTCACATGCATGCCGAGTCTGCTGCCAGGAATGCAAACAACTGCACCATGTATATCCCAGTGTCTGACACACACGCACACACACATTCTGCTGAAACATGCAGACTAAATCACAGACTTGTACAATGACACTGTTTAGTTCTGGTTAGCGTCAGCAAATATTTGCAGACTGGCTGTCATAACAGGGGCATGGCTGAGAAATGGATGGGAGAAATCCAGCAGGTCTCCACTAGTAAATAAATCAGCAGGGATACTTCACCCCCTGACCAGCCTGCAGTTTTTATCTGGGAGATCCCGGCTTCTTCCATACCTTGGTCTCGTAAATTGAGCCCCATGGGTAAGTGGAAAGTTGCCATGTTTTGGCAGGAGATGTCAGTGCAGAATGTCAGTTCTGGCTTGTACTGGTGTCACTGGGAGGCTGACTGGTTAGTGGAAGATGTTGAGCAGCGATAGAGTCATTAATTAACAAGATAATAAACACAGAACATGTCTATATGCTTGGCAGGTAGAATTAAGGTAAAGATTAGAGTCAGACTGCTAAAGAGTAGTAAATAGAAATGATAAGAGAATAACTACAGCGTAAAGTTAGTGACTGATATGGACAGTGGGACAGTTTTGGCCTATAGACATTAAAGTAGTTTGGCACCTCAGCAGTGAAGTTGGAGAAAAAGGAAACATCGAGAACCCCAGTAAAAGAAAGTGTTGAACGTGTACGACTGCTAAAACAATCAAGTCAACCTCAAATGAGTCATCTGGGAGTCATCTCTCACTGTATTTGTAATCAAAAATGAATTTAAAAAAATGCCATATTATAGGATAAAGCAGAAGATGTTCTTTTGTGTAAGCACATCACATGAAAAGACCAAATCAGATAATGAATTAACGTACTAAATATTGTCTGAGTATCCAAAGCCTCATACAGCTCATTCCTTTGTGCTTCTGAGGAACACCTTTGCACTGGGCTGCGTGTTCCTTCAGTTCCTTCTGTTTCATGAATATGGGCAGATTAGTTTATTTTTATTAAGTCCCACACACACACCATCCTGCTACTATTATATTCCCTAAAAATTCACTATTTACTCTTGTATGAGAAATGTTTACTTAAATCTACAGTGCCCAGCAGTGGAAATTATTTAACCCTTTTAAAAAGGAAAAGTGACATTTGTGACCCTTTTTGAAGATTTACCTCCTCCGTAGCAACCAATACTCACTGAGATCTGAGAGCCACAGACAGGGCTGAAAAACAGCAAGTTACTGGACTAAAAATGGACAAATGCACTTTTGGTCTTGGTGCTTTCCGTCATGGGATTTGTTAACAATAACAGAAATATAGAATATTGTCAGCCTTATGCTTTAACTGATAATAGCATAACCATTAGTTCCAGCCCTACAACATGTTAATGTGTGAACACCCTCTGAGCGACTTTTATTTCCTCTTAAAGAGGAGCTTGGGTAAACTTTGCCATCTGCGCCTGCATGAGGAGGCTCCTGTAGGCTGCGAGCGAGCTGTTAGTCTATGCTCTCCAGCTCTCCTGACATCCTCTCTTCCTACTGAGTGTGCTCAGCGGACAGGAGCCAGTCTAATCCCCCTGATATGAGGAGCGCCCTGAGACCTGACAAAGCATTCCTCAGATAAAGACACGCGATCACAGAGATGCGGTGGAATTCCCACAGTTGGGGGGGGTGGGCAGACTGGCTGAGTGTGTTAGTGAGACAGAAAATCAGAGAAATGTTTTCTTCAGTACATGAGAACCTTGACTTGACATCACCCCCTTGGAAACTTCTGTCTCCTCCTTCTCACATCTCTCTCCCTCTCCCCCCCCACTCACCACCCACCCCCTTCACCGATCGTGAACGTCTGTCGGAGAAGCAACGCTCCAAATGCAAACCAGACCAGAGACCATCCTCTCTCACCTGGGCCCGTCTGTGGCTTCAGTACCCGGCTCCGCTTTTGAAGCCTTGCTCCTGACTGTTCACCCCTGCACCTCCAGGGGTAATGCAAATTATACAGCTTTAATGCCAGAAAAGGGGGTGGGGAGGTGGAGAGGTGGGGTGGGCGTTCGAACACTTGACAGGGCAAGACGAGCAGCAGGAGAGATGAAAAAGAGAGTCGTTAAATATCAGTGAGATGGTGAAAAGAAACAGCTTCCTGCCAGCTCTGTCTCTTCATCCCAGACATGACTCCTGTTTTCTTTAAGACAGGTTCTTTGTAAGGCGGTTTTCTCAGGATGAGGACTTACATCAACAACCAAAAAGAAAGAACAATGGGAGTAAAGGAGGGGAAGAGTCAGAGACTGAGATTCCCAGGTTCGAAAGGGTTTCTGTTAGAGTGTTTTTCAAGATCCACAGAAACCTCCTCTGAGGATACCAAGAGGAGAGGTCTTCAAGGTCTGACTTTGAAAGGTCCCCTGCAGTTATGTTGAGATAAATGCTATGAAATCATCAACTGTGAAGCCTGGGAATCACAAGCACAGATACACCATCTGGGCTCTTGAGACGCTGATGAAGCTGTCAGGTCTGCACCCATGTCAGCACAGGAAGAATTCTAGTCCAGGTTTTCTTTCCACAATCACCAATGTGCAAAGCAGAAAAATATGATTTTCTATAAACAGGATACTAGTATATGTGTATGTCAACCAATGTTTGAAACTGAATCCTCACCTATCAAACGAGCGGAATTGGAGCGATGATTCTCTGGCCGCATCGCCCATATTTCCCAGAAATGATGGTGGCAGCAGACCGGGATCCACCATGACATCGTCAGCTGGAGTGCTCACTAAACTGCGCAGGATATCCTTCACATTCTTGCCCTTTGAATCAGCGGGCTGAGAAGGTCTGACCTCAGATGACAGTGTAGACAAGGCCTCTGAGATGGCGTCTGGACCGTGAGTCACACCGGAAGACGACAGGTCTGCCTCGCTTGCGGCGGTCGAGGCGTGGTCATCACCGATGCCTGAATCATACCGCCGGAGAGAGACACCATTCTCCACTTCCAGTCCGCCAGAAATGGCACCGCTGTCTATGGAGGCACAAATTATCGTGAAGAAATGTGAACAATTAATTCACACTCAAATCTCTGCCTTTTTCTGCATTACAGATTGCAGTATGTCGTTCCTACACAGACGAATATCTCAGATGTTTTTTCCTTTGCTGCTGTATACCTGTGCTCCTGGCAGACTGCGACCGTTGAGGATGTTTCTTGTCATTGTGGGGCTCCAGGATGTCGCGGTACTTGGACACCATGAGGACTGAGATGAAGTAGACAACAGCGAGAGCCAGAAACTGAGCCTGCTTACTGTCCTCCTGAAACAAACAACATACACTAAACGATCTCTGTGTGTGTGCGTGTGTCTTCTTCAGCAGAGACATTCGATTTTGTGGGTCTTGTGCATGTCGTATTATGCCTGCATGTTACATGAATGTGTTTTCTGTACAACTCACAATATCTCTGAAGACAACAGCCCTGAGGCGGTTAATGTCCATGTCCTGAAGAAGTCGGTCCAGGTCTCTCACTGGAGACATACCACCTGTCACTGCATCAACAGGACTCTGAAGGCATACACGGAAATCCTACCATTACCACATGAAATCCATTCAATCTATGAGCGAAACGCGAGCAGCACATGTATTTTTACACCAATCGGGATGTTTATTAATCCAAGTGCACTTCATGGTGTAGGGTAAGGTTTCAAAGCTTAGGGAAGCTGTTCCTCCTGAGATCATGTCCTTAACATAATGGCTTTTCTATGGAGCCACTGCATTATAAATGAGCTTTAACACCCGGTTCAGGGAAGAATAACATGACTTTACTGGAAGCCACTGTATCAAATCAAAAGGGCCAATGACAAAAGGCCTTGTCTAGTGTCACAAATAGGAAACAGCGTGGTAATATAATAAGATATGAGCTAATGCAACAACACTTGGCTGTCGCTGGTAGAAGAACAAAAAACCAAAGCTCCTTACTACTGAGTACGGGAAAAGGGCAAAAGGAGACATATTTTTTAAGTGTAAAATAATACGTCAAAGGGCGACCAATAGAAGAGTGAGAGTGAATTATTGAGATTTACACTATTAAGATGTATTTGGGGCAGAAATAATAGCCCACAAATGTGAAAACGGCACAGAAAACGTGTAAGTGAGGAGATGATTTGGATTACTTGCCTGCGCAGATGTAGACTTGGATGTTCCAAGCACAGCGCTGGGCATGGCTGTGTAGCTACGAGCTGAGCCTTCTGAGCCATGCTTAAACTGGGCTTGCTGACACTCCAGACAGTTTCTCACTGCCATTGCGCACACTGGGGAGGGATGGGACAAGACAGATTTTGTGATATCATACAAATAAAGTCATTTTCAGAGAAATATGTAGAAGCCTTACGCTGAAGTCGTTAAAAAGAGAAAGCACCCCAAGCAAAGGACCAAAAGAAATCTCCAGCTGAAATACTAAGAAAACCACAACAGGAGCAGCTGAGAGAGACAAAAACAAAGAAAAAGTGGGGCCACGACAAGGTCAGTGCTCTGGCCAACTCTGGCAGCATCGTTCACTCTTCCCTGCTCCACCTCTCCTCCCAAGGTCATAGTGTAAGGGTGTGCTCTTGAATCACATCCACTGTGTGCAGCTCCCATAACAAATGACACTGCTTGGGTGTGCACATGCTGAGTACGCAGGAAGATGCACCCCTTTGCCACAAAAAAAAAAAAAAAAAAGAAAATCTTGTAGTCTGACAACTTTAGGCGGGTTCAAAACTGGCACACTTACCATTCGTAATATAATGTGCAGTCCCCCTGTTGGGTACCCTCCCAACCCCCACTGCTCTATGCTTGACAACTGACAAATGTTAACTCTGAGCCATTTAGATTACGAAGGAGGGAATTATTCCGTCTGGAAATGGGCTCGCTTTTTCCATTAGGACTACTCTTTCATAGGACCATTTATAAAAAAAGAGCGAAGGAGGGAGGGGTGGAGATGCTAAAACCTTGTTACAGTCTTACAAAATCAGATTAGGTGCCAGCAATGGGGAGCGCATACCTCATCAAATATTCATTTCATAACGGCTGCTTTCTAAAACTGGACCTGTAGTACGGTGGCATCGCTTTCCCACAAAACCCCAACAGCAGCAAGTGTACTTGGATAATATTTGAGAGTAGAACGGCTCTTTGCGTAACAAGTTTTAATTTTGAAAGCCTTTTTGTTTGTAACCATCACTGTAATGAGCATCTAAAAGCAAAAACTGATACCTGGATATGCACCATTACATATATGGAACAAAGCTTCAAGAAATTATTTAAATGAGTGTACAATGTATTGCACCACTTGCACGCTGCCTGAGTGCGTACACTGTGATGATCTGTGTTTGCTGAAGAGGTGTGCCATATAAAATGAATAATGCAAGGATTTCAATATCTTTTATTCAGCTGGAGCTTGGCTTGGCTTTTGATGCTGTCAGAGGAAACTGTAATAGCCTGGAACAGAAGGCAGAAAAAGGCCTCAGGCTATGCTGCAGTACAGTAGACATAGATTAGTAAAGATAGAGCAAAACAACAAAAATGACAACAACAAGATTAAAACCAAATAGGCAGTTTTAGGAATAAGGAGACTATTTAAATAAAAGTACCAAGGCGAAGGCACTGTCGCAGAATGCCTCCTGATGACATGTTTTTCTCAGCTTCTATCTCAGTGAAGTTGAGGGAGCTGGCAAAGATGAGAACATCCACGAGGTTGACGAGGCGCTGCAAGAAGGTGACGGAAGCCTCCACCGGCAGACCTTGGGATGCATCAATGTTCTCCAGTTCATGCTGGCAGTAAAGAGAGGAAAATGTATACAATAATTAACGAATAAATAATCGCAGAAATTAAGTTAGCATACTTTTAAATGATGAAACGTTCATTCAGTATTGAATGCGTATGTGTTGCTTTTAAGGTACTGACTATGCACCAACTATGTAAAGACATTTTCTTTGTATAAACAATAAAAATGAACATGAAAAGACAGTAACATTATTTTTTTTCAGTGTAAAGGATGTGATGCTATCCTAAGTAAAGAACGTGTAAATGTGTTTGTACGCTGTCGGAAAAGGAACAGACAGTGAAAGAAAAGAAACGCAGACACTGAAAGTTTAACATAAGAAAAAAAAACTTAACAAGAAAAGCGACATTTAATTCAAAATCATTTTACAGTTACTTTCCATAAAAGAAATATCTCTGGAAAATGATGAAAATGTACTTCCTTAACACTAGGTTTTGACAAAGAAATTTAGCTAAAACCTATAGATAAAACATATGCAAAATTCAGTGTATTTACTAAAATATAACTGATGGGACAACCTGATAGAAGAGCATTTTATTACTTGCCATTATTTTATTTTTTTTTTATGATATTACAATTCATTATAATGGAACTGAACATCAGCCTGCTTCTTTCATTTGCCAGTAAAGTGACAGAGGCAAATCACAGAAAAGAGTCAAAGAGATCAGATGATACAAAAACAAACTAACAATGTTAGGAAGCGGTTAACTGTAGTCTAATGTGATTGGGATAGGTCAATGTGGATGGATAACATCCTGCGAATGGAGCCATCAACTATATATACAGCTGCAGCTAAGTACACACACATCTCTCTCTCTCACACACACACACACACACACACACACCAGGAGACTCACAGAAGAAGAGGTGGCAGCAGAGAGCAGAGGTAAAATGCCTCCACAAGCCATGATGAGGTTGTCCACCACTTGGGAGATCAGGTGTATACTGTTGTGGACAAACACAACGTTCTCGCTGCTGTTCACAAAGTCCAAAATTGTCTTTGTGGAATGACTAAGAGGCAGAGAACAAAAAAACAGCAAATATATTTTATTATTATTATTTTATTTTATGTGCTTTGGTCTACACCTCATCAAATAGGTTTCAAAACATCCATAAAGATTTTAAATTTTTAAAAAATATAATCTAATGCACTGCTTCATGCAAAGATGGTGGTTACTACAAATAGTTCCAGACAATATCTTTTCTGACAAACTCCTCACTTTGAAACATGGCAAATAAGCACTTCCTGTATACATAGAAAAACACATTGCATCGACAAGAAAAAAATTTGAAATAAATCTTCCCATGAACAAAACCAAGATCTGTGAAGGACTCTTAGAGTCTCTTATTAGGAAAAACAATAACAATAACAACAGCTAAAGAAATGGGAAATTCAGTCGGCGGATTGTTTGCCTACCTCCTCCACATCTGGACATCTGTCTCAATAGAGAAGAGCAGGTCAGTGAGGAGGCGCTGGTGCATGTGGGACCAGCGGAACTCTGGGATACGAAACATTGTGGAGCGAGGAGCCGAAGAGCTGCTCTCTCTCTGCTGACCTGAGGATCCTCCTGCTGCTGCCGCCGCCGCTGACTGGCTTACTTCCTGCAGAGAGACACCGGTGACACACAGAAAGTTTTTACACGAGGGTTTACAACTGAACCTGATCAATTTGATATAGCACCATTTTTTTAAAAGATCCAAAGTAGAGCAAAAGGAAAAAAAGTTGCTTACTGTTACAGAGGTCTCCCTCAGTTCAAGCTTTTCTGTGTCTAAGGCCACATTGGACACGTCCAGACGGGCAATTTTGATCTCTTTGGTCTTGGTAACAGAGTCTTCACTCTTCTGAGAGGCAGAGGCAACGATGCTGCTGTCCACAGGACTGGAGAGGGTTTCCTCCCCAGTGGTCTCTGAAGGCTGGCTAGGTGAGGTGGAAGTCGATGCTGCGGCAACCTCCTGGGCAGTAGAGGGCAGTGTGGCATCTGAGGGCTGCTGGTCTACAGTAGTGGTTTCACTAATGGAGGAAGACTGTTCATCTTCACCTTGGTCTATGGGTGGTTCTGTCACATTTTGTTCTGATGTTTCAGCTGGAGGCGCCTGACTCTCTGAACCAGACACGCATTTCTCTTCAGTTTCACTCTCTTTAGCTTCTTCTTGCGTTCTAACCTCCGGCTTCTCATCTTTGTCTTTGTCTCTGTTCATCTCTGGTCCTTCCTGATCATTCTTTTTGTCTTTGTCATCTTCGTTTTTATCTTCCTCTAAAGCAGCAGCAGAAGCATAAGAGGACTCTTCTTGGCTATCATCAGCATCGCTAGGGTGGATCTGGTCACTAACAGACGACACGTCAACCAAGTCTTCGTTAAAGACGGAGGCTCCACCCAGCACACTGTTCTCCAGACGAGCCACAATCTCATGGGATGTCTGGTCAGCCTTACCTTCTTCTTCTGAAACCATCGGAAGTTCTGCATCTGCTTCATTCAAAGAGTCTTCTGTCATGGAGTTTGATGATTCACCTCTGTTAGGTTCACTCTCAGATTTTTCATCATCTGTTACAGGTGTTTTTGTATCATCACTGGCAGATGTTGTAGCAGAATCTCCAACCACTTCAACTGCTTTTCTGTCATCGGTTTCAGACTGGTCACTAACCGGTGTTTGTACATTATCAGTGCTGGCGTTAGTGGATGTCTCAGTCACTGGTTCCAGCTCGTTGGTCTCTTTTCCATCGTCTGAGACATCCTTGGAAGACTCCTGAACCAACTTCTGCTCCTCTTCTTCAGCCCTGGCGAGGATGTTGGACACAGTGATGGACGAGGGTCCCCTTTCATCAGCGGCTTCCATTGGGCTGGAGGTGATGGTTGAACTAGATGCTGAGTCAGGAGACTTCTGGGACAGCTCGTCCACTCTGAGCTCAATGACAGTGGAAGGGGCCACCTCCTCTGCAGGTGGCCCATTCACACTTTCAGTGGTCTCTGAGCTTTGGCTGACACCAGAGACGGTTCGAATTGAGCTCAGAGAACCTGCAGACTCCTGGTGCTGGTACTGACGGAACATATGGGACAGATTCTCTTTGTGTTGCTCGAAGGTGACCTGCAAACACAACAGAGAGCATGTTCAAATGAATGAAGCACTGCTGATCTATCCAGCTTGTCTAGACTCTAATCAAATGATATTTCAGATTTCTTACAACTTGGTTCTTACTTTTGTAGCTTGGCCATAATTATTGTGATGGCAATTTACTTAATGAAGTAACCGCAGAGAGCCAAAAAAGCAGTGACATTACCACAGTGAAGTGTAGGCACGAGTAGTCAGATAGTTGAAAAAGTTGTAAATAAGACAGTTTCAGTAATATTTATTTAATTTGGACAAAAAACTGAAAGTGCCTGCACCTAAAAGGTCATCGTGCAGAACTACAGTTATTAGGCTAAAATGGAAGCACATACGTATGGCTCACCCGGGGGCTTGTTTGTCTGACCATTAGCATTACCGGTCAATCAAACCTCTTTTAAAAGTTTCTGTTTTTAAACTTGATGACTGTCATTGTGTTACTACTGATAGGATGTATAGGTAAAAACTATAAAAATAAGACTCAAACTGTTGTAACCTGAAATTAAAGCAAAACTGTAGTGGAAAAAAAGGACATTTAAACCTGACAGTAAATTTAAAGATCACACCACGTTCTCAATGAATGTCTTAAAGCTACTTCATCATGTACCTGTTCATCTCATCAACTAACCCCCACTCTCCAACACAACACCTAACTGATACCTACTGATTTCCAGCCCTTTAATGATGTTTCGGAGTGTCAAATCAAGGCCCTAACATACTGTTTGAAACATGGAAACATCACATTGTGGGCACAAGATATTCTCAAAATGCTCTTTTGTTGCGAGCTCATTACTACTTCTACCCACTGGGACCATTTGTGGCTAAATGTGTCACATTTAAAACTTTTCCTTTCTCTTATGTGCATCTGCCCACAGCCTATTAACCTCTATCAGTCTTCTTACATCTGATATGGGGAGACTAGACTGCTAGTCTATAACGACAATGGTCTGCAGTGGCATTTGAGGAAGAGCCCATCCATGTAAGCAGTCATAGATTAGCAGTAGATACTATTAGTGTGTCTGCTAGCTGTGCTGAGTGCGTGTCCAGCATCGGCAAATCCTCCCACGCCTAATTTAAGACTCTGCATTAATCACTGGGCTCGGTGGACAGAAAGTCAAAGATGGGTTGGTAGTGGAGGCAAGGGGGGGGGGCGAAACTAGACCCACTTTCCTGCTTTTTCACCTGAGGCTATTTGGAAGGAAAGAGTGAGAGAAAGAAACAAAGAAATTGAGAAAGCCAGAGATCAAAAGGAAGAAAAAAAAAAGGAGGAAGAGAACGAAGGTGAGTCATTGATAGTGAAAGAAAGGAAAGGGAGTGAAAGAAGCTGATTATTTGTAATTAATTAGGCGTTATTGTTCTAAATTAGCCTGCTACACGGGTGCTCATTAATCTTCTGTAGTGGGAAGCAGTGATTGGTAATCCATAGCTGTTTTCTGTGTGCACAGCCTGTTCTAAATGCGCCAGTAGTCAGTCTCCCTCTCCTTTCCTCCCTCTTTCCCAGTGATCACACAGCAAGACCTTCTACCCCATTAGTCTGAGCTTAATTTGACATTCTGCATTTTTAGCAATTAAAAGGCTGCATTCAGAGCGCACTGCTATGGAAATTATGTGGGAGAGCAGTGCAGAACATAACGTCATAGATTCAGGATGCAGTCTGCACATTAAGATGATGTATGCTGGCCTTAAATGGGGCTCTGTAACAGATCCAGTTACCATTAGGCAGAGGTAGTATATGTCTCTGTGGTTTTTAAAAGAGCATTTAGCCTTGCTACAATGTATAGAAACTGCCTTGGGTGGCTAAGACATCAGCACGGATCTAATCTAATTTCATTTTACTCCATGACTCGGCCTGGCCTCAGTGGGGTATGGAAAAATGTTATGGTAATGTACAAAAACATGGTGGGCTTTTCTAACGTGACAGGTAACAAGGAATTAACTGAACACAGCACGGTCAGATCATACAAGGGACTTGAAAGGCTTTGCAAGGGGACTCACTATCACAAACACAAAGACGGCGCAATATTTCAAGATGGCAAATTTCTGTAGTTTCAGTTCCCACGACAGTTTTGAAAAAAATTAAATACATCACAAAGAGACGCAAAAAAATTCTTTTAAATAAATTTCCTGCAGTCAAACAACACCCGCAATCACATTTCCAGCATAGCTTAAATCTATAGTGAACCTTCAGCTTCCACTCTCTCTGCGTCTGTGCTGTAAAACTGATCTGGAATAAGCTGAGGGCCTACGCCACAAATTGTTCAGTGAGGATCAGGGTGGCAAAAGCGCTGATCTTGGGAGACCCCCGCAGTAGGAGCCTGGGAGTCCCCATTTAGATAAATAGATAGAGACCAACCACAAAACAAAGGGGAAATGGGGAGGGCAGCACAGCTCTAATCCGATTAGCTAAATGCAATTCCTCCTCCAAAAATCAATGTCATCTGCTACTGCTGTGCTGGCTCTGTGGTTTCACTCTCGTTCACAATATATTCCTTTCTCGCTCCTTGCAAAAACATTTTTTTCTTTTTCCTCCAAAGTCTTCTCCTGCCCATCTGATCCAGTAATATGCATACAATCTTTATCTGTAATTTCTATCACAACCAAAGATCCTTCAGACTACCGTACACTGAAATAGTTGCAAGCAAACCAGTCAAATTCCCGTGGTTTCCATCAGCTGATTTTCATACATTTCACTTGAAGATTGATGTATTTGAGAATTGCAAGATGAAAGATCAAATACCAGTACTAGTGATCAGCTTTCCACTGGATAGTACAGACAACACTTGATGCATGGCTATTATCTGGCATTGGCTTTTTTTTGTCTTTCTCCTCCCTTTGTCCACTTGTCAATGCATCTACCTGAATCTCTTTGCCAAGAGCCACAGCTTGACTCTTGTGTGTATAATGCCTCAATTACACCAGAGTGCAGAAAACTGCATGTGTAAACTACTCTAAACTTCACCATAAACTGAAAAAGGGTGTTTTGCTATAATTAAACTAAAATTCTCCCAAATGTGCTCATCTTCTACACATCATTATACAATGACTAGCTGATAATGTACATCCTCTGTCGGCTCATTTCTTCTCATATTTATCTTTGTGGTAAAACGTCTGACAGGTATAATGAAGTTAGCTGACAGTGAGAGTCTGAAGGACGGAGGGACCTTCACGCTCGAGTCGCTCTCTTTTGGAGATCTACTTGTTCTCAGACTGATTTGTGTGCAGAGATGGACGAGGGGCACCTTGGGTGGGTGTGTGGGCTGAGGGTGGGAGGGCTGTTGTGTCAGCGTGCCCACCTGCAGGAACATCTGTCTATTCGCAGAGACGCATGGGCAAATACACTTACTTCCTAACGACTGACATCCAAGGGTGTACACGTAGAAACGCACATACGGAAAAGTAACCAGACACACAGAAAGTAACCAGATGCACACAGATTATTTTTTCTAACAAATTTTAACTTCTCAGCATATCATAACCAGGCTGTCTGTTTCGCTAAACTAAAATGAAATGAAATAAATCCTGATGAGCAGCAAGCCAGATCAGTTCACGGCAATAGAAACTGCTTGAGCTCATCATGAGGATGCAAAATAGGGCCCACATAGTCATTCTGTTCACTGACAGGCTACACTCAACAAGAAAGATAAATCAAAACTTTATGTCTGATCTCATCCTGCTTTATGATGGGCTTCTGGCAGGTTTCAGTGAAAATACACAGTTTTGTCAATTTTATTACTGCCTGCATTAATAAAAAAAAAAAGTTTTATTATCCTTAAAATTTAATGCACAAAAAAATGCAGTACAAAGATTCTCAATCACTGCCAAAATCTCAGGTAGTAAGAAGGACTCCATGGGGAAAAAGGTGATAAGACAAATTATCTGCACACATGCTCGACCATGGCCGACACCAGGCAAACTGAAGCCTAAAGTCTACGTGGAGGGAAAGTGTGCAAATATGTATTTGTGAATGCATATATGCACTGATCAAGAGGCTCCCAGTGGGCTGGTTGTATTTATGAGGTCTTGTTTCTCTGATTGTTCTTGCGCGGTTCCGATGAATATTCAATGGGCTCGGAGAGAAGGGCTTCCTAGAGCCCAAGAGGAAAAGGAGGGCAAAGCGAAAATGTGCCGTGTGACACACACACACACACACACACACACACACACAGAGCCCTGCAGCTGTGGGAGGAGAGAGCAACAGTGACAAACAGCTTTGGTGCTACAAAGGTGGCAGGAAATCTATCAAACGGGACAATAAAATTGCAATTGAGTTTCTTTAGCTTTTTTTTTTTTTGTAGCAGATGCATGTATCCTGGTGGCAAGCACCCGCTGCAGCTAAGTCACAGACGAGGTCCCTACACTGTGTGCGTCTTATGCACTGTGCTCTCTCATTTTACAAGTGCACTGGTTTGTTCACACATACACTGTATATGGGAAATTCTGTTGTTAGACAAGTGCTGGGCATTGTAACTGGAGCCAAGAAGAAGCAGCATTAATCTTGTGCAATTATAGGGGAAAAAAAGGCAATTACAGCCTGTCGTGTACAAAGAACAATAAACAGCTCTGCACAACACCAAACTACTCTGCACACACTACACGCTTTGCTAGGCTGCAGCCACCACACTGCAGCAACACACCAATACACTGCAGCTGTTTGAAAAGATGACGCAAAAACAAACTTCTTCAGGTAAAACGAAATCCCTCACAAATAAAATGCACATTCTGAATAATATTATATTTACACTAAAATTGTTAGATTTTTTTCTCATTAAAAAGAAATATTATAATCCAACGAAACTGGTAGATTTAAGACGTTCTACGTGTAAAACAGAGGAGTGGTAGAATGTTTTTCAAATAGTGATGGAAGGACGAGAGTCAAGTACTTAAACCTCTGCTGATGTATGTACATGCGTGATGTTTTCTCTCTCACATGAAATCCTGTCCTTGACTGCCAGTGTGTTAAAATTCCTCAGCCCTTCATTTGTACATGTTTCATTTTCACTGCGGGTTACTTCTGCAGTGTTCAGAGGTGTGGACAGACACCAGGAGTTCAGAGCATCAAGCGTACAACACACACACACACACACACACACACACACCATCCTGCTAACTGCTGCCGTCACACTGATCATCTGCCAGGCAGTCTGTCTGTGCCCCCTAGTGGACACTCACAGTATCTTCCCTGTTACAGTGAAGCGTCTCGTATCACCAGCACTTCTTTAACTCAACCTTCAATCTGCCAGGCTTAAAAACCCCCCAGACCACAATCTGACACCAGCCTCAATTACTCCACTGCACTGGAACAGAGTAACGTAATATGATATCAACAGTGAATTTCTAAGGCAGTATTTTGAATTCAGCTTTTGGAAATAAGAAGTGCCAGGAGTTTATTTTTATCTGTGCAACGTGAAAGCGATAGACTCTGTATATAAATTAAGAGTAGAAGGGATGGTGGACTCATTCACTTAGGGTTATACTGCAACTAGCTTTTAAATTAAAATCACCGTGCGGCTTCCATAGTTTAATCTGATGGGCTCTAAGAGACGAGGTTCAATTACGACCCGAGCCTACGCTGCAAGTTAGAGGGTCGGATGATAATGCTTTCTAATTTCTCATTTGATGAACTGCATTAAGTCAGATTCAAACTAAACATATGGGTGACAGAGCTGATGGCTTTGACTGAACGCTGCTGCAGTCAGGCTGAGGAGGAGGGTTACGGTTACAGTTACATGGTGAATGTTTAGGCTGACGACACCGCGTGTGTGTGCCGCGTGTGTGTGTGTGCATGTCCTTGTGTTTACTACAGAGAGATAAAGAGTGTGTGAGGTAAAAAGAAGAGAAACAGAAATGTAGCATAAAAATGAAACAGATGAGGAGATAGAAGAAAATCCACAGGGAAATATAAACAAAGCTTTGTCTAACCTGTGTGTGCGTGTGTGTGTGTGTGTGTGTGTTTGTGAGCCGTGCATGGATACAATGAGCGCTCTGACCTTGGAGTGGGTGATGGACAGGGTGTCGACCCAGACGCGCCATCCGCCCCACTCATATTTGATGGCGTGATAGAGCAGGATGCGGAAGATGGCGTACACCATCTCTGTGATTTTCTGCTCCTCGCTGTTTCGCGGGTTGATGAAGCACAGAGAGAGCATCCACTCCTGCCAAACCGAGCACTGCAGCAGGCTCCTAAAACAAACAAACAAAAAATAAAAGCACACGGCTTTGTAGAGCTGAATATGAATCCCACCAGCATGCAAACAGTGCGTGGACGAGTGTGTGCGATGCAGATCTCCATCCTGTCAAGCGGTCAGATTCTTACCTGCGGTTCTCTCGGCTGTTATTGAACAGTTTGATCATGTCCGACAGGAAGACCCTGCGCACCTCCATGCTCTCGGGGGATGGAGGAGAGTTCTTCAAGAGAGCAGCTATCACCTTCAGAATTTCTAGAAATATTTACAAACAGTTCACAACCATTCAGTTAAAGCACTGAGGTTACAAAAAAAAAAAACTGTTTTCCAGAAATTAATGTGCCAGAATATATGAAAATACTTTGTCATCAGTTCAGAATTTATGTCTGTGTTTTTGTTATGCAATAAATTATACTCTAGCTTTAATTTATTTTAAGGATTGTAATAAAAATGTTTGGATTTGGAAACATCCCGCTTGGAAATAAAATTCGACTTTGTGGCACAGAAGGAGAAACTGCACAAATCAACAACTAAATCATACATTGGTCTCAACATGTGCAAATCATTGTGTCACAAACTATCTGAACTCGCAGCTGAACACACCTGAAAATCTGTGCCTGTGGTAAGAAAAATAGAAAATAAAAAAGTCCAGCACATTGATCTTTATCATACTGTAATGGTTTTGGTATTGTTTCAAACGACAGAGCCAGAGTCGCAGGCCCTTCTGGAAGCTTAGCTTCACATTAAACCAAAGAGACTGACTGCTTAGATGAATTATCTAGACAATGTCAGTGTGCATTTGCTTTGAGTAGAGAAACGACAGAGCTTGGATTTCACTTGTCTCTTCAGACCTTGGCACAAACCGATGCCCCCTTGCCCCGGCAGACGGTCATGTTGTTTCTACGCCTTAGTCACTCAAATTATGAGTCGCTGAACCTTTACCGCCAGAAAATTACCCCAGCATGTACCGGGAATGAGGAGGGAGGGATGGCGTATTCCCTTCTTTTTTCCATTTGCTCTTGGTTTCTTTCCCTTGAGTTAATTTGAGGGAAACGGTACTTCCTCAGTTTGTTTGATTGGCTCTGACATTACTAAAGACTGCAATCAGGGGGCCATTTTGGGAGTTTGTCGCAGATTAAATCAAGGGAATGCACGGCAAAGGAGAAACAGACCACCGCTCTATGTTCCATAGAATGTGCTCACATGTACAAACCCATACAAGGTTTCTGTGATACATACCGCCTGTCCACGACGGTTGCGTAGGAGAGTTTTTAACACAATAAAGGCTTAGGATAATCAATGTGTGACTACAGCAGGACCTTGTCAGATTAAGGCTGGTTGGAAGTAAACCTTGGTTGTGATTATACCAAGTGCTTGGATTTCAAACTGATTAAAGTCGCTTTGCAAGTGTGTGCATGAAGGCGCACGTATGTGTGGAAGCACCAGTGTAAAAGAGAGGGATGTTTTCTTTTCTCGGTTGAAACGAATACTTAACATTTGAACATATGAAAGGATTTTGCGAGATGACGTAAAATTGAGAGGCAAGGCCTGGTGAAGGCCTGAAAATATAAGATGGGAACACTGATCAAAGCCTGGAGTCGCCCTTTCAGCTCGTTACGCTGCAACATGTAAAAAAATAAGCCTGCACCTTCGACTAGTAATGATGCACTGGATCATCCACACACACGCACTTTACTCTATTTTTTGTTATTTAAATACTTAAAAAATATTTAAACCTACTTTTAATTAGAAAACACAGAATATAAAATGAAAAAAAAAACTTGCAACATCAAACAGTCACTCCATAAAGCACACACAAATACTGTGTAAACATTACATGATTTAAGCAAATGCGTAACAATAAACGCTATAACAATAACAGATTAAATTCATAAAATCCATACACAAACTTAACACACTGAATTAAACGAAATTTCATTCCAACTGTCACTCTTTTGCATGCAAATGAATCCTGACAAAACATGAGACACACTTCCAATAAAACCAGCAGATGTGCGCACATTTGTCAAACAAAGCGTTTGCACCATCCTCGTGTTAGGTTTACATCTGACATTCAGTTGTACGAAAATACCCTCCGGCTGCAAAATTTATGTCGTTCATTTGTCTGACTGTGTACAGCGATCGCACGGTTCCTTAGGGAATCATCCTCCAGTGCACTATGGAGCAATAGGTATGTAGAGAGGGTATGCTGCCGGGGATGATTTAGGACAGTAGTGTGGCGCAGAGGAGGCACTTACGTGGGTTGAGAAGCTTCACAGTGGAGTCGGGGTCCGGATGCTGTTTATGGATCACTTGAGTGCAGATCTGCTCTGTAAGAATCTACCAGGGGACCAAGAGGGGATTCAAGTCATAAATATCCACATCGGTCTCAACAATAACAGAGAAACAAACCACACCATGGATACACAGAACTGTGTATATGTTTCACCATCACGTCATATTTGGCTGAATAACTGTCAAATCAAGTTCCTGCAGGTGGTCAGTCATAGACGGTATTTCAACAAAGTCATTAAATTGTCATGTCAGATTAAAAAAAAAAAAAAAAAGAAGGAAAAAAACAGTAAATTAGACAAAGAAAGGTGAGTTAAATTACAACAAAATAAAACACTGCTATGCATATGGACTCAGACACGTTACTACTGTAACTGTTATCTTGCATGGGCCTGCAGTGTGTGCACACGTGGAGGACTGACCTCAAAGAGTGCATTGTAGGTTGTCATGGTGAACTGGTTGGAGTGGAGCATCAGGCGTTCAGTGAGCAGGGAGAAGAGGCCGTGACTCAACATGACCTCAGATTTCCTCCTGATCAGGATATTAGAAGGTCAAAGGTCGGTCAGTAAACCATCAGTATTTGCCAGATCCTCGTTGCACTAGAACACACCTTTCTTTAACTGAAGTACGGTATAGAACTGAACTGAAATACAACGGCTGTAATTTTTATTTGGAACATAATACTGGATCATATTGAGAATGCCCTGGAATATAATAAATCTTGAGAAACAACGGGGGCAAAATCTGGAGTTTCTGATGAGTCAAATAACTGCAGTGGATGAAATCTGTAACAGTATAAATCAGCTGAGCTCCAGCTGACTTTGGACATGCAGGAAATGAAAAACAAAGAATCCCTGCCGACAAAGTGAGAGCAGTTCTGCACAGATAAAGTCTTTGTTGCTTTCATCTCTCAGCATGGATCAATTCCAATTTTAGCACTGCAGTTTAGCTAAAGAACTGCGGACTGTTTGGAGTCCATCTTACATCTGGATCACAAGGCTTAAAAACTGTTGCCAAGACACAGCAAGATCTGCTTCTGCTACTATTTCAGCATACAGTGCACACACTATAATTAGTGGCTATTGGTAAAAAAGTGATGAACTGCTTTTAAACGACCTGAATCTCATCTTGCATTATCCAAAATAATATAGTCTTCATAGTAACAGTGTGCTCACAACTGGACACTGGTCAAAAAAAAAAAACAAAAAAACAAAAACAGATAACAAGGGATACATTTACATCAAAAATGTTCAAATTGACAGTAAAGAAGAGGTGGCAAAACACACGATAATTCACTTTTTTCATTTTAGTTTATTCTGACAGGGAGGCCTGCTGCTGGGCAGAGAATTAACACTGAGAGAACAAATTTTGATTATTTTAAATGTAACTGTACAATAAGGTTTTTCTGTATACTCCAATCTGTCACTGTTAGGAACAACTAGAAATCTGACTTTGTCTTTCGCCAAAAAAAAAAAAAAAAATCCCCAACAACTACATAAAAGTAGTAGCATAAGACATAAAACTATCATAAGGAACAATAAAAAGACTTTGGAAAATGAAATATATAAAATCAGTAATAAACATATAATTTCTTTTCAGGTATTTATCACTTTATTTCTATCAGAAGTGTGACCTTTAATATATACTTTAGCTTTGCGACTGTACTTACTTTGGTGGCAAGTATTTCAGAAAGTAACCCATTACTTTGAGAGTCTGCACCCGAATTCCTTCACTTTTTGAGGCCAAAAGCTTGTAAATCACACTGAAAAAATGCAAAGTGAAAATACATTATATTATTATCATTAAATCTTTTTTTTAAAAAAAAGAGAGAGATATTTGAAGTATAACACTTTTGATACTTGAGAGAGAGAGATTCAGTGGTACAGAATGCATTATGTTCATGCCAAAAACACATTCTCAAAATAGAAATCAGTGTGTCCAGAGTAAAGTGTTGAATTAAACTACAGTGAATTCTGAAATTCAAAACGTTCTGCTCCAACTTTGATCATCTTCACGTTGACCAAAACAACGAACACGCTAACAAAACTACGAGCACATCTGCAGATAATAAAAACAGCGATGATTACCGAATCCCGTTGCGCTGGTCAAAGGCCTGGACCATGGACCCGGGGTGTTCAGACATCAGAGCCACCAACAACTGCAGTACATCCATGAGGTTGTCATCCTGTGGGACAAAGAGGCGCGGGAGTTGAGGCTTTTATCACGGACAGCAGCAGGGAAAAACACTGCAGCTGGTGAGGCCGAAGTGAGTCTGCTTTTGAGGGGATATTTTAAATCATGTGGAATTTTTAATCAGCTGTATAGGTTAATACAATATAAAGACAAATATGTGCACCATCCACTGTGTTATTCTCGTTATGTTTAGAAGTGACACTATCAGAGTTAAGAAAAGAAAGAATGATGGGAAAAAAATGCAGTAGAAGTAATGGAATACATGACAAGCACCTGAAGTATTACAGTATGTTTTCTACAAAATGAAGGGCTGACACATGTCGGGGCCTCTTCCAGGCAATGTTGTAATCACCCTTTATTCTTACAAGGTTCACTGCATTACTGACTGATTCAGTTGTTATGCGTCACTCCACTGTAAACAAAACCACTTCTGTCAGGGCCGCCAACCGACAGACTTGGAAAAATAACAAGGAAAAGAGATGCTGCCTTTAGCAACAGGAATTGCTCTGCATATCAAACGGTGGGAAGACTGAAGTGCAGTACGGTTGTGTTATGTTGCCACCTGGTGGCGAGAACTCTGCTGGTCAGAACAACAGCACCCGTTCCTACCTCATGCATGGTAAGGAGGTAGTTGAGGATACTCTGTAGCTCGTCATCCTTCACTCCATGATCCTAGAATATAAAATGACATATCATATGACAATTCAGCTACAACTGTTTCTAAATTTTATAATCAGCACAAAGCTATCAGGCTTGCTTTGACAAACAGCAAATTAAACTTATCAAAACATTTCCAAATACGACCAGATATTAAAATGGTATTTCGCATTAGATTCAATGCCTTGCAGAGATATTTTACATAAACAGACACAAGCCCACGTGATGTGAATATGATGAGGAAACAGAGAAGGATGTTCATTTCACTCCAAGATGAGGACATGACAACATCAAGCAATACAACACAGCAGCACAACAAAAAAATCTATTCTCACATCACAATATCAATATCAAATCAATATACACCATATATACCTGACCATTACGCCAACAGTGACTTTAATGACACTGCATTCTAAACACACAGACATTAATATGGAGCTGGTTGCCCCCTTTGCAGCTGTAACAGCCTCCACTCTTCTGGGAAGGCTTTCCATAAGACTTTGGAGTGTTTCTGTTGCCACAAAGTTGGAGGTAAGAGGCCTGACCGCTGAAAAACTGCCCCGTACCACACTAGAATTCAATACTTTGGTCAATATAGTGTATACAGCATCCTGCTGTTAGTTTTACCTTCATTATGAGCTGCTTGACAAACAACAACAGAAAGGCTCGCAAAGAAAGGATCTCTTTCTGGTTTGGCCTCGGACCATCTGGAACGCCAAAGAAACAAAAGGTTAAGGCAAGACATTAAAAGACCAAATTTCAAAGTTCTTCACCTTATATATCACTTGATAATAAATTGCGAGTGTTGGTGTGGCGAGCATTATGTGTAGAGTACATTCTGTATTTTACGTGCATCCTCACCGAGGCCTTTGGCCATGACTCCACTGCGGTCCTGCGGATTGACAACCCAGTAGTAGAATTTCAGTGTGTGCATGACCTGGAGTACAGTGCCCACCCTGCGAATGGTGTTGTAGATGGTCACTGTGCTGATGAACTCTGTTGCCAAGTATGTGTATAGTGTCAGCTGCACCTGGGGGAAAAAAACGAAAAAGAATACAGTTTTGGTGTGTCCCAGCTTTTTTGTTCCTATAAAGACGAAAGCGGAGGCCTCTAAGCCCCTAAGAACTGTAGGCAAGCCATTCTCATTTAAACAGCAGTCACTGAGTCACAGGTGGAGGATAACCTTGAACTCTGAGCTCAAATCCTGAACGCTGAAAATAAAAAGCAGGGCAAGACTACACAGAGCAAGAGAGGATGAACATGACTGCAGGTGTGTGTGAGTGTGAACGTCTGTATGTAGTAACCGATATGCCTGTGTCTACATGCGTACACACATATGTCCATATTTACAGATGCAAAAGAATGTGCAGGTGTGTATAGGTGTGTGTTCATGTTACCTTGGCAGGGGCGTGTATCCAGATGGCAGGGTTGAAGAGAATGTGGTCACACAGCTGCTTGAGCAGCAAGATGCCATTCTGCAAGTTGCTAAGGTATCTGGAAAAGGCCAGCACGATGTCCAGGACGGGCCGCGTCACGTGCACCTTGGAAGACTGGAGCACAGACAGGGAGGCAGAATGTGCCGCAACAGGAGGTGAGAAAGAAAAAAAAAGAAAAAAGGATATGTCAGTGAAAGGAGTCAAAGACGTGGAAAGCAGAAAGGGGAGGGAAAGGACACATGCAGAGAAAGATGAGGAGGAGCTCCTCTTCTGCCTAACAAGCACACAAGCCAGCTGTGACCTCCAAAATAGAGCTGAGGGAAAACAAAGTCTGTCTCACATTAAGTGATGGTGTTGGTGTGTGCGTGTCTTAGTGTGTTGTGTTAAGGGAATCAAGATGAGCCTTATTACCGCACTGGGTTCATTACGTGCAGCTACCGGTACGGGAGGATGGCTCTCCCGTGTATTTCTTTGCCAGCTGAGCCAATTTGTGTTCGTCTCACCTTCTCCAAAGTGTAGCCAATGACGAGAAAGCCTCTGCAGGCCAGGACCTGCTCTTGCATAGCCACTGAGTTCTTCAAGAGCTCCATCACGAAGGACAGCAAAGTGCAGCTAACAGACAGACAGCGACAGAGACACAGAGAGAGACAGTGACAATAATCTACGTAAGCTGCTGACAAAGCCCTGACTGTGAAGGGCACATCCTACATGTAATGTGATTGAATGAGGGTGTCGTGTCCCCATCCCATTGTGTTAGGAGAGCAGATTCTAGTTAGCATCAACTTGAGGGCAGCAGATAATACGACGTTGCAATTATAAGCAAGGTAGCCACTCAGCTTTCAAGCTCAGTATTACATCAAAAGTTGAAAAGTTAATATATATATATACATATACAGTATATATACACATATATACACACACACACATAAATATGGCAGAGGTGTTGTTTGACAGTGGGAACTCTCCCTGTCGCTACATTGGACTGAAAAATAAGAAACTGCACTGGTTGTCTGTGTACCATCCATAAAACGTAATAGACTGACAGATAGATTGATGGATAGATAGATATGCTGTATTGATTCTGTAAGGGATAAGTAAGTTACAAAAGTATTAAAATATTAACCAGGATATCAAAACAAAAATGGAATAAAACAAGAATTAAGATATGTGCAATACATATCCATAGTGTGACACTGTGTGAAATGACAACAGTGCTGTCAACAGCGCCAAGTGTATTTATAAATGTGCAGTAGATGGCAGTGAATATTGTACACATATGTATAATAGAACTGTGTACAGCAGTGCATAACCAGGAAAGAAAAGTGACTTTGTGCACCAGTATGTTCACCTGTCACAAAGAAATTATTAATATATAAATACATTACATACAGATTATATCTTGATATTTTAAACTTTATCTCAGCTTCACAGAATATTATTTTCAATCTGTAAATGTTCAGTTCACCAGTAAGATCCAGCTACTCAACTAACCCAAACCAACTAACCAGCCTTAATATTTTTTGAATGTTCAAAACGGCCACAATGGCTTGATGTAACAAAACAAAATCCCAGTTTAGTCAAGGACAAATACAAACGACAAATAGTGTTCCGTGAGGGAGCGTGCGTGTGTGTGTTTACCAGACAGAGGTGTCCAGCTCATGGCTGGAGGGCTGGCAATAATCCAGCTGTGCAAACAGAGGGAAGAGGACCTGAACGCCTCCGATAGAGTGTATGCCACTCTGGACTGAGTGAGTCACCACAGCCTTCACGTCCTACCAAAACAAACACAAGTGGCCAGACTTAACATGAAACATGACAAACATTTGTAGATTGGATATGGAGATATTCGCTCTGACAATCGCAGTGTTGCGCAATAATTAGATGCGCTGACATATTCGAAAGTATTTGCAAGTAGCTGCAAGTTGTAGTCACAAGCAAACCAAAAGGTGATTGCACGACCACAATCCTCTTTTACCCCCCTCCAGGAACAGGAACCCCAGGAAGCATTGCCGCCATATTTTGAAGCTTCCTTGATGAATCCAGGTTGCAGATAAACTTGAGAGAGTAAATACAATTCCAAATCTCACAGATGAGTGTTTTGTTTTGTTTTGTGACTTAAACATGATGACAATGGAAAATGAGGCAAAGCTGACCACATTTTCTTTGATGGTCTGCGGCCTCAGTTTGGTGTCTGTGTTGTTGTATATGTTGAGACACAAACAGGAAAAACTTTTTCTATACAACTGACTTTGTCGAAGACGGCACTGCACAGCACAAAATATAGGTCATATATCCATTCATATATCACCGTGTGTGCATGTGCGCTTGTGTGATGGAGGGAGCATATTTGTGTGACATCAAAAGCCTCTCTTCACAAAGGAAACAAAGCATTTGCTTTGATGAGAGGGCATGAGAGAAAACTCAATTAGTGCTTGAGAAACGAAAACTCCACATGAGTGAAAAAACTATATTGTGTGTGTGTGTGTATGTGTAAGCAGCATATGGAAAACTTCCACAAAGTCCATTGCCTATTTCTAACAAGAAAAATACACAATTAACTGAATGAAGGTCCAAATTAAATCTCGGTCCAAGAAACGGCTAATTCCACAATTAGAGCATCAGGATGTCATTTTTCAGCAGCTGCAGCAGTCTGGCAAGCCCAACAGATTTGCACCTCTGACCTAATGAGCCTATTAAAATGAAAGGATACCAACTGGGCCACTTTTATTATCGCAGAGGAAGAACGAAAGAGCAATGTGTCGCACATATGGAGTAGAGAGGGAAGGAGCAGGCATACAGGCGGTGAGCAAATTTGGACCCACATTGCCTTAATGTCAGTGCAGCATGCTGACTTCAGGTTAAATTTAAATGATGGGAATCCTAGCAGAACGGCTTTCAGCTCCATGGAGAACAGTTATCACCTGCTATACGAGCAAAATCTTACTTTAAAAGCACAGTTACCTGCAGCATGAGCGCATGGGGCGAGTGGACGAAAATGGAGGCATTGTCCTTAGGGGAGGACTCAAGGCAGAGCTGGGCGTCTGTGGCGCGTGGGTTGTAAGTGAAGGCAATACTAGAGGACAGCTTGCCATCATACAGTAAGGTCTTGTGATGCTCTGCAAACAGCAAGTCACTCTCAGCTTTGTACTTGAATGTGCCCTGAGGAGGACAAAGAAGAAGGGAGAGACATTTAGTGGAATACACTCATAGGAGAAACAGACTGACAAACTTGTATCACACACACGTCTAATTTACAAAACAGCAAAATGTTTGGTCACTAAGATGATGTCAAGTTTACTAGACTCTGTTTCATATGCGTTGCAGGAAAAAATGCTGTTTAATAAAACTTTTCAATGAAACTTTTGACTGTCGATTCCCAAGCCTCTCTTTTTAAAAAAATCCCAGAACTATGGCAAAGTACAGACAATTCCCGACGGAGACTGGAGACACACCGTACTTACTCATATACTTACTCACAATAACAAAAACATCCTTCATCCTTAAAACTGCAGCACACACGGCAGAGCATCTATTGTCAAGTTCGTTATGTGATCTCACATTGTCGATAACAGTCCAACTATCTCGTAGAGGAAAATAACTTGGACGAATGCAAATAATTTATTGTAATATGATGGCTCATAGACATTTCTCATTAGAGAATAGAAAGCCAACTGAACCATGTTAAATCTTCCTTTTGTTGCATTTCAGAAGTCTCCTCCATGATATGAAAATAGTGAAAACCCATTACAGATTTCAGCATAATAAAAGAAATGTTGATTATAATGCATCATTTTGCCCGTGTAAGATGTTCTATGGTTTTGTTTGACATATAACCATCACACAGACATCTCAGGTTTTATGTCTTCCAACCTGGTAACCTGGACCTAGCTGATAGATAGCCAGGATCTGAGCAGCGCTGAGAGCTTCGCCAAACAGGTAAACTGCCCCCATCTGTCCACAGAACACGCGGTTGACATCTGCTGTCTCAGACGATCCCAGGAAACACTTATCAAACGTCTGCAGCAGGAGGGGAACCGAAAAAGAAAAAACAGAAATAGACAATTAAAGATGAAAAAAGGGAAGTAAGGGATGGAGGGGGGGTGGAAGGAAAGAAAGAATCAAAACAGGAAGGATGAAAAATCCAAAAATAGACAGAGAGAACAGAGAGAAAAGGCAGGTTAACATGAACTATAAATGGCAACACACAGCCTCTATAAACATACTCTATAAGCATACTGGAGCTAACATGATCATATTCCATCTCCCTCTGGTCATGGTCAGTGAGGCACAAGCAGAAGGCTCGAGAATGATGAGGCCACATCTCAATCAAATTGCTAATTTACTTTCTGACATGCTGACACATGTAGAGGGATTAGAGGCCACCATGGAGGCATTTTCATTCCTAAAAAAAAAAAATATTTTTTTGATTCAAGCCTCTCATATCTCAGCGTTACAGAAAGCAATGCTGGGGACTGTGACAGACTTCATATAGTCATGTGTGAGAGGTGCACAGTGTGTGAATATGTAGTCATTTCTCACTCTACAATCCATGCTAAAACATGGACAGAATGGCTTCACCCCCCCGAGCCCTCTGAAAGCAAAAGACTAAGATTAGATGTATCTCTGAATAAGGACAGCTTGAGAAGGATGTTTGCCATTCAGTTTTTGGTACACACTCATGCAGCAATAGATGCGCCTGAAATTGATATTTAACACAAAATCGGTTACTTGCATCAACCCAGATGTAGATGTTTACAAGACAGCAGCTGGAGTTGTTCATATAAAATCTTGGAACATTCATGCAGTAACATTTGTGGCTTGCAAATACACACAGAACACACTAATCCACACAAAATAACCAGCCTAATAGAATAGTTTGACATTTTGGGAAATATATTTATTTGGTTTTTCGCCAAGTGTTAGATGAAAATGTCGATAACAGTTTTATGCCTGTACTGTGAATATAAAACTACAGACAGAAGCCAGAGGGAGCCAAGCAGCCGGGTTTTTTACAAACGTGGCAAAATCTGCAGTTTCCCATAAACCTCCAGCCTGCCCTCGTCTCTTGTCTCTCTCATCATGTGTTCCTCACACGGACTTAACTTTGGTTGCCTATATTACCAGCCACAGAAATATCTGTAGTGTATATTTAAGCATTTTTAAAAATATTTATTGCTTTATTTGTCCGAGAGAACGACTGATTGTGGAGTGAGTTCTCTCCTGTTTAATGTAGGTCTACTTATGCTGTTTAATGCTTGTGAGTGGACCTGGCTGATGTCATTTGTTACTGGTTGGTTTCAGTCACAGTGATACAACAGAGTGGCCTCAGTGAGAGAGAAACAGAATTCAAACTTTTGGCAGGAAAAGCAAAAAACAAAAAAGCAGAATTTCCAAAATGTCAATCGATTCCTCTGACCAATTATTCAATTATTATCAATTATGGGATTTTTTTCAGATATTTAGATATAAATCAGGATTTTGTGGTGCCCCCAACCCGAATGATTTACAAACAGCAAAAAAAAATGGTCAAAAAAAAATGTTTCTACTTACGTCACTGGTGTTGACAAACCAGGCGATGTCTCCATAGGATGCTAGTTCCCCGTTCACATAGCAGCTAATTTCACTGTTTTTCCAGCGGTTGTAGATGTGAACAAGAGTCACCATGTACCACTGCAACAGCACACACAAAAACATATCAAGAAGCCAGCTTATGTTGGAAATCTTGCCAACAAAATTAGCTTGACGCCACCACATTTCAGGATTCAAGTAAAACAGGTTACCAATGTTACCACAGTGAAATAGGTTATTATGTTTTCCTCCGGACATGAAAGAGTAGGCATTAAAAATAGAGTGAAACATCAACTAAAATGGGTACCGAGTCCTCATGAGGTTTATTGAGGTAAGGTGGTGCCTTCATGCCAAGGGGGAAGGAGGAGGATGTTTCAAATTGTCTACAGGCAGAGCATCATTCAGACTGCACTGGCCTTCAGTGTGTGCGGTGCCTGGAGGGGACTGAGAGAGTATTGGATAATCCTTCTCTCCCATTGCCCTCATTCCTCCTCCTTCTAGTTTTGCTGCTCCCCTGAGTCAGGTAAGACGTGACAGTTCTTTCTTACAGCAAGGTCTAGATTTATTGTGCGAGCGCATGTGCGTTTGTGAGCGTGCATTGGTTATTTGTGTGCCAAGATGGGAATTCTGTGATCTATTAAGAAAGAGACATTTCCTTTTTTTTATGCGCACGAACACGTAGTTTGCTTAGGTTACCAAACCAGTTTTCTTTCCCTTCCTACCTTCTGCGGTTTGAAGTCGTACTTTACACAGTGCTGGAATCCTTTCCCCTTGGATTTTAATGAGGTCACTATCAAACAGCCGCCCACAAAGTGTGCAGAGTAACCCAGGCCTTTACTAGTGCGGAAACTGAAAAGAAATGAAGGGAAAAAACACACAAACACAGGGTTTTAGCTTCTGAGTGCACCTACACACTTTCATGCTGACTACCTTCAAGGGCAACATGGGTTATTGTGTCCAAAATGCCTAATAAAAAGGGTCCCAAAAGGATAAAGACAGCAAAACAATAATTTCGCTTTTCCCATCATTCCCCATGTCCCGGCGAGACAGGACCCCAGCATGTGATTTAGTGAATTCATCTCTTTTTAGACAAGCATGGTGCCAAAGAGGAGGTTTTATTACAGATTCTCTCAAGCAGTTCGTTGGACGTAGCTTGGTTATCATTTTCACAGAAGCCCAAACAGATCCCTGTCGCATAAATTAGATTACTGACGGAAATTAATTATTGGTCGAAAAAAAAAAAATGATCAGAACGCTTGAATTATTCACTCCTCAGAGGGGACGTACAAAATGAGAGGACAGGAAAGACTGAGAGTGAGACCAGAGGCTGCACCTTTTGGGATTCAAATGCATTTAAGATAAGTTCTGTTTCTATCGCGGGCATGTACACATGCATATGTTCACACACAATTTAAATTCAATGCTATTCAAAACTTGTGCAGCCACCACCTTTCATGCAATTCCCCTCTCTTTGTATTATTTAACCTCTAAATGTGCAGTACTTCCTTTCCTTTCTATTTCTGTATTCTATATATGTTCAAACACAATTAAACATTTAAACGCCAAACAAAGGGCAAAGGTTTAGGTTTACTGGTCAAAGAAGGGTATTGTTACCTACCAGTATAGGTAAGGCTTGTCTTTGTCCACATTGATGTTGTTGAGAGGATCCATGCGGAGCCATGTGTGGAAAGTAAACCCATTCTGGTATGGCCATTTTGCAATAGGAGGCAGAGCTATAGCCTGTTAGGAAAGAAATAACAAAAGGAAGATGAAGGTCCTGACCAGCTGTGGAATTAGGGGTCCAAAGAGGTTGCAGATGGCAACAAACTCTCTCTCTCTCTCACACACACACACACAGTTTCATTTGTCTATTTTGGGCTACATCAGTTCTCCATGGTGGATTCTGTGGAAGAGGACCTGCTTCCTAACGCAAACAGAATTAGGAACATTAAATTGTATTCCTTCCAATAGATCCTCCTGAATCCCACACAGTGGACCTTCAAATGATTCAGTGAACATGAACAAAACACCATTGCATAGCACAACAGGTCAGTTTGAAAGCAGAACAACACCCCCCTCCCCATCCCATCCTGCACAGCCCCCAATTTTTCATGATACTAATGACAAAGATCAAGGTGGCTGAGGTGCTGAATAGTCCAAAGCTGTATAGCAACAGCCACATCATCATTAATTCAGTCCGACTTCTTTCAACTCTTTATACGGACTTTATAGTATAGTATTTCAGCAAGAGCACAACAGCCATTAGGGCTCGAGCAGGATCTGAATTTTAATGGCAGAGTAGAAAATGGAGAATGTGTAAAGCTCATTAATTAGAGAAAAACTGCAGCGGTCAGTGAATGGCTGACTCACAGGAATCCAGCTACGAAAGCACTAACACTAAAAGGACTCAAGAGACATGATCATGTAATATCTGGTGGAAAAAAAGGACTTATTGTAAATTTTGGGAGGCAGAGATGGTGGGGTTCCACATTCTGGTGGCTCACCTCTTTGTTTTTGCAATGATATCTAGTGGGAAATCTTGCTGCTCACATGCTGAAACATCAGTGCAACACTAACCTCTAAAGTTAATGCTAGTCAGCTCATTGTCTATGAGTAAATACACTCAAGGTGATGTTTTTTTTTTTCACATTTTGGTGCATTGGTGGACGACATGTAGTATACTCACAGCTGCATTTTTCCCTGGAAAGCTGAAAAAGGAGTCAGGACCCGTCCTGTGGGCCATGTACTTCAGAACTGACAAAAGCTTCACTGCATGACGAGGCTTAGGGAAGAACACAAAAAAACATGAGGATTGTTTTAGTCAGCTGTCAGCATTGATGTCCCATCAGGCAAACACACGCACATGAAAGCATAAGAACCCTCGTTGGACAATTTCAGTTCATGAATTCTGCCACAAATAACTAAAAGCAAGTTGCTTCTGCTTGCTCTAAATTTACCTCTCAGACTCAGAACTCTGCATCTTCATTTACTTCATAGTACACTGATTATTGTGTACAAGCATTGGTTGGTACTTTGTCATGTTCAGTAGTATAGTGCTTGATGGTAAAAAGTTCTGTACTCATTCCATCCAGCTTGTCTCCCTGGATATTTCACAAAAACGTAATGAAGAGAAGCTTGAAAAAAAAAAAAAAAAAGGTGAAATTTAGAAGAATAAAAGCAGCTTGCCCTATTTCCCTGACAACTTGATTAGTGTGAGTGATCAATGGGTTTCGCTGCTTCTCTTCCTCGCTTCATCTGTCTCCCCTTGTGTCTCCTGGGTTCTGCTTGGATGCAGTAACTTATCTTCTCTACATGTATCATACATCTTAAATTCATTGTGGCCATTCCCTTATAAGCACATTCAGCTCAGACAGCCTTTTTTTTTTGTTTTACAACTAAGTGTTTTGGCTCCTACTGTTTTAATGGTGTAGTTGATGTAGACTGGAAAAAGTAACCTAAATTCAGAACTTGCGTAATCTCATGAACCACCTAATATCAATAATGTACAGCAGGCTCTGGATCCAAGACGAGTGCAGAGCAGTGGTCTGGTTTCATATGATTTATCTTGTCTATGTGAGCATTGGCCTGTGGGACGGCAGTTGCTGAAGTGTTGCGAACACATTCCTCATGCTGGTCCCAGACAACCAAGACAGATCACCGTGGCATGACTCTGACTCACCCACTGGCCATTCTCCCCTTGCAGCTTGCTGAAGAAAAGCTTCAGCTCTTTTACTGTGATGCTGTAGCTGGCGAGCACACCCAGCATGTCCACCAGTAGGTCTGCAGGACACACAAACAGCAGAGGTTAAATGCAAAAGCATACACGGAGCACATTTCAACAGGAAGACTGAGGAGAAGCGAGACTGCTGTTCGCTAAAAACAATTTTAGGGATATGATCATTCACTTTAGCTAGCTTTACTTGCACTTCTATTTGGCAAAAGAAAAAAAACACTCAAGTCATTACAATCTTTATTGGCATTTTCACCACAGCTACGAGGTGCTAAGCAGCTAAGACGAGGGTGAGTTAGTTAAAAAGTGAAAAAATGGAATGACTTAAAATAGAGAGTGCACTCCGGGAGTCCCGGCTACTGTACCAGCTACTGTAAAGCCTCTTTCCTTCATTACTTATTACTCACACGAGGCATCGTATGACAGATGCATGACCAGTGTGCACGTTCACCACATTCTGATTAATCCTCCAAATATAAGGATGAGTGGCAGTTATGTATGGCAGGTCTTTTTTTCCACTTAAGCGATAAAGCTCAGCTGTTCGGGTTTGACCTACGAGATCGCTTATTTCAGATTATTATGTCATAAGAGGAGGAGACTTCTGAAAATCTAATGTATAGCAAATGGAACAAGTAGGATGAAATCACTGAGCCTTTGATGCATTCTAATCCGTCACTGTCAATCGATTAAAATAAAAATAAATAAATAATTTATATTGGTTGTATGAGATTATTTTAATGACGGAGTATAAACAAGTAAAAAGACAAGGATTTGTAGTGTAGTGAGTAATCATGACTTTCAGCTGCCTAGTTACTGCTGGGCAATATCACCCCTGCCTGACTGCACAAACCCTCCAGGCCAGCACTGTTCTAGCAGGCAAAAGTTCACTGAGCCGAACACTGTGGGATTAATTCGTACTAATTTGCAGATGGGCAACAGACTAGACTGAAACGCGGGGGAGAACGTACTGGACGACCGTGTCTGCTTTCGCCGTCATGCATCACAGTGTGTGAAACAGCCGAGGATCGTATTATAATGGCTTATAATACAAAAACATTGTGTCCTATGCTTCCATTAGAAATAAAATAGAGACCTGTACCTGCGATCATGCTGTCAGTGGTGGATATACGCTGGAGCACAAGCTGGATGAGCCCCACATCAGTGCACGCCTGCAGGTTGCGGACACTCTTCTTGAGGATGGCGGTGAAGATGCTCCAGACTTCGGCCTGACAGGTGGGCTCACACTTGTCCAGCAGCTCCACCATGCACACAATGCTCTCGGGTTCCTGGATGATGAAGTTCATCTCCAGGTCAAACTGGCCGCCGACCAGCTGAGGGGGGTGAGGGCAAAGACAAAGGGAAAGGTGAGGGAGGAAGTGACGAGAGAGAGATGAGAATTAAAGTGTTTAGTTTCAGACAGAAGTTCAGTAAATAGAGCAAAGCAATAATAATAAAAAAAAAAAAAAGCAATGGCAGTAAATTCCTTTTTTTTTTTAAGCACAAGCACAATAACAACCTTTGAAAAGGCATACATACATACATACATGCTCTCATTATGTGGCTGCACACTCCCAAACAGACGATTAATCATGCATCAGAGACAATGCTAGCCAGGTGGATTAAAGGTCAGGGGAGAAACGCAGGTCTCTGTCAGTCTATCTGTACGTCTGTTTGTCTGACAGTAGTTTCAACTGTCCACAGTTAGCCTTGAGACACTATGATGAACCCAGAGCAAAAAAAAAAAAAAAAAAAATTCAAACAAGAAGCCATGTCAGTGAAACTAACTAAGACATCCAGACAGACAAAAACAGTGAGACGCAAATTTAGAGGTCTTTTATTCCTGTAGGAGGCCCTGGAATACTAACAGCATCTGACACAGCCTGGCAGACACAGAACTGGGCTGAAATTAATGCTCACTTGTGACGTACAAGAAAATGCACAGTAATGCGTGTGGTGATGTGAACCTCATCCTAACATCCAGCACTGGGTACCATTATGCACTATTTTAAGAGACGACAGAACTGACTTTTTAGGACATTTTCACAGTTTCCTTGCAAGATGAAACACAGTCAATCACACAGATGTGTCTGCTGAATTAAAAAAAAAAAACACAAACAAAAAACAAAACACTACTTTATTAAAGGCAGCTAAAAATAAAGCAAATGCACTCCACCATGTGAGACAGCCACCAGCTAAAGGTTGTTCAGGACCTACCTATAATACTTGTCCTATTTCACAAGAGCAATGCTCATTGTGTGCGGGAATAAATTGCGCAAGCCACGAAGGTCGTGATTTGTCACAACTTAATAGCCGTGATGACGTTTTTATTATTGAACTCTACCTAATAGAAGAAGATAAGGAAAATAACAATGCTGATGTCATATTTATATCACGAGTAAGGCTGTCACGTTTGGAATGGAGATGGTGTGACCGAACAAAAACAATTTAAAAAAAGAAACAAAAAAAAAATGAACATGCGACTGCTGTACTTGGCTGTTAGACAGGCTGGATGTGAACACAATATGATCTAATGCAGGGAATGGAAAATGTCCCATTAAAATGAGTGAGGTCAGATTAACTGTGTGTGTGTGTGTGTGTGTGTGTGTGTGTGTGTGTTGAGAACAAGATAGAGAAGGAGGGGGAAACTGGGGTGATGCTGCTACCACAGCATCTTCAAAGACGGGGGATGAAGTGACGATAACACTGACACACACCTCCCCTACTGTCCCTTTAACCTCCTCTCATAGATATCTATTAATTTTTTTCATGTCAACCATCAACATTAGAACGATAACACTGTTTTTTACCTTTGACCAAAATCCTCTAATACACAAAGCCTTCCATCCTTCATACAGTCTTGTTATTTAAGCTGTAATGTAAAATATCTTATACTTACATATCATACAAAAATATTAAGAGCTGTTACAAAAACAACTGAAAGAGGCAAAATGTTTACAGCCAATTTTACCCATTTTGGCACTTTAGTCGGACCTGTGACAACTCTTCTCACTATGTCAGCTTTTAATTCAACAATTCAACTTTTAATTTGAGAACAATTTGCAATTAATCTGACTGTTTAGTCTATGAATGTAAGAAAAAGACCCCAGAGCCCTGCGTGATGTCTGCCCTCTGTGCTTTTGAACCATATTTATTGTACAAAGAAATCTAGACGCTCAAAATGGAGATGATTATTCAATTACAAGAACCGTTGCAAATTTTCTTGCGACTGTCTAATTGTTTCAGCTCTAGCTACATGACAGCAAGTCGCCTCCTGAAAATGCATTTTGAGGCCCTGGGAGGTTTGTTCCCATTTCGCATGTGTGAGTCAGCACAACAACAAACAAACTTTTAACTTGATTTGAGATGAATTAAAGCATTGATTCAGCAACTGTTCTCTCTCTTACCATACTGGTGTCTAGTCATCCCGAGAACTTTTACATGCCCTTTCTGAGAATGTGTCTGCCACCCAAGAACATTGGAAGCGAGGTTTAAATGAAGTGCTATGTTTTTCACAGCATTAAAGTTACATACAAAAGATTCTGCAGCAACGCGTTTCCAAAATCTGTGTTTGATTACATTGGCTAATCCATTATTTATTTAGTCGAAAGTTCTGTGGCTTCATAATCTCATTTCCCAAAGTTACAAACAACACAAACAAAATTTCATTCATCTTAGTTGTCTTGTTGTTTAAAATCCAGGAAAAAATTATGCCAATACTAACTACATGGATAGATCCCATAGAAGAAAGTCGGTAATTTGAGTTTTTAAAAGGAACTTAAAAAGACAAATCTATCAGCATTAATTTATACAATAAAATTCAAAACAAAGGATGAGTCAAAGCTCATTATACATGGTCAAACAAATACCAACCCATCTTTTAGGAGAAAACTAACAAAATAATTTCATTTGAAATATCCACTTGCCACCCATTAGGGCAACAAGCCAGAGTTTAAGCAAACCACTTATATTAACACATGCACCAATTAGTGTCTGACTGACAACCTCTCGCTTCCATTTTTTTGTCTCTTAGCAAGTCGTTGATAAATAACAGGGCTTTCAACATCATGACAAGGATTAACTCGGAGGGGTAGAGGCCTCTGATCGCAGCCAGGTCTGCCATTAATGGATGCTGGGTGCCACTTTGCCAGAGTAACAGCTGATTTATGAGCCCGACACTGTGCGCGAGTCATCCATCCATCAGAGCGAATTGACCGAGGGTAGTGCCACGCTACAGTGACGTACACCTGGCCCACATACAAACATAATGGGGCTGATTTTGGACTCAATTTGTCATTCCCTACAATCAGAAAGGTTTAAGACAAATTACTTTGACGCATTGTCTCGTCTCTTGTGAACATCCTAATTTTCATGCTGATGAAATGATGAGATTCTGTTGATAGCCAAAAGTAATAAATGGCTGGTTTTAAAAATAAAGTAAAAAATACAAAATATTTACTAGTTACAGATTCTCAGGTTTGATGATCTGTCACATCTTCCTTTGCATTCACTCTAGTCTGAACACTTTCAGATTGTTCTTTTTTCCTTTCTTTTATTCGACTGGTGGTCAGACATAATAAGGAACCAGAAGAAATCAAAGCATGATCAATAGATTGATAATGAAACTAATCACTAGTCCAAACCCAACCATTAATGACTCAAGTGTTGAAATAAAACACAACTTCCTCATAGGCAATCTTAACATAATGCGTGAAAGACTGATAGCTGACCTGGAATTCAAACACAATAATACAACTATGGCTGTAATCTGTGAGTGTGTGTTATTTAATAACTAAGACAAAAGACCTGTCAAGTCTGGTATTATCTGTCATTACAGAACGTGTTGGCTCTTTCAGCATCAGCTGGGATTTAAAAATCCATTGTGACATGCTTTCTAAAAAGTCTTTGCAAAAGAGTGCATTTGGAGAGGTTGTTAATGAGTTGTTTTGTTGATTTTTGTCTTTTTTATTATCCCAATATTGAAATACAAATCAAAAGAAAATGTACAGTGCCAGGCATATCTGAAAAGCTTAAATCCATGAGTGCACCTCCCAGAGTTTCTACACTTGGGCATTTTCTGATAGAAATGAGCCTGTGGAAACAAAAAATTAACTTTCATATTCAAATGTACTTTATCTCAGGTAGCACTCTGTTCCAAACCTGGACCATGTGCCACCTTTACCGTCTGTGCCAGCTGAATCAGACTACATGCGTACAACTGGTCTGAAACCTCACAGCAGCTGGTTATCTCCACGCTGCTACTGGGTGCAAACTACAGCAATGAACATTCAGCATCCCTCATTTTAAAAGCAGATTGAATTATTCCACCACTAATGAACTGCAATACTTTGAACATTGATGTAAATTAAAAACTAACTGCAATTTCCTATAGCTGAATGAGGACATTCAACATGTCTACTGATGCATGGCAAAGAGGTTTACAGCATTTCAAATTTCTTAAGCTGTTCAATTCAATCATTTACATTGCTCTATTTCAGGAACAGGTGTGAAGGGTTGCCAGCTCCAGCCTCAGCTCCTGCCAAGGAGGAGTACTGCAGCTCAGGTTAGACACCAGATCCCTGGTTGGGTAACCCAGCCTGGCTGTTCTCCCCTGAGGCCCGCCTGAATTAATCATGGCTGAGCGGCCAAGCAACCACTGGGCCGTAACACAAAGCACAAACAGGCTTCTATGGTCTCCATGGAGAACTACATTGGAGGATGGCGGGGCTGAATGGTACCCCCACAACCAGAAATTTTATATATGGAATGAGCTAACCTTGTATTTCAGGCTGCCTGACAGCCAGAACAAATGGCAGTGTTTGGCTTCTTCAGAAGTTGAGATTTGAAATCTAGTGTGAGCAATTGCAATGTCTGACATGAGGTTAATATTTCTGGCACACGGACAGCATGCAACCTAATTAAACAAAAAGTGTTTCATCGGCTATATAATAGAGATTTAAAATAAAGTTGTTAACATCAGTGCCGTTCCATCCAACTTTTTTGTGTAAATCATTCATTTTAATTTAAAAAACAAAAAAATACTGAGACCATAAATGTCACCAAAAAAAAAAAATGACAAGCTATTGCCAAAATGCTTTCAACTTGACTGGAGTGGAGAAGAGAAGAGAGAGAGAATACAGTAAAGCCAGATGGTAACCATTTATTTGGTACCGACCTTGTCGCTTTACATGTTCACAAAGCATTCACATCTATCTGCCACTCATCATTTAAAGCCTCCATTCAACTAGAAAGCATTAAAAAAAAGAGAGAGAACTGAGGTTTCGAGGGTGTATGGAACTGCCGCATCCCCACTGTGATTACATTGTCATTACAAGGGTCCTTGTTGAACGCCACTGTCCCCTCTTTTACCCTTATTGCCAATTCAAAAAAAAACACAGGGTACACACAGTAGGAAAGAAAATATAACAGAGTTACTGGTGCTGAATTTATATAATCTTGTCAAATGACTATATTCGTATATTGGTAATACGCACTGATTCACCTTTTATTTCGCCTGAATTTGCTTAAAACCTGGGCAAACCACACCACATGTTTTGGCAGTGAGCAAGAAATTGAGTCTGAGAATAGAACAAGTAAAGGTTTAGACAAAGAACAGAGCTATTTGACCAAAGGGAAAAAAAAAACTCCTAAAAGTCACTACAGAGAGCCATGTGATGCCATAGAGGAGAGAAAGTAACAAATGATGGCCATTTTGTACCAAAGGGGAGGAAATTACCCAGCTAAAAGTAACAGGCAGAAACACTGATGATGCCAAGCCACGGCTGCAGGGTGATGAGATCCTTTATCCATTGTGTACTGTACTGTGTGTGTGTCCATGTTAACGTTCGTCCTTCAGTTCCGTCCCTAATGAAACTGCAATTAATTCTGTGGGTGAAATCATTTAAATATAATTTGCCTGCGAGATAACAAAAGAAGACACGAACAGCGACGCCCGTGACAAATCCGTGCACGTGGATAGCGTTGCTCAAGTTTGACAGATGGCTTTGAAGATGGCTCTGAACAATCAGAATACACTACATCTATCATTTGATATTAACTGTCAGTTTATGAGTGTTAGACATGAGGACAAAGTCGACCGTGAAGATATAAATGGCGCGATGTTGGATAGACTTAATCCAAGGGCCAGCAGGAAGTGTGTTTATGACACCTCAGTGGTCGCGAAAATACTTAAATGTTATTTTGAAGTGAAATTAGCCCTTTAGAAGAGGGCTGGAAATGTCAGCTTATGTGATAAGCACGTTTGACTACAGTTTTCAATCCTTTAAAAAAAAAAAAAAAAAATGAAGAAATAAAATATCAAGGCAACAATATACATAACATATGCGCTGTCGGATTGACCATGCTTTCACCACACACACCGATGGCCTACTTTTTCAACAGCTCTTGTGACTGGATCGCTTTTAACGAGCCATCTTGTCAAAATAAAGGCTTAAAGTTTGACTTATTTCTTCCATGAGAGCCAGCCTCCCCCAAACATCCATCACAGTGACCCAAAACATGATTCGTGATATGACAACACTTTACAATCCTGCACTCTTCGCTGCTGATGCGAGACGTTGAAATGGTTCCAGCAGATAGAAAGGTCAACCAAATAATCTGTTCCACTCAAATCCCTCTAGTGCTTAGGCTGATATGAGAGAATAAGCTTCTGATGGAGTTGCTGAGAGGAAATGGTGAGGAGAAAGGCATTCATTATATCATGCAAATTAATTTCAAAGATTATATCAGTTGAAGGCATTTTCACTCCAGGACTGGTTTTAATTGAGCTAATGTTCATGATTCATGGATCTGCACTGTGAAAAACAGGATAAAAATATTCAAATATGAAGAATGGTTTCTAAGAAAACTGTGCTATAAAAGAAAACTGATATTTTTTTTCTTCTTTATATGACAACATCTAAGGAAAAAAATATCTGACACAACTGGTCAGTGGAGTCTCTTTCCACCAGCTAATTACATGTCAGGAAACAGAAGTCCAACAACTTCAAAAGTAGGCAAATACACACTGAAGCGTAGCAGAGAGCAAACAATGAAAGAAAATGTGGGACAATTCCACTTGAAAAGAACATCACAATGAGCTATTAAAGAGAACTTCAGCACTGAAATTTGCAGTAAAATTCAAGGACTGGAATTTATTTTGTAATACTCTCAGAAAATCCTAATGTCATATCTACTAAGCTTTTAATTTGCATTACAAAATTAAATAGTAATATACACCAATAAGCCACAACATTAAAAATATTGACAGGAGTAGTGAAGAACATTAAGCACCTGTTCACAATGCAATGTTCTATGGGGAAAACACTGGGTTCTGGCAATGATGTGGATGTTCTTTGACACGCACCACCCACCTAAACACTGCAGACCAAAATACACACACACCCCATAGCAACGGCTCCTCCCATCAGCAGCAGCCTCCTCTCAGCTGGATGATGCACCTCTTCATGTTCTGAAAACAGCTCAGGGGTGTTTCAAGGACCACAACAACAACCTGCAGACTCCCCAGATCTCAACCTGACCAAGAATCTGCGTGATGCACCAGAACAAACCAAACCCTCCCTCCCACCTGGAGGCCCCACCCTCAATGCAAAGCACCTAAAAAAAAAAAAATCCAGCATTTTGTTTCCAGTGACCACAAAACACCCTCCCACAGGTCCTGCGTCCAGTCCTCTGACAGATCAAAGCTGGTTTGGCACCACAAGGAGGGGAGACCTACAAAATATTTAGCAGGTGGTTTTAATGTTGCGGCTAATCGTTGAATTAGCATGTATTATGATAAACTGTTATGACATTAAGAGGACATTTTTCTCATGACAATATTTGTCTGCCACGTTGCTAAAGCCTGCTCTCTGCTCAGTCTGCAGCTGTCACACCTCACACAGACTCCATCAATACTACATGCAATAAACAACCAAGACAAGAAACTTAAAAAGTGTAGTTTCACTGTCTTGTAACACAGTTTGTTACTCCAGCTTGTGTTGTTGAAAATACTCACAGAATATCAAAACAACCCCCCCGCCTGGTGGATGAGCCTGCCACTCTACATTTGTCAAAGCAGGAGTGGAAGGTAAAGTAGAAACCATTATGCATGCAGTGACCATGAATTACACTGTTTCAGTTTTGTTTTGTTTTTTTATATTGTTTTTACCATCACACAACTCATCTGTAACAAGCTCTTATTCCAAATACACTTCATGAATATTTTAAAGAAGTGGCACTAAATATTCTTTTCGTGTTGGAGGCTGACACCGAGATTAATGAACAAATGGTGATTATTCAATTTTTAATTGCTAAATTATTCCTAGGTTTATCCTCATTATTGCTGAATATATTATTTTAAATTCAAAGACTGACGATATGGTACTGTTGAGTACATTTTCCCTCCCCATCACTGCCACAATGTTCCCTTCCTTATGTGAAAAGCCAAACAATGACAGACAGAGAGGAGAGGTACAGTAGGTGGAGAGAGATATTTTAATAGCTGGATTTCTAAGAATATCTTTTGAAGGGCAACCTGCCAAGCTTTTGTTTTGAACAATGGCTCGTAGACACTTTTACACAGCACTAAATGTGATAATGCTTTGGATGTAGTCTGATCAAAATACTTTTCTTTTTTTGTCTGCTTAAGAACACACATTTGGTGCAACATGGAGGAAACAGCAGATAAAAACACAGATAAGTTTGGTATGCATCAGGGCATGCTGTTTTGGATTACATTAAACTGAACTGTTTGATGCAGTCGCACATCATTTATCTTGTATTACGCCATCTGCACTGGGTGATGGCGGAAACAAAGAGCATAAACAAGAAAAAGGAGAGCAACTACATAATTAAGACCTACAGTATATTTCATCAAATTGGCCAAGAAAGTATTTCGATGACATCAAAAACAACACCATCCATCCTTCTATTTCACATGTTCTCAGCATAATGTGCGATTGTATGACAAGTTTATCAGCATTCCTGTAGAAGCTCACTATTTATTAATTCCACCATCCTCCAAAATTTGACTCAGTTTCAACTACAGTACACTGAAGTCTCTCCCAATGCAAGAATTAGCCTCAAAGAAAAGGGAGGAATGTAACTTACAGCAACCGTTTGTCATAAACTCATGACGAGTGGCTGCTCACAAGTGGTGTCGGCAAACACACACACTCGCATGACTTTTTTGAACCGAAGTGAGAAGCTGCATGTTTTACCAGTTTCAACTTTAAGCCAATAAAGTATTAGCAAAGCATTAAGTAAGGAGGTGTGGGGTATAACAGATCTCTCTAAAACTTGAACTGTCTGTCCCGCAGAGGGTGGCTGCTGCTATCAACAAAAGGAAAAGGCTTGTCAGGAAATGGTACTCATTAGACACCACAGTCCAGGCTTTAGGGTTAAGCTTTCAGTTCTCCAGAGCAACACTGAACCGACTTAAATCGTCTGCTTCTGGAATGATATATTCAAAATGAAAATTATACTGGATGTGATCTATTGACTGCACGGCTTTCTACTTCAGAAAATCTTTATCTGGTCTCTGTCTGGAATGAAATGTCAAGTATTAACAAATTCATGCTGAACAATATGTTTTCTCTGTTACTGTGAGGCGACTGCAAGACAGCAGACATCGAAAGAGGTGTTTTGATCACGATCACAAAGAATGTCACTGTTTAACACAGTAACGCCTACGATCTTGGTTTGCATAGTAGCAGTAAATAGGAAGGTTGACTCCGGTGCAACACGCTAAAAATAGCAGCTGGATCAGAGAGGTGAAGAAGTAAAGGGATAAACATTAGCGCAGAGTTCCAGCCCGCACGGAGGAGTGAAATGAGAATTTCAACATGAAGGACCTACCCTTGACCACCGTTAAAAGGACAGGCTCACATTTTTCCTCAAGTCTGTTGTCAAACAACAGTCAGATGTCCATGTGTATATTCAAAGAGGTTTCTCTTGCTTTAATCATTCATGCTGTTTGTACTGGCCATTAAATGATGTGATGGAAACCTGATGAGATTTGTGCACAACACGATTTCTGAAGTTCATCAGAAGCTTTTAAGATGTTTCAGCAGATAAATTATCCGTCAACATCTTTTTAGCATTTCCTTCCTTGTTTCCTCAGAGATATTGTCCTGTTAAGGTGCAATGGAAAGACAGTTAACAAAAAGACTTAAATTACCATACAAGTGTTAGCTGTAAGCCTAAAATACAAAATCTGATTTGCTAAAGAAGAAACGCAGGGTCTCTCAAAGTGTTTTTACAGCTGAGGTGGGATGAACCTGAACTCCTAAGTAACTACTACAATTAGCAACAGTGCTATTTCACACATTTGTTTAGATCTTTATCCACTCAATAAATTTATCAAGAAATGAGATGTGTCAGAATGTGGGCAACAGAGCACCTCAGCTAAACAGTTTCCTGAGGGAAACTGAATGGGGAACCAGGAAACACAGCTGTTCCACTCCATGCAGCTTCCTGTGGTTTATACACAAAGGCTGATCCTAAAAGCTTCCGATAGGGCGAAAATGCTAGTACAATACCTGCCAGTGAATCATCTTGAGCATACAGGTGTCACTCAGACAAAACATGCATGGGTTATCTAGTTCAAGCAGTTGAAGTATAAATCTCTAAAGCTTGACTTTCATAATGTATAAAGAAATGAACTGGAACCAAGCAACAAACATATTGTGCTGTGCTGATTGTATAAATACCAGCTTAGTCTTGGAAAAAGCAGGACACAGTCATGTTTTTGGATGTTTTGCCTCTGGGACACAGAAACTCTCTGTTGAACCTTGACGACTTGGGCATAATTCAATGAAACATCCGTGATGTAAGATGCCAAACTGATAATCCCAGTGATGTTCCAACATGAACACACACGACCTTTTAACATTTACTTTCAGTAGCTTGCGACCAGGTGCTGCCTGTCTGATGGTGCTGTGGATGTATGATGGCACTGCCTGACGTTATGACAGGCGTGGTTTATGGGTTACTGCATCATTCTTTTGGCATCTAAAAAGGACTCCTGGTTGTTTGTTTGACACGAATTATGGCAGGATGAGATATTGTATACAATAGGATGCTACTGTGGTTTATTATTCAAGCAGTTGTCACACAACACACCATTAACAATGTAAATATCCCCTCCCCCAAATCCGTGAAGTAACTTGCGATGGGAATTTGTGCTGAGTGAAACGGGTCAGTAAATCTATTATTTTAACACTCCTCCAGTATTATGTAAGTGTTAGAAGCCACGCAGTCGAAAGGAAAAGCGAACATTTGTCTTATCAAACACTGTCAGACCAAATATCCTGACAAGTTGTTGCTCGTAATACCAAAATGTTTCAGTGTCTTTGAAGTTGATAACTAGAAGTCATTAGAATGCACATTTCAATGCAGATGGTCTTGAGAATGCGCCCCCCCTTACTTCCAGATCTCACAGATAATAAGCTAAATCTATCCAGCCTGAATAAAGGGATGGATGTCACAACAGAAATATACCCGCCAAAATGTTTTACACGTGTTCAGCATTTTAATTTAACAGTATGCAATCAAAATGTAAAGCGACAAACACTGCACATTAGTTCTACAAAGCACACAAGTCCCATCAACATCACAGGGAGACAAAGATACACACTTTATGGTCAACTCTCACTTCAGCAACTCCCTTCGTATCCTCAAGAACACCTTTATCAAAACAGTTACGGATTGCCACACACGGCCGATCATAGGTGAATGTCAGGAGCTGGCAAACCTGATTATCTTCAACTATTTCCCTGATTGTATGCAGCTCAACATTCCTGAAATACTGGAACTTCCTGACAAATCAGTAACGCCAACAGTGAAAAAACAAATTGTGTTCTCTGATTCACAAGAGGAAACAGCTATTTGACAGCCATTATGCCTTTGAACAGACATTTTTTTTTTCAAATAATGAAATACTTTATGTTTTTTCTTTTCTTTCTAGTCATTACTGGCAGAGAGAGAGAAATGCAAAGTTGGTTTCTGGCAGATGATCAATTATCTGGGTGTGGATTGTATCAACTCACCCTTGTGCCCAAACAACTTAATCAGTTTGGGCCGAGCACACTCCTCCACCTTTCACAACCTCTCTTCAGCCTCATCCTCCTCCTCCTTATCCTCAAGCAAAGCCTGCTACTTCAAGAAACTGCAAAATGGACTTAATTATTTCAGGCTGACAAAGAATGAAATCAAAATAACAAAGCTTCAGCTGCAGAAGTTATTTTGATATCCGTTACTATGTTAGTGGCTGGTATTACCACAGCATCACAGCACAACAGTGGTGTTTCCTTTTGTGGTGCACAAGATGTTGCAGTAAAGTAGCTAGTGGTTAGCTGCAAGGCACAGATTTATAAGAAAGTTTTATTTGTGGAAAGTAAGAGTAGAAGTAAAAGAAAGTTTATTACTTTGAGACTGATTGCCAAAACTTTATTGGACTGATTAAAAAAAAAAAAAGTCTAGTCAGAAATCTCAAATCTTTAAGATACTGAGACAGAAGCAGAACATTTTCAACAGTAAAAAGCATGTCAACTTCTGATTGCGCAGTACGTATTTATGGGCTGCATCTCTTATGGGTTGCTTGTATTCCCCACAGGTTGCATGTCAGACCCTGGCAACAGATGAGATGCTGATACAGTGTGTGTGTGTGTGTGTGTGTGAAAGCAGATCAAGGGTAGAGAAACCATCTACGAGTTAGCAGTCAGGTTCAAGCAAGGTCCAGGTTTTTTCAGCACCTTCACTGAAGAACCAAGACGGGCTCACAGGTGCAGAGAAGACACAGGCCTACGTTGCATACGTTTATTTATTTGAGTGTTATTTACATTTCTTTGGTAATAATATTGCCAACAGAGCTATAAGCTACAGTCAAAGCCTGCAAATCAACTCCTAATAAATAGATATCTGTCTGACAGATATTCTGTCATTATCTAGTACTTTGCACTGCTAAAAGCTCATTGGACACAGAGTTCTAGTGCACAAATGGATCTTAGGGCATGTGGAATAATTACTTGCCGTGCTCTGATTGCTCTTGTTAAATACTTTTTGTAAAGATTTATAATAAAATTGAATGAATTTGAGTAAAGGATACAAGGGCCTGTCATCAGGCCCTTACATTGGAAGAAATTCTAGTATAAATCTCTCTTGACACTCACTGAAAAACAATGATTACGGCAATGTAACAGTATTTCATTGTAAATACAAGTTTTCGCTCCATGTTGCACAATGCAAAGGGATGTGGATTTTTCCAGACTGCCAGTTCTATCAGAGTGAGCCTTTAAAAGCCATTTCAACATCACAAGAGACTTCTAATCAAGGTAAATCTTTATGAAATATTTACAAATGTATTTACAGTATAGACTACTAATCAATCTACCTAAAAACAAGGACAAAGGTAAAAGACAGCATTACAAAACACTGAAGATCAAACACTCACGTGGCAGTCTGCATTAAACCCGTTAAAAGCTTCAGTGATCTCACTAAACAATTATACTGTCTTACCGCTTGAGAAATCTAACCCACTGGGGCTAAGTTGAGCCAACACCTTAAGGCTCCTTTAACAAAAGGAGCAGCATTACATATTATGTTGTAATATTCACACCTTTTCCAGCATCCAACACTGAAACTTGGCTTGCAGGCAAGCTCTATTAGCATATCATTACACCCCCTACTGTGAAGAGACGATAGCAGACCAGGAGGTTAATGTTGGCTCCTGTTTAGCCAAAAGCTCCACTCTAGTGTTCCAACAAGCCAATTTAACCGCCATGTTAGCGCATTAAGCTGGAGGCAGTGATAGTGTTTGCATAGCGTGTGCATGTGTAGAATCACAATGTATGAGCAGTCAGTCAGTGGGACTTTCAGTGGGAATTTCATACATTTTTAGTTTAGTATCATTTAATCAGAAACGACACTGAGCTTGGTGACCAAAGTCAAAGATTAGGTTATGCACCCCTAAACTTACCAGTCAGAGAAGCCTAGACAGGATAGCACAGTGTACATAGCTAATATCTTTGGAATGACTCAAATTACAGGAACTCTGGATGAAGAGTGGTGTCAACAGAAGCAGTTGTAGTAACTACATTCATGACAGTGTACACCAACAGTTCCTGTTCCCAGCTTCCTCCAGCATAACCAGTCATGCTCTGTTAAAATGTCTTTGCGAACTGGCGCTGTTTGTAGAAGAAACAATAAGAGGAGACATGTAGGCCAAGAAGTAGACTACATTGTGTCCCCATTTCCCTAAAGCTGGTCGTGTTACTGCAGCAATCATAGATGCAGAGAGATGATTTGTGAAACAAATAAATAAAAAAAAAAAAATCAAGATATAAAAAGTTGAAGTGTTTCTCAAAAGACTGCCCTATTGTGGCTCCTCTTTACACTTTCAGTAAGTTCTTGGAAAGCGTGACAGGTAGAAAATACATTCTGTTTCCATGTTTACCAAACACATACAAAACAATCAGTCTACAGATAATTCAAGCAAATCATTACAATTGTGTTCACTGGATTGAAACGTATATAACACAGGATTCTGAAACAGCCTGCACTGAATACGTCTAAGCCTTAAACAATCCAATAACCCATATATCTAATTTAAGAGGACAAGACATGATGATTAAGCTCCAACCTACCATAAGGAGCAAGTTTTCATCACCACTACGTCCAATTAAGATTTGAAAACAAACACAGTCTAATATGGGCCGCCCATGACAACACTCAAACCGGATTTCTGCGTAATTTGCACAACGTAAATCACCTATCACCCCAGAGATGTTTCATACTAGTACAAATAGCACAAGTTTTCTCATACAAATATCTCAAAGTACCAGTATGTGTTGATTTAGACCTTACGGTCTCTTCATTGGCACACATCTCTTTCAAACAGCATTGAATCCTGAGGCCATATGCCTGTTTGTCAGCCCACAGCAGGCATTGAGGCATGGTGGGTACTTTATCTGATCTGCTTGGGGGCTAAATAATGACACACCTTTGCTGAAGTGTCCATTTTCTGTTTACCTGTATAGTAAGCAAAAAACAGACACCCCAGTGCTTGACTTTTAGAACCAGCTAGTCAAACTGCTTGTTGTGTTGACACTGCGATAAGTGTCAATAACATATTACAGCTAGGAACGGTGCAAAGGCCATAGAAAAAAAAACCTGCATTTGTTTGGGGAAGTGAAAAAAAAAAGGTCACAACACAACAAGCACAGAAATTGAAAATAAAACAAATCACTCGGCCGTGCTTATTTAGACAACAGCCCTAAAGGGCTTCGAGAACTGCTTTTGGCTACAGTGGAGAAAGAGAAAATAGGTGTGACCGTTTAATTGGGCTGATGCGACAGATAACTGAGGGAAGCAGATAGGGTTTCATTCATGTGTCAGATTAGAGGGCTCTTTGTTACTGCCAGAGAGGGCAAAGCATGCCTGGAGAGAGGACAAGGATCGCCCTCACTCCCCTACCGCTTGTGTTATTGTGTGCAGCTGAAAGGATAGTTTGTGTGTTTGTTGCATTCCTGTCTACATCATATGCACGCTGGTAGGGAATTAAAAAGAGCTGCCATCTTGATCGTCAGGGTCCTTATTGATTTGATAAACCTTTATTCACCCGAATCAGAAAAACCTTGTCACATATAACCAAAACTGTCTCTGGGGCGAAATACCAATACATGTAAGTCAGACAATATGATTTTAAGGTCTTTAAAGTCATGGACAAAAAAAATTAAAGTGTTGTATTAAAACTTGTCTTATGGTTTGTAACATATCTCATTACCCAACTGCAACAAATCTTAATCTTAAAAGCAAAAATATCCCACATCCACTGATACCAAAACTCAAACTGGTGAATCGATCTAATGATTTTAAAATCTGATTTTCAAAATTCCAGAACATAACTACTTTGCATGATTCTTCCCTGCAATGGTGTGCAGGAAAGGTACTACGAAGACAGAGGAAAGAAACAGAGGAAGATGGAGTTTAGAACAATTAATTTTACTCACGACAGCCCATCTCAAAGGAGGATCCTCTGTGTCAGCATCAGTACGATCAGATGATAAAGTGGGCCAAGAACAACAACACACCATCTAACAAATGCCACGTGTGCTCAGCCAATGAACAACACCTTAAAATAATACTGAGCAAATGTGATAAAACAGATATTTTCTGTTTGACAGAAGTCAAAGAAAGCAACCCGTAGAATCCAGACCAAAGGAGAGTGTCCACTTTTTTCAGCACATTGCATAAGATATTTACAAACCTGCAAACATGCGAGGACTTCAGGTATAGTCTAAAATGCACTATATAGACAAAAGTATCCAGACACACCTCTTTGTCATTGAATGCAGGAGTGGGATGGGGCTGTTTTTCAGGGGCTGGGCCTCGGCCCCTTACTTCCAGTGAAGGCAAATCTTAATGCTTCAGCATGCCAAGACATTTTGGACAATGCTATGCTTCCAACTTTGTGACAGCAGTTTGGGGAAGGCTCCAGTGCCCCAGTGCACAAAGCAAAGTCCATAAAGACATGGTTGGATGAGTTTGGTGTGGAAGAACTTGACTGGCCCACAGAGAGCCCTGACGTCAACCCCATCCAACACCTTTGGGATGAACTGGAACAAAGATTGTGAGTCAGGCCTTTCTGTCCAACATCAGCACCTGATCTCACAAATGCTCTACTGCATGAACGTGCAAAAAATCCTACAGAAACAACCCAAAATCTTGTGGAAAGCCTTCCAAGGAGAGTGGAAGCTTTTATAGCTGCAAAGCTGTCTATGTATTTAGAAAGTGGTGTCATTAAAGTCCTTCTTGATGTAACGGTCAGGTATAGAGCAAGCGCAGCTTTGGTTTCCATTACTGTCCTCAAAGCCAGCAGCCAAACAGATGACCTTGTCTGCAGATAAAGCCAAAGTTACATTCCACACCACAAACTCACAGTCTCCTGTGTCACCTAACAGAGGAGCCGTGAGGCTTACGGTCAGACAGCTTTACATTAGTCAATGGTTAACAGAGTGCTCAAACACTCACTGCTCTACTCAGTGCAGAGCTGTACTGTAATGTTTCAGAGTGATAACAAAAGTTATGTTATCGCTTGTAGGTGCATCATGATTTATGTTTGAGATTGGTTATTTTGTTGCTGCCGTCAGCTGCTTGCTGTCTTTTAAAAAAAAGGACCAAACTGGAAGTCCAATACTGACAACAAATATTGGATATTCACGGAATTATTACTACCAGCATATACACTGCTCAGTTTCCATAGCAGACCGCATTGTCCTGCAACACTATGATGAAAAGGAGGTGACAGTGAAGCAGCTCTCGGTTGAGCTCATGATCATTTTTACTGTTCAATAAATGACGGTTCAAGTTCATCTAAAGATTATTCTCTCTGTGTATCATCACTCCACAGTTACAGGATTATCATAAGGATCCCAGTTTGTCCCTTCATTCACTGTGGAAATCTTAATTTCTGTTTCATCTATCATTAGAGCTGCCTCAATAAGTTCACTAATCAATTAGCTGATTGAAAGAAAGTAAGTTGCCAACTTTCATATTTGCTAATATATAATATATTTATATATTTAATATTTAATATATAATTTTGAGGAATTTTCAAGCAAAATGTCAAATGTTTGCTGGTTACAGCTTCCTAAAAGTGAGGATTTTTTGCCATTTTGGGCTTTGGGAAATTGCAATGACAATTTTTTTTTTTTTTTTTTTTTTGACATTTTATAAACTAGACATCAATTGTTTAATTGTGAAACTAATCAAAAGATTAACAAGCAATGAAAATAACAGGTCATGGGAGTACTATGTTGACTCTGCATAGCATGTACTTGAACCCCACCTCAGTGTCAACTGACAATTACATGAGTCAGTAACGTCAACCCAACTGAGACTTATCACCCCACTTTGCTGCTCCTTGCACCATTCAGCATCCTATTTTGGTTACTCATACCCCCAAAAAAAAACAAAGAAACAATGCAATGCTGTTTCCTGTGAAACTGTGGGCTGCCACTTACAGCACAGGAGCTCACACACGCTGAATGCATGTTACATGCCTTACAAATGAAGTGAAAGAGTGACAAGTGAGGAAAGCCAAACATTTACTAAGACCAAATTTCCCAGAATTTTTTCCTCAAGAGGTGGCAGATCAAACTAGGGCAAAAACACCAGTGACCATTGGACTTGACAGGCAGCCAAAAAAATAGGTCTCCAATGGCTCCTCTGGCTTGCTAGATTTTCAACTTTGCTTACCAATACTTTTTTGCTGTGCAAGAAGCTTACTGTATAATCAGTTTGTGTGATCTTGTGGGCTGGGAGCTGCTGCCCAGTATTTTATCTGAACCAATATGGATTTGTTCTTTTCGGTGCCACCAACTCAACAATGAGATCACAGTCATAAAAATCTGCACGGAGCTGTGAAGTAGGCCATTGATTCTCAGTGGGATTGGGAGTGGCCCTTTCACATTTCAGACATTATTAGTCCTTCAAAACAATGTATATTACGTATAAATATATATGTGCTTCATATATATGTACTACCAAATGCAGCCAGCCTTATGATGATATTTTGAAGAATAGTGTTTTCATTAAATGTTTTTTTTTTTTGTTTGCTGACATTAACCAAAGCTGGGATAAACAAGGTAAGTAATAAAACCTTAAAGGCCCTGCAAAACCACACAGGTGATTTCAATTACTCTGGCTAAATAGACTTCAGCTCAGGTTGAAAGTGGATGGAGCTCTGCTTTGTTGTTTATAAACGCAGGTCTAAGCAAACAACATAAATAATACCTGTGTGGGTGGACTAACAGTATGTTGGTGCTTTAATAAAACACAATTAAAAGCCACTGCAAAGAAAGTCAGGTTAACACTGAACTCTAACTTTCCACGCATTGTCCTTCTGCACAGCAAACACAGCAGATATATTAAGGGAGGCTGTGTGTAAACCTGCCATTTAATTTAATGGGCCACAGGGAAAAAGGAAACTCAAAAACATGTCATGTCTTGTGGTGCGATACTTCTGCACTAGCTCCGCTTCAGAAAAAGACCTCGAGTTTGTCAGCCAAGACAGGTAAGATCCAAGAAGACATGACAAGGCAGCCAGCATCTCTCAGGAGCAGAATATAACAGCAGGCTAACTGGTAACAGGTAACAGCTAACAGGTAATGTGTGGGTGCGTGTTCAGGACACACCACTTTTTAATTAAACCCATTATGGACACTCGTTTAAAAAGTAACTCTTAACTATTATAAAGGAGGAGGTGTAAATGGGGGTACAGCTCCTTTGACTAAAACAGACTATGAGATGCACTCTTCTTCCTCCTTCCATAGTGACTTGAGGCAAAAACAAAGACAGCATACTGGTTTGCTTTTTTTAAAAAAACAAACAAAGCATGTGAATCCTAGTGGTAATAAGCCGAGCCTAAAGTGTCACGAGTGTTCACAGCCACTGTTTTCTATTCATTTTGAGAAAACTATGCGGCATTTAACCAAGCACAGAGTGGCACTTGGGCGGTGAGAATGCTGTACATGAGATACTTAAAGAGAAGGGTCTGGCCTATATGGTAAATCATTTTATCACTCAAGTTGGGGGGGGGGGGGGTCGAACAGAGGATTGTGGACAGCATGAGAGATAGAGTGTGGAAGGGGCCGAGCATAATGAAATGCATTGTGCCACTTCTCAAATCTCTAAAGTGACACTGATCGTGCTACACATGGAGTCCCAGGCCAAGGAACACAGGCTGAGCTGCTGCACACTGATACTTCTGTCCAAAGACACGTCCGGCTGTCTTTCCAGCTCATTTGTGCAATAATAATGACTTTTTTCCTCAAAAGCAACGTGATCTTCCCTACAATCCGCCTGGCTAAATCTAAAGTCACCACTTGTATTGTTTTTCCGACTCTCATTAACGTAATTACAGACTGAAATTTTAAATACCCAGAGGCATCATCTCGTTTGTTGGCGTACAATAAGCTTGCAACTGACTGAAGAACCGAGTCACTGCGAAACAGCTCAGTGCTAGAGCTGAAACGATCAGCTGATACGTCGACAGAAAAGCTTCGAAAGCTGTTTTGATAATTCCATAATCGCTGGGTCCCAAAAAGATCTCGTGGCTGGTTCACTTTTATGTTTAGCAGGGCTACAGCCTGATGAGAGGAAGTACCGGTAGGTCTACTACAGTTTCATTTGCTTCCACTGTGGGGGTTGGTATTGGAGCAAATGTTCTGGCTTCAGACATGGAGGATGAGCCTCCCTTTTCTTTTAAAAAAAAAAAAAAAGACTCCATTGTGTTGCCACAGTGACAAAGCAGTTCTGCAGGTTCCACCTCCAGCTCTCCTCTCACCTAACCAGCCCAGCTCCAGCTGAGCACACTCTCTCCTTCACGCTAAACTTCCTTGTTACTGGCAGTTTCATTCATTCTCGAGCAGGAGCTGCAAAGCCATTTCAAACCTCCTGCAGCCAAAGGGCTGTCAGAGCTGCAGGCAGACAAAGCTGGATAAGTAAGGACTTTAGGGTGGCCAACAGGTAGTAGACAGATGAGGCGTACACGCTGCCTGACCTGAATACATCACAAAAAAAAAAAAAAAGGACCAGATGATTTGCCTCCAACAGCTTTTCAGCCGTGAAGATTCTTGTCACTTAGTCAAAAGCTGAGGAAAAGTGTGCGTTGTCTTGTAACGGGAATATAAATTAAGATGAGAAATATTGAGGAAATAAGAAATATTCTGAATGAGAACTGTAACCCAATATGCAAGGCTAAACAGAGTAGTTTTCGCACTGAAAACGCTGGGTGACCAAGCAATTAGATATTCAATAACTAAAGGATATACCATTTCAACTAAGGGCAAAGCGGACAATCAGAGCAACCGGTGAGAAAGGAAACTGTGACTGACAGTTTCCAGTGTTTGCCGCTCACCCTGAAGTCACAGTAAAACAATCGGTGCTCAAGTATTCTAATTAATCTCGTAAAGCACCGCGAAATCACCCACGCTTTTTTTAAATGCACATGAGAATGATGTCAGACTTTTCCAAACGTTTTAGTAGATGTCAGTACCGCACCGTGACAGGGCTATCTAAGGCCTATCCTGAGCTCTTCTAATCAGCTTACCAGGTTGAACGCCGTCTCCACAATGTCTCGGTTGGAAACTTCCCCAACTTCCACCAGGCCAGCAAGCACGGCAAATTTCATCCTTATCCCCCTGATAGGCACTCCGGGGTTGAGCGCCATGGCGCCCGATCTCCCGTCCTTTCCATCACCTGGCCGCGCAGCGCCCGCTGTCTCCTCGCTAGCCATTGCTAAAGAAGGAAGAACGGGACAGGTGGCGTTCACAGGTAAGGCACCTGTTCACCTCCAACGGTGACAGTGCAGCCGATGTCGGAGGAGAAAGAGGGATCTACCTCCCCTTCAGCTGAGTTGTTGACAGTCCACAGGCACACAAACAAAACGTTTTCCTCCCCATCCAAAACAGTTTGACGAATGAGCCTCGAAAGTGTCGCACGAACGGAGGGAATTCGTTAGCCGTTGACACCGCGATAGTGGAAATGTCACCGCTTCGCTCCTCAGTGAACTACTCCTTTCCCTCCTGGTCCGTAACTTGATAGCAGACGGGTGGATTAATGCTGTTAAAAGCCGTGCGGAGTAGTGCTGCAGGTAGCAGGGGGAGAAGCGAGTAAAGCAGAGCTCGCCCTTAACCCGGTTTTTCCTCTGGCCGGTCAAATGGCAAACGAGGATACGGCGACTTTAATATCTCCGTTCGGCAGTGGAAGTTGCTATTGTCACTTGAGTACGGACACTTGACAGGTAGCGCGCTCGGCAGAAGCAAAAACTCACAAACTGGTGCTGGCAAGTCCGTCAGCCGCTCCGGTGGAAGTAGGCGAAGGACGCAGGTCCACTCGGTCCTCCCCGGGAAACTCTACAGACTTGCTTATATGTCAGCGTTAACCCAGCTGCGCTGCATTCTCTTCCTGATTTACCCCGGTAGCTTCAGCTCGTCAGCGCCATGACAGTGTAGCCCTTGAGTTAGCGGAGCATGCGCAGTGGGGAGCTGAGTCTATTCAGCTCAATGGCAGGTGTGTGCCGCTCAGGTGACTGTCTTGCCCGACACCCAAAGGGTTCAGTCAAAGTCAGCAGCGTCTCCATTTGTATTCAGTTTCAGCGACTTACATTTCACCACCACCAAAGTGCATTTGTTCAAGTACTGGTGTTTGAGTACAACGTATAGGTACATGTACTCGAGTACTGATGCTACTTTATGAGAACACTACATTTCAGATTCCACATTAGGAAAAAAAGTCATGATTCTAAATGAAGAACTTGTAGAACTTAACTTATAATGGAGTGCTGTTACATTATGGTACTAATTCTACTCATGTAAAGAAAATTTCACCAAATTTCAGTTAGAAATTCAGCCTCCATTAGGCTGACGAGTTTATGATAAAGCAAGTCAAACTACTCAGAGTACTGCTTTCTGCCACTTACCAAATATCTTTTTATTCTGACTTTATAGTATTAGAGGATATTATATGAATTTAGAAAATTCTAGATCATTCAGCCACTGTAGATAAAATTACATCTCAGAATATACCAGATGACCGAATACCATAAATGAATACATTACTGTACCATACTATGAGCCCACAGAGCCAAACTTGCAATTCTTGCTACAATAGTCTAATATGTTGTACAAGCACTAAACACAAACACAAAGGAGAGCCGAAATGTATTTAGAACTTGGCTTTCCTGCAGCACAGCGGGCACATTGACAGATGTCTGTATCCCGCGGCAGTGGAAACCAAACACTAAAGCAAAGTGACAGCTCTGCTTTGCTTGCCTTTTCAGATTACCACCAACAGTCCATACCATGTGTGATGTTTACATAGCCGAATAGATGTCAGGTCCCAGTTTTATCCATGTCTATTACTGCATGAAATACAAATCAGCCCTAACCTGATAAGTTATAACAGGTCCACTCTATGTATTAAACAATGCCTGAATTTTCAAGTATTTGTCTTGTGCTTTGTCTGCTCATCCTGGTGAGTTCATATTTGCTCTGCAGAACGGATGAGCAACTGTGAGGGTTGTTGCCACAGAGGCAGCTGGCGTCACCGTCGCCACTGACCTCCTGGTAAAGTGTAGCTGAGCCCTCGGGGACCCTGGGAGTCATGGAAGCCAGCAGCACAGCCCATGAGACACAGGCCTCATCTCTGATGTAATGACCTGAAATCAGCAGGCTTGTTCACTGCAGCCCAGAGGTAGACCTTCTTAAATAAGGCTTTGAAAAGCTTTTCACTGACCTTTGAGTTGAACATGAACCGTACCTCATTGTTTTTTCTAACTGGGCTCTGTAGAGATAATGAGACATTTTGTGGCATATCAACGTTTTACTGCAATTATCTTTTGTTCTCCTTCTGCCATCTTGTCTGCACGTTTTACTATCTGAACAGTATAGGTTATTATTTCTGAAAATGAGTTAGTGTCAGAGACAACAGTTAAATCAATAAGCAATTAACAAGAGCTTTGCTTTCAGATGGAGAGAAAAGTACGAGATGACAAAAGAAAATTCCACACCTGTCATTAAAGCCAGATTCTTGATTGTGATGCTTGTTCAAACAACAAGATTTTAGATTGACTACAAAACAAAATTGCAAACATAAATGTATAAAAGGATGTAGAACCACAATATTGAGCCATAACCACATGTCTTAGGATTTCATAGTTTAAATTTTATTGGTAGCACCACATAGAGTAGTGATGGATAGTGTCTCTCCTGCATTGTCTTTGATTCTGTCTGATGTCAGATTTTTCCTCTCCAGTTTGCATTTTAATGATATTCTTGCCTGAAACTGCATTTATCAGAATTTAGTTACTTGTTTTGATACTAACATATAAATGTGATTACTTCACCAGTGCCTGGTCAACAGTCATTTAACAGCCTGAGGAAAAATAATGAACTAATGAACACAAGCACATTGTAATTTCCCAGTAATGGGACTAATAAAGGATTATCTTATCTTACTTTTTTTTTTTTTTTTTTTTTACTTTGCTTCTATTTTATCAGTTGTCAAAATCATCCCCTTTGTTGCTATACCAGTGTGGAAACACACCCAGACACACCTCAAGACTGGTTCTGCTTGTTCAGGGATGATCGTTTTTCTTTTATAATACAAGTATCACAACATCATTACTGGGTAGTTACAATACAAATAAAACACCATGTACAGCACTTACATATACATGATATGTATGGAAGCAAATAAATACTGTAACAGTTTGAATTTCGTGAAGAAATGAATAATACTGGATTTACATCGTTGAAATGTTCATTTTAATGATCATATTCATTGCCTTAAGGTAATGCAATGCGGTCTGCTGAAATCTGTGGTTAATTAATTCTTAATTTTGCATGATTTTTCATTTTTGTGTCTCATTTGTGTCTCATCAAACTTTAATTAATTTTAAAAAAGATGCAAATGTGGAGGAATTTGATTTAGGCTTGATTACTTATTCTTGGTGACTTATATTAGGCTATAACAAATCTGTGCAACTTGCTCCTACACATAAAATCACAAAGAGATTTTTCAAACTGAATAAAGTCTGCGTTATTTAAATAGTTTCAGATTCAGTAATGTCTTAATTCAACAATTAAAAAATTCGGTTGATTATAAAATTAAATTATTGTGGTATTTATTTGCTTCCATACACAACACAAAGAGGATAATTTACCCATTAAAGCTTATTCCATGACGTTATTAGATGAAATATTAGCCTCTCACCAACAGAGGGCGCCAAGAGAAGTTACAAGGACTCGCGAGATAAGACAAATCTCACAACCTCGGTCAGTCTCTTTATTTCTCGCGGGATTTCGAATTTCCTCCTCTTTCACTCCCTGTAGCCAACATGGCAGTCGGCAAGAATAAGAGGCTGACCAAAGGCGGCAAGAAAGGTGCCAAAAAGAAGATGTAAGTAGCAAATTCACTCATTGTTACTCGAAAGAGGCTTTGCATTTTTCAATAATGTCAAATGTGTTTAAGAAATGTGAAGGATGAAGATGATTTTAAATAGATGTTACAGGGCGAGTACTAGTCTCGTCGTCGCCGGCCTCTGCTGCGCTGGATGAAGTTGTAGCATGCCGTGTTCCTGTGTTAGTTCGTTACAATTTATTTATGTTTATCATATTTGTCTCTTGGGTTTCTAGGAGGTCTGCCTATGGAAACCTAAAAAAACACCAGTTTGGCCACATACATACTACCAGTGACTATTTGCGATAGGCTACCAAATGTTAGCATGGACTTAGCCGAGCTTACCTATCAACATGGCAGTCAAATGCGACAGTTAATTGATTACAAATGAGGATAACCGTAGTTGCACCGGGCTACTGGAGTGGCTGAATTGTATGGTAAAGTCGTTTGGGAAATCATTGACATTGAATTGCTGGAGCTAAGTTATCCGTGTTGTTCTCTGGTCTGATTAGTGTGCGCTGGAGTGCGTGCTTAGTCGGCTTGCTAGCCGACGTAAGGTCGTAAGCCCACTGTCCAGTCCCGTCTGGATTATGATTTGTATAGAGTGGATTATCATTTCTACTTGTTCTCATGCAGTGTGGACCCTTTTTCCAAGAAGGACTGGTATGATGTCAAGGCACCAGCCATGTTCAACATCCGCAATCTTGGCAAGACCTTGGTCACCAGGACTCAGGGAACCAGTAAGTTTGAAAAGTGATCATTTGCATTAATACTGCATTGCATTAATAGAACTGTCCCACACATTACTGTCATTGTGTAAAGACCTTGTCCGTGAGGGATGATTGAGATGATAGTCAAACTTACGGATGAAACTTTAGATGCTGTTTAAAAACCTAATAAGTGGCAACTATGTGGATAGCCTTCGTTTTGTAGTGGTGATATAGGATAGTGTTTCAGTCCCAAATGGTGGTTGCTGATTATTTCTCAGAAAGTCATATCCCAAATACTCAGGTTCCACATGTTCCAAAGATTGCAGTTACGTTAATCTGTACATGTGCTTCATTTCTAACTTGTATGCATCATCCTGCAACCACCTAGGAATCGCCTCAGATGGTCTTAAGGGACGTGTGTTTGAGGTGAGCCTCGCTGACCTGCAGAACGACGAGGTGGCCTTCCGCAAGTTCAAGCTCATCACTGAGGATGTTCAGGGCAAGAACTGCCTCACCAACTTTCACGGCATGGACCTGACCCGCGACAAGATGTGCTCCATGGTCAAGAAGTGGCAGGTAATGATGAAAGGGTGTTCTGTGTCTGCCTCAAAATTTAACTGTAGCCATTATGTGTTGAGGCAACAATACCAAATCAGTACTTGCATGATCCTTATTAGACTTCAAACGTTGGTTGTTACCTAGTCCTGTTTTAGAAGTTTATTATTCCACAACATTTATAATTAATCATCAGGTTTATGTGCCTTATTTAGTAAATGTTACAGATCAAGATAATCTGGTTTGAGGATCAGTGGCAATGTTTGGTTGAAACTAAAAGGTCAGGTGTTTGAATTTTTAGGCTGGCTGCTTTTATTTGCTTAATTAACTACTTTAGTGGTACCAGAAGTAAACTGGTACAGAAGAGCCTCTAAATGCAACTGAAGAGACCTTACTAGAAAAAAAGAACAGAGGGTTGAGCTTTCTTTGGGGGCAAAACAGGCATGAAAATTAATTGTATGATTTGTCCTGTACTCATGTGGCATTTGTGTATTACGGAGATCAGTAGCAAACCTCCTGAGGAGTTTTTACATTTGTTAGAAGCAAAGCAAAAAGGCTTCAGTTAGACTCCATGTTGCATTTCTTTTTTCAGTAGTCTTATAATTTCCTCCCTGCCCCTGCAGGAGCAGTGCTGCCTTGAGTTTAGGAGCATTTTGTACTCCTGAACAGCTAGGGTATCTTTATATTGAGCTCTATGAAGCTCTAGAAAAGAAGTGAAGTTGGTGTTTGGGTCGTTTTTTCCCCACACTTTTCAAATAATACTATGAAGCATTTGGATTAAAGTTTCAAATGTATTTTTGCTCACCAGACATACTGCTTATGGTTACTGACTCGATATGTATCTTGGTTGCAAAAGGTCATGCTGTTCATCCTCTCGTAATGTAAAGACATTTTGCTTGTTTTATTTACAAAGCTTTTAAATAAGTGAATCTCGCAAACACCAAGTAAACAGACCTGCCATCTGGTTATGAGAGTGTATCTTATGTGAAGAAGGAAATAGATGGCAGGTGCAAGGAATGTGAGCATGATGAGTTAGATTACCACGCTGTTTGGAATATAGGTACTGTCACAAATGGAAAGATGACAGGTTGAAACTGTTGTGGGGTGAAATCCTCACTGCGACATCTAATCAGGATTGATCTGTCTTCATTCAGACCATGATTGAAGCCCATGTGGATGTGAAGACCACCGATGGCTACCTTCTGCGTCTGTTCTGCGTGGGTTTCACAAAGAAGCGCACCAACCAGATCAGAAAGACCTCCTATGCCCAGCACCAGCAGGTCCGCCAGATCCGCAAGAAGATGATGGAGATCATGACCCGTGAGGTTCAGACCAATGACCTGAAGGAAGTCGTCAACAAGCTGTAAGTCAAGAACAGTTTCTCCTGCAGAAATTAATCATCATTTGGTCAAAGTATATTTTAAGTAGTATATAAGTTAAGTATATAGCTTAAGTTCAATATTCAGAGAAATTTTTAGCACCTCAAGACCTTGAATCTTTTCAGGGAAAATGCTTGTATGGCTGGGACAAGCATGTGAAGGGTTATGCCCATCTGACAAGTTGCTTTTGTGTGACCCAATGACAAGAATCATGACATTTGAATCTGCAGCTTGTTTAAGGTCACAAAGTACACTGTCTCACAGAATTGTTTAATATTACAAGAGCACCAGACAAACACCTAGCCTGTCATGTTTTTAAAAATGAGACCTCTTTTAGCCACATGTACATCTGGCTTTGCTCCCATCTTCTGTTTTTCATGGTGGCTGGCATCCACAAGTTTGCATTACTTCCCTCTGTTGGCCTGTGCCTTGCCAGTGACAAGGTGCAAGACAGAAATGTTCCTGGATGTAGCTGTGTGTGTGTGTGTGTGTGAATAGGGAAAATCACAATGTCTGAAAGGCGATTTCCGTAATTTATTGGAAACTTTTTTTATTTAAATGCTGTAGTGTTAATTGTGATTACCCTTTGCAGTAATGGGTTGTGTGTTGTTGTTACAGGATCCCCGACAGCGTTGGTAAGGATATTGAGAAGGCCTGCCAGTCCATCTACCCTCTACATGACGTCTACGTCCGCAAGGTCAAGATGCTTAAGAAGCCCAAGTTTGAATGTAAGTGATGCACAGCTGAGACACTGGCTATACCAGTGGATTTTTAAGCTTTCAACCTGTGGAAACACGTGATGACAAACTGTTTCGGTCCCAGATGATCGCCTGATTACCCATTGAGATCAGCTGATGTTCCCTCACATGAGGGGAAAAAACATTGTTTTCGGTTATTGTGGAGAGATGACAAAAAAAAAAGCTGTTTGTTCTGTTGCAGTGGGCAAACTGATGGAGCTCCATGGTGAGGGCGGCGCTGGCAGTGCTGCAAAGGCAACCGGTGATGACGCTGGAGCCAAGGTGGAGAGGGCTGATGGCTATGAGCCCCCCATCCAGGAGACAGTCTAAAACATCCTGACAGATTTAATAAAAAATGTAAATGACCAACAGACTTTTTTTTCCTTTCTTTTTTGTCTTGTGCATATAGTAATAGAACACAACCGAAACCTGTACAAGCAGTGAAATCAAATCCAAAAGTTGAGGCTGCAGAATGAAAGATGCGTGTGCCAGTTTTAGTAGAGGCTCATGTGGCCATGAGACATAATCTGTGCCAACTGTTCCATATCGAGTGATTTTTGATTTATCCAGTACATTAGTTTGAATTCCATAAAACGAGTTTTGCATTATAGTAAATTTTATGTAGCACTTTTGAAAATGGAAATTACAAGTGATTTGGGAGATGGCAAAATGAGGCAAAGGTAAAGACTTAGAACAGCGGCAATTAGAGGTGGTCACATTCATGGCAATCTCCATTACTCCATTACTTGAACAGAAATCTAGAAATGAGTGGCTAAAATGGTACAAATACTTAATCTGGTATCAATATTTTTGTTCCCTTTTAAGTTGTCTGACCTTTATTTGAATTGAATGGAATGTAAGCGACAAACCCAGTTATGAAGGAAAAGTCATAAGGTATTAACTTTGGACAGGAAAATGAGAAACCACTAGGTGGCACAAATGCACAGGCAGTGAAGAATCCTGAACTGCATGTAATACCCTGTGTGTATTGAAAATGTCAGCCGGCTTTACTCTGATATTTATTAATAACCACAAGAAATTATTCAATAAACATTTAATTTTAAGTTAATGCAGCAGGTAAAAAGAAAAAAAAAGTTGAAATACTGTGTTCCAGTTTAAGAGTTCTCTTTAGACTTTTACTGGTGAAAACCTCGGGTCGCTCAGATCTCATCTCAGGCCCAGGAGCGTCCAGCAGTGTCTTCTTGTAGTGAAGGCAACATGGTTTTAGGTTAGTACTTGCACATAGTTTTTAGGTACCAGGGCCCGCTTTCCTCTCAAATCCCCCAGGTACCATTCTTCATCAACAGACTCCAGACCGGTTATAATATCTCCAACCTGAGAGAGATGGAGTGAGAGGGTGACTCAATGGCAATGCTCTCAGTAGGTATTTGTATCTTAACTTGTGCATTAGGGACAACAATATCGCTATACCTGCAGAGAGAGCTCCTCATCACAGTCTGATGTGAACTCATACATGGCCCTGGCTCTGCCCCCAACAGCAGCTATCTTCTGCTGGTCAACAGATGACTGCTGGCCTGCTGAAAGGGACATACACTGAATTAACGTATCAGTGAAACTGCCCATGTGTCGATTAATTATTTGTTTCAGAATCAGAATTCCTTTATTTATCCCCGAAGGGAAATTCCTTTCGTACAGACATTGCACTTGCAGTTTTCCTGACCGAGAAAGAAAAGTGAAAGATATAAAAATAGGATAAACAAAAGCAAGATAAGTCTAAATCTAAAAATACAGGTACGGGTTCTTATTCTTATAGCTTAATAGTGACTATTTGGTGCTTTAGACTGAATATCTTTGTTTGACTAGAGTAATTTGAAGATATCACCCTGGGCTTTCTTAGAATTGTGAAAGGCACCTTTAATAGATGAATAAGGTCTTGAGCATTTGAATCAATAGTGAAAATATCCACTGCTGGCAATCACACTGCCAGTGATAATAGTTTGTCACTGTTAGATGCAAAAGTACACTTGATTTGCCCCACAAATCAATTACTTGAAGAATGTGTGACAAATTTTCTCTCACATTTGTGAGCAATTTAAGACCTTCTCAACCAACCACATGGTAGCACCAAGACACTCTCTAATGCGCTTGTCTATATTGACACCAGATCGGAAGTACAGTACTTAGGCAGTCATTTTGTCGCATCGTCAACATACCGATGCTGTGAGAACTTCATACCTGTGCAGCTCTCAACAAAAGCAATGGGGAATATGCCCTCTCTGCCGCCGAGCCTGCCGCGGCTCCACTCAGCATTAATGTGCTGGCTGATCAGGATGCAGTCGCCCTGTTGAAAGGACAGGTCGCCCTCCGAATTGCCAGCAAAGTCATACAGAGCCACCACCCACTCCACGCCAGACTGAGATGCCTGCAGAATCACCAGGGCAAGAGATAAAGGCAGACAGATGGTATAGGTATTGGTAAAACGAACACCATTCACCGTATTCAAATGGAACAAGCCTTTATCTGTGATTTTTTTCTTTTCTTTTTTTGGTTGGTTGGTTCTTGTTATTTATTTATTTATTTATTTATTTTACCTGAGAAGGTTTGGCAACCTCAGGGTGTGTACTTGGAGAAGTAACCATGCCTGTGGGGGGAAAACAGGTTACTAACAATTAAACCCATACATCATCCATCAGCCATTAACAATTTGTTGGGTTTCGTGACCTACTAGTTTTCGTGTTCTACCACTACGTTTAATATGAGAGGAGTTGCAAGCTGACAAAATAAATATACAAATTCAGTATTTACAGGACTTCAGAATTTCATTCAAAAGCCTTCATGATGGGAAATATAACTATAATGTGTTTTGCTAATTTCCTAATATTGGACAAATTACAGACATAAAGTTCTGGGACACTTATTTTAGTTAGTATAGTTTGTTGTGGTGAAGTACTTAATGGTTCCATAAAGAAATCTACAGAAAATAACAGCTAACTGAATAAATAAAAAAGTAAATTAACTTTTTATAAAAATTTGGGGGGATTGGACTTTAATTAAGGATCTCAGTATTTACACTAAACTCACCCCTTTGGATCTTGTTGCTTGAATGTGTCCAGAATTCAGGTTCATTTTTGTTAAGATGCCTTTTGTAAACAGCTATTTAATTAAATATAAACAGAAGCACAGATTCCTGACATGCCATCGAGCGAGATGTCAGCCAACATGAAGGGATAAAGGCTTTCCGCTGATAGACACAGTTGCTGTTCTGTTTTTATTTGAGGATCAAGCGGATGATATGTTGGTGTAATGTAAATATTCCCATTTAAGACATTGGCAAACTGAATTTCAATTAATTACTGGCCAAACAAGGGCATGGAGTAAAGAATGAGTGGATTTAGTGCTGGTGCTTCCATGTAATCTTACCAGGCAATGCTATCTTGTTGACCTGTGTCTGCTGTTGAATCAGAGGTGGAGGCAGATCTTCAATGACCTCCACAAAGTTAAGAGGGAAGATACCAGTAGAGATGCCAATCTGTCCTCGAGCCCAGTCCTGTCCAACGTACGCCTTCAGCTGGATCACATCCCCCTCAGAGAACGTCAGCTCATCACTGTGCTCCCCCTCGAAGTCGAATCTCGCCACGCATCTTGGACCACTTTAGGGGAGTCAGCAACATTTGAAACATCAGGCTAGTTCATCAGCGCAGTGTGTAAACACTGGTGCAAACAATTATGCGGTATAAACAGTACCTGACTGTAGCAGGTGGCGGCTTCACTTTCCGTTCAGGGAGGGGTTTTGGTGAATTTGACTGGAATGATAATGAAATTGTTAAATTCAGTGAATCTTCAATCATAGTAAACATTTTGAAATGACACAAAGATGTGATCTCTGCTTACCAGGACTTTGACATAATTGATGGGAAAGAAACCAGTAGCTCCCCGACAGGTGCCCTTGTACCACTCACTATCCACCTGCTCCACCATGGTCACAACATCTCCAGCTCTCAGACCGAGTTCTCCTGGACCCACTGTGTGTGTAGGACACATCACCAATTTCATAGCTGTGTATTATGGATCTGTATAACAGTTAAAGCCTAGCATACAGATGGGAATCAGCCTGGTTCTCTCTGAAGTGCAAGAATATCACTAATGTTTGTGTTTGAGTTTGCATATGAATAAAGAAATGAGACTCAACATGTTAGCTAGCTTCAGGGGTGTTTCTAGATGTATTTTTAAATTTTGGACAGAGCTGTTAGCTACTTCCTCCTATTTGTGGTTGTAGCACAGGACAAAGCTAGCCTAGCTCTCTCCCAAAGATGAAAAATACTCGTGAAAATTGTACTTCTTTTGTGTTCTGTATGTAGTTTGTTTAGTCAATGTATATAAATCCTGTCGTACACAAGTTATTTTTCCAAAATGTCAAACTATTCTTTTAATATATTGTCTTATTTTATTGTGAGTATTAGCAGCCGTTTGGTTATAAAAAAAAAAAAAAAAAAAGATGTGTCACCTGGAATGAAGTCGTGTAAGGCCTGCACCTTCAGCCCATAACCAGCTAAACTTGAACCAGTCGGACTGGCACCCTAAAAGGCAGAAGAAACTTAGCAGTGAATGTATCACAGCCCATTGGGCACAAAGGCGCAAGAAGCCTCAGGTATTTTAGGCACGTAGGTATGCTCATAAATAAGAACAAGTTACCTGTGGTGGGGACGCGTTTGAGACGGAGTCGAGAGGAGTTATGACCTTAATGTGAGACTTGCGGACTCTGCCTCTCGAATCTCCAACTTGGCACTCAAATGTATTGCGGTCAATCTCCTCCAGCAGCAGAAGCACTTCATTCTTCTATTTAAAAGGCCAACACAGATATTCTCTGTCACCGAGTCAACTTTGTACATCCAGCTCTTTTAGAAATCTTGTGGAATTGAGACTAACATCTCACTTTTATATAAAAGTAATATGTGAGCTAGTAAAAGATAGCTTAGACACCTGAAATGTCAGTTCTCCTGTATTAGCCCCATTGTAGTCCACGGCAGCAATCCCATGAGAAAGCTGAAGCTGGTGAAAGAAAGCAAAAGTAAAACATCTGCTCATCAAACGGTACTTAAAACATGATTACAACAGTGGGATCTCACTCACAGTGTATTTGTTGTAGAGACGGTGGCCTGGGTTGGGCCTTGGAGGTAAGACAGGTCCTTTCCTGTGGGGCTTTTGTGCCTGGGGCTTCGGTGTAGCTTCCTGTGGTGCTGACTGGGATCGACCTGTGGACTGAAGGTTGGGTGGGGGAGGTCTTCCTGGGCCTGTTTTGGCTGGAGGTGGGCGAGGTGGAAGGGTTTTGCTTGTACTCAGCCTCCTGAAGTGAAACACCATCATCAAGTTGAGCAAGCTTTTTACAAAGTGTTCTAAAGTGTACCACGTTTAAATGTTACTGCTAGATGTGCTTTTCTTTTGACTCACCGAGGTGGCAGTGATAACTCTGGCCCAGACTGGAAAGAATCCTGGAGGAGAATCCAATTGTGAAATTTTATTAGGACTAAAACAAATGAACACACCGCACATGGTATTGGAAACCATGGAAACCAGGCTGCAACACATAGCATTCATCCACAGCTAGCTTCAGCTCAACAGCAGGCAATGTGCTCACGGGGCTACAATAGCGTCTTTGTTTGTGCAAAGCCGAGGAAATGAAGCAGGTAAGCCACACAGCTGACAGACAAGATAAACCTGATTGAGGAAGATTTTCTGGGCACAAAATGCACCACGGCATAGTTTAAAAGTGAGCAAGTTTAGAAAGGAGAAGGCCCTCTGTATGCACAGTAGTAAGAAAGAGGTAGACAACACAAGTTTATTCTCCTTCCTGCTCATTTTTAAATTGCTCAGGTTAATGCAAATCTTACCTGATGGGGGAGGATGGGTATCAGGCTTTGTCTGTGGTTGGTTGAGGTGCTTAGGTTGCCTACGGGCTTCTGAGGCGGAAGAGGAGGGGGGCCGTCCTGAAAATGATCTGACACTGTGAAGAGAGCTGCCTTTACTACAACATACTGAAAACCTGTACCAATATGTTTTGTATCGTTTTAAAAATAGAAACACGTGTATAATATTAAAAACACCAATAAACTATGAAATACAATGTTTGGACTCACATGAACCAGTTCTGCTGGGGACCCTGATGGTGGTTGGTCTCCGTGATACACTTTGTCTGGTGAAAGAGCCTCCATTGCTGTCTGCATTGTGCAGAGGTTTGACTGGGATGTGATCTGAATAAAGTTATTTCAGTTTCAGTTATTTACTTTGATTGCTGTGCAGTACTCTATAACATTGAAAGGTTACTTATAAATTATGGTTTAATGTTCTAAGAAAACAGCTGATTACTCAACAGATTACTCTATGGTGTAACTATTGACTATGCTGCATAGCTACAGAGCAGTAAGAACAGAACAGTCTCACAAAATTTACAGTTTAACATAAAACGCGACTCACTTGATGGATTGTCCACATACTCATTCTCTTTGAACATGGACGCTGAGTTGTGGTTGTTTATATTAAGGTTCAGTTTCAGGGGTTCCTTAAAAGGCTTCACCGGAGGTGTTGGTGGAACTGGTGGAGGTTCCTCTTCATAGATGCTGTTAGCTCTGGTCAGCACAGAAGGACGTGATCTGTTTGGGATGACTGCCCTGTTGTTTAAAGCTTCTAGTTCGTCTTTTATGGACAGTCCCACAGGTTTCTTAGGAGGCTGAGGTCTGGTGGCTGATATAAGGTTTGTAGATGAGACACCCTGGAAGTCATCGTCTATACTGTGGCTAAACTGAGGTTTAAGAGCTGCAGAAGGTTTAGCAGCAACTGGGGGTTTGTTGATGGCCTTCCTAGGTCGAGGTTCGGGTTTGACTGGTTCAGTTGCCTCAGCCTGACTCTCAAAGGCCTGGATCCTGGCCCGGATGTTGCGTTGACTGTGGCTAGCGCTCATCTCGCCACCAGCATTTTCACCTTGTAAGGTCTCGTCTGTTTGTTCTACAGTGTCGCTGTTGTTCTCACGCTTGTTATCTGCATTAAATATCTCCAATAACTCCTTTAAATACTTACTCGATGAAACCTCTTCTGGATCAGAGTGACTGTTGTCACAATTTTCACTGAGCCTGACCAAAGTCTGAATTTTGACCTCTTCTGTAACTGCCTGCTTTCGGGCTTTTGTACGAGGAAGAGGAACGGGCCGTTGATTGTGTTCTGAATCTGAAGTAGAGGTAGTAGTTTCAGCAGCAGTGGTAGAAAGGTTTGCTGTAGGAATATCCCAGTGTACAGTGACAGATCTGGTGCATGTATGAGAGAAATCTGCTTGATTGGTTTGCTTTACTTCCGACTTGGGGTCACTTTGCTCCTCAGAGCTTGTGGGTGGTGCAGTATTTGTTGCAACCTCCTCATCGGTGGGTTCAGTGGCAGGTTCTCTTTTCACTGGTTTCAGAAGCGCTGGCCTTGGTGGTTTTTGTGGCCTTTTACCTGGAACGAGACGTGACCATCATGGAAGAATAATCACGTGTAGAAGCAGAGATAGACTGAAACTTAAAACTGGCAGTTCAGTAGACCTTTACACCATCACCACTGATTCTCGTGCCTTACCAGCTGGTCTTTTCTGCACTGACTGCGGGGCAACGGTGGAGGCGTCTTCCCTCACAGGGTCAGTCTGCGTGGCACTTGTGGCGGTGCAGGTGGTCCGGCGGGGGGCTGCAGTGGGCTTGACAATATGCTCTTCCTGGGTCTTCTCTTGAATCACCTGGTCATAGGATGGTGGGGGCTAAGTCATGAAAAAGAGAAGCATTCACACATCCAGGATATTTTATTTATTCATGTGCTGTATATTAAATTAGGATTTATTTTTTAAGGTAATGAAGGGGGTTTACATTCTGCAATTAAGATCCAGTATTTTTAGATTTAATATATTGAAATTACAATAATAATCATAATAGAATAAAAATGTCACAGTTGGTGTCTGCATTTTCTTTGAGATTCTGGCTATACCTCTGCTTAAAACTGCAAAAACTTGCTCAGTTTGTTTTCAGTGTATTCATACGCGGACAACAAATTCATAAAACACCTAATTTAGATCAAAATTGATTAGGTCTACCTGGGAAACAGCCTGTATGCCTGTTGACCAGCCTTTCTGAGGAGGAAGGGGAGGAGGGAAAACCACAGAGGGTCCTGAGAACCAGCTGTTACTGGCCAGAGGTTCTGCTGAGACGATGGTGATCTCTGGTCGCCTGGAACAAAAACCACAGCCTATACTGTATATCAAGGGCACCAATTCAGAACACCAGCATACACATGGTTACAGATGATTGGCTTTCTGCTTTGTTTGCATTACCTTCTTTCTCTGGTGTGATCACTCTGGGAGTTTGTTCTTGCTGAAAGGAGAAGAATCATAATTATGTTAATTATTTCTCACCTTTTTTCACATTTCAAAAGACTTCGATCTAAAAGACAACTTTACATTGTGTTTTCTGTTTTCTCAAAAAAAAATTATATAAATGATTGCATATTTTATATAATTATAATGAACAAAAAATTTTTTAAGCATGCTAATAACTCTCCCTTATAAATCTTTCATTTTAAACAAAAGACTAATTCAGGATGTGTTGCTTAAATGTGACCTGCAATTGTCACTGAAATGTCACTTTTTCTCACACAAACTCACTTCGTTTGATAGCAGCTCGTATAGAAGACAGCGGTCCTTGGCTGAGGGAAAAAAAAAAAAAAGCACAACAGGATTTATCACTAAGGTGTGGGTCTCACACAAACCAGCAGGTTCATACCTGTGTGGTGACTCAACTGTTAAAGAACAAAATCTCTTCAGTCACACCTGGCCTACACCACACAATACGCTCAATCCACACTGGTATACTGCTGTTGTAAAGCGAAGCAGAGAAATAGGATTTGAAGTATATGACTTTAAACTAAAAAAATGACATAAAGAAAACAGGAGAATGTTTAATAAAAGAGCTTCATGGTGTAAAAAGAACAAAAAATTAAAGTAACAGGAAATACAAAACAGGCTAAAACAATAAAAAGAGAAGGAGATTCTAAAATGTCAAAGGAGTCATAATACACAGTGCATTTTCTGTATTCTATGTAATTGCTGAAGGGACGAATTATTGCTTTCTGAGATGTAAACACAGAATAGGAGTGGCACATGTGAATGGAAGCAGATGGAGATATTTTTGACTCAGCTTAATATAGGAAGAGCTCAAAGCTGCTAGTTCAGATAATTATGGTTTAAATAAGGCAAGAACAGCAACAAGGCTTTCGCCAGGCAAATTTTATCATTTCTGCATTACAATACTCAACAAAGTGATGGTTTTTCAAATCAAAAATATTTCTAAAATTTAAAAAAAAACTGAAGTCTCGCCACAGGTTTGTACCACAAAACGTGCTGCAAAGAGTGATGACTTCCAGATTTACACGAATGAACAAATTTAACCACCCGTTAAAGTGCTGTTCATGGTCTCGGCTGAAAACCGCCTACCGTACATCAACGCGGTGCCCTGTAGACGGTACCACTTCCAGGTAAACACAGGACAAACAGCTGCTCCTCTACACATCACCCTCTCTCACCGCGGGAGCCGAACGTTTGACACAGCGTGACGTTTACTCCTCAGTGGTGAAGGTTCTGATCACACCGGAACATTAAGGTCCCTCGTGTTTGTGCTTTTCTCACTTAAAAGTGTAGAGATTAAACAACTGCGTGCTAACAGCCTCTTTACCAAAGCTGTGGTGAATTCTCTTGACAGCAGAGGCAGGCTCATCATTAATGCATATCGTGCTTATTAAGGAACGACTGCAGGAGGGTGATGCAAACTCTCTTGGGCAAAGACTAGTTGCCTCTCCCCGCCCCGGTCCTGATAACACGTGATTTATTTAATCCTTATATTTGCCAAGCTGCAAACAAGGATATTAAGGATAAAAACATCCTGTGGACTCTTAAACTGTGTTTTAAATTATTTTCTCTGTCAGTTCTTCAAGTGTAAGTGAGGAAGCTTTACTTTGCTTAATGTAAACAACAACAACAACAAAATCCAGGGTGACCCATTTGTATCCCACAGTGACCTTCTGTCAGTCAGTCAGTGAGAAGAGATCAGTGTATTGTTTGGTCCATTCACAACCTCGCCATCAGCAGATCTGACTGTTAAAGGCGCAGGGCCCTGTTCCCAGCAACACATATGGTTCACTGATGGTGAGTCAACAGCTTTTAGTAGTAATCCAAAAAAAAAAGAACAAAAAAGACATACCAAGAATTTAAATGATCTGGCTTGGTTCTTTCAGGATGATCTGCAGAGAAAAAGAGACAACAGAGGTTTAAAATGTGTAGCAACAAAGATAACATCCCAGAACTCACAGCATTAATGGAATGAAGATTTATGTCATTTACATGTCATATCTGTAATACAAGTGGGTTATAGGGATAAAATCCTCTGTATCAATATAATGCATATCCTGATAGAGTATAAAGTCTAATTGGGAAACTGTTAAGAGATAGGATCATCAAAAGGGAATGACTGTTTTGTCTGATTCAGTGGGTAGCTGACAAATCAGTCACACTCAACCAATCCTTTTCACTGATTTGCTACATTACTCACAATGGCCCAATACACAGAAATATTCAGGTAAGTACCACCATGGTTTTATTTTGTCTCAGGGTATATATTGTTCTCTGTTTGGACCAGGACAGTAGGATGATTTTCACTGTTTTGACTCCACTCAGGTGCACTGGCTTTAAAATGAAACAACATCTATACGATTAAAGCGCCGTCTTTCAGCTAGAAAGGTGTTGGAAGGTGTTCACATCCATACTGAATGAACAAGGATTTGTAACACTTTCAGAGGAATATACAGTCCCTTGATTTTAGATAACTGCAGCACAATGATGGTTTCAAATATCATCCCCTGAATGAAAAAAGCTCCTGAAAAAAAGCAAGAAGTGAAGAAGATCGTGCCATGCAGGATTGGCAAAGGGATGATATCACGTCTACTGCCGTCTATGGGCTCAGAAATGCAACATACAAATACAATAACTCTGACTATATTTTAATACACCCCATAAACACAAGTGTCAGAACTTAACAGCAGCAGTCATCAGTGTGGTAGTCAGTGTATGAAGCATCATGATGATAACCAGACTGAATCAGTAAAGTCAGAGTGACACAGAAATATCTATAAACACTTTTCTAACATTAGTCAGCTAAGATACCAGTCAAAGCAGGCAAAACCTGTAGCCTGGGAATGAATTTAAGGAACTATGTAACCCTTAACCAGCAGGAGCAGCAACTAAAATCTTGATGAACTGGTTAGTGTGTTAAGTGTGCTGGTGTTTCCAAATATAAAGACACAATGATAACCAGAATGAATTCACTTGTTTCTACATTTGACATCTAATATACATATATAGACATAATTCAAATACAGTGGATTGACAGACTAAACTATTTTAGGAGTATAAGTGAAACATCGCTGAACAACAATTCTTATACAGAATTCCTAAAGAGAGCGGCAGTACTGTCAAAAGAACTTCAAGAGATCTGAGGTACGTCATTTTAAAGGAAACTAATGAAGTTCAGTATACTCAGGCAAAAGTGAAAGGAAGCGAGCAATCTCCAGGTTATGGTTTTATTATTTCCTGAGGTCTGCTGTTTGGCAGTGACCTGGATTTGCTTTCTCACTCAAACAACAAGCAATAAAAGCAGCCAAAAGTAGATTTCACATCCAAGTTCAATAGTTAACCGCAAGACTGAGGAGCAATATCAGTAATGCAAACAATCTAATCTAAGGTAGTTTGTTTCCTCATATTTCAGAAGGATCCTGGAGAAAAAAAACTACAGGCTATGGTTTAAGTCACCATTATTGTTAAAGCCTTTAGCCTGAAACCACGACCTCGTTTGCAGTCAGATCCACCTGTCGCACCTGTTACTTGTTATCCATTAGTGCCACAGTGCTCCCACCTCAGGTTACACTTCAACAACCTGTGGAGCTAGCTCCAGTGTCTACTTTCACTTAGTGAGAAAAAAACATGTTTTCAGCAAGTCAGACAAAGTATCAAACCCTTATTTCACATACACAAACACCACCATTTCCTTGTGAATATGTCGTCTGATTTACATAGCAGCACAGTTGTCTCGTTAGCTTTCACTTGTGTGTGTGTGATGCGCTGCACAAAACGTGTCTCTGGTGATATCATGCAATGATGTCCCTACCTGTGAGGAGTTAAAGGAATAAATATCAAATCTTCAGCATCAAAAGAATATTTCCAATAGGAGCCTTCCTCCTGCTCCATCGAGTGAGTGTGATAAAAGACTAGCAGTCACACACACCCACAGACAACAGGACAGAGAGGGAGGGCCCTAGAATATCTCAGCTCTCCTGTGTATACTTGGCCAGCCTGATGAACTGGAATGTGGTCGATCAGGAAGTAGTGGCTGTTCCACATGTCGCCGCACTGTCACTGTCTCTTTCCTGCAAAGTTAGAGGTCACAGGGATATTCACACTCCTGGCATGACATGAATAATTAACGTTTGGCCTGTTTGTTCAGCTGAAATTTGGCTGAAAGGTGGTCAATAACATTATCAGAGTACCTAAGGAGCCTTACTGTCGCCTAATATAAGGCCATTTTATCGCTTTAAAAATAGTGACAGAATTTTAAAATCAGTATGAAAACTTGCAGGTAATCTGTTCATGGCCTCATAGGAGTCTTATTTCTTCTGAAACATATAGCAGATGACTTGGATTTTTATGCGAAACCATATCAAATAAAATTATAACAGGCAAGCCAACTGGTAGCATCACCTATTAACATATAACCTGTACATATACATACACCTATAACCTATACCTAACATTACTGTCTTTGCTTTTTGCACTTGTATGATACATTACAGACATTAAATAGCAGATTTAAAAGTTCACTAGTTGGCTGGATTTAAGTCTTCCAGTGGCCAGCACCTCAATATTTTTTATATCCTGGTTGAGCTGTAGCAATTCCCACAGATAGTGATTAAAAACATGGTTAAAAATTAAGTTGTGAATGATGAGCTCAGATATGAAGCACTGGCATGGATACTGGGAGAGTAAACTGGTATGTAGATTCAAAAGCAATGGCCCTAGATGGCTAATTGCCAGCATGCTCACAGTGGCAATGCTAACACGCTAATCGTGTAAATTATTTACCACGTTTGCTGATTGCTAACATGCTCACAGTGGCAATGCTAACACGCTAATCATGTAAAATGTTTACCACGTTTGCTGATTGCTAACATGCTCACAGTGGCAATGCTAACACACGAATCACTACCACAGTCACTATCTTAGGTTTGCGAATTCGCTTGCTAATTACTACAAAAAGACAAGCACAGCTGAGGCTGATGACAATATTGTTAGTTTTCTAGACATTATGGAAATTTAAATTTTGAGGTGATGGCGGCGCTAGACAAAAGGTCAGGTGATCACCAAGGCTATTATGATTCACCCTCTGGAGAGCACGAATGTCTGTTAGCATGATTTGCTCTGGCGGTATCCCACATTTGTCAGGACATTTTAATACGAACCAAAGATATTAACCAAAATTATGCTAAAAAAAAAAAAAAAAAAGGTCAAATCACCAAACTCGGGGGACTGTGGATATCTGTAGCAGATTTCACAGCGATCCATCCATTAGTTGTTGTGATATGTCAATCAATACGGTGGCCGACAAGTGCAAACGCGCTGCATATACGGACAGGCGCTGCAAATAAGAAAAAACAAATGCAAAAAGAAAACGCTGCATATGGAGTCATACAACTGAAGCTCAGCACTGCCCCTAGAGGCCTGGAGTATTTCTGTTGTATGACTGCATATGCAGCGGTTTTTTGGGGGTTTTTTTGCAATTGTTTCTTGTTTCTTTCTGTCTGTATACGCAGCGCGTTGGTGCTTGTCGGCCACCGTACCAATCAGGACCAAAGAGGTGACACAACAAGCTGACATTGGTATTTCTTAAAAAGCATGCAGATTATCTGAAAGAGCAGAACCCCACGACAATGCAAACTGTGCATGAGAAGACTTTTGAGAAAATGCAAATCCTTGTCAGATTAATTGATGAGCCCCATGAACACTTCATAAAGTTTTAGATTCTAATTCTAATCACCACATATCCCTTGGTATTTAAAGACCACAGACACCTGAAAAGACACCACAAGCAAGCACATGGGGAAAGCTGCCAAGTCAGCAGGACGGGTTTCTTCCCTTCACAGCCGCACTCTCACTTGAACACATGCTGACATTACTCAGCACAGCAACAGCAGGCACAGAGCAGCTGGTGTTGCGGATGGCAACAAAGGGAGCCAAAGAAAAACATTCTGCCTCTGAGCGCCGCGCCACACTGGCCAGAACTTCATGAGTTTGACAGGGAGTTTAGCTGTCGTCTTTCTCCAGCTTTGGCTAAAGTAGCGTTTAATGGTGGATTGTAATTAAGTACAGCTTGAACATCTACAGCAGTAAAATGCATATTAATGCAGTAGGAATATTAATCCAAAAACATCATATAAAATGTCAAAACACTCACAGGGACCATTTTTCTACAGAATGAGTACTTTTACCTTTGATGCTTTAAGTAAATTTAACTGATTATACTTGCATACGGTTTTGAGAGCAGGACTTTTACTTGTAGTTGTTTTCATGGTGTGGTATTAGTCCTTTCACTTTAGTAACTGATCCGAACACTTCTTCCACCAGTGTCGTGTCATATTGAACACGCAGGGATAAACACGACATTTTTGTTGCTGCTAACAGACGACCATACAAAACAGATTTTCCCTCAGCTGAAGAACAAGACAGATTGTGGTGTCATGAATGACTAACGCAATGTCAACAGCTAGTGCGGACCTTTAGTCGGAGAAGATTCGATGGCGCCAATGCAGACGAGTGATTCACAGCGGAAACTACCTGAAATGGACATATATGCTGGTACACACCACTCGATGGAATGTATCACATTCAAACATTATTCTGAAGGAATAAAGGCTGCATCAAGTAGAGACAAGTACAGTTGGTTCCTGCCACAGCGGCCTGTCTCCAACAGAAATTCCCATCCAGACAGCTGGTGGGGTCAGGGTGTGGTTTGGGGGAGGTCTGAGCTGATACACTGGTTGCAGATAAATGGGCAAAGTAATGGGGTGGGGTTCAAGGAATAAGAGTTTGCACACCAGGTGTTGGAAGAAAAAATAGGAACAAAGACAACTGTTGAGAAGGAACCTTGTTCTTAAGCAAAGTAGAGGGTGTGTGTGTGTGTGTGTGTGTGTGTGAGAGAGAGAGAGAGAGAGAGAGAGAGAGAGAGAGAGAGAGAGAGAAGCAGCTGACTGACAATGAAAGTTTACGTCTGTGCATAAAATCACAGGCTTAAGCCAAGTCAAAACTAAAAGAAAGACGAGTGACACACTATGAGGTGTGTGGGCCACTAAGTGGGTAAGCGATGTAACTGTGATAAGGCGACAGCTTTTCGGTTCTGTTGCCTGTGGCTACTGTTGCTCTCAGCGCCTGCAGGCACATCATTTAATGATGTTGATATTAGCGCACTTTGACTCTGCTCTGTGGATTTTTCAGTGATAACCCAAAGAAATTTGTGCTATCACATCTTCGCTGATGGGGGTTATTGATTATGATGCCCTTTCTATTGTCGTGCAGTATTTTATCTTAAATGGAATGCTTTCAAACTTAAAAGTTTTAGTTTACTTACTCTCAGGAGGCCGAAACTTGACAACCAGCCTATCCAGTGTCAACGAACGTTCTCCAGTGTGTGGTAAGAAGTATAATTACCACATTAAAATCCCTAAAATGACACCTACTACTTCTCCCTCATTAAAAATCCCCAAAACACAGAAATATTTTCCATTTCACAAGTTTAGCTGCTGGACTCCTGCTTCACTGTATTATCAGTGTGTGTGTGTGCACACACTCAAGTTGCCGTATCACACCTGTGCACGTTAAAGATTTCACCAGGATTGGCCTCCAAATCATAAAAGTAAACTTAACAAAAATTTACACTTTCAGCAATGGATGTGAAAACAGCCTTCTGGTTCCAAACACATAGCAGACAATGAAGCAGAAACATTCAATAAGAACGAGAAAAACAAAACCAACAAACACATCTTCGTCCACACAACAATCTGAAATGAATGCAGTCTTGATGTTCACAATGATGGATTAATTACACATCTCAGTTAAGTTCCAAAAGGCTGCTGATGGATTTTCATCTAGTTTGCAAATGAATGGAGAACAATGGCTACATACGCCCACATTTCCCACAAGACAACTGCGTGATTTGCTGAAGTATGTAAAGCAGGCCTGTGAGTGATGTGTAGCAAATTGGTGAAAACATGCAAAATTCAGTCTTTACAAAAAACCAAAAAAAAACAAAACAGAACAACAATGATTAAACTTGCTTCTTTGTCGGTCACCAAACGCATTTAATCTGCCCTTCAGTTCTCAAAAGTCAAAACCAAACGCTCCACTTCGACACCAAATGATCAGCAGACAGCATGTTTTAACTCAGCATGCAGTCGCTGGCAGACTGAGGAGAGGATTCAGTCCATCACTGGCCTGTCAGCCTGGTTTATTCCCCAACATACCTGCTGTTTGGCTCCTGTTCCCGACATCCCGCGGATCTCTGCGCCCCATCTCTCCCTCCTCTTCACGCCGGGCTTCGGCCATTTAAAGTCGAATTAAAAAACAAAACAAAACACCGAAGAGCCTTTATTAGAAATGTGGTTACTTCATCTGTCTACGCGGTGGTTAAAAACGTGGCTCACTGCCCCGTCCTCTGGAAGTTTCATCTGGTCCTGCCCTGCAGTGGGTGGAGGAGGTGGTGCCACTCGCTGTGCGGGACCCCAACACGCAACGCAGTCCAACTTCTGCGTGGGGATGTACACAGAGAGAGCGGGATTATCCCTTTAGTTCACGGTTAACGCTTCAGACAAAAGAAAATATTCACTGGCTGGAGTGTCTTGTGGTTCAAATATATCAATCTTGGTGCGTTTGTCTCTTCAAAAAGTCAAGAACAACTTCTAACAAGAGCCAGTCAAATACCTGGCGAGACCAACATTTTAATATTGTTCAACACTTTACACTCGGAGGTGCACTTCAGTCGCTCTGCCACTAGATGTCGCTACAGGCCTGCTCACCTTTACCAAACCCGTCCAACTAACTTCAAGATATACAAATAAATACTAGTGTTTTCAGATCAAATCATTTCAGGTGACTGTGACTTGGGCTAAATTTATCCTTAAATCAGACATAAATGTCGGATCTTCCCTTTTCATAACTCTACAGTATAATTTCATGGTGGAAATCAAGCCCGGGTGGATTTAGAGATCCTGAACAATAAGTAAAAGCTTTACACAGAACCAATAAATATAGGAAGGGACGTAATGTGGGGACGATACACAACATGAACCAAATAAGCTTCAGAGGAAAGTCTTAGTTTCTGGATTAACCAGAGTGAAAATAAGCTTGTATCAAATGTTATTATTTTAAAAAGACTCGTTACTAGAGAAATTTCGCCTTTAAGTCAAGTAAGAATTAATTTGTCACATAGCTCTTATTCACACTGTCCTTGTATTTCACTTTTTGTCCAACGTGTGGCGGTATACTGTGGATATCTACGTGAAATCTGAATTTTAGCTCTTATAAAAGTAACCAATATGGTTTTTTGTTTTTTTTAAACTGCCCTTATGTCAGTAGGATCGGATTACTCTTTAAATGTACAAATTATACTGCACGTTTCTCATCCAAATTAAAGGTTTGGGAAACTGGAATACTTGGAAATATTATTTCTATTGAGAGAAGTGGAGCTTCAGGAGACCAAACAATCCAGGCTGTCCGTGAATTAACCATGACAAACTCTGGCCCACAACAAGCATCCAGTAATATTACGCTTCTCATATCTCACCAGCTTATTTGTTTCATAAGGGAAACTACAGACTCACGGTGAAACAGCCCACCAGTGGATGTGGGCCTTTTGCAGCTCAGTGGGAGGAGCGTTCAGACGGGGATTAGTGCGCTGGCACCTCTGCGTGCGCTCCGGGACCAGGTCAAGTATCTTGGTTACTCATTTAGGACCGTACTGGTCTGGAAGAGGAGGAAAACGATGGAGCTGTGACCGAGACGGAGTGTGTTTTTAATCCCTGAGAGGACATACCGAGTGTGTGTTCGTGTGTTTGTGGTTCAACCTGCTGCTCGACGCCGCTCAAACTACACTGCTGTGCGCTCTTTCCGTCCAAGCGGAGGATCCGTCTGACGGTAAGAAAACAAAAACGAAAGAAAGAAACCTGGAAAACAACACTTGGGTCTCGTCTACAGCTGAAGCTTTAATGTACCTGTTGAGTTATAAGACGACGGTGGCAAATTTGCATCCTAGTAAACTCAAAGAAATGACAAACCAAACTGCCTAACGACAGCGCTGCTGTGTTTCCACTTTGTCCTCACCATAGAGACAAAGTAGACCCACCCCGGCACAGTTGGCAGCCTCAGCCAATAAACCAGTCAATGCTTAATAACACGTTTTGACCTCATAATCTCGCAGTAACTTGCAGTGCCCGCAGCCTCTCACCCCCCCCCCCCCCCCCCCCCCCCGAAACACGTGCTGTTGTTGACAGACGAAGTTATTTGACAGGAGAAGTGTGAGGTGCAGCCTGAATCTGTCCCTGATTCAGCCCCACCCTCACCCACCCTCACCCTGTGAACTCAAGGGGTGTCGAGTTACCCGCAAACAAACATCGTTAATGTTTAATGGCGGTGTGAGTGTCATTCCTGTACAGGTGTTCAGCTTCACCTGCCTAATCAGTGTTGTTCACAATAACCTGATGTAAACTGAGCTTTTGAGGCTCCCCCTTTTTATGGGGGAGAAAACTGGCCTTAAACTGTTTTTTTTTCTTCAGGTTTCTGGTCCTCTGTAGATAGTTAGATGATCTCTTGTCTGATTTATTACTCAGCTGCAGGAAGGGTTTTTTTGTGTTTTGTTTGTAAGGCAGCAGAGTATTTTGAAAGCTTGTTAAATGAGAGAGCTCATCACAGTGTCTAAAACCCAAAGTGGCTGATTCAAATATTTTATGTTGTCTTAGCAGCCCAGAACAAGACCAGAAAAGATCATTTGAGACATAAAGCCCCGAAACTTTTAGAAGTTGTAACCTACTCTGGTTTTATGGTTTTTGCTGAAGATTTAGAAAAATAGATCATCAAAAATAGCTAATTTTCTTCTTCATCATGATCTTGCTGTTGTTAAAGGGTAAATTTGGACCAGATGAATGCCTTCTCTTCACGCCAGTCAAATCTACATTGACCCATATGGTTGGAGCCGACCCACCGTTTTGTGAGCTTTAGAATTCTTAGCACAAGATCCACTCGCAGGACCGTTTGGAAAAGAGCTTGCTCGTGCGGTGACGACTGAACCATTTCTGCCTTCTACTTTGTCAGACTGTTATTTATTGTAAGAACAAGTGTCCTCCACAGATGTCTGCATGTCATCATTAAATGTGGCTTCTGTGGCTCTGAGCTGGTCTTAAAAATGCTCTTCAGGAGGCTCTTATAGGCCTGCCAGCACACTAGAAAGTGGCTGTTTTCTGCACTCGGGCTCAGAGCTGGGTTGGTTTCAGGGGAAAGGATATAAATACAACAGTGTTTCTCAGCAGAATGACCACATAAAAGGTATCTGTCACTATGAAGGAAGTGAAATTATGGGGTTTTTGTGATCGCAGAAAAGTTCAGTTCGGTGTGATCTTGTGACTTGTACAGAAGAATCTGATGCTGTCTGAATGTGTTCAGTCTGACTGGTAATCAGCTTCACTCCAGAGTCTACAGCAAAAAAAGTAAATCTCAGTAGATTTTCTCATTTTTCATAAGGGCGTTCTAAATGTGAGTAGGCTGAAAACTGACCTGCAGTGAGAGTGCATGTGAAGTTTAGTGTTTGGAACAGTTTCTGAGGAATGAGAGGAATGTGAGGCTAATCAGTCATCTGCAGGACTGCTAGTGATCTTCAGTGGGGACTCAGATCTGATCTAGTGGCAATTTTGTTTGGCTTACATCAGCTTTCAGGCCTGCAGTCAAGATATCCGCACACAGGATCTCCGTGGGTCCCTCGCAGCATGCTAGACTGTGAATAATCGTCGTTCTGATGTGATTAGATGTATAGGTTCAAGTCACAAGGTTGTGATTGGGACTGGATCTGCTGTGCCTTGCTTGTGGCTGCCTATGCTGAACACAGTGTTACTATATAGTTTATAGTTTGAAAGTTGAAATGAAAAAATGATGCCAAAGGAACCTTTTTTTTTTTTTTTGGAAGTCAGCCTGTCAAATACAGCACAGGTTTGGTGGAACTTTCAAAAATTAAGTGGGACAGGTTCAGTAGTCAACCGACCAGCAGGTGTGTGTGTGTGTGTGTGTGTGTGTGTGTGTGTGTGTGTGTGTTAACCTGTTTTCCCTTTCCCACCACAGACACAGGCAGCTCAGCTCTGTCCCGTGTTTGGGATTAGGCCCACCTTCCCTGCTTGTGTCCCCACTCTGACCCTGAGAAGTAGCAGACAACATGAAAGTTCTTGCTTTCTTTATGAGAGTTGTGGGAGACGGTGATTAGCCTAGCTTAGCATAAACACCAGATGCGTGAAGAATCAGCTAGCTCGGCCCTCATCTAGGCTCATCTAATTATTTGTATTTTATTTATTTAATCTCCCATGCTAACTGTTCTCCCCATGCTCCATAGCAGGGATGGAGCAGTCTTTTAGCTCATGATCGATCACGAGGGCGTGCAAATCTACGTTTCAGGCAATAACTCATAGAGATTGTGATATTCATTTCCTCTTACATCTGTTTCCAAGTGGATCTGCGAACATGTGAACATGCCACTAGAGTCACGTAGCTAACTAGCTATGCTAATTGGGTGGATTATTTCATGTGGTATTGAAAGCCATGCAACAGCTTTTTGTGCCAAAAGAAACGGGAGTGTTGTGTTTAAATGCTGTAAATATGAACGCTGAAAGGCTATTTGAAGTGTAGCTGTAATCTACGGTGCATTTTGAAATAGAGATTAAAGGTCACAGTTGAGATTGTGATTGTATTATATTTTGGCTCGATCACGTTCTCCCTACTTTAGCTTCATATGAGACATACAGACATCAGAATGTTCTGTTTTCTTAGTCTAAGTGTTTGAGTATTTTACTGTAAAAGCTTCAGATTGGTGATTCATTATTGCATTTGTGATACTGGCCCATTTGTTGGCTTGCCTGCGTTCCAGTTTAGTACAATGGATTCACCCTGTGTCCCCCCCCCCCGCAGTCTCTCTACGGTGTCTTTCAGAAAAACGTCTCTTTACAGTTTTGTGAAAAGAGATTGTAACTGAATCAGGTTGAACCACTTCTGTTGTCCAAGAATGAAGTGGAATGACGCTACAGGTTATGTTTACGGAGCTTGGAGTTTGTCCTCTGTCACAGGAAAGCCAGTCGTGGACATGAAGTAAAACATTGAGCATGAGGTGTAAATTGGTCAGTATTTAAAAGCCAATATGCATAAGTTTGCATCTGCCGCCTTGAAAGTTTAAGAAAATAAAGGTAGTCATATAGAAAGAGTTTGCAGCCACTAAAGTAAGCATTTGTCTTTGCTCAAGTGAACTAGTTTTAGAGGCAATGAAAAGTCTTAAAATGGTACGAGCAGAACTGAGATGGAACAGGTTTGCAGTAATCCGCACCCAAGCAAATATTTGAAACAGATGAGCCTGACAGGCATTTTGGTATGCACTGTATTCCCTTTAAAGAGAAACTTCAGTTTTTGAGTCATCTTTGTATCCTGTTTTTTGAAAGGACTCTTCATGCAGTTCCTTAACTAGGTGAGTACAATGCTGCAGCTTGCTCCCATCCCTCTGATAAATATCTCTGAACTCCACAGATATGCCATATCTTCTGTCCTGCTCTCTTTCCATCCCACATGCAAACTTGGCCTTTTTTTTTTTTTTTTTAAAATCGGCTCGTGAGACGTGATGCAAACGAGCTACGGAGGAAGCAGCAGGAGCAGAGATAGGATATACCCACACTAAACACGGTCTTATCACTGAGAGAAGCCTATAGTGGTGTGGGACTAGCCTGAAGCCTCATACCAACATGAAAGAAGTAATGATGTCACCAGCCCCCACACTGTGCACACACAATATAGTAATTAAGCCTGTGAGAGACAGAAAAAAAACATAGTGAAAAATGTGTGGTGACCTGTGGTTTAAAGTGTCACTGAAGTCATGTCCTCAGTAACGTTTGGGACGTGATAAGTTTGGGTGATTATGAAAAGAGTCTTTCTGTCTTTCTATGTTTACTCTCTCTATACTGTTGACTGAAATCTCTTTCAGGAGACTGGCGGCATTTGAAGTGGGCCAGATGTCTTTGATCTTAACAATGGGCCATAAGGGCTACTGTGCGCTCCTGTAGGCCTCTTGAAGGCTTTATCTGCTTTATTTATAGAACTCTTTCTTTTCTAAATCACATATTTCTTTTCTTCTGGGGGGTTTGGTACTGCTGTGCCTATTGAGCACCTGCTCCTCCTTCTTTTCCTTTCCAACCTAAACGATCACCTGTGTGTGTTTGCACATAGTAATGGATCTCTTTTCATAATCATTGAGCAATGTGGGAGCAACAACCTGTTTGTTAATACAGCCAACACCCTGTTAGCCTTCATGTGCCTGTGGACACAGACTTGCAGAGTGGATCTGCTTACGTAATCACGGTCTTATCTCATAAGCGAGTCAGAGTAATTATTCAGCACCTGTCAGGCTTGTCTTTCGTTGTTTAGAAACGGCCTATGACAGGCTTTGCTTCATATGGAACAGATTTTTACGTGTCAAGTCCAGTGGAGACAAAACATTCTCATTCAGATTCGCAGCCATTTCTAATCCTTGCTCTTAAGTAAAACCGCCTCTCCAACGTTGGTGATGAATTTTTAAGAAAATGTAAGAGATTAGATGTTCTTTGTTGGATAAACATTTTCCTTCTTCTTACACTGAATAAACCATTGAAACTGGTTTATGTTACATTACGTTACCATCACACTGCTAGCCATGGTTACATGAACCATGTAAAATGGTAAATGTAACTGCTGTAATTCTCCCGTTTTTATATTTTAGCCTATATTTTATACACTGTTTGTTTTGTCCTTTAATATCATGTTCAAATGAGACTGTGCTGCCAACAGTGCCGTTATAATCTATGCTGAAAGATGCTAAAAAAGCTCAGAAGGACTGAGGGGAGCTGCAGTATCGGGTGATGATTCTCTGTATGTTCTCTTTACTGCAATCTGACCCTTTACATAGGAGTTGTCTTTTGCCCCATTGTGAATATAACAATACAGATTACAGCTGCTTTAGCTAAATAGTGCCAGGAAAAGAACACTTCTTCAACTAAAATGTTGGAAAATAATGCCAAACCCTCAACCACCCCTTTTTCTTTATTAATTTGTATGTTTATGAACTTTAACAGGTAAAAATGTCAAGTCATTGTTTGTCATTGGAATGAATGGCTCGACACAGTGGTCACTCCCCCACTGGCTGAAGGGGGTAATAGAAACATAGATAAGCAAATGAATGAATTGGATGATGGTGAAGACTATAAATAGCCTGACCAGGCGCTATCTGGCCCTTCAATGGCTTCACCTGTAGCTCTAAATATTTCAACAGCTGCTCTCACGTTAATGGGCCTGTCACTGGGTTGCCATGGCCTCCACTGTAAATTTCTCGTCTGCGAGAGGGAACCCTCAGCAGAGAGGGAACAGACTGCAGGGAGAAGTTTCTGTCTAGTCTCTTCCACAAAGACGGAGGCAGGTTTAGAAAAGATTTTAGAATGTGCTTTTGAAATATTTGAAGTAGAACATCTGTACTCTGACTGCTCATGAATCAAATTCCTGTTTAGCAAGAAAGATGATCTTTATGTTCTTGGTTATGACTATGGTGAAGGGTGTGTCCTGCCTCTGAGCTGTTTGTCCAGACCACACCTGTGTGCGTGAAAACCTCTGAGATTGCAGAAAGCTGACAATGCCAGAAACCAGATCAGAAAACAACAAAAAAAAAAAGACCAAACTCCCAGCGGCGAGCATTTCCCTTTCATGTTTAGCCCGTGTTTGCTCCTTTCAGCCTCGGGCTTTAACTGCTTTTTTATGGATTCCTCTGAGGCAACTTTGGCAAAAACAGTGATGTGCAACACAATAGCCAAGCTCATGTTCTCGCTTTGTCGTCATGTTCACCTTCGGGAACGAGGAGACCGAGAGCCTGTTGCTCTTTATGCAACACTACTTGTAAAACCACTTGCTGCTTCTACATTCAAATCCCTGGAAGCCCTCAGGTTTATACCTCATGATCCCTGCAGCACCCACCAGTGCCGTCTCTCAAAAGGCTGACTGGGCATCTTTGGCTGTGAGGCACTAGTTTTTATTCATCTGTGAAGCTTTAATCCAGATGCTTTTCGTCCTATATTTCACCCCTGGTTTAACCCTGCACTTCCATATTCTTGGTACTCGCTCACAGAAAAGGTTGTTGCTTTACGTTCCATGAATTAGAGCTGGATTAGGGAAAATGTCAGCCTCTTACAGTGCACCTTGTTCATGGATTAACCTGCAAAAGTCCTTTTAACTTGGACGCTCTGCTGTGAGTGCAGCCGTTCAAAGGCCTTACTTCACATTCACTTGTTTAGAAATACGTCTGACTGATTCAGTTTTCATTTTTTTTATTCTTTTTATGAATTTATTCTGTTGTATACATCATTTCTTCTGTTTTATTATTTGCATGACAGTTTTATAGCCATGATTTATTTTTTTTCATGAGGATGGGCCAAACAATTGATGATTTTAACCGCAGCAGCTCCTAAAGGCTGCCATAGTCAGTATTAGAGGGAACACACCGCAAGTGAATGAAAACCAGGCAAGCCTTTGAGAAATGGGCCATTGTGTCTGGTACTTTAGTTTGAGAAGAAAAGAGGATTGAATGTGGCATTTGTTTTATTGTTATTTAATTTCCAGCCTTCATATTTAAACGTATTCATTGCTTTTCAGTTCTCTGCTCTGCCAATCAACGCAACACAGTGAAACATTTTCCCCAAGTTTCGTCACAAGTTTCCACTCTTTAAAACGCGTCCGAGATTTTGTTTGAAGACATTTAGCCTGTTGAGATGAATCCTGTATTTACTGGCACTGTGTGTTTCTCAAACATGTGACCTTGTCTAATGAAGCAATAGATTATTTATCTGTGAGGGTAGCTAACTGCACTGAGTTTGGATTTGTCTGCTCTGTCGATAATGTCGCTGACTGTGGAGAAGTGGAAGCAACATGTGTAATTACCAAATTGTTGTAACTGGATAATTAGAAATTACCAAATCAGGAGAGGCTCGTGTAGCAGTGCGGCTGCTACGCCGGCAGTTTGAGGCTGTGAACAGACAAACGTACGTGCACAACACACTGCGTTCTCATGGAAACATCCAGCTCTCAAGAAACTATTTCAGAACGAGCTAACGGCTTCGCACACACACACACACGAAACATGTATTTTTACCAACCTATATTTTGACATGTGCCCTGCTTGTCCCATTTCAGGTTATTTTGAGCAAGTAGAGCAGTGTCTGTGGAGCGACCGTGGGCTCTCCCTCTGTGTGACGTGACAGCAGGTACTGTAAATGAGAGCACAATGTAGGTCGTGACTTTTATTAAAAGACCTTGGCCAGATTAGATGAAAAAGCACATTTTAGTCTGCAGTAACATGTGGTGCTCTTTGTTGTCCTGAATGGATATAATAATATATATAGTAGATTATTCAGACCTTCCATGCGTTGGGTCATCGTTAAGGTGTACTGAGTTAGTTAGTCTTAACCTATTTGGCTCTTAGTTCAAGATGGAAATTTTTGTGGAGTGGAGCATGTTTGAGAGGAGTGGTTGCCAGTGTTTTGGGCTTATCGTGCTGTTTGCTGTGGAGCTGGAAAACAAACAAAGAAAAAAAAAACAAAATAAGAAAATAACACAAACCTTTAGATAAACAGGCCACAGCCAGCTTTTAAAAAATACAGCAAGTAGGCTGATTAATGGGGCAATTTGAAATTTCACCACCGGAAAATCTGGCTTTTGTTTGCTAAAATAAAAAGCCCTCCTCAGCCTTCCCTGGTTTTCTGCATCTCCATGTCAGAGACGGCTCAACGGTAGATAATAATTCTTCAGCTTTCCTTGCTAGCATGTTGCCAATTTTTTTTTTAATTTAGTATCCTCACTTTTTCACTGTTTGTTCAACCAGTGACTTTAGCTCATCCAGTAATGGCAGCTGACATTTCTGTACTACCTATGGCCTACCTAGGCCGCCATGTACCAATGCATCAGTTCTACTAGCGTGTTTTTGATGAAATCTGTTTTATGTGATGGGGAGAAACAGAAATGGTAGGAAGATTTGTGTTATGCATAATGTTTAACCATTCTTGATATCAGTTTTTCACTGCTGACGCGTGAGGTACGCTTACACAGGATTGTTATCACTCCGGTTATAAAGCATTCAGATATGGCAACCGTTCTGTCGGCTTTGGCAATCAGCTGCTAATGGCAGGTTGCCCGCGTGGCAGCCATCTTTAAAGGCCTTAAATAGGTAAAATAAAGTAACGTTTCAGGCAATCTCAGATGTAGTGTGGGTCAACCTTTAATCACAAGATCGGCGGTTCACTTTCTGAGCAGGAAAAATAACGTGTCAATGGAATCTAACGAACAAAATTTCATTAACCAGTGAATGTAATGCCCGGCTCCATGGGTGGCTTCTGTGCTGCGCTTCTGAAAAGAAAAACTGCATGTATGAATCCAAAGCAAGGCACAAAACCAGCCTGGAAAACAAAATGAGTGTTTGGTGACTCCTCTTTCACACACTCGCCCACACACATCTCCATCTGTCTCCCTCTCACTCTCCCTGTTTACATGACATCACGCCTCTGTGAAACGCTGCACGTTTTCCAAGAAGCCCACAGTTTTAAATTCTTATTGGCCGAAACATCAGCAGCAGAATTAGAGCGTTTATGTGGTCAGGGCGTGGTGTCGTACGTGAGGTTCACGACAAGATTTTGTGAGTTTTGAGGCTTACGTGATGTGATTTCTGACATAATGTTGGGGATGCCAGTCACAACACTAACTGAAAGGAACAACAGTGTTATCCTCTCATGATGGAGGGGGGAGGGATCATGAGGATGAGATATTCATGATGAATTCATACAGACGCTTTAGTCCAGGTTTATTGTGTTCTCCTCCTGCACGTGAACACTGTTGCTGTCATTCCTTTTGTACCTCCTCCTTTTCTGTAGACTTTCTCTCACCGTGTTTTTCCTTTTTTAACTCCCTCCCCCTCCTGCTCTTCCCTTTTTCCCTCACTGCCTGCTTGTAACCTCCTCCTCCTCTTCTACATCTCCATCCAAGTTGAGTTAGGAGCAGCTTACTCATGTCCAGTCACTTCCCACCACGCCGCGCCTCTCACACGGACACTCACTTCCTGCTCCTCGCTTCATATCCTCCTCTTTCTCTTTTTTTTTTTTCTTTTTGGTGACAACAGGACAAGAATGAGGTCCTTGTCTGCGATCCGTCCCTGTTGAAGATGGTTCAGCAAAGGTAGGAAGCCACACACAGACACACACACACTCCCCACGCTGCTTTTACATTCCTTCTCAAGAATCCAACCAGCCGACGCTCTCCTCCTAACTGAAAGCAGATGGTGAAAGTTTGACTGTGTGCCTTGTTATGCTTTAACTCTGTGGTTGGTGGGGATGTTTCTGTGGTGCTGTGGCAAAGTGGATTCAAAAAAAGGGACTGAACTGCGATTGGTGGAGAGACACAATTAGGGGTGGTACCTGAAAGGCCCTAACTTGGTATGGTGGCATGCAGCTGCTGCGGGGTTTTACAGTTGATCCCCTGTGGTGACAGAGTTCATATGATCCTGTGTGGTTTAGGTTTTGACATTGTGTTGGTGAGCTGAGACAGAAGGACTTAAACAATTGCATGTCCGTTTTAGCCACATTAATGGCATCTCTCTGGGGCTGGTGTTCATGGTATCCTGTGGTTGAAGCCTGCTGACTATGGTGATCACCTGAGATGAGATTTACATTTTTGTTTTTTTTTAGTGAAATATCTCAACAGCTATTGGCTTGAATTACTCTCATTAATTCAGTGAGATGACAACATTTACTTTATGTACTGGAACAAAACAGTATACAGACGTTCATGGTTCCCAGATGATAAATCCTAACAACTTTGGTCGATGCCCTGACTTTCCCTCTAGCGCCATCGTCAGGTCTAAAATTTAATTTGTCCGGTACTATTAAATCGAATAACTTGAAGAACATTACCATCACCCTCAGCTGTTCTCTATGTTTAGTGCTAATTAGGATCTGTTAGCATGCTAACCAATACTGTTTTAAGATGGTTAACTCTATGTTAACAGTACAGCTTTGTTTTCGTTGCTGTCAATGAAAACTTCTGTTATGTCTGGCAGAATAAGTCTTTCCAGTGATATCCTCTCCAAGGGAAACAACAAATTAGTTCCTTTCTGGGGCAAAAAGTGGGCATCTTCCAAATTTCCACAGTGCCAGTGTGAGTGTTGGAACTGATCTACAAAGCACCCCTCAGGCTATTTCCAGCTAAAATAATATGTACACATATTTCATACAAATGAGCGGTGTGAGCAGTGCAGGCCTCGTTTCCCTAAATATGTCATAAAATATGTCATGCAGAAATGAAAACACACGCATACCACATACCAAAATCTGATCTACAAAACTAGCGACCGTCTTTTGTTTTCCACAACTCCTCACGTTAAGCCACAATTGTTCACACCCAGTTGCCGTTTCGCTTTCTGATGTCAAAAAATTGTTCTGTAATGGGAGTGATGTCAGGGGGCCTGCAGGAATCCGCTTTGGGCGTCTGAGATATTCCAAAAGCAATTTGACAGCTCAGTCCGAAGTCCAGAGCGCAGCAGGCAACTCAGCTGTGAGCCAGAGTTGAGCAAGATGTGTCTCTTTCTCCCCTCGACTGAGTCATCTGACTTTGCCTGTTATTGTTCTCTTTCCTGCATGCCTGTCATAGCTGCTGTCTAGCCATGCAGAGGGAGAGAAATGCACTGCACTCTCCAGTTATTTCCTTGCATCTATGCTACTATTTTATAAAGCAGCTACTTGTGTTTGATGATGTCTGCTTGTGTTATTTTTATTTTTGCATCCTCAGGTCCTCTGTCATTATCCTTCCTCCTGTGGTTATGGTTGCACCCAGTAAGCAGTCAGGAACGTCCTCCTTCTCCTGTCTATGACATGGTTTAATCCACATATGATCCGGTCACCATGATGGCCTCCATGGTTGCCAGTGGAAACCAAGATGGGCAGTCTCTGGTCTTGAAAGGGGTGGATCCAGAGACCTGCATGATTGTGTTCAAGAACCACTGGGCTCAGGTAAACGTCAGCACTGAATCAAGAGTCCCATAGCATGAAGGAATGATTTGGTATTGCGTTTGGCAATACAGTTATTGGCTTTTGTGCAGTGAGTTGGATGGGAACATCAATACAACTTTCATGAGTGCATTGGTGGGCAAACGGTCACACTGCCTGACATATTACCTCAGTGTCTCTGGTTTAATTTCAATCAGGGACCTTTGCTATATGTCAGACCCATCTCTCTCTCTCTCTCTCTCTCTCTCTTTCTCTCCCTCTCTCTCTCTCTTTCTCTCTCTCTTTCTCTTCCCTTCCCTGTGTGTTACATCACTGTCGACTGTCCAATACATGCAAAAATAAGATCCAAACAAGAAAAAGGCAATTGTCAAGTTTGTGGTTTGAGTATAGAGCTTTACTCAGAAGGCAATTAGCTTAGCTTAGCATAGAGACTGGAAGCAAGAGGACAGTTTGCAGTTGTAGATTGATTCCTGATGAAAAACTTTTTTTTTTGGTCACCAGTTGCAGCTTGCAGCTTATAACTCCACGTAAAACCACAAACTGTTGCTTTTCCATTTCTGTTTTTTTTTTTTGCAGACTAAACTAACCAGGTACATTGTGTTAAATGTTGAACTTCATTGGTGTTTGTAGGGGTATTTTTGAAGCAAGGCTAGCTGCTTCCAGTCTATTGGCTAAGCTGGGCTAATCACCCAAGCGATCAAGCATATTTTCTGAAACTATGTTGAATATTTCCAAATTCCACCAATGCATGTCCATAAGCCTCAGCTAAACTTGTCTTTAAAAGAGTTGCTCCTGACCTTTTCAGCCTGTGTTTCCTTAAATCAGTCCTCATCACAGATTGCATATCTGAGTTGAATTGGCAAGTAATTTTCCTCAAGAGGTAGAAGCATCTACTATTTCACTGGAAAAGAGCAAAATCATAGAAAAGTTGAAAAAAAAAAAAAAGTAAATTATTTCTGTGTGACCCAGAGCAGAGGTCCCATTTCTGGATTGGGAACCACCACTTTAACCAATGCAAAGAGTTAAGGAGAACTGGCGGTCCGACTGCTGCCGTCCCAACAACACTGAACTGCAGTGTAGTTGTGGCCGGTGGAATCTTGGCAGCGTGAGGCCGATTGTCTCACACTCTTGGCTCTTTGCAGCAACATGTGTCCCTGTTCACCCCTGTGGGTCCTGACAGCCTGCAAGACCAACTCCTCCCACACTGACATGAACAGACGTTACACACACTGACAAAAGTATGAAGCAGACCAGACACTGAGGGGATAGGGTGGTGTCAGCTGCTTTTATGTCTCCATTAGTGGTTGTCATTGTGACCCCTTGAGGACGCTCTGAGGTGCTCACAGCTACCCTCCAAAAGTATTGGAACAGCAAGGCCATTTCATTTGTTTTTGCTGTATTGTGATCACGTTTTGGTTTAAGATCAAAAGATGAATGTGATACAAAAGAATCTCAGCTTTTATTTCCTGGTATTTGCGTCCAGATCACATAAACAGCATAGGAGTTAGCACCTTTTGTGCCAGATCACCTAAATTTTCAGTGAGCAAAAGTATTGGAACATGTGACTGATGGGTGTTTTTTGTCACCCAGATGTGTCCTATTTATTGCTTAAACAATAAATAGCTCTAAATGCCTACTCTTGGATTTAGCCTTGCATTTACCTGTTAAGACTGCATTTTGTGTTACAAAAGGATAAATCAAAATGAAGAGCAGAGAGCTGTCTATGGGAGAAAAGCAATTTGAATCTGAGAAAAGAGGGGAAAAAAAGTCTCCTTTTTGTTCCATACACAAGCATAATTCTGTCATATCACAACAACCACTCATGGTCCAGTGTGCAACTTCTGAAAATGTGACGTGGAAACTCGAAACACTCAGAACAACTTTTCAGGGGAAAAAAAAAAAAATAATAATAAAAATAATGTTAAAACTTTCATTTTAAAACTCGCTGGAAAAAATAAGAGGAGGTGAAGTATTCCGGTGACGTGCATCATGCTGGGTGTATCTGATGATGTGGTGGGTGAATTCAGGCTGATGTTGTAAGTGAGCTTATTGTTGTGAATACAAACGTAACTGTTGTGGGTGCCAAGTTCAGCAGGCGTGACAGTAAACTCCAGACCAGTGACAGACCTGGCACTGACCTCAATGGCAGGCCAGCCATTGTTTTGTTTTACGGTTCATTTTTAACATATACATGAAGTCTTCAACCTCAACCAGGATTTTTTAATTTTTTGTACCAGATTCACATTTAGAATTTTTACATTCACTTAATAAGTTCGAATTAAATATTTAGAATTAGCTCCATTTTTACCAGCTGCTACATTATATATTATATAGTTTAATAAAATTAATGCACCAATAATTCTAATCTAGTCATATCATAAATATTCTGAGATAAGCTGTTCGGCATAATGAGTACTTTAATTTTGATCCTAATACTTCTGTACTTTTACTTAGTGAGATTTTGCGTGGCTTTTTACTTGTTTTTACTTTTACTTTAAGTAGAACATCTGAGTATTTCTTCCACCACTGAAGGTTGGGTTTTAGGTTTGAAATGAATGTCCTTTAACTGTAATAATAAAATGAAAGTCCCCATAATCCACCCTGTGCATCAACATGCATGTGACGAGTTTGTTACTAGAAAGAAAAATGCAAGAGTGTGACTGGTCCCAGCGTCTGACTGTGAACAGAAAAAAAAAAAAAAGAAAAACTCCCTGTTCCCGATTAAAGCTTGTTTTTCTTCAGGCAAACTGGCAGCACAATTTCACTCCTGCAGAGTCGTATTTCCACGCCTGGTTAATCTGCAGCCCGATAAAAGTGCCCTTGACTTTGGTTTCAGTTGGGATAAACCTTGAAATCAGAGTAACACGTTGTAAGTAATGTTGCCTTGCTCTTCTGTAAGAAGCTCTGCCTTCTTCATGGGTAGATAAGGTTTATGTTCATTTGCCGTGTCTTATCTGCAGCTCTCCAGACCTCACAGAGCTCATTGTGTTTGTTGTGCAAAAGTGATCCGTCAGTTGCTGTAGCTGCCAGCAATCCTTAACTAGAGACAGTGAAGTATGGGCAGTTTGTTGCCTGTCACTGGGACTCTTCAGACTTCCTGACTCATTCCAGTCATGACTAATGTCAAAGTTCTATGGATGTGTTTCCGTTAATTGTTGTACAGTTTGTGTGGAAACATAACCATCTAGTGCACATCCAAGAGCTTCTTCAGACTTGTTAGTCTCACTTCAGACTTGTTCCCGGGTATCAAAACCAGAAAAAGATGAAGTGAAACAAAATGGTCAACAGGTGCCATTGCTCCCATCCCTCAGTTGAAGTTTCATGTAGAATAATGTCTCCTTTCCTCAACTAAAACTGAAAGTACGGATATTAAGTTTGTTTTGCAGTGTTAACACCTTGAAGTTGGCACTTCAGAGCACTGTCTGAATCTGACACCACATTTGTCATGTTGTATTAATAATGCATAAGGTATGCTTTAAAACGCTTTACTTTACTGTACTTTATATGCTGACTAATCATAAAACTCAAAAAGTTTTCAGAAAAGACACCAACGTCAGCAAATTTGGCACTGATGTATTGTTATAACTTCAAAAAAAAGTCACTATTTTTCTCCATACTTATGATCTTATCAAGTTACAGTTTTTATTAATGCAAAGTTCTGTTTATCAGTGTGCGTCGGGCTAGGTTAGACACATTATTTTATAATTTTTCTGACACAGAATTAATCTGAACTTTCACTGTAGGTGCAGGTGTTTTTTTTTAAAGCTTTTATTTATTCAGGGAAGTTTCCTTTGGAGCACTGCCCACAGTCTGATGGGTTAGCCCCAGTCTGAGTAGCTGGAACAGTTGGGGGTTAAGGGCAGCTTCACCTGATATTTCACTTGTTTATATTTGTTTAGCACAAACACTTTATTGCAGTTAGTGTCTGACCAACCCCCCATCACCCCTCCTGCTGATTTGCCAGCGCCCATCGTTCACATTCACTTTGTAGAACCTGAAAAAATCACACTTACTTGCAGCTAGTGTGCAAACAATACATTGTACTTTAAATAACCTTGCCTGCAGCTGACCTTGATAATGTCAGTATTATGCCAGCAGGCAGTCCACAAGTTTGGCTCCTTATGTTCAGTGAGTAAGATCCTTGAAACCTGGACCCTTCCTGTCACTGCTGCACTGGCCTGGTGAGCCTGAACTGGACTGATCTCTGAGCACCAGGCCACTGGGCCAGACTGTGTCGAGCTCATATGGGGATTACATACTCCTCTCTTGTTTCCGTCAGCCATGCCCAGTCCTCTTGTGCACAGCCAGTTATTGTCATGGCAGCAGTGGCAGGCTGGGGACACTGGCTCCATTATTGTGACTCTGGTTTCTACGCAGCTGACACACAAGGGAGGGACTGGATACACAAAGGACTGTTTCACTCTCTGCTAGCAGACTGAGTTTATCTGCACTGCACTGCTGTCTATTTACACCCTTCAATTGTTGATAGTTAACTTGTCAGGAACCCTGCAATATGTTTTAACATAACATTGTATACAAGCCCTGTCTAAACACAAGATTAAACCTGCTTTTAAAAGGAATGAGTGTTAATAAGAGTGGTAATGGTTAAAATCCTGTTTGCCAACATAACAAAGAGGTGTATCAAGTTTGTTAAATGTGGTGTTTCATTAGAACTGAAAGCCTTTGTACTTGTGTGCAATGTATACAAGTCACAATAACTTTATTATGTAAATGAAACAAGTTTTCTCCTCTACCGAAAAGGTAACGCCAAAGTTGTCATTGTCTCTCAAGGCTTCAGTTTTGAAGTATAATTTACAACCTTTGACTTTGTCCTATACTTGGACATTGACATGTAGTTATGATAGCCAAAGCCTAATTACTGGTTACTTGGCAAAGTTTGCAGCTGTTTTTATTTGAATATAAAACACTATGTGGTTATAATTAGTTCCATGTAATAATGTAATATTTGTCATGTCTTGTACTGTAGGTGGTGAAGATCCTAGAAAAGCATGATCCCCTGCGAAGCAGCTCCACCCTACCCTCCCTCAGTGTCATCAACCTCAGCGCTGGCTCCAGTGGAGGCCCACGTTTCTACCCGATACCCGGAGACGAGGCAAACGCGGTACAGAACTATGTGGAGCACATGCTGTTCCTGCTGATGGAGGAGAAGAGCGGTCAGGCCGGCGCTATGGGCCCCATACTGGAGTTTGTGGTGATGGAGAATGTGATGGAGCGTCTCTTTGTGTGGAGCCTCCGCAGGGAGTTCACAGATGACATGAAGCTGGAGCAGCTAAAGATGTATGAGATGCTGGTGGGCCAGGCGCACCAGCCTCTGCTGCATCACAAGCCCATCCTGCGGCCGCTCATGATGCTGCTGTCGTCCTGTTCGGGTACCACAGCGCCACAGGTCGAGGCCGAGCTGGTGCTCCTGTTAAACCAGCTGTGCTGCGTTCTGGCAAAGGACCCTTCAGTTTTGGAACTGTTTTTCCACACCAGCGAGGATCAGGGAGCCACCAACTTCCTCATCTTCTCCCTGCTCATCCCCTTCATCCACAGGGAAGGCACAGTGGGCCAGCAAGCCAGAGACGCGTTGCTGCTCATTATGTCGTTGTCCGCTGAGAACGAGCGAGTGGCCAAACACATCGCAGAGACTACCTACTTCTGTCCGGTCAGTCCTGCGTGATGAATGGTGGATTTTGGTATCTGTCAATCTCTCTCTCTCTCTTTTTTTAATTTTCCAAATGAAATCAACCTTTTACATATGAGGATTTGTTCATTCTTATTCTCCCAGAGCCACTCTAAAATCCCATACCTCATTGTGAACCCGGGGCTCATAATCAGGCTAAAATATGCAGATGAATTCATGAAGCCACTTGAAGCAAGGTTAAAACATGTTTGGCATTGAAAGTCACAAATGTCTGGCATTCAAAAGATTATGACATGGTTGCAAGCTAATCCCATGTAAATAATTCCACTTAGCCGCAGCTGCAGACAGCCCAATGGAAAAAAAGCTTTTGATGCGATGCCAGTTTAACAACTGGAGACTGAATTTAATTAGTTCTGCTGGCAAGCTCCAAGGATAATCCTCTATAGAGAATGTACATATACATCAATGCAACACTAATGATGCACTGATCTTACAGTTTAATTACACTGCAGTGCTATAGACTCTGTTGTTGTTTGAAATCGTATTCAGATCATTGGCTGTTTGTTATATGGAAAGCCTGTTGACATTGATGATTTATCTAGTGACCCAGTTACAACATCACAATGAATGTTAAGGCAGGAAACTTAAAGGCAATACAACTCTTCGCTGCTCAAATATTTATAGAGCTGACCAGCAGGAGGCATCAACCCACATATGCACGCTGCCTTACTGTGCAAGGAGGAGAAGGCAGGCTGGTACGGTGACTGCTGCAGTGCTCTGCTGACATCTGCATTACATTATCAAAAGGTGGAAGTGGTTTACCAAAGTATTTTAGGTTGTAGTGAGCAGTGAAACACTGTTTTAAAGCCATTGTGTGAGGATAAAAGTGAAAGGGATTACAAAGAAGCTCTTCATGTGTCCTTCATGCCACACACTCCCTCATCAGTGTTTAACGAAGCCTGTAATATTCCCTAATTATTTTTCATTACACTGTGTATATATCACATGATGCTTGGGGTGTTATTTTATTTTATTTTTTTCTATTTTACAGTGAAAGTTTTGCTTTGGAAGCTAGCAGCTAAGTAGCATTTTGGAGAAATGTTTTGTAGTTTAGTACCAAAACACACATTTTATTAAGAGCTCTAAAACAAATCTTAATGACCAAAGCGTGTGTGACTGCGCTGTGTGTGGACACAGCAGTGCTCTGAGCAGGCTAACATTCTCACAGTGGCAACAGTGCTAACACGCCGACGTTTGGCACGGGTAATGTTCAGCATCTTGGTTTTGTGTATCAGCATGCTAACGTTAACTCACTGGCACAAATCATCAGTAGACCTTCATTCATTTTGCATGTATGTATTCATCAACCAAAGTAGGTATTTTGACTTGATGATGACACTGGATATAAAAAGGCAGTTATTGCAAATCGTCCTGTGGGAATTCCTGTGGGTGCTGGGGGGAAAAAGTCAGAGGATCCATGTCTCGCAACCACATATGTAAATAAAGACGTATTTTCACAGCATTAGTGAAGAGTAGCAAAATGAATAATAATTAGACCTTAACTGTAACTGTTTGATGGTGATGACCTTCTCTCCCCTCAGGTGCTGGCCACAGGGCTGAGCGGCCTGTACTCCAGTCTGCCCACGAAGCTGGAGGTTCCCAATGAGGAGTGGCACTGCCTGCACAAAGAGGACTGGCTCCAGATGCCGGCCCTCGTCCAGTTTCTCAACTCGCTGGAGTTCTGCAACGCTGTAATTCAGGTGAAAATGTGACAAGGCCGCATGCACGGTGCTCTGCCACATGAAAAATGTATGCGCACGTGATAAATGGCTGCAAACATGTGCTTCACTGCTCTCTTGACTGACACGTGAATTATTATTGACTTTGCCCAGGTGGCCCACCCTGATATCAGAGACCAGCTAGTTGGATACATCTACAACGGATTCCTCGTGCCTGTCCTAGCACCAGCTCTCCACAAGGTTGGTTTTCTTCTTCCTACTCCTCTTCGCCGCCATAAATGCCTCATTTGTAAAAGCATACATTATATTTGAGGGGGAAGTAAATCTTTTAAGACTAACATGCTTTAGAGTGAAAAGTAGCCTTGTAATCACCACACAGGTCTGAGCGGGTATTGACCTTCTATCGCATGAAAATGAATAAATTTCACTCATAAAAAATACTTAAAATTGCACCTTTTGTTTTTATCCGTGCGCAGAATTAAGAGTGTATCAAATTAATGCAGTAATAAATTAAACAGTGTGCTCAGATTTGTACATGTAGACATGGTTGACAGATCCTTCTCTGGCATGTTGTTTTTATTTGCTCTGGAAGTTGACCCCATGCTCCTGTCTTCTTACTTCTGTGCAGCTGACCTTAGAGGAGGTAATGACCACCACGGCGTACCTCGACCTCTTCCTGAGGAGTGTAACTGAGCCGGCCCTGCTGCAGACTTTCCTCTCCTTCATCCTCCTCCACCAACATGAGGGCGTCCACATTTTAGATACTCTGGTCAGCCGCATCAACACTCCTTTTCAGGTACAGGATACATGCATGTAGCTACATTTCTGTTTCAGCAGCAGAACTCGTGTTTGGTAACTCCAGAAACACTAAACCCAGAGGCGATTGGACCCATGCTGAAACTTAAATGTCAGCAGCAAAACTGGCAGGTTGTTGCCGTGGTGATGTTCAGTTGCTGTGATATATTCTGTTAGTGAAACAAGTGATCCCAGTATTTTAACATAGCCCTATATGTCTGAACATCTTGTTCAAATATTTTGGCCAAACTAAACCATTAACATGAATATGTGATGTAGTCCTGACTGACTTGGCTGTGTGACTGTGGAAATGGCCTGGGGAGAGCAGCTCAGTGAAAAATAAGAAACATGTTTGCTTTTCAAACCTTTAACCTCGAGCCAAATTAAACATTGACTAACACACAAATATTTCACATTTGTTTATTTATTTTTTTCTGTTTGCTTTTACCTTTGATGTTTAATAACTTTAAAAATTGGCACTTATTAGGTAGGTCATGCTCCTCGTGCTGTTTGAATCTTTAACGCCTTTCGCTGAAGCAAAAACTCACACACAGAGTAAAATTTCAGATTTGTATCTAGAAAAAAAAAACCTCTCAGTATTGAGCCTTGCCGACCTTCTCGAAGCTAATGAATGTAAAAGTGGTTTGTACTGAAGATAAAATCTCACGGGGTGTGGCTCTGTGGGTCGCTCAGCCACACGACACTTTCCACACTGTCCACACTGAAACATTTCAGCAGTGGTATTTAAAAAACGCCATCCTCAGGTGTTGTTATATGCTCAATTCTTTCTATCCAACTCTCCAGCTAGGCACTGTGTCTCTGGCACTTTTCCGCACTCTCATTGGCTTGTACTGTGAAGATGTGATGCTGCAGCTCATATTGAGGTGAGTGGCGCACGCACACGCTTATCCCACTTCTCAAGCGTGGTACATCTAATTGGTTTACGATGTGATGAGTTTTTACTCTCTACCTCCTGCCACGCAGACTTGTGTTACCGTCTGTCTGTCTATCCTCCCCCCGCACTCCGCCTCCTACGACCACCCGTTGGTCTTCCTAACAGGATTCGTTCCCATCTGCCTCCCCCAGGTACCTGATCCCCTGTAATCACATGATGTTGAGTCAGAGACGTGTGGTGAGGGAGAGGGACTGCTACTCGGTGTCAGCATCCAAGATCCTGGCATTAACGCCGTCCTGCTGCTCTCCTGATCACAGCCCCCCGCCCCTCCGACAGTTGGACTCCATCCTCTTTTCCAAGGGTGCAGAGGCTCCCAGCAGCAGCAGTGCCACGGGTAAGAGGCACAGGACATCAAATGAACGTTTTGTCTAGGTTGGATCTAATTTTTACTGATTTGGACATCATTTTCAGTGAGTTATGATTATGTTGTACTTGCCAAAGTAATTGCTCAGATCAACAGGGAGACATTGCTGTCAGTGGCCAGATTATGGCAAAACAGAACATTTGTATACCTAAGAAGATGCTCACTGCACAGGAGAACCACACACACAACTAGGTGAACCCGGAGGTTCATCTGTAAACTGTGATAGATGGTTATAACCAACAAATAACGACAAGAATCGTTTGAAAATCTGGTGTGTTCAGCCTGTTCATAACCTGCCTGACCGTCCTGCCATGTTTGGCGTCAGGGATGTCTCTTTGTTCCCATATTTCAGCAGTGATGTTACAGAAGTGAATGATGACCAAAACTACAAGTTGTAATAAAGTTGAATTTAATAAGTGTATGGTGCACTCTGTGGAGTTTAGCCCATTATTATGATAGTTTGAATGTAGGAAAGCAGATTTCTAGGGCTCTGTGTCAGTAGGCGTCCACTCTTCGTGCATATGACTGAGTCCTCCTGTGAGCTACATGCGAGAAGAAAGCGAGGAGGTTTTAATGATGCTCTTTGAGACTATGGAACACTTTTCATTTAGTTTAGGTGCTGTGTGTGCTACAGATTATCCAAAATGAATGACTGCTTTTCATCCATATTTGTAATCAGCTTTAATGGATGTTTGTTTGCTTCTTTCAGTTCCATTGCCTGGTGAATTCATCCAAAAGATTTTACTATTCATAACCCCATTTGAGTGTGTGCATGTTATAACCTCAGTAATAGTGGGGTGCAGTCAAAGCAAGTGGAACAAACGGAGCATATCAGAGGAAATTTATTCATTGCAGCAGTGAGAGTGCTTATCTAAATCTAGTAATAACTAATAAATAATAAAAAGTAGACTTCATTAACATTGAAATGTGTTAAAATATAATTTTGAGTATCATATATTGCAGAATATTGATGCATGCATTTTCCTGGAACATGAACATAAAGCAGGGATGATTATGAGTGTTATATCAAATGGTGCGATCTCCTGTTGTTTCGCTGTATTGCATCACTTTACCCCCTGTAGCTTCCTGTCAAACTCATTAGTTCTGCTCTGTGTGTGCGCTGTGGCCGCTGCACGCCAGCCTTTATCAACATTTTTTTACCTATTTTTCCCAGAGAAAAACGGAGGCTTCTCTGAAGGGGATGATGGCTCAGGTAACTCCTGCACAATCGGCTCGGAAATCTACCTGGATGTCAGTTATCTCCATTACCTCTACGACGCCCGTCTGAGCATCAGCAGCTGCCTACGGGCCTGCCAGGTTTGGTCAGCCCCGTACGACGGCGAGGACCCGCCGCCTGAGAAATATCAGCCCGGCATCCTTGAAGAACCAGGGCTGAAGAGTCGGCAAACACAGATGGCTCTCAAGAGAGTTCCTCAGCCTCCAGTGCCGTGTCCTCCAACCTGCTCCCAGTCAAATACAGAACAGCCATCCAACAACCAGCTGGAGCTGGAGTGGGATGATAGTTACGATGCGTGCCCGGTTCAGACTGCTGAGGCTCCTACAGAGAGTAAACCTTCACTGGAGCCACCTGCTGAGCCCCCAAAGCACATCCAGGAGATGAGGAAAACAGCCATCATGTTGGTAAAAGGCTCATATATTGAGGAAAATGAGTTCCAGGATGACGCCATGGTTTACGATCTTGTCGCCAAGAAAGATGCCCAAGATGTCAAGCACGGCAAGCTCAAATCCAGCGGATCTGAATCAGAAGAAACCCAACCAGGCTCAACAGAAGTTCCACTAAAAAACGGACTGAATCTAACACTTCCAATCTCTCTGAAGGCTGATAACAGCAAGAATAACTCGGACTCAAAGGCCAAAGGTCACACAGATTGTAACTCCAACCTCCAAAACAACACTGCTCATGAGGTTGGCGGTGACCTTTTGGCTCAGTATGAGGAGCTCATTCGTACTTGGGACACTGCAGCAGGTGGAAAACAGGTCAAAACTGATGGAGAGTTGAAGAAGCCTGTCACACCTGTGGCGGAGGAGGTGGAGGAGGAAGACATGGATTTCACCTCCTTCTCTGCTGAAACACCAGAGCCAGAGAAATTGCATTCACCATTTGGGAAGTTTTTCAGTGGAAGTGCAGGTAGAAGTCATTCAGTGCCTTTTACAGGTAAGTTAAGGGAAATCCTCCCTCTGCAGCAGCCTCATTATTTACTGAACAATACACCCAGATGGCACAATTAAAAGATTGTTTGTGATTGATCCTTTCTGCAGGTCCATTTGTCAGTGTGCTGTTGTCTCGTATGGAGAACATGCTGTCCAACTCGCTTCATGTCAACTTGTTGTTGACGGGCATCCTGGCCCAGTTGGCAGCCTACCCTCAGCCTCTCCTGCGCTCATTCCTCCTCAACACCAACTTGGTCTTTCAGCCAAGTGTTCGCTCCCTTTACCAGGTGACAGATTATCTGTTCCGTGTATGGATGTGCTGCCAGGATTGAGCCTTTTACTTTCCCAGAGGCTTGTGTATAATCAAGTAGACAAAGAAATAGTTTTTTTTTTGTGGCATCACTGAAAGATGTTGAAACGTACTTTTTTGTAAGGCCAGACTGAAAATTGTAATCCAGTTAATTGTTTGAAATCCTTGATGAATAAAATCAGACTGCAGATTTCAGGGTTGTTCTCGTTCATTTAGTTTTAAGTACACCAGTATAGATGGATAGATAGATATTTAGATGGATAGATATTTTATTCATCCCAATGGGGGAAATTCAAAGACAAACACGAGGAGCTAATCGGACTTGCTGTCACTCAGAATGACAAACGTTCCTGCAGATACTGCCGATGTGGATGTAATCCTCATTCATTTAATTTCTTTTCTGTTTTCCTGCAGGTACTGGCCACTGTCAAGATCCAGATTGAAGCGGTGGCTGCCACCAGAAAAGACTTTCCCGAGATGATCACTGCAGCCCAACACTGGCTGCTGGCCAGGGAGACTTTGTCCATGGCTGCTGGTAATAATACACCCACATGTAGGGCTTTTGTGTCTGTGCCAGCTGTGGTTGGAATCTGTATTTTCAAATAAAGCCATAGTGGTATGACTTATGCATGGAAAATGAAGTATTTAAAATATTCTTATTCTTATTCAACATATAATGTTTTTATTAGTAGACAGATTCTTTTACCTTTTACTCTTTTACCTAGCTGTTTCACACCATTTCCAGTCTGTAATGCTAAGCTAAGCTAACCAGGTATTGGTGGTAGCTTCATATTTCACAAAATGTCTAAATATTCCTTTAAGTTGTGATGTTTTGGAGTAAGCATCCTCAGAAAGCCTGATATTGTGAATATTGAGAAATATTTAGGCGGCGACTCAGTGAGTAGAATATAAATTCTGCACTGTTGTTCCTCAATTTCACTAAGTTGCTGTCAAAAATGGGTCAAGTTCAAAACAAGCTCTGCGTTCATTATCTGTTGTGTTCTGGCTCCTGTTGGGAATCAGAATAAATTCTATTTGATTTCATTAAGTCACATTAAGACTTTGCAGTTCAGTCACAGCTATACCCCAGAGTTTTTTTTTTTAACTCAACTTCCAGTGGTTTCACAGTTGTACAATCTACAAAAAAATGTTGCTGGGAGTATGTTTGCATAAAGATAAGCGCCAGAGTTTTCTTAGATGGGAAATTTAAAGGGAATATTTTAGTTGGTTAACTGGAATATTCTGCTTTCTTGTGCATGTTCGATGTGTTTCCAGAAGAGCAGCACTTAGGATCCTATTTTGTGCCTGAAATTATTTATAAATGGAGAAATCATTAACAGGAATATGTTATGTTTACAAAATGTCTTATATATCCATGTGCTTCCACTATTTATTCTCATTTTGTCATTGTAACATGTTAAATCCTCATGTTCTCAGACAAAAGCAGCAGCAGACTGTCCACCCACGGCGAGACTGGAAGGCTCTTGAAGAGTTCGCCACCACCTAAACCTAAAGCCATCTCTCTGGATCGGACAGAAGTCTTCGCTACCGTCCTCTTCACCGAGTTCCTCAAGGAACTGGCTGCCATTGCACAAGAGCACTCCATCTTATCATACATTCCTATGGAAGAGTGATCTTGTCCCAGTAGGCCTCCATGACGAGTCCAACTTAACTTTTAAAGATATTAAGACTTAATTTTACAATGGTTTTCTATTTTTGGTCATTTTCTGACACTACTTGATGAAGAAAACCTTAGATCAAGTGATTTATGCAACTATTTAAAAAAAAACAAAAAAAAAACATGATAGCATATTTATTTTCCAAGCAAAGATAATCAATTTCATGTGCTTTTCAGTTTCATCTTAGTGTTTCTGTAAAATGGGTTTGGCAGCCAGGAAGGAGGTCCAGACTTTCAGCTAAAACTTAACCTGTTCACTGAAGCCTCCACTGGCTAATAATGTTCATATGAGTGAGCTCCAGGTCCACCAACCAAAGACTGTAAAGTGATGATTTTAACAAAAACAGCATTCTTTAGCAATCAGCCCTTATCTGAACTTCAGGGTCCTGCCTTCTTTTTGAATGTCTTCTAGAACCAGCTCCAGATGTCCACTTCTCCTTGTGGTCCTGTTAAATACTCAGGTGGCCTTTCCAGATAGCTGTTGCCTCTCTTTTCTATTGGATCACACGCACACACCGTGACCACGTGGAGCCTCTGCTGCTTTGAGAGGACGGGGCGTTTAGATTAGCAGCAAATGTCGTTTGAAGTTAACTGTTGTAGCTGATTGGCAGAAGGGCTGGCATAATCACTCTGATCTTTTATTCTCTGTTCTTATGCAAATGTTACATGACTAGATTTTTTTTGGGCAAAACAAGTTGTCCGCTTTTGCCTTTAAACTTTACAACGAGGGGTTTCCACAAAATCTCTGTGTTAGATGTACATTGCTTTTTCTTTTCATTTGTGACGGTACCTCAGGAGATTTTTAATGCACGTTCTGTTCTTAAATGGTCTTTGGTTTGAGCATTTTTCCTCCAGTGCACTGGTTTCTCACAATAATGGGCTCCACCTGTTCTCCAAATCAGAGCACCAAAACCAGAATGCTATATTTAATTTGCCTTACTTTAGTGTTGCTTTGTAATGTACATATCATAAGAAACATGTTCTAATGACATAGAACACTATGCAAATCAACAATATTTTGGGTATGATTAACTTTTTCAGACTGGGAAGGGGTATTTAAGCTTTTGAGAGTTTCTATTGCCATTTTTTTTTTTCAACATGGTTATACTAGAAGTTAGCTGTTATAGTTTGTCATCATCTTACATTTAGGGATTGCATATGGTGTTGTATTTAGTTGTGATGAGTGTGTTCAAGTTTTGCATCTGTTGAAAACCATCTCGGATTGTAACGGTTACCGAGGGCAAACTGCTGGAAATCGCCTTTGTTTTAGTCCAGGTGTTGCACATTGTTGTTAGAATGAGATAATGTAAGAGAAGTATTTTGTTACAGAGCATGCGCCTACTGTCTAAATGAATTTACCAGAACAGAAATACTTAAAAATAGGTGCCTGAATTATGATTGTAGTTCACATCCTTGCCTGATTTTGAATGGATTTACTCAGGAGTAACACAAAATGTCACAGTTTAAGCTTAAAAGTTGTAGTGACTTAAAGAAAATGCTAAGTTGAAGATGTCCATTCTCAAAGCATAAAGGAAAGGCCGTAGGGACTGAATCCATTGTTTCATCCCTTTATTTCTGATATGTTCTGTTTCACACTAATTTAACTTCACAGAAGACACCAGCACTGCTTTCAAAAAGAATGCGTTTCTTGGTAAAACTCAAATTTCACCACCATTTACAACTCAGATGATGAAGATGCAGAACATTTTTTTAAAAAACTGTTGTACAAGTTTTATTAGATTCTGAATTTTATATTGAAAAATGTCAGAAATGGTTAGAGCTCTTTATGCAGAACTGATGTTTTTTCGGTAACAAAAACATTCTGATCCAGACTGACATAATGGACTGTGAAACTATGCTAGGTTAAATAATGTCATCATCTCATAAATCCAGCTAATAGACAAAGAATTCAGTCAACAAATTATGCAGTAGGATCTGTTTGTACTTTTAACAAAAAAAGAGTCTTGGAAATGTATATTTGTATCAGTCAAAGCCACTTGTTGAATATGTCTCTTTCTGGTACAGGAATGTTTCAGAGCACTTTATCAGCCTTCTCATATTGCAGTGACCCTCTGCACTGCTGACACAGACCCTGAACCAGCACAGATTCAGTCTCTGTAACATACCTAGCCCAGTATAACATCACTGTTTCAGCAATATTGCGGCATAAAGGCAGGTATTATAACCAAAATTACCAACCAACTGTCTCAGTTTCTTAATCAAAAGATTCATCTTCTCCTGACACTGTGTGGCCTCAGTTTTCTGTTCAAGATGTGATCAGGTTTCTGTTTGTCGCTGATGTCGGAGACTCAAAGGCATGTTTTTTTTTTAATAAAGAAAACTTCTAGTAAATGAAACCGGATGCAATTGATGTGCTGATGCTTTTGAAACTTTTTTTTTTTAAAGAAAGGTTTTAAAAACAGAAACCCTGTTGCATTACCTAACAGGTTTCACCTGACACAATCATACGCTTTCCTTTCTGTTCTGTAGACACTGACGTCCTCATTAAATACACATTCCCTTTGCTAGCTGTCTCCCACCCTGCCAGAGAGATTTTGTTCAGATCTAGGTCTCATCCTTAACAAGAGCTTAGATTCTCCATTTGTTTTCCATGACTTTGAAATAATGCAAAGATGAACCAAACTGAATAAGAAGCATTTGATGAAAGCTTCTTCTCAAAGTAAACTGCACCAAGTTATTACATGTACAGCAGCACATGAAAGTACATGAATGCAGGAGAAACTGGAGAAAATATGTACAGGAGGGAAAATACAGAACGTTGCCATCAGACTTCAACTTTTGTCACAAAGAAGGAACTACTAGAACTAGAAGAACTGAAAACGCTTCAGCAGTTTCTGGGGGTGTGCAGTAGACATACTGGCAGTCTGGATATGGGAACTATGCACAAATACTGGCAATATATGGAACTTCTCTCACTACATTAAGTGCTAAACTGCGTTGAATGTACAACTGGAGGCAAGAAACAAGACTAATGAGTCCCATCAGCAGCCATTATTGTGCATTGATTGTCTTTTTTCCATATTTACTGATCACAAGTAGTTTCGATAAGGACATTTACACACTGAAACAATTAAGATAAAGATTGTGCAAAGGATCTACAGCTCAATATTTAGAGAATCCATATTTAATATATCAAGCATAACAAAGCAAATAATGGACTTCGGCCACAAGAGGGAGCTCACTGATCGTTCTCCTGCCTGGAAGTCTGAGGGGCAAGGTTTCTGTTTAATCTCTTAATAAGAGAGCATCTGTCATGTCAGTAATTTCACCTTCTGCTTGTGTGATTGTCAGGACTCTCAAATGACCATGATAGCTAATAAGGACAATGCTACATTAACTTATACTAACCCCTAACCCTAAACATTAAATTAATTTTTCTGTTGAGCAGATTTAGCTTTTTTCCAATCAGTATTAAGTCTCATCCTATCTTTATCACCAGGTCAGAATATAAAAAGATAGTTACTGTTTATTAGGATTCATGAACACCTTTTTATAGAAAATATTCCAAATGTCATTGCCACTGAGAGTATTCATCTGAAAATCTTTATTACTTTTTAAACACATAAATACTGTACATAAATACAGAAGATCGTGTCTGCTGTCTTTTAAAAACATTATTCAGTATTTACAAAAATTTCATCTTCTCAAGTTCTAAAGATTAATTTTAATTTTCAGCTTGAACATCAATAGTTAAATCAACCCAAAGAAGATACAGATACCTACAATATGACTTCGCGAAGGTCACATATGCCGTGATTTCACTCCCGCTCTGTGATGAAAAGTTCGACCTTCACGAAGTCTTCTCTTCTAAAATTGCCCTCACCAGAACTGGGTCGGCTCGGCCTTTGGTCTCCTTGTGAACGAGCCCCATCAGATTGTTCAGAATCTTCTTGCTTCCTTTTCTGATGGCATCAACCTAAATAGAGACACAGCAAACACAAAACATTTGATGTATCATCTGAAATCATTTGACATGCAAAAGTAAAACAAAAAAATGTAAATGTGAGTGAGAATTTGCATGTGAGCCCTCACCTCATTGGGGTGCGAGTCTAGCACCTTCTGACAGATGCTCTGCAGCTGTGTAATGTCACTAATAAGGCCTAAGTCCTTCTCCTGGATGATCTGCAGGGCTGTCTTGCCCGATGACCTCCACATCTCCTGGAACACCTGAGAGCAGGGAGAATCCAGGAAGACACAGGTGAGAACCAGAATGCAAATGAGCCCTTGCTGTTTGCACTGAGTGACAGGTAGAAGGGGATAATTGCATGGTCCGTGCAGCTGCCTGACCTGCTTGGCAATCGAAGAGGAGATATGTCCTGTTTCCTGGAGTTCCAGCAGCTCAGCCAGGGCAGAGGGAGTGATAGGGCTGAAATGAAAGGGCAGTTTAATTACAGTTTAACAGGTGTACTGACAAATTAGTGATTATAAATGGAGGGTGAGAAGAAGCGAGTGGGAGTATTAGCCTGAATGGCAAAAGAGTCTATCAGCATTTGTGAGTGAATGAAAAGTGTTTGTCTTTCCTATGTCTTTTGTTTATTCCCCAGGCTACCAGGCAAACAATCAAAATGCTGCAAGAATACGTTAATTAGAGACACTTCCATTTAGCATACTGCAGGCCAGACTCAGTTAAAATTCTTGCAAAGACACTGGGAAAAAAAACAAATGACAAGTATCTGTCTTTACAACTCAGCCTGACTGACATGTTAAATAAAGCAGTGAATCCCAGCCAGGGGTACTTGGACCTGCTGCAGGTTCCAAGGAAAGGTCAACAAATTAACTAAACCAGAAGCTGTAATTTGATTAAAAACATACATTGACATGTTTGTGTTAAGTAGGAAAATAAACAGCCAAATAGGATTACCAATTGATGTGATAAAGATCTTTAGTAAAATTACAATGACCATGAAGTTGCATCAACCTGAGCGCCGAAAACTAGTTAGCAAGCGAGCTATGAAGCTGCAATCGTTAGCAGTTGAAATAGTTTAAGTAAAAATGCTAGACGAATGGTTGAAATGACAGTTGATTTAAACGACCTAAAGAGCTAAAAGTATTGGACATACAATTTAAATAGTTGACTAAAGTTAATTTAAAAAAAACAAAACAAAAAACAGTTGAAGTAGTGAAGTACTTGATAAAAAGTTAGCAAAAAGTTGAAATAACATTAGCTAAAAGTATTGGATACATTTTTGAAAAATTGAGCTAAAAATACCAAATAAACAGCTGTAGTTTAGCTAAAGGTACTGAAAGTAATCAACAGGCAGTTGAAATAAAAAAGTAATGGATAACAGGAAATGGAAATTAAAAGTCATAGCTAAAAGTAACGGATAAGAAGTTGAAACAGTTGCTTAATGTAATTTTCAAAAAAACTGCTGAAATAGTTTTAAGTACTGAATAAAGAGTTGAAACGGTTCAAATAAATTAAAATAATAAATGATCCTTTAAATAGTTAGCTGTAAACCAAATCAACAGTTGAAACAGTTAAAGTAAGCAATGGCAGTAGTAGCATAGCTGCAGCTTGATCTGAATACTGATGAGTAAATGAGATAAATATATATATATATATATATCAGCATCCATATTTGTAAATAGTTAAAACTGCCAAATACCATCCACTTCATAACCCATTAAAGACATATTTGGATGGTGCTCGTGAAGGGGTACTTGAACTTATCTGGCTGTGGGAGCACGTCTACACACCACTCAAAAAGAGAGCCCTCATTATATTTGTTTTAAAACTTTAATGTAGGTCTGGCATCCTGTCACCACGCTGCCACAAATCAGCCATTGAACCCGCAGTGACATTCAGGCATTTGCCAGAATACCGAGCAAGGGAGCACACTGGAAGACTTGTCTCAGCTGGCTAAAACCACCCAACAAGCTCTTCATGACATGTCTGGAGCTTCACCTCTCCGACTGTACGACCAACATGCTTTCCAGTTTCTTTTTTTTTTTTTTCCATTTTACCTGAGGGTTGAGAACCAGAGGGGGGAAAGGAACTTTGTGAACATTATAAAGGACTGCCAAGATAAAAAAAGATTTGATAAGCCTATTGGAAGTCATCATATGGAAGCACATGTATGCTTAAGAACACCCTTCAAAACCTTTCATTTTATGCCCAAAATGTTCATTACTTCCTTCTGGATGCACACACTCAAAAATGTTTTTCTAAGAATGTTTGATTCTCAGCCTGCAGCTTTTGACAGTCTTGCGGGCCGCCCTTTGTTTTTCTTCAACTCTCCTCCTTTCAACCAAAGCAAATGCAGCATTATGCATAAATAAACACCAGCTACTTTGCGGTTTGCTCACACACAAACGCAACACAACAGTCTGGAAATGGTAGATAAAGTAAAGCTCGCAGCATCTGCACTGACGTCAACCGATCACTTGTTTCAATTTCATTTTGCTCTGTAATGACTCAGAGATTTTTATTCAGAGAAACCATCATATTTGAACAATGGGGAAAATTACCCATCACAGTTTATAACTCAGAACAATCTGAGCAAGCTGGAGTGAAGTTTCTAAAATCATAATCCAGTCACAGCTTCACAAATACAACTCAGATGCATGAGACGGTCCTCATTTTTCTTTTAGCTACAGACACCATCAAACTGCCAGTTTAAGAAAATTGCTACAAATAAATGAGTTTAAATAAGTGTCTGATATTCATCCCAGTGTGCCATAAACAGAAACAGTGGGAGTCAGCTGGTGCTGTTTTTCCATAGCCAGTGACTGCATGTTCATGTTTTTTTTGTTTTTTTTGAAGCACAAGTGTGATGGAAGTATTACATACTTATCTTAGCATCAAAACATCAAAAAGACCTTGGTTTCAAGTGTTTTTGGAACATTTACGAAATCCAACATGTTCCATCTGACAGGTTTTCGGCAGGGGAGATCAAAACAACACCTTCTTCCAGAGAGTAATGATTTCACTTATGTTATTGGATTTGTCAAAACGGGTGATCCCCTGATGGGCTGTCATTCTACAGCGGGTGTTTTCACATCATCGGGCACAAAGAATCAGGGGCTATCAGATGATTTATGAATTCAGGTGATTGTTGTGTGGTATGCAATGGTCTAATCAGTACTTGTGAACACTAAGAATCTAATAATCCCAGATGTCAGTCAAACCAAACCAGTTCAGTGTGAAATGCTTCGTGGATAGATAATTATTTTATCTAACGAAGGTTATATGCTGTCATTTTTAATCCTGTAATGCTGCAGCTTGATTATAGAGACATTATTTTGAGCACTACACAGCACAGGAAAAAAAACAAACAAACTTTTCTTTTGGCTAATCAGTGCTGACTCTTATAGGGAGGAAGCAGTTCAATGCATTAGATTTTAGCGACATTTCCCATTGAGCCAAGAACAACTGAGGGTTTGTTTATGGTTATGTGTGTTAGAGGTGGGAATCAACAGCAACCGCCGAAAATTTGATTGATTTTTTCCAACTGAAGTGAGCTTGTCATTATGGTTCTTGTTGTCCTGCACTTTTTGGTTTCTTTTCAGTTCAGCAGAAAGCCACTTATCATTTTTCCTCACTTAGCAAATCGAATATCATTAATAATGTGGTTAACCACTGTTCATATTGTGCTCATAAAAAAAACAAAAAAAGGCCCCTGAACGGACCTCAGTCCACAGCTGCTTGATTCATACTTCACAATCATCAGCTGACTAATTATATCAATTACAACCATGCAGGTGTATAGCGCTCCAATACTTCTCACTACTGTGGTGCAGTCAGACCAGATTTTGCTTCACATTCAACGTCAGAGAAGAAAGGATGCTGTTTCAAAGATGGCAAAGTGTATAATTTCCAACTTTGTGTTGTTCAGTGCTGTTATCAGCCTAAAGCTTGCAGTTCATGTTTACGAGCCTACCCACGCCACTTCCTGTCACCACTGTCTCTGGCCATGTGGGTAAAGTTCAGGTAAATTTTGACTGCTCATATGCATGTGCCGACACTGTTCACTTTCACCATCACATCATCCTCCTTAGGTGCTAAACTACTGATTTAACTAAGATCTAATGTTCGTTCAAGTGTTTATCAAGATTGGATTAGATGTCCCTGCAGAACCCTCATTTGTTTCTGGATCTTTTGAGGGCTCTCTCAAAGAGTAGAGCTTTGTACTCCAAATCCATCTGAATAACCATCTGCTACAGATGTCTTGAGTTGCCTCTGACTAAAGTTTAGTCTTGAGTTATTGAATATCAAGCAGAATAAATGGTATAAGATGTAATAAATCACTTCTAGGTGATTATCCTGTTTGAGATGAATCAGTTTTTCAAGAACCCTTGAAACAGAGGCTCATGACACCTTAAAGTAAAGATGAGCTTGACATACACAGACTGCACGGTTTACGGTCAGCGTCTTAACTGCTATGGGGGTGGGATAGTTTAACCTTTTTTTCTAACTTTTCTCTATTTATGTTGTTTCACTTATCAGAGGAATCCCATTTCACAAGAAACAGCAAAAGTTGTGGCAAAGTCGTGGAAAAGTATTTCATGGCCTCCTGACTCCCAAGCTGAAAGGGGCTGCAACAAAGCATCTTCACATGTGTGTACCTGAATGTACCCCTTGTTCCATTCTTTCTTCTGCCACATTTCAGAAGGTAGAAAGTGAACGAGCCAAACACAAGAGTCTCTGAGGGAGGGGTCATGCCCTGGGGATCTAACATCTCAGAGCAGAACACTGGCAGCAGAATAGCACTGCTTTCATGAGCGATGATGGCATTGTGTGGATACTGTAAAAGGGACATGAAAGGATGTCTGTGTGTGTCTCACCTCTGGCTCACACTCATGTCCTGTTGTTTGAGGTGTCCCAACAGCTGATTTATCACCCAGCCAATAACCTTCTTTGGCTCCTTCGTTGTAGCCTTCAACACCGCTTCAAAGTACTCCACCAGCCCATCCTCATTCTGCAACAAAATATCAAGAGGATGCTTTTATCACTTCACATGCATATTATCCAATTAGGATCAACTCAGCCCAGCAGAGTCCAGCAGTATGCAGCTGTCTACTGCATTCAAACAGAACCTCACCCAAGCTGACTCTGCTTGGACTTTGTCAGATGGCAATTATAAAAAAGATGCAGGAAACAGATTTGGTGAGGGAATCAACAACTCTCTCACTGGTTGGTTTCACTCGCTTATAAACTCACCATCAGAGTGAAGCTGTGCTCGGGCAGGATGCCGTATGTTTGCACCAGCCTGTCTCTTTTGACACTGGGTAGCTCTGGCAGCTCTGCCCTTATCTTCTGCACCACCACCGCCTGGCACGCATCAGTGCCAGCAGGCAGCGATGCGTTATCCTCATACACAATCAGAGGGGGCAGGTTGGGCTCTGGCATAAACCTGAAAAGAGAGGTTGGGGGGTGGGGGTGCTTTATCAGCAGTACAGATAAGCTTAGAGAAGAGAAGGTTGGCTCTTGCTGAGATACTAATAGTCCTCTTGACACCACACTTGTCACATTTCACTTACTCTGCTAATCATTTGACTCCATCAGCCTTAAACCTGTCCATCTATCATTCCCCCCTCCTAAGCTCACACACACACACACACACACACACATACATACATACGACTGAGGGCCAGGACCTTGAGTGATGTCTGTTTATTTTCCCTCCATCTAGCTGCCACTCAGAGGCTCTCATCCTCTCTCTTTCAGTCCCCGCTGAGGGCAAGATCATCTTCTGATATCATAACTGCATGCCAATAAACCCAACCTCCTGGGATGAAAAAAAAAACAGATATGCAGAGAGCCCATCAACACTAAACTAACCCTCACCTGTAATCCTGAAGACCCTCTTTGTCTCTCATAGGCACGGTCTCCCTACAGAAAAAGATGCATGCGTCATAAATTATGAACATTTTTGACTTAAAAAACAGATATGAGAAGAAATCATACTTAGGGAATTGCTGCAAAAATGTGACATATCTAACTGATCTGTAGTAATTATCGAATTATGGATTAGTTGATCAAAAGAAAACTAATCTGCAACATATTAGATAATCAATTTAGAGTAAAAATAATCACTTGTTACAGATCCAGAATGCTTTCACTGAGTTGAGAGAATGCAGTTTTTCTCACTGGGCACCTGGAACCTTAAATAACATGCAGAACAAGCTAAAGCTTACCTCATTTTCATCAATTTAAATTTTTCATTTCATTTTGATATTATTTAACCTCCAACTGTTGTTATTTTGGTTGAGTCATTTATTTGAAATTTATTTTTAACTGCTTCTCCTGATCTGAAGGTTTTGTAATTTTACTAATCTGTTTTTTTATCATTATTATTTTTACTTCTTAACACCATTTTTTTTATTTACCAGTTACCATTCTATTTTATTCCCTATTTTTTGTGCTGTAAATGAGGTCTCCACCTCAAAGTATTTCCAAGTTTAAAGATAATTATTCATAATGATACCAAAAACAAGTTCAACTGTAACGATCTATTCCATAAATATATATATGTATGTATGTACATTTGGATTTTGAACTTTTCAGGAAATTAGAATGCATTCTATTAAACACACTTCACCATGTACCTTGGACAGGCAAGAACTGATGGGAAGGAGCCAGAGCACCAGAAGATGATCAAGGCCTCAGCTGCATGCGAGCTGGCTCATTCTGTAAGCTCATAAACCTATGAGTAGCACATAGCTCATAGATAACACAGGATGACGGCGGCCTCCAAATGGCTCTATTCATCATGATTACCATGATGGTTCTTCCACAGCAAAGCTCAGGACTAATGAACCAGGCACAGTTCCCAGTCAGAGGGTGCCGTAGTGGCTGAAGCTTGGCATCGTGATGCTGCTCTTTCATTCTCTTACCCTGATTTGGAATCATATGCCCGGGTCTCGTTTTGGACTGTCCCTCCTCGCTGCAGAACACCCATCTGTCTCTGGATCTCGTAGTCTGGCGACGTAAGGGAGAAGATGCACACAAATACAGACAGTTTATTCAAAACAGCAGTACACACAAATATAATTTTGTGTGTGATGTACTGGCAATCCTCAGGTTTCTGACTGCTGCCACATTGTAACTGTGATAAACAATCTTTTTCTCTGTGACTTTTAAAGAGCACCTCAGCGGCAGTGAAGTGGGCAACTGTGATACACCTTTATCAATAAATAATCCAAGCACAGCATGATGGTGTGTCAAACTACACCTGAAAAACTGCATGTAAACAACAAAATTTTCTGGCTGTGGCTCTTCGTCAGCTTTTTAAAGTGAAGCTCAATCAACAGTCAGTTGAAGTTAGGAGTCACAGTTGACATAAAATCCATGCCTTTCGAAGTGAACAGCTGTGAGAAGCCAAATTAGCTTCTATCTACACAGCTAACTGTTTGTGACTGGTTGTCAGTCCTAAACTTGTGCTTTGAGAGATGCTGTCAATACTGACTATGCTTCCTGTCTTAATGTCTCTTCATAAATCTTGTTTTCATTAAATAGAATGTGAAAGACATAAAACGGTTTGTTATACCCGACAGCACGTAAATAACCTGCTCCTTTGTATGAGTGTCTTTGCATATTTAGACCCTTTACTGAAATTAGCAGTACCACATTATGACAACACAACAAGTACAAGTTCTACACTGAAAATATTACTTAAGTAAAAGTACATAAAAATATCAATTATAAAAGTATTCACAATGCTGAAACATGGCCCCTATGAGTGTTATATTACATCTTTGGACTGGTATTACTGATTACATTCAGGTGTATGTAGCATTTTATTGTTATATTTGTTTGAAAAGAGACAGGCTAGCTGCTTTCCTCCATTTCCAGTCTTTGTGCCAAGCAAAGTTAAACAGCTGCTGTCAAAACACCATTTCTGCACAACATTTGAGCAGATATACTTATATACATTCCACCACTGCATTTCTACTAGTTTGACTTGTGGCACACACATAATTACACACACATACACACACACTCAAGGTAATTCTTTTCGGGTCACAGAAATGCAAACGTAAACTCACTAAATGGTCTTTACTTTCAGGATTGTGTGTGTATTTGCGCGTGTGAGCAATCATGCAATTGTGAGACCCATTCAGACAGAGCAGCCTTAAAAGCAGCTCCCTAAATATCTGTTGCTCTCTTAAGCCATCCTGCTGTCCCGCCTTTAACTTTTAAATATTTTATGGTGCTCACCGATAGCCCTGGCCAAGTAGCGGATGCTATTGAGGTTCTTGACCTCTGTCCTGACGCCCAGGGGCTCGCCTGGTTTGTGGACAGACACGTTGGCATCTACTCTCAGCTGTCCCTCTGTGAAGAAAGACGAACAAGATGCGCTCAACGGGAAATAAGTTTGGGTTTGGAGGTATGGCAGCTTAGGATAAAAAGAGGGACGAAAGCAGAGAGACAGAGACGGAGAGTGATTTCCATACCAGACATGTTGCCTCGACAGGTGCCGAGGGATTGCAGGAGGAGCTGAAGCTCTCTGACAGCTGCAGCAGCCTCCTCTCCACAGCTCATGTCTGGCTCCATCACCAGCTCCATTAGACCTACACCTGACGCATGTGAAGACAGCTGTGTTTTACATCTCTCGGGTACCGATCCCATAGAGCTCTGCAGCAAACCTCAACAGTTCTTGCTTTGTTGGGCAATTGGAATCCGTATGAATATCACTTCTTTCAGAATTAAAAGAGGAAGCTGGTGTTCTGAAAAAGTTCTTCTTATTATCAACAAATTTCATAAGACCACAACAAATAAACATGTTAGTATGTCATTCAAACCTCTTCTGAATTCCCTGTTGTTCATGGGACTCAACACAAAGCCGGAAGACGGAAATTTCTTTATAAACTACAGAGCCCATGTTCATAGTAATGATAAACATGTCACCCAAAGCAGACTACACATTGGTATCATTTTACTGTTGCTTTTCTTGAGATTTATTGAAGATAAACATGTAGAATACACCCCACATATATTCTTTTAAAGCAGGGAACAGGTCTTTGCTCTCAGCTGTTACCTGCTCTGTTGAGGTCTATGAGTGTCTGGCTGCGGAGGTCATCATGGAGGCTCTTGCCACTGTCCTGCTCCAGCTGAATCTGTTTGATGTTGACAGTTTTTCTGATGACCTGGTTCTTTTTTTTCCCTCCGAGGAGGCTGTAAGTCAGCTTGCCGTCTACTGCGATGGGCAGTCGCTGCTGAGTTATCTGGTATCCAGCCTGAAATTTGAAAATGCATCAGCCTGATATGAAAAAAAATTCAGTGGTGTACAACTCTTGCCAGCACGGTTGCAGTGTAAACAGAGAAACCAAAACCAAAATGTTTGCCAGCACATACTTCATCCCACATGAAATTAGCTTGGAAAACAGGCTGATCACTTTCACTTCCTTGAAGTCAACATCAAAGGTGATATCATGCTGCTCTAGTAGGAGTAATTAAAAATTTCAACTGATACACCAGTCGGGAATAACTTTACAATGTCATCCTTTAACCTCGTTCACAAAATACAACAGTCTGTCGCTAACTGATATCCTTCTAGTTCACTGGAAGATGAGTTTGGTGAAAGACAGAGATAGATAAATTATAGATAAATGTTCAGATTTTCCTCAAAAACAATATTTTTTTCTCCTGCAGTACATATACACTATACAGACAAAAGTACTGGGACATCTACCCATTTCACCAACGAGGACTTTGGTGACATCACATATATAACTGCATGGACATTGTTGTGGAGTTGGTCCCTCCTTTGCGGGTGTGGTAGCATCCATTCGTGTTTCTGTGGGGGTTGTTGTCCATTCATGCAGTGCAGCGTTTGTGGGGTCGGGCAATGGTGTTGGAAAGGACCCACCCGACCATGTCTTTGTGGACCCCGCTTTGTGTGCAGGGGGTGCAGTCATGCTCGGGTGGAAGAGGGCCTTTCCAGGGCTGTTGCCATGGGGCTGGAGGCATACAGTCGTCCAAAATGACTTGACATGCTGAAGCATTAAGATTTCCCTTCATGGGAAGTGAGGGGTCCAGGCCAACCCTGAAAAACCACCCCATATCACACCTGCAGGTCTGTCCCAATACTTTTGTCTATAAAGTGTATCTCCTTTCTGTATGTCCTACATTAAATGTAGGCCTTCATGTTCACTGTTAATGTTATTAAAGTATCATGAAAATACTTCTCATCCCATTGACTGTTACATGTGTTTTTTCAGCGTGCAGACAGGTACTGCAAGCTGCAATGTGAGTAAATCTGTATCAGCAAAAGATACATAACGTGAGTAATTCAGTGTTTCACTTTATTTCCTAGTCATACATCGAGTAAATCGAATGAATCCTCATTTTGCGTGACTGAAATGTCCTTTTTCAACAGGAAATACATCAAATTATGGAAGTAAGATACCATTTCCTGGAGTCTTTCATTTAAAACTCCCTACTTCAGTGAAATAACAGTGATGAGTGAGTATGCTGCAGTCAGTGTCATGGGTCTGTGTAAAGCAGCATCGATTAAACTCAGTGCTTTCTGATTGGCTGTGCCGTCATTAAAAATTCCTCTCAAGGTCTCTGCTCACAAAAGCATGAGAATAAATATTTCACCTGCTCCTACGGTATATTCCTAAAAGAATCTGCTTCCTCAAGTATTAACGTCCCCATGTTTCTATGGCAACCAGATCACAGGACCTACACATTAATCATACTTATGCTAAAGAGAGCGAGGCCGTGGGAGAAGAGATTGGGGGGCTGTTAGTCACTGGCTTTCTGCGCGATGTGCCTGATCGACACAATCAATCACCCCCACACCTCTTCCTTTTAAAACAAACGAGAGAAAAAAAAAAACCCAACACTATCAGGGATTTTCGTTTTCAATTTCTATTCTTCTTGGTGGATTCAATCTTTAAATCTGTTGGCTTTGTGAATACTGTGGCAGCTTATCAGAAATCCCCTGCTTCTAACATAATCTTTTCACGAGTTTGGCCTCAGCTGTTGAAAATGTCTCTGCTGGCTGAAACACGAGCATGCTGTACATTAGGGAGTTGTGTAAGAGAAGGCTATTTGCATTTCCTACATAATACATCAACCGCTGTTGCTACATGATGAAGGAAGAGTGTTGTTAATAAGTTCCTGCTAGCCACACAAGTCCCCCCGCCCCATTTACACTCTGACAGCAGACTGAGCCCTAATGAGCAGCGATGCTCCAAACACTTCCTGTGACTCCTCACCCTTTTCATATCCAAAGATAAAGATGAATTCCTGATCACATGCTGTACGCACAGGATCGTACAAACGCGCGGGCCAAACTAAATTCTATCTTATGAGCTGCTGAGTCATTTTCTGACTCATTTCAAAGTTGCTAAACAAACCAGTCGGTCATCTCATTACTCACGCCTGCACGCTGATGTCCTTCTCGGCTGCCCGCGGAGGTCACAAAAACATTCATAGCTCCCATTTAACACATGTCAAGGTTTCATCAGCCAGGCCGGGTGTGTTTGTTTAGAGACGTAACATCTCAGGGAAATAGTAATTATTATCGTAATTTGCTTCTGCTCATAGGTTAGTGCAGGGCTGCTGGTGCATGTTATTACAGGGCTGTTAAAAACTTTGTATATGTGTCTTGTCTGCCGCTTGAATTCAGAAGGAATACTGGCTGGGCAGCACTATTAATCATTTAATGAGCAACTGTGGTGCTTTACAAACGCAATCAGGGATTGTGGAACATATCAATAATGTACAACGCAATTTACAAATGTATTTTTCAAGGGTGGGATAATTTCTCCCTCAGTCCTGCTCCTAGTTTCGTTTGATGAGCACAGATTACAGTCAGACTTTAGGCCAAATGTGAAAAATGTTCCATCATCTACAATCTGACTTCAGTTTATCAAGCTGCTGCACACAACATCGGGACAGATCACTGATTTTGAACAGCTGAAGACACTAATACAAACTAAACAATTATAAATAAGGCAACAGAAGGTATCAAGCACAGGGCACACAGTCAATTTTAAACACAAATATAAGTTCAGGTTCAGCCTGCTGGCATGAGTTGTTTGGGAAATGTCACAGAAAAAGTAAAACTGTAATCGGGTATTATCGCCCCTGCTGTGTGTGTCAACTGCTGAGAATTACTCCAAAAGAGGTGATGCAATCTCCAGTAAACACACAATGGCAGAGAAGAGGAACCAAACTGTAATCCCAGCGCTTCTGGAGGGGATTTTGCTGGAATTTCTAGATGCAAGGACTTTCTGGGTGAGATAATGTATCCCTACCATGGTGATTTAAATATGTACTGCTGCAACTTTGTGATAATCAGTAAGTCTGTGAAATATGACATGGGAGGAAACTCTACTACTAGAAAACTACTGCGCTCCATCAAGCGTTTTAACAATAAAGTCAAGTTAGGTGAGAAATTTGAGCAAAAACTCATCAAATTGTCTAATCTATTGTCTAAACAAAACAGCGCAGTAAAATGACCAGCTAAAGGTTTTTTTACAGTGTACTGCATGCCGCTTCATGACGGATCTCTCATTTTAATCAGAATTCCTTTATTTATCCCTGAAGGGAAATTCTTAAAATTCTTAATGGGTAGTTTCTATGAAATACTACCAAAAGAAAAGAAAATATGCCTCTTAAACTCTTCACTCCATAATCATCCCCTTCGTTACCTTGCCCAAAGCTGTGTAAGCACAATATCTTACCATGGAGAGACTGACTTTGAAAATTCAAAATGCAAAATTCTCAAACACCTTTCTTCAAAGAACATGAGGTGTAAGAGGTCTCCATAGGGCAGGACACTGCAGACTTCCCATGACATTTCCATCTATGCCTTAAAATGTCACTCATAATGGCAGTAAAATTACCCTTCTTGCCATGCAAGCACTCCATTACAGCAAAGTGAACATCACTTGGGCGAGACCATTAAATGGAAACATCACTGTTAAAAAAATTTTTTGGGTTTTTTTTTTTATACTTCTACCACTACCTTACTAGACTGCTCATTTATAATTCCTGAAATACCATGCTGGTAAACATGTCTGTTCTATTTATTTGTTTATTTAACAGCAGTAAATTGGAAAACTGAAATAATAAGAATTTAAAGCTGCAGGGAACCCTTTTTGGCCACTTGGGGGCAGTAGAAAAAAACATTCAGCAGTTATGAAGCAACATTATCATTTATTTGTGTTTGTAGCCACCTGGAGAAAGTAAGTCCTATATTCAGTTAGTTTCTTTTGTTTTTGGTCTCTGTAACTACTAAATGTTTTTATGGCTGAAAACGGATGCCCGCATCAACAGAAAACAGCACTATGAGAACAGTGATTAACACTGCTTTAAAAGATTGTACTCAACAGTCACTATATGAGGACTTTCAGTTAGAAATGAGGTACAATTATAAAATACCACCACCTATTTTAAGAAAAAGGCTGGTATCTAAGTGAAGTCCATTAACAATAACTACTGAATATCAGAATTATATTAACTTACAAAACTGTTCATTTTAATTAGCTTTTTAATTTTCATATCTTATGATTAGTTCAGACGGTTTCTAATCAAACATATCACACCCAGAACTGTTCAGTCAGAGATGGCTGCCTGGGATTTTAATGACTCTACTAATGATGGAAATTATGTGAATAAAAAGAAAGCTATCCCCAAATTATCAGCAAAGGCACAGAGAAGGAAATGACCTGTGGGTAATGTAAAAAAAAACAGAAGTGCACTGAAGGATATGAGCTGATAAGAGGGGAAAAAAAACACCAGCGATTTTCTTTAACGGCTTTCTATGTCATTCATCGGTTTGTGTGGCAAACAGCATTTTTTGCTGTTTCAGCAAGACTTGCTCACTATTAGCTGGGAGAGTTCACTGAGAGTGGGGTGATGGAGAAGCTGGAGGCAGATGCAATGATGCAGCATGATGTTCAGGACAATAGTGTGTCTACACTGCTGTTTGTCAAATAAAGTGCCCATACTAATGCCTGTACCTATTAAACTCTAGATGTTGTACAGAACGTAACGACAGGGAGAGAAAAACTCACAGGGAGGTCAGCGTAGAAGTAGTGTTTCCTGTCAAAAAGTGACTTCCTGTTTATAGCGCAGTTGAGAGCCAATCCTGTCATCACAGCTGCCTCGACACATCGTTTGTTCAGAACCTGGGGACATGTGGGGACAGTAGCCCATGAAAATGTGTTCCAAAACCAACAAACTGTTTTCCTTTGAATTAACTTAAACACTTACGGGTAATGTGCCAGGCAAGGATGCATCAAAGAATGACACGAGGGAGTTCGGAGGTGCTGAGAAGCAAACCGATGAGCCAGAGAACAACTTGCTCTTGGAGTTAATCTGGGCGTGGATTTCCAAGCCCACCACTCCAACCAGCTGCTGGGAAGCACTGAAGCAGAGACGAACAAGACATAGAACAGACAGGACCATATAAAAGAAACTTCTACCATTCCAGTGAACTGAGGATATCAAAATTAGCCAGAACACCAGACATGTATCATGACAAAGGAAACTACTTCTTTCTGCCTACATGACAAGCTCCCACTAAAACAAGGACATTTCATACAGAACTGGTTTCTTGATTCCCTTCTACATACTAATTCTAAACAGTATCAGCACACTGTGTGTTCACATAGGGAAGATAAAAAAAAAAAATCAACATGTGTACTAATGAACACCTGATTTTTGATTTGCTTTTGATGTATGTACTGCTCACAGCTCACAGAAAATAAATTGCAAATGGATGCGATACAATTCCTGAAGCATTAAATCTTTGAAAATACATTTTGCTTTCTCTTTGAGAAGTTTATGTGAACAAATTAACTTGACATCTAATGGGCCACCACTTGGATCATGTTGATTTCTTTTGTATATTAAAAGACAAAAAAAAAAGTAGGCTACAAAGCGGACACTACAGTGTAGTATGGAAATGGAACACAACAATACTTTGGTATTGTATCACTGTCTGTCTCACAACTCCATCAATTTTGCACATGAAGCTCTGCTAACTTTTCATGAGAAGCAATGCATGAAAACAGTTGGACGGCTACTGTGGTATCAGAGGGAGCTGTCTCAGAAACTAAGCAATGGCAAACATGGCCCAGTTAACCCTTTAAGGGGCCCTCTGGGACAAATCAGCTGCTCATCCCCCTCTCTGAGCATGTAAACAACATTGCTGCACTCAGAATTACATGGCTCCTGGTTTGCTATTTGATTACCACCTACTTTCATGGTCTTTGTCACGTTACATTCAAATACATCTCCTAAAACCAACCGTCTCATAGGCCCACTTTGCTCAAACTGGTAATCAGACCGCTAGTTGCACTTGGAGACCACAAATGGTAAACTTTAAAGACTGGAGGCTTGTAACAGGCAGGGAGAGTCTACCAAAAATATGCTATTGTGTTGCATCATAGGTAATGTAGGATGTTTTTGAAAGTTGTAACTATAATTCAATATATCCCGGCGTCCCAAACTCTGATTTCCATTCTTGTCATCATTGCAAAATCTGTCTCTTGCAAGGAAAGTGCAACACAAAACAGCCGGCAAGTGAGCGGAACTGAGAGGGATAACAGACGATATGTAACGATAGCAACAGCACTTTTGCCTGAATGTAAGTTAGCTGCTAGCTCGCCGGTTTAAACTGAGTATGATTAAACTGACGCACTTAAAGAAAAAAGGCCATTTGAACACAAATTCTTTATTTCTTCTTCAGTAGGTTAACGGTGAGTGGCTTGTTATACACTAAAATATTCGCCTTTCGTTCGCTTTATCGTTAACTACTGCTTACATATAACTTGAGATGTACTAGCTCGGCAGAGGGGCATGTCAGGGACACCGCGACGCAAACTATCCCACACTCTTTCTATTTTAGCAGCCCCACTCACCTTTTTGCTCTCGGTTGCGGTTGACTGCCACATCGTGCGTGGGACGTGCTTATTCTTCTAATTACACACGAAGCCTTTGGATAAAATGTTGATATTTGTTTATTCATGCTGTGCAGCAACTCACTTGCTGCAACTGAGGGGGCAGCCATGTTGTACGAATCTAATGAACACGGGAGCTGTAGTTTCGTTTAAGGTGACATTTGGACAAATACGCAGCTAGTTTTCGGGTTAAAACTACAAGACCCAACATGCGTAAATCTTAGCAAGATTCCGGTTTCCGACATAAGCTGCATCATTTCCGTTTTGACAACTGGCGGGATTTGTCCACATGGTATGTGCTGAGCAGGTTGTTTACAGACCGTAGAAAGTGGTTTGTGTACATTTAATACAACATGATGGCTACAAACGGAAAGGACGCCTGTGGAAGAAAAAGTGACGCGCCATCGGTGTCTTTAAATGGCAGCAATTGTGTTTTTGCTAACAAGTCTCACTCATCTTTGGTAAACGGGGCAGCAGCCGAGGCGTCGTCTCACTCCAAGCTGCAGAACGGAGGGGCCGGGCGGGCTGAGAGGTTCACCTTTAGCTCTGAGCCCACCGTTGAGGACATCAGGCGGATGCAAGCGGAGTTCACGGACGAGCGGGACTGGAACCAGTTCCACCAGCCCCGTAACCTGCTACTGGCTATGGTCGGGGAGGTGGGCGAGGTGGCCGAGCTCTTCCAGTGGCGGGGTGAGGTGGCCGAGGGCCTGCCGGACTGGACCGATTCGGAGCGTGAGAACCTGGCACACGAACTCAGCGACGTGATGATCTACCTGGTGGAGCTCGCCGAGAAGTGTCGCATCGACCTTCCCCAGGCGGTGCTTCGTAAAATGGCCTTAAACCGACAGAAATACCCCGCCAGCAAGGTGCACGGATCGGCCAAAAAGTACACTGAGTACAAGGACTGAGTTTGGGTATTGAGAAGACGCCGGTCGCAATGACTGCTGGAGCTGCTGATTACTGACAGCATGCAGTAGTTTTACTTGGGCCCACTACTGAACATTATGCCCGTTGGTTCAAATGGCTTTTCTCCTGGATGGGCTTGTTACGTAACTCTAATGCTCTTAACTTTTGTGTATTTTCTGTGATACGCGTTTGTTAGCCTAGTTGCCTTCATGTGCAAAGTCACATTTAGTACACACTTGAGGGATGTTGGCTTTTATTGGGGTAACTTTTAAATCCTGTTTTTAGTCTGATCTATCGATGTGCCTGAGTGGGTTTGAAACAGTGTATGCTCTTTGCAGGAAAATATTACTGTTGTGCAGAGTAAGGGGAGTATTAAGAAGAATATATTGTAGAAGTTACAGCTTCTCACCAGTTTATGAATGTGACCGAGTGAATCAGAAAAGTGGAGTTGAAACAGATTGTGATTGTTCTGACCACCTCTGACTATTTTAAATTGCTTTTGGGTTATTAGGTTCTCTGATGTATCCTCATTTCCTGTCAGGGTTGGATCGACTCTTATTGTACTTTGTTCACTTCACAATTGCCCTGTTTTTCCCTGAAGTAAACATTGCTTTGACTCTGTCCAGTGTATTTTTCACTCACTTGTTGAAGTTTTAAAAAATGGTTGTCAATGGGAGCTCAATTGTTTGTTGGCTATGTGCACATTCAGAGTAAACATAAGACCATGGAAAGAAATTTCCACTCAGTTCCAGGTTTATTAAGTACACCTAGCTGAGTCTAATGCTTTACTAACACAAACGCCCTGATGTAAAACTTGCCTTCAAGGTTACAACATTCTGTTTTTGTGGAAACTCTCTCATAGATTCAATTTTATGGTCATTTTGGGAGGCTGCAGTCTGTGAAAAATGTTGAATTGTATTTTACGTATTTTAGAGCAAAGCCTGTTTCTAATATTTGGTCTACTGACTTTGATAGAAGTGGGCTGGCTGCTATGGCAAATACGCCTCAGCGTAAGAATGCAATTCAAGTGCACGTCTAAAACAAATCTACATGACTCATCTTGCCTAGATTCAACAACATAAAAATGGCCCACGTTAAGCGTAACAACAGATCATCATCAGTCCACTTACCGCGTAACTTGTAGAGTGCTAGACAGCATTATTCAAAGGGCTTTCAGTTTTGCCACATATTCACCCTTACACACTCACACACACTGTAAACATCCATCATGCAAGCATGCCTAACCATTAGGAACAAATATGGGGTTTATGATCTTGCCGGTGGACACTTGGAAGACCATGGGATTGTTGAACAACCAGAGCACACTGACAGCGGTTGGTCATGTCTGCGCGTTTAAGAGGAGGCTGTGTAGCATATAACGGTGAACCAAACATCTGTGATTTTTCATCTGATGTGTTATGATTTGCAAACATGGCCCTCAGCTGTATATACTTGTATTCACTCAGAGAAATGAGTCATCCGCAGTCTGCAAAGGGGAACAGTCATGCGTCACCAAAGTGTTACTCGGTGCGCAAGTTGAACCTCACTTCAAAGTGAAAATTTACTTAAGCAGATGTGACATAGCATGCCACATTAAGAATGTGCAATTGTCCACATATTTGATGTGTATCCAAAAACTTGAATATGCACACTCTCCTCCTTTTCTGGCACTGTAATGGGTAAATATCATTTCAAATTTAAGCTCTTAAGTGTCAGAGTTACAGGAAAAACAAGGACTAAGTTTTGTCTTTCATGATCAAATGGGGTAGCATAACAGTAGCCGCCCACCATAAATTTGTTCTTTGAGATTATTAAGCCCTCTACAATAGTCCTCCCCAAAGTCTGCAGCACAAAGTGAAATATGATTCTGCAGTAGTTAATCTAAAACATGAGCCACTCCTCACTTACAGGTTGACTTTTGTGATGCACAGCGAACCTCATTGCAAAACAGTGTGCGCTGCCTTACGTGAGAGATCGTGACACATTGTAGGTGCCATCTCAATATTCATTGTCTACCTTTGTGCCAGTCAGGAAGCAAGCTGCAGTTACAGCTGTCCCAGGAGAGTAAACTGTAAGCTCCTTCATCCGGCATCACTGCTTTTATTGCAGTTTTCTGTCCTGCTGCTTCTCTGAGAGTACACGAGCACTGCCAAAAGTTATCCTTGGCAAGATCTCTTTACTTTGTGAAATCCTCATGCATGTTGAGGTGGAAGTGGTGGAATATAATGAGGTGTAGCACATTTTTACACATTGTAATTTGCTGCACATGTGAAGACAGATGTAAAATAAGTTTTAATCTGCCTCTGAGGCTATACAACACATTTCACTGATAATCTGTAATAATATGCCACATTCACTTGTTGTATATGAACAATAATATTTTTTAGAACTCTTCTTTGAAGCACTTGTCATGGTCTTTGCTTTGTCATGCATTAATTAACGCAAATGAACGAACGACCTTATCTGCATCTACCCATTGAAGCTGTGAAGTCATTTTACATTCACAAAGTCTGCTCTCATGTTTCCCGGGCTACAGTGATGGGGATACTTTCAGAAATCCTTATAAGTCCTTAATACTTTAAGCACTTTAAGTAATGGTGGATTCCATTTACTGCTGATAAGAGTACTTCATGTAGTCTCTACCTGCTACTTGGTGGAAGTCATTTTTTCATAGCCAGAGTGGACAAATGACTTTTAAATGCTACAAATACCTCAAAAGTTGTGTTCTGAGAGTAGGAACCACCTAACAAATGTCATAGTAAATTGTACATTTGCAGCCAGAGTTACGATGCACGAACTGCTTCAATCCAAATAACGAAGAGGACCGAGAACTGCTAAGTGCAGATTTGCAAGGCTGCTTATATTAATAGGTTGTATTTTGTTTGCCTAAAAGTGGGATATAAATGTAAAGTTGTTATCAAATGAACACTTTCAGACTTTCCAGTTGTTAAAACTGTTAGCGGAAAGTTAGCTGAGGAAATGTTTGGTGCCCTCATTTCTTCGTGTTTTGAGAGAGAAGTTCGCCGTGGCGTCGTTTCTTGTTTGAAGAAGGCACTGAGGGCTTAATTACACTGAAGACTTTTGATGAGGTTAAATCTTAGATTTTCTATGGTCAACCCAGCAGATACAATCAAACTTGTTGTTGCTTCTTTTGAGTTTCAAAAGGATGTGGGATGTCTAATTCTTCATGCTCACACAGATAAGCGTTCAAAGAGACGTTTCCTCGAGTGATTGTATTTCTTTTTTTTCTTTCTTTTTTGTCTGAATAAGCTACAGTTTCTCTCTTTCTTACTGTCCACTTCCTCCTCCTTTTCACTATCTGAGTCACACACACATAGATGCTCTTTTATCCTGTCATACAGACAGCAGTGGGAGCTGTCAGATCTCACACACAGTGGGGTTACGCAGCAGCAGGGGTTCACATCGCATCACATCCCACACATACACACACACACACACACGCGCACACACACACATACACACACAGACAGACTGTTTTATTTTGGACCACTGCTAATGGCTGGGCATGATTTTGTCTCTTTTGTGCGGTGCTGCCAGAGACAATCACATCTTGAATACCCCAAACTGATCCATTCTGAGCATCATCTGCTTGGCAATTTTCTTTCCTTTCATAAACCTGACAGCTGAGCCATTACAGCAGTGTTACAAGTCAAATTCCTTGCCAACAATTTAAGATTATGCGAGTATGTGCATGGTTTACAAGCAGTTCAGTCTTCATTGTTCGCAAGGGTGAATCTGGTCACAGGCTATTGCTTATCTATAAAGTACATTGCTGAGAAATATTGTCTCCATGGTCTCTACAGTTTATACCTTACAATGAATATCATTTTGTGTAAGTTGTGATTTAGAAAATGACATTATAAAAGAAAAAATGTATTTCCCTTGACATTTCCAAGGGAAATACATTTTTTACAGTTACCCACATGAAAAACTAAACTACGTTTTTGTTTCAGATAGGGTGCTTATTTTCTGCCAAGAGAAACAATGAGGAAATGCAATGTTTTTTCCCCTTTTTGTTTCTGATCTTTGCACTTTTAACTCATTTGACACATGTGATTTTAGATCATAGATTGACATGACGTAACAGCACAGGTGTGGTCAGTTAAAGTTCCGGTGCCCTGGTACTGTGCGTGCTCTCTCACCTGTGCAGTCTCTAACATAAATCGAACGCACCCTTTATGGTGGGGCGGTTTATTTAAGCTAATTATGCTCTTCGTCCTCTGCTGCCACCTGCTGATTTTTTAAATTCTAATTTAAATATCTTCGAGCAACTTTTAACACAGGTTGCTCTTCTTAGCTTTTTAGAAACCAGCACAAATGCCCAAAAGTTCACTCATGCAGCTTTTTCTTGGCTAAGAGGAAGAATATTTCCTTAACCGAATTCATTAGCTCGTCGTTTTAGCTTTGCCTGTTAGCAACAGTTGTACTTGAAGCCTTGTGACTTCCTGTCATACCTGTTGGCAGCTCAGTACCACAACTCCTACCAAAGGACACCTGTTTCCAAAGGATTTTTTCCCCACTAATGCGAAGATATGTTGATCATTACTTCGTCATTTCATCTAAGGTGAGAATTTTCTGATTATGCTACAAACCAGGCTCATGCGCCGGCTTTGTTCAGTTGTGTGCTTGGTAATTTCAGCTGTAAGCCTGCTGCTACTGTTTAATTGCTGTTTCACATTCATCCGGTGTTTGTTGGCATCATGTTGGCTCATGCTGGCAGCTAATTTTTGCTCTCATGCTGCTGCCATTTTGTGCAACGTTTGCATTGGTGTTAGTTGTGAATTAATTTATTGTGATGCCTGTGCTTTGCTTTCTTCTTGTTTTGCCCACGGATTATGTTGCTTTAACGGTGTTAATTTGCATAGTGGTGAAATACAGTGTATCAGTATTAGAGTGTTGTTAGATGAATTGGTTGTGCGACATATTTTCTCCCAGGTTCTTGGTGTTCTTGTGGAGCTGCCAAGTGCCTCAATGCAAATTGGGTCTCAAGTGGAGGATATTACATTATTGTATGATGGTTTTATTTATTGAATAATGGTTTTAGAAATGTCAGCATGAGTGCTGTTTTGCACAAAGCCCGTTCGCATTAATGATGGCTGCTGTCATGAGCATGACTATTGTTGTACACAAAACAGGCAGTCTTTTTCAAATTTGCCTTTACACATTTAGCTAAGGATTAATGAAAGATTTGAACCCAAATTCATTAGGTATTGTAGTGGCTTTCTTATTCTTCATATCATATCATGGTTTGAAATATTTTCTATTTTTTATCATGTAAAGTGTTTTAAGGCTACATTATTCTTCTATGAAAAGTGCCATTTAAACAAAGTTTGATTGGTTGATAAACAGAACAGCTGCTGACTACTGGTGATCTGCTCCTTAACTCTTCATAACAGTTTATTAGTAAAAGATTGTTACACTTTTATATTGACTCTTTTATAACTGATGTGTCCAAGCCTTCGGCCACGCATGAGGTGGATTTCGATGTATCATTCCTCAGGTCACAACGTAGTGTTTTACCCTGATGGTTTGAGGTGTCAAACGGGATGCAGACTGTACAACAGTTGGAGTTTATCCTACATTACTGCTGCAAGCATCACTTCAGCATCGCTGCTGCTGCGGCTCATACAGCACTTTGTAAACCCCACCACCACCCCAGCATCCACCTGAAGGCTCTCATTCCCTTCTGGGGGAGTATATCATTGTCACTCCCCAATCTTCTCTTTGCTGAGCTCAGTGTTTGCTTGCAGCAAGTGATTGAGGTCAGTCTCTTGATACCAAAAACACCCTGTACTTCTCTTTAGTAATACATCCATTCAATTGACAAGGTGGCAGACTTTAATGTATCTGCAGTGCAGTAGCATATTGTATTTATCCATTGTCTATATTGAACTAGTTTTTGAGTTTAATCATAGCCTCCGGGCCAATGTTACTCTTGTGATCCATGTGGGATTCTTTTACAGCCTGTTGTTTTTGTATGCATATTGTTTTGCATTTAATGCTCTCAGCCATAACAGTTGATATAATATCTCCTCTGCAGCACATTGTGTTACTGAAGTTACTTTAAATGTGAATCCTGGATCTTCCTGCACAGTGTTGCTCTCTGCAGCAATGAGAGCTGATTGAAATGATGTTTGAACCGCATCAAAGATAGTGGAGTTGTTGAGGTTTTGTGAAAGCCTGCTGTTCAATTGAATCATGCACTACAAAAGAAGGAAAATGGGACATCTAGTTTCAGTGTGAAGCTGATGGGCTAATGCTGTTGATTTCAGCTTGTTGCTTTCAGCTTGTTACTCTAAAAACTTGGTGTGAAAAGCACAGCTGCTACTTTGCTGTTTTAACAGATTTTAATTATCATTGTCAACCAGGACATGTACGACCCGACAAGCTGTTCAACAGCCACAAAAAATATTGTAAAGTAGTTTTTCTGCTTTACAATTCTCACTATAGTCCTCTTTCTGTGTTAATTAAAAAAAAAAACTCTCTAGGCATATTAGGATGGCAGTGGTATATCATGGTATGAAAGTTGTCGGTTATCATACCATGTACATCTGCTTATTTATGGTATTGAATTCTACTGTAAAATATTTTGAGAAGGGCGGACCGGTGGTGCAGTGGTTAGCACTGTCGCCTCATAGCAAGAGGCTTCCAGGTTCGACTCCCGGTCTGTGGAGTTTGCATGTTCTCCCTGTGCCTGCGTGGGTTTTCTCCGGGTACTCCGGCTTCCTCCCACAATACCAAAAACATGCACATTAGGTTAATTGGCTACTCTAAATTGCCCCTAGGTGAGAGTGTGAGAGTTTGTGGTTGTTTGTCTTTGTGTGTTGGCCCTGCAATTGACTGGCGACCAGTCCAGGGTGAACCTTGCCTCTTGCCCGTAGTCAGCTGGGATAGGCTCCAGCTCCCCCGCGACCCTGACGGATAAGTGGTATAGAAAATGGATGGATGGAATATTTTGAGAAACTATAGTAAAGCATTTGTACAAACAAACAAACAAAACTTTTCCAATGCTTTAAAGGGGATTGTAACTACTGCTATTACTACTACTAATAATAATACTACCAGGAAAATTTCAGGTCATTTCAAAGCTAATGTCTTCTAGTTATGAGTTGTGATCTCAACAAAATTTCCCACTATTCTTCATGACTGTCTTGATAAAAATGTAGTTATTTTGCTCTGCTTGACGTCAGTAAAATGTGCAAATTAATGATAGTTCATTGGAATTTGACATTTCCAAGTGATCCCTTTGTAAACTAACGGCTTCAGTTGTAGATGAAACACAACCATAAAACAGAACATCTGTACAAAGATGACAGTCTCGAATTCCTCAAAACAAAGCGACCAAATAGCCTATGATGGAAAATAACTGATTTTGTCGACAGCTCGGCCAAGAATTCCCAAAGCGCTCACAAAGGTAGTACAGCTACATTTCTTCTGACAGAAGCGTTCAGATCTTTGTTGCTTTTGACATTCTGCTATCTCTCCTTGTGTCAGTGAGACCTGGAGCAAAAATGAAAGAGAATATGAAGTAAAGTGAGATAAAGAATAGCAGACTTAAAATAACAGTCATTAATCAGCTGAAGGCTTCTAAAAACTGCATTTCGGTAGCTGTTTGTGTACATTATGCCATGACAAATAGAACGTCAGGATTTAGCGCAGGGTTGCTAAACTACGCCTTCCAAAATGATCACACACTTCCCGGCACAGTTTGAACAAAAGTGGAGCATTGTCTTCAGAAAGATTGAAAGAAGCTTTTGTTGCATGCGTACAGCACTAGATTGCATTAGATTGCACAGGTGTTGCTAATATTGTGTCCAGCCCCTGCAGGTACTTCTAAGGACGTTGTGATTTGCAGCAGGTACTAAATTATGCGAAGACCCAACTGTGAAATGCATCTGACAGATATATCTCTTAAATGGTTAATAGCACCAATGATCAAAGTGTGACAGAACAGGCACAGGTCCCATTCACATATCGGCCAGGGGGAGCCAAGAACGACGGAGATGTGACGGTGACAGACAGGAGGATTGTCTTTTGATTGAGCCGTGCAGCATTCAGAAGACTCATGACATGCTGACATACAGTGCTGGCCATATACATTTTTTTTCCACATTTTGTCACTTTTTGCACATGGAATAAAGTGTGCAACCATTTTTTTTTCTATACAGTGGGATTATTGTATATTTCCCACCAAGAGATCAAAGCCAGCAATGCTTTATTCTGTCTCTTGATACTTTTTACTTCCCTGCTCTGCCTGAGGCTCTCAGATTTAAGCCATTTATAAACAGGTCAAATGTATACATTAATTATTAAAATGCTAGATGGTTCCCTTAAACACCTCGGTAAGTTTCACCAAAATGTTACTCAAGTAGAAGTAATTATGGTTTAGGCTATTTTTGCAGCGAATGCAGTACTCAAGCATATTTACAGCACATGAACATCAAAACATCAAAATAAACTGCAGTGTCCTGAGTGTTCATTGAAATGAATGAGCCTCAGTGTAATGGTGGGGCTCTTCAAATGTATTTTTAATCATTTTGTGTGTTCTTAATTGTTTTTGGACAACAATGGAGGTGCAGTGATACATCTTATATTCGTATATAATTTGTTGTTGTTGTTTTTTTTTCCCAATGGATTTTTTTTTGTCAATAACAAAAATATATAATATTACCTGATTGTGATACTGTGCAGAGATACACATTACTATAGTATGACTTTGTGTAGATGACTGACGTTGGTGCCTGGGCATTTTTGTCCTGACATACATCTTTAATTTGAAAGTCAGCCTCCGTCTCGCGTATCACCCTGCTCCTGATTACTTGGCATGTCCCAGTCCCAGCATGCTCAGCTCGACTGCTCCTGGAGGGGCTGCGTAGGAGTGATAGACAGTTAGTAGTGACATCCTAAATCAGCCGTATAGACTGATCAAAGTACTGCATTGTTGGGCTGAAATTGGACTTGGGCTGGCTGCTGAAAGCTCAATACGAGGCAAGTCTCCGTCCTGTCTGGTCTCATTTCGAGCCCAGGGTTTTGAATGATTCATCATACAGAGTGTGGAAATGACGGAGGAAAAGTTCAAATAGAGAGTGACAAATTCTTGGTTGAGATGTTTCTACCGGAGGGGGCTAAGAGGTGTTGTTATTCAAATGGAGCTCTTAAGTCTTTGAACACTCTGTGCAAGACGTTTCTGTTCTCAGAAGATTCCCCATTTTTTGGGCCTCAGTTTTCTATTCTCTGCTTGGCATAAATTGGAAATCAGCCACTGACTTTTTTCACTTCACAGCCTATAGTTGGACTGAATCTCGTACTTCTACAATGTAACGGCGTGAGGCCACTTGTATAAACCAAAAATGAAGTAAAAGAGACCACTGAAGTCATGCAAAGCGTGAGATGCATGATTGTCCTGCCTATGATTACGATGCTGCCTTACAATGTCCTTCGTTTCTAAGGACTGATAATACACGAAACTCTCTGAATGGCATCCAAGGCTATCTTTATTAAAAGAGACTGTTGCTATGTAGGACTGTTGCTATGGAGGAGTCTTTTCACCCTGTCACAGCGATGGACAGCTGTAGCTTCGCCACAGGGAGGAGCCCTTTCTCTCTCTCTCTCTCTCTCTCTCTCTCTCTCTTCTTCCTGTGTGGTGTTTCCTGAGGAGTCCAACCTGAGGTAATCAGCAGGAGGTTCCTTCCTCACAGTGATAAAAATAAAACGGTGACTCATTCACTTGCGCTGAGAAAGAAGTAGATTGATCAAGTTCAAGAAGTTACCAGAGTGTACAGGTCTGCAGCAGTGCCGGCGCTATTCACAGTGGCTGTCAACAGGTGAAGGATCATCACACCTCATTGGTTGCTTTTTACGGCTTCTTTCTCCTCTTACCATTTACATTCTGAATATCAGCTTTGTGAATATTCAAACAGAATATAGTTTATGTGTTTTGAAGGCCTCAAGGCATTCGTGATGTTCCTAAACACAGATGCTTAATTGTACTTTTAATATTTTTTGGTTGTTGTGAGTTTGTCCAAGAAGTGCGTATAAGAAGAGCCAAAATATGGCAGAAAAATAGTTTATTCCATCTGTAAAACTGACAGTTCAGTGGCTGGTTAATGGCCTGTGCTGTCAGGCTGTTTTAACGTCCGAGACACATGCTGCATTTCACCATATTAAATTTTACTGAGAGTGTAATGATTAATAAGATTGACGATGTTGGATGTTGCAAGAGAGAGAGAGTCACTGTAATATCCTGGACAGCCAGATTTTAAAGAGAATTTTTGCTTTATCCTCTTTTGCATTATGACCAGACAAGTGAGACTTATTGGCTAGAGGGACTGGAAGTGTGTGTCTGTGACAGACTTACCAGAAGGAGATAGGTGTGTCTCACTTTTTACTGTTTTATTCTGCCAACTGTGTCATTTTTATTAGAGTTTTTAATCACAAACTGCATAAAAATATATCTACAACTTAGAGGATAGGTATGATACAAGACTTAAATCATCTGTTCTCAATCTATGATTTGTCTATACTGTTTTTGTTGTTATTTTGTGTATATTTCCCAAATATTTTGGAATGCAGGGAAGTTTTAGGTAGCTGGTCAGGCTGGATGGTGGGTGTCCAAAGTGCTATAATTTGGGTTCGATTTGAAGGGTTTGCGGTCCCTCTTGTCTAAGCCACAAAAAGCACTTTGGTATGTGTAAAGATTGTCCATTTGATTAAATATGAGTAAATTAAACATAGCTTGTCTCATGCTTAAAATCACTTTTGACTTTTTTTTCCCCAATATTTAACCAAGGTCAGAACCTTTTTCTAAACTTAACCAAAAGCCAACAACAACTCTAAACATGCTTTACTTGCTGCAAGCAGATATCGCAAATTAAAGAGTTTGTCAGTGAACATGTTGCTTTTTATTGTGTAGAAACATTTTGTCTTTGCGGAGTCATTACAATCATTTCATTTTAAGTAATGCAAAAATACACAGTCCACAAAATACTTCCACCTTTTGTATTATGTTGGAAATTATTAGTGTGTAAGAATAATTTTCAAGAAGATTGACAGCAGAGAGACTTGGAATTCAACTAGTTGTGGTTTAGTCTTTGAGAACACATGGACTGGTTTCAGAAAGTTAATGAAAGAATTGTTAAAATATTTGCCTCAAATGCAGTGGGATGCTCATATGGTATAGCAGCACCCCACCTCCTTCACAGGACTTGTGCACCTCATACTTGCTCAGTCGATTGTAAGCTTTTTCACTGCACTTAAAAGCTGAAAGACTGGTGTACATCACAGTAATGAGGTATGTGTTTTGAGCATTGCAGCACTACCCCTCCACAGGGGCCTGAAATCAGAGGACGTCCAGGTCTGTAAACCTCCTGAGAACAACCTGCTGTTCCACTTTGGCCTTGCTGCTGTGCTCAAACATCAGGCCACCAAGGACATACTCAGCATCCCAGACTGCCTACCTGCAGCAGCTGATTCGACGAAGGCCAGTGCTAAGCTGTTCTAGTTGCTGGGGATACTGCTGTGCCCCTCTGGACTGAAACTGGCATCATCAAAGCAATCCTCCACTCTCCATGTGGAATAACCAGAAATGGTCCACAACTGATTCACTGTTGCTCTGCTGCCAATCCACACAACAAGCCAGACATTGAGAATATTCATGGTCAGCAATGGATACAGTGTCTCAAACAATTCCCTACCATCAGATGCTAATGTTTAGTTACAAATTACTGCTCACAAAAAAGGACAAGGATGAAAACTTGTTAAAGCTTGTTTGTTTTAATTCTGTGCCTGATATATAAAAACTTGCACTGCAAATTCTCCTCCTGTGCTTGAGTTCTTGATCACTCTTGGAGTAGCAGCTGATACTTTTTCTATGAATACCACCCCCATGTGTTTCACTGAGCAGGGCCAGAATACAGATAAGCTGCACATTAGTTCTCTTGGGATAATGTATGCTACCCTGTGGTAAAAGCCATACTTGCAAAGGGTGTTTTAGTCCGTGGCTCAATTTGACTTTCAGACTTATACCCCTTTCCCTTGTTTGGTCTTTATTGGTCGTTACCCCATTGCCTCTCTTTCTCCTTACCCTCCACCAGTTCCTCCTTCTCACCCCACCACTCATGTAACCTTTGAGGAGCTACCTCACGTCGGTCTTTTAAAAGGGGTCATCAACTCTCTCCCCGTGTTTCCACTGACAGGCTATCACTTAGCACCACCACAGGGGAAAAAAGACAACAACTAATACCTCGCTCCAGTACAGTAGCCTCCACCAACCACACAAAAGTTGTATTAGAACCGTGAACAGTTTAATAGAGTACACTCATTTGAAATGTCTGGAACAGGGTTATGCTACCAAACTATATCATACTTGGAGAGGGATTTTAAAAGCCCTTTATGGCTTGCTCAGTTGTACCATATTGCAGAGTCAAGTGCTAGCTAGCTCACCACATTGTGTACATTAGCCCTGCCACTGCAAAGTTAGTATTAGGGATGTACCAAACAAGGTTTTTTGTTCCCATCTTGATCTGAGTCCTGTAACAATTATTGAGACTCTGATCTAATGCTCTTATTCACCTAAATGAATACATCAAATATGAAAGAACAGCTTTAGCTACTAAACATTACACTTCATACTTTAACCCGTCAGTAATTAATGTTGACAGCTGACATGACTGATTGCTGGCAATGTTTGTCATTTCATTTCAGTATTTCAGGTTTTTGGAGTGTTGCATGTGTGCTCCTGCACTGTAGTGTGTTGCCAAGCATTTATTGACTGTTTATACCTCTTTTAAACTCTTTAGTGAAGGGTTGAAGTAAATGGATCTGACACTTTCATAGTCTCTCCTTTTTTAAAAAATGTAAATAAAGTGAAGTTCTGACATATTTTATTTAAAGAAATCAAGCAAACAATAAATCTAGCGGAGACCAGCAGAGATCTTCTCCATCCCCCCCCACCCCGGCCTGTGAAATTCCACATTGACTTGGTTGTCCTGAAGCATCGGCCACAGAGTCTGGCAGAGCAGCTGAGCAGCTCAGCCGTCCTTATCGCATTTCAAACATGGCAGCTCGTAGATTATGTATGGTTCATGCGGTATGGAGGGGCATGTCCTCCCACAGATCATGGGGAGCTAAAGAGCACCAAGTGAGAATTTGCAGTATACATGGACCACAGTGATTATTAATATCCCTGGATATCTCTGATGAGTACGTGCAGCGTCACACCTCCTGCCGTGCAGAGTGAACTGGATTACAGGGAATGATGGAGGCTAAATTTGGAATGATTACTGGAGCTGGATAATGTTATTGTCATTATTACGGAAATTATAAGGGAAAACTTCACAGGTATGTATTATAGCCAGTAAGGCTTTGATGAGCTTGTAATTACTTCTGCTGTAAATTACTACTGATATACTGCATATACAGCTTTTTAAAAAATATAATATGAGATCTGACTGATTTACTAATCTGAGAGTGCTTTGGCTCATTAGTGATTTCCTGTTTGAAAAGAAAGTGTTTGAAAAATAAAATCATGTTTTGGCTCAGAATAAGAGCTTTTGAAGGCAATATTTCTTTCACTTTTCAGTCTGGCTTCATTACATCCCTAAATTGGTTTTCATCTTTGACAACAAGGAGTTTGAAGTTATGATCAGAAATTTGGTTATGGGGAAAATGGATTAAGCGACCGCTTTCACACAGGCATGCTTGATGTCTCTCTTTTTCTTTCACACACATAAATAAATTTTACCTCCATCGTTTTAGCAGTCCATTTGCATGGCAGGCCCCATTGACTATTAATTGGTTCTGCCTAGACCCCGCCTTCTTCCATTATCCCTCTTCACTCCACTCAAGACCCTGTGGATGGGGGCGGTATGTTGGCCAAAGTTAAGGGCCCCACATCTCTATAGGTGGTTATAAATCAGCCCTCATCAGGACCTTAAATCACTATGGGTAATAGACTTGGTCTGTGTCCGTATGTTTTGCACCACCCGGGCCAGTTGTACCCCCTCCTCCCTCCCTGAGGAAGAGGGAGAGAGGAATCTGGGCCAGCTCCTAGTGACCAAGTCCAGCCCTCCACAACAGAGATCCCAGCCTCCAGGGGAGCCTCTCTGGAAACCTGCCTAAGAGATGACTAATTATTACGCACATGCATCTACGAATCAGGGTTCCCCTTTTGTACTGATAGTTCCTTTTCTGTTGCTGTGTATGGGGGGGAAATGACCACGTATGTGACAAAAGAAATGAAGAACAGCTGCAACGTAGGCCAGTAAAGAAAAGTAAGCAGAAAGATGAAGGTAGTCGTAGTAAGGCTGTGATGAATGTGCCCATGAAAGAGTAAAATAACAAAATGAGAGTGGAGAAGAGAAAGAGATGGCCGAAAGCCTGTTTACTGGCAGGCCCACTTAAAAAGCGTCAAGGGGCGACGGCCCCCTATTCAGTACGTGCCACCAAGTGGTCTGTTCCCACAGCTAAACACAGACAGAGCCAGGGGCACCACAGAGGCAGAGGAGAGTCCTTTCTCCCACTGAAAAGAAAATATTCTCCAGAGCAGGAGTACTTCTTTTCTTTTTCTTTTTTTTTTCATTTTCTTCTCTCATTCCTCTCTGCCACCTTTTTTTTTAAAGTCTGTTACAACCTCTTGTTTGAATTACCACCATGGCTGGTTGTTTAACATCTATGGAAAACAGTGTTTTCAAGAGACCACTCTTACAGGCTCTTTCATCTTTGGAAGAAATAAGAACTTCTGTTTACAGTTATATTGTTACAGAGATTAAGTCCTGAACTTCCCAGATAAGTACCGTCGTTTTTTTGTTGGATTTTCTGCTGCTGAGGTTTCAATTTTAGATATTATTGATATTTGAAAGACAAACTATGTTTATTTGTTTATTTGGATCTCCATTAGCTGTTGTGTCACATCACAGCTATTTTTGATGAGGTTCATGCAAAATATACCGCAGGTACTGACATGCAGGAATATTCTTAAAAATAAATAAATAAATAAATATTGTGTAGGCTATACAAAACAATCCCTCTCAGACATCACTTATGACTCACTAGAAGTGTGTGTGGTGGTGTCAGTGTGCTCTTTACCTGCATTATATATTGCTTCATTATTTTTCTGTGATGGTTCTGGGCTTCAGTGATTCTGGAAAACGTATATTATTTATAAACACACCGTTCAGCGATTCTGGAGAGAGATAGATGATTGTTGAGTCTCATTCCCAGGTTGTCAAATACTGAAGTATTAGTGGCGATTGACGACCTGGGAATGAGACTCTGCAATCAACTATCTCTCTCCAGAGTCGCTGAACGGCGTGTTTAGAAACAGCAACCCACGATTGCGATACATTATGCCAAATAAAGGCACAATAAAAAAATGAAAGCTTTAAGAAAAAGAAATTCAGTAATACTGACACCTCACAAACCTTCAGAAATGACTCGCGGGGGACATGACATGACATGACAAAGAGCAGAAAGTGCTGTTCTGGCCACAAAGCCCCCCAGATCACTGTGTGATCAAGCATCCACAGACTGGAAGAAGTATGGCCCCAAGTCACACAACACCTTAAAACCACTCACGCTGAGCAGTCACAATGGCATTCTGGATAACAAGCAGCATATTGCATTGTAAAAGAGGTGGTCATCGTTACTTACTTCACCTGTCAGTGGTTTTGGCTGACAGGTGTATGAAAATGTGGAGATGGAAACAAATTATTAATCGTTATTATATGGTAGCTAGAATAAAGAGGTGTGAAACCGATGTGAGCGTTATTGTGAATAATGATACAGGAGTTGAGAAAGGTTGCTTACTGAAACAAAAAAAGAGTGTAAGAAGCAGACAGTAAGGAAATGTAAGGGAACATTTGCTGAGTTTATGTTGTCATCAAATGTCCTGCTGTCTGTCAGGGTAGCGAGCTGGAATGGAGGTGCAATTTCACAGAAATCATTTTTGAACTCACTGGAGCCAAATATCCATTCTCAGCCTGTTACATACTGTTCAAAAAACTCCACAGGAGTTCTAAAAGCCCAATCTGGAAGCTCCCCAAGTTCCACGTCACCAGTCTTCTAAATGTTGTTGGTGCTGATGTACAGTAGGTACCACATGCACAGTGTATAAGTGTAATATGATAATGAACTCAAGTTCTGCACACCAACTTCACTTCACTGCTTCACTGTGGAGAACCAAACAATTCATGGCCTTTGAGTGTTTAATTGCTGTCTGTATTGTGGGTGGAGTTAAACTGGAATCGAAGCTGGTGCTGTATAGGGATGTTCCTAACAACTAATTCACCTGACATTTAAGCAGGAAGCTTAAACCTGCACTTGATAACTAGTCTAAGAGAAAGAAAATGTTCCTAAACATTTTGCACAATTTAATTTAGAAGATTTTAATGTTGTCCAAAAAGATGGGATGCATATTGATGTGAATGATGTGAAATCGTTGTACATGAAGCCACTGAGGGTCTGCACTGATGTGTGGGTGCACAGCCTTGCAGTAAGCTAAACACACATGCAATTAAAGGTTGAAGACAGATGATTTCATTTGAAGTTTTTACCCGAAACAGCCATTAAACTGCAAAAAACGGCTTTAGAAAACATGAAATGCAATTCATTTTGCTTCATTTGAAACCAAATTTAATGTTTCTGTGTTCTCAGCAAGGATATCATTGCATCTGATGAGGGCAAGATGAATGGTAGAGAAGTATATAAATTAACACAAAATGATCTTGGTTACATAAGACAAAAAGCTTCATTCTCATTTTATGTTATTTTTCAAAGTTAGAGCATTCGTTCCATTCTGGTCTCTCTCTCTCTCTCTCTCTCCCTCCCTCCCTCCACCTCTGTGTCTCTGTCCTCTTTTTTCTCATGTTCCAAAATAGTAATTAGTACAGAATCACACTGGTGCGGTGGCGCCAGAACACAAAACCACAAAAACATGGAATCTGAGGCTTTGGGGGCAGCTGCCTCTTCAACAGCAAGCATATGGCAGACACCCTTTTTGGAATGCAACACACTGATTCAGAGATTGATCCCCCACGCTCTTCGTCAAATTAGTTCATATTTGCATTCAACACCATAACTATCAGCACTTGATTATAGGTCGTCATTAGAACCAAATATGTTGAAAGCCTAGTGTGTGTAATACATTAAGTTTTAGGTGTAGTTTCACTGATGTCTGCTGCTATGCCCGAGTGCTGATATGACAATTCTGGAGGGTAGACAGACACACACACATTTTGGTTTGTGCATTCCCCTTGGCCTTTATGATAGGGGAATGTTAATGAGTGGAGCCAGCCTTCAAGCTGAGCTCTGTGCCATATGGACCTGCCACAGGAGTGGCACAAATCCTACCGACTAATTTAACTCAGAACCACACATGCTTAATCACACGCATGCGTGCATCTGACAAATATGAGAAAATTTGGGATTCTCATTGTTACTTTTGCACGAATGTTGCTGCAGTTCAAGTGCTGCAGCGATTAATAGATTTGTCTGCTGAAAGAAATTAATTGCAAACTTTTTCCAGTTAGTTGTTTCAGTTATTTTTCAAGCAAAAATGTCATTTATGACATTATATGAAGAGTCTTTAGGTTTTGGACCGCTGGTTGGGCAAACATATCAATCTGAGGACGTTACTTTGGGCTCTGTGAAATTGTGATGAGTTTTTTCACGGGTTTGTGACATTTTATAGACTAAATGATGAATCATTAATTATTACTTAATCATTAATTAAATCATGACAATAATCAGCGGATTAATCAGTCATAATGAGTTGCGGCCCCAGACAGTTTATTTTTGTTGCTAAATGTACATCAGACATTTTACAAAACATTTGTTCGACTTAAGTTTGCAACAGTCGCTTGCATGTATTTATATATAACTTGTATTTTGTACGGTAAATTTGATACAGTATTAGACATTTGTACATAGTCAACATCCTGGCTCAATAAACATTCATTTTAATGATTAATTCTCATGCATTTTGGTTTTGAGAATTCAAATCAAAGCAAATCCCTGGAATGTAGAGACTACGCCCTGGATAAATAATAGAAATCCTTGCAGAGCATTTGAATTTTCATGTCTACAGTTGGGTTTTTAGCCCATCTCCTCCTCCTCCTCTTTCTTCTCCTTCCCAGTTTCTATGTCAAAGACTTTAAGGCCTGGTGGGGGGGTGTGGAGGTTCCCTTTAACCAAAGCCAACTTACACACTCAACATTTGTTCAGACCGGCTCTTTGTGTGACTCGTTCAGTACAACATCCATAATGTGCTGTGCCATTGTGCTGCATCTCAGTGTAAAGATACAGTTTTATATATTGAATGACATAAGTACTACAGTTCCCATGAGAAGATTCACGATGTCCTAAGGCTCAGTGAGTTCTTCTATTTGAGAGACATGTACGTGATCTGTTTGCTCAAGTAACATCCAGTATACTGCAGTCTGTCCCATAAACTTTTAACTGACGATCTGACAAATGTGACTAATTCTAATTTCTCTTTCTCCAACAGTTCAACTACAATGAGCAATTTGCCTGACACTACTTTAATTAAATGGGTGTATACACTCAGTTATCAGTTTATGAGATATACCTAACTAAGACAAACGTGGTATAATATGCAGTCCTGCAATATAATCCTTCTATATAGAGTTATAATGTTCAGTTTTTTTGTTGAAACTGTTTTAGAAAGGTGCTGATTCAGATTTATGGAGGCTGTGGTTTGTGGCGCTGTTTAATCGTATTGTAATGAACAGTTCAACGATGCCGCAAAATATATCCTACAAAATGACCATACAGTTACTGCAATACTGCAATAGATTTAACTGGACAACTTAATAACCTAACAACAGAGTCTATATAAATATGCTAAAACCTACCACTTAAAATCACATAAAATACAGTGTACATAAAAGTAACTATACAACATAAAATCAGGACAATATTTAGCCATCTAACTCAATATACAGTTAAACCTCATCACTATTTCCTACTTATGACTGTAAAGCATCAGTTTTTATACAGAAGACTTTGAAGAATTGATGTTACCAGAGATAAAGCAATGTCCTACGGGCCTCTAGCAGGCTAAATCTCTGTCCAGAGGGGCGAAACTAAAACTCTTCATACAGACAATAGAGAGGGCTCTTCAAAAATGATTTAAGCCTTTGAAATTGCTCTTGGAAAAATGTGAGCCAGATCAGGCTGCTGAACACCATTGATCTTGCTGGCCACTCTCACTTTACTGTTTGTGTTTTTTTTTAGTGCGATTATGAATTTGTTGCCTTTTTCCTTTTTTTCTTTTTTTAAATTGCAGCTATCGATTTGATGGTGACAAAATATACTTTTGAGCTTGCTGTGAAAGTATTAGCCTTGTGAAGTGTTTCAAGGATCCAAGTGCATTCATAAGGCACACAGTAGCAAACTGAGGAATCCGCAATTTCGCCAAATAAAAACTGAATGAAACCCATAATGCTAATGCAATCTGCATAAGTAAAGTTTAAAGCTGATCATCAGGGACTGCTGCTGGTGCTAGAGGAAAACTGCTGAGCTCTAATCATGCATTCATCCTGATGTAACAGGTTACACAGAGCTGGGGAATACACTCCAACATTTCTGCAAGTCAAATTTATGAACTGCAAAAATATGCAAAACTGTGGGAGAGGATTTGGTCCTTTGAGATTCCATGATTAATTCTGTTTTTTCCATTTCTGTTTTTCTGTTGTCAAGATATTTTGTCACTTAATTAAACAGCAAGACTGCATTTATCCTTCTGCCAAACTTTAAGTCAGAAAATGGTCACTTGCTGCTGTACAGGATCTCAGCTTCTTGAGAAAAATGATGTACAGACTCATACAAAGATAAACCAATTATCAATTATCACTTATGACCCAGTAGAAGTGCAGTCGTGTCTCTATCTACAGAGACCCTGCCCTCAGCCCATCTTATTTTTCTTAGCTCTGTACCGGTATTTCTGGGCTGTTTTTTTGTTGGGTTGGTGGCAATTTGGTGACCTGAGAATGAGATTTAATCAACTACCTTTCTTACCAAAATCAATATTTAACTCACTAATTAACAAGGGGTTTTTGCGTTAGTTTGGGATGCAGCAGGCAGCTGTTTTCAGCAAAACAAAAAAAGAATGTCCAAAATCTACTCTACCTGCTCAGCACTAAACAACAGACATTGACAGTTAACAACTAGTGAATATAGTGGAGACGGTGGAGACCAAAACAGAGGTAAAAGAGAGAATTTTAACCTGAAAATGCGATGTTGTTGTTGTTGCATATTTATTGATCTTTTCAGTTCTCCATGCAATCTGTTTACAAAAGTTAGTCTTTATGAATGATATGCCATATGTTTCAAAGATAATTAAAAAAAAAAATGGAGAAAGAGGGTGCAGCAGTTCCAATCAAAATAAGATAAGGAGGGATGAGAGTAGTCGCAAGAAGTAGAAAATTGAAATTGGAGATAAAGAGAATAAAGGGAGAGAGTAGATTTGAAATGAAGTCAAATTGACTGAGAGAGATGCACTGGCACACAATGTAAGAAACAAAGAGGATGAAAGAGAGACAGACAAAGCGACAGGATGGAAAAAGTAAGATGATGTTGTCTCTGGCTGTCACACAACCTGGAAGCGTCGCTCGGTCACAGGCAGAGGCTGTGCACCCATAATTCAGTCTGATTTAGGGCTGCGATAGTGTTCAGGGATAATAAGCAGTATAATTTGCAGGAAGGTGTGACCAGACTGGATAAGAAGGATACTAGTGTTTGCAGCACGTCTCAACCTCTCCTCATTCTGTTACTCAATTCAAAGTCAATTCAGTTCAGTTCTGTTGCATTCAGCTCTGTCCAGTTCATTTCACTTTTTAATGAACATTAAGCATCAGTTCAGTGAAGTTAAAATCAGTTAATTTTTGTTCAGTCCAGCCCACATAAGCCCAGCTCAGTTCAACTCAGGACAGCTTAGGTGCTTAAGATTCTGGATACACAGTACACTGTATAGTCTACAATATTCAGATATTAAAAACAGAAAACTAGTTGTGGAGGTAACGAAAGACAAAAACTGACAGACTAAAGCCTGCTGTTTCTTACCAATCCCTGGATTATGATTATGAGCCTTTCATTCCAGGAAACACCAGACATATTTTCTGTCTTATTTGTATTGATTGGTTAGGATGAGTGGCATAACAATAGCTTGTTCCTGAATTCTGCTTTGATGGTCCATAGATGGTCCAATCATAACTTAGCAATCATAACCGGACACAGCAGGGCCATCAAGCTTTGGATTTTTGTTTTATTCACCACCTACCTGCACATCCAGTGTGTAGTGTTTCCCGAATGTGTGGAAGCTGGTTCTGGATTAGTGTTGAGTACGGTCCTGTTCTGCTGTTCTGCTGTTCTACTGCTGGTTTACACTCGAGCAAAACCTCCGGTCAAACCCAAGATGGCATTACATTTGTCAAAATCGTCTATTTAATCCTCTTCCTGAAAGCCTTTTCTCTTTTAACGTGAAATCATGTTTTGAAAACACAAACAAGTGTTTAAGCTAATCAATGCTATTATTTTAGTCCTCTGTGACAGATTGACCCCAATTTTTCCTCTTTGTGTGATGTATATTAAAACTAAGTAGATCTACATCCTCATGGATCATCAGCTCATGGGGATGATGTCTTTTTGCCTGGGACATGCAGCTTTAGCTCATGCTAAGTTCATATTAAAGACCCTTTTATGTTTTTTTTTTGTGTGTGTGTGTGTTTTTTTTAATGACTCGGCTGTAAACATCAAGTCAGCCAGAAATGGCATTTTCAACCAACCCATGGAGCTAATGTTAGCTTAATTAGGAAACTAGCTACAGCTAATTAGCTGATGACATTGTCACATCAACTGGCAACACTGTTGCTGGCCAGAAATGAGGAGGTTGCTTTTGTCTTCATTTGTATGAAACCATTTGTGCCAGTGTTTCAAAAATGGCAGAGACATTTTAGATGTAAAATTGCCACTGTCATTGTAACCTTGTAAGCTTACATAGCAGCAGTAACTAACTGAGGTGGGGCGCAGCAAATCTTTAACTGGTCTGATAGGTAACTCAGACAATTTCACATCAAGTACCGGTTTATAGTTGAGAGAAACTTTCTGCTTTCTTTATTGTTTCATATTTTCCATTCCAAAGCCAATAACTTAAAAGATTTTCTCGACGGTCCTCCAGATTTGTGGAGGCTGCCGTGGGCAGCCATGTGAATTTTCACTACATACACTCATTTGATCATTTTGAGTTTTGAACAAAAGTGCTAAAATAGCATTGTGCTTCCTGGGAAATATTTTTGAGTAGTTTTTCTCCATATTTTGAACCTTCATTTCAACACTTTCTGCGCTCTGAATCATTTACACATCCTGAATTAATTCGTTGGCTCGTTCTTAAAATCTTCCCCCTCAAGTGATAAAATTCCTTTGGCATGGCCTGACTGACTATCAGCACTTGCCACAGTAATTGCTGCTCGTTCAAGGATGGGACACAGCAATAAACTTGTCAGCACATATTACAATGTCGGACAGATGAGCAGGAAGAGCCTTCCTGCCCTCTCATCTTAATGGCAGCCATCTCTTACATGGCATGTCCCCAGACAGACAACTCATTTCATCTTCCCATTAATTCTGAACAGCAACGGTGACACTGCGTCCATCATGGCAGCTTTATGTAAAACAGGATCCTTTGTGTCGTGCCTCATAATACAGACGTCTATTCAACGTCCATCTAACTTAAAGGTGAAGCTAAGGCATGTAATATTTGTTGGATCATTTCCATAAATTGATAACACCGGTGAAAGTGGTGTGACAGTGTTCCACTAGACAGCCCAGTGGTACAACAAAACAGCTGCTGGATATTATATTTGCCTCTGTATTTCATCTAGGCCTGTCCCCTCAGGAGCATAGCTTAACTCTCCGATGAGACTTGTGCCCTCCTGTTTAATAGATGGCTTTCTCTGCCTTCAGTTAACACAGTATCAGCACCTGGCCTCTAAGAATTCATTAGGGAGCACCTCAATCAAACAGCGGAGCTATACCAAAGGGATGGGCAGAGAGGGACGAATCAATTTGGAGGCATGCAGGTGCAGGTGGAATTATCAGCCTGTGTGTGAGCGGAAGGTTAGCCGGCTATCAGTATATTCTGTCATGGGCTGAATATGGTGGTGCGAGGTGATTGAGCATTTTGGGGGTTGCCAGATTGGAAGGCAAGCACACAGTATCTACTGAGGGGGTAGGGAACAGATCAGCATGGGGTGATGCAGTCACCTATCCTTGCCCTGCAATAAAAAAGCTGAAATTGAAAGCTCAATGTGGATGTGGTGTGGGGTGATGGTGCAGCACGCATGCACAGCGCTGTAGATGTTAGATGAGTGTTTTTTCACTATTTAAATTTTGCTAAGCATACATGAAGTTTTAAAGAGAGTTTCTGGAAAGGTGAACTAAAAACAAGAAATTATGATGAACTAATATATTTTATGTAAATGTGAGAGAATTAATAATGAAATTAGGTCAAAATATGACTCAAGTCAGTGTAGTGTATAGTGTAGAGAAATGTCTTTTTTTCTTCTTTTTTAACTTGTAACTCAAAATGTTTGAATGTTTAAAAAATTCTGTAGGAGAACAAACAGACTATAGCAAAATAGCAAATAAACTGAACACAGTGCTGACCACAACAAAGCACATCTTCTCATTCGGTTAACTCTAGTTACTATCAGTGTCTGGCTCCACAGTGTGAGGCCTATGAAAAATCAGAAGATTCTGAAATGTTCTGAAATCAGCCACCAAGCAGCTTCAGGTAATAATGTAGCTAAACCTCTAGATACAAAGGCCTACATTCCCCCTAATTTTTCAATTTCAGTGATTTTTCAGTGTACATTTTTACCAGCACTTTAATGGTGCTTTTGTGATAACTTCATAATAAAATGTATACATAACTTATAACTTTAACCTGATTCTTCTTCCAACAATCAATGATTGGCCTCAAAAATCCTGATTGGACGTGCACTATTAATTAACAACTGCAGTGTACTGTCATGAAATTTGGAAAAGAGATTCAAAATTCCAAAAAGGATGAATCCTAATAACGTCACTAACTAAAACTGACTGACTGACTAAACTAAAGCTGATGCTGAATATGGTAAACATACCTGGTAAAGATCAGCAAAAAAGGCATTGTCTAAGCATTTCTCACAGTCTCACAGAGCTGTAGCAGAGTAGTCGCAGTCTTGTTTTTAAAAAATGCCTCAGAGTTATTATGTCCAATGATGTACCTTCAGTAAAATTTTCCCTCTACCAAAACAGATCTTTGTAGAAGACTTCAAGCTGATTCAAGCTACCTGACGTGAGGTTGCCTCGAGCAACTGTAGAACCTTGAAATATTGCAGCCCGTGTGTTAGCAAACAACACCTCAGGTTGACAGTTGTGTGATTTAGTGTGTTTTTTTGTGCAACAAAAGCAGAACTTTCCGACTTTTCCCTTTTGTAGTCAGCCTTATTTTGCAAGTAATCTGCCTCTGTACAGAACATCATGGCCTGCTTGTTGCCCCAACTGGACATTTGTAGCTGGTATAAAATATGCTAATTATTGTCTGTTCTGCTTACCTACAGTAGCTTGTATGGATTTTTTTTTTTTTTTCCATTCAGGTATAGTGAGATGATACATCACCTCCAGGCAACATTTGGTCTGTCACTGCTACCGGCTGTGTGTGAAGCTGCATGGATCAGTGACAAAGATTATTTGTACTGCGGGAACAATTGTGTCTTTTTTATAAGGAGAAAAAAAGATTTCTGGATTTTTCAATTCTTTGCTTCTTTGCATCTGGCTAACAGTTGCTTTGAACATCCGGCCTGAAGACACAGGCAGACAGTAACCACTGAAATTTATTTATAAACCTAATACTGTTCACTGACATAACTGCACTGACAAACATAATATAATGTTACACACAAACAGAAATAGACACGTTGTGAATCCCAACACTTGTCCCTGTCTGGTGCTTAAAATTCAAATAAAGACTTCACATACATTGTATATGCATTGATTCATATATTATGGCTGCAGCAAGACCTTCCTCAGTGTCATCTCTCATTACTCTCAGGCTTCTCTGCAAGGCGAGATGGTGGTATTGGCTTCCCTTTCCCGCCAGCCCGTCACGAGAGAGAGTGAGCATGGAAATGTCACTCCCTACGAGAACTTAATTAACACACTCAATCATAACGAGATCGCGGCAGCCAGCACATAGATCCATGAAGAACCATTTTACTATTAAACGAAGCACTCACTAAGACTTTTAAAACATATCTCGTCATTCAAATTATATGTCAGGTCTTGCTATAACAATTTGTAGAGAGAGGCACAAGGCACGTTAAAAGCATGTCTGTGATATGTTACCAAATATCTACCCAGAAAAATCAGGATTTCCAGCCCCCCTTTCTAGCTAGTGTAGCTCCTCTTACTCTCTCGTTTTTTTAAAGTGGTTTGTTCGCCTCTGAGATGGAGGAGGTAGGGAAGAGGCATCATTTGCAGGCCACTGGGTCTCATTCACTCCCCACTTACGAAGCAAAAGTCATGGGCCGACTGGGGTTGTTGGAGTATAGATGTCTTTTATATACCTGCGTTATGAAAAATGTTCTCCCACCCAACCATCTCTCGTGGTGCTTTTTTTCCCCATCTTTCCTCTAAGGAATTCAAGAAGACAGGAAAGACTGATGTTCAGGATGGTTGCAGCAGTGATTCGTATCGTTTTTGGATGGATACAGCAAAATGGATGGGAGTAGTGTCGCACATAGTCATTTAGCATTAGGCAGCCTATTGTGCTGCTTATCGCAAGTAATCAATCACATGTATAGTATGGATTCTGAATTATAATGTAAAGCAGTTCTCATTAAGCACTGACCCTTAGTTGTGGAAGCAAACTTAGAAAATCTGTTTCTCTTTCTGGCAATCACACTGTGTGAAACAGAGACACATAAACCCCCTCAGTAGCTAAACATGGCTGCTGACAGCCTATACATATATTATTTGTCACTCCTGTTCAGGAGTACAGGGCACTCTCATTAAATGTTTTATTCAAGCCTTGCCAATTACCGCAGTCAATGCAGTTAAGGGACCTGCTGCTAATGAAGCTGAGTCTTAATCTACACAGTCTGCATTAGATATCAGAAAAGTTTTCATATCCCCTCTCCTTGTTTCTCCTCAGACTTGGGTCAGTGTAATCATATGGTGGGAGAATTAAAAAGAAAACAAACAAAAAAAACAAAACAACTTTTGTATTCAGTTTGTGAAAGCAAGAAAATCAATGCATTAAGACAGGAACAAAATGACAAAACAGTTCCTACAATGTTTGTCAGGTTTGATTTGTAATAAGGGAGGGGCAGAAAGAAGCCATAGTTACTGTTTATGATTTGATTTTCAATAATTCCCAAGTACAGCATATTCTATGGCCTATGGCTTTAGAGCACGCTTCACAGTCTGAGAAAAACTAATAAAGGCTAGCTTTATGTCCTGTGAAATTAAATTCAACTTATAGTCATATCTTTTTTTTGTCCATTTCTTTCACCGCCTATTGTGCCTTCTGAAATACACACATATCTAAATGCACCTTTAGATTTCTTTATCTGTTGTGCATATTTTGTTTTATGATGTATTCAGTGGCCTGAGAAACTGAGAAACGGAGAGCAGTTAATGTTACGGTCTGGTAGTCGTTTGTTGATTTATGGGCAGACAATAGGCCCTTGTAGAAAGGCAGGGGCTGTAAGATATTTGTTGTACCCCTGCTGTTGTGAGAGTCATCGTTAGCTTAGGAAGAAAGTAATCAGACAGCTGTCTCTGCGGTCTAACAAACTGCACCCAGCAGCTCTTTCTGTCCCTTTCTCTTTCTGCTTCTCAATAAGTGTTGGGGCCCTGTGGCTGTAGGATGAGCTGCTGCAAGTCTGGTCCTGATCTCTCCCCATCCTTCCCTTATTTCAGATCACTTTCTTTCTGGAGTTGCAGCCAGAAAAACTCTGATAGTGCACTGATAGTTCCCAGTAACAAACTGACATCTTCATAGGGTAGATCAGGAATCTGTGTTGTCTCTCTTGCGTTTACTGATCACATCTTCATCAGGGAGGTATGCGGTTACTTCCTATCAACTGAAACCTGACCCAGTAACTGACTTTGGACAGGTCCAAATTATATCCAGTCTAGTCTAAATATAATTAGACTCAGTGGATCACTATGCTGCAGCCAGAGTTGGGACCAGCTTTCAATACTCTGTTAAGCATATATTTTGGTTTCTACCAAAAATGTATTGAAACTCGAGAGCTGTTTTTGCAGTTTACGCTCTTTATTTGGGTCTGTTTGGGTTGGCTGCACCTTGGATCAGATCTAATTATGAGGGATGTAACGGTACACAAAACACAGTACACAGGAGGTACCTCAGTTTTGAAGTCATGGTTCAGTATGTTTTTGGTACAGTTGGAGGAAAAGAAACAAAACAAAAAATTGCTTTTTAACAACAGCTCTATGGTTGTTTGTCTGTTAATACCTCTGCGACCAACTGATAAAAAATAAGATTTTCTTAAATGTTAACAAAAATATGTAAATGCATAAAATAAACATTTGCTATACATGTCTCTTAAATTTTGAAACATTCTTCTAAACTTTCTTAATTTCTGTTCTGCAATTTTGTGTTACTCGTTACTTGACGTAAGTTCCTGTACGACACATCCGTGATAGGCTGATGTTGGCTGATAATATCAGGGCTCAGGTTTCTAAATCAGAACTTATGAGTTGATTGCACACTAAGGAGCCCTTTCACAGGCTTTGGAGATGACATACATTTTTTGAGGTGAAAACTCACGTCGCTGTGTTTTGTGTGACGAAAACACAAACATCTCAGCTTTTTGGCTTCCCAAATTCTCAATAGTAATTTCATGTGATTTGACCACACTGATTCAGTGCAAGTTAAAACCAAGGTGCCTTTTCCCACTAGATGGTACAGCTAAATCTAACACATCATAATGTTTTATTTATTTACTTTTTTTTCCTGAGAACGATTATTTGTTGTCAAACATCAAAATGAAGAACACATGCATAATTCGTAAAACAACATCATATTAAGCTGCTCTGGAGAACTAAAACCTTTGGAGGGTCTGTGAGGTGATAACACTCAAGTGGTGCAACCTTACTGTTGCTTACATCTAGCCTTTGAAGTTGACCAGTTGTGATGAATAATGCATAGTCTTCACTGCCTCTTCCAAAGACAATATTACCTTTGGCAAACTTCTGCCTCTGACTTCCTCCCAGCGGACAGGTGGGAGAAGTTTTACACTTTCTTTCATAAGTGAAGCAGTGTTAGGCAAACACAATTATTCTTGGAAACTCTTTGGTGTAACCCTTCTTACTTAGGATCAAAGTTTTTCTTTTTTAATTTGAGCAGTTTTAACCCCCGCTCTCTTCGGGCCTGAGCTAATCCTCAGATGCAAACTCATGAAACTTCTCTGATTACGCTGCTCTCACAAGATACTTGACAAAAACAATCTCGGGAGCAAAGAGAACATGGTGATCAAACACATCGTCATACTCTGGAGTCTGAGCTGAACTGGGGTATGCGAGCGCTGAAAGCCGAGTACTTTATATCAGACATGAACTTTATTGTGCTGCTCTTTTTCTCCACACCCAGAAATAAAAACCTGCATCAACATGGCTCTGGAAAATAAAGCATTATTCATCCTATCTCTGCAGCACAACTAATTACAGCTTTGCTTGGCACGGTGATGTGGAAATGTCACACCATCAATCAGTTTTAAAGACACAGACATGATTGAAAATCTCCCTATTTCTCTGCTTATTCCTGTTGTTCTGCATGAAAATTGGACAGCTACTCTGCATCTTTCCCATTGCATCATTACTACAATTCCCTGTATGCCTCTTTGACATTATTAATAGCTGTGAGTTTGTTTACTCAGCTCATCTAAACATCACAGTTAACAAGCTTGTGTCTGTGATGTTCAAATTTGTCGTCCTTCATGGCTAATTCCTGCTGCCTTTGATAGCAGATACCATTAGCACTGTCATTATGGCCCTACACAGTGCGTGAAGTGGGAAAGAATGTGTGTGTTGTAATGTGTACTGCCAGTCTGGCCATGCCTGTCTGCAATTACTCCCCTCAGTGGAAACATTAAAAATCTACTGACATGGAAAGATGCCACAGCTGAGACATTCATGCCCATACTCACGTACTACAAAGACCCCGGAGTGGGCTGGATTTGCCACATATGCATGTTCCATTCATCGACTGAGAGGCAGCACAGATGCCAAGATGGGAATTACTACTCCAGTCTGAACAAGCGGTGCAAGAATTCTTGGTGCAGTAATGCCATGACTGCAGCTTTGGCTTATTACAGCCTTGTGGGTTTGTGTATTCAGGGATGTGCCAGTTTAAAAGCCCTTCAGATAAGAAGCACATGGGAGGCACACTGAGATCAGCTTTGAGATGAATAGGCTGTAGATATTCAAATTTTGTTGTCTCCGAGCCACAGAGGGTCTGTTTAAGGGGCTTGATTCTGCAGAAAAAAAAAAAATGCTGTCCTTTTCAGTGAGTGTGGTGACATCTCATCTGTTTGTTTTATGCCTCAGACTTCATCTTTGTATGCACAAATTCATCAGATTTCATTGAAATATTTTGGTCTTTTCGTGCATTCACTTTAGAGACTGAAGAGGCTTAAGTGTAAGTAGTCTGCTATCATTTTTATATTCAATAGATTTGAGGCTGCCCCATGAAATCTTCAGTGAAGTAACTCAACATGTTGGTATATATTGATTTTAAAATGTTTTTTTCTCTACATTGCTCGAGGCTAAAGCTATATGAAATACATTTGGGTAATAATTTGCTTCTGGTCTATTCATGCAAAAATTGCATAATGTAAACGTACTGGAAAAACACTTGCCCTAAATCTATTGAGAGACGACATAGTTAACAGATAAATCAATCACTTGATCAACAGAAAAATAAAACGTGCCCTGTGGAGTTGAATTTAACTTTCAATATAAAACTCTGGTGTGATTGTGGTTTGTAGTCAGTCAGAAGTTCTGATCACAGTATACCACCTTAAATGATGCAGTGATGATATTTTAATGATAATCATTTCATATTAAAATGACCGTATTGATCTCATTGAATATAATTGAATAATATACAGATACTTAATTGTATTATTAGTTATATTTCATTGATTACTGATACTTTTTATTAAGTCCACCCCTCCTAGTCGTGTCTACCTTTATGTGCACATTGCGGTCACTATCTGTTAATCAGATTAGTGGGGACAGCTAAAGAATTAGCTCAAACTGACTAAGCAGTTCCATAAAGCTGAGGGGAAGTGTGCATTTGATCCAGTTCTCCTTGTCCAAAGGCAACCTGAAAACAATATGACCACTTAAAAGATTTTCTGCTTTTCTGATATTAAGTTGATTAGCTTTTGTGTTTTACTGACCAAGCAACTTAAAAAAAAAAATAGTTATTGCCTTTTTGTAACCTTTATAAGTTGTTATAAGTTATGATGAGTTCCCTTTTTACAGCTCTGTCATTCTTTTAACATCAGCTGTAGATGAGTAGATTAGATGTAGATATAAACTTTTTTTCCCTCTACCCAACATTACATATTTCTGAGTCTGTTCAGAGCCCCTGTCTGACTTTGACATTTCCAGTGTTGTTTTAATAAGCCGCAGCATCTTAGTGAAATTATTGACTTTGATAAAGTGTGTTGAAGCCAGTATACCTTTTGCAGTTTCCTAGCAGTGGTTTCTGCAGTACCGAGCATCTTCTATTACGCCCATTAGAAAAAGATGTTACCAACATAACGAAGGCGGTCAGATTTATAGCCTTTTATACGAACTGTTGGTTTTCCCCACAATCTAGAAGTCGAAGTAAAGGATTCTCGCTGATTCTTTTATGGCTTGACAATATAACACAGGCTCCTAAAAGCAGAGGGAACATTTAAAATGACACTGATTACCTTCAAGGTCTTCTGTTTGTTTTTTTTCTGCGGCCCTGGTGGCTTCCCATGCTCTCAGACTCTGTCCTGGACAATTTGTTGGCTTCCATATCACAATTATATAGTCTATCAGCAAAGTGCAACCACTTTGATGAAACAGTCTCTGTTTCAATTTATGTTTCCCTACAAACCTTTAGTCCTCTTTCACAGAGAAAGATGTGTCTGACAGAGAAATGATTTCTCCACACTGAGTTGTAATTTCCGCTGAGTTGTGACGCGTCACCAGTCAGAGCCCCTTAATTACTCCTCTGTTACAGTAATGATGTTGTCATAATCCAGATATATTCAGATAATGGCAAGCTTTCACTTTGCTCGCCTTTTCTCTTCTGTGTTCATCAGAATAAGATGTGGGATGAGGCAGTAACGCTGACACAAGAGATTGCACGGATGTGTTTTACTTGTGTCTCCACGCACAGTTAATAAAAAACAGCATGCAAACACAAATACAACCCATGCAGCTATTCACAAACACACATAGCCACCTCTGTCTTCCACGATTTACCACTCTGCTCCCTGCAACGACAGATGCAGTTAAGGACATTGCAGTAAATTATTTATTGTGTTTGTGCTGTACCCCAAATGAGTAACTAAATGTGTGAGCCCTGCATGTCAAAGCCAGTAATTCACTCATATATAATTTGTAACACTCTGGCAATAGACCAAGTGTATGTCATGTAAACATGTTTGTACTGATGACATTACATGTTCTTAAAAAAATAAAAAAACAATAACTGCATGGTGTACAAAAACTGTTCCTCAAGCTTTGTTTTTACAGGCCTCATTCGCTATCAAACCAGATTATGAACTCACCTGTGAAAATCAAATTTCCCACAACTATCATCATAAGAAGAAATCAATAAGTCAAATCACGTATTGAGATGTCACCAAATCACCATACAGTTTATCCTTGAAACGGAGATGGTCTAGATCTCACTCTGCAGAACCCCACGTTCCTCTTATGAGCAAGAACTATTTTTGTAATCACTCATTTTGATCATTTTTAAGCACAAATCCCAAACATTTGCTGGTTTCATTTTCCATATTCAGGATGCTGCTTTTGTTTGTCATTTGATATTGTAAAAGTAATATTTTGGGGTTTTAGACAATTAGTCAAACCAAACAAGACATCTGAAGACATCCGCTTGGGGCATGAGAAATTATAATGAACACAATTCATGGTTTTCTGACAATTTGTGGAAATAAATGATAACTTCTTAACTGAAAAAAATAATTGTCTTATTAATGTTGTTAGTTGCAGCCCTAATGTCCATTTATGTCCAAGGTTGCGTCAGTGAAGCGTTGAAGTGATTCACGATCAATTAATTCAATTGTCAGTTGTCAGAAATGGAGATGATGTTTTTAGCTTTTCAGTCATGAAGGTTGGTTGCATTTGTCCATTTTATAACCCGTTTCAGTAGTGAGGGGCATTTTTCATTTTTTGCTGACATTTTATAAATGAAATAATTAATAGACTCATTGGAAAACAATTGTCAGAATAATCTAATGAAGATAAACATTGGCTGCATCGCCAGTGAAGTTATTTCACACCTGACAACTGTAGGAATCCTGCAGACGTGTTGTGAAACAAAATGATCCTTCAGCTGTAGATAATGTCATCAACTCCCTTTTCAGCCTTTCAGTAATGCACAAAACAAATCAAATCTACAGGCGTCACATGCGTCAGAGTCTTTTTTTCAGGGACTGCGCAAGTGAACTGAAGTTTCCTTGCAGTATGTTCGAGTCCTGTCAGGAAAACAAGCAGAGATGATCTTAAGATTCATTAACATCACTGCCAATGTAGTCAAAGCCTCCAGTTCTCACCTCAGGTCACTGACAATACACAGTGACATAAAAGTATGCTGTGCTGCTGTATAGCACCAGACTGTGGAGCAGCTTCTTTCCTCAGGCTGTGAGACTCTCTCACTCAGTCTCCACACCCAGCTTGATATAAATAGTTCTTGTTTTTTATGTTTTATTATTCATTCACACATTTATAAAATTTTGTTTTTTATGGGTAGGATAAAGTGAATACAGCTGTCATTACGTTGTACAGTGTTGGTCGTATGGTGATGAATTAAACTGTATCTCGAGGGCTGTGGGCTGATTGGAGGCTGTGATTGAAAATGCCCCCTTACAGCAGAGACAGGGTGAAAATTGCAATCCCCATGTATGCAGCCTACACATCCATATCAATCAAGGAGCACAGCTGCACTCACAATTGAGATATTCACATCTATTTTGCACAATCACCACCCACTGTAGGTAATTTTTTTCATCTTAAGTGTATATTAAAGGGAGGGAATAAAGATGATGATTTTGTATGAAACATACATTTGGCTGTAAAAAGGGGTGGTGACTGCAACTGTGGATTAACAGTGAAATGCATCTTTGCCCTGGTCTCTGTTGGTCTGCAGTAAGATAAGGCAATTTGTTTTGTTTTTTTCTTTCCTGATGGACACAGCTGAAGCTATTACATGCCACAGATTTCCTAATAAGAGCTTATCATGTCTTTGTTTGTGTCAGGGAAAGGGCAAAGTGGGGATGAGGAGCAGCTGCAAAGCCATGAGGCTCCGTATTAGAAATAAACTGTGTGATGATGGTGTCTTGAAACACATTACACACATCAAAATGACAAATGTCTAACTTCAGAAAGATTAAAATAAGACAGTGTGGAGTGCCAGCTGACCTTTTGCTGAGCCTTTCCCTTTACCGTATACCTGTCAAGCTTTTCAGTTTTGCAGATTTATCAATACAAATTCTTAGTAATTCTTGAAAGAGTGGATCAATGAATTGTTTGTAGCCTTCTAATTTCTAGCTTGCATATTTCTTTGCTGAAATGACAGCTGTCACTAGCAGCTTTTATCAGTTCTTGCTAGCTAGCTGGTTAAGCTAGCATTCTCCATCAGTGTGACTCCAGTTGTATGAAAACTTTCTCAGCGCTGTGTGTGTGTGTGTGTGTGGGTGGAGGGAAGATTTAATAACTGACTAGTATTTTGGGTGCTGGCTAAGTTAAATGACAACAGTTGACTCGCCTCAGATCCTTGGCCATGAAAGAGGTTGTTGTGTTTACCAGGGAAGCTCAGCACTGCTTCAGGCTGTTTGTTTTACAAACCAACTGAAAGAAAAATGCACACACAACCAGAGAATATAGCCTGTTCTATGCTTGACTCAAACTGTCAACTCATTGTCCTTCAGAATTATGTTGCTCAACGCTTCAGTTCACAGAAGTGGGCTTGGCTTATGGTAATAATAACACCAATCAGAAGCAGAGAAGGGTGGGTCTTGAGAAGAAAAGTTTCTCTTACAGCTCACACCTTACAGCACACTGCTTCAACATGTGGACAGATCCAAAGCTTGACAGGCGTGCTGAGCCTCGTTTTGGTTGCTAAGCTATGACTGGACAACTGCTGTTTCAGTGAGGGGTTTAGCGAATGGTCAGTTCCTTGATAGGAATGAGCCAGTGCCCTCCTTAGCCCCTAGATGAACTCAGAATTTGGATCTTTTTCAATATTAGAACAAAGTAAGATAATAAAAGAAATATTAACACAAAGGCTGTGTGTGCATTGGTGAGTATGTGTGTGCAGCATATGGGTACAGGGGGTGGTGATGGGTCCATTATCATCTTTCCTGCAGACATGAAATGTAATATTGGATGTTTTGACTCACTGTCTAAGGTCTGTAAAAATGAGTACACAATACATTTGGCTTGGAAATGCCTGCTGCTCTGTCTCTCCACCATCCAACAATGAACAGAAGATGAAATGATTCATCACAGCAGAGACAGCTTCCGGAGAATGAGATGAAATGAGAGTGGGAACGGTGTCATTTTATTTCTCCCAGAGAAATACACAAAACGAAGATAAATTGTATAGCTGCTGGAAGCCGCTAGTACACAGACCCTAGGCTGGCACCGAACCTGGCAGCAGAGCCCACAGGTGAGATAGTGCTATGACATTTGTCAGGTACCTGTGCTTAAAGAAGCTGTACTCTGCTGATGTTGCCCTCTCCTCTTTGCTATACAAAGCCTCTTCACAGCTTGGACAAATTGAAGGTCAGTGAGGCTCAGATGGGAAATGATCTAGATTTGAATGGGTCATCCAGTCCCATGAGGGCTGCCCCATATCTCAGCACAGGCTAACTGTACCCCTGCTAGATCTAGCATGTTTCTGCCTACAAGTGTAACAGGGCAAGGCTTGTTTTTTTTAAAGGTTTAGATCTTTTTTGCAATGACATTCTGAAGTGGTAAATCATACATGAATGCTTCAGGCATCAACAGCATGTATTCCTTTTCTGTTTGTCCTCAATCCGTTAATGATACAGTATCACAAAGTGATCCGGCCTCTCATAATGAATTGGTCCTTACTTTTTTTGTTTGGTGCTGAAGAAACGAAGAGATAAATTTCACATGAATCAGACCGGATTGTGGAAGGTGCCCTCTGGTCTGTTCCATTCACAAAGGCATCCCTAAAATATTTAATTTCCATGCAAGCGTGTCTTTGAGAGGATTGTGGTTAGCTGCATTTATAAAGCTAAAGCCATAATAATTACTTTACTAATTTGCAGCATTTGTGCTAAACCGATAAGACGCCCTCTTTCATGGGATTCAGAGGCTGCCATCAATAATGAGACTGCTTGGGGTAAAAGTGATTTAAAGCCCATTTCACACTTGGCTTCAAAAAGAGAGTGATGGCTGGGCATTCTCGGATCCACACAGCTGCCATCGTGACCACATCCTATCCACAAGCTCTACATTTAATACCAACAAACAAACTCGAAGTTGGAGGCGATGTCTCTCACAAAAGGTCTCTCTCGGTTTTTCTCTCTGTCTGTCATTTTCTTTATTAAAGCCAGACCATAATCGAAGATCTGCACTGCATGTCAGTGTTTCTCGGTGGTATACTAGCTCAGTATCCCGAGGAATTACATCCATATTTAACAACTCCACAATGATTTATATTCAGTGTCGGTGTTTGTGTGGATGTCAGGGTGGTAGATGGGTGGATAAAAGGTTTTTTGTCCTGTCATAAGCTTGCAATGCTTGCCTCTTTATTAACCGGCCTTTTCCTAACTTTACTCTCTGGGTTTACGGGCTACAGATTTGCAGAAAGCAGGACTGCTCTGCTAATGGTTCTGTTAGGTTGTACTTAGGCACGGTTGTGTTTTGAGCTAAACATATCTTAGTTTTGCATGATAATATGCTAACACTTGCTAATATGTACAAAATGCAAACTACAGCTCAGGTTGATGTCATTAGTTTTACAGGTGTTGAGTCTTAAACCAAAGTAATGGACCAGTTACAGTTCAGTTCTTATGAAGGCATTACAGTAAAAATCAGTGGTTCACCAAATGTATAACAGTTCATCCTGAGGGTAACATGAATGTTTTTACCAAATTTCATGGCAATCCATCCAATAGTTGTCATGACACTTCACTCAAAATCACACTAATGGTCGCGCTAGAGATGTCAGAGGATTACCTCATCATCTGGGAACAATAAGTATTTGTACAACAATCTTTTCCTATCCATTTGTGGAGTTTAGATTGATCACAAGATTAACATATGAAAAACTTTTGCAACAAGAAAAGTCATGGGCAACTGATAAAATCATCCTCTGGGAACCATGAATGTTTGGTCAAGACCGAAATAACTGTTGAAAGGATTAACATGTACAACCAGCCAATCAACTGGCATCTTCGTTGATGTTATCTTGTATAATACAAAATCAGTCTGTAGCAACATCCCTGAATTGAGGAAAATATGAGCAAGTGAAGAAGATGATGCAGGTCTCGATGGATGTACATGTTCTTTTTGCCTTTAGCCAACATGCCAGTGGGTTAATGACTTCATCAACAGACTGGTGGTACTCTGTGGAACACTGAACACTGATGATCAACACAGAGCTCTGGTGATTAAAGTCCCGTTCCCTCAGTGTAAGCACTAATTATCTAGACTGACGTGCCACAATGGCTTATATCTGAGACGTCTGGGCAATCTCTCTCTGTCCTCGTTCTGTTGTCTCTCGTCATGCACATAGACGGCACATTGATTTTCACCATACAGCCAATCAGAGGTCATAAATGGCAATTTCATACTGTGTCAGTCTGTTTCAGTATCTTATTATACTGAAATAACACACCTGTTACAGTTGTTAGGACACCTATGTGTTGTATGCAAGAGTGGTCCTGAAAATTACTGTATTGGTCCACATCAGTTATAGGGTTTTGTGTGTTGGATGGTCAGTCGTTAAAGAATTCATTTCCTTCGGCTAAGTAAAAGTAGCAGTACTTGAAAATACTCCTCTACAATTAAGTGTTCTGCATTCAGAATTTATGATAGTACTGTGCAAGTATTATCAGCAAATTAGACTTAAAATATAAAATGCTGAAGTACTCACTCTGCAGTAAGATGGTCCTCATCCTAGTGTTTTGGTATTACATGATGTTTTCAGATTAATATTACATCAATCTTCAGTTGAAATCGTTTGCTGTTCAGTTTATTTAAGCCTGCAGTGTGGGACTTTTACATAAATATAAACATCTGTTACAGTACTTGTATATCATCACTACTACTAAAATATTCAGCAACTGGCACTGCACTAGCTTATGACTTGTCCTCTCTTGCAGATGTGGTAATTTCTGTCCTTTATCCTTTAGCTTTATCTCTTTCATCTTCCAGACAGTTGTCTCTAACAGTTTTGCAGAAAATCTGACCCCAAATGAATTTAAATGACAGCGTAATGTGAGAAGTGTCACTCATAATGACAAACCCACACAGAATGTTTACTCAGTTCTGCACTTCCCCCTCAGCTCTTACTTCTATATCTAAATCCCATTCTTACACAAACTATTTAATTGAAAAGGGATAGTGCACAGCTCAAACATAGATGCACTCTAACAGGTTATAGCTTCAAGGTGATGCAAATCTCTAGTCAATCAGCAGGTCACAGCGGATAAACAGCACAATAACTAACAGTACAGAGTAAAACATTTTCAGATTTGTGTATCAATATTGAGGAATACAAAATAACCAAGTGATACCACAAAAAAATTGCTGTGCGAGGCATCTTTAAAATACCCTTTGATTGGAAAGAAGGAGATCAAACATCTTCCTGTCCTGTAGGAGCTGGAAACAACAGCAGACATCAACGTGGGATGTTAATTGAATGACCTAACAAAACCCTGCCCATTAGCGTCCGTGCTGCGTTGAGCTCCATTTAGTAGACACGATATGGCATCTTTAAACTACAATGTGTTGAAACCCGCAGGAAACATTGCGACTTTATCTTAACTGAAAAGCAATAAGGACTCTTTCTAACATTGTAGATATACAAATGAAACGGCTATCTGTGCATGTATCATTTAAACGATCACGCAGACCTGTAAGGGAGAGATAAATAGAAAGATAGAGCACAAACACTGGCTTTGTGTAATTAGATTATGTTCACCCGTGCTCATTTAAATTTGGTTCCTTCAGGCATCAGATATATTGAACATTTTGTCTGTTTCCTGTGCTTTCATTACAGAACATGCAGTACTGCATGCAACACAGTGTGGGCAACCAAAGTTTCTTTTCATTTCCTTGAACCACAGTTTCCCCCACAATGGAAGATATGTTAGCCTTTGAAGCCATACTCCATCAGACAATAAGATGAAAGGGCTCGAGCCCATTGGCAGAAATGGAGAGCTGATTTTCCTGGACGTGACTAAATCTGTTGTAGGTTGAAAGGACACAGTGATGGTTCATAATCTGATTAGACACCCATTACTCCTTTGCAGAGGCACGGCACCAACGCAAAGACTCACTGTGTAAGTACAACAGAAACAGCAGCAGATGGACTAGATTTCACTGTAAGAAAGTGCATTCCAAGTCCATACTCATTGTTAAAGATTACAGGAATTTCAGTTGTTGCCTGGTAGTTGTCTCAGCTGTATGCATGTATAGTAAGTCACACAGCCGTTTGTTAAAAGAGTACAGGGGTTTGTAGCCGCAGCCTCATGAGCCAATATAATCTTCAATATGAAAACACATTTTCCCTATGTTAAACATGCATAATGGATGTGAGAACATAGCATAATAAAAAAAATAGAATAACTATTTTATTGGACCATGGAATATATATAAAACAAATATGAACTGCGTATTGACAATCTGTCCTCAAATTTGACTTGGTGTGGCATTGCAGGCGATTGTGGTCACCTTGTTTAGAAAAGTAATTCCTAAGTTAAAAATCAAGGATATAATGATCCCTTTCTTATTGCATTATCATTCATATTAAACCAACTCTTTCTAATAAAAAGGATGAATGTGTGTAATGAGGTATTGTATTAGTATGACATAAATGTATAACCAAAGGACAAATTATCGCTATGTATAATATAAAGAAAGAAACTTACACACCCTGGTCCTCTCGCACTTCTGATCCCACTCAGCAGCACTGAAATTACAATCTTGTTAGACATGCTGTGAACCAACAACTGTCTGTCATTTTATGAGCAAGCGTTTTACAGGGCTAATGTTTCACTAAAAAATACAAACATGTCTTCTATATGTACAGATGATGGTGATAATGTAATGAGAGTTGTCTAGTTGTCTTGACTGACTTTCTTCCTGATCTTCTATTTATTTATTTTTTGTGATACAGCTAATTAGTACTGTAACTAATGATTGTTTTCATTATTGATTAATCTCTATTGATTTGTTTTTCCAGCAAATGAAAGGCTTCCCATTGCCTGAGGTGATGTTTTTATCTTGCTTGTTTTGTTCAACCAAGTCCAAAACACACACATCTAGATATTTATGATGATTTATGACAAATAAAAGCTAAAAATTTCTCACAATCAACTAAGTGATTACTTGGCAAGTTCTTTCAGCTCATTGTAATGCATAAACTGTATATATGCTGCTTATTATGCACACCCTCTTAGCTAGTTGGTTGAAACTGTCTTTGGCTAAAATAAATAAATGCATTGTGCTTTTGCTAATATCACCTGTAAAACATAAATAGAAACATAGCATTTTAATGAAGCTCAAACCTGCTTTAATTGATTTTTTTTTCACTTGGGGCAATGCAACAAAATATAAACAAAACATGACATAAAGTAGTTAGACTACAGCAGACGTGTTCAGAGCAGCATTCAATTGTAAGTCCAATATTCATTCTGCTTTTTAGCTTTGGTCTCCACCAACTCCTGAAACAAATAACAGGCTGTTTATCTCCTAAATGAAGTTTCTCTCTCTCCTTCTCCTTCTGCACATGGCCGCTCAGTCACAGGCATTTTCCTGTGATCCTTAATCTCCTCTGTTAAATTTTAAATCACTCTCATCTTCTTCCAATCACAACCTGTCATGTTTCTCCTTTAGCCAATCACTTGCAAGCTGTCAGACCTTACAAGTGTTTCTCTCTCTTCGCTGTCATTCAGCTGTCATTCCAGCCCTGTGATGATTTGCAACTCAACTCCACCCCTTCACCACCCTTACCTTGGATGTCTAGCCATCTCCAATCAAACCCTCCATTTACAAGTTTTGCTAATAATTATCTGGTGGGGGGAAGGGGGTTGTCACTATGAGTGGCTCCTTTCAACATCCAACTTAATCACTTGATCCATTGTTAGTATAAAAATATTGATTAAGAGCTTTAAAGAAACACAATATGAACTGACTGCGGTGTAAAAGACAGTAATTATTTATTTTGAAATCCATATTTAAAAAAAAAAAACAACAACATGCATTTAATTTTTCAGGCTGTACGAGATCTCTCCAAGCAGCCATCGACCGAGTTTGCCTCTATGTTTGCCTTGGATTCTGGTACTTTGCTCATAAAAGCTGAATGAATAAAGTATGTGTTGTTCATCATGATAAACAGAAAAAAAAAATACTTAATGATTCTCAAAGAGAACAGAAACTTTGACATAACTGTCTCCAACCAGATATTCCATACAGTGAAGAGAGATCTTTTTTTTTCTTGTTTTATAAATGATATACATCTGGAGGTCTTGACCCTATCATCCCTGTCAATATTCCCTGCTGTTTCTGAAATCCTCTTGTGATCCACCCTGGCCAACACGGTCACAGATGAGGAAATACTTAAGAGAAGCAAGTCTGCACTCTCACCACCAGCGATCATAACACAGTAAAATACACAGAGTCCAAGCCCAAGGGCCAGGAGTAATTTGTTACCTATGATCATATCATTTATTGACCTTTTTTATTTTTTATTTTTTGTTCTCTCTCTCTCTCTCTCTCTCTTTTCCTTGTTCTGTTGCGAGGAGATGCTTCTTCATTTGTTTTACGTGATTGAGGAGGGAGACGCAGGCGAATCGGTACAACCCTGGGTAGGAGGCAAAGAATCCAGTCACAGCTGGTGTGTCGCTCTCCCATAATGAGCAAACGTGACAAGATGAAAGTGTGTAGCGTTTGCAGTGTGCCTCAGCCCTGGGAGGCACTTTGAGAAAAGGATGATTTACAGATATTCACGCTGCTCTGTAATTGTTAGTGGACATGAATAGAACTTTTTTCTGTCATCTATAAGCTGAAATCATGGACAATAATGCAGCTTATGCCATCTCCCAGCAATCCAATCCCCTGCCTCCCCTACACTATGCTACACTATGTAGACAAAAGTATTCAGACACCTGACCATTACACCAACAGGGACTTTAATGACATTGTATTCTAAATACATGCTCAGTTTTGCAGTTGTAACAGCTTCCACTCTCCTTGGAAGGCTTTCCACAAGATTTTGGAGTGTTTCTGTGAGAATTTTCGCCCATTCATGCAAGTAGAGCATTTGTGAGGTCAGGCACTGATTATGGACGAAAAGGTCTGGCTCACAATCTGTGTTTCAGTTCATCTCAAAGATGTTCAGTGGGGTTGAGGTCAGGGCTCTGTATGGGTCAGTCAAGTTCTTCCACACCAAATTCATCCAACCATGTCTTTATGGACCTTACTTTGTGCACTGCGGCACAGTCATGCTGGAATAGAAAAGTGCCTTTACCAAAGTGTTGCCACAAAGTTGGAAGCATAGCATTGTCCAAAATATCTTGGTATGCTGAAGCATTAAGATTTCCCTTCACTGGAAGTAAAGGGGCCAGCCCAACCCCTGAAAAACAGCCTTATCCCAATATTTTTGTCTATATAGTTTAGGTGAGTCAGATGAGATGGTGATTCATTGCAAACTGTATCAGCAGAATATAAAAGTTAATCTGTGCTATACTTCAGTTTTATTTCTAACACTTTGGTTGTAGTGCATTATGTGTAGGTTCTCTCATGGCAGAATAAAACCACACCAAACCAAACCAACAAAAACTCAGAGTGGGCAAAATGCTTCTGGGACCAGTAGCTAATTTCCAGTTAACCTCACAGTCATGACATGACTGTGGGAAGTCACGGTTGTTATGATCAAAGAAACAGTAACAATATGTAACTCCTCTTAAAACCAAATGTTTTAACATTTCTGTTTGTGCACAGATCAAACATGATGCAATTAGTAATCTTTAGACGGTTTGGCATTTGCACTTTGTACTTAACGTGCAGAAATGAGAGTGATATTGATCTTCTCATCTAAGTCTGAGGAAGGAAGTGTATTCCCAAAAGAAACCCAGCATTCCTTTTCAACAAATGGATGCAGTTTGAAAGCTGCAGTTTTAAAAATCAGAATTTTATAGCCGCACTTGACCTCCCAGTATTCTAGCCACTGCTACATCTGTCTCCTCTCCTTCTTTGCTGGGATGTGGCTTAAGCAAAGATGCTTTGGCTAACAACATGTTACAAAATATGTAGGAATCCAAAATGTCCACTGCATGCCTGAAAATTGTGTGTCAGTCCAAAATGTGGTTCTCAGCTCTGATAGCAGACCGAGCAATGGTGAGGAGAACAACGCAAAACTGCCAAATCCTCTTGCAGTTCTTCAACTATCTACTCTCTCCAGGCATCCAATATGTCAGGGGATGGTGGAAGTAAATTGCTACAGGTGCTACAGGTAGATGGAAATGATACAGACAACAGTGGCAACATGGGGAAATACGGTTGAAAATCCACAAACTGCTCCTTTGAGCCCACCATCTGTGTACTTCAGCTCGGAATTAATCTCACCAATTTCTCTGTTTGACTATTATGAAAATGTTCTCTGATATTTCTAGTAACTGTTCCCCTTTAAGTAATTTGCATTTTAATCTTTTGCGAGGAATCTACAGTGTGAGATCAAAGTCCCTCTTTAACTCATTAGTGGATAAGAAGGGAAATAAAATTCCCACCCTCCTTTGCGTAGCTTCCTGTCACAGATGCTACAGTATTAGAACGTGGTGAAAAGGCCAACATTGAAATCTTTGCTCAGTTTAATTTCTGAAGGTGCTAGCTAGAATGATATGAACTATGAACTATTTTATCTTAAGCAGACCTTCGAACATCTCCCTACCCGACTAGCCTCATGTTCCTCCTCCAGTGAAATATCAGATTCAGAGGGGCACAGAAAGTGTATTTTTATTCAATTAATGTTGCATGTCTTGAGCTCCATTTCTGCACAGTTGCCACAGTGTTGTCAAGTGACTGTGACTCAAAATAGCACTCGGGCTTATTTCCCCGTCTGTCAGGTATCAACTCAACAGTTCTGACAACGAAATTATTTTAATCTCTGAAATTAAAAGCAAATGGAATCAGCCAAGTTGTCACAGACTTCTGACTTAAATGACAGGACTTTTTTTAGTGCCATAGCTGAAGTTTATGTATTTCATGCTGATGCAAGCTCTGATTCAGAGCATAAGATTTTTTTCCCCCTCACAGTTTACTCTTCTCTGCCTCTAAAAACATCTATCCTTCTCATGTACCTGATGCTGCTTTCCTACAGACAGTTCACATGCCTGAATTCTGCTGCAGTCCTCAAGCTCACTCGAATACAGTTTACACCAATAAATACCTCATTGGGAATTTTACCATTACAACCAGAGCAGTTTTCAAAATCTCCTGAGGAAATTAAATTGGAAAAAACAGTATTGATGTTTTTCTTCTCCAAACAGTTGTATTGATTCTTCTGAAATAAGATGAAACAAACACTATACAGACCATACACACATAAATAAAAAGAAATTTTCACACACAGGGAGGAAACGACATAGACCTGCAAAACATAAAAGCTGTAAAACAATGTAAAAGCTGTCTAGACAAGAACAATAAGACGCAGTTTCTGTCAAATACACAGCAGATCCCATAGGTCCTTCCACCACTGAATGTCACCTCTGACCTCAGCTTAGTTCACGTAGAGTGTGTCCAATACCAGTATTTTGTCCTGAAGGTTTTCAGCTCAAATAAGAAAGTCCCTTTGACAGTAAATTAATATTCTCCACTGAGGCCATGAATGGCCTCCTTATGTTCAGAAATGACTAATCATTATCTTTAGGCACAGAGCTTATCCTCTCATGAGGTATTACGTTAAAGATCTCCTTGTACCACAAAGTACATTTTCTTGCCAAAAGTGTTAATTTATCCAGAAATTGAATTTTTACAGAGGGAAGTGGCACATCTTTAGAGAGCAGCCCCAGCAGAAAACGCCCGGGCTCTTTTTTTAATTTTAATTTGAAAATATCATTAAGCTCCTTGGCTCTGCAGTTTCATATATATAGATATAGATATATATATATATATATCAAAAAGCTTCTTGCCAGTCATTCTCATTGACTCAATTCCCTCTCCCATTTCCACTGGGTGTGACACAAATGAAATTTAGAAAGGGGTAGAAGTTGAGCCTGAGTTTGGAAATATTTAATCAAACAAGGCGAAAGTATGCACATTAATAAAGTGATGAATTTGCAGAAGAAGCATTCCCTAGATAGATCTAACTGTTGCAGAAAAAACTTTCCTGAAATAGATCTCTAATAACCGTAGTGCCCTTAGCTTCCCACATGTTAAAATGTTAAAGACTAAGTTGCTACTCCCTCGGATGAAGATGCATTTCTCCAAATCCTTACAGAAATGTAAACAACAGGGATAGCTTTAACTTCTTTAGTGCTGTTATGGTCTTTGCAGTTAAGCAGGCCCCATAGGGAGGGAGCTGAGCAAGCTTAGTCAAGATACGAATAAAGCCAACGCCAGGTTAAACAAGCATGGCAAACCCAGTAACAGAAAAGTATAATGGGCAGGTAGAAACCATCCATGCCAGTTGGCATTTGCCACTTCATGTCTGTGTTCCTTTGTCCAAGCAGCAGAGATTTTGTTCAGCCCAGGCGCCTTTTCTATTAACCAAGGAAATAAAATCTCCTTTCTCAGCTGTCACTGTCACGTATTATGCAAATGTTAGGGTTCAACAATCACAAAAACCTCCTTTGTACATTGCTGAAACCTCTCATGGGCAGAAATATTCCGACTTTCTCTTGTACATTATAAACTCTTATATTGTATTTTTCTCAGAGTAGCATGGATTAATCAACTATTGTAATCAGTAACTTTGAATAGTATTTTCACAACATTGTTTTATCTGTTACACACACACTGCACTATACACCCAATATGGGTACTGACATTCAACGTATTTTTGTGTGAGTAACCAGTAGTATGTATCTTTTCAGATGCAAGAAATATACTGCTCCTGTGGTAATCCTACTGTTTCAAACTCTCTGTGTTTATTTGTCTGATATGATTACAGTAATTATTTATAGGCACATAACTTTTGACGTATACCGACATTGTGAGGGGAAAAAACAATAATGGAGTAAGAGATGATTTAGTTTGGATGCAAGACTGAAATTGCTTTTGTTACCTTGGAAACCACAATACAGTGTAGCAGGCAGCAATACCTTAAATGGGCCAGATGGGTAGTCATGGTAAGGTCAGTAATAGCGTATCACTTCCTCTGACGTCAGTATGATTCACTTTACTTCACACTACATTTTGCACAGGCAAGGTCAGAGAAAGAATAACTAATTGAGTTATCCTTTCTGTGCTCTTTGCAGGTTGGTATTAATAGATATAGAAACAGCCCTCTAACGGTGTTTTGGAGAGGTGTTGGTATGACAAGTCTGAATTAGATTGGACATGAGCTGACACATTCACAAATTGGCACAGACCAGTCCTTCCTTTGCTTGAAATTGACCACTATAATAGATTTTTATACCTACACCTTTTGGTTGAAGGTTTTACACAAGCAAAGTACCTTTCCCCAATGTGGAGTAAGCACTTGCGTCAGATGAACTGAGGTGGAGTGTGTTAGGTGCATATATGGTAATGCTTCATTGATAAAAAATCTTTCTCGCTGTGAGATAAGACTGCTGTACACCAGAGTTAAGCAAATAGGCCAAATGTGGCCCTCCAGCAAAAAACGTTTGACTCTTGCAACTGTTGTATACCTGACGAGGACCTTTGGTGGTTGTGTGTATTGTGACTCTTGATGAGGTACAAGTAGTGTAATGATGTTATTAGCTCTGCAAAACCTTTGGACTTTTGACCGAGTAGAACCCCCCCTCCCCCAAATTTAGGGAATGCTATATGCTATAGTTCACAACCCATTCTAGGTAAAGGTTTAGAATAAGATGATGAAAAGGGCATGTATATTCACGCAATTGGTCAGGTAACGATAAACAAAAACATGATATCGAAAGGGTTGAAATGCTGCCTCGTAAGTCTCAATTTAAAAGTGAATGATGTGAAAATCTCTGTCAATTGCAAAGCACAACAGAATAAACTTTATAGAAAATCAATTGGAAAAAATGAAAATGAGTGAAATAAACTGACTGGGTTGTTTGTTTTTCATTAATCCAGTGAAGTGAATTAAATACCTGAAAAGTCAAGATACCCCATTACATTGATGCAAGAATCCTTATAAAAATTTATATAAGCTATAAGCTACCACAATATAAAGGGTAGCATATGGTGTCCCACATCAGAAAATGCAATAGCATGATATATGACAATAATGACTGTGCCTTATGTAAATGACACCAGCCTTGAGTGAATAAACAAACCACAAATCACCACCGAATTACACAGAGCAGAAAACTGTTCAACAAAACCTTTTTTTCACATCTGGTCACACCTAAATCTATAATGTTCAACCAGCTACTAGAAAGACAAGTGGCCGTGATATCACCCGTAATTTGTTAAAGGGACGTTTTCAAGCCTAGAGTTTTGATCTACTGTTCGAGACCACCTTGTTGAACTGTTTGGAGCCAGGAAACCACATTTGGCTGATGGGTGGCCATAGTAATAAGCTATCTCCATGATCAATGTGATAGACAAGGCAATCAAGGTGACACCACCTCCAATCAAACGCCACTTTGGATCCTTTACAGCCTCTTAATTTAGCAATGATTTTCAGGATTGACAGCAAAACACACATTAGAGGAGGTGACACTGGCTATCGAGACCCTAAAACCAAGTGAAAAGGAAATAATTGAATTTGTATTTCCAGAGAGATGTTGGGAGTTTTCCCCTTGACCTGACAATTGAGTCAGTTTTTTGGAATCACTATGTTGCCATTAGAAAAACTGCATCTTATAGCTCTTAGACATTGGCTTCAGGATTATGATGGTTGCCTCTTGGAAAAGTCCTCTTATCAAAAGACGTTTTAACGGCAGGAGGCTGTTGGGAGTCTGTGGCTGTGCAGGCCCACCATGTCGATCAAGGTCCCAGGTCAGGACATGGATTTGCTGAGAATCTGGCTAAGGGAAGTAGCAGGAGTCAAAGTAGGAGGAGTAGCAGTGACAACTTGAGATACTTGGGCTCAACTCTATACATCGCCCTGGCATTGGAACAAAATCCTTGTCCCCTACTTACAAGTTGATCTGCTTCAGAGGAAGCAAGGCCAGAGGAGCTTCCTCTCACTGCCGCCATGTTCGAGTTTTCACCGAGGAATGGGAGGATACTGTCCATATGACTGTGTTCTGTGGAGAGGAAGTGTTTCTTTACATATCAAACTGCAGTTCTGAGCATCCTGATGGAGACTCTGGATGATGTTGTGCTGTCCTGGTTGACATGCGTCTCTAGTGTGTAATGAAGTAACAGTGCCAGTGGACTACCAGATAGCGGTGGTAGTTCTAATTTTTCAACAGGGGAACTGTATCAGTGCTACGGCTAATAATTATTTTCATTATCAGTCCATTGAGCCCACAGTCTGAAACCCAAACATGTTTAGTTACAATGATGTACAAATGGGAAAAACAGTAAATGTCCACAACTGACAAGCTGCTTCTGAGGGATGTTTTGGCTTTTTTTTTTTCTTGAAAAACAGCTTAAAATGATTAATTGATTATCAGTTATGGCTATTCAGTTCTTGCTAATCAGCTATTTTATTAAATCAAGTGTTCATTTCAGCTCTAAAGATTGGATGGCGTTCTCCAGTGATTGGGGTATTCCATTGCTCAGTAATAAGCAACAGACACACAGATACAAGGTCAGGGAAACACTCTTGACTCTGTTAATGCCATCAGGGGGGTTGGTTTATGACATTTGCTGTGTATTTGAGTGAAAACCTATTTGCACTTTTAGACCAAGTTTTACACTGGGGAAAAGCTCTCAACTTATATAATGATAATAATAGAATTTGGCATTCAAAGAAAGCACAACACCCACAGGACAATCACATCATTTTAGTGCTGCTGTGTGTACCTTTCTGTTATATTTTTGTCTTGTAGTGTGTGTATTGTTCCACTGTAATTATCAAGCCACTTTACTGCGTCAAAGTCTCTCTCTTCTCTCTTTGAGGCTGGGAAAGCCAACCATTCTTCACCAAACTGTGTTATTTTTCTCTGTTAAGACTTACATCAACATAATCTTTCCTCCTGTTGTCACACTCCTGTGCACAGACAGTACAGTTTTGAGCTATGTGAATACCAGCCCAAGAGATACTGATCCATTCTGTTTCCTCCAAAACCAATTTGTGCTCAAACTGCAGAGTTTCTGTGTTGATAGATTTTGATCCTCCGCCAGCATTTTCACAACACAAATATTTAATGAAAATACATCACTGGACATTTCCATCCATCAGAAAGCAGGATTTATAATAAGAGTAATAACACAGGTATACATTACAGTATGATCGAAAGAGCTAGAAACGTATGGACATAGTGCTTTCTTTAAAATTATTCTGCAAGTGAGTTAACTTGTGAACTGTTATTTTACTCAAACCCTCTGAGCCATGAATGAAAGTAAAGGAGTGTGATCATTCATGTAGCGAGTCTTCCTCACAGGAGCTGATGGGATCTTATCTATAGTAGCTTCCTGACTGTAGCTGAGATAGCAGCGCTCCTGGCAGTGCCCTCAGATAACTGCAGCTACGGAGCTCTCGCAGACACACAGCTGCTTAAATGCTGCTGCAACATAAAGCACCACTGGCTGCACGACTATGAACATTAGTGATGGTTGGGGGTGGTAGATATAAAGGATATGACGAGCGAGCAGATGAGGAAAGAGATGAAGATAAAGTACGGAAACAATAAGGGCTCTATTTTTGGTGCATGGTGGGGTAACTGGGTCACTGAAGTAGCAGTTTTGTCTGTTATTTCTCTTGCCTGTGCATGTTTGGTATATTGGTGACTTGTGGACTGTGCAGGGTTGTCGCCAGGATTTTAGAAAAGCTGTGAAAAAACCCAAAGCAAAACCGAAAAAGATTCTCTCTCTGACATTGAAAAGAATCAGGAAATTCACAGTCTGTATGAACAGGAGGAACAATTACAACAAACAGCTCTCTAAGTGTACATATTTGACATGCAGGTGCTGTAGTTGTGAAAAATATATATTTGTCTCTTTAAAAGTGAACATAGGTTCATATCTGTCAAACTCTTCTAAAACTACAGCATTGCACCAACACATACGCACAAATTCAATATCACAAAAACTCCAGCCAACTCTGTTAATGCTTGTTGCTTCCCACTGCTAAATAAATAAATAAAAGAATAGTCTAATTATTTAATTGCTATTTGCACTGATGTTGCAGCTCAAGTTAAATTAACCTGAAGTTAATATCCAGCCAAACATGATGATTAATTCCCTCGAGGAAGAATCCTGGGCCATTTACTATAATGAGCCCATTGTGCAGCTATCATGAAACGTGCTAAATCAGCAAAGTCAGCACCTGTTCTGTTTGTCTGACACTTTAACTGTGCTCAGGAAGGACTCCAAAGCTGCTTCGTCATTTCATTGTTAACAAACCCAGACAAGTGATTGGCAGACAGGTCCAATTAGAGGCACAACCGACTGACACAAGCGCAGGTCATCAAATTCTCATTTGGACTTCCAGTTGTCAAATAGTCCCATTGATCCAGGAGCTGAGGTATCTATTGAAAGCTGATGACTACTGTCCAAGCCAAGAGAGACTGGATGGGTTCAATTAATGATGCATCTTGGGAGGTTGACATGATTAGTTGTGGTACTGAAGAAAGCCCTGTGGTTTTGTTATACTGTGCAGATTTTTCTATGTGTTGCAGAGGGAAAGAGGGGGCTCACTCTGAGTCTTCATATCATTTTTACTTATTTAAATAAGGTATTTAGTATGAATGATGCAACTGTTTTTGTAATCTAACATGTTAAATAACAGGCATTTTAAGTTTATTTTAAGTTTTTATTAGTGTTTTTTTCCCAAATAGTAAATTTCATAGGTGTTTTGATTATGTTCACTAATAATATTTGTTCCAGTCCAAGTAATATGTTTTTGTGCCCCACAGTTAAGTACAAAGTGGGCTACAATAAAGATTATTGCTTTGATTCACTATGGAAAAATAAAACATGTCCTGTCTCATGACGCTCTCAACTCTTAAAGTCGTTTTAAAGTCAAAATCTAATTCTCTCGCTACCCGTAAGCAAGTGCTATTAATAAATGATCATGTAACCATCAATTGTACTTTAGGTGCTATGAAGAAATATTGTATTGAGCAGATATTGAAGGGAAAACAAAGGTAACGCATAGTGAGTATTATTGGCTTTCTTTAAAGACGTATTTTCTGTTGTAGATAGTATATAAATGTAATTTTTCGGAGACCTTAGAAAAAGTCACAGATTAGGTGTGAAGAAATAGAACAGAGACATTAGAACCAACAGGGTGACTACCAACACAAGAAAAAAATAAGGGGAAAGTTCTCTGGCTGTAAATTTTCTGTGAAACTAAATCCACTGAGGCTGTTTCATCTCAAAGTCTATAAATGAGAACACTACATTTGACTGAAGGGTGACACTGTTGCGCCTGCTGTGGATTGTCAGTCCTCTGGTGGATGAAATAAGAAAAAAACCCACTGATATTCTAAAATTAATATTCAAAGTTTCCATTTCATTGAATTCTGATGAGCACCGCTCCACAGTAAATTGGTTTGACGAGGATCAACTCTTTGTTTCATGTTAATGACTGATATGAGCAAAATCATTTAAGCTAATCATATTTATTCCCCTTTAGCTGCAGCCTTGTCATCCTAACAATTAGTCAGATGCTCTGAAATCGCTGATGCGATTCTATCTGTGTGAGAGTGTGTGTATACTCGTATGCATGTGCACATATGAGGTATTCTTCGTCCTTTCCAGGTCAGCAAAACCGTGACGACAATACAAAAACCTCACTGCTTCCACTTTCAGCTTAATTAAATCAAAATTAGTAAACCAGTTTGATGTATTACACGTAAACAAGATTTTGAAACTCTTGAAGACAGAAAAACCACAAATTAATAAATCACTTGGCACCAGTATGAGTTTTAAAGGTTCTCTTATAGATCAGCCACCGGTTGTCAGCTGATATTTTTTGATTTCTGTAAAGGAAGGGCCAATCAGACAAGTACACAGCACATTTCCTCAACACTTGAACTGTGTCTTAAATCTGTTCACAGTCAACTTTTTCATTTTAAAAAAAATCTATTTCTTTTAGTCGAATCAAAGTAAATACAGTTATTTATTTCCTCACCAACACAACATTCTGATTGTGATCATCACTGGCCACTGCTGTTTCTACTTATCAGTGGTTGACCCCAGAAAACCTGATCGAAGCACCTTTGATGAGTTTCTGGATTATAGTTTTACATTAATTTTATATCAGTAAATAAACAGCAATTCATTAGCGAGTTTGAAAGCCATTAGCTTTACTTGAGTGAATATCAATAATTTCAAACCTGTTGACTGTATACAAGATCTTTTTCATACTGTAGAAGATTGTTTTAATATTTGTTGTGGAGTTTCTGTAACCAAACATAAGCCTCTAATTTTTCTATCTTTGTCTTACCATAACAATCCAAACAAATCAAACAAGCTATAAGATGTATAGTTCTTCAGTGAGCAACAATAAAAGCAGCAAAAAAGTATAAATGAACAATCAATAAGCATATCATTAAAACTGAAGATGTGAGAGAGAAAGCCTGCTGCGATGAGAGCCATATTGATTCTTAAGAGTTAGGGCCAGATCTTATTTCTAAGATGAATCAGCAGCAAGAAGAAAGGAAAAGTTGAATTTTTTTTTTGTTTGTTACAAGCCCTGCAGCAGAATTTTCCATTAGACAGGAGCACAAACTCTCACTGGGGTCAAAGTCTTGGCACGCTGTAGTCCACAGGACGAGATGAAAGCATCGATAACCCTCTTAAAGTCTGTAAAGGACAGGCAAGATGTTATTCAGAGATGTTCGCCAGCTTCAGGAGAGACGACTGAAGCTCTTGACCCGATCCGTGAAACAGTGTTTGGAGATGGTGAGATTACTACGTCTGGCCAACAGGCTGCTGATCCTTTGTTGTGTTGGTAGAATTTGGTGGATTGCACAGAACAAACTCAAATCCTGTGTCTGTTGTCTGTTAAAGTTATTCAGGAGAATTAGTGGTACTAGTATCCCATCCAATGCTTATTTATTTTGGGCAACTGCGGAGCTGCCGTTACTGATATTTGAGTACTCACAACAAACAGCACTCTAATGCTCACTTACCACAAAAACTATACTATTTTACTTTTTTGGCCTACCCATATACTCATCTATTTGTTATTTTATTCACACGTTTTCTCTTCCAGATCATTTTACTCAATTTAGCAGCCACTTCCCTAAAGTGTTTTGTGAATCCCAATTTCTGTCATCAGAAGTTCAGAAAGGACATGTATCTAACATCACCACTAGGCCTGCCTGCTAAAAACTGATGATTCAAATCATCAGTTGAGTAGGCCCAAATTTAGAATTGAAGGTTTTACTGTGATTATAAAATTATTGCTTCCCTGAAATACAACCCCATTTCCACAGACGAAGTTGGGACACTGCCATAAGACGTAAATAAAACCAAAATGCAGTCACTTGGTAACGGAACTGTGCATTTCCCTGTTTCAAAAACAAATGTCAGTCATGACCACTTGGTTATTAGTGTAACCATGATGGCGAAAAGTCCACTAACCTGAAGGAAGTAGTCATTTTAATCCAAACCAAGATGGTTCTGGAACTTTAACTATTTATTTTACCCCAAACCATGATCCTCTAAACCTGACCAAGTCATTTTTGCACATAAAACTAGCCAAACCTTAACCATTGGTTGTCACAAAAATAGCTTTTTCGTTCTTCAGCGGTCATTTGTAATGGCTTTAGAGGGGACAAACAAATGACATCGACATACCAAGAGGGGCATCAGATCAGAAAAAGCTTCCATGTGTCTAAAGGGCATGAACAAACACTGTGTTTTGCTTGTAATTTGCTCATTTCTGCTCCCTGATCTGATCGTGTCAGCCCTTCTGCTGAATGCAATCAAAGTCTGCTCATGATTCAGACTCTGGCCATGCTTCTAGCATTTTCACCACTTTGGCTGACAGAGCTGTCGGGCACCACTCAGGAAAGACCAGGACCAGGAACTGTGACCACAACATACCCTTTTTGCACCACAAATATTCAAAGCATTTGGCCCAAACTTGCAACTAAAATTCAACTTAGATTTGGGTAAGTTGAATTTTACTTTACTATGCCTGTTCATTCTGATTCAGTGTCAGCTGAAATGACCTCATAGCATCTATTCTCAGGTTTAAAATAATGCTAATGAATCAACATGCAAAACACTGAGGTTGTTCTTTAGTCAAGGTACTGTACCTTTGAAGGCATGACAAAAATGGAAAAACATTATTTCATTTGTACGTTGGTGAGGGCATACTAATGTAAGAAATGAAGCTTGACATAGCCAGCACTTTACTTTGAGCCAGCACCCTCTGGCATCTAAATAAGATGGAAAATCAGTGTACTCATAGTATCTGTTTTTTGACTGTGGGCCAACAACAAAAGGAAAAATTTAAACACAGCCCCTGGATACTGATGGATGACTCCAATGAATAAGCTCATTTGAAATAATCACCACGTTCCCACTTGTCGCCTCCAACACCTCACTGGACAGATAAATTGTTTCTGTCCTGTTTACCATAGCTCCTTATTCTCTGCCAATTATGACAGCTATCTCTTTTATTTTAACTTTTTGTATTGCAACTTTTCACTTTGTTGAAGAAGTAACATTTTTACTGGCTATGCTTAAGAGTTAAAAAGAACTATGCCTGGAGAGTTTCACGGACTACCTTCGTTCACAAAGCAACATTTTGCAAAACTCCCCAGTGGATAAAAGATCAAGACATGAAAGATAAGATGATCTGTTTGAAAATACGCCATTGCAGGACTTGCATGGATTTGAATTTAAATTTCTACTTTGGCAAATCCTCTTCATTTCATGGTTCTCCACAGACCTGTGAGAGTGTAAAAATGATTAAAATGTTGGAGGTATTTGTGACATTCTTTGTGTAGCTGAGAAATAAGGCTTCCTGTCCCAGCTCTGTAAAGTGGACAAGCAACTCTATTTACATATTAATTATTATTTTGCCTGAAGTCAGGGAGATTTTTGGTTAGAGAAAGAAGAGATGCAACAACAGAGTTTTATTATGTACGCCTCATATCTGATGTAAATGTCTGTTTACAACCGGAGCGGTCAGATTAAGACAGATTGTCCCGTTTTTGTGTTGATGCCTTGTGCTTTGTGGTTATTTTGTTGGAACCAGATTTTTTTTTCTCATCTGCTCCTGTTTGGCAATTTCACAGCTCACTGTAACAGCCTGTGACAAACTAGGTGGGAGAGCTCACTAGAGAGGATTCCCAGTGCTTGCTCTGAGATGCAGTGCAATCGTGGTTTTAAAACTTGCATCTCTCCCATTGTCTGCTCACATCACATCATAACGTGGGCGCTCATGGCCGCAGGTGATCCAGGAACCGTGTAAACATCACATAATCTCGCAGGTGTTTTGTGCCAGCTTGCTTCACTTGAGCATAACCATTTCAACATTTACATTCAAATCTAAAGTTGTAACAAGAATGCATTTAATGCCAGTGAGTGGTTCAGCTACGTGATGAGATAATGTTTTTTGTTGTTTTGTTTTTTTCTTTTTTTTTACAAATGTGCGTCTGTAACTGTCTGCGTACTGCTGTAATGTCATAATGGTTGATGAAATCCATGAAGACAACAGGAACAGATGTGTATTTTTGTACGCGTGAAAATGCACCAAGTTTCATCCAATTTACATAAGCAGTTCTACTCAAACAGCACCTAAGTAGACATAAAAATGCCTGTGGTTTGGAAATTGTTGCCAAGAACTCACTCTCATGCACGATGTACTTCCTCTTTCTGGGAAGAGGAATCTGGATCATGGACTGTGACATCCTGGTGACCCTTTGAAATTTTACATGGCTCCATGACATACGGTAAAACGCCTTAAAGTTCCTTTTTCCACCCTCTTCCAGTGAATCACTAAATTCCTTTCCAATTACCTTTTCTTGATGATCCTCACTGTGTATCTTCATAACTAACTGCTGGTTTGTCAGTTGTCTCCTAGCAGACACACTTCCCAAGCTTAGCATTAGAATCCCTGTGTGGCTGCCTTAAAATTATGATGGGACCCACTGAGTCTGATTTTGAAGACAGAACAGCAGATTTTAGTAATTTAGTTTTATTTATTTTGTGCAAAATATGTTTTCTCCCACTGATATGAAATATCACCAAAATAATTTTCTGGCAGGAACAAGTCAGTTGCACCTTGTGGAAACCAATCATTTGACCACTGAACAAAGTTGTATCATCATGAGGTCATCATGCTCATTGACTTCCACCATAGTACTCTTGATATACATCATTACGCATGAAGGATATGGTGTAAAATTGAAAGCCCCAGCCTCTCTTGCTGATTTTTGTTCCTCATAAATCAACTCCAGCTACTCCATCTTTTGACCTTTACTTCTGTGGCAGAGCCTCTGGTAAAGAAATTATAGAGCACCCTATCAACAGCACCCAACAATTTGAACTGTGATCTGACAGAGTCAGTATCGGGTCTGTTAGCCTTCACAGGCCCTCGACTCTCAGGGCATCAATGAAAAGGTTCAATCTACTCACACAGTAAAAGGTAGCACGTCCTGCCACAAAACGTGGAGAATAGCATCTAAAAGTTAGAGTGTAACTTTTAATAACAGTTTAATAACTTAGTGGCAAAGACTCACAAAGAGTTATGAAACTTCATTCTTTCCTCTTCATGACAGAGCTCCATAACTCCATTCACTGTTGAAGCCATTCATTTTTCTATCTGTGCATCGACCTATGAAGCCATTCTGTTTGGTTGAAGCCTGCATTGCCACTTGATACGCGCATCTTTTAAGGCAGGTGATAACAGTAATTGAAATTGAGCGGTATTGCCCAGCACTCCCACTATAATTGACTCGATACACCTCACAGCAAACACGCTCACGCAGTTCGCAGCAGACGTCTTGGATCGCAATTTCAAATCCATCTCATTTCAGTCAGTCAGACAGTCACACATCAAAGCAGCTGAGTGTGTCATGTTTGTACTTACAGCATACAAAATCCTCTCCAAAGCTGTCTTTAGTGTTGAAAGAGATGCCCTCATACATGAAAGGCGTTACTCAGTTTGCGTTAAGAGGAACATTAAGCACTGTAGGTCAGACAAACTTTACAGAAAACAACTGTAAAATTAGAGATGAAATCATTAAAGGATATACATAAAAAGGTGACTTTCATGTTTTCTGGCTGCAGTCCAAACCTGTCTAAAGTTAGTATTTAAAGAAGTGTTTGGAGAGAAAATGTTAATTTAATTCAGGAAGCTTCTTTGAAGACGAGCCTGTTGACAAAGAGTGAGATTACATTTGCATAAATGATTAAAATCTTTCCACAGATTCTTCACTAAAACCTTAATATTAAGGCCACACCTGAGTGAATCTTATATTTCTTTAATTAATAAAAAAGTGCATAAACTCCATCGTGCTGTATTATACAGGTTTGGTTTAGCGGGTGGAGAAACTCGTTATAACTCACTTTTCACGGTCACTGCATAGACATGTACAAGAGTTTGCATCAGTTGTACTTGCATCTGAAGTGAGTAGAAGGAGTTACTTATTACTCATAGAGATTTAGATCAACAGCAGAGTGTATTTCTCAGCTTCTCTGTAAAAGAGCATTAAAGCATTTAAGGTATTTTGCAGTTACATTAAAATGGACTGTGCTAATGGTTGGTGTGAAGGCCACATTTGGACAGTTTATAGATAAGTTATCTCAGTAAATCAGTGCAGTTAAAGTCAACATTAAAACTCAAGGCGGTCTATCCAGGCACAAATGCTATTTATTATCTCTTGTTTAATTACACGTTCTCCCTATGAAGTGAGGACTTTTCTGGATAAAAGCAGAAGGAACGTGTTGTTGTAAATCTTACTAAATTGCTTATTAGTTTAACCTGCTGTTGCTGTGGGTTTCTTTTCTTATTCGCTCACTCTCTCGCTCCTGCTTTTATGCATTTTGTCTGTGTTTGTACTTGTTTGCCTCTTTGCACAATTCATAACATATGTGCATGACAGATTAACTGAAATCTGAAGATATACGGTTTGCTTGTCAGTTTTGCTTATAATGGGTGGTGGATTGAATAATGGGTGGGAGGTGTTGACCTCTTGAATGTGGATTCACAGCTTCTTGCGTCCCCCCCCAGTGCAAATGTATAATGCATATGAAGTGCGTGTGTCTTAATGATATTCCATCTGCGTGGGCATAACAAAATAGAAATAAGAACACCCTTCAGTTAGTGGAGGTGGGAAGCACGGCCCTTCATAAACTGACAACAAATTGATGTAGACCGTGCTGTGTAGAAGTGTGTCCATCTGGTGCTTATCAAACCAACTTTAGCTTTGTGGAATTTCACCAGATTGTGACTGAAGATTTCCTTTTATCCTCACAAACACACTGTGGTGAGCTGCTCTGATTAATTACTGCAAGGCACCCGAAAAATGAAATTGATCCATCAATCCCTTGCTGAGCTGAAGATTCTTTGGCCCGTCTCATCTTATTATTAAAGTTACTAGATGGCAGTTTAAACAATAACTTCGTCTGTTAAATGTGTGGGCTTTGATGTGGGGTGGACAACCACTGCTGGCTTCATAATCCTAAAATTATATTTCATAAAGATGTAATAATTTCCTCTGATGTTATGAGGGGGCCTACTTTTTCAGGCCAGGCTTTTGTGTTTATAGCAGAAATATTAATCAGTGACTGATTAATTAACTGATTCCTGTATCTTTTTGGAAAGTGTAAATTCTCAGATGATGGGATCAGTTTCAGGCAAATACAAGCAATCCAGCCTCTCACCTCCAGTTTTCTTCTTCTGTTCTGCTCTACAACACCACCACATGCTGTCAAAGAAGAAATTTAGCTCTCACCTCACCGCAGTCTTCAGACCCCCATAATGACAGTGTGAAAAAAGCAGCATAATTAGCTTGCTTTTCTGGTCTATTAGTGAGCTGTACTTGCAGGAAGCCTGACTTCTATGCTGCTAATGCCATAAAGTTGTTAACATTTGTCTAAAATCAGACTAGAAGTAGGCTGGAAAGTTGTATTTTTCTGTAACAGCATTCCCATCATAAGTACAGATGTTTTGCCATAGCAGAGACCATAGGTGCCCCCCTTCCTCTCAGGTGTTCTTTGTGCAATTAGTCTGTAATTCAATCAATCCTTTCCTTCTTTCTTTCCAATTCGGGCTTTAGGTGTTTCAGAAGAAGTATGAAGTTATTTCACCATGAAACTCAAAATATAAACACTATGAGGTGATCTGTCCTCTGACAGGACATCCTAAACTTTAGTTGAGGACATCACACAGCGTTAGAAAAGTCCAATTTTGCAAACATGATAAAACACAGCATGAGCCTCTTAATATTTTATAGAGTTATATTTGTGAAAAAAAAGGTGCATTTGTTCCTGTTTGCAGCGTGTTGTCCTTCAGTGTCCTTTACTGTTCTCTGTTAGAAGTCTCCAAGAACACACACAACACACACACACACACACACACAGCGCGCTGCTGGAGAGGAATGCTGATCTTCTGCGTGAGCAGAGATGGTTATGCAATGGTCTCACCGCAGCAGGTGCGACACACTGACAGTGGCGTGTTGTGAGGAGGGAGAGGCGGACAGCCAGGGCTATTTTTAAAGCCACTATCGGAGTCATCAGTAAGGTCGACTCGGATGTAACCTCGTTCCGTGTGCCTGCTGGCTTCTAGGAGAGCTTTTTAAGTTTTTTTTTACATTTATTATTATCATTACAGTTTTTTGCACTGATGTGGTTTTAGTGGTGAGCTTGCTGAAAATAAATGCATGCACTGGTAGATGAATATTTGGAAAAAAAAAAAACTGCACTGCGATGAAGAGGGTCACAACAGTCAGAGATGAAGCACTTAAGTTCTAAGTGGTGCTCAGAAGAGAAGGACAAGATTAAATTGGCTACAATACTGCTCTGCAGACATTATATCTTGAGGATGCCACATAACAAACACTGAAGGACCATTTGTTCTAGCTGTACTGTCTCCCCAGCAGGATCATTTGGTGTATTAAGACAATCATCTGTATGTGTTGCATTTATCCATCTTCTATCACCATAGCCAAAAGCAAAACGTCTCACTGAGTTATGAGATTGAAACTTTCCTATTGTACAACAGAGCAGCTGATTCACTACTGTTAAGAACCAGTAGCGACTGTGAATACTCAGCATGGAGTAACATGATAAGTTACTCAGTGGGTGTAGCTATGCACCATTGGCTCCTCTATCTGAGCCCATCTTTGGTTAATCTAGCCTCGGTTACCTCATACACTACGAGCAGGCAGCTGTGGCTACGGACCCACTCCTTTACACCCAGCACCAAATTCAATTAACTGCTCGACTGGAAAATGAGTGTTTAGGGAAATAAAGCAAAGAACAAGGAGGCAAAGAAACAGGGGCATTACTGAGGATGATGTGGTTGTGCACATTTGTTATGATTTGCTGGAGCAAGTAAACTGGCAGAGTAAATGTTTTTGAAACAGGAGGTGTTCGGGGCTTTGAGTTATCATGTGAAAAGCTACAGAACAACAGAACAGAGTTCAGTGGAAATAACTGCGATATGTGATATGTTGCCAAACTTGTAAGAAAACAACAAAATAACTGACAAAGAGATTAAAACAATGGGATGAAAAAGTGTGTCTAGTCAGTGCCTCTAGGCAGCAGCATGTCCGGTTTAATTTCTGTCATTAGGATGTTGTGAATTTAGGAGCATTGCCAGACAAAAAGAGAACATTATGAGTAACACAAATGAATCACCAGAAGGGAAACAACATGCTGTTTCCTAGATATGATGTTCTCTTTCATCCACAATGTAGGTGTCTAATACTATTATCTGTCTCAGCTCATTGAACAAAAATATCGAGATTTAGATTCATATTGGACTTGGGTGACGCCTAGACTGAAATTCTTTACAAGTTGTCCGTGTCGCCAACATGATGCCACTGGCTGAGGTGCTGCCAGTCCTTACATGTATCTGAGTAAGTTTAACTGCTAACAAAATATCCCAGTAAGATCAAATTTAAATCATTGTGTTGGTTATTTGCAATTGGGCAACGGTGGCTAACACAAACAACTACTGATTTGAAGAAGAAGCCACGGGCTGGGCACGAATCTGGCGTGACGTTAGAAGGCAACAGGTGGCGTGTGTGCATGTGTGGTTTGTTAAAATTGGTAAAACTGAAAGACATTATTGTCTGTATGGGAGCATTACCGTCTTACTGTCTTGGAGAAAGCTCAGTGATCAGTGATGTTTCAGTGACATTTCAAAAGGCGGTATCACAAGCACCACATCAACCATTTGAAAAACAGACATGGAGAAGTCGACAATTACTTGAAAGGCAATTAAAGCATGACAGACTAAGAAGGCTTTTGAAGGTTTTTAAGAAAAAAAAAATCATATGAAAAAGGTTATATTAAAGCTTGTTATTAAAGCCAAATGAACACTAGATTTTGTGGAAGGATTACATGCATAGCTTCACTGGACTCTATGGGTCTCTTAAGCTCTGACCACACCCAAACATCACAGCTGGGTGTGGTTTGGTGAGTCCCGTTGTGACCACACCCAGCTATAGTGCTATAGTGCCACCATAACTAACATATTTGATACACTCCCTTAATTCATCTCATCAGTTTCTCTTTGCTGCGTACTGTGCAAGGTGCTTCATTATCAGATCGCGAGGTAACAACAACACCTGTGCAATATCAACCACGCTTCATCTCACACTGCACACACAAATCTTTTAAAAGCAGATTAAAAGTTATTGAGACCCCTAACATTTGCCAAATGTTTAAAGTATGAATTTTTAACAGTGTGTCGCTATGTTGTTTACAATTTGACAAATCTACAATATGAAAACCATGCTCTTTTGGCTGCTGACAGATCTCAGTCTGACTGTACTGTACGGTGTTGTCTGTTCACATGTATATCTGAATAATATATTGGTATTTTTTTAGAGCTGTTTTCATTATCAGTTCATCAGATTATTTTCTAATTTTTCTATTTAATTATTTTCTATCCTGTAAGATGCATCTATACAATATCAGAAATTAGTGAAAGATATTGTGTCTTTGTCTGGCCAACCCTCTTAAACCTAACTAACTTAACCATCTCATAAGACAAAGACAAACAGCAAATGCTGACAACTGAGACAACTGGGATGAGGGAGTGAAATTTCTCCTTCAACTTAGCTGATTAATCAGTTAGAAATTAGTTTCATGGCTTGACTAGTTGTTTCCCTGTTGCAGGGGTAAAAAGTATGCATGACTGATCCACTTTTATAAACTCATTCCCACTTCAGAGCAGTTTAACACACAGGACTGCCCTAGAGCTATTAATTAAAGGACACACCTCAGAGACAGTAAACAAGCTCTGTCCTGACAATGCAAGTGATGTACCTTACCACTGCAGGAAACAGTCGAACACATCAGTGGCTTCAGGTGCTTCACTCTCTTCCTGTATCTTTCAGCAGGTTTTATCTCATGGAGAGGTGGTAATGAAACAGGAGTGAAGTCGTTTAGAGAATAGCTGTTGATAGTAACACTGAAAGCCGACACTGTGGCACGGTTCCTCTGAGGGTTGTCTGACAGTCACAACAAGCTGGGGACAAAAAGTTGTAAAGGATGCTTATGTGCAGAAATCAAAACTGTTTCTCTCCTTTATTTTGCCTTCCCAATCTTGTGCTTTCCTCTCCTAAAACTCAGAGTTTGGAAGGGCAACCAACTGTGGGCTTTTCTTCGTAGCCTCGTGGGACGATAATGCCTCTATTTCATCTGAACACTTCAGAAAATCTGAAAATCTCCTTCTCTCTCTCCTTTCTCAGTTCGTCTCTCTCCCTTCTTTCTTATCTGTCTTATTGCCCTCATGGTTGACCAAAAGCAAATCTCCTGTTGGCAGAGGAGCCATCCTGGCTTGTCCCAAAGCAATTACGAGTCTGGCTATTTCTTACCCTCAGCTAAACATATCGCCGACTGATATTGCATGACTTCTTCCTCCTACCTCTTCTACCTGAAGATAACAGTGAGAAGTACACTCCTGTTTCGGTGAAATTGTCTGGGGAACTTGTCTAAGACTTTGTGTCTGAAGTTAAAGAAAACCTCCCTTTGACTGTGGTTTGAAATCAAGAGCCCTAACTAGCGGTCTGTGTGGACGATAAGAGGAAAATCAGACCGTGCTAATGATGCTAATAAACACTTAAATGTGCTGTTCATTTTCTGTGTTTCCATGTAGTTTTTCACGGTTGTATAAACACTTGAGTTACTGCATTGAAATCTTACAGTCAGACATCATAACGTTGAACCGAATGCTGCCACATGAACGTAAAGCCAACAGCAGCATAAACAGAAGTCAAAGGGTACTGTAATAAATATTGGTCATTTGGTCATCATCTCTACAAAAATGTTTGCTTCATGGCCTTCCTTATCACACCCTCCTTACTTCCTGTCGTCTTTTTTTGATGGCCATAAAGAAATTAAATGGCCCCCAAAAAACAGAATCTAAAGGCAGGTTGTATTGTGTCACAGCAGCATTCGTGACATTGTATAGCTGAGGCTAATCTGATAAAGTCTACATTTTATCTAATAAAGGGTGACATTGATGAGAGAATTTATTAGACGACCTCCAGGGTTGGTTAGACTAATTAGAACGGTAATAATAAACTTCATTTATATATCACAATTTACGCATACCAATTGCTTAGCATAAATACAGATAATAATAACATTTATCACAAAGTAATGATGGTAAAACAATGAAAATGAGTGAGAAGTGGGGGCGCCTGTCCCTCAAGTTCACGTTGGTCAGTTAAGTCAGAGTTCATCACCCCTGGTTATACCGTCTGACTCTCCCTTTGCTTCATGTCATTCCCTCCTGCATGCCATGGTACAAGCATTACAACTTTAATCACAATGTTCTTGTCACATTTGACGGAAACCAACACTTATGTAATGGAGACCTTTAATAAAAGGCACAACAGATATGGTGATGTTGAAATGGTTTATTTGATGTGGAATGTGGTTGAACGTCTTTTAACACAAACCAACAATGACAAACACTCAGTCTTCCCTGCTGTTCATGCAAACTGCGTATCAAATCTACATGAAGGTCAGCTGACGCCGCCTCTTTCCATTTTCTCTGCGACTAAACAAACACTGTGTTTTTCTTGCTACCAGGTGCTGACTTATTGTTCACAAAGACAGTTTTCCCCCGGGGGAGCAGGTCAGCCGCTGTGCCAAGCCTGAGAGCTGAAAATGGAGGTGACAGGATGTTGATGAGGAGGCCCGAAGCGTTACCTCCAACCGCCGTGCCCTGGAGTGCTCCGCTCTGCCAGCCGGTAATGAACCTGTGAAGCTCCTCTCCGTTCACCTGTCACCCAGTCACCCAGTCATTCTTCACCAACCACATTCTCACCCCAGAGAGAAACAGAAACAGACAAAAACATACAGAGCATTGAGCATTCAGTGTTAACCATCAGACATGTTGTTTATTTGCTGACAAACAACAACACATTTCACACCCTGCCTTAGTAAGTCTAACCGAGTGTATGAAGCGCATGAATTTAAAATACAAGGAAATATGGAGTCAGGAAAGGGCACAGAAAAGTTGAGTTGCTAAGAGGTGACGCATCGAAGTGAGAAAGCCGTGGAAGGATACAGCGGAAAAATAAGTCCAGGTGTGAGTTGATAGAGGTAGATGAGGTGTGTGTGTGCTCTTTCGTGTCATCCCTCTGGCTTCCTGTGCCCAGCAGACTGGATCTCTCTCTCTCTCCTTCCTCAGTCCCTCAAACCCACTGATGGAGAACATAACCTCGATATGTAAGCGGACAGAGCATTTTGACTCTCACTCCATCCCTCTACTTGAATATTCTCTCCCTCTCTCATTCCACTATTTGGTGAGCCATAAAACCTTAAATAATTCCCGTAGAGTAGCAAGAGGGAAGAGTTATTTTGGCTCCTACGGTTATGGAAGTAAAAGTCATTTCCTTGCATAGATAATGTTGGGTGGTTGGAAGTTGGATGTACTTGAAACTCACTTGGTTGAATCATTAGCAAAGAGGATGAGCAAATGTGAGGAAATATTCTTTTATTTCTGTTATAAAAAGTTAAAGTTACCAGCCTGTGTATATACAAACCAAAGGAGAGAGGAAAGGTATGACTCCAAGGCTTTCAAACAAGCCCTCCGGTCTGAACAGGCCACAGATAAGTGTTGTCTGTGACGTCCAAAATGACCCCTAAGCATTTCCAAACTGTGTGCCCCAATTCCTCTAGTGCAACAAAGCGCCTGTGAACTTTACTTGTGTGACTTTGACAAAACAACCTTAGCTTGAGGTCCGTTGTATTTACAAGTTCCAGAACTATCAGATCGGTCATGTGGTTGCAGGGGAAGTTTTGATCTATGTCTCTGTTTAAAGATGATCTTTGACGTTTTCCTCATGTGACATAGATACAGTTATATTTTTTTGCAGTGCATTTACAATGTCAACAAGAATTCCTTGCAGAAAGCAGATCATTTTAGGCCTTTCACCAAACTACCTTTTTTTTAAAAAAATGATTTTACGCACTTAAATAAAACCAGACAAAAGATCTCTCAAACCACTGGCCTGATGACATAAACCTGTAATATTGTTAAATTATCCAGGAGACTCATCATTAAATGTAAATTTACACTAGTTTATATTAGTTCTCCCAGCATCTCTACTCTTCTGTTTTTCTTTGTTACACTGACTGAGCACTGATCATCTTCATTTCTGCACTTTTCCCACTTTCTTTCTTTAGGATTTTAACACCAGACTCTCATATTTGCTGTATTAGTATCAAGGTCTGCTTGAAGCCACACTGTTTTATCAGCATGGTTGCTCCTGGCAGCATTTTAACGCACCATGAAGTGAATGATGAAGGTGTGTGCGCAGGAAGCAACTTCTGGCTCGGGCGGAAATATTTGCCTTTCCATAAAGCATTTTAGTCCAGACAAAGTGAAATGGAATATAAATTAACAAACACTCTGAGATGCAAAATCTGACCGAGAGGTGATTTAGTTTCATCTCAAGAACAGTCCAGTTCACAATTTGTGTGATTTACCACAGCACTATATCTGTACTCCATCAACTGGGATAATTGAAATGTATTTTAATTAAAGCATTCATCAATCAAAAGAAATCCACCCAATTGTAAAGTTGATGTATTACTATTGTGGTATATTAGTGTCTTTCACTGAGAATGTGTTGTAAATAATATTACGTCTTGTTATAAGTCCTGAAATGTTCTGACAGAATTTACATTAAATTCAGTTCAAATACTTGCTCTTGTCTTCATCAAGATTCATATGGACAGGGCTTGGCAATGCAAAAGTGTCGTTTAATTTATTGTGACTGCTTTATGAACAGCAAATGCAGACACATCTGTAGCAATGACAGGGACCCCAGCTCAGGGTCGCAGTGTCTCCCCATGGCAATATGTGGCACTAAAATGGAAAACAATACATGCACCGGGAGCCGGGCCAGGCGACGGCGGCGCTCACTGGAACCAAAGGTCGTTGTCTTTCAATAAATCAGTGGAGGCAATAGCAGGGATGATTGTATAGGCTGGCGGCCATAGTGGAGCTATTACTTATTCCCCTGTCAGTACACTGGGCCCAGTCATTGTGCTCAGGCCAGCAGCAGGTCACACAGTAGCAAGAGAGAGCTCCAAAGTATTCAGTAAAGCTCCTTCATGCACATGTGCAAAATGCATGCTTGAGTAAAAGTAGGAATAGGATAAAATGCCCATTACAACTGTGCATATTAGTAGCTGTGTGTGTGTTTGTGTGTGTGTGTGTGTGTGTGTGTGTGTGTGTGTGTGAGAGAGAGAGAGAGAGAGAGAGAGTCACGTCAGTTTGCTGCAGTTCCTCCTGACCTTATAAGGCCACAGCTAATCTGCAGTCAGCTTGTAGTGTCATTAGTCCTGTCATTTGTCACTCTCCTAGCAGCTCCTGCTTTCATGTATTCATCAATGACTGTCTAATAATAGCGCAGATGATTTGCAATCATAATGCAATTATGAGTCTGTATTGACGTGATTAAAATTTAATATTCCACTGCAGGACAAGGCTGCAAGTGGTTGTTTTAACAGTGTTGACAGCAGAGCAGAGAGAGTGTTGTTGTACCTCTGAATGGATGGAAGAAAAGAAGTGACGAGAGAAGGGAAATTAATGAAAGGGCAGATGCACAGATGAAGGGGGTATTAACCTACAAGTTGGGGGAGTTGTCTTCCCATATCGTGGCTCCCCATGCTCCCGCCCACTCTGTGTAAACTGTCCTTCACGAGGATCTGCACCACGAGGCTGTAAAGGCAAGGTCATTCCTGCTACGTCAGAATGATTCAGGACCAACAAAACGAAACACCCGAGCGGCCGAGAACTGAACTGAGAGGCAGAACATGATTTGTTTTACACTTGTCAATGCCCAAGACCGTTTGAAGTCCACCGGAGACTACCAACCATATATAAACCATAACACTCAAAAAAGCACTATGTTACTATGCAGCACCTGCAATGTTCCAGTCAATTTTCTTCTTTACTTTGTTATTATTGATTGATTGACCTAAGAGAGCCCAGTTCATTATTACTTTGATCTGAACATACAGGAACTCAGTTGGTTATTGTTCATGTTGTTGTTTCTATGATGCTGTATGAAAACTACGCAGATGAAATTTCTGTTGTTAGGGGCGCTGAAAGTATTGATATGTTTATAGAAACAGTCTGGATGATTGTTTCATTTTGCCATCTCGGACACGTCCTGGCATCTGCTACAGGTGGTCCACATGTGGTTGTTGACAGGGTTGTGTTTGAATTACTAATGTTAAAGTAGATCACCCTGAATGTTGTAAGCTGTAAAAATGATGGACAGCCTTCAGATTTTTTCCATCATTGCTAAAATAAATTCAAGGCCCTGTGGTAGAACCAGAACACACTGCAGAGATTCTCAACTGGCTGCCAGTGCTGCTTTTTCCAGCCCTTGAAAAGCAGCAGGTCAAGGTTTCTAGAAACATATTTGACTAACAAAACTGATTCTGATATTCAAACTTAAATAGCATTCAAGCACAGCGATAGGATTAAACTGTGTGTTATCATATGAGTACTCATGTCACTCAGGTCACCACCAGCAACTATGATTACTATGTAGAAGTAGAATTTTGTGTTTTTGTATCAGTAATGAGCGATTTATGTATTGATGCTTTTTCTTCCTCTAAGCTAAATAAGTCATAAGCCATATGTAGAGAGTTAGTCAAATCAGACTTATGACAAACCTCTGGCACCTTTAGTAAATAATGTAAAAACACAGGAAACATGTTCTGCCGCAGGTCTCTGTAGATTGAAAACTAGAGTACTAGGTGATGTGGAGATGTAAATATACTGAACCACAGGCTCACAAACTCATTTGGAAACGTTAAGTATCTATCCATCATCCAGCAGAGTTACAGGCTGTCAGTTCAAATAGCAGCACTCAAGAATAAAACAGAAATAAAAAAAACATTGCAGAGTGTCTTCTGTGGCATCGTAGCACCATAATGAATGAGTTACCAGTTTCTTTTTTTTTCTTTTCTTTTTTTTTTTTTAAGAATATTACAAACTAAAAATAGACCCTGCTATCGAATATTATCACCTTATCAAAACAAAAACAACACTACACTGGAGCGTGTCATCTCCATAATGCAACACATTATAAAAATACATATTTAAATGCACAAATGCATAAAGCATCCTGAGGATACATAGCGATGTTCTTCAAGAAACCCCCTCATTATTTCTGGAGTCTGTCTTTGACTCTATATTGTCCCAGAATCTGTAAAAAGAGATTTCACTTTTCATTTATATTAAATGAATTTCTTCACTGGACTTGTTTGCGCAGCAGACATGTTGACTCGTTGCAGCTGGAAGACCACAGGCAGACTTAGTAACACTGACGATGACTCAGTTCCATCAAGTGTCCCACTAACTTTTTATTAAATGAATTTCATTATGTAAAATCGTCACGGTGATCTTATGAGGGCTTGCTCACCAGTCTGATAATAAAAATCTGCAGATGGAGGTCACTGTGTCCCAACATTTATATTTATTTAGGACATTATTTTCTCTTTGAATTGACCACCTGTTAATCTGCCCTGAATCAGTCTGTCTCCATTCTTTGGAGGTGCTTATAGAACATCAGCAGTATAGACTATAAAGGATAAAACTGGACAAGAAGAACATTTATTTTCCTACCTCTCTTGGTTTAAGTCAGACTTGGTGTGGCTACCAAGTGCTTAAGTTTGCTGTAGCCACAAGCATATTGTATTTTGTTTAGATGCTAAATTCATGCAGTAAAAACATGCATTTTGTGGCTTAGCGGTTTAAGTCACTGATCATATACCTGCCCTGGTCTGGCTGAGGACCTACCAAAAGCAGGCCAATGAAGGAAAACCGGTGAACCTTTGACATGGACATGGGTGGCCAAGGCTTACTGAAGCAGGAGGCGGGTGAAGGTTGGCCCTTTTTGTCCAAACCAACAGAAGAGCTACTGAAGTTCATATTGCTGAAAAGGGTTCTGCTGGGAAACCTTGTGCCCTGCCATTCATGTGGATGTTACTTTGACATGTATCACCTACCTAAACATTGTTGCTGCCCAAATACACCCCTTCATGGAAACGGTATTCCCTGATGGCAGTGGCCTCTTTTGCAGTGGTTCAGAAATGGTTTGAGGAACACAACAACGAATTTGAGGTGTTGATTTGGCCTCCAAAATCTCCATATCTCAATCCAATCGAGCATCTGAAAAACAAATCCGATCCATGGAGGTCCCACCTCGCAACTTGCAGGACTTAAAGCATCTGCTGCTGACTGCTTGACGCCAGATACCACAGCCTACTTTCAGAAGTCTAGTGCCTCAACAGGTCAGGGCTGTTTTGGGGGCAGAAGGGGGACCTACTCGATATTAAGACAAATCCTGGTAAAACACCGGTGCAGCTTGTGTGACTTTCATTTAATAGATGATGCCTTATCATTTTGTGGAAACGTATACAGAAATCCTGTATATATCTCAATCTAGAATCTGAATAAGTGTCACTTTTTAAATTGAGATGCAGACAGTGGTGAAAAGAATTTTAAAAACCGGGACAGGGTGACTTCTTCTGTGCTCAATGGCAAACTTTCTTCTTCAACTGTTGCATGAATCTTCCTCCTTAAGCTTTCTCAGGGGACGCGGGATTGAAGTGAAAGCCGTGCGTGCTTTACCTCTGCTGTCGGAAGGCAGTTTCAAGATGCAGCCTTCGTGATCTGTGGTGTGTTCTCCTCCCACACAAGATACTGACGCTTCACCTTGACTTTTTAAAGGGGACACGTCAGAGCCAGCGCTGGCAGCAGACGGTCCTTCGGCTTCAGCTGCAGCGAGGAGAGAGATCAATGATGGGACTAATGATGCTGAGCGTTAACTGACTCTCTGAATGGATGGAGGAGGGAGACAGTAGATGGTGATAATAGAGGTATCACAGAGCACTGAGTAGTCAGTGTAGCCCGAATATTAAATGTAAATAGAAAAGAAGCACATATAAATAAGATATATAATATAATTTGTGCACAATATGGCCATAAATATGTGGACAAGTCTGTCAAACAGTATGCACCATGCTGGTCATTTAAGGCTGGTTTTCTTTGCTTGGTCTTGGTGCCTGAGTTCCAGTTAAAGGGAAGTTTTACAGATTTTCAACTGGTTTTGTATCACTGCAGTGTGAATACAATGCGTAGTATAATGAGTATATATTTATATTTTGCCTGCTCCCAAAGTCCTCTGCTCAGATGACACTTTTTTGTGTCATTGTGACTGTCTGTCTGTCTGTCTAACGTTTTTTCTCTTTAATAGAAATTGTAATGCATACAGTCATAATTTAGACAATGATGTGCTTACAACTTTGCCGGAGTAGAAAGGGGAAGGCCCTTTTTTTTTAACAAAACAAAGCCTTTGTGCACAAGTTGAACCCCTCAAAACAGTTTGGGATGGTTCATGCTCTTGTGTCTGAACGGAAGCAAATCCCTGCACACGGGTTCCCAGACAAGTGGAGGCATGAATAGCATGTTAACTGTAATGCCCATAGTTGCAGAAAGGGATGTCCAACAGTTACATAATGTTAATGTGTCAGATCGTTACTTTAAAGCTGTGAAAAGAGTTTTAGACGTCCCTTTTTACCCAGAAGTAACATGTAGTGCGAAGAACTGATGACATCACTCACTGATGACATTCCAGCGGCTCTGAAATGACGAGGCGAGGACAGACATGCTTACGTACATATGTTCAGACCCTCTCTTAGACACACGCAGACATTCGTAGACAGACAGACAGACAGACAGACAGGTGAGATCAAAGCCTGAGCAGCTGGTGGTCTACCTCCTCTGGAGACAGACAGATGGCACGCCATTAATTAAGCAGAAACCACAGTGGACTCAGCCCACCTGAGATTAACCATCTCCCTGCCTGCTGCCCTTAAATAGAGACTCTGAGGATCTCCATCTCTCTCTCTCTCTCTCGCTCTCACACACACACACACACACACACACACACACACACACACAGAGAGAACACAGGGCATCAAAGAGCACCAAAAGACATTAAGTGTTTTATCCAGCTGCAACGCTTATTATCCTCTTGCAATTCAGACAGCATAACTAAAAATAATGCTCGAAAATTTGAACAGCCTTGCCAAGAATGAATTAACTGATAACCGAATAAATGAATTAAGTGATTTTTGTTAATGCCATGCCTCAGTTTAGGCGTGAAATATTAAATATGCTGAAATGCAACCCAAGCCCCAAAGTAATGATTATTTTGGATTTCAAAGGATCGGTTTAATATCCGTCTCTGAAATTATATGCACTTTAAGTCAACCCCCACACTGTGTTTGATCCTTTTTCAGCCAACGAGGTGTGAGTGTTTGTGTGTGCTGTAATGTTTGTTACATTTAGTCCCAGACACAAGTGGTGACAACACTTTTGTCAGTAATACTGTATATTACCGCAAAATAACTGCACAATAAAAACTTGAAATAAATAAATCTTTGAGTAACAGGATGTATAAACACTGGATTTCAAAAGCCAAGCTGCTGCCTCAGTTCATTTTCTCATTCGTTCCAGCTTAAACTTCACTAACTGGATTTTTAAAGCAACTTTTGATACTACGATATTAGACCTTAAAAGGAACGAGATGCTCGATGTTTGTCACTTAGGAACTTTATTGTCCACACTCAGGAACATGGCACTACAAGCTGCGTTAAAATCAATACAGGAAAATTGAAAACACAGCAATCAATGTGGACAAACAACAGGAACGTGAGCAGCATTATTTAAATTACAGTTGCAGAAATACAGGAAAAACATAAAGAAAGCAAATTTTAGATGTTTGATGTAAGTTATACTTGGCTTACACATTTAGTATTCTTGTATGTAGCAAGTTGTGTGTACTGTACTGTAATGTCCTTTCCCTAACAGACCCACTGAGCTCAAAAGAACTTAGCAAAACTATTGGTTTAGCTCCATGAACTGCTTTTGTATCATTTTAGCTTGACCTCCACAGCATACAGTTGAGTCCTTGGCAACTGACAAATCTTACAGTGACAATGTTTGTGTGGAGAAGAACTGAGGAGGTTACATCTGTGAAACCACAGACTTAGATACTCTACTCTCTGATTCTACTAGGACTTAATTAAAAAAATCTCAAGCATAGCATATTAGAGGGCGGTCAGGATATCACGTTAGAGAATTAAATTAAATCATATAAACTTCAAACCTTTATTGTCAGTATATTTTTTACATACCTCACTGATTGAACACACACATGCAACATGCAGTGGGCTGCCATTTCAGGCACCCGGGGAGCAAATTGCTGATGTTGACCATAGTGTTTGGTCTGATGCCACCATTACACACTCACTTCACAATGGCACTAACGTTTATTTTTTTAAATAACAGTTCAGATGATGCTCATATAGCATTTCATAAGCCCCAACTCCAACCAGCATCCACCTGCAGGCTCCAATTCTCCTGTAGTTTACTACGCTCTCTTCCCATATTTTCGGTACTGTACAAACAAATCTGTTTCATATAAGTTGGCTGACTGCAATAAAGAATAGTTATTTTTATTACTAAAAGTTACTTAAAGGAAATAATATAAACACAGCAATGTTTGTTGTTATGTAATAGTACTTGAAGAGGTACATTTCTGAAGTAGCTCCCCTTAAAGCTGGGTCATTTCTGTCGAGTCACTGCTATTTTAAGCATCCTGTGACTACCGCTTACCGCTGGCTCATGTCTTGTCTGTGCATGCTGCAATCTATCAGCTGCCCTGCTGGAGGAGAGCGCTGCAGTGAGCCCCCTACCTGCTCAGGAGCTCCTGCCGTGGATTCCCCACAGACGGAGTCCGTCGACTCCCCTTCAGTTACTTATGAGAGCCTGTCTTCTCACGTCAGCTCAGAGCTGTGCACCCCAGCTTGAAGGCTTCACCCCTCGATTCCCAATAAGGAGGAGGCTGTGTGTGCGTGTGTGTGTGTGCGTGGGCACACACATCTCTCAGGCTGGTGCATAGAGCTGCTGTCACGCAGTAAACAATATGTCAGGTGGTGCTGAGCGTGGACGCTGTCAGTCTTGAGTTGAAGTGAGAGCAAAGGCCTTGACATGACTGAGCTGCTGTAGTGTTATCACTGAAAACAATGTGTTAGATGTTGTCATATTTGAATAGTGAAATCATCAATTAGACTACAAGATGATTTATTCTTTATGTTGTGGCTCTGATAGATGAGGAATAATTTCAGCCAATAAAAAAATATGACAATGAAAGTTTTAAGAAGAATTAAATCACAAATAAACCCGGAGACAATCCAGAGAGTCAGGGTGCACCTTGGCCTGGTCACCAATCCCAGGGATAACACACAAAGACCGACGATCACACAAACTCATACCTAGGGACAATGTAGAGTGGCCAGTTAACCTAATCTGCATGTTTTTGGGACTGCGGGAGGAAGCCGAAGTACCCAGAGAAAAGCCATGCAGGCACAGGGAGAACATGCAAACTCCAGCACTCAAACCCAGAGCCCTCTTGTTTTGAGGTGACAGAGCTAACCACCGTGCCGCCCAATCTGGAGAAAATGCCTTTTTTTTTTTTTTTTTTGTTATTTAATCGGCTGAATAACTACTAATTATTGTCATTCATTTGCCCTGGAATCCCTCTTTGAAATATATCAAGGCAGTGATTTGAGCTGTCTGGGATTCTCTGATTGCCAACACTTAATGAAGCACTTTAAAATAATGGCAACTCCTTCAGTGAAGAAATGTGGAAAAGAAAGACTCAATGAAAGAAAGAAAAGAAAAACACACCACAGGAGTGAACCAGCAGCAAATGAACTTTTAAAATGAACAGTAATTAGTTCTGCTGAACTAGGGTCCCTGTAGCCTTGACTAGGCCAGCTGCACACATTGATTCTGTCAGAAGATGTGGCGAGAGCTCCCACAGGCAGTGCGGCTCTGTCACTGCCATCATATCACAAGTGTCCCCTCAGTCCCTGACCAATTAGAAGCCATTGGGGGACCGAACCTCGATGGTGCAGTACCGTAGGCTGGATTTGGTGGTGGAGGAAATATTAAAGAGGAGAACACATTTAGTTTACAATAATTTTTTTTTTAAGTTGCCACTTTTTAAGTTGCAATTCAGTCAGAGACTCTTACATCAAAGAATTAAGCATTTATATTAAATGGCTGTATGGCTAGAATTGATAAAGAATAAATAAATAAAAGGGTCTTCCTTGAGGGAGCACTTAGAGAATCCAAGCAGCAAGAAGGATTTCGCCGCAAGAACTAATCCTTCTTCAATAAACACATACACAAACATCAAGAGTCAAAAAAATAAATAAATACTTTGCTCATAAGGAGGAGGTCTGGGCTGTGGAGGTATCACCAGCATAGTGAGATATGTCAAGCTCTGAAGGTATGAATATGATTGGATGTTATTTATCAGCTGGTTGGCAAGCAGCTGATAAATGAGCGAGTGATTGCAAAGCATGAATGAAGCAGCTGAACCAGCTAATACAAGCAGGACTTCAGTGCTTAAGTTTAATTAAGGTTAAGGTCACAGTGTTCCATTCAGTGATCACATCAATCTGCTCTTTGGCGGCAATTAATGATTACTTTCATTAACGTGTAGTGTGATGAGGATTTTTATGATTAAGCGATTACTCATTTGGTTTATAAAATGTTTAAAAAAAATTTTAAACACTTTTTTTTTTTTTGTCCAAACAACACTCCAAAACCTAAAATATTTGGTTCGTTATCACTTAATACAAAAAATAAAAATTAAAAAGAGAAATTGTCATGTGGACTCTGAGCCAAGGCTCAGGGCCACAAAACATTAAATTTAAAAGTTTTAGCTATGTCTAATTGTTCAGGAAAATCCTCTCTTGAAGTCCAGTAGAATCATCAACAGGAGACAGGATTCTGAGCAGACTTTAGTGTCGGCAAAAAAGGAACACCGTTCATAATATACACTGAGTACAAATGAAGGGCTCTGAACAAAATGGCTGGTGGCTTCACTTTATATACCTTATGGTCTGGACCTTTCCACGCCTATTGTCCATCCCTTTACCATCACTATTTTTACACCATTAGGTTTTCTTCTCGGCCTGGGTTTGTTTAGGACTGTTTTACACTATTAGGTCAGCTTGCCCTGGGTTAGCTGGGTACTTTCCACAGGCCTTATCTTGCACCTGCTTGCACTTATTTATTTATTTTTTAATTGCTTCTCAAGCACAGTTTATGCCAATATTTCTTTTCCCAGGCTGGCTTCAGCCTAAGTTTCGGCTGGCGTTAGACACCATTATTTCCAGGCTTCTTGGTGTAACATTTTTTAAAAAATAATTGTTTTATGCAATGTTTTTGTATGTTTTTTTCAGGTTCGCAGTGAGTATAATGAGGTTACATAAACAGTGTTTTGCTACCACAGACAGTGTTTCACTACCATAAACAGTTTCACAACTACACAGTTTTACCTTCCATCGCTAACAGGCCTTTAAACAGTTGTACCTGTTTAATGCAGCTGTATCTTGCTTTTCTTTCAATCATAATCAGAACATAACATGACTACTTCATGCTATCATATGGCATTGCATACTACAACTTTAGCTCATCCCAACTTACTTAGAAATTATACCACAAAACCAAAAAAAGTTTGCAAAATAAATTAAATGGCATTTGACTAATTAATCAATCAATCACTTCATTGTTTCAGCTAAACTCAGAGTCCCAATATTGAGACCAAAACATTGCCTTAGTGATTGTTTTAGTTAATTAACAATTTCATTGAAAGCTGCAGTTGAGATCGATGCAGTTTGGTGTTAATTATAGGGAAAAGAGAAAAAATGTTCTGATACAATATGTAAGATATTTTTGGGGGTTTTAAAGAAAGAAAGTGGGAATTATATGATTGTTACATAGTTAGATATTAAACTGAAGTCCAGTTGGTCCAACTTAAGCTCTTCTCGTCGCAAGACGACCTGGATCACTGTGAATCTAAACAGACAGAGTTGGGTAGAGTTTTAAAGCAATTGTTTTGCGAAGGAAATTATTTACTGATGGACATTCATTGAAACCCAAGCAAATATTCATTTACTCCTTGAAAATTTACCTCTTTATATGTGTTGAATTGTATGCTTGCATCTGATTTACACACAAAGACATACTGAGCTGCTGTACACTAAAAAGGGTTACTTTAAAAGAAGGTCATACACTCGGTGGAATTGAAAGTGAACCAGTTGAACTTTTAGCCTATAATTAGCACAAGATTACACAGTTGTTTCTGGGAACCCTCCTAAGAAATTATAGTTACATATTGATTCTTTTCTAGGAAATTATTGGGAAACTCTGAGATCGCAAAACAACACAACTTCATACCACCTCAAAGGGCAAAATAATCAAATGTTATGTATATTCTGCACACTAATACACAAGTGCAGACATAAGTCAGATCTAGTGGGCAAACTCTCCCGGATGGCATGACCTTTTATGTTAAGTCTCGTTCATTCACATTCCTGTGCTAAATGTCACCAAATGTCACATCAAGACCTCAGCATTCCAGCTCATCAAGTCATAGGCAGAGATGTGAAATAGGATTATAAACATAAAAGATTTGGTATAATATCTGCCTTTCTGCTGTAGACAACATTAAGAGCAGAACTGTCACGTTGCTTGAAACCAAAAGTTTGGTTTTAGCCAATTAGGGCCCTACGATGCTGAGAGCTGTGGGGGGATGTTTAAGGAATCAATAGCAAGCTAATTTCATGCAGGGCACAGAGCATGGAGCCAAGCACGGTGATTATGTTTGAGAACACTGAGGTAAATAAGAGTGTTTGCCCATGTATTTATACATCTCAAAAACCAAATTCCTGGCTAGGAACACAGTGGCATTATACACTCTAATTGAAAGACTTGACAAATAGGCTGTCCGCATTCACAAGCTTAGCACTGATTCAGAGGGAACCAGAATGGGACTGAAGCTTTGCTGCAAAACAGCATTTTATGGAGGCCATTGTCAAGGAAATAGTCTTGAGTTCAGAGTGAGAATCTTGCGGCCCATTCACAGCCAAGTCAGGTTTTGCTGCTCAGTCTCTCGATGAGACCTTGGCTTCAGCGCCTCAGATGTTTTCACACTCCGACACCAGCCAAGAATCTCAAGTGGTCATGAAACACATTTTGATTGACAGTGTTTTGTCACCCCATCACTTTGCATTTAAACATCAAAACAAGGAGGAGAAACATGTCAGGGTGGCTGAAAAGAATCTGGGTGCTGAAATGTAGGACGAGAGCATTTAGAGACTACAAATGGTAACAGAGGTTGAAAAAGGTAGAAGGCCTTTTCTTCTCTGTCTACAACTACTTAAGTGTCACGAAATTTACTATATAATGTCCATTGTGCAATCCAGCTGAATAATTAAAGGGTAATGGCTGTGTTCTGTGTTCAAGAAGCAATAACAGAAGAGAAAAGATTAAAACAGAAAAACAAAAGTAATTTAATCCTTATTCTTAATGTGTCTACCCAAGGAAGTTATCAGGCAGGCTTTGCCCGCAGTAAGAAAAGATGTATAAAATCAAGTTTAACATGAGAGTTTCTCAAAGAAAGTAACACAGCTCCACAGAGACTAAATATGTGCTGTCTGAACTTCCAGAGCATAGATTTCCATGTTCTTCATCCATTAAGAAGAAAGAAGTTTCATACTCAAAACATTTCCCTGCTGAAAATGGCTCAGGAGATCTACTGCATTAGAGGAAGCTGTAGATGGTACCACTCCTATAAACTCAAGAAAAACATATTTTATGTCATGTGTCAAGCTGTCGTGGTTTTTTTTGTCCAGCCTGTGTCCCCATGACTGTCGCCCTACAACAATGGTCCAGCCAACAATGCTGGATAAACTCCAAAACTTTGGGTGTGTGTGAGTTTACACATCAAAATATGTAACTATAGGGCCCAGGTTTAAAAATACTTGAATTCCTCTTTAATGGTGTTCATTCTCTCTCAGTTTTGGTCCTCATGCAGCCTCTAATGACTGTGTTTGTGTGTGTGTGTTCAGAAATGTCAACCAGGAGGCTGTATGAAAATCACATCTGGCTGTAATTATGAAAAATGGCAGTGTGTTCGTCCTGAAGTGAGGTGTCATTACAGGCTTGAGTCTGAGACAGAGCGAGAGATGAGAGAATGAGCAGGAGAGAGCAGAGCGAGGAGAGGGATGCAGGTAAATGTGCATCCATTATATGAAGACCATAACGTATTAGCCGCTGTGGCTTAGGTGCAGGCCATTATGTTTTCAACCACTTGCAAAATATGGAACTAAATACGGCAGGAGCGAAACATTAGGTGCTGCAGCACTCAGCTGCTGAAAACATAGAAACAGAGAGAAGATATCATATTCCCAGAGCTGGTGATGTCAGGTCACCTGAAGTGATGAGGGACTTGTAGGTTTGGTGATGAAAAGGCTGCCATTGTTTCAACACTCTCATCTGTCTTATGGAGGGAAAGTTGAACTGATGCTCCATGAATTAAGAACAAAACCGGCTGGATTTTCAATTTTGTCAAGTTTGACTTTGATCTTGTCTTCTGAGACGGATCCGCAGACCTGTATTGTAAATAATTTTCATTTCAATCCGGTTTATTTATATAGTGCCAATTCACAACAAGCAGGTCTATAATTGTTAATGCCCATGTTCAGCTCCTTAGTTACTGTTGCTATGCCTGTTTGAAATTTGTAGTAGTTTTTAAACAATTAGTGTCTGATTTTATACAGAAGGAGACAAAATTGGGTTCTCATTTCAAGCTGGTGACTATATTTTGCAGAAATGTTAGCAGTAGCTCGCCGATTCCATTGACCTTTAATTGATAACTAAGCTAAAGTTAGCAACATGAGCTGGTTGAAAACGCTGTTTGCTGTTGACTGTTTTTGGGTTATCAAATATCCTTTTAAAATAAAGTCAGTATAAAGGGTCTTGATGATATACTTGATGGCTATACATATCAGAATCAGAATTGGAATTCCTTTATTTATCCCCGAAGGGAAATATGACATGTTAAAAGACTAAAGCTGCATATCCTCAACAAAAACTTGTCGAAGATATATAAATAAAGAAACTTGATCATTGTTGTATTACAGCATAGAGCTACTTAGTCCAAGTATTATTCATGATAGGTAAAAATGTAGGATCAGCCTGTTCCTTTATTCTAACATAGCCATGTATGGATGTTTAGCCTACATACTTGGACAAGCAAGACAGAAAATGTATTAAGCTTCATTGTTTACATTTTTGAACAGTATGTTGGAAGGAGTAGATGAGGACTAAACATTTGCGAGCATAATGCAGTCTCAGATAATGAGTCTGGCTGCCATTGGCACTTCCCAGAATCCACTAAATAGCAGTACGTAGCCACTAACGTTAGTCCAAATTCTGACATAGTTACACTCAGAACAAGCTTCCACACAGTGGGAAAATAATACCTAATATATGCATTATTCACTTAAAAACCTGCAACCCCACAAAGTATGAAATACTATGTATGCAGTTGTATGACTGGGTAGGTCATTACTTTAGGTAGTAAAGTTGTTAGCTGCTAACATTAGACATGCTAATGTTGGCAGTGTATGTAAGAGCAGACAGAGGTGTTTAATCCATTTCTTACAAGTTTTGCTGTTGCATGTTTGGTTTTGGAAAGACTAAGATATGGTACCACATTCCAACCTCTTTACATTTGGAGTAAAACTCTTAAGACAGCCTCAGATAGATAGATAGATGCAGAAGTACATCCCTATCCATCACAGTTATCACTAACTCAAGGTGATTTGCTACCTGTCAAAGGAAATTGCTTTCATATTATTAGCACACCATCACCTTCTCTATTTGGAAAGTTCTTCATAATGTATTAATGATCATTTTTCAAACCGTTCCTTATTTTCATAACACCAAATTAGATTTTATAACTTATCATTAACCGGAGTGAATGAATTTTTCTTGATGAGAACTGCCACTTCAAAGACATTTCTCGGGTAAGGGTAAGCTAAGCTCCTCCTAAGGTTCCAGATCAAATATGCACAAAAATCTTGCATGTACTCAATGCCCTGGTGGATCTATTTGAATCACAAATAACATCATAAATTTGCAGAGCACCAGGAAGCTGGAGACACACAATGAACCATTGACTTGGAGCTAAAATCCTCGAGACAACATTTGCATCTCAATAAAAAGCCCTTACATAGCAGGTTAGGCCCTATGTCTATCTCAGCATGCAGAGTGTCAAATGATAACAATTTACTGTTGACAAATAATTTGTTGAGAAGGGTAGCAATTATAGAGACATATGTTCATAAACACTTTGCAGCCTGCTGCAAGATGTACATTGTTATGGTTTTGATTTCTTTTTCTATGGACTTCTGAGGCCTCAGTTTGGACAGACAAGGTATACTTAGCTAATTTACAGGAAAATAAATCTAAGAATTGTGAAATAGGAAGAATAAAAGTAATAATAATAGTTCATGGGTGCTAAGATTATGTCATCATGGTGGTGAAATTGTAAAGAAAATGAGAAGAGACAAACATTATCAGGAGGTGTTGTTCTGCTGTTTGGAAAAAATGCATTTCACAACTAATACTGTTTATGACTAATGCAAAGAACTGAAGTGCAAGTGAAAATGCTTCATTTCCTTTTATGCTCATTTGTGTCTCTATGAACATAATTTTTATATATATATATATATATATATATATAGTGTATGTTTTACATATAGTGTATATCAGTATGTCAATTTTCATTTGTAACTAAAATGTTTGTCCCATGTTGTCCCATTCATGCACAAATGCTAGAAACTGTTGTACCAGAAGCTAATCGGGATCCAGCAAACAATGAAAAACTATTAAGTGATAGAAAACAAACATTAGAAACATGATCACGGTAGATCGTGAAGAACCTGTACTGGATTTGATCACAATTTTGCCCACAGCTACAATACTTTCTCATAGGAATAAGTGTGTCAGTGATAAAATATTAATATGTGTGGAGAGGTATAGCTTCCATCTCTTTTTCTCAAAGGAAACTATGAGCACATGCTGCAGGGGCTTCATTTCAACGCCTGCCACCACCATTGATTTAAGGCCCAGCGTCAGCAGAAGCCTCATTTAGGAAAGTCATCTGTCTCGCCTGCCTGGGCCCACTAAAAGGTTATTTAGCTACCCTGTGCTTAGTAGAAATAGATAGAGGCTACTCTAGAACACTGCCGTTATGTGTTTGTGTTGCCTATTGATTGCCGTGGCTTGTTTGTGCCGAGCTGTTTTGCCAGTGCGTCCAGCTCTGGTGTCAGGAGGGGAGCGGGACACAAGCTGTGACGGTAGGACCTGATTGGATGATCAGCATTAAACGGTAAACACACTGATGATGGCGCCCATTTTCAGGGGTCGAGTTCTGATGAAGCCTTGAGAGAAAACAACACAGCATTCTGGTGCAAGCTCATTACTACTCTAATTTACAGCTGAGCTTCCCAATTGCTTAAAATGCAAAAAAGGCATTGTTGGCTACCAAGACGATTGTGTTAAATTATGCAGGGAATAATACAGAAAATCCAGAGCCACAATGGGAAGACACTGGTCTCATGAAACACAAAGAAGGAATCCCTTCTCCCCACTAATAAAAAAAAAAGTATGCTGGCTACCAGAATACACTGGATTAAGTTTTAAAGTCTAAAGGCAAAAGGCATAGCAGCACAGTTTCATTCGGAAATGAGCGTTTTCTGTCAATGTGTCTCTTACAGTATGAAAAGGGGAAAGGTGACAACAAATTAAGCAAGAAATGGTACACGTTGAAATATCTGTTTCACTCCGAATGTGTACTGATTATTACGTATAGTTCCAGTACTCTGTAACTGCATCTCTGTGTGCCCCTTATACCCCCCTCTCTCCCCCTCACAACAAAGCCAGTCAAGGCAGATGGCCGCCCACTTAGAGCAGTGGTCTGATCCGAGGCTTCTGCCTACTAAAGGATGTTTTTCCTCTCCACTGTCGCCAAGTGCTTGTTCATGGGCGAATGTTGGGTCTCTCTGTATTAAAAAATAATTAAAAGTGTCATGAGCTAACTTGTGTTGTGAATCGATTCTGTATAAATAAATTGAACTGAACGGATAAACATCCGTGCTGTACTTGTGTGAGCAATATCTCTGGCTGCGGTGTTTGGCTGCTGTATGCATTCAGTGAGCACAGACTTTGGTTTTGGTCTCTGTGCAGATGCACTAAAGCCAAACCTGGCATGACAAGTCTTTGGGATGCCGTGCAGAGTCACAGCCCAGCTGTTGTGCATCATGCGGCACTCCATAAAAAGAAAAAAAAAGTTGTTTTTACACTTGTGTTTGTGTAGGGATAAAACAGAGACATAACATTTATGTTTTTTATAGTTTATGAGTTTTATTTTCAGTTTTAATGCGAAGATGTTGACTGATCAGTGTTTGAGTCTTTAATCAACTGTTATGTCAATGTGCATGCATGTAATGTCATGTTGATAAACTCATAGGAATGCGCTGAAACAGGTTCTTTTATTATTGTAATTGAAGTAATTTGGGTTAGTGTCATGACATAAAGAGGAAGCTATTAACCTCCTTCATTTCCTCAGAAGTGTCAGGCAGCAATCACCATGTTTTAAGTAATTAAGGCTTTGCAACACAAGTGCAGGGAGGAACCACTTGTACCTCTGAAGAATAAGTTGGCTTGGACAGGTTCTTCGAGGAAAGTGAATGGACTGACTTTTTTCAAGAGTTAATGGCATGGTTAACTTGGGCTGAAATTGACTGGGGAAAAAAAGCCATCAGAATATTGGTTAATCTTATCAGCACTTGTAGTGCTGTTCATTCTGGCATGGTATTTTCCACTGGTAGGAAGAACTAATCTTTAGTGTGCAGCTGGGACACAGCTGCTGTACCAGGATCAGTCACCCACCACCTCTCTGCAGAACTACTGAACTGCAAGATTATTTGCATCAGTAACACAGTTGTGATGCGCCTTGATAGCCAAATGGTTACCCCTGGTGCCTTCACACTGTCACTGTCGCTGTGACTTTTGTTGTATGTCATACCCCTGTCTCTCCTCACCAATTCCTGTCTGCCTATACTGTCTCATAAAGGCAAAAAAAGCTAAGAAAATCTATAAATAAAAATTACACAGTTGTTGGTTATAAAATGAACTGGACTCCAATCTGTTCTTGTACAGAAGGAGATATTTGTGGCAGACAGACTGCACCTGAAATGTTATGAAGCCTCCACCTGTTATTCCAGCTACCGAAGAGTATTTACAAGTAAATGCTGAGCCCCTGTGGAGCTGGTGAGGTTTGTGGTTCAAGCTGCTTGTTGTAATGACCCTCTTTGCTTTGCCCCATCAGCAATAGAATCTAATCAAAGACTAATCCATCCCCCAACATCCTGAAGGAGCAGGTGTACATTTGTCTGTTAGCAAAAATTAAGCCTCTTGTTAAAACTTTGCTGTATTTATCTTTTAATTAAATCATGGTAGATAGTTCTCTGCAATAATATTACACATACAGTGCATGTGTGCTTCAGTTACTAAACCTGCGTGTCCTTGTTCGGCAGGGATAAGAGGTGTCCTATTATGGTACAATTCCTGTAAAGCATGGATTTAAAAGGCTTTTCTGATTTGAGAGGCTCTGTGCCTGTATGGACACTGAATGTGCTTGCACATGCTCACTGTTTTGACAAAGCCATTTTCTTTGTGTCTCATTTTGGCAAACATGTCTGTCAGCGTTGCATATACACAATCCCAGTATCCTGATGAGTACTGTACTCCTCAGTAGTCGGGAAACCAGGCAGAATCTTTTAATCAGCTAGCCACTTATTTTGCCAAATATAAAAAGGTTAATATGATTGGATATGCAAATGCAAGCACAGCAGCAAAGCAATTAGTTAATTTTAGGAGTGAAAATATTGATGAAGTCTTCTGTCATAGTAATGTTTTTAGAATTTCAATGAAATGCCATTTACAGATAAAACTGGAAGGGTGCTTGGAGACTTTTTCAGGTTGGCAACCCCTAAACCTGGTTAGACTACAGACCCCCCTTTGACAAGTTTGTCCCAAGGTCCCCCATCTGATAAGAGTTTTGCTTTTAGATATTAGATATAGATGAAATGCATATTGGGAAGTGAAAAGTAATGTGTGTATCCACCTGTGATTTGGATCCACTGCAAAATTTAATGGATTAGCAGTTGGCCCATGCTACACCCTTCCAGTTTTCATGAAAATCGTGCCAGTAGCTTTCCCATAATCCTACTGACAAACAGACAAATGAACCAACCAACCAGAGCGAAAACATAACCTCCTTGGCGGCAGTAATAACTGAATGACTAATCCAGTAAATTAAATACCTGAAAAATCAAGGTACCTCATCGAATTGAGGCATTAGTCCAGATATTGTCTTAAAGCAGTCACACTGGAGGCAATGACCTGAACCTATAAATATTAGATTATTGCAAGAAGAAATTGTTGATGCTTCACCAGTTTGTCTCATAGTATATAGTTTATCATTATAGTAGCCCCCAACTCAGTGCAAGAATTTAACCAGAACAGAAATGACAGAAATAGTCCTGGAATAAATTAGAGATCTTGGGAGGGAAGTTCAAACCCCGGCTGCTTTCCACCTGCCACACAGCTGGCCATGAAATGGATGTGGATGTTGCATAGTCGGTTTTAGTTACAGAAATGGTCAGACTTACCCCACCCCTATTCAGACATCAGAAAGGTGCGGGAGGAAACCATCTGAGAAGCAGTTCTGAAGGGCAGCATAAGGATCACAGAAGCTCAGAGGGTGCAGTTAGGGCTAAGGTTGGGTTACCGTTTGAGGTAAGTGAGAAAACAGAGAGAAACCCAAACAGACTTTGACATAACACTTGTATGTTCGATAAAGTAATTACCATAACTCAGCATCATCATTTTCTTTGTTGGTAAATGGTGGACAAAATAAATTGTGTGTTGCTCAAATAAGCTACAGTAGTATGGAAAGATATGCAGCAGTAAGCAGTACAGCATACTGTGGTCTAGTTCAGTTCAGGCTCTTTGCAACCTGTAAATAGAGCGGGACTCTAAAGATGGCAGTGTCTGTCTGTCTGTCCGTTGGTTCAGCGGTCTTCCACTTTGGTACAGAAAAAAAATATTTACATATGAAATTTGTTAGACATATTCATCTGGTTCCCAGATGATGAATCCAAATAACTTCAGTGATTCTCTGACATTCTCCTCCTGCTCCACCACAAGGTCAAATTTGGCCCTTATCTCAACATTTATTTGATGGATCGGCACAATATTTGGTATACATTGGATATACATTCTGGTTCTCCAGATGATGAACTTCCTTGTTTTTTTCCCTCCTTTAGTGCCAACATCAGGTTGTGGCCTTGACTGAAATGTATGGGACAGATCAACATGAAATTTACACACATGCACATGCATTACCAGAATTACAAGTATGTTTTCTAGTATTCTGAATTATTAACGTCTATCCTTAAATTAATAATTCTTTAATACAGTTTGTACCCTTAAATGTGTGCATACTGTGTGGGTTGGTCAGTGAGAGTAGTGGTACCCTTTTCCTTTTTTTATTATTCCAGTATCTGTGTTTTTCACAGAAGACATTTTGACATGTTGCAGTAAGAAAAGCATAAGTGCAAATGAATAAAATGAATACTATTTCAGTTAGCGGTTTCAAGATCCTGGATTTGTGTGTGCTGGCAAAAGAAGAGAGCCACTGTTAAAGTTATTTGGTAACACCTATTCTTTTCATACTTTGTCAAGTTAAAATGTTTGCTGTGAAAAAGATTGATGGCCCCAGCCGGAGCTGGTTTTAAAATGTCACAGAAAAAAGTGCTTTAAGTGGCTTGATCTTATTTTCCTGCTCTGTCATGTACAAAGCAGCTAAATCATACATCAAACACAACAAAAATAAAAGTTGCTTTATATTTACATCCAGCACTATTCCATGCGGAGGCCAGCGCTGCAGATGGAAGCTGACTTTGTTTTACTGCTGCCCCGTTCTGGATGTGGTTTGCGGTGGACAAGCTGTGAACTGCGACTTCTACTGATAGATTATAGATTTAGTGTGGAGTAAACTGACACTAATGGGGTTGGTGATGTGGGCTTTGATCGGTCGGTGGAGGAAAAATCTTGCAGTGTTTGTTGTTTGTTTTCATATCTGAAAGCCTGAAGTCTGTAGACCCTAAACTAAACCAATAACGGAGATAAAACACTGCTCACATGTAGAGTTTGTTAAATTCACTTCCAACAAAGAGTGAGAAACTGACAAGGAGGCAAGTCTGAGCTGTGGCTCATTAGTTCATGTGGGACCAATGTTTTCCAAATCTAAATATTTTATATACTCGCTCAGTAAGAAAAAGTGTAAATTGAATGACTGTAATTAAGGGTGTGTAATAAAGCACTTACAGAGCTTGAAGTTTCTAACTGCAGTGTCTAGACTTTGAAGAGAATTGGTACCACCACTCTAACAATATTAGATGGTAGGAATTTTACAGTGGATCTGAAAATAGTTCACAATTAAAGTACCCAGGGAATAAATGAACTGGGCATAAAATTGTTCTGCGGTATATCAAAAGAATTGCTTTCTACTTGGAAGGGAGCTTTGGGAGCCCTCCTGTTTTTAGATATACTCAAAGATATGAAGTAGTTGCTTTTATAATTTTTGCTGCTACTGACAGGAAGTGGGAAACAAGCACGGGTAGAGAAATAAGAAACAAAAAGAATCAGAGGCAGTGAGGGAGAAGAGAGAGAGGGGAGCTGATGCTTTTCCCAACACGTTGCACTCTGTATTATACATATGCCTGCCTTATATGATTTGTAGGTGATGACAAATGCAAAGTATTTCCAGACCCCTTAAAGACTTCCTAACTGTCTAGATTAAACATGCTAAATCTGTTTTTTTATTTTCAAGCCTTTCCCCAAGTTGCAAATTTGGTTTCCTTTTCCACGTAACCAGGACTAACACCTTTCCTCACTCATTTTCTTAGATGCAAGAAAAATATAAACAAAATTTTTTTTTTTTTGGCTGTAAATACTCTTCGGTAGAAAAGGCTGTAATATTAGGTTAGACAAACTGATAATAAAACCTTTTAATTTTGTTTCTCACCAAATAAGATGAGCACAGACATATGCAATACGTAATTTCTGGCTGCCTTCTTAGTTCGCATTCGGAACAGGGCTGTGTGTCTACAGCCACACTAGCAGTTAAAGCTGTTAAGCTGCACTTCGGCATAGCGAAGTGCTAGCGTCATTATGCTAATTATGCACATTTTTTTTCTTAGCATGTTGCTAGCATTTTTCTTATTAGCTCAGGTCATAAACTGAAGTATCTGACTAACAGAAATTTTGACCTGAAGATGGCGCTACATGAAAGGTCAGGTATGCACCAGCCATTTCACTGCAATTCATTCAATAATTGTTGAGATATTTTAATAAAACCAAGACCAGGGTATTACCGAAATCATGAGAATTCATCCTCTGTGAACCTTTAGTATCAGAAGCAAATTTCATGGGAACCCATCCTCTAGTTGTCAAGATATTTCACTCTGAACTGCTGAGCTCCATCTGATGTTGGAGATAATATCAGGGGATCAACAGAATCAGTAGGATTTTGTTCTGTTTTGCAACAGCTGGAATATTTGTTTTTCATCCAGATGGTTGCGGATTTTGGAAATACGTTTGCAACAGTAAGTATTTTGTCAAATGACCTATTGGGTTTTTCAAAGTTTGCCGGGAATTTAATTTTTTTTTGTAAAAACAGATGCTCAGCTCTGCGACTGGAATGTAATGGCAACACGAGATTCACAAATTAGGACGAGCTTTGACCATCTGCTTCTGCAACTCAGACACACTTCCTCCTGCAACAACTACATGCAGATGCGAAAGTGTGTGTGTGCACACACTTGTGGCCCCTTACACACTTAATGAAATTAGCGATGCTGAATACCAGGGCTTCGTGTCTTTGCAGAGGCCATCGTTGCTTCAGTGGAAGTGGGCTCCCTTCAACAGATGGCTCAAGCAGCGGTTCAGACAGATCCATTTGTTCCCCTAAACAAAGTTGTCGCCATCAACCGCCGGACCGCTGACACCAGAGCCCCATTAGTGTAGTTTAGTGGACTGGGCGGGAGACTTAACGTGAACTGACGCAGCAAAACTAGTGAAAGGAACATCCATCTGTTCTTTCCCTCTACAGTGAACGCATCCATCTATCCTTTCATCCGTCTACCCTGCTTTCCATTATTTATGAGACATTAGCTCTGTATGTAATTAATTGATGCTGTTAATAGCAAATGCATCAAGTTAATGATTTTTAATTAAGGAGATGTTTTGGTGTTGCTGATTATGCCTACAGGGCGCATATCTGTTGCGGTTTATGTAAACTGTCAAGCCCTCTTTTGTCTCCATTTAATGAGCTAAGTCGTGGCTCAGCCTGCCATAGTGAAGGTGATACAGCACGAGGGTCTGTTAAATCTGACTGCAACAGTTTATGCATGTGTTGAAAACCATTAATTTTGTAAACATCTGAGAGGCCCTGTGATGTCTGATCGCTGTGGCATATGCCTGATTTTTTTATCCCCCTTTCAGCACGAACCTCTTGACCTTTCAGCATTAGAAAACCAAATAAATTTCTGCACACAAACACCATGATGACTATATTTCTTTTTCCTTGCATCACCAGAGATAATTTCTCATCCTTTTGCAACAGATCAAAGACTCCTGTCAAATACAATCACATCCAGAGAAGATCTTTTAAACCCTTCAAGTCTCATAGCATGAGTGCGTATGTAACAAGAGTGGACCTGCATCCCGAGCAGCATCGAAGCATCAGTCGGGCTGGTTTACATGAGATTAATGATTTCACATCTGCAGCTCTGTTTAACATAGAGTGCTGCTCTGTCCTGTTTTCCTAGGGCCTAACAGAGAAGCTGGATCATAGAGTAAGCTGTGTGCTTTTTATCTGTGTCTCTGTGCAGTAGCTCTCTGCCTGCTTGTGTTTTTTTCTTCCAGTGCAGCAGCAGTAGTAGCAGCCTATATGAGGACAGTTGGTGCATATCAATCGGGACACAGGGTGCTTTCTGATGAGGACCACGTCCGTGTAACTCTGGCTGTCTTCGATACATGCAGATGCATCACAGGGCCAAAGAGAGAGACTTGTGAGGCTGGTGTTGCCAGTTGCTTGTGTTGAGTGAAGAGCAGGGAGAATACTATAATTTTGAGATGATAATAGCACTGTCAGCATGTGTGGGAGTGTGCATTAGGGTGAGCTGGTGCAAAAGGCACCGTCTTGTTGGTAAATGATGGTCCTGCATGGCGGCGTGGTGGTTGCGGATGGGAATAGTCGGTCAGCAGTTTCCAGAATGTTCTGTGGTGTTGGTCTGTGGAAGAGGAAGCCTCGAGTCCCACCACACCCTCATGTTTGTCTGCAGGACTGTTTGTCTTTTCAGCATTTGAGGAGCATCAATGTTTAAGAGACTTTTTTTTCTTCTTAGCAAGCAAGGCCGCATTTTTCTTTGCTCTGCTTTAATGCTCAAATGTCTGATTCTTGAATTATGCACCAAGGCATCTAAAATAAAAGATTACTTCAGTCCTGGGAGAAGACCTGAGCCACAGACTTGCAGTAGAGGTGCAGACGTCATACATGCAGTCCACTATGTGACTCAGCCGTGTTGCCAGCATGGTGGCGACTGTTTGTGCCCAAAGTGGCGGCCTCAGTGGGAAACGTTTCCATTGCTTTTGTGTCTACGTGCGTCATTCAGAGCCCTGCATCATTTATGCTGCACCTCAAATGAGAGCCTTCTCGGGCTAAATAAAGGCTACTGAGTCTTATGTAACCGAGGTCCGAATGTGTGCACTAACAGTACACTGAGTAGAAAGAAGAGACACAACTTGTTCATGTTGTTCTGAAAATATCACAGGGGCGTCGCTCTGACAGGCGCCGTGGCTTCAATCAGATAAGGGCTGATTCAACTCTACCTCTCACAATTTCACAGGGAAAAACTGAATCTCTTTTCTCAGAAGTCTATCTGCTTGTACATCCTAACCAGAGCTCTATATAAAGTTCAGAGGGTAAAATAACACATTCTGAGGTAAAGTGCTTGTTTTTGGCTGCTTGCTTAACAAATCCTGAGCTGCTTGAACCTGTGATTAACTACAGAGCGCATTATGATGCTAAATGCTACTCTATTTTGCCTCCTTTTTGTTAGTTAGCATTTGTGTCAGTGTTGGTGCTGAGAAGCTAATGCTAAATGAGCAGCTAATTGGTCTTTGAACAGCAAATGTAGCTGCAGGATGCTGTTTTAATGTGTTAATTCTGTGAATGAGATAAATGAGGGGTAGTGGCCAGCAGAAACCTGACCAGATCACACAGACAACAATTACACCACTTAGCAAGACAAAAGGCCAGGAAGCAGAAGCTGAGGAGAAACAGGCAAGCTGTTATATCTGTGACATGATGGATACGATGACGCATTCAGACACTGAGCTGCAGGACAAACAAAACCATTTTTTCCTAGAAAGAGGGAAAAGGTGTTACATTCTTCACTTGTATTTTTCTTCCTGTAACATTTTGTCCCATTTCTATTTCCAAGCCTCCATCCAGTGATCAGCACCTCACTACAGCCTTTGGGATGCTTTACTTCTCCCATTATAAACATGTTTTTCTTATCAAACTCCCTTTAGTTTGGCTTGTAAGAAAATTTTAGTGGTCGTTTCATGTCGTTCATATAATGTCTTCCATTAAAACAGCTCTTTAAAACTTTGACATAATACAAAAATTGGATCAAATGACTGTGCAATGTTAAAGGGCTTGTTCACAGTGACACAGTGTCCATTAGTAGCTGTACACTGAACAGCAACTGATAAAAGAGACAAATATTTCCTTTAAGAGTCGGTGGAGACCAAAACAGAGCTAAAAGGGGGTTGAATATTGTACGTACATTCACCTGGTGGTCAGTAAGACCAAATTCACGTTAAAATGTTGCTCCATGTCCGGTGGAGGTCTAACTAAACATGCCACAGTCTGATCTTTGAGGATTTCCCTAAATAACCTGCTCCTGCATCCTACAAAAACCCGATTTTAAAATGAAATTTTGGTACAGTGCCTGCTGGAGGCGACACAAGACATGACAAGACAATGAAAACAAAAAGTTTCTTTTTGATTTTTGTTATGGTCCAACCTATTTTGAGCTGTGCCTCCCAACGCTGTTTAACAAGAAAGACACCATCGAAAGACCATTTCCCTGTGACTTTTAACTCCCACTCTAATCCTGTATCTCAGTGTTGACACACTTTGTCTTAAGGCTTTGTTTCATCTTTCTCTTCTTCTGCTTAGTTTACAGTATTTTTTACATAACCTTGCATGCACTTGAATCGCAACGCCTGTCCCACTGCAATAACAGTGGTTAAGACAGGAAAACAAACACTCTCCCCCGCCTGCCTTTCAGTCGCAGGATCAAAGATGGCTCAAGAGGACGTGGATGGGAGCGGCAATGACAAAACCATGTACAGAACGACAGAACTAACAGCTCTGCCCTGTCACCGCCTGGCACTGCCTCACAAGAAGAATCCAGCTCTGAGAACTCCAAGAGGTCCTGGAAAACTCAGTCTACCAAAAAAAAAAAAAAAAAAAGAAAAAACACCTTGATAACCTCTCAACTCTTGGAATAGGCTGCTGTCACCTGGCTGGTAATTACCTGCCAATCAGGGCAGTAGATGGACCTGCAACTAAAAAGGGGTGGCAGTCAAAGATCAGCCCCAGTCACAGGGATAGAGAGAGAGAGAAGAAAATATATGAGGAAGAGATCGAGGGTGGGCGATCGAAGGTACATGGAAAAAGCTGAGACGGAGAGGCTCATAATGAGGCCTGTGAAACAGACACAGCTGTCAGAGCAGCAGAGGGAGACGGAGACTGTCGGACGGGAAACACACACCCTCGTTCCTCATCTGTGGATGCCAATTTGGGGGGCTTTTATCTGGGGATGCCATTGTGCTCGATTTTAGGACTCTGATACTGTACGCCTGCTATTGTACAAGACAAACTGCAAGGGATACAGCAGAACTCGCTGCTGTCGAGCAGATGATTAGAAAGGAGAAGAGAATTTGAAAACAAAGACCAAAAACTGGGCTGTGTGTTGAAATAATGTTTTGTTTTGTTTTTTTCAGTAGGTGAAGATTATTTTTGGAAATATTAGAGGATATCATGAATGGTCACTGATGGCTAAGTGATTACATTATGTTTAGTTTTTACTGTGTTTTTAGAAAAAGAGAGAAAAGTTGATGTGAAGCAGCAGCACATTCTCTTCTCTGGTTGGATTCATTATTTAGGCTCAACCATCAATATTGTATCGCTCATAGTTCCTGGAGTGTTGATCCCTACTGCACATCTGCTCTGACTTTCTGGCTCTGCCATTGAGTTTGAATTGACTTGTGTTGAAAACTGAGACTATAAAATGAGGTTTTTATGGCTGCATGCCGTGAATTTCAATGTCAGTACTTTCGTCAAAGATAAATACTGTATATAATGTCAAATAAGAAATACAAACAGAGCTTTTGTTCTCAAAATACTGATTGGTAGATTGTACTTTTCCTGAACAAGTCAAACAAAACAGGTAGAGCCGCTTGTCTCCAATTTCACAGACGTCTCATAAAATAAGTAATGTTGTCCTCCTCCTCCTGTCCTCAGTGACATAGGCCAAGCGCCCATGTGTCACCTTAAAGACCCACTGACTTAACTGCATGTCTGATTACCAGACGTTCAGACCAGAAGCACAAAAACACTGTGTTAAAATAAATGCTAAGGGCTTTGTTGCTTAAGGTACTAGCGAGACTATGTTGTAAGGCTGTCTTCAGAATCAGAATTCTTTTATTTATCCCAGAGGGGAAATTCTTTAAAATCCATCATTCTTTAATGGGTCGGTATTCTTAAAAAAAAATTGCAATGAATCACTGAATAGCATCTAAAACCTCCTCCGTTGACAACTTTTTAATTTTGTTAATTTGATGTGCTGCACCCAACAATATTTGTAAGTTTTTTAAAACCAAGAAAATGAAAAGCACAGCACACACTGGCTATGTGTGTGTGGAGGTGAGAAAGAAGGCAGGGTTTGAAGCTTTGTCGTATGCTTTCCGCTTTATATATGTACTGCAGAGGAAGAGAAACTCTTGAAAGACCCACACTGTGCATTGTGATTCCCCTTTTTTCAGTCAACATGTCTCACCTCTCCTTCACCTCCCTTATGATGGCACTCGATTCAACCTTTCTGTGAGTGTGGGTCAGCCATAAACACTAAAGCCATGTGTGTTAGGATAACATGTAGCTTGTTTCAGGCATTGCTGAAAGCTCTCTTGGCACCCTGGTTATGCCAACACAGTGGTCTCATTAAAGTGAATGAGGGGCCTTTTGTTTTTTCGTGTAGTCCATGAGGGTTGTCCCATGATGAATTCGACAAGTGTTTGAGGGCTCTCTGATCAACTTTGGAGCGCTGTTGTAATGATTAAAATGATCCTGTGTTTTGGTATACAAAGGCATGAATTATGTGCTGTGTGGCTTAAGCAAACGCTGTTCCATCCCCACACATCATTGGGGTCCTTAAAACCTACCTTCACTTAGACACTTTGCCATTTCTGGATGTGATGTCATTTGAAGTTCTGTAAGAGTTCAGTGCTTCGGGCTTAGTGTGGACGCTGGAACTGGGCCACACTTTGATAAGAAGAAAATGGAGTAGCATTTTATCGTCTGACCTCTTATTTTGGCAGAAAGAGCAGCTTCCTGTTTGCTGTCTTAAAGAAGGACAGACAGGGAGCAGGTGGACAGACTGAGGATCAGTGACCTGTGACGGGCTGTGGATACACCTGCTGAAGCTGCAGGCAAAACAGACTGAGAGGTTTAGTCGTATCACACGGATGAATCTGAGCCCAAAAAAGCAGACATGAAATGAGAGAAAAAGGGCAGCTGGAACAGGAAGGCTGGAAGCATAAGAATTTTATTTCGGTGCTGCAAATGAATAATTTCATGCCAGTGTTACAATTGCCAAAGGCAATAACACTCTGGAGAGAATTAGCAACTGGGAGGTTCATTTCACCTCCCAGTTAATCACTCATCACTTCAGAATCCTTCACGCTCGTGGACGCTATTTTAATCAAATAACACATAAAAACAAGTGTCAGTAATGTTTTCAAATTTCATCACATCTCCGCCAGGGTGGTAAGTGGCCATGTTTAATTCATCGTTTTCTCTAAATGATGTGGAGAACAGCGCTCGATATTGTTCTGGACAACGGCCGGCTACTCCAAATGATGAAAAACCCGCTAATTGTCATTTCCTTTGTTTTAAATTCATGATCCCTAGTCAAAGCCCCATGCTTGTGAGGGATGACCACGCTTCATTTCAAGGCATGCAGACTGTTTAGCACCATCTCACTCACCATCCCTCTGTCCTCTGCTTTGTTATTGTCTATCTCATTATGACCACTGTTCCTCCTCCCTTGTTCTGCTTGGCTTGCTGGCTGACAAGCTGAGCGTAATGGAGATGGGTAGGAAAGGCTCCCAGCATTGCCCTCGAGCACAGAGATATGAGAAAACTGAATAGCAGTGAGAATTATGGTAATGGGTTCATTTGGACTTATGATAGTTTGAATTAGCTATTTCTGTGTGATCTTTTTTTTCCCACATCCTCTCCAGAAGAACGCCAACAAGTTATTGAAGATTAAAAATGGGGTTGTCAAGGAAATCACCAACAGACAAGCGGCAATGTCTCGCCGTGATCTGGAAGATGTACAGCAGAACATTATGAATCCATTTCGCCTGCTTTCAGGAGATGTCTCTTTGTTTTTTTACTACGAATATTAAGAAAAAGCAAAAGAAAGTCCAGTAAGCTAACGGGCACCGAAGCATGAAATAATATTTTAACTGTATATCGAAGCTGAGTGCACAGTAATAGGCTTTGCCATTGAGTTTATGTAAGGATCTTACTCACAGAAGAGGACCCTGTGAGTATTGATCAGTGGGACAGATTCACTCGCAGCCTTCTCTTAAGATGGACCGGTCTCTCTCTCTCTCTCTCTCTCCGTCTCTCTGTCTCTCTCTCTCTCTCTCTCTCTCTGTCCCTCTCTCTCCGTCTCTCTCTCTCTCTCTCTCTGTCTCTCTGTCTCTCTCTCTCCGTCTCTCTCTCTCTCTCTCTCTGTCTCTCTCTCTCTCTATAGGCCTTTAATATTTTGGCAGACTTCTTATATTAACTCTCCACATCCCTCTTCCAGGAAAAATTGTCCTCAGCCTCTTTCACTCTACACCCACACACACATACACATGTACACACACACACACACACATAGAGTGAAACTTTGCCTCCACTTCTTCCTGTTTCTCCCCGGCCTCTCTTGTTTTCCCTCCCTCACTGCCCAGGGGTGCTCATTTTTCAACAAGCTATAGTTTGCTTCGACCAGCTTGTGCATCTCACACACACACACACACACACACACACCAATAAATAATTAAATAAATAAATCAAACCACACATACGCACACGTGCAGCTGCTCGAGGTTGTTTGCACTATAGATTTGCAAAGGAAAAACATCAGCGGCGGATACCTGGAGGTAATCACTGGGAAATTAATTTGAGCAGATATGTGCGAGTGGCGATTGATTGTGTGCCTCCTGCGCTGCTGTGATGCCCTCAGTAAGGCGGCGGGCCTTCATCTGAAGCACTTTTACAATAACAGACATCCACTTGCACATACAGTATATATATATATACCTCAAAGCTACAGCAGCAAGATGAGACGTATGGGGAATACTAACAGTGCCTCACTGGGGCTCGAGGTGAGAATAAAAGCATGCAAGCTGACATACTCCTCTCATTACATCAGGGATTGCAGATCTCATGTTTCATGTATCTTGATGGGTTAAAAAAAAGTAAGCCAGTAGAAAAGGTGGGAACCGTGCTAGGCGTACTAATGGATAATTTAGCACATATTGTGGATTTGCATCTTTCTCCTCTTTGTGGAAATGAATTGCTCTGAATTAACATTATCAGCTGTATTTGTAGATCTTTGATTAATGATGCTCCTCCCTGGTCGTCTGCTCCCTAATGCAGTATGTATACATTGTTTTTCCTTCGTATCCTCTGTGAGTCTGAATGGACTGCAGCTGATCACACATGCAGCGCAATGACAAATAACTGCGTTTGCGCATCCAATTTGCATTAAATCAAGCTTTAATGTCACTTCATTTCAAGCTTGATGAAAAAAAAAGAAAACAGAATAAAAGCCCCTTGTGAAGATCTGTTTCCACACTGGTTGTTGTGTTAAAACTCAAACAACTGTGTCTTCTCTTTGTTCTGAGCGACGAGGCCAACGCTGAATCCGAGTCAAGCTGGAGCGCTTTAGCTGAGCTTGGCTGAACCTCGTTATAACTTTTCAATTACAGGATGATTGAAGTCTGGGATGAGTGCAGAATCAGAAACTCTCCAACCATTCGCGGCCTTTTTAATCATTCCCTTTGGTTCAAGGGGAAACTATGAATGAGAGAGCCTAATGAATGGCCCCTGTTAACTGTGGTGCCAACTGAACATGGGCTGCTGTGTTGTGTTTTTGTTGGAGAAGTTGTTTTTGATAAATTGAAATTGTAATCATTGGAAAACAACAGAAGATGGAGCGTGTAGAGCACACTGTAAATGCCCAAATTTGTGATAAAACACATTTGGGGGATGCAAGCAGCAGCTGCCTCTTTCTGTTCTCTTGATGCTCTCAGAATAGTCTGAACGGAGGGTTGGACCTCAGGCACAGGGCTGGGGGGCTGGCCAGAGGTGGCACAAGGTCCCCTCTGGAACCTTTTGCCCACTAAAGTTAGAAGGTGAGAGATAGTTGGCTTGATGGAAAGTCAGTCCATCAACCACAAAGAGATGCAAAATAACCACAAAGTGTTGAAAATTCTCCCCAAAATATCGCAAACTCACCCCACAAAATGACCCAAAAGAGGCACAAACGACAACGAGACACAAAACAACCAGAAACCAATGCAAAAAGGCACAAATTTACCACACAGAGATGCAAAACAAACGCAAAAACGACCAGAAGAAGACGCACTGCTTGGTGTCGCGGCTCTGTGTAGGAGAAATGAAGGGTTTTGCATGTCTGTGTCATGTCTGTCTGGCTGTAGACTATTCGAAGTTACGAAAAGCTGCTGTTTATTGACATTATTTCATATTAGAATATTCGAAGTTGATTGATACACTTTCACTTACTGCACTGAATAAATGTTGTAACTATTAATAATATATAGCATATTATTAGCAGGGATCAGGGCTTTAAAAGTTTCTCAGCCCGTCTCTGCAGAGTTCAGTCTCAACAGACAAATGAGTTAGGTTTGTGCGCACTTTGAGAAACAGCAAAAACAGCAGAAAACCAGGACAGCGTTCGTCTGTGATACGATACAGTATGTTTGGTGATGTCAACTCATCTCATCCGCTGGCAGATCATCTCATCCCACTCACTGTCTCACTGAGTGACATCCCTCTATTCTGTTTCCTGTCGCTTTGGTAGCAGCAGGCCACATGGGGAAATCTAACGCGCCTTAAAGCTGAATGTTTTGCTGTTACACGTGGGTGTTTTTCTTTTCTTTCACACAAACTTCCTCCTCTGCTTTTCTGCAAGCCTTCCCTCATCTGAAGAAGTCATCCTCTGGTGCAGTTGGTGTAAGAGCCCAGCTCAGACAACACAAGCCTGCCAACAGTCTGCCGCAGATTCCTCCAATCCTTCTTCACAGTCGTCTTATCCCAGGCCTCATTATCCCAAGGCTCTGGCAGTCATCAGCTGCACAGCAAACGTCCACAGAACCCGCTCCGAACGGGCCCAGAGCATCTTCATTATGTTTCCAGAAAACTCATCGCGTACGTTGCGGCCCCACTAGGAAGGCCCTTATGCATTCCTTATTTCACCGGGATTTGAAGCAGTCTTCCCTTAGAGAAAAGTGAGAAAAGAGTCTATTTCTGTAAAAGATCTGATATGCATTCATTTGCTCATTTGCTGTTTCTATGGTGAAACCAGCCTCTTTTCTTCCAGGATCTCTCTCTCTCTCTCTCTTTTACTTCTTTCTTTCTCACTCTCATTTAAAAACCTTAATCTTCACATTTCATATTTTGGGGCTTTGATCAGTTTTGTGTGGCGCACATCATCATGCAAGTGGTTTCATACAGCCGGGGGCTACCATCATTATTATCAATCAAAATACAGTCTGAGGCGTTGCAGCACGCCAACGTCCAGCCACAGTTCGCTTAATTATACATCACAAACAAAAGTCCTGCAGGCTTCAAAAGGTGTGAGCCAGTGTTTCTGGTGGTGCATTGTACAGTCTTTGGAGGTGGACTCGAGCGCTCAGGTGTCTCCTTGACAGTATTTAAGGGCATTCAACTTAAAAAATGTAAATCCCAAACCTTTATATTCCGCTCTCTCAGACAGCTACAGTCCGCTTTCTGTTGTGACACGTCATGCCTGCCTGCGCTTTCCTTCTTTCTCTCTTTTCATATGCCCCTTTGAAGTCGGGCTTTCTCGACAGTCTGAGCTCTCCTACACTTGTCATTAGGAGCAGCAATACCCTCCCCCGCCTTGTATGTCCCCTACATGTCTTATCTCACCCAAGAGGTTTAAAGCTTCACCCAACGACTGGCTGATCAACTCCCTGTGGGGGAGAGAGAAGTGAGATTTTGATACAAGCCTTTAGTGTCACTGTGGAGGAATGAAAGCAGCATAGTCTTTTTCATCATTAGTGCCTAATTACATATCCTGCTTATAGAGTAAGAGTGGCTCCTTTGATGTAACACTAATTAATTGAGATTTAAAAAAAAAAAAAAAAGAAAGATAGAAAATACATTTCTTCAGTCACTTTGGAGGATTAGGAGAAGAACCAGAGTTTTTATGGTTGTGATTATCTGCTCTCTAAAATAGCATTTTGGCAATTAAGGTGATTAGACAAAATGAGAACAATGAGAATCGATAATGATTACACAACGTTTCAGGGTAAATCACTTGTCTTTATGAGACTGCCAGAGAAACACATCACAACCTGCAGACCGGAATAACACAGCAGAGCCCAGAAGAGCACCGACTTCAGGTCTTAGTGGGGTCAGGAGAGGGTCGACACAATTTATTGTCCTGCTCATGCGCTTCTGTCGCCTTTAGTTGACCTTCTCCCCCGAGATCACAATGTCGTCATAATGAGCTGTTAAATTGGACATGAAGGTTCAATCATGACCTTGATGAAACAGTCTTGGCTCAAGGTAGCGTTAGCTCACTTATTTTCACAGCTTTCAACTGCATCTCACACTCTTTTTTGACCAGTGGAGTTCGCTCACTCATCATCATTAGGTAGTACGAAATTTCAGTCTCGGGATAAGACTTGGTCCTGTATAGGGGGACCCCTCTTGTGCATTTGAGTTATTGTTTTCCATGGCCTCCTTTACTTCTGTTATGCGGTCTCTCGTACACATTAATGTCAGTAAGGAGACTCAAACTTGGCTGACAGGATTTCCTCAAAATGCAGCGATGCAGGGCTTATTAACCGCTACTGAAATGCATCGACTGCATCTGTTCAAAAAGGCATCGGATGTGGAGGACCTCCCTGATCTTTCTCTGGGCCTCAGTTGACTCATGGTCAATGGTTTTGACCCTTTTCCAGTTGATGTTTGGACTGGTTCGGTTCTGGTGTTCACAGAACACTCCACTCTTCCTCTCAGAGGGGTCCTCTCTTTTGAGCATACCGTAACAGCAGAGATCTTAACTTGTTAAATAGTTTGCTGAATCTCGTCACTTGATGACCAGTTAGATGCTCTGGCAGTGCAGTCACATGAGACAGTCCCACTTGGGTGTTGGTCAGCAGTAATTCTAGCAGTTCTCTTCCTGATCTTATGTCAGGGTGGGATTCTCACTCCATACGTGTTTTAGTGGGACTTAAGTAAGGCAACCTTTGTTTATGCTAAGCTAAGCTAATCTGTGTCAAGCTATAGGGGATTGTTTGTCAAATAAGTTGTTACTGTGCCATTTGGATCCCCAAAGCACCTTCAGATTCCTTTGAATTTAGTTTGCTGTTATCCAGTCCCATTAAAAAACAAACAAACACATCCTTTATGAGCTATTTTAGGGCTTCAGCTCATTCAAAATGCAACCACTCACATCTTAGTACCAAAAAACGAAATCATATCCCTCCGATTCTCACATCCATCTCCATTTGCCACCTGTTAATTGCAGAATCGACTTTAAGATCCTGTTACCTGTTATCCTGTTGTGAAGTTCTTGATGGTCTAGTCCAGGTTATTTATCTGACCCTCTTCCAGTCTGTCCACCTAACAGATTTCCCAGGTGACCAGACACGTCAAGATCAAATTCCCAGAGCTCGTCCTTAATCTGTCGATTGAACATTGAGTGCTGATGCACCCGAAGCCCTCCGTGATCCTGAGGATCATGCAAGGTTTGTGTGAATATATGTGTGTCTCTGTGTGTCTCAGTTTTAACCTTTTTTTTTTTTTTTTAATTGTTTTGTCACCCTGTAAAGCACTTTGAATTGTTTTTGTGTGCACTGATGCTCTAATTAACTTGAATATGAGTGCTAAACTAATTGAATGTTGCTGTGACCTCTAAAGGGATAATAATCACGCTCTTACACTGCAACACTTGACAGGATCCATACGCAGATTTGTATTGGTCCCGAGCTGGATGGAAGCATTTCCTCCTGGGGAAAACTGTGATCGTGATGAAAGGGTAACAATACACAGCCTTGGGAATCATTGCTGCGCAATATTTTGCAGATGGTGAGTATAATTAGTTTCCTGGTATTAAAGGCACTTCCAGTACTTGGTCCACTGCATCCTTCCTCTCTCTCTCTGGGTAATATTTAACCTCGATAATGTAAAGCATTTTATGTCTATTATTTCACTGACATGCTAAAATGTTTTTTTTTTTTAGTCACGCTCCATCTAAGGTAGAATTGTGACAATTATCTGTTTACTACTTAAAAATTCCAGTTATTAAAACTGTCATTTTCATAGTTTTGGCCTTTTATATTTGTCAATAATAACTACTTTGCTCTCAACAACTTTGTTCTCACAAGTGCCGAGATCTGTGAAGGTGGTGGGACGCGACCACAAACATTTAGAATCCAATGCATGACGTAGATTTAAAAAAAAAGATGCCAGTGCTCTGAACCATCTCTGTGTGAGTGTTGGGGATCTGATTTAAGTTATAAAGTCGGCTGTGATCTCACCGTACGAAGTTTTAGCTCATTAGTGCGTAGAAGGTCAGTTAGGTCCATCCTGGTGCTGTGTGGGAAGATTTAAATAATTAATGAAAGTATCCATGCTGTACCAGCTGTGCGTAAAATGGTGAGAGTAAGTGCAACTCTGCCAACAAGCTGGACTGACCCGCATTAATATATACATATATATATATGTATATATATATATATATATAAGACTAGAAGCATGACAGGCTGCCAGTCAATGTGAATGGCACTTTGCAAAAATAACATCCTGGCAGAGCTGCTGTGGTTCAAGATTTCAAAGTCATTGAGAGGCGCAACATAGCTAAGTGGAGCAAATTTCAGGTGCAGAAAATAATACATAGACATATTCATACATGCTCTGCTAGACGAGACTGTTGATTACTGTCATAACCCCAGATTCTATGAGTATAAGTTGGGTGGTCTGACAGATGGACTGACTCCATTCAACTGAATGACAAGGCTGCAGTTTTTCACTCAGGGCTCAGATTGGTCTGAATGTGCCTTTACTTTTGTCACTTGTTTTTACTCAAATTCTATTTTCTAGTGCAGTTATGGCTTAAACTATGAAAATAAGAGTGTGAACTGGTAACAGCTTTTCCAGGGTTAAAAGATTCCTGCACAAAACACACACAATTCGTGAATTATGTAGGGGGTCAGGGCCTTAGCGATTCAAGTAGTCTTTGTATCATGGCTCAGCTGAGTCCTAATCGTGCTCCAGAAGGGTCTGTCATGCCCGAGCTCTGCCTTCGGCACTCTCCTGCTCAGGAGCTGTCAGTGTCTTCCTGCCAAGCCACAGCGGGCGAAGACGCAGGAAACCAGCAGCAACCTCCACCTCCACACACACACACACACACAAACAGGAGCACACAACTGCTTAAAAATGAAAAGAGAGAAAATACAACTGCATTTTCTTGACACTGACTCTGTTACATCCCAGACATGTTCCATATTCATGCAAACATAATAGATCTCTGTCACCCTCTGTCCCCTGTTGCAGAAAATTGACCGCATAATTAGCACTTGAGGACGACACCACAGGTGAATCTGCTTACTCATCTTCTCTGCAGATAAATGAGAGCACACACCGTCGCACACCTTGTGCTCATCAGTTACCCAAGTGAGACAGGTGGTGCTGGGTAGTCGGCGTGTATGCCCTCTCCATAGCAGTATGTGCTGGCATCCTCCCCTGCCATACTTTTGCCGCCTACGCACACGAGCGTTGCAGATGGGCTCTGTTGTAGCGTGAAACGCAAATGCTCCTTTGCAGTCCTCCGTGATAGTGAAACAGAGTTTTTACATTCCTACCTCTCGAGTTTGACAATCTCAAGGTCACAGCACCGAGAGAAGTCACTCATACAGCAAAATATTTTGTCCTATTGCTGAAACTATTAGTCAATTAGTCTACCAGTGGAAGAACAGAAAATTACTGGATAAGCTCTTTCATTGTTTTCGCTTGTTCCAGTTTCTCAAATTTATGTTATATCAAATCGAGCAGGTTTTAGACTGTTGTTTGAACAAAACACAGGAAAATTTTTTACTCTTTTTAAAAGTTTTATAAGTGAAACAATTAGTCAAGAAAATTATCAATAGACTTAGCAGTAATAGTTACAGCTCCACACCACAAAATAAGCTAGTTAAAGACTCCACCCTGGGTTTTAGGGAAATCTGTGATGGGAACTGGTAAATTAATGGACAGATGAATCGATAATAAAAATGGCCATTAGTTGCCATCATACCTTAAAAGGTTTGGCTCACCAAAATTGCAATAAACACGTTTTCTCACTCACTGTTGGTTTAACTTGAATAACAAACTGAACCAATGAGACCAAAACTATCAGCACGGCTAGAAATTACAAGAGGAAATGTTTTTCTTCCCTGAGCCTTTAAACTTAAGCCCCTACAAACTGTGCGATAACGACGGCCTTGCAGGTTCAGCGCATCTTGCACAGTGTCGTGTCACACTGTGCAAGACAATGAAATCTTGCTCGCAATCTGTCTCACTGCACAACATAACGAATGCCAGAATTACAATCGAAACAGAGAAAAACATGCACGCAAGGACACTAATGTTATTAACTCATCCATCTGTGATGCTGCCATAGTACGAGCACATTTTGACTTTTGCTTTGTCAGTCGTTGTACTGTATGTCACTTCACGCTGTATTCCAACAGTCTGCAGAGGTGAGTCGTAGCAGCAGTCACACTGTGTGAATTTTGGTCCTGACACTTTAGATTGAGGCTGTCTTTGATCACAAATGATCTAACTTGGATGTGTGTGGCTCTTATATCTCACAGGGTGGTGTAGGATCTCTGTTTTATAGTGACATCCAGAGGTTTTACCACCTTTTCTCCCACAGTTGTCAACAGGGAGCCCAAAATTACAGTGTGAGGAGAGACGGTAGGTCGTCCAGGTCACAGGATAGTTGTGGTAGAAGTACTCGTTTGTTCACATTGAATCCCTGACATCCTCTTTCCTCAGGTGGTTTCACACCGCACTTCGCCTCCGACCTCAAGACTCGCACGTGATCTCAATGGCTCTCGGGTGGCGTAACGTGAAGGACATATTCACTGACTGAGTGAGTGATCAAAAAACATCTCAAGAATTCACCAGCGAATCCATTTGCCTTTGATTTATTATTGCTAAATGCTCTTGGCACGTTCATTTTGGATCAAAAGGAAATTTTTAGGTGTCATTATGTCAAATTATTTTATACATTTCTCTATAATTAAACCTGAGAGGGTGGGTAATTTATTGACAAAATCTTGACTGTAAAGTGTACACATCTTGCGTTGGGAGGGCTGTGGGATTGTCAGTGATATGAATGAATGACCCCTGCAGTTTTACCCCCTGCTGTCAGGTTCTTGATGCTGAAGAAGAGGCAGTCAGGCATGAATCCCATCTGGACAATCAAAGAGATTGGACTAATCTGATCTGCCTCGTATTCACCTGGGTGTGATTAACCGTGCCTGATTTAGGAGAGAGGGGAGAAAGAAAAGATGAATGAATATTTCTGCTTCTAGCGCTCTCACACATGACTATTGTACTCAAAAATGGCTCTGACACATCTCATTATGAAACACAAGATGTGATTTGGTACACTGCTGAGCTGTGATCAAATGCGGGAATTCATTCAGATTGCCAGTTTTGCCAGTGACAAACCTGGCATTTCAATGCGGTTTTCAAGAACTGCAGCTTTTCGGATATGAGACGAGTCTAAAGGAGAAAAAGGTCAGACTTGTCAAATTCACACAAACACGCACTTTCAGCCACGAGGGACGAGTCGAGTGAACGCGCTGACCTCACGGCCACAAATGCGTGTGCTCCCTCAGAGGGTAACCGTCAAGATTAATGACCGACATCAACATCCGCTCCCTGAAGGAAACAAAGGCATTTTAGAGCTACCTGTATGGGTGTGCATGGATCAGTGGTGAGCTACAGTACAGTAACTCCATTCAGCATCATTCATTGACAGCAGGTTATGGTGATTAAGTGCTCCTTTATCAGTTCGAGGGCTACAACAAAGGTACAAAATAGGATTAAGCGGAGACGTGGAGACGCTACCACTGCTAATGCTACGGCCCTTTGAGAATCTGCTGGCAATGAGAAGAGCCGAGATGCTGCAGGGCAGGATTACTGAACAAAGAGATGGAGGGATATGGAATGAGGTGTGGGAGCCTCCCTCCACTACTTTCATCTTGACATCCAAACCTCTTAAGTGCTTCCCGTATCATCAAATTCTACTCGTTGAGGCAGCCTCGTTCGTTTTTTTCCATCTCTCACGACCGTGGCGTGTTGTCTGTTGTCGGATGAGTTAGTGCTGAGAGGCAACAGCAGCGGACGTGGTTGGTTCAAGCGGTGAGAGGGACAGTCATTCATCAAGAGGAAGTGAAGTGCAGTAGAGGCATTAAGTGTTAGGTAGATAAATGGCTAATAACCTCAAGGAATGAGTTGATTCATCACTTCCTAAAATGAAGTTCATTAAAGGACTATCAGTGGAGATACATCAGTGTCTCCTACTCCAGATGTTTGTTGCAGTGGACGTTAAGCTTTTCCTCCAAGAAAAATGTAAAAAAATTAAAAAAAATATTGTAGCTAACCTTTCTCTGCCATTTTTTCTTGCAGTGCAAAGTAAGAACTGTGCTTCATTACAATTTTGAGGTATTTGTACTTTTCCTGAGTATGTCATTTTTAAGATACTTTATATTTCTAGTCCACTACATTTTAGAGATGAATATTTACACTTTACTTCACTACATTTACCTGACAGCTTTCGTTATTTTTCAAATCATCGATTTAACTTTTCAGATTTACAAAAACAAAAAAAACAAGGTTACTCACATAACCTTGGTTCTCTGATACATACCTCACTATGGCATACAATTTGTGTATTTCCACTCTAAGCTTCTCAAATGGTTTCATAACTGCTCAAGGACCAAAAACTTAAAAAAAAAATAAAAATCTGATATTTCACTAAAAAAAATTAGATTAAAGAAATTGTCAAAAGTCATTAATCATCTTGTGACCCCTCAGATTTACATCAAAATCTTTTTCTTTCTTTGAAAAGACCCTGACACATAAGATGGGAATCACTTAACTAAACCACATAACTATACAATAATTAAAAGTCTAGTGCCTAAGATTTAAGAGGCTCTCTGAAGTTGAGCATAACATTCATATTATATGTTGTATTTTATAATGAGACTTTTATATCTGGAGAGGGTCAGTCTACCATCTTACTATGTTGCTCTACAGTGGGCCAGAAAGGACAAACCAAACGCTGGCTCCACAGAGGGTCACCATAGTTACTGTACATGCTTGAAAAGCAACCTCACCACTAGATGCCACCTTTAAAATGACAAGCTGCAGTTAGTTGATGGATCGATCACTTTGTCTATGAAATGTCAAAAAAAAAAAAAAAAAGTGACTTAGCTGAAAATGTTAGGCTTTGTATGACCAACAGTCTTTTACATTCACAGTGATATAATACAGAGACGAGCAACAAATCCTCACACCGGAGAAGCTTGAGTCAGAGAGTAACTGCTTGAACGATCAATCTTCTCAATCACTCAACGTTCTGTCAGTACACCAATCGTTTTAGCCCTAAAACATAGATGTGTTGTGAGTGTCGATGTAAGAAACCGGAAACACATTTACAAACAAACATTCTTTTTCAAAAATGAAGAAAAAATAAAGATTACTACCTGAGCAGAGCTGCTGCTGCTTGCACAATGCAAGAGTGGAGCCTGAGAACAAACGGGCGCTAAGAGTAACCTTTGCCAACCAAAGTGGAAACTTCCCCACGCGTCCATTCATGTGAGGATGTACGGCCCTCAGTGCTTCCTCACAATACCATTTATACTGCGAGTACTGCGCACTGAGCTCCGAGGCCCGGCCCGAGACGAGCTATCACTAGGCAACAGGCAGGAGGGAATCCGCAGCACAGCACAGGCTGTGTTACTGCTGCTGCGGCGAGCTGTGTGGGCTCATGACAGATAACGGTTTGGATATAATTGACACACTGATGGAGGAAACCCCACCCCACAGAGGGTCAAATTCAAATTGTTGACCTTCGTATACCCTGAGAACAGCATGGAGGTAATATGTTCTTCTGTTCTGGCCTCAGTGAGGCTAAAATCACCTAAATTATCTTAAAAGCTTCAAAGACAAAAATTGCATTAATGACTAAATTGGAAAAATACCCCTTATTATGTTTTCACGGGGTAGGTTAATCTCTTTAAATAAATTACATTCATTGGGATTAGAAGTAGAAGGAGCGGGTCATCAGAAAGTATTTGGTATTTCTTCTTGAAAACTTGGAACTTTCTTTCTGGCCAAAACACGTCAGAATTAGTTAACTGGTGTTTTTACCAGATGAATGAAGGTTTTGTGTTACTGAGCTCATAATTTCAGCGTTAGTGTGGGTATTTTGCTATGTATGCGACCACTCTTCCTACCGTGCCTTTGGGTGCATTGGATTTGAAGGTAAGAAACTGAAGGTGTGTTAGGCTACGGAAGAACCCATCCGATCAGCCGCCTTGTTGTTCCAGCCCTGGTCAGCATAACTAATAAAATGGCAACCTGGGGCCACAGTATTGAGATATATTTTTTTTTTCCTGTTTATGTTGTAATGTTGTTCTCCCAGTTCACATCCTGCCAAGTACCATACAGACCGTTTAAATAAACTGGAGCGGACAAACAGGACTGAAAACACGACCTCCCTGGGAGATAAAAGCTCATCTATAAAAGGTAAAACCGCTTCCTCCTCAAATCAGGAAAACTGAATATGAGGGTCTATTCTTAAATAGGTTAGGGATACATTTTGGCCTACAAAACCTGTGATAAATGTTAAAAGTATTCCCTCTTGGATGTAATTAACCAAATAATTTGCTTTATTGAACATATAAGATGCCTTCACACAGGTAACAAAAACAGACAACTGATATGCTTGAAATGAAAAAAGAAAAACCCACATTTTATTGCACTTAAGTTATAAGAAAATAAAATTCTAAGTGAATCAAACAAATACACAATCCCTTTAAGGTTTTTTTTTTTCTGTCTGTTTTCTTTTTTGCCAGGCAGTTTACATGAACTGAAAAAATAAAACACCTGCAACAAATCTGATTTCTCAAACCAGATCATAAATTAAAACAGAGGGAGAAAACAACGAGAGGAGATAGAGCGAGATTGTTTTCTTTTTAATATACAGTGTTATACCACTTTCACAGTTCAGCTTGAGTTGTGACTCTTGGAGATTGAGACGATTTTCGTTTGGCTACAATGTTTCTGTTCACGTTTGTTGCCTTTGTGTTTTTACTTCTCCCACAAAACAATCCACAAGTCTGTGACCGCTGCAGAGCGGCCGCCTCGCCGACTTCGACTGCAACGCATGTAACACTAAGACTCCTGTCAGTTGATGCTTGTGATGGTCTCCTCTGTTGCTTCAGACATCTTTGAATGGAATAACAATCACACACGGGTACGGACAAGTTCTTTCATTCACGTGTTAAAAACGATACATCTGCTAGGTTTTTTTTTCTTTTTTCTTTGCCAGTCCACACAGCATTTGTACATTTCCCCAAAGAACAGGCTGAAAGAGCTTTGTCCCAAGGAATGTGTTTACAGGTTGCCCATTAACACGCCAACACACACACTCATGCACACACACACACACGCACACTCACGCACGCCAACAGTGTACATCCCCTTGTTTCCTCTCTGCAGGCGATCCCGTCAGTATCTGTCGGACACGCTCCCTCCTCTCAGCCTCGTAGAGGCACGTTTGGCTCAAGTTTCAGTGGCAAAAACAAAGAAAATAAAGCAAAAATGATGGATGTTATCTTTTGTCATTTGTCATTCTTTAAGTCCAAACATACAGAGTTCAATTTGGAATTTTGCCTGGGACTAAAACGTCGCAGCAAGTAAAAGTTCCCTCTCTCTCTCTCTCTTTTTTTTTTCCTTTCATCTAGCAGCATAAATACAGTTTGGCCACTGGGGGAAAAACAGTAGAGGGTGGGGAAGGGGCCTGGGGGTTCAGGGGCATTAATCCACAGCGCTTAGAGCAAAGAACCTTTACTTCCTCTCGTCACAGCACCAGCATTGAGGAAACCACCCCAGCTAGACTCTGAAAAAGTCTGGACAGCTTTGATGTCCTACGTGGAGACGAAGCTCTAAAACCCAGGTACGCAGAAAACAGAAAGGAAGAACAAACAACTCAGAAAGACAAAAAGAAGAAACCCTTGTGACATAATGACAGCAAACCTAAACAGAGCAGCTTTCTAATACTGGGATTTGTTGCTGTTGGCAACCACGAGGAGAAAGAAAAAACAAAAAATAAAGAAAAACCCCTTTCATATGATAAACCAAAAACGTATTGAAATTCACAGTTGTGTTTGTGTGCGATATTGTAAAGAAACCAAACTGCTGAAACCGGGTGGAGAACAATAACAACGGAAACGGAGTGACAAGAAACGAGCCCGATTTCAGGCCGAACCCTCCGATCGTTCTTCTCTCCTCTACAATAAGCAGCTCTTAGGTGTAATTGTGTATGTGGAAATATAACTTTAAAAACGTCTGCCATCTTCCTCGGTCTTTCCCACTTTCCAGCTGGCCGTTTGACTGTATATGTGTGTGTGTGTGTGTGTGTGGGTGCGCACTGATGCGGGGGAGGGAGGGGTGTTGGGGTGGGGGGATATTTAAAAAATAATATATCTCTGTACATCTCAAAATCTGTCAGGCTTGAGCGAAACCAAGTCTCTGCGAGAAGCCGACCACAAACCGAAAGGGTTGCAAGTCGCTTCAAGAGTTCAGTCATCATTCCTCTCTGCTTTCTCCCAGCCAGTCAAGGGACAGACCGGTCGTGCCCCTCCTCCCCTCATCCGCTTCATTTTCACCAGGTCTCCTCAGACTCCACCTCATATTGGTGGTAGGGGGGGGGGTCAAAAGAAGGGGCTGAACACGCGAGGGTCTGTGGCTCTGTCGGTAACATTTGCCCAAAGGGGGACGGGGAAGATAATGGTAGAGGACAGGACAGCCCACTGTTGGTGGTGGTGGTTGTAGATTTTGCAAGTCTGGGTGAAGAGTTCTGGGCTTCCGCCCGCCGGTTTCTAGGTACCTCATCTCCCAATTCCCTCTGTACTCCTTCCTCCCTGTGGTTCGTTCTCTTCGTCCTTCCCCACCACGTCCCTGCTCACTTCATGTCTACGTCAAAGTCCAGCACCAGCAGCTTGGTCTCCTCTGTGCCGTTGCGGCTGCCCACAGCGCACACCAGCTTGGTGTTGGAGGCCCGGATGCGCCACACCACACCACCGCTGCCGCCGCTCTCCAGAGTCACCAGGTTTCGGATGAACTCGCCCGTCTTGAGATCCCACAGTTTGACGGTGCCATCGTCCGAGCTGGTGATGACAAAGTTCTTGTTGAACTGGAGGCACGTCACTGCACTCTGGTGCTTGTGGGGACCTGAACACACAGAGAACGCGGCTTTTGTTAAAGGATCAGACCGCACATTAAATGCTGTTTTGTCTTAATATTTACTGTTGTTCCAGCACCCAAAGACTAATTCAAGACATTCATTCAATGTGTATTACTTACTGCTTACTTTGGGTTTTGATAGGTTTGGAATTTGTTGTACTTTTCATTGATATGCACATCTCTGCACATCTAATTTCTAACTCACCTCCAGTAACCATTTAAGTCTGAAATGTAAACAGCAATGCCAAAACAGTAACGTCCTCTTACTTCCTGCAGGATTTTTTTTTCAAGTGTGTTCTAACAAAAGACAGGAACAAGCTCACCTAAGCTAAAGATGAACTCCGCTCACATCATAAAAACATTTTTATGAACGAAAACATTAACATTCAGGTGAAAGGAGCGGAATTTCACACAGCAAACGCAATATTTAACGTAATGTTTGTCTGCCGTTTAGGCTGCTATCTTTGAAGGATATGATTGATATGATTGATCATGTGACAAGACTTTGACCTGCCCAGGGGCTCCATAGTTCCTACAATAATATGGTAAAAACCAGGTGAATGCAGCTGACAGAGTAGTGGATGGATCTGAAATGAAAAACAGCAGCAGCATAAGAACCAAGATCGAGAATGAGGAACTCAAAACAAAATCTCGGTAAGCCCGTGAGACGAAGGGGCGCGAATGAAATCTCTCGTGTTCGTGAAGCTGTTGTGAGAGCAGCGAGGTGTTTAGAAGGAGCTGCAGCAACATGCCAGGACCCGGGCCCGTCACGGAGGCGAAGCGGCTCCACCTACACCTCCGTCTGGCGTGTCTGTGTGCTAGCAGCTGGCAGGAGGCCACATTTTTAAGTAAAGATGGCGGCTCGCCCTCCCTTCACTGAAGTGACTTTATTTGTGACTTTACATGTGCAGTGACTTCAGAATCCCCTGAGGGTTTGAAAATGATATCTTAATTAAATCAATTAGGCTGACACAGAACACAAACAAGCACAGAATCGAGTGCTGGCAAATGAAGAGCTTTTTACCGAGGTTGCTGCAGCAGCTATTTCATTCACATTTAATATCTTTCCACTTTGGCAATCCATTTGCAAAGAAAATTTGTTGAAATCTCACTGTCATCAAGTGTTCGCATGTTTCCAGCCCTGCCTCCAGTTAGATCAAAGGCTGTGCTTTTTTTATTTACTACAGTATACAGTGCTGCTCTGCACCAACCCCCAACCTGCCTGCCCCCTCCTCCCTCCCCCCATCACCACAACAAAGCCGCCTGCTCCGTCATTACCTACGGTCTCTTCAGCCCACAGTGACGACCTTGTTGCTGGTCCATTGTCTTATCAAAACACACTAATGAATGGCAGAAATTGTCCGCTGACCTAATTATGTGACCTACAAAGTTCCCTCGGTCCTCATCCCTTCACAGTAGTCACCCCCTCTTGACGAGACACGCACTCACATCCTCCCCCAGTCGGTCTTATCCCTCCCCTCTCTCTTCAGGCTCTCACTGGGGCATCCTTTTGTTCAGCGGGTATGTGTGTGTGCGTGTGTGTGTGTTGGTGTTTGTGGGCACAGCATACAGAGTTGTAGTTTGCTAATGAGGGCATTTAGGGGTGGGGCACTGGTGGCTGTGGCTGCTATTCAGCAAAGGATTTCCAACTTCCTGTGAGGCACCAGAGCTTCTAATAGAGTCTGAACTATTCAAACAGACACAAAGGAAATGAGACTGTAATCAGGTCCAGCAGGCCCGCGAGGTGTTGGCTCATACAGACAAACCGGTCATCTGGTCCGGATTTTAATTGGAATCTCAGTTTCAAGTCCGATCTTCTAAAAAAAAATTTTTGTCATTGTTCAACGCTGGTGTTCAGGGTTTAGGAACAGGTTTTCAGTTCAGTGCACATACGAGAGGTTCAGCAACCTGTCGCACAAACTGTAAGAAAGTCGACGTGGCTGCACAGAGAGAGGAATTTCTCCTCCTGTTGTGCGTTATTCGGGTCATGTGCTGCAGAAAGATGCTACCAACTCGAAACAGAAATCACACGAGTTATATAATTAACTAAAACAATAACTGATGTAAGACAGCATCTCCCAGTCTGTTTTGTCTGGTGAGCCCCAGAACTCCTTGGTTCAACGGAACCGATTTTAACCTGGATGTAAATAATCACCAGCAGCTGATAGAAACATGGAATTTCTTACGACATTTTTTTCATACACTTTCATTGTCAGGTTTCGGTTTGGAGTGGCAGAAGCCGGGCGTTCTCACAGCTAACCAACAGTTCAGATTTCTCTGCTCACTTGCGAACTAAGCTGAAGCCATAAGACCTTAACCGCAGCAATTCCAATCACGAATGAACGCAGCGTAAAACCACTTTTAAGAGTACCGAGCACTCATATCAGTTTTATTATAAATGTCATAAATAAGGTTGTATTTGACGTTCCTCATGTGAACGTCAAATACAACCTTTTCTCTGACTCTTCTAATAGCACTCCTTACCATTTATTTAACCTTTCCGCCTCAACAACCGTTAACGAGAGATTACGACGGACTCACCTTGCAGTGTTTGTAGGCACTGGCCCGTCTTGATGTCCCAGATCTTGACAGTGGAGTCTGCGTTGCCTGAGACCAGGATGTTGTCTTTGAGCTCCATGCCGCTCGTGAGGGACTGATGCCCCGTTAGCGTGTGGATGCAGTTGCCCGTCTCCACGTCCCAGACCCTTATAGACGTGTCCAGTGAGCCACTCACCACGTGGATCCCATCAAACTAGGAGACAGAAAAGGATCCAGAGTTCAGCCTCTGCACTCATCCTGATGGCAGACCGAATGCTGATTCATTTAATCAAGTGTCCATCGCTGTCACCCCAAGTTTCTGTTAACAAACCTAAGATTAAACTCATTGAAATGAATGAATGTTATTGATCTGTGAAACTTTTCTTTTTATTCCCCACATCCAATAGTAGAGCACGAACACTTGAGAAGCCTCGTGATGTGTGATTTAACAGCCTGCTCTCACATCTCTGGTGATGGCACCTGCTGAAGTGCACTGTAATCACACTGAGCGCGAGGACATCTTAGAGGACACAGAGGAGTGAACACAAAAACACACACACACACACACACACACGCAATATAAAAAGAGTAGGAAAAACAGATTAGATTGACGAGTTTATGGCTTTTATGTGCCACTCTGGCAAAGAAACTACAGGAATATAAGGACTATAAGTATTTCGTATGTATCTAAGGAATTTGAAAATATGCAACTTTTGATTTAAATGCCATAAACTGGAAAGATTTTTAAAATAACATAAGTTGGCCCGAATTACAAAATGTTCTGTCGATAGCGTGAGTGTGAGGTTAGCCTTATCGGACACTTCGCTCCCTACAAACTCTGAAACACAAATCTTTGTTAATGTGTGTACATAAAGTTATTATAGCAACATTTACATCGGCAGTTCGTTTTAACATTTCATTTGGCTCAGGAAAACTGTCATTTGTTATGTCACAGTTTGTGATGTTCCAGTGATGTCCCGTTTACACAGCCGATTGCTTTTTATTTGATGTCAAACTGATTACAAGCCTCTGCTAGAGAACATATTCCTACTTTTAATGTTTTGTTGTTGGTTTTTGTTTTTTTTTCCTTTTAAGCAAATTACTAAATCAGCCGGGGGACGTGAGCCTGTTGATGTTGATCTCTAAATGACTGGAATAACTTGGCGGCTGTACAAATGCCTAAAACAACACATACGAGTGTGTGTGTGTGTGTGCGTGTGAGATGGCGCTCACCTGTAACGAGTACACTCTGTTGGTGTGGCCCTGCAGCGTGTGGAGGCAGGTCTCGGTCTCGGGGTCCCACACTTTGACCATGAAGTCATAGGCACCGCTGACTACCCGCCGCCCGTCGTACTGCACGCAGCGCACCGCCGCCACGTGGCCCATGAGGACGTGTAAACACTGACCTGTCTCAATGTCCCAGACGCGCAGCGTGGCGTCGCGAGAGCCACTGACCACCCTGAGAGGAAAGCAACAAACGCATGGAGACGGTGAATCAGGTGCTTGGGTGCGGCCCAAGCAGTCGAACAGAAGTCTTTATGCTGAGCTTCGCCTTCCCACACAAAGAAGCCGAGATTAAATTCAGTAGTCTACACAACGCGTTCATTCATACACACACACCTTGGCAGCTGCATTGACAGAATAATGAGGCAGGTATGAACATTTTCTTTCGCTCCTCTGACAACGCGAATCCTGCTGCGTCATATTCGTGTTCGTACTTGAGCGCGGAAAAACACCCATTTAACTTTAACAACTGCCCTCCAGCAGCGTCTTCACCCAGAGTGGAAAACCAAAGAGACAGTACAAAGAAGCAAACTCCCTTTATAGAAGATTGTTACATTTTTCAGATTATTACAGCAAGAACCGTTTGGGCCAAGGATGTTATTAAAACCTGAGATGGAGGGAATATTCAGCTGTAGAAAAACCTGGTCGTTGGCCGACCCTGCTTCCTTTAATTTCCACCAGATTCCTGACACTTCAAAAACAGACTGAGACAGACATTCCCCCATACTGTGAAATGTCTATCACAGGCTATTCAGTCAGCAAGCTGTAAATACTCTTTACTTACAAAATGCCTCAAGGTGCAACATAGATGAAAATCATCAACATGTTATTCACTGTGTGCCTGCAGCACACAGCATTTCCAGAGTGAGTGAGTAATCAAATGCTACACAAAAACCTTGGTGGGCCCTAAGGCGAAAAGAGCACTTTGAGTCTCCGGAGAGTAATACTGAGTGAATGAATGAGCAGCAGGTCACTTAAGATGGCTCACAGGGTCCATTTAATCACTGTGAGACCACATGCTCACTTTCATACAGATACTGTCCTCTTATGGTCGGCCAGAGATGCTCTTTTAGCTTGGTGGGGTCGCTGCTAAGTCGGGTGCTGGGATTCTAATAATAAACACAGCATAAGGGATGTTAAAGGAATAGTTCAACATTTTGGGACAAATGCTTAAATGAGAGTTACATGAGAAGATTTACACTCTGATTTTTTGTGTGGGTCAAACTAACAAGTACAACAACAAGTACTGTGGATGACAAGTTCATATGCACCCGACAGATTATTAATCTTCTAATCCAACTTCAACAAGAAAGCAAACAAAGCATTTTTCATAAACTAAGAATTGGTTTGAAACAAAATTGTTTGTAAAGCCCACAATTTAACATATTCAATGGGTTTATTTAAGGTTGCAGCTAATTTGAATTTTTTCCTGTTCATTATTTCCTCGATATATTTCGTTTGGCGTCGCATGAGACAGAAAGATCAGCAAATCCTCGATGGGCAAGAGAAAGTTTTGTGTTTGGAAAATCTAATATCTGAACAGCTGACAGATTCATAACATGTCAGCTCATCAGTTAATGGACTAATTCTTTCATCTCAAGATTTAGTAATTATTAAATTTGCATGCTTTTTCTTCCATCTTACACGGGCTTATATAAGCACTCTGGGCAGATTGCTCCATACCTTTTCTCATGTAGGTGCATGCAGCGCACTGTTGAGGTATGCCCGTAGAGGGTGTGGATACATTCTCCTGTCTCTGCGTTCCAGACCTTGAGTGTGCGATCAGTGGAGCCACTGATAATAATGTTGTCTCTCATCTGGGATGACCAAACGCCCCCTGTGTGGCCCACCAATGTGCGCAGACACTGAAAAGATCACAACAGAAGAAGAAGAAGAAGAGTCTTGATCAGTATATACCTTCACTGTTACTGCAGGCTTCGGGTGCTGGAAAAGTTCGTTTCAAAGACGTGCAGGGCGATTTCATTCATATTCATCACGTTTGAGTGGAAGAACTCCTAAAATCACATCTGTGGTTTGCCCCCCACCACCACCACATCCTATTGCCTTCAGGGGAGGGAAAAAAAGACAAGTAAAATGAAATTCTAGTGACCTTTCATGGGAAAGAGGAGTTCAGTCATTGCATACCTGCTGCTGGACTGGGAACAAAATCTCCCCTCTGTCCTTTTATAATTGCTTTCACTTATCTGTTGGAAAAGCTGGTGATTCATCCTCTTAGCAGAAAAGGGTTGACAACTGTCTCCAATACAGAAATGTGCCCATTCATCCTCATTAGGGATGGTAGATTAGCTATTGATTACTGCAGTTATGGAAATCTTTCTGATCAATTGAATTTGCGTCTCCACAGTTTGTCTCACTTGTCGCCGGATTTAATTATCCTAAATGCATTAAATTAAAATTGTTTGCGGAGAGGAGCAAACAGTGGAGGAGGTCGGGGAGGTCGGTGGTGAGTGCTGTGGGCATGTCGGGTTCAAAGTGGAGCGTGTTGCTGTGGTGTACAACATGTGACCCGCTAACAGAGGCTGATAAGCCATTGGGCAGCGAATGGCGACACAGGGCAGGAGGCTTTATTGCAGCAAGTGAAAGAGGAGGATGATGATGCAGCCTGCCCCCCCCCCTCGTCTCTGTGATGTGATAAAGAGAATCACTTCATTAACTGTGGGCCAATGTGGCATGACCGTACAATCAACTTCTCTACAGTGTTAAAAGTCTTACTTGTTTTATCACCACGGCCCCTTTTCTCAGCTTTATATAGCAGTGAAAAGAATAAAACCGCAGCTGGAAGAACGTTTGGCTAATTTACACTTTACTGTGCATTTAAAGTGTAGCGGAGACATAAATGTTTTGCGGTATTACTATTCAGATTGTTCACATTTGCGCTACATTTCTTCTCTAACACGGGCCTGCGCTTCACAGTGAATCACACTGTCAAACACGCAAGATTTTTCTCATGAATTGAAGCCTGAGTTTGAGGTTCCAGAATAAGAATCGCAGTGTGTGATCAGAGCCTACTCAAACACCGTGTGGGAGGAGAGAATACCTGAAACGAAGGGCTTACGCTGCTTTATCTCTCGGCGAAACAAACACAAAACAAGGCCGACCCTGAGAGCGAAAGAAGATTTGCATTTTTTTTTAACAAACCCGTGAGGGACCTTTTCCGAACCCTATGAGGCTTGTCTGGCAATGCTCACCATTTGCATCATATTTTTTTCTTCAATTTGAGAAAAGAGAGCGTGTCCAGTACAGCAGCCTTAAAGCTCTGGACCATGAAAGACAATAGTTTTCTCTTTGTACTGGAAAGTCACCTTTGTTGGCCCTGATAGGAAATATCAGAAAATGAGGGTCAACTCTGCTAAAGCTGCAGGCAAAAACCCAACCCCTCCTCAAGTCACATTATTACAGATTCACACTGCATGATCAAAAGATCACTCAGTCCACATGTGACATCAGGCAAGCTTTGAAGTTTCTCTTACCTTTTTAATTTTTTTATTTTTTTTTTGGGATTGATTTCACATCTTGAAAGTTAAGAAGAACATCGGGACAGGATAGAGACGCTTCAGATATCCCTGCTTGCTTTTTCGAGCTCTTCCAACATGACTGTGAAAAATGCAAGATTCTGCTTGGGTGGCAGGAGACTATTTAACACAACTCAAGAAGAGTTCTGTTCAGAACAGCTTCTATGTTTTAAACAACCACAGCAACAAAGGTGATGGTATATACTATGTATATGGTGAACAGCTAAGCTCATGATTAAACCAAAAATACTTCCCATACGAATGTGAAAAAAATAACATTCATTGGCGTTCAGTGGCGATTGTTATGCGCACAGATGTCCTCCACAGCATCCTGACAGATAAAGCATTAACTCTCCACTGCTGCCTCCTCCATTATTTTCTGTTGGGAGACGTAAGCCAACTGAGCCACCATGACACCTCACATCAAAACGCTTCTCCTGGTACGCTTTCCCCTGCAACTGCAAACACCGACCATCCTCTCAGCTTGTTTAACTGACGATCCAGGAGGAATAAGGCAGATAAATCAAAATGGTGAAGTCTGAATGTGCTCTGATGGGTCATGATTTACTGTTTCACTTTAAAAATATCGACAGGTGTCATTTCGCAACTACACACTGTGCTTTACTCAACAGAAAAGGAGCAAACAAACACCCTCCTTTGTGCATTCACGTGTAGCCATACATAAATGCTCGATGACCTTCATTAATTCAATTTGATAATTTAAGTCATTTCTCTATCTCTGTTCATCTGAAGGCCACAGCTCCAGCAGCGATCTTCAATCTGCGCTGGGTAAAATGAGAGGAGAAGGTGATCGGAGTATCCATCTGGCAGAGGAAAGCTCTGCCTGTATATGACAGCAGTCCACAGGTCTGCCATCTTAGATCTGCCTGACAGCTGAGGTTGCTGCTGACGGGCACCACCAAGGACATGCACTGCTCTGTTTAGCACCGGGCAGCCACCTTTACAGCAATGAGAGGAGTGCAGCTGTTTGTATGTGGAAGATTCACATCTTTCACTGATGCTGGAAGACACGTAAAGACAAAAAGTCCATCGGGTGAAGATGGGGCCTGCAAAACAAGCTTACCGAAATTTCTCCAGGCCACAAATCTGAGTTGCACATGCAAGATTTGACAGATGTCACTTTAATTTCAAACTCGTAAACTTGCATTTGCTCAGTCCCTGACGCAATATTTTCACCACAATCAAATCCCCTTTGTCTTAAGCGATCGCTAAGCAACAGCCCGGGCCTGTCAGAGGTGTGGGAGCATTTAAAAACATGCTCAAATAATAACTCCCTGATTGCCGCACAGCAGGGGGTTCACTTTGTTCACTGTGTTTTATGTAATGAGATACATCAAGGGCAAGACAACGCTGACAGCAACACAAAAAAAATACCTGTCTTACTGTTTGCTGAACATTTAGCAAGACTGTCTCAGAGTAACAGCATCTGATCCACACATTTTGTTAGCTATGCACACGCAAACGACCCACTCAATATGATGCAGCACTTTGACTTCTGTGCTAAAAATGCCCAGTGAGATCAAAAAATAAATAATGCACAAACAAATCTTGAACAGATTCATTAAACTATTGATAAAAACATCTGTTACAATCTTGTCAGCATCATAACTGATGCACTGTTTAGAGATGGCATGCGGATGCTGTGGGCATTAAGAAAAAACAAGAACATTTTGACACTGAAAAGTGGTATAACAGCCCTTGATCCACTCCATGCTGTCCAGTCAGAGTCTTTTCGCTCGCTCAAAAACAAACACAAGGTCCGAGAGCAAAAAACAGCACAAGTGGCCGGGAAGAAGCGTTAATGCTGCGCTCTGATGAATTTCTTTTTCCTTCCTGTACCTACAGCCCAATCCGCTGCAGCTGCTTTTCAAATTCGTCTTGTGAAAAAAATAAAAATAAAAATCTGATCGCAGATTGTGAGCCAAATTTACCCTTGTTATTCATAAATGTCCACCAAAGTCACTCTTGAGTAAGACCCAAGTTGTGGTCAGTGGTACTGTGAAAGGGTACCCTAAGCTTTCTCTGAAGTCGGAAGATGAATGTCTATCAAATCACTTCTAAAAAAGGGAGTTTTATGGAGGAGATATTTTCCTACCATCTCGGCTATTTGCAATATGAAGGACAAGAAGAGTTGATATTTGCATGAAAACTGGAAGCACCAAGAGGCATTCGTCCAGGCGCCATCGCAGACTGTGCAACACCTCGAGATCACTGATAGCCACTTTGTACTCCTGCATCTCTCGTGGGACAAGCTGACAGCAAGAAAAAAACGTAGCAATCAAGCCGTCAAATACGCCGGCAAAGACTATACAAGTGTTGACAGAGGAGAGGAAAAACAAATGCAGGTGCTGGTAATCCCATTGTACTTTAACTTTACAGTTTTACTGGCATCGACAGCCACTTCACCCGAAATGGTCGACTGGGCTTAATTGGCCATTCCTCTCGAGTGAGGGATTCTCTCTCTGGTGTTGAGAGCTAAGGAAGCAAAGAGATGAAATCCACAGAGGGGATGTGCTCTGAATACAGCACCCAAACAGAAACGGATTTAAGCTCATCTCTTCTTCATGATGAATATAAACAAACAATTCTGAGACGGATTAACGTTGTTGAGACCACAGACAATATCCCATGTTTCTCTGTGACGCAAGTCTGAGCGCAAGGAGGTTTCAAGAAAAAGCAGCTGAGCCTGCTTGGTGATGTGACTCATCGCAGACTCGCAAACCACCAACACGGAGCCACCGCCGCTGTAACTCAACAACCTGTCGTCCGAATATTAGTCTTTGGGTGAAGGAGAGCCAGATCGTGCTCCATGCCTATCGGATGACCTTGGCGAGAACTGTTCAGATCAGCAAATGCTGTGACTGATATGCGTGTAATCACTCGTGGGCTGGATGCCAACTTTACTATCTCTTAGGCCGAGTCTTTGCAGCAATGAAAGGCAAGCTCTCTGGTCTCTTGTGTCCAACAGAAAAATAAACCTACTGCAGAGTGATCATGCAGAATACTAGTTTCTCTAAGGACTTTCTTTTTTTCATTTGCATGTGTTTTTTTTTACTTTTGTGAAATGGAATAGTGACTTCACAGCCAAACCGTATCTCATTTATTTGCCAAGTGAAAGTGAAAGCAATAGAGACTGGAGACGAGAAATATGCAATAACAGTTGACAGAGGATTTTTAGTACAAAAGCTCCTTTGAAAACGGAGTCCAACATTGAAGCATGAAAGCGCTGTGATTTACAACAATCTGTGAACCTCTCCCCAACATAACAGTACAACCGCTGCCTTTCTTTTTAATACACAGCGTAAAGCTGCAGCACAAGGCCTGTGAGGCTGCACCAGCTTCAGCAATGAATACTAACGCTGCTCGCAGATATGTGCTGTGTAACAAGTCTGCTGAGTGTAAGAGGGGGGAACACACTGAGATAGGCCAGTCAGGATGTTTTTATGAGACGGAGCAAATGGCACTAATTGCTCTCTATCAGGTTAGTGGGAGCAGTATGGATAGAGAAGTCATCTCTTATGTTGTTATGTATTGCTAAATGTACAACATGCTACATAAGATGGCAGAAAGTATTACAACCATTAAGCAGTAATTTAGATGACTGCCTCCTTCAGGTCTAAAAAATCTCCTTCGGTCCATTAACGTCTGACAGCAGTGCAGAAGAAAAGTAAGCCATTAAGACTAGAGGAGAAAACAGGAAATGGGAAAAGCAATTAATGCATACCTTTCCTGTGATGGCCGACCAGACTTTAAGCGTGTTGTCATCGGAGCCGCTGACGATGCGGTTGCCACAGAACTGGAGGCAGGTGATCACGTGGTCATCATGACCTTTCAGCACCTTTTAGATGGGAGAGATTAAAAAAAAAAAAAGAAAATATGTACAAGGAGGACAGGTGGATGTGGAACGACAAAGCAACAAGAACTAAGGCAGACAATGACACGACTGGTGCTTTATATGTCAAAGACGAGATAAGAGGAAAATGTCATCAAGTGCTGCAGGTGTACACTCTTTAAACAGAGCTCTGTGTGTGTGTGTGTGTGTGTGTGTGTGTGTGTGTGTGTGTGTGTGTGTGTGTGTGGTCTCGGCTGGCTAATATTGGGTCACAGGACTGCTAGATCAGCAAACACTGTATATGCAAAGCAATATGAAGACCACAGTGTTGGCCTAAAACAACCCCAGGCTGTTTCTAAAGCATGCAAGGTTCATTAAGGATCAGCTCCAGCTTGCTGGTCTTGCTTTATGGGAGACTTCTGAACAGGCAAAAGATAAATGGGGTCTTTAGATGGAAGGAGAGTAAGATCATCTTATCCAATTATCATTCAACACCAATACTGCGGAGCACGGACCTGACCCATCACCAACTTTCTATCAACTCCACATCTCACACCCTTATTGAACTGTCATTTTGTGACTCAAAGCCATTTCATATCAGATCTATAAGATCAGCCACCCTGTGGGGAATTCAAGTTTGAAGAGAAAGAGAGAGACAGAGAGAGAGAGACAAAGCCACCTTGGGTGATTTGAGGTCCCCTCTCCTCCAGTTGGTGTCTATTCTGTGCTGCCTGATGTAGGCACTCTTCCAGGGGCTGTGAGTGAAGCCAGGCTTGACAATTTTCCTCTTCTTGAGGGGCAGAGGTTCATCGATGCCTGTTGGGGGAGAGGCGGAGGCAGGCTGGAGTAAGAGGCTTGCGTTTTTCCTTGAAAAGTTTGTTTTAAAAAGCGGTACAGCCACATTTTTGACCGCAGCAGTAGCTTCAGACTGCTCCCGCTGGGTGACTGCATGTTGTCTTTCTGCATCCATCCTTCAGACTTACCTTCTTCCCTGCATTTCTCCCTCCACAGCAGGTTGTCTTCTGCAAGGATGCGCCAGTAGCGACACGTCTGTGCTGCTTGGAGGAGGTCCTTCGGTTCCAGGAACGACAGCACATACAAAGCCAGCTGTTGAAAGACAAGGATGAGGAATGTGAGGGGTGTAAATGGAAACAGAGACACAAAAAGAGGCCATTATTCACTGCAGCGGGTGTATATAACAGCACAAACACCTCATGGTAGAGGACTTTAAAATTTAAAGAAACTAAATCACAATAACAAAAAAGGACAGATGAGAAACACACTCGGCGAACAAACTGTACACAATATTAGCAGCATGAATCTAACTGACAAGGGCAGACAGTGGTATTACCACAGAACTGAACCAACATTTCTGTTGAAGTCGAACAAAAAATATGCAAAAGGAGCTTCACACAGCAGGCGATACTGAATCAAGTGCCTGCATACAACGACACCAAACCTGGTGGATAAACCCGGACCTCTGAGCAAAAAAACAAAACAAAAAAAAAAAAAAACAAGCATATATTTGGACAAGCTCTAAACACACAATGTCTGTTGGTACTGTGAAACAATGCAGTGGATTAACCATTAGGGCAAGTGATTTCTCTATATCATCATAAAAAGAGTGAGGATTATGGGTTCATTTTGCAGGATGAGATGTAACCCGTTGTGCAAATATTGTTTTTTTACCATACTGCAATAATACGAGATGATAATGACCCGCAACACGCTGTGTGACAAATTCAGGAGTGGAGTCATGAACATCAAGATGGAGTCGTATGACAAATGTCAGGTCCACAGTAACCAGGGACTGGTTTCATAGAGGTGCTAATCTATCGGGTTGGGTCAGCCGTGGTCATTTTACTCTCAGACTTGAGTCAAATTTAAAAAAAAAAAACAAAAAAAGGCTTAGTTACTTCATTATGGATTCACCTGTGGATTATATCCTCAATTAAACAACTGGTCTTTAAATTTTTCTCACAGCCTGAGGTAATGTATTCATAGCTTTTCCTATCACATGCGAAGAGAGCATCAAACCCCCACATTTGAGAAGCGGGAAACTTCCTTTGACATTTCTGCTTTACAAAATACAAACTATTGCTAAATTATTAAAATAGCTGCAGGTTAATCTCTGTTTAGTTCTGTTGATCGATAAGTCGTTCCTGAGACTTGAGTTTCCACGGTACCAATCAGCGACACCTGTCGAACAGGGTCACCAAATGAATGACAAAGAAACCAGAGGAAAACATGGCTGATAAATTGTGGTCTATTACTAAGGTTGTTGAGCGAGTAATAAGAAAGGAGGGAGTTTTTAAAGAGCGCAGTAACCTGTTGATAAGATACAACAGCGAGGACACAGCCAGTCAGCTCTTTATCCAACTAAGCCTCTGATGCTTCTGTCGACGGTGGGATTGAGACTATTTACTGTGGTCATATTTTTTGTTACAGAAATTTACAAGTAAAGTGTTGTAACTACTGGATAATAATTACAGAAGACAAACTGTTGAAGTCTGATGTTGCTAAATTATGCCAACTTAAAGATATTCAAGAAATTGTGCGAAGAAGAAGTTTTGTGCAACACATTAATTTCGATATTAATCTGAAATCTGGCTATTAGTAAGATTTAAGTCAGTCAAACTGTAGCAGCTGATCTGAACGTCCTTGTGCCTGAAAAGTTCTTGGGCATTTTCCTTGTCAAATACATGACTTTATGCAGTTCAAAGCTGCTCTGACGACATTTTAAAAGACATATGTGGGTCAATATGAAGATTTGTCCTTGGCGTTTGACATTCATAACGTTTTTACTGTTTCGGATTATTCCAAGTCACTTGCCCCAGACAAGACCCACAAACCTCGACATCCCTCAGTCACCTGAAAGCCTGTCTAAGCCAGTAGTCATTACCGGGCCGGAGGATATTCTAAAAGTTTTATGAATGGACCTTGAGTCAGTGATTGCTTTTTAAGCCTGACACATTGCCTTCTGAAGATTCTCTTCATAGTTTCAATTTCAACTGTATCTACAGTGCGGCCACAGGGATTGTCTGTTAAAATGACTTGACAGCGCCGCCCAATATAAATCTAGCAGCTCCAGCAGAGAGAGGAGACAGGATTATCAAAAGGACGTCAGAGGGAACAGGATATGACAAAAGGAAAAACAGAAAACACGATAAAAAGCGAGCGCTGGCCTCCTCAAAGCACACATGATGCTGTTGCACATTTGGCTTTGGAGCAATTGGTGCAGATACCTTAAAATCTTACATGCTATTGCCTCATTCTTTTTGCTACCAAACTTCCCTCTTTCATCCTAAAACCTGCCAGACAGAGACGAGGTGTTAGGCATTTGATCAGGAGAACCAGATATGGTGGGTTTGAGGCTGTTTCATAAGAGCCCCTCATGTGATCTTATCATCAGTGTGGCACTTTAGATGTTCTGTATTGTCAATTATGACGCAGCGCAAAAACAAGACAGCCGCCACGGATGCTGTTAAATAAGGTGAAGGAAAACGGTGACAGGATAAGGGCTGGAGAGGAAGCCTCGTCTTTGTGGCGTACACTCATTCACAAAACAGCGCCTGCCACGAGAGATTCCCATGGCAGTTCAGGTCAGAGGGGAGGGAAATAAGGGATACAGGGATAAGAGATGAAGTTAGGAATTGGTAACACAAGAAAGGGGATTCAGGTCCTCACCTCTTTGGGCAGCAAGGAGATGAAGTCTCGCTGAAACTGCGGCTCGATCACCTGCATCATATGCTTGACTTGTGTGGGCTCACAGCTGTCAATCAACTCATCCAGCGCCAGCAGCTTCTCTGGGCCAGTCCAGCTCTGGAAGACATCAGGATGCAGGAAACGGTTTTAGAAAATTGCGCATCCTACATTATATTGTTGTCTGAAGTGTTCAATGTAGGGGAAAAAAAGCTACACTACCCACAAACTGCACTTCCCATTATCAAATATTGTTAAGTTAAACAAAAAACTAAAGGTGAATTCAGTGACAGCATAACTGATAAGGATGTTTTTGTTTTAACCAGATGTAAATGAGCAGCTAGAATGAACTGGCTCATAAATAAGAAAAAGAAATGTGTGAGTCAACTTAAGACAAAATCCAGTAATCTTAATCCTCCAGAAGTTAAGTTGCACCCATCAACAGCATCACAAACAACTGCTGATTTGGACTGAAGAAAAAAAGAGCAACCAAAAAAAAACCTGAAATTCTTGTCAGCCATATAAGATATTTTCAGACTTAATATGTTACTTTTCACCTCTGACATCTGTGAAATTTTGTACAAATATGGATTTTGCTGCCAGGCACCCAAAGCATATAAAAAGCATTTTTTTAAGCATTTGTTCACATACTTTACAACTTTAAACACAGCACAACATTCCTATAATTTACCCTGTATCTTAGCTCTTTTTTTGGGACTTTGATTTTTTTTTTTCCATTTACACACCAAATCTTCATTAACACACATTGTGCTGTAGCTATTAGTGAGTTTATAGAGCCCGTCATCTTGCACAGCAGTTGGCTATCACAAGTGGCAGAACACTCGTTGAACAGCAGAATAATCCACATATGGATTGCCACACCTGATACAGCAGCAAACGTAGACAACAGAGCAGCCGGGCAGTATGGGCTTATTGTGCCCATCCATCGCTGTCAAACCAGAAGCCTTAGTGTGCTTGTGTAAGCTCTAACTTTACTTTGACTGAAACGTCTCAGAACCGCCTCGTGCAGTGTGTCTAACACGCTAATGTTCCCTACGTGACCTCGCAGCAGCACTGAGTTGCTTGAGGCGCCTGCCTATTTCTAGCAGCCAACACATTAAGTGGAAAATTTGAACGTAGGGAAGCAGACTCTGTTAGCAACTCTGTGGGGTTACTTCTTGTGCTTGAACATTCAGTTGTTTAACGCTGCTTGAATAGCACTGTACTATACTTTGGACCCAACAGCCGCAGTTGTTTCTCTCTGTGGAGCACTCCAAACAATGATTACAGGCTACGAGGCAGGATGGAAACTCTGGCACACACAAACCACCTGTAATTTGGCAACTAAAAGCTTTAGCCAGAGGTGCTAGTTCTGGAGGTAATCAGGGGCTTCAGAGACCTCCTCCCTACCAATGAGAGAAGCACGCAACAGCCACTTATGTGTTACATCAGTTTTCTACCACGGACTACTAGTGATCTTCTTGTTTAAACTGCTAGTAAACGCTTAAAGCCTAGTTTTGTTAGCTTAGCTTAGTTTGTTATGTGTTCATAAATGTACTTGGCAATATTTCATGTACATTGATGAGAGTTATTTTATTATTAGAGTTATTATATTATATTATTATTTTTAATACTTTTTAATCTGATTTGGCAAATGTCAGAACAGTTTGGACCATTTTAGTAAAATGAACAGGTAAAATGTGGAATAATTAAACAAGTGGGTCCCTTAAAAGAATTTCATTGTTCTCTATGGGGCTGTAAACATTGCAGAATATTTTTGAATATTTAGAACAAATCAAAGTGCTGAAGAGCTCAACGTTTTCTAAGATGTTTCCAGGATAAACTCCAGTGACTAAATGGTAGTTTACCATTTTTGTATTTTTCCTCTCTACAACAACAACAACAACACCAACAACCCCCACAGAGTGGCTATAACACAAACCAGGAGTTTACATCTGCAATCACAGTGCATCAGGCTGGCTCTTTTTTGATCAACTGAATCATGGTGACAAGCTGCTGATAAAATACTTCAGACAATCAGGGAAATGCTGAAGCATCTGCTGAAAAACTCCTACTTAATTTCATGAAGACATACATTCTTTAGCCTTCAAAAAGGCTGCAAGCCAAACACAGATAACTGAGCTACAAAGACAATGAAGAGGCAGTTCTTTCATCTGCATAGTAACTGTCTCTGGGTTGTGGCTTACATAAAACTCAGAAGGAAATACGTCTTATTTAACTTTGTTTTAAAATTTTAGCAACGTACGATATCAATCTGGATGTATCTGTAACACTAATTTGTCATAATCATCCATAAAGTGAGAAAATGTCATTTATAAAATGAGGTTTTTGTAAGGATTAAATAAAAAAGATAGCTTATGTTAATAAGCGAGTTTCAGAGGTGCTGGTAGGTGGATTTTGGAACCTTTATGCTAAGCTAACTGACTGCAGCTTGATATTTAATGGGAGACACGAGTGGCATTGATCTTCTCATCTGACTCGACCAAATGGCGAATAAGCGCATTTTCCTGAAATCTCAAACTAATCCTTTAATGTAATATGTGACTTTGGTATGGCCACGTGTGTCCTTGTGTTTGTCATTTAGAGTCCCAAATCCCACAATAACACCAGCAGTTTGGACATTTTTTGTGGAAAACATTCTTTCTAGCGACTGTGTGCTGCTTTGTAGTCGTGTCTCCCACTCTAACAGGAGCTACAGGATCGGACTGGACTGGGGAATGAACAGAATGTAAGTCTGAGGTTTAGCTGCCGGATGAAAGAATCTGCAGCAGGTCAGGTCTGAAGATTAATACACGTAAAATAAACATTGAGGTGTCACAGGTTCGCCCAGCTATTCAGAGATAATGAGTTTAAACTCTCTTAGGTAATGAAATACACGGCAACCTATTATACAGGAAATCAGAGAGATCCTGTCAAGGCTAATATGTTTAAATGACACTCTATTTCCATGAGGTCATTAGATCTTAAGTCTAGCATGAAAAAAAAATGACTGTATTACCTTGCATCTCTACGGACAGTGATAATATAGTAAGATAAAATATAATAAATCATTAAAATATTGAAAAATGAATACAGTATTATTTATTTATTATTTGTCGGCTGCATGCACACTAAAACGAATGTGAACTGGTTGAAAACCAGATTAAATTAGTCAACTTCATCTATTCCACACCAAAATAAAATCTTAAGAACTAAAGTCTACAGTACTGTCCATAGAAAATATATAAAAAAAACATGGCAACAATAAACTAAGATTATACTGCAGTAACTTATAGAGGACAACATCTGTTCAACTTTTAATACAATAAGTCTACTGTAGAAACTCTGTGATAACTCTGCTTTTTAGTCTGAACAGGTACGGCTAATTCCAATTCCACGCTACAGTGCCTATGGTAATGTGGTGGGCCACGACAACAAGGCACCAATTATCTTTGAGACTAAGTGAACATTGATTGGACACAACATCTGCTTTTTGATGAGCTTTTGCTTGAGGTTTCAGAGTCACCCATGGAGAGAAAAGAAAAAAAAAAGAAGCAGAAAAGTCCACTGTGCTCACCTGAAATGTTCGGAGCCATTCTTGGAGACCCGTGGGTGGCTGGATTGAGGTGATACGTCGTCTCTGCTGCCCCTGACCATTGGCTGCTCTTATGTGGCCAAATGTGGTGGGTGTGGCCGGACAAGGGACAATTCCTGTTGGGCTGCAATTAAGGAAAGAAAACATCTTACAAATGAATAACAGCATGAGATCTGCGCTGCCAAATAGCTACACACATCAGACAAAGGATGTGAAAGCTGCTTGCAACAAGAAGATGTATTTAAAAAAAATAGACACATTACAGACACACAGGAAACACCATTATTAAAAACAATAAGTTCATAATGAGGTCATTTAGCTCCTGGTGGGTATTTTGTAGTAATTCTTTGCAAATATTTCCACTACAAATAATTATGACAAAAGAGAAAACACAAAAGATGGAACACTGGCATTGTTAATAACACTGAATTAAATATTTAAGCCTTACTTGAAACTAAAAGCATTTTTGCCTCCGACTGATTTGATTTAGTAATAAAAACTCCAGCTGAAAGCATGCGCATTCTGTTCAATTTTTTTTATGTTATGCTAATTTATTTTAAAGCCCACTCTTTTCTTCTTACAGTGAAGACCGAGTGAACGGATGTGCAGTAACTGCATACTAATGAGGGCAAAATCTCTTGTCTTACCAGTAATAAACTAAGTACATTTACTCAAATACTGTACTGAAGTACAATTTTGGGTTCTTGTACTTTATGCGAGTATTTCCTCTTTCTGCTCCTTTATACTTACACTCCACCACATTCTGGTGGCAAATGTGGTACTTTACTCATAATTATAACTTTCAATTTTACCAAAACAATACTGTAGCATGATATCTTTACTTCCACTCAAGTATGACTTTGAGGTACTTTTTACAACACTTGCATTTTCGCAGCCAAAGGGTATTTTATATTCTTCAGGTTCAACAGCAATAATTCATAATTCAAACTATAGTTAAGGTAGCTCTAGCCTGAATTAGCAAATGTAAATATAAACTTTAGACTGCAACAAAACATTGTGGCTTGAGAAGAATAAGGATAGATCAATGTTCTTATCAAACATTTTCTAGTTTCAAACTGAATTTTAAAAGTAAATCTGAATGATGTGCAGTATTCCAAAATCAAAAGAGACTCAGTAAATATTTGCCTGAAAGCGCTTCCAAGATACATATTTTAACTCAGAGACTTCAAAGTATGTACAATCCCAGAGATTTCTGTTTGAGTCCAGACTGCTGTTGTCAGAACCTGAATGTGAAAAGCAGTGCAGGACTTCAAAGGGCGCCCATGTTACCCTTGTAATGTGAGGGCAGGAGGAGAAACTATCCAATGGGCACTCTCAATACTCCAGAATCTGCTTGCTGACAGCAAAACAGGAAAGCTTGGGGTCCATTTCATTATTGATTCATTTTTAATGGGAGAGGAAGCTGAGAGGGAGCCTGTTACATGGCAACATTTACAGTTAAGTGGCTGTGTTCGGTCTGAATTTTAATGGGACTACATGCGAACACGTGCATTAAATATTCAGGGTTAGAGAAACATCTGGGGCTGCTGGCTGGATGCTGGAGATACAATATGATGTGAAGCACCATGCTGTTTGAAGACACATAACATCTTTTGTTCATACCATAATTTTTCTTAGTTTTCTTTTCATGCTAGGTTCATTTACTATAGCCATTAAAAAAGTGGGGATACGGCTTTTAAACATGTTATCTACTACAATACTGTTGACCCAGAGGAGGGAAACAAATGCAGAATGTTGCAGTAAAAGAAAAACCGTGTGAAGGTCCGTCTCTGTCTCCTTGTTCACTAAGTAGGAGGCTTTGTGGGGAAAATCTAAATTGCTTACCTTGGATATTCTGGGCCTTTGCAGGGCTTTTTTCCTGAAGGGAAAGATCGGACCTCGGGGCCATGGTCCAACTTTCTCTTCATCTGAGAAAGAAAGAAAGAGAAAAAGCAAACATTAGAAACCACCACAGCATAATACCGAAGGAGGTTATGTTCAGAAACACAACACAGAAAGCTCATTATGGCATTACATCTTTCTGAGTGGCGGATAAAAATGTACACGAGTGTCATGCAGCAGTTTCTGTGGAGGGGCACAGTTCTGGCATCTTTTTTCCCTCTTTCTTTCTGATAACTACATCACTTTACTTTTAGAGGAGAAGCCGGCTCTTGAAAAACAAATTTAAGAGAGGACACAGTTCACAAAAGTTTTTAAAAACGGGGACGGAAGCAGAAAATTGCTTCTCCGAGTTACAGACTTTGTTAACATTATGTCTGAAATTCAGCATATAAAGTACAGACACCACAGACTTGCAAAAGCTTTATGCTAATAGGAAATTAAACTTTAATGCATAGGCTAGAGATTCAATTTATTAACACGTTTCATAACAAAGCAGATGAACTGGCTCAACACAATGAGACAGCAGGATACAAAGCAGGTGTTTAAAAATGCTGAGCTTTATTTCGATTATTTTCCATGCTGAAAAAGTACGTGACGAGTGACAGCAGTGGTCCCCGGGGCAACCAGACAAGCCATGATATCCAGAGGCACAATCGCACATTCACACCCAAAGCTCCAAGTGTAAAGACGGTTCATGCACACAAAGTACACAAATGTGTTCAGGGAGGGTACAGAGTACATTCTTTGGCATTAAAGTTCAATTCAAACTGATACTTGAGAATGAAAAACAGAGCAAGTCAGTTCTTTATCACAATCTATCACCTGCATGTGCACACACCACCCAGACTCTGTTACCACCTACCCTACTGTACAAACAAAGGAGTCTGTGTAAAGGCCTGGGCAAGCCAATTTTCTTCATCCCATGACTGCCACTCTCCACAGCAAGGCCTCTCACCACACATGCAAGCGATCACCGTCTCATTGTCACTCCTTCAATCTGATTGTGTGGCCAAAATAGGATATACAATGTGACTGTCTGACTCGTTTCCTGATTAGTTAAATATGTTTCATGTCGAGGCGGAAGCCCAGCGAGATCTGATCATGGTCCTGCAGTTTTGGCCTCAAGTAAAGAAAATGAATATACAAAAAGGGCAAAATAAAAATCGCTATCAATTCTCTTTCTAGGCTTCATTTAAAATAATACAGGAGCCACCAGCTGCATAACAAGGGTATATTTTGATTTAAAAAAAAACACCAAAAAAAAAACATACATCACAGTGATGATGGATGATTAAATCCTGCACTGTTAGACATAAGAGGTTTATATTCCTCGTGTGGCATAACAATTCATATTTTACACTTTCGGTTAGGGTCAAAAGAAATTGTCAACAGTTTGTCTACAGTTACTGTCCGGCCTCTTGTGCTGCATGACGCAACCTGTACTGGACGAGTTGCTGCAGAACTTCCAGCTGTGATCCTGCCATTGTAGGAACTGATAATGGCTTGTAGAAAACAAAAACCACATTCATTTTCCCCCCTTTTGAAGCTAACAATGCTCTTTTGATACATTTTGGGTAAGTTATTGTAGTGTATGCGACACAAGAAAATAGAACTGGACGTTTGACTCCATGCTGTCTGGCTTTACTGTGGCATGATTACATGTCTCTTCTTGAGATGTGTGTGGGTTTTTTTTTTTTTTTTTGTTGATGTTTGTTTTCTTTTTATCACTATAATTTGGTGAGCATGTTTGTCCTCCCAGCGTTCCCAGCCTGAGGCACACATCTGAGTGTTGCAACATATCATAACAATGACGAAGCAAGAACGAAAAAAAGAAATATTCAGAAACGCTGAGCGGTGTGAAGGATTATCAGCAGAATCGATCCAGGAACGGATCGCTGCACCAATACACCTGACACAACTAAAGCCTGGGTTTCTCCAGGCACGTGTACATGACTAGCACACCAACATGTACTTCAGGTTAGATGCCCCCTGGACTTCAGACTGTGATCTGACCAAGGACTTGTGAGCTTCTCCTCACAAGTCAGCTCCTGTGTGACGCTGCAGAGAGGATCAAGGGAGCAGCCGTGAAAATCTCAAGATGAGACGTGCGGGAAGAAAAAAAGTATATATTATACACACACACATATATATATACACTGGTAAATTTAACCTAAGTGGCAAAAAAACATGGAAATGTCATCTAAATATTTTGAAAAGATATGTAGGTATGTAGCTTACTTTCCACTTGGATTTAAAATAAGTGGCTGGGAGCGTGTCTGATTGCTAAGGAACATGAAGGCAGGTTTATAAGATATTCCAGCTCTTAAACCCAACTGCCTTGTTCTTAAAGCAGTGATCTCACTGCATTGGCAGTTCAGTAGCCAAGGAGAGCCTTGGTGTGTGTATGCATGCATTGGATGTGTGTGCTTCAGAGTGTGAGAGAGAAAAGGGGGAGCGCTGGCTGGCTTTGAGTGTGTGCACTTGTAAGAAAAACCTCAAACTAAATGCGGGTGTGGAAAAAAAAGAAAAAAAAAACGACATGTAACCAGCCTCTTCTTGTGTTTCAGCCTGGGAAAAGGTAAGGAGAGAACGCAGTGTTTGTAAATCACTACTAATCAGTCCTCCCCTCCTACTTCTTGGTTCACCCCCACCCCCCTCCCCATTCCCTATCTGTCCAAAAGCACGACAGATGGATAACACGGAGAGTTAATGATATTTTAAAGACATCAATCACTCTTACATAATGTGTTGATTCACTTCAACACAGACTACATCCTGCAGAATCAGTCACTTGAAAAATTGTTCCTTGTTTCGAGCTGCAATGAAACAATTTCATTGTGTCAATCAGAAACACTTGCATCTGACTACTGGCCATTTTGGAAAGAAGTGGCAAGCTGGAAAATACAGAAGAACCAACACTGACATCCAGCCAGAAAATGGGTTTGAGGATGTATTTCAAACTAATCAGTCTTGGTGTTTCACTTTCTGTCAATGCCGTTAAAGAGCAAGCTCTAGGGGCTGACTTCAACATCCTGATATCTTAGAGTGAGCACATCCACAAAATGGATGGAGAATACAAATGAGTCACCGTTCAACTCAATAAACTATTGCCCATTGACTAAGAATGAGACTTTCACTCAATCATTAGGATTAATCGAGTAAAAGTTTCAACACATACAAAGCGCACACGGCTGCACAACAAACGTCTCACTGCAAGGGATTTTTTTTGGTCAGATTTTGAACGATATGCAATTTGTTCACTTAACACACCCAAAGCAACAGATCCCCTTTCTTATTTTGATTCATGCTCTGCAATTCCAACTACGAGAGGATCATTTTATGGCTGCCATCCAGCATAATACACCCAACATCCTTGAGGATATTCTACCTCGCGCAGTCTGACACAGTGACCCATTATCTGTGGTTGGAGCCCGAGGCGAGTGCACAATGTCAGGGAATAGGCTGCTCCAACAGGCGACAGCAGACTGATCGCATGCATGCATCTCAAGCAGTCACTGTGGTCAGTGCGAGATAACCACTGCTGCATAATGCAGGATCATAATAACCCTGCAAACTGAGGAGGATCACCGGGTGTGTGGGGGGTGGGAACTGGCGGCACTGATTGTTATTTAGAAAAGTGGAAGCCTGCATGTGTTAAAACATAGAGGGAGGTGATGCCAGCTATCTGTATCTACTATATATGATAAAAGCTAAAGCACCCATTTGGGTTATGGGGAAGGAAAGACCACAGCTGATGTACAGGTGCATAGAGCATCGAGCCAACGCGCAGGCAAAATGGGATCTTATGCCGTCCACAGGAAAATCAGTAGTGTATAAGGCGGAAATATGACCATATTTCCATGCAGCATTGCAGGACTAAACGTCCATATGTGGCACAGCAGTAACTCCATTTACAAATATATATAAAAAAAATAAAAAAAAACAAAACAAAACAACAAGGAGTCCTGGATCGGTGCGGCGGCGTTTATTTACGAAACTGAAGTTACTATGAAGGAATAACACACCAAAACGGCGACGTGATATTCCAACGTTTAACGCAGCGTTATCGTAACAAAACATAACATAACACACAGGCCCGGACAATTAAAGCGGCGTCTCTGGGGGTCTGCTACATCGCCGTTCATCCTCCGCAGTGGCCGCACAATCTGCCGTGAGAGGCGCGTCAGAGATAATGAGGGCGACAGAGCGAGTTACACATTAAATAATAAGAGACGGTGTTAGAGGTAACACGGCCGGTTAAAACACAAGCAGAAAAACCCTACTCACTTTATAGAAAATCATCTTTAAAGTGCCGTAGAACCCCATCCTTGTAATCCTGTGTGTTTTCCCTTTTCCTCTTCAGTGACAAACGGTGAAGTCCAAATCTGCGTGCGCGGTGGGGAGATCGCTCTGACTGTGTGAGGGCAGCGTACTCTCAGGTAAATCCGACGCCGCCTCTGATGTGAACATGCTCGAGCACGTCACCGGACTGGCGTGCATACAGTAGATCCCCCCGGCATTAAAAAAAATGTGAAATAAAAAAAAAAAGGAAGGGCGAAAAGCTGCCGCCGTGTCGCGCCGACTTGAACTGGGGCTCGGTCGGTTGGGTGAACAATGCGATGCGACGATCCCGGAGGCGTGTGCGCCGCCGACCAGCCTCACCGAGCAGGGAGTGAACAGATGAGGGAGAAAGAGGGTGACACTCGGCAGAAAAGGGGAGGAGTGGAGGAGAGAGAGCGTCAGAGCGCAGAGCAGTGCCCTCTTCCTCTTCACAGGCTGCACGGCGGCTCCTCTAAACAGGATCGGATTACAGCCTCCCCGGTGGAGACGGGAGGAATGGTGCAGTCCACAGCCGACACTGTGCGCAGCGCATCCTCTGCGAGCAGGGCACCGGGAGCATATGCGTAACAGAGGAGGCATCACACAGAGACCGGGTGGGGTGTGCGCTAGTCCCCTTGCATTAAAAAAAAAAGGTGGACCCCCCACTTGTTGCTGAATCCAAACGCCTCATCCATGCACCCCGCACGAGGCTGCTCTCTCTTTACGTTCACACAGGAGGGATCCTCACTTCTAAAATTGTCTGCGTCAAGCAGATTAGATCAGGAAAAGTCAGCACATTTGCCTTCCCAGTGAAACCTAAGCAAGTGGTGGAAAGAAACCACGTACATTTTACATCAAAAACAAATGGAGTATATCCTTTTCATTTTACTTTATGCTTACTTCACTACGATACAGAGGGGGCAATTAACGGATTAATAGATTTGTCGACAAAATGTCAGAAAATAGAGAACCGTGATTTACCAAAGATGTTTTCAAATTGCTTGTTTTGCCAGACAGTCCATAAAAAAAGAGTCTAAAGTATCTAGTTTAACATCACGAAGAAGAGCAGCAAATCTTCACAGCAGAAGATTAGAAGTAGAAGAGTACTTGGTATATTTGAAGTACATTTTGATTATATTATTTCTCTACTTTAAATAAAAAGTTCTCATATTTTTGATATTTCATTCACCACCGCACACACACATTAAAGATACTGCACCGGAAGGCTGCTTTAAAGAGCATCAAGATCTCAGCCTACAAATCACATGACAGAAACTAATCCACCATTATAATCTATAAGGCAACAGTGTGAATGGATCATGGTCTGCTACAGCTGCTCATTTGCACACACACACACACACACACACACAACAGGTCAATATTTGCATTTCAGTATAAGCAGGTAATGGGTGATTGCACCTGCCCAGTTAACAACAATGCGCACCGCTAATGGCTTCACAACTGTTATTGGTACAGCTGGCAAAAATCACAACCCCAAGATGGCAGCTTTAGTTTAAAAACACATAAGCATTTACAGGCTTTTCAAGGCATTTTGAGTTGTCACATAAAATATATTTATCTTGTTTAGCCATGCAAGATAAATATACCAGAAGCTTTTTGTTTGATTAATTTGGACAAATTGAGCACAGAGGATATTAAACAACGTCCCCGGCCAACTGTATTACGTGACTGGGCTGCAGGAGAGCAAAGTGAAACGTGTTTTTACATTAAACTGACCACAATGAGATTTGTGTATAGATTAAAACCTCCTAAAGCTATGGGTTTGCTGGGTTTCGCGCGTGCCATAACGTGAGTTTTTCGGACCACGCCATAACTTTCAATAGATCTTCAACATTTGCTACTCTTGACCTCACAAGACATCGGCATTAGATCATCGAAACAGGGGACACAATGAAGGGTCGTGGGAAGGGTTCTATTCACAGGTGATGGAGCATTGAGATCTGGCAGCCTTCCAGACGCTCCCAGCTTACAACCTGTAATTACTAAGTGACCTGGCAACCTGGAACAGGGGCGAATTTTAGGGCTTGTTACTGGGAAAGAAAAACTTGGCAAACGAGTTCTGGTAAAACCTGCCACAAGATGGAACAGAACTGTTGAGTTATTTTGGACAAGACAAACAATCAGATGCGATGTGAGACTTGCACTCTGCAATCCCTATGGCTTTTTGCAGGGTAATCTCACACAGTAAGATGCAGGATGTGAGCCTGGATGAATGTAGTAAGAGATATAAATCACGTTCTTTTGAGGGGACACGACAGGTGTGAAGGGACTGCCTAATCCCGGCATTTTAGTCACACTTTTCTCCCCGCAGCAATTCAAACAAAAAAAAGCGTTAAAATTGGAGGACGTCGGGGCACGTCGGGCAGATCGGTCCAAGCTTTGTCTGTGTGTGTGTGTTTAAGGTGGCTCTCGTGAGAAAGGCCCTCTCATATCTCTCTGCTGGCTCAACCTTTACACAGCACATTGGAATGCTTGGCATGCAAGAGGAGTTGCACTGTGGCCTTTGAATAGGCCGTGGCCTCCTTTGTCGCTCTCCTTCTGCCAGTTGGTAACGCATTAATAGGCCTCTCACCCCCAAAACCAAAATCCTGCTGGTCAGTGGTAACCAACCAACTATTTTTAATGATCTTTTATTTTGTCAACAGGCAAACCTTTTCAGGTAAAAATGCTACATCAGATATCAGCTCCTGTTGCACTAGCAGAGGTATAAAAATAAACTCATTACATCGCAGTGCAGCAGATAGCTTGTGGGGAAACAAATAATGCACAAATGCACAAATAATAGACAACATCAACGCCAAGGTTTCAGCATATGGAGTCAACAGATACTCTACAAGCCTGCAGATAAGCTGAGCATCCTTGGATGTATGGAGATACAGGAGGAGGCAATTAAAGAATGGATAAGGATGATCAATGAATGGATGAGGATATTTTTTGACTGAAAACATTGATCATTTTCCTCATCAGTTTATTTACTGATAATCATAATTTACTGAGTTTTCCATCCTCAAAATGTCAGAAATTGTTTCATGTCATAAACCAAACAATTCATCTATTAACTAAGAAATAATCTGCAGACAACCGATTATGGAAAGAACAGTTACATGCAACCATGAATGCATGATCTAAATCATCGCATTAATTTTCTGTTAAGTCACTGATTAAGCGTTTAAACTTTAGAAGAGTCAATTATAGGTCTAACACCTGTCCAGCAGTACGATAGGAAGAACGTGACTGGCCTGCTATTCCAGTCGACAGATGTCGGTGGGAAAATCCTGCACTACAGAAGAAAAAGGGGCTTTCTTGAACAAATGTTTCATGTGAGGTGCTGAACTTGAAGGAGGCAAATACTTCTTGGGCAATGATGCATCACTAAATGGAGCCATGTCATTGTGCGATTGCTGCCACCCCCCCACCCCGTGGAAAAAAATGAGGACGAGGGGGTCTCCTCTCAATAGATTTTTCTGAAATGGTGAAGTGTGAGCTCCATTCCAGGCAGGGCAGATGCAGTACGAGTGGGGGAGGTTTGATGAATAAGGAAACCATGGATCATGGCATTCTGCACAGGATAATAATAGAATCATCTGCATGGTGTTGAATTAACATATCCTACAGCCACCCACGCGACTGAAACATTCAAGTTTGAAGGGGTCAGGTCGAAAAAGAAATTAAGGCCAGGGCCACTGCTATCTCTCTTGTGACATTAATGGTCTCCTTGGAAAATAAATGAAGAGGAGGGGTCAGGATTTGCAATTATTGGCAATTATTTACAAATTAGAGTTTCAAGCAGCTGCAGCATTTTAAAGTGTGTACAAGCAGGGAAGGCTTGACAAAATAACTAACAGGCAATGGTTTATGCAATGAATGAGTACACTGAGGACAGGATGATGAAAATCGAAGAACCAGCGTCCAGTGTTGCTTCCTACTCAGGCACGCTTTCATACACTAAAAGGCTTCAGGGGTGAAGCTCTGTCATAAAATATTGGACAAAAATAAAAGAGAGTATTATTTGTTGTTTATCAGTCACTCAACAGAATCTTAATTGGAATATTTGCCAGATAACGAGAGGTGATAAAAACTGATGCATTGCAGTCAGGGTAAAGTCCTTTTTTTGTCTTGTGAGGACACAATAAGTTCTAATATTAATTGGCTAAATAAAAGACATTTCAACATTTGATTGCATTTATACCACCAAGGACTGTCACAGCATCACTGAATCACAATCAATGTCGCTGTCAATTCATTTTCTGTGATGTTTGCTTTAACAATAAGCAGAGGGCAGTAAAGCAGAAAACCCCAATAATGAAACAGAGCAGAAAAAAATGAGTCATTTCTAAAATGTAGAAGACTCTAAGTGGAATAGGAGGCTGTGGGCTTTTGTCCCTACTGCACCCGTACGGCATATACCGTCAGTCTGGATTATGATCTGCAAACTATCAAAAACTTGTCTAAAAAACACAAGGAACCGTTCTTTTAAAATCTCAAGCAAAGAGCTACAGGACAGCTTGGGCTAAAAAAATGAACTTCTGCTGGGGCTACATCTGTCTAGAGCTCTGCTCTGTCTCTTGTCATCACAGTACATTACAGGGAATAACAGTCATCCTGTCTCCTTATTTAGTAATGTGTACTATTAAAATTGACCACAGAACCCTCAGTGAGGCAATGAAAGACCAAGAAGCTGACTTTCCCCTGGAAAATAAGTCAGCCTGGTGTGAGTGCATTGGGAAAGATGATAATGACACTGTGGCCTCAATATGTACGCTGAATTGAAGAAAGTCAAAATACTGCTCCATGCCCAATTCTCAACAATTCAGCGACTAAATGTGTTCTTCAAAGCAAAGTTAACAACATAAAATGCCTGCTGCCTTCTGTGTGGCTTCGAAACCCACAATTTAACCTACTGAATTTGAAAGTCTGACATGTTTCGGCTGTTTTATGTGCAAAAAGCGCAAGACATTTTGGAGACAGACAACTGACCATCAATTCCCTTCTTGTAAAAAGAAGTTATTTTTTGTATCAGATGTACATACATACCTGTGTCACTCATGTTCAAAGAATACAGTGGCTTCTATGATACTTGATACACCTTTTTGCAATTATATATACACCCACACGATAGCACCTGAAGAGAATAACATGCACATCCTGGCAGACTACCATTCCTCCCAGCGGGACTACAAGGACAGCTGGACGACATTCAGTTGTCCCTGTAGTCCAGCTGGGAAGAATTTCAGGGAATAAAGACAGACACTGCATGACAAATTTTTCCTCAAAGATTTTAAATATGTTGTGCAAATTAAGTTAATGTAATCAATGACTGAGCGTGTGCCTCTTCACATTTTAAAGACTTGGACGCTAGACCCGATCGTTATGTTGCCCAATCTCAAGCTTCATACACACATCCCCAGGCCGTCGGCCGAGTGCCCAAAGGTTTCATCAGCTCGGTGGCACTAGCTTGCTGGAAACTGTTGTAAGAAAAAGCTTCAAACAGAAATGTGTGACCCTCTCCAAGGCGGCTGCAGCCTCCTTCCTTCTGATCCTCATTTCATTTGACCTACAATATAGCTGTAGTTGGATTTGATTCAGTGAGTATCTACTCTGAACTGTATCACCTTCCGCATTTGAAGGACCTGACTTTGTCTGAAGTCAAGTTTATTAATACGGGCCAAAGTCACAAGTTCATCTCAGACTTAACAGTCTGTAGAATGACACCCTCTGTCCTTAGATCAGTGATATAGAGGGGGAAAAAAAAGAAAAGAGAAGCCTCACTCTTTCATCATGAGGAGGCATACATTAAGTCTGGTATGTACGGCTATGACAGTGGCAGTGGTACAATTGCAAGACTGTGTAAATGAACTGTTAAGTACGATATAAAGGAAACATTAAGTGTAATAAATCTCAAGAAAAGAGCTTATTATAAACATGATGTTTTGAAATGCGCAAAAATCAACATTTAGTCAAGACTGTTTAAAAGTTTTAAAACAGCTTTCGGCGATGTGGACAAAGTTGACTTGGATTCTCTCAAAGTCAAATAATTCAGGAAAAAGGTCACATTCTAGTGTCAAATTGTACATGAAAAAAAAAATCACCACAGAGGTATTAGCATTTTCTTCCATTTCTAATCCTTTTCCAACGATGGGCCTATCTAGTTTTGCATTTGGAGGCAGCCTGAGCAGTCATATCTCATTCAGAAATGAAAGAGGGTTATGGAAATGTGTGTGATGAGCCAGGTGAAATTTGGCCAGGGCTGGCATAAACATTTACACAGAAACGAATAAACCTCTTTAATCATCCAGAATTACCACTCTGCATCCCAGATGAAGCAAAGCGAGCCAAATTGAGCCTGCTGGGTGTTTCCTGTCATCTGTAGATGCCTAAAAATGCTTGAGAAGGTTGTAGGAATCCATGTGGGGACATTTTGTCATTGACTTGATCTGACTCACTACAGAAACCTGCACATCACATTGTCTTTAGTATTTTACCCCCCTGATACTGATCTCATCTGGAACACCATCTACTCAAACTACCCTCTATCTCTCCCACAAAGCAGTAATTTGCATGTTTGCTGTTCCAAATAAATGGTTTCAAAAGAAAACATGCCTGAGCAACCTCTGAACTGAGATTTTACCTTAATCTAAGCGGATCAGAGATCAGAGGAGGCTGTTCAACACAGTCTGTTAGAAGTCATGAAATAAGCAAATATATTGATCATTCACCTTTCTTTTGGGCATTAACCTCAGTTTTTATTAGCCACGTTAGCGATTTGGCTCTAGGGAAGGCAATGACGGCCTGTCGAATTCGATCATCCACCCAGTTTGAGATCTCTCAACAACTACTGGATGAGTTGTCATGAAATTTTGTGCCAAACATTCACTGTTCTCAGGTGATGTAACCTGATAGATTTGGTGGTCCTCTGGTGCCACCGTGAGGATGACATTTGGGGTTTGTGGACGAAAAAGTCTTGACAAATATTGGAGGGATTCCCTTGAAATTTGATACATAAATGCAAGAAAAAGCAAAACTAATGAGATTCCCATACATCTCTCTGATGGTGAATGTGGTCAATATGATCAGCATTATAGCTGTTAAACATCTGCTTGTTAGCAGGTAAGCACATTGACGATAGCATCAAGTTCAAAAGCCAGGTAGTAGCTTCACAGATCAACAAACATGGCTATAGACTGTTGTTGTAACTCAGTGCTGCTATATGATCCACACACAGTTATTGAAACCTAAACATGCAACTTGCATACTCTACTGTAAAATTAAGGAGGTGTGTCTACTTCGAACTATTAATCACTTCTAAACTAAGGTAAGCTTCGCAGAGGTGTGCCAGTCCAGTAAACACTCTAAAACACATCATCCACCCTGTCTGAGCTTATGTTAAGATTGAAGAGTGGCTCTGGGCTTAAAAATAGTTCTAAGTTGCATGCCAGTGGCATTACTAATAATACTAACATGCATTCTCATCAGGCTTCCTCTGGAAGTATCTGAGGACGCAGAGAGGGAAGAGAGTTTTAAAAGGGAAGCGATGTCTCTTAAAATGTTTCCTTCAAAAATCAACAAGTTCTATTGTGAGGGGGGAAAAAAGTCCTAAAATTTCATTAGAGGAGAGACTGTGGTGTCTTTCTGAACATAAACTGGTGAGAACAAAAGAGCAGGGCAGTACCCCCTTCACTGGTAAGATAAATGGTGGGATACTTTTTTAACAACTTGTAGAATGACTTGTAGAGGTTCAAAAAAAAAAAAGAGGACAGGAGGGAAGAAAATGGTCAGAGAAGGCTGGGAAGGCAGTTTTGTTTTGAGGATGAGGTATTGTAGCTGCTGTCTCTGCCTTTTCTGAAGATTAAACAAAGGTGGATTCTATTGACAGGTCAGTCTGACTAATGAGGTAATCTGGAAATCGTCGTTGAAAGCGCAGTTCCTATTTTGTCAGCCCCGTTCTTGATAGCCAGGTTAAGTAGAGAAGGGGCATAAACGGACAATGATTTTTTTAAAAAAATGGTAAGAGTAAAATTCGTGACTCTCATGTTGACATAGAAATCCAATTTCCAGAAAGTGAAGGGCACATTTGATCTTGTTTAGATGTGTGCACTGACCATGCTTTGAAAGCCAAGGCTCTTGTCTAAAGTGTCTGGGATTACTGTTATCTCTGATGGACCACCAGCAGAGTGGGCAATAGCAGCGTTTTTAGCGCCTGACTTGACTATCAACTGCCATGTCGGACAGCACAAAGTGAGACTCACATCATGGCTGTATTCCGAAATCGAGATTAAAAAAAAAGGTGGCACATGAAAGTTCATACATCTTTGTTATTTGGGTGTTTGTTGGTGATTATGAATGATGCAACACAACGGCAATTCAACTTGCCTGAAGACTGTGGACTGGACATGACCGAGGACATATTCAGTGAATACAACCAAATTCATCAACTCCTAGGATATGAAAATCAAACGCACATTTGTCCTTGTTTTCTTGTTACTGCAGGCCTTAAGCTTTTAGCAGTGGTGTACAGAGAATAAGAAATGACAATGAAATGTGTCTTGTATCCTGCCACATTAACAGACTCTTAAAAGCAGTGTGAACCGTGAACACAAAAAAACGTGGAGCTCTTACTTAACAAAACAGCCTGAGGCAAACTGAAAACTGCTAGAGGAGATAAGTGAACCAGAAGATCATCACAGGTAATGCAGTGATTTGATTCATGAAGTATACTTGGCAAATTTAATCTGCCATACAGACTGGAACTAGGATCAAATGCGCTTTTGTGCTGCAGCAATGCGAGTCAATAAGAAAAGACAGAGCATATATGTTAGGGAAACAGTGGACTTCAACACAGTATGAATACAATACCGAGTAAACAGTCTTTAGTGTACAGTTAGATGGATGATACTGATGCAGAGAGGGAAGTGCCTCCTAAGATTTAAAAGGCGACGTGAAATGACAAGGGTCAAGGGTCATTAATGTTTCATTTCAGGAAGGGCAGAGGAGCAGTGAACCTTGGACGGACCACATACGGGTATTTGTTTCACTCCCCCACAAACACACAAATGCTTGATACTACTGCAGTAGTTGCTGACCAAAGAAAGAAAGTCAGAAAGCTGAACAACAACAGGCTCACATATGAAAAATCTACTGGGGAAAAAAAGGGGGATGAACAGTCATGCAGAATAAAAATCCACCAGGGAGAAAGCACAGAAGCACGTAAGTACTACACAGCACTAACAAGGTCTGCAGTAATAATGGGTAAAGTTGATGTTGCAGGTGGTTGCCATATGTCCATTGAATCTTGAGGTAGAAACCTTTCTGGCTGTAAGGGTAAGCAGCATGGGGCCTCTGAGAAGTTAACATCCCATGCTGGGCATCGTGGAGACAGCCGGAGGACAGACGAAGAACTCAGCTGCTGCCGAAAGGAAATCTTCAATGGCTGGACGTGCATTTTTATGTGTGCCAGACTTCAACCTCGTGTTACAGACATCTGCTACCAGAACCCGTTAAACTATGACGCTGATACATTAGTAATTGGAAATTAACTGACACTGTTTTTGTTAAAATAAATACTTTAGAGCAAACGTTTAGCAGAATTTCAGTGGGCATTTTCATGTTGCTGCTAATGGCTTAACCCTCAAAAAGGAAAAAGAAAAAAAAAGCGTATACACTGGACGCAGAGGGTATGTGGCACTGATTTGATTCACACTTTGCTGCAGTGTTTTCCTCCTCCCTGCTTCCAACTCATACAGCTTCTGACACATACTAGAGCACTCCTACACACTGAACTACACAGAGGACGCTGCTCTCTTACTTCCCATCTTGCAGAGAATGAATAAGGAGAGAAGAGGATATTAGGTCATTTGGAAAAGCACTTTCAGATGCTGGAGTTTGTGTGAGCTTGTTGATTTGTTTTGCTCATGTGTACTGCTTTACACTATGCATAATGGATACAAGAATTCCCCAAGAGCCCTGCATTGGGAAAACACAATGTGCAGTCATACACCAGGCAGCAGAATGCACGTCTGGGGTATGGGATGAGATTGATATTCTGTACCAGACAGTCTGTAGGTGGAGAGGTGTTTTCACCAACATTATGCAACTTTTTAAATATTATCAGATTGATATTGCTTGGACTTCATTATTCAAAACGACCATTATGACACTGTTCATATTGTCAAGTCCAACAAGACTCTGTGAAGTGAATCTTTTCCTTAAATAATGCAACACACACAAAAGACAATCTGATATCTTTTCCTGAAGCATGTAAAGCAACTGGCACAGAGACTGAAGATAAAAATGGGTTTCTTATATCAGAATAAAGGGTCTTTCTGTCTCCAGGACAGGAAAATAATTGTGCCGCCCACCATCATGACTTATCCTTTATTGTATATCCTTTGTTCTCAGGCTGGATTTTGAGACTCGTCGTCTCATCCCACTGATTTAAAACCATTTTTTTTTTTTTTTTTTTTAGTGATGTCTGATGCTGTATGTGCTTTTGTTTGGTCCTTTTGTTTTTCCTTTTGTATTTGCTTGTTTTTCTGTATCTCTGCTGAATCCAGGTCTCGCTTGCAAAATAAATCTTGATTTCAATAAGAATAAATGATCAAAACAAAGGTTGTATATATATTTCACAGTAGTATGATTTTCTATTACAGTGGTGTTGTTGGATTTAATATATATATATATGTATATTTTAAAGGCCTGGCCCTTATCTTCATGTAAACAAAAACTGAAAAAAGTAAAATGTTAATAGATTTTGATTTAAAAATTAACCGAGTGCATGGAGTTTGATTATCGCTGTTGCAGCTTTTTTATGTCCCACTTATGAGGGAAAAAAATAGACAGAGACTATATGGCAACTACTTTCCCTTGGTAACTCATTGAGAGACAAGTACAGATTGCCTCAAATAACAAAGAACAATTGCTCTGTCAGTATTTTCAGTTTTAGGGCAGGGGCGTCGCATTAACTTCAAAATATCTGTCCATTTAACCCAGAGGTCAAGCTGTAACAAGCTACAAGATGCAAATTTTCACCTTGTAGCAGGAACTGTATTGTTAGCTCAAGCTGTCAATTGTCTCACTTTATTCTCTAAAACTTGTCACTCATCTTGATGAGCTGTCTACCTTGAAACGACATCTAGCCTGCGGGGGAGCTTACCAGCATCCACACAGCTACTGCAGGCATCGAAGCAGCAGATGGCATGAAAACAGAAAACATGCCTTCCTGTTTGAATGGTGCTCCAGGGGCCCAACCAATAAGCACTGACACTCAAAATTTTAAAGTTTAAATTATGCTACATGCATCAGGACTGTGCAAACATAATCCAGCAATCTGAGATGTTTCACATCATTTAAAGGGATTAACTCTTTCACAAATCATATAAGCCCATCATATAAGCTTCAAGTGCTTGTATCGGATGTTTGTCACTTCCTTTATATATCTATATATATATATCTATATATATAGAGAGATATATAACACAGCAATAAATAGAAAAAAAACAGAGTGTATATATACGGAGCCAACTGACATGTCCTGCTGTCACTTCTTTTCCTTTACTTTCCCCTACTTTCCCAACCAAGAACCTATGTAGCCAATTGGCCAGTCAATGAAATGAGCACAAGAGTGGAAAATGGAAGTGAGGTTGGAACAACTTCCCAAAAATAGACTCCCCTCGGCACACACTGTCATACTCTTACACCGCAACAGCATGGAAGGCTTTAGTGCCTTCAACTAAGAAACCACACCATCTTCTTTAAGGGAAGCTGGCCTGCATTTCAAAAATAGTGGGACACAACTTTGGGGTCAATTGCGCTCAGAGACGGGAAAGTAGAGTGAACCAGAGTGGGTCAACCAAACCTCAGATCTACGCAATACTTGAATGCTACATTGGAGCAGACATTTGAGTGGGTGTTGACAAAACGTCAGTAGCTGAGATCTATATTTTATGACATTTAATTTTGATACACCATTTCATTGGGTTGCACGGGCAGTTCACGAAGCCTCAGTTAAACTCCAGAAGAGGAGGTTTAAGGCAAAAGGTATCATCTCTTTCACTCACTTTCTATCTGCTCATGTTTCATGACCTTTGAGTCAAATGCAACCTGAAATTCGTGATTTCAAATGTCAGGCCAGTCAGAATGATGTAGCTGCTTAAAACTGAGATTACTGACAGGTCTTGATGTTTTGCTCCTCATTTCATTCTGATTGTTTTTAGGGAGACTGTAACTGTAGTGTAAGTAACTGAGTAGGTGGGGGTATTTGAGATCTAGTGCAATATAAAAAGAATGAGAAAATATTGTGCCAATATACCGTACCTTTCTTATTGTCAAAAAATGTCATGAAAAGTCCAAAACCGACACTGACACTAAGAAAAATACAGTTATGTTTTTAATAAAAACAAAAAAATGCATAGTTCAGCTGATGCAAAACATTTCACCCAGTACTTGTAACCTGCTCTCTGACTCTTGCTTCCCCTTAGCACACTGTATACTGATCAATATTCTTGACAAGCCAAAATGCGATCATTAGCAAAACCTTCACCAACTGAGTTCATGTATGGGGTGTTTGGTTCACCACAACAATTCAGCCCTGACCCTATAGATGACCTTTAAATTTCACAATAGGCAGCTCACAATAGCTGCCATGTGCCTAGTGGTTTAATCTCCACAGCCCATCTGCTGTGGCTGCTGCCTGTGAGTTGAATCTGGGAGAGGAGAGGGAGTGCCCAGTTTTCCTCTGAAGCTCATGGGTGTCAGTCTGTCTCCCTACATCCTGTGGGACAGCTGTATGTTAATGTGCACAAGAGGCCGGGGACAGCAGCAGTCACTGGGATTGCCAGGCAGACACAGAACAAGGACCCCCTTCTCAGTGGGTAGCCAAAGGCATGAACTTGGCAGATTAGACATTCAGGAAACAAATAAGGCTCCATCACAAACAGGCATCCGAAATCCACAACAAAACAGACCCACAACCCTGCAGAGAGAGCCGACAAAGAGGAGAAAAAAAAATTTAACTGTTAAAGTGATCAGACTGAAAAACTCCTGTCTGTCAATTTGCGGTTCCTTTCGGAAACAAATTACATGCTGTAATTAGGAAAGACTTAATTTATTCTATTCTCAAGAGTCCTTATATATTAAAAGAAACTACAGAATTAAGCTCAGACAGATAAAATCAAAGGGAATTAATTTTTGCCAAGTGTTGGGTTGTGTTTTCCATGAGCCTCAAGAAATAAGAGGCTAGTGGTCAGAGACAGCCAGATGTCTCAGATAGGACAAGCACAGTAAAATGCTGATGCTTGGAGAAAATTAAATAAATAATTCAAGGCCAGACAGATCTAATCTTGACGTGATGATGACGGAGGACAGGCAGGGGCGTGGGCAGCAGTAAAGGACCCCACGACTAGTCCCCCTGCATTCGTAAACTGTTGCCTGGCAACAGGATTCGCTCTCACTGGCCTCCAGGCTGCAGTGTGCTGCCTCTGGCCTCATCCAGGGGTAAGGCTCTTGTTTGCTATTAGAGACAACCAATTCTGGAAATGGATGCAGGGGACGCCATTCAGTAATGAATCCTACAGAGGCTGCTAACAAAGGATTCAATTTCAAGAATATAAGGCCATTTTATTTCAAAATGTGAGACAAAGTCATAAAGCGTGGCTAGGCAGGCAGAAGGAATTTCTTGCCATGAGTATTGAAACGGTTTGTCACTAACCTTGCTCAGCTAACAATGCCACAAACATCAGGCCACAGCCCCAACAGGCTGGAAGCAATCATCTTTAAAAGAAACAGCCCAGCCTCTAGAGTTTTTCTTTTTCCCTCCTGTATTGGCCATGCCATCTGTCTCTGATGCACTCACTGGTGATGTTGCTTAATTGTTATGCAGGGGAGATGGGCTCACAACAAATGGATTGTAACCAAGCATTCAGTCAGTCTCCGAAATAGCCACATCATCTGTGTTTCTCTTGTACTGTACTCACAGAGATACAGATTACATCAAGACGAAGGAGACGAAGGCACCACCAAAGGGTTACATGATTTACACAATGTTCATTTGAAGTTAACACCAGTGTTAAGAGAAAGAGAAGGTGTGGTCACCGGTCAGAAGGGAAGACATCCTCTTCGCTGTTGCCGAGAGAGAGAACGTTAACAGATTCAACTTTTAGGCTTTGCTAACAGTCACAATAATAATTACTCAACATGCAGGCAGCACTTTACCTGACATTTAAATACACTCATGCACAAGCAGTCTTAACGTGTTTCAAAAGTGCTGAACTTCTCAGAAATGCAAATGTGTGAATATGCCTGACAATAAATAAAACAGAAAGAAAAAGGTTATTTTTGTGACAGAAACCCCTTGGAGCAAATATTTGCCTTTACTGCTTACTAATTAGACTAAGTCCAAAATTATGTGTGCTTTTTATTTGATAAGTGAAAGTCAAACATTCTTCTCAGAAAAGCAAAAAATCCCAAAGCATCTTTGAAGATGAGATTGAAGTTTCTGACAAACTTCAAATTTCAGTTATATAACAGAGCCCTGAGACATCAGGACTTTCAATTAAAACATTCAGGCGCCAAACTGCTCTCTGAAGTTCAGCTCTCTCTTAAATCACTTTTTCATATATTATTCATATATACCAGATAGTTTTAGTTGCAGTCACTTTGTCAACCTGGATGAAGTCAGTGTCAGCCAGTGGATCTCTGCCTTTCAAGAACCACAACAGAGAGCCGTTGACTGGCTCGACATCTTTATCGGCTGTTTGCACTGTTACCTTAGCATCAGTATGGTGTATGTTTACAAAAGGGTCTGGATTTTGTCCCTCATCACTTGGACTACTATGGACAGGTGTAATGATTACAGCAAGCAAAAGCTTTTTCACTGTTAATATGGATACCTAACATGAAAAAATGCAACCCATTCTTGTAAATTTTAACAACTTTGAAAATACATTTAACCATTTTAAATAACTTTCTCCATGCTTTATTATGCCTTGTATTATGTTTCATTATGTCTTGTAAATATTTGGAGTTTAAGTCATTTTTGGACAGCCCCAGGGAAAAAGACGGGCAACATGTTTCCATTCGTATGAACAGAATTAATATTGATATATACTTTTTGAAACTATGGCAACAGACAATGGTGCCCATGTGTGAATCTAAATCTCCCCGAGTACTTCAACACACACTAGCATATTGGTCAAATTTAGGATGTGATTATCATACAAAACATAGAAGATTATTCATATCCCCGTTGAATGCAAGATTGTCCAGGTTTCTGAGGCTATTGTCTGTTTTCCCATGCAGGCTTGATGCCCACAAGCCTGAAATTCCTGCCAGGCTGACTTCTCTTCACAGATCAGGATGAACCCACTGGAATTTATAGCTGTCTGGACTCTGCTTTATTTCAACACTGTTTGCTAGATTTGGCGTCTTAACTCCAGCGATACAAGCTCAACTGATCCTCCACAATACTTAATGTTATTAATACGTAATGTTAGTTAGCTTAATGTTAGCAATTTGTTCGTTTTAATTTTCAATTTGTAGATGCTTGTGTATTTTTCTTATTTGTTTCTGTGATTTTAGTCACAAAAAGCTCATTTTGAGGTAAGATGCACCCAACAGTCTTTTGAAAACTTAAGCAATTTTCAATGAATAAAAGGTAAGTCCATTTATTTTACCTTTGCAAAAGCTATGGTATAAAAGCACATACAGAACTGAATCTATCAAGTGGTTTTACAGCATAATTTCCTGTTTTACAGTTTGTCAAAAGGTGTAAAAACCGAAATGCCATAAAGGCCTGGCAGCACTAGGGGTAGTAAAATCCTTTTAAAGTATTAAAATGGATTTTGGATCCTGGCAAAAAGCATAACAGAACTCACATTAACTCAAAAAGCTGGACACAAAAGTATTCCGAAATTCAACAGTAAATAAAGTTTGAGGACAACTGGCGTACAATGAGGTTACATTAAAGAATGATTTCATCAGTGGTACCCAAAGAAAAAGCAACATTTTCATCTCCCTCTGTGGGCATTGAACAAAAGAGGTCAACACTAAGCTTGCGAATTGCACTCTTTTCAGTAGTAGTAAAAACAAGAAACTGAACTGTGTAACCAGTGCTGACTTGGCAGGTGCATCTACAGCTGGCTACGGGGAGGATGGAGCAGCAGCACAACCTGGCCACAAGGCTCTCTGGCGGCCCCGTGGGGTCCCACTCTCCCACGCTCATCACAAATTAAAGAGGCCAGTCGGACCAAATCAGCACTTTTTCGAATTCATCGCAGCACGCTGATGCTATAAGGGGGTGTAAGGTACGGCCTGAGAAGATCAGGGGAGATGAAGCATGATGTGGCCATGTGGGTGCAGTGAACCTTAAGCAACTCCACCACACCGAGGGTAACTTCATCTCCAGTGACTTTGTTAAATACACTCATAACTAACACAAGCACTTAATGCTGACGACTTGGTGGGTGAAGAGACCAAAGCTCACATTTGACATCTTTCTGGATAAAGCTGGAGAATTATAGCTGGAATAAGAGAATATGCAGAAATTGCTTGAGTCAACATATTCATTGGCACTTAGAGACCTCCAACAAAAAGGCCATTCATACCATCTCAAATCCAACATAAAAAGCTGGCAAGAGACATTGTAGGATGAAGGCATTATTAGTTTTTGTTCATTATTCAGGGTCACCTGTCATGTGCTCTCAGGTGTACTGTAATACCAGTACTGTAACTGAACTACTGTCTGTATTTCTACCAGGACTCCTTTGCAACCTCACCATTAATACCCATTTTGTAAAGCATCAAGTTTCTCAAACAAGAATGTTGAGATTCTCAGCTGCAGATGGTGTCGGCAATTATCTGAGTTGTGAAGCCCAAATATTTGTTAATTTTAATTAGTAAACACAGCTAATTAGAAGGTGAAAATTAACTTGGCATATTTTCAACATTAGTCACCGTAGTAGTCATCACAATTCTATGTGTGTAATGTGGAAAGTTTTACACAGAAGGCTGGTACAGTTTAGGATGATCAGTTTTAAGGCTGTGGATTTCCTTCTGCCATGAGAAAGAAGATACATAAACACTTTTGTGAGGAAGAAAATGCATTCAGGATGTTTGCCTAAAGGACATCACACTGTGTTTTCAGTACAAACAACGAACATAAACTTGTGTTTGTTGACAAAAAAAAAAAAAAAAAATCTTACACAGACTCAAGTGACATCACTCGAGGCAACTGACCACATTTTGAGCAACTCTCTCTGAAGACAAAAAGGCTTTACACAGCTTTCTTTAACTTTTTTTCATTGTAGCAGTATTATTACTACTCACAGAGGCCTGTAAATGAACAATGATGTTTAAAATCCACAGCATTATTAGAATCAACTATTTCACTGCAGGTAATTTGATTTTCTCCTTTTCTTAAACATTTTCTTTTATCCAGTGCTCCAGGAAACAGATCCTTAAAAACTCCAACAAGCATCAGAGCTATACTGACTGTATTTTAACAGGCGCACTGATTCATTACATTTTGTTCCAGTAGATTCCATTAGAGAGGAAAGAGTCAGCAAATAAGTATGGACAACATTTCAGGGGAAACGATCTAGTGGGAAATGCCTGCCTCAAAAAGTTAACTTTAGTATAATTTAAGGGTAACTTTAATTTGGCTAAGGTTGAAGTCCCATGCTTTTCCGCCATGCTAATGGTAAACAAGTGAGAGGGGTAACAAACATGGCGATGAGGCTGTGCCAATTAAATCGGAGCTCGATTTAAATGAAAAGCTGTGGATGTTGCCGCTCAGTTAGGAGACATAGCTGGAAAATACAATATATCCACGGAATCACTTTCCTCTCATCCATCACAGTAATACAACAGGAAAATTACACACTGTAGTTGAGATAAAAACAAAGCTCATAACATCTAGCTGGTCTGTGTTTATGTCTAAGCGTGTGTGTGTGTGTAGGTGAGGAGCCTATTATTGATTTTCCATTTTATATTAGTAAATTAATCCCTACAATGTGCCCCCCCCATCCTTATTTGAGGAGAGGATATTGATTGCTTTGTTACACTGCTTTAAGGACGCCATGAATTGCTAATCAAAATTCAAATTCTGCAGGGAACTGCATCAGGTTAAATATTCAATTCCTGGCCATGCAGAACAAACAAGCTAAACTGTTGGGGGACTGAGAGAAGCAGCAGAGTCACACACTGTGATTGTCTGTTTTCATGAAAATTCAGGAATGTCAAGGTTTTTTTATCATTATTTTTCTTTCTTTTTTTAAACAACAACAACAACAACAACAAAAAAACACAAACTGTACTTAAATGAAGGTAGTTTAATACCAACACTGCGCTATACTGACTTTTGCCCAAGATGAATTTTAACCCAAACTCCTCATTAATCTAACTAGAATCATAACTATATATAAATAAAGAAGCTGAAACCTGGGAGTATTTGGTACTTTTTCTACTAAATTAGTTTAGATTAACTGATAATGAGGGAAAATTACATGAATTTAATTTAGAAAACTCAATAGGCTTTTATTATTGTAACATATATCTCAAATAAAATTTTTCAAAATTTTCATTTAAATTTTCATGGCTTACAATTCTAAAAATAATCTACTTTGACATAACTATAAACATGCATTTAATTGTCCTTTAGGACATAAGAAAAATTTACCGGTGATACACCTATCCTGGTCTGGCACTTGATGCCACCATCCACCCTCCTGATGTCTGAGGACTCTGACACGTGTTTGAAGTATTACTTTAACACACACACACACACACACACACACACACACACACACACACACACACACACACACACACACACACCTTGGTCCATTTGGTATTCTGCCTTTATTATCCCTCCAGCAGCAAAATAATTTCCCTTCATGCTAAGATAAAGTATGTTTACTTTGACACCTGTACTTCGGCAGTTGGCGGTATACAAGAATCAATATGAAACGCTGAAATGAGAATCTTACTCTTTTCTACTTGGACAAAGCTTTTACTCAACGTGGGGTCAAAGCTGTCCTGAGCAGTCAGAATACATACGGGGATAAATAATGTCAAGCAGGAAACCCAGCTACTTTTCCCATCCAGCAGACAACAGTGCACAGCAAGACAGATGGCAGGCCAACAGAGACATCTCTGGTTTATGCTTTCTTTGTAACCTGATGTGACCCCAACATCAATGCAGATGTTCTGCCTAGCAAAATTTCATGCTTGTAGACACCTGGAGGAAATGTCAATGCTTTCGACAAGCAGCAGGACAATTCATCTGTGAATGTGATGTTGTCCTTCTCGTTTCGACGAATACATTGCAGAATGACAGATTTGATTTCACATTAGGCATCGTGGCTAAAGGCACGATAAGATTACAGTGTGGTGGGTACTGGTCATGGCTTTTGTAATAAATAGGAAGAACTTTACAGACCATTAAATTCACTAAGAGTATATAACTAAAGCTCACAGCTCTCGGTTTTGACCGAAAATTATGAGCAGACCAGTTCTAACTGATTTTCATTTAGAGTTTATCCCCTACTTTGTATCTGATTTTGTTGTTGGGTTTTGTGTTATGGATTTTCATGTCCTTTGGAACAGTAAAAATAAATGATAATGATACATTTCTGGATTTTCTTTAAAAATAAACACAATGAGCTGTAAATAAGATGCGTGAAACCTGGACAGTTAAACCATTCCAATCGTAAGATAAATTAGCAAGGCTTTACCTGTCAAAACAGTCGAGCGTTAACTAATTATATCTTTTAGAGGCAGAAAATGAGCATATTTGTTCATATGAGAGAGGACGTATCACTGGTGAAACCCTTGGTTGCAAAACAATCTATTATCTGAGAAAATAAGCATCACTGCAATTCTATAACGCTCTTTTAAGTTGATATAATTATTATACTGTGTAAATTATAAAACCAGATGCTCTTTTAACTGGACTAACTGTGCAGCAGACTGCACTTGCAATCGAGTGAGCCTGTGACATAAAGACGGTCTCTTTTCTGTGCTTCTCTGCAGTGAGCCAGCAGCACAGGAAAAACACAGATGCAGCTTTTGACCCCACACTGTCACAGAAATATCAGGGTGCACACCAAAGCTGCACCAGGTCTTCAGTTATCCCCACACCACTTGATCCTACGCCCAGTTGTAATGCTGGCAGCCACCTTGCACCTGTTGACTTGGAGTCCCATCAAACCCAAGCACTGAACTGGCACACCCAATGCTAATATAACTGACCATTCCACTTCAACATGCCAGAAAAGAGACTGAAGGCCGAACAATAAGGCAACATTTCATGAATTAAACAACACTATACCTGGGAAAACCGTTTGATTGCACATATCATTGTAGACTGCTTTTGAAAAATGTGTACAATGAAATACACTACTGTAGTGAAAACTGATCAATCCTCTATGTTTTTCAGCCTATTTACGAGAATTCTATTAGTCAACCAGGGCTGCAAATAACCACTATTTCCATTATCAATGCGATTAATCATTATCAATTAATTGTATATAGTGTCCAAAGAGTTTCCCGGAGTTCAAGAAGGCATCTTCATATTGACTGTTTTGTCCAACCAACAGTCCAAACCCAAAGGCTCGTCATTTAGCATCATAAAGGACAAAGAAAAGATGATAAAGATCGGCCAACTAATTTTATGTCAATAGACTAATCAACTAATTGTTGTAGCTCTCTAATCAGCCCAACAACATAATTGAATATAAGTGAACTGAACATAATTGGGTTGGCTGGTATTTTATTTCTTGGATTGCCCTCCCAAATACACATTGTTTCTCCAACCAAAACTTGAACAAAAGCTATTGATCTCTTAGCACAGACCATCTTTGTAATTGTTTCCCAAGGACTTTCTGTAAAATTATCATTGCATTAAACCTGTGAAGATGTGCAACAGTGTAAGAGCTTCTTCAGACTCTTAACGCAGTATTGAGTGCTGCACTCATTGTCATCATAACAACCTGAACATTTAATGATGCTCTTAGCCAAGAGTGTCTGCATGTGGAAAATGAGTGAAGAGGGGGCGAGTTGCTTGAAAGATAGCAGATGTGGGTCGAAGGGACACATGAACTGCTCATAAACACAAATGTCTGCAAAGGGTAGAAAAGAGGATGGAAAACAGCAAACAGTCTTCAGGCGCAAAAGAAGTGATTGGGAAATGTTCATGTTTTCACAACTAAAGCATGACAACAGAGAGCCACAAGGCCACTACTGATACGAAAACAACTGCAGTAAACAACATGAAAGATTCCAATCAGACCACAAAATGGCCAAAAGTTTGGCCGTTAAAACCGCCGTCAAAGCAAGAGAGAAATTAAACACACATGGCACGACCACAGACACAGCTGTATTGCAAAAAAAACCTCCTTGCTTTATACTGACAAGGGGAAGGTCCTGGGTGACACTGAGCTTTCCACTGCCTTAGTGATCGCTTAACTTTTAGCTCATGCTGCCCCCTAGAGGTGACAAACAGCACTTTGTGACATGTCAGACAGAACACTTCCAAGCACCAGCAAAGTGTGCAGAGAGATGTTCATATGTTCATTTCTTTTTCTGCTGTGCGTGAAATGATGGAACTAAGAAACACACTGCTGATGAGATGGAAATGACTATAAGTGCTACATAATGAAAATGTGAGGTTTTTTTTCTTACCTGTGTGTTCACACCATTCCATGACAGGGAAGCAGGGCAAGGGAGAGGAAAAAAGGAAAAAAAAAGAAATCTGTTAGTGAAATGTTCTTTATTATTGGTACAGAACATCAGTTATTACGTGCATCATAAGCAGGTTCAACGGGCAGCAAAGTATTTAAATCGCTGTGCAAAAACAGCATAATGTTATGATTAATTAAATCCAACAAGAGCCCCGTGGTGGACGGGGGACTTGCCCTTGGTGTACCCCTCTGTTCAGATGAACGTTGGGATCAACTATAGCACCTACAAGACCCTAAACAGATATAGTATAGTATGTATTCTTGCACAAAGCAATCAGAGGAAAATAAGAAAATCCTGCGTGGGATTCTTGAAACGTATGTTGAGAGCTAAGACTGTTCTTACACACGTAAGTATGTTAATGGAATACGTTTGATTTTAAATTTGATCTTAAGATGTGTGCGCCAGCCGATTTGAAAATTCTATGTGAAAATGCAATAAACCCACATAAGGGCTGCAAGACGCCGTTTGCAAACTGCAAACCAGGTAACGTTCAGCTCAGGCAAACAAAAAGAAAAGAAAATGAAATGCCACCTGAGGGCAGCAAAAAGAAAAAAAGAAACTTTTCTTCTGCAATGGAAGAAATGTGTGATGTTTCATTACGATAAAAAATAAAAATAATATAAAGTGATTTCAAATGTGAGCAGTGAAGTCACCGACCCAGAAAAGCACAAACTACGGAACCTCCAGCAGAATTAATGCTTTATGGGCAGAAGTTAGGACTCTCAGTGAAATAAAGAAAACTGCTTATCTGAAAATGGTCGCTAAAATAACAACTGCTGCCACGGAAGCGTCAAAACATCAGATATGGATGAGCACACTGGAGGTTTCTCTGTTAAGGGTACAGTCTCATATTCTACTGGCCAGTGACCTACCACAGCCGGGGAAACATCAGCATCAGACAGCACAACCCCAGCATCAACTACCAAGACCTGAAGACAACGGCAAGCATTGAGCCAAACGTTTAATCTTGAAAATAAATTTGACTAAGATGACTTCTTGTTGATTTTATTCAGCATTAAACATATTGAAAAACACTTGACTTTAAAAACAGAGTAAATTAAACCCCGTCACAAATACAGCCTTGGCTCATTGCAAAGTTGCACCTGCTTAAATGATTAAAAGAAAACAGAAAAGGAGTTGTTGTCAGATTTCAACTCCTCTGTGGTCAGTACCCACAAAACCATTAACCTCCTCTGTGTGTGCGCACAGGCATAATGGTCTACTTTTGTCATTTAGGCTCAACATCATCTTTAATGAGTGCTAATATTTAAATTTAAATGAATAAGCATAAAACATTTCTCACAAAAGTTTGCTTTTGTTTTTATTGGCTTGCGAGTGGCCCAAGACACTATTTTTACTCTACATGAGTTTTCAAGTTTTTAAATTGTGCTTGCAAACAATTTAGGAACTTTTGCCATCATCAAATCTGTGATTATGCACAATTCATGTGTGAGGCCCACTGTTTCTGGTTTGGGTGAACTGACCCTTTAACAGTACTGTAGCAATTAACAAATACTGTTGAACTGCAACACAAACAGGTGTAGTTGGACAGCAAATTTGAAATAGCAGCTAACAAACTTCTAAGCACCAGTGAAGCTGCTCATAAGCAGCTTTTCAGTGATCTGGTGAGTTCTCACGATAAAAGTAAACTGAATATTAAACAGTACCAAAACTGCAGGCCTAAGGACTTCAATCAATGGAAGAAAAGATGCAGAGAAATGAGTAATGAGGCATGTGATAAAGGCAGACACAGACCACAGACAGAACAAATAATTCATTTTCTTAAAACTGTTTTGAAGCTACTCAAATGCTTTTGTGGTAAAAAAAAGGACGGTTTGGCCCTCTGTGAGGCCGACTTATACGAACTACAGGAGGGTGGCTCTGTAATGAAGGTGTTTGTTGTGGGTGTCTGATGTAATGTTGTGTAGGTGATGAGGCAATTCTCTTCTGGCTCACAGAAATCGATTTCGGTTCCTCAGTTTCTCCACCGATCGTTCAGACCGGCATCGGCTGAAATGGTATCAGCACCGAGCCTTTGCTGCGCAAACAGCTGAAAAGTAAAAGCAATTTCTGTGTTTGTCTTGAAAGGAACAAACCTGAGCTGAAATAGTAAAGAAGAGTGATAGGGTGAAGTTGTTAGTCTGAAAGCCAAATGTGAAAACTTCAACAGGCATCAGGTGTCAGGGATGAAACTGCCCCCCCACTGTTCTCCCACTTAACATTCACATATTTCTTACTTTTCTTTTTTACGCATTTGTTTTAAATTCTTACCCACCGAGAACCTGAAAACCAAGCTGTTGTAACATACTGTAAATGAACAAAAATTGCCATCATCATTCCAAACACTTTCTCAAAGGCCGCTCTCAAAGACGTCTTTTCAAGGGTATCTTTGAAAAACTAAAAATCAGAGGGACCAAGACGGACAGCTCAAACAGACTGCCCAGTATGACAGAATACACAGTGACTCCAGCTGAGTTGTGAAGCTCGGCTACATTCGTTGCTCTGCTTCATAAAAACGAACTACAAGATCAACTGAACATATCTTAATCCAGGTTGCATTTTTGTGGGTTTAATGACTTGTGTCCACTTATCAACATATTAATCCAGACATACGTCTTTGCTCAAATAACTACATTTGTCCATACACAACTGCAACTTTCTTTGACTTTTAAAAATTTCCAAAATCAAGCCGGCGGGAGTCATCTGCACTGAAACTGAACGACTCAATTTAGTCAGGACAATAAGCAGCCCATCCACAGTGAGAAGGGAGGGTGTCCATTCTGCTCCTCTGAGATAAGACCGGGAGTCATATTTCCTGACTGCAGGGAATTTTAATGAATGAACGAATGAAAAAAAAGACTGCAAAAGTATGAAGAGAGAATGACGAAATTGATATAAGGTAGGCAAAGTAAGAATTAACATTTTATGAACAGCGAGTCAATGTTCTGCCTGGCATGCAGCCATCCTCCCTCTGTTCTACGTCCACGGAGGGCAACTGAAAGGGAGCTATCATTTCCACTTCGTCGTACCGTTAATGACACAAAGGAGAGGTATGTCCTTGAAAGACTAGAAAGACATATTTCTATATAGCCTGGAAGGATTGCAGATTATTCTTGCCACCCATTTAAGCAGATGAAACTCATACGCTATTAAAAGTATGAACTCCAGGAGGTAGACAGCTTTAACCTATCCAGCTACAGCAGGAGGAAAATTCCTCCAAGCAAATGTTATAAAAGCGTATAAAGTATGACGCAGCTGAGTAAATCAGTCATACATTTTTCTTAACACATCCATTTTGTATGATCCTGGTAGTATTTGATGTATTCTTATAGCCATACTTTGATGTGATGTCTGAAGGAGCTTATTGTACAGGATTCCAGCAGAGAGACCAAAGGGTGACGGCAAAAACTCTATTAACAGACATATTTACATTAATAAGGTGCATATTTACTGCGAATGTGTCCACCTCCTCACAACACCACCTTGATGTTTTGAATAGTAAGATTAAAGTCAGGCGAGTGCAAGAGTGCTAATTTAATCGAATAACATGAAGTAGTCGTTTTTTAAAGAGAAGTAAGAATCAGAGGTGTGCTTCAACGTATTCACACTGAAGGCAGCACTTCAGCTTGAGAGCGTCAGGATCAAATGAATGACCCCATGATAACTTTCCAGAGTTGTCAAATTCTGCCTCATAGTATTATAAACCCCTGTGCAGTGTTTCTGGCATGTGATAAGCCTTCAAAGTCATGGATGTACTTTTCAAACTAAACCGTCAGGATCATATTTCATTTTCCTCACCGGTACCTGTAGCAACGCAGCCCCTTGAGGTTTTTTAACATAGTGCTATTTTTGGTGTGAACATGGCCTTACTTGTCAGAGCTGGAGGTACAATACACCAGAGTCAAGGTCATTTTTAAACTGCAAAAATTATAAATATGGATGTCATGGTCCCAACCTGGCACTCATCCATCATCTCTCACATTGTACATGCTGCTAATCAATGCCAGATGATGAATCGGTATGCAGTATCTAACTGCTTACTGGACATCTCTGAGAGGATGTTGTGCTGACTCTTGGTATAACATTATTTATTTTTTCTTAAATTATTATAACGCTAGGATGATTGATTATATATTCATTAATAGATACTGATTTTTTTTAAAAGATAAACTGTAAGATCAAGTGCTTATTTATGATTTGGAAACATCCTGAAAGACTAATTGGCAGATTTCTTCCATAATTGATTAATTGTTTTGCCTTTCAAAATATCAGCAAATAGTGAAAATGCTCATCACGATTTTCCAGAATCTAACACTCAAATGCCAGAAAATGACAAGCTGCAGTTGGAGAATTTTTTTCTGAAATGCAGAGTATTTTCTGCTGCTGGGGGTCTCTCAATCAAAGCAATACGAACAAAAGATGCAGTTTTCACTGTTAAACAGCCATCATTGTCGATGAAACTCGAGCTGACCTGACACAGTCAGTAAGGTAATGTTTTACACTTTTATTCACACGATTTTTAGTTGCGTTTGTCGACTTCCTTTATAAATCTCTGACTAGCTCCCAGGAGTTAGTGAAAGCACACAGTTACCTTGACTGAAATTTAAATTTAAAGATCGACTGGATTAGCTGAGAACTGCGTCCTCTCAAAGCTGAGAACAAGATCATTTTTCTCCTCTTAAAGCTGATGTTTCAATACATTTTTCCCACAGGTCAGAGTTGACATGTTATAAATGAGCATACCCAGCAGGTTTTTACAATAGTATGGCCCATATCCATTTCACATGTCTTCAGTAACATGTGCTTCACATATGATTTAATGTGAGTTAACAAGTCAAATCAAAACTCTCATAAAAGAACTTCTCCACAACGCTGAACTTCATTTTTACAATTACATCAAAACAATTTTCCAAAACTATCACAAGTTAGTTCCTCTTCACCATTCTTTTGACTCTTTTCAAAAGCTTCTTGCTCGTCTTGCCCTATTACAGGGTGTAATCCTCTTGCTAGCTGAGCAAGTATATGAATTTCTGCTTAACCTCTGTGACACCAGCTCAGGCATCCACCTTGTGTTCTTGCCATTCATGTACTAAAAAGGCATTTGATACTCTATCAGCTGCAGGTAAACACAGAGAGGACACAAGATCAAGGTTTTTTGTCTTTACAAATAGTCAATATAATGAGCTTTCAGGTGTACGGGGTGTTTAAGCAGTGTAAAGCTGCTATCAAAACAGACTTGACTTTTTAGCATGCTTTCACTTAATGGTTTTCTAAATTGACATGACTGTCTCCCTGTTTGTGGATTTTAGAGACACTTTTCTTTTTCTGATATTAAAAAGATGCTGAAGGAGTTTGTTGGGTTGCACTGCCTGTCTGACAATGCAAATCCCATTTAACTTAAAAACTCTGACAAACAGCATCCAATTTAGCCATAACTGTTACACTAGACAACAAAAAAAAGAACAAAAAAACAACTTCACAAACTGACATTAAGTTGCGTTATTTTTGCTGTAATGTGATAGCACAGGAAGTGCAGTGTCCACAGCACTGCAGTGCATCACAAATGCACATCAAAAGCAGAGAGACCACACACTGTGACTCAGACAGCAGGGTTCATGCACAGATTAGACAAACTATGCAGACAGTCGCATCAGTTACAGCCCGTCAGCTATCCATTCACTGGCTGTCTTCACTGATGACCAGATTATACAGACACTGTGAAAGGCACCAGGGCTGCTTGTTGAAGGTCAGGGCTGAGAAATGCTGATACTAAGACAGTGGAAAAAAAGGACCGGACACAGCGATTCATGGCCACTCGTACAGACAAAAATCACACAGAACATAAAGGTTAAATCTGACGATCACTGAAAAGACAACTGATAAGTATGAAGCCTTTACATTTGAACTTCTCCCACTTAAGTCACCGACATACACAGAGGAATTGTAAAATAAAGGAAAAAGTATGCAGCAAGATGTGGAGCCTAAACAGTATCTCCACAGTTTTTTGTATGCAAACTCAATTATTTACATTATCTTTTCAGAACTTCTTGAATTTCTCTGCGATGTTAAAAGTTCTTGATTAAATAAACTAAAGTTTGCACAAAACATCCTCCATTATCATTTATTTAACACACACACTAAAAAAAAATCAACTATACTGCTTCATCAGGACAGAGGGCGCTATGAGCTTTAACCATCACATGATCAGTAAACTAATCTAATCAATGACAATTGAGGAGGAGTACTTAAGGTGTCTACATCAGATTAAAAAAAATGCCCAAACAACATCAACACTGGAAGCACACCCCACAACACTTGTGGATCAGATGTATTAAATAATTTGGTGCTTTTGTTTCTGCCGAGTGTTTCTCAAATTTCCTCTTTAGAGCTACTGGATGCCTTTTAAACCTCTATTGCTCAGTCACCAAGCTGCAACACCAGGTCCCATTAGAATTAAACATAGTCTGTATCTACATCAGCCTGTTCGTGTGAACTCTATGATGACAACAAATTTAAGATTCACCTGCAACCCAAATGACATTAAGCTATATAGGCTGTACTGTATTTGAACTAATGCAGTGTGAACCATGGGAGAACAGTTCCTTAAATTCTGAATTTTGTTTTGTGAGGAAAAGAAGGTGATAGACCACTTTGAAGCTTGTATTTAATACAGTTGGCAGCTTAGGGACTCTTTTAAAACATCCACGTCAAAATATTTCAAACATCTCAAATGCACACAGAAAAGATCACCGCTGCAGATTTAGTGCAGTGGGTAAGAGATAAACAACAGATATTTTAGAAAAACAAATTTAAAAAAGCAGTGAAACACAGTTGAACCTGAAAAGGTCGTTACCCAGGTGGTTTATTCAGATTCAAATCTATTGAATGTGTGCAATGGTGTTGAATTACGGAGTAAAATGTGCAAGTCTTGCAGCACAACTGAGATGAAAAACTGAACTGAAGGAATAATGAAGATGTTTGCATGTGTGAAAGATAAAGTGTTCAAGAGGTTTCATTTTGCCTCATATCTTTTAAAAGACAGTGTTTAGGAGCTGTGACACTTTCCTAAAGGGATCGTGTAACTTTTCTTGGCTCATGCAGAAACTAACAGTGTGGGAAATGTCAATGCCTTCAGGCTGCTCTGTGGCAGGTGGGAGCATATCCTGAGCCAGTATGCTCTGTATGTAAAGCACCACAAGAGTAATACACTATACACCCGGATCTTGAACTCAAGAGGTATTTAGATCAGGTTTAAGCTGACCGATCACATGCAGTGTCAAAATGCAAAGACTTCCTGGTCATTAATATATTCATGGAAAAGCTGTGGGTGTAGATATACAGAAGACTATTGCAATATTTAGGGGGAAAAAAACAGTCAGGATAATCCCAGTCTTTGAATGCCACAGTCACAGACCTGATTCTCAAAAAAAAAAAAAAAAAAAAAAAACCTGAGATGCTGAGTGAAAGAAATATAACAACATGCGATAATTTCCTCATTCTTTTTGCAACATATACTCAACTGAAAATAGTACAAAGACAACATATTTAACTGGACTAGCAGGCTACAACAATGGGATTCAGTGGAGGCTAAATCCAAAATCCCATGAGCCTATTCCACAAAAATATGACATAGTGTATGACATAAGGAGGGCAAAACACTCACATTTCGTCTGTTTGGCTCAAATCACAGTGTGAAACAACACTGTATTTTCACCTTCTAGACTTTCATATATGTATTTTTGCAATACATTGAAAGTTTCACCTCATCAGCAGCATAGATTTTTGTTAATTTATGCTTATTCTAAATTTGATGCCAGTAACACATTTGAAACAAGGCAGCCCAGGGGCAAGAAATACTGAGAAAGTTGTGAAATGCTCATAAAAATATTTGGAACATTCCACAGGTAAACAGCTTCACTTGTAACAGTTAATCGTGTGATTGTTTAGAAAAGGCATCCACGAGAGGCTCTGCTATTCACAAGCAAGGACAGTTCAGAGTTCACCACTTTGTGAAACACATGACTGTATAAAAGACATTACCACATGGGCTCGGGAACACTTTGTGATACCACTGACGGTGAACACAACCACAACGGCTTTCAAATGATTTAGTTGTTTTCATTTATGCTTTACACGCCATCCCAGCTTTTTGGGGACTGGGGTTGTATGAGTCTCCAGTGAAATCGAGGGTAAACAAAACTCTTTGGGCGATCTGGGTACTGCGAAGCTTTGCTGACTGGATCTATGTGCTCCCTGGAATGACACTGCTTCTCAGAATAGCCAATGGCAGATGCCTTCCTTCCCTCTGTGTTATTTGGAGCTCAAGGGCAATGGAATCCAACCTCCTGTGGTGTAATGTAGTGCGGTCCTTACTTCAGGACAAACAGACAGAAGGGCCGGTGGATCAAATCAGCCCATCTTTCAGTCACTGACTCATACATGCAGCCTGTAAGTGCTGAACAAATGGGGCCAAATGATGGCATCATGGGATGCCAATGAAGTTAAATGACTTAAAATATGAAATACTACAGAAATCACTCTGGTCAGTGTATACTAGGGCTGTAATTACTGATCATTTGCATAAAAATACATAATTTCTAAACCCTAAAGTCCAAAGTTTATTGTCACATATAACAAATGCAAACTCAAATCCTCAAGACTGAGAAGCTGCAGCAGAGAGATGGTTGGTATTTTTACTTGAGCTATCACAATATTTGCAGATTGATTTTCTGTCAATCGACTTATCTGCTAATTGACTGAGCCACTAAAAATATGACGTATCTACACATTGCTTCCTTACCATAGCAGTCAGTCACATCCTAGTTTTTCATGGATAATACATTAAAACAAAATTATAAAACTCTGCATCGTCTAGTACATAAGTATACATCTATTACAAACACTGTAATAAAACCAAACTAAGCAAACAGTCTCACTTCAGCTTCACTCCAGTATTACAATGCATTGCATCAGTAATGGAGGAAGGCCAAAAAAAAAAAACCTTCAAAAGATTAATTAGCATCTTGTCTTGTCAAACACAATATTCTACATTTGGCTATCCAAAAACAGGAGAAAAATGATTTGTGAAGCTGCAGGATACTGTCAGGGGAGCTTTACTTTCTTTTCAGTGGTGATCTACAGAGCCTGACATTAGAAAAGGCAGCTGCTCCTCCAGGGCAGCAAGTTTATGTAAAGTGAAACGCTGAGTGAACAAAGTCGGGTAGGAGCTCCAACATTTATGCAGCAATATGTGTGTGTGTGTGTTGTGTGTGTGTATATATATATGTGTGTAAAGCTAACATGCATATAGCTTATAACTATAGCTTAAATTAGTTCAGGAGTTTGATGATGGAAATCAGTTGGTTTTAAAATATGTACAGAAAAACAGATAACACCGAGTCGTTACAAGATCATCTGACTCGGCAGTGGTCACTTAACGGACAGGGACAGACAACTCAAAGTGAAAGTGAATATAAATGTCCTTGGCTTCTGACATGTGTCTATCTATGTCCATGTGTGTCATCATAACAACATGATTCAGTTAAAAAAAAATGTAGGCATAAAAATTTCAGTAGAAACAGAGGCAACATGTAAGAAGAGTACCTGGGTGGATATACTCTTTTTGCTTCTAAGAGGAGTAGACCACTGGTATAACTACAGCTAACAGTCTTAAATTGACAGAAAGAGAGACACAAATGCAGAAAACAAAACGCAAACAGAACAAAAAACAAAAATGAAATTACAGTAGTTGTGCAACTCTAATTATAGGAGTCTATATAGATAATCACAGGAAACTGTAAAGTGAGGCTCCAGTAAGACTTGCTGGAGAAAGTTGCTACACACCCACAACACCTGCTCAGACAGCAAATGCATCTTGCTGATAGTTGTTGATACAGACATAGCTGCTATGGGCAAGTCCAGATCATCTTACTCAACAGGCCTGCAGCGCAGGGTGTGGTGAGTGAGAAAAGTAATACCGCAACTAAAATCTCCCACTGTTAATGTTCTATATCTTGATCGGCTATCGCCTGCAACAGCTGGATGCCCATTCTGGCTCCCGGAAATACAGTGGATTCTCCTGGGCACGTTTTAATTGGCAATATAACCATGGACTATTTTTATCAATACAGTATGAGAAGTTTCAGGGACGCTGTAGATCTCACTTAAAGTTTCTTAACAGACATACGGTAGACGTGTGAAACTACACTGCTTCATAGAAAGTTCCTGTGATTAAGTCCAGATTACGTTCAAATTAATATTCAAAACATGCAATGTGATTGGAGTATAATTAGAATAAAAGAACAGGGGAATGCTAAATTCTGCAAGTCTTTCATTATTAAGCATTGCAAGTAACAAGACAGAAAGTTGAAGCATACAAATTCTGTATTTCACAGTATGGTTTTTCCTTTTGAAGACATAATTTCAGGAGTCTTAAGTCAGACCACACCACAGAGACCCTGGGAAACCCCACCTCTGCCACTGACCCGACACATGCACAGCAGAGCCCACGTGGCTTCCTCTTCTGTCTGGACCAACAAATCCATCAACTCGTCTCATGGGACCTTCCATTTAGTTCATCCAACACAAAAGCTCAAGTTCCTTTAAATCAGTGTAGGGTTTCCTGTCTCGTTTGCCTTTTTAAACAATAAAAGCAAATAATCAAAAGTAATTATTCTTCCCATGCAAACAAAATCTAAGACATGATGTGATGGTGCTTCCGGCATACAGATGGCAGAGTTTAACACCTTTAACACCTAAATTCAAAGACTAGCACAATCCCAACTGTGCTTTTCCCCTTGTTTAACAGTCAAGCCAATTTTCATCCTGCTGGAGGTGAAACCAGTGTTGTTCCAAGGTTAAGTACGTTAACCTTGAAAGTTGTGGAACCCATCATTTAGACTCTAAAGAAATTATGACAAATGACTCAGTGACTCAGCTACCACATAAATAAACAAAGCCAAGAGTCTAAAGCCATGCTAGAGGCTAACCAAGGATAAACACTAACTCCAGCATGCTAACATGCTCGCAACGATAATTCTAACTCCCTGATGCAAAGTTCATCATGGTCACTACCTTAGTTTAGCATGTCAGTGAAACTAATATTTGCTAATTATCATTAAACTCAAAGTGCAAGTCTTACTGAACTAAGGACAATATGTCTTTGATAATAAAAAAGGCATGACTGCAACATATGAAATTATAGAGGCTGCATGTGGGGATGTAATTAGAGATGATGATCCATAACATCTTGTCGTCAACAGAGGCGTACTTTTGTCTAACTTTTCTTTATTTTGTTTATTTATTTATTTAACTGGTGCAGCCTCGCCTTGTAACAAAGATTGGACTCGATATTTTTAAGCCTGTGGCTGGGTGAACTAAAGAGACCTCCTGCTGCGGTCTGTCTAAGCTTATCCCTTGAATCTACTGTTTAACTACTGCATGAGCAGCACTAATTAAAATGAAATCACCATAATAAAATCGTTGGAGCTGGCTTTGATCTCAGAAAAAACCAAGAATGTAAAAAGGACAAGGCGACACTCCCCTGTCATTGTGACATCTACCCTTATTTCTATTTTAGTCATTGCTAGATATTTCACAGCGTTGCTACTCATTACACCATCTATCTCCATTTTTTTAACAAATTGGAGGATGAAATTTTGAACTGTCAATCTTTAACTCTCTGGTGACACTACGGAAACACTGTCAACACTACTGTAACGTAGCCTAAATGGAGATGTACAAAAACAGTTGGTGTCCCTTCGTCAAAATGTTCTCAGCTTAATATTCAAACTTCCTTAAAATCAATTTTTGTTAACATATGTGCAAAGTTTTTGGCTGGTCGTAAATATGTAGATCATACGAACAGCTGGGGGAGACCAACAAAACACCTGCAAGAAAAATACTGACCTTATGATAGAAAGGTTGGACACCTCAACACGGAGTAAATGAACTGGGGTCTTTAAATGGAAACAGTATAATGTTGCATCTCTTCAAGTGTCATTGAGTTGTCCTGGATTTCAGACCATATTGTATCAGAGAAGCATTGTAAAATGAATAAAAAAGAAAAAAAAAAGATTAGCTTACAAGAGTATAAGACAGCTAAAAGAATTCATGCCTGCTTTTTAACTTTTAATACATCAAAACTAAAATCAACTTCAGGTGAATTTTTTTTTGTATGTGTGGAAAAATGATCTTACATTTTGAGTAAATGTACTTTTTCCTAATCATCTACGTATTTACAAGACAAATGTATTTTCAGTGACAAATGTGCTATATATAATTCCAAAAAAAGTGACATTACTCTTAAATAAAAGCATAAATGAATCATTTGTCAAACAAATGTTCAAATACTAGATTCATTCAGCCTCTATCTAATTTTAGCTTTATATTAGTTATCATGAAATATTGAAAAAATCCATACCGTTTTTAGCAGTTAAAATGTGACGGATTAATTATTTTGTGAATGCACTGTAAATAATCTCTTGATGTTTTAACATTAGACTAACAGCCATGGGTGCATCTCGGAAGCCCATAGGAGTTTCATCTTACTAATTTCCAAGTCAAATTGCACAAAATGCTGAATTAATTCAGCAGGTATGTCAAAAGAGATGTAATGCAAGTAGTGTTATTGTCAGAGCTCTATTCAGGCAGTCTAATTTGCTGTCAAAGAGGAAGAAATTACTAATGTCACGTTTAGAATACGCTGATATTTAGAGCTGCTTCAACTTGCTCTGACACGTTAGAAAAATTGCAAATTCTAATGCAAACATATCTCCCAATTAATAAAACAAAACTGCCAAGGAGACATTAATGATTGATTTAGGTTAATTATCCAACATAAGTTTAACCATTGGAGCTCCTAACACCGATGGATGCCATACCTTATTTATTTCAATTGTGTAAATTTCTAAACAGATTACTATAGATGAAAAATTATATAATCTCTTCTATAAGTGTTCATTAATCTGAATATTTAAGATGCTTCCTGCATATTTAAAAAAAATAATAATAATAATCGCCCTTCATCTAAAAACTCTGCCTAAAAATAGGCTCATTGGTAACGGCCTTTATAAGGTTATATGTTGGTGTTCATCAACAGCCATGGGTGGAGTCATGGCAAGCAAACATTTTATCTTTGAGCGTACGGAGACGACCGAAGTGCAGTGGACAAAAGAACAAAACCATCTTATGTAGTGCCAAGTATCTTAACCTACTATTGATTCTTACAGATCCAAGCCGTGTCATCTATTAAATATTCAACTTCAAATAACGTAATTTAAAGGAAGACCTGAAAAAAATAAAAAAACATTACACCCTTTTGTCAGGGGTGCAACTTCAAATTAATTTAATTTTTAAATTCAGCAGGACTGTAAAAGGTTGAATTTGTGGAAAACATGTTACGGTGAATGTTTAATTGTGTTGAGAGAACAGGTAGAACAGAAATGACAACACAACAACCACCTGGGTGAGAGGAAGTGAGGGCAAAGGATGACCTCTGACATTTTCAGCTTCTGAAAGTTTAACCGAACCCAAACATCAGACCAGCCCAATACATAAAAAAAAAAACTCACCCGTCTGCGACAGAAAGGCAAACCTTGAGCAATGATGTTGATGCTAAATATCTTGAGTACTTTCTGAGGAGGTAACGGTTCCTTGGCAACGTCCTTGAGGTCTGCCAGGTCGAGTGCCTGGCTCTCCAGCGGGACGTGCACAGTTTTCCCTTTCCCACAGGCAGCATTTGGCATCTTTCTCCGAGCACCAGACGTCGAGAAATGGGGAATAGGGCAATGCCGCAGCATTGCGGGGGGAATAAAAAGGCCCGTCTAGTGGATCATGTCCCAGAAGGGTCGACTATGGTCGTAAGCAGATATCGTTTCCTACACAAATTTGGTACCTTCCTTGAGCAGATGTATCAATACTGTGCTCGCTGAGCCTTTGCACCTATCTACTCAGAATCATTTCCCTGCTGACTGTCACCCTTTAAAATATCTCTGGGGTGTGAGGTCACTGTTGCGCCAAAGCCAGGCGGAGCAGCTGCTGTCAGGGCTTGCAAGTGAATGGACCAACTCAGTCTCTACCCCCTCAGACAGGCACAGGAATCTGCTTTCACGACCCCCTCGGTTATGGAATGTGTACCAGCAGTCGTCCGATGCAGCACATGTGTCCAGGGAGCTTCCTCATTGTGGTCATTCTCTGAACCCCCCTCTGGTCCTCCCAACTTAGTGGCCTATGCTATCATCCAGCCCAAATAACTTTACCCCATGAAAACTGTCAACATACAACAAAACAAATGACTACTGTATCTTCATCTGAATCACGTTTGTCAACATAAGTGCTAAAGCTAGGATTTGTTACATGCTAACCTTCTCAGACTCTTCCATGAACCAAGGTGCTCAGGAATGCCATCTCTGTTTATGTCAGCAAAGAGGCTGATGATATTTCAAGAGACGACCACACAGTCCATGTTATGTGCGTGTGTGTGACACATTCACTTAAATAAAGATTCTCTTGATCAAGTGTCAAGAAGGATGGACTTATAAAGTCTATTAAAATGTCTTCACGTGCAACTATAAAGAGACTTTTTCAACTGAACCTTTCTGACCATCGAGATACTATGGCAGGTGTCAGAGGTGTTTAAAGGTGTGTAGGCACAACATATAGTGCAACAGCAGGAAGTTGAAAAAGTTCAATGTGGCATTTAAGCTGAGCCCCACAGAAACTTAATATGCAGGAGAAAAAAAGGCTAAATACGTACAAATCCAGAGACTGAGTGGCAAGAGACAAGCCTCCCTGTGGGTATTTAAATGTCTGACCACGTGGAAACAGAAACACCAGGGCTTTGCCTCTCTTCTATTCTCACATCCACCATTGTTTGAGGAGGATTACAGTGCCAGAACCTCTATCAGAGTAGAATGAGGCCCTGACACACCAGGCTGACAGTCAGCCATTACACGCCATTGAGTTTGTGGCTGACCAACACCCACGATTTTTACAGTATGTTCAGCACAATTGAAGCAAGTTGGCGCCTTATTGGCAGCTGTTCGGCCAATTAAGCATGTTGAACTACCAGCAAAGGCTGTCTGTGAGATAGAGAGCTCTCTGACTGGACATTCAACCTACCAACTTAGTGATTTCACTTCTTTAGTACAGTTTTTCCTTATTTTTCCCCATCAGCTTCTTCACAAGCAAAACACTGGACCGGACTAGTGTCAAGCAAGGCAAAAGTTAAGACTTGCAATCACAACTTTAAATCCCTCCTCTTCACAATTAGCATTCCAAGACTTTAAACACTGACATCAAACAGATTCAGGGTGGTGAATACATTGTTTGAAATCCTCTTTCAGTCGTCTTTTTTTTTCCCATTCCAAAGAAGTAAGGTCACATTACATTTCCATACAACAAATCTGCCCCACACTCAGACTCAGGCCCTAAAAGACAAAATATCATGACTATGATGCAGGTTTAGAGCAGTCACAAACTATAAACACTATATGAGAGTGAGGATACAGTTTGCAGTCCGGTAGTGTGATAATGTAGTAAATATGGTGACAAAACACTAGAAAAGTTAAGAGTCCATTGGAGCCATTTGGAGATGACAGCAAAAGAAGAAACAAATTAGTCCACTGTGTGGGCTTCAGCAGCGGTGAGTGGGAACCAGAATGAATATTCATAGAATGTACAAATTATAAGAACGTAGCTTTCTATAGGTATATTAATAAATATCCTAGACTGAGTGACTGATGTGACACAATCTGATACAATCATCATCATTATAAGCATTTTCCCAATGCGTTTATAAACCATGACTGACAATAGTGAGACATGCTGAGCCAAAACCACCAATGGAGCAACTGTAAACAGCTGTTTGTTTTTGAAGTAATTGAGACCTTGCACAGGTTACTTGAGCTTTTGGACTAATCTTAGGCCATGGAGTTGCGTGACAGACATGCTGCTCCAGTCTGCCACAACATGATCTGTCCAAAGTACCGTAACTTGTTAAACATCAAGCCAGGCAAGCATATTTACCCTTCAGATGCTCTGCAATTCTTGGAGGAACATTCTCATTAAACACTGTCTACCATACCATCATTTCTATGAAATAATTTCAGGAAATGAGATGGAAGGGAACTTCTGCAAATGTATGCATATTTGCATTTCTGTTTACTTTCCCACGACCAAGAAATCTAAACCTCAAAGTTCTCTGGTGGAGAGAGGGAATAAGGTTCCTGCAGTTCTTGAAAAAGTTTCCAAAATCAGGTGTTCTAATTTTGTGCAGTACAAAAGAGCACGTGCTATGCGCTTTCATGACGACACTGAAACTGTGTTGAGTATATTGGGAGATTTAGAGTATGAAGCGACAAAGGCAGACAAAAACATGCTTTTTATGATCATATTACAATTGTACAAGCTTATAGCTTGCACAAAACGCATACTAACAAAGTTACTGAGTAAATGTCTGTGTCCCAGTGTTACTGCAGAGTCACTGAGTTTGCATTCCCTGGTAAGACATCCTAAGATTGCTGGAGTGCCAGAGGACACTCACAAATGAATCCCAGCTTTACAGAGCAACTGAGACGATATGGTATGAGCATAGATGAGTAGTGCGCCCTACTCATGTGCTACATGCTACTCATACTCCAACTTATCTCTAGCCTCCTTCAACAGCCTTGCCTATGTTGTAGTGAGTTATTAATACTGAACCTCAAAAAACAAAAAAAAACAATGCCATTATGGCAATGAATGTTTAAGACCAAACCATAAATTATTCAGCTTTAATTCATAACAACGTTTCTAGTTTTTACTATCATCGTGATCTATTTTTACAGCTACATATTAGCCGCACTGAAATTTTCCATACTACTACTGCTGGTTCAGTGCTGCCAATGTTATTCAGACTCCATCACTGCAGCTCTGGAGAGTGTGAGGTGACTCTAAATAGATAATCTTTTTATAGGTTCACTAAGGTGAAATATCATAAATAAATTATATTTCTATTGTGCGCTAATGACTGGCAGGGATCAGCCTTATAATTTAGTAGGAGATAAAACCCTTGAGCTGCATCTTCTGCATTTGTAATGGATAATAAAAAGTACCACCCAACATGCGATAGGGCATGGTTCACTGCATTTAAATATCCATACGATGTGTGAAAAGTGAGGGCTTCAAGAGCAAAAACTGCTTTTCAGTTGAAAAATAGTTACATCATTCTCATCATATTCATTCCCTCTCTCTACATCGGCAAGCAAAGACATTACAACATCTGCCAAACACCACAGGCCTTACTATGAAAAACAAGCAAACGAATGTTCACTGGCTTTCACGCACTGCTGGACAGTGTCCATGTGAGACAGGCTACAGTTCATTAAGAGGTAATGCCTGCGGTGCAGCCTGAGCACAGCTACAACAAACACCCACAACCTGTGACTCATAGAATTAATGTGACTTTCGGACCACTGCCTCCCTCTGGTGTCAGAGTGGGACAACAACACTGCACTGCAAAAATTTCCCACTAAAATCCTGTCATATGCAGGTTTTTCTCAGGACCTTTAAAGAATCTATTGTGCTAGCACCATAATCCCTAAACTCTAATAACTGGTCGTATTAATTAAGCTTGTAATGCAAATTAGAGCTGCACAATGCAATAAAACCAATCGCAATTTTAGCATCTATGACAAGCTTTGACTGGCTCCTTCACAGACATTAGCCAGGCACTGCTTCCCAAGCACGACTGCCACCGCAGAAAACAGATTTATCACTACAAAGACAGCCTGCAAGTACAACTGTATGCTCTATGGAAGGGCAAATCCTTTGGTCCACGTTTCTTTGTCGTTACCTTCTAAAGCCGAGAAAAACTGCTGACAAAAACACGCTGAGCTTGCAAGAGTGGTGGGAACACACACATGTAACAACAGAACAGTTTTCACCACACATGCAGATCCTCGCTAGTATGGAGACCTAGTTTGTTTTTGAAGTATTTTCAGAGCAAAGCCTATCCAAGGCAATCATATAATTACAGTCCAAATGACTGGTGATTTTAACATGTACAATCCTGTCCCAAGAGTCAGGCAGTGCAGAAGACCATCATGAGCTGTTTCAGCAGCGTGACTGGACAACTCACTGTAAGCCAGTGAGTTGTCTGTCCTTATTGGTACACTAGAGATTTCTTCTGGTCTTTTTAGTTTGTTAGCCTCCCAAGTGAAGTTCACTTTGTGTAAAAGTAGTAAAAGGAGGTTTTTGCTTGATTTTGACACGATAAATGCTTATATCATCGCCACAAATTCACTCAGTCTGTTGATAATAAGATATGGCCATGTCGCCTTCAAACTTGTCTCTTTTCTACTGCTACATTAAGTATCACAATGAAAGTAAACACAGGAATGTACAGCATTATCAGCAGCCTTTCGTTTTTTTGTTGTGCATGACATTGTGCAACGTTAAGACAACCTTTCGGTCTTAATTATGTAGCCTTAACAAAGTTATAGGGAAGACAGAAGGTATTAAAGAGACTACTGGCAACGATCAATACGACATGCCTATGGAAGAGCTTCAGTGAAAACAGACCATTTTCAATATATACATATCTTGGTATATACTGGTGGTGACTCAAACTAGTTGCTTTCATGTGGGAGGATGACAACACTGGTCCTTTGTGGCTCATCTCTGCCTCTGTGACAAGGCCGGTGTGTGGGAGATGCCACCTACAATAAGCAGGCTGTCTTTTCTTTGGAAAAACATTTAATTAGAGGCAATGAACAGAGAGAAAAGCGGAGCGCTGAATGTGCATCAAAGTTTGATCCAGTAAAAACAATTTGGCTGCTCGTCTCAAGCAGTAATACACGAAAGTTGTTCACGTATGGAGCATCTTACAGTACGGTGCACTTAACTGATCAGTATTAGTCTGCAGAGGTGTAGCTCAGATTCCTACAGTTCAGAAACATATAATACATACAACATATTCTATTGCTATAGCTTTAGCACCAGAGACATCAGAACAACACATATTTCAGCCTTGTGGAAATCACTGTACGAGCAGATGCCTTCAACATTACATCAGGTGCCATTTACAAATTAAAAGATCTTTTCAGCAGATAAAGTGAGCATTGAAAATCTGATAAGACATGGCAAAAAGAGGAGGAACAAGCACACCTGAACAACTACAGATTATACAAACAGATGAAACTGATATTTTTACATGTACGCAAACTTTTCTTTTTCTCCCAAACTACCCAGACGGCTGAGGTGTGAGGCTGAAAAAGGCAGTAGTTTGTTTTTAAGTCATGACATCATGCACATATCAGACACCCTCCTGGTGATTTGAATATATTTTTCTTTTGCTCTGGTGAATCCAGATAAATCAGTGATTTATTCAGCCAGCGTTGATATGAATGTACCACAGAATGCGCTTGTGGGCCCCACACTGTGCCATATGGTTTTGCCTTATCTGAGTTCTGCAGATACCTTTGAAATCTTAGGTCTCTGATGAATCATTATAAGACATCTAATCCTGTAAGATCACATAATGCCTTAGTCATTAGTCATCAGTGATATGTTAAAATTAATTTTAAGGTGGACAGGCGGCGGTGTAATCTAGGGAGCCTAAAATGGGTCTAAAATGCTCCTCTAATCTTGTCATATATATAAAAAAGAAATCTACGACAGTTTAATGAAAATTATATTTTAAGATCAGAGAATTTGGTTATGGTTTGGATGAAAAAAAAAAACAAAACAAACTATTAATAAAATTAGTGACCCTTAATCTCAGAAAGCAGAAGAAGAAAACACACTCAATTTCTATGAACACACTACGAACGCACAGTAATAGAACTGGAGAATATAGGGATGAATTTTTTTCTACAAGCAAACAAATGGAAAGCAGCTTTGCTGTTTGGCCCGTGAAGCTGAGCAGTAGAAAGCAGTAGAGAGACATTCAAGCAGTCTCAGCAGTAGCACAGTAAATAGTAACTGCACCTTTACAATTCATGAGGCTTCTCACACAACTTCTGTTTAAATGGTCTATATGTTTACTAATTTCAAACTTCATCTACTGCACTACGCAACTTTTACATATGTGGTATTATGAATGTTTCATATGCAACAACGTTTTCTTTTTATTTTTAAAATCTCCAAAAGAATTTACACTTCAATAAAAATGTACTCCCCTTCTGTGACTATGTTCTAACCTTCAAGACTTACCTTAGACAACCTTTAACATTTTTTCCACCTGCCAATGTTAACTAACCTCTCCTCCCAGGCACTGATGTATGTAGCACAGTATGCAGATATCAACACCTGCTTCAGCCCCGTGGCCACAAGCCACCTTATTAAGGCCAACACCTTATATCCTGTCAGTCAACATGCGACAATGTCATGTGATGGACATCCTTCTAAGTTTCACTGAACAGAAAAGGTTTCTGCTCAGAGTGTAAATCTGCATTCAGTTTGGTCTGAACTCTGGAATATCTTTGCACTTTAAGCCTGAAGGGATGTTAATACATGGCTTAAATATTGATTCCTGGGGCTATTTAAGAATTCAAAAGGTTAAATGATGAGAATGACCCTGAGTATCAGCCCCTTGGCACAGGGTCAAAAGGCAAGAGTGTCAAGTAAGAAGAGGAGATGAAGCGTCTAATTCTGGTGACCTGAGCTGACAGCACCTGGAGCCCGTGAACACAATCTGTCCTCACCTGTGACACGCTACAACACGCACAGAAAGCTTAACACCATCATATTATAAACTTTTACAGCATTGTTTGTACTTAAAATGTTTACACATGTAATTCTGCTATGCATGTAGTGCATGAAGATATCGCATAGACTGACACATTCCAGGTCCAATCATGGCTACTGATCCCCTACTACAACCCTGTTGCCCCCCTTATCTGACATATGCACACTGCAGCTGTCAAAAAGCATGTGTTATAAGTTGCTGGACTGCGTACATGTGATCTGAGGGAATACACTCAGGACCTTTAAAAACGTAACTTATATGAAGGCAATCTATATTCTACTGTCGCTCACGACTGCTGCTTCTACTACTACTACTACTACTACTATTACTAAACCTGCCAAGTTATTAAGAAATTCATGTTTAATGTGTTTCCTGAGATACAGTTTTCATTTTAGCTTTCCGTGCTTAAGAATGTGTGTCGCAATCTCCTGTAGGATTTAAGTAGAAAAACAGAACTAAAGGAAATGAGGAATTTCTCGCCCTTACTCTCTCTAAAAATCACCATGTCAAACAAATCTGACTTAAGCAAAAATGAACGTTAATTCAGAAAAATTATTTCCAGAGAATTCATTGTCCTTTTGTCCTTTTGTCCCTTCTGTCAATAAATGCCAGTCTGCTCTTTCTACACTACTCCTAATTCCAAACATACAAGATCTACAGCTGAACAAAATGTGTACATTGAACATCAAAGCCAGCTGGCGCGCTAAAGCAACCGAGCGACCGAAACCTATCTGACAGCTGTGTCGGACGGTGAGAGGCACACAGGAGCAAATTCAGACTAACTGCTATATTTAGGCCAATACAAGCAAGGGCAATATCTCCATCAAAGGCTCAGGCACACATAACATCACTCTATATTGAGACCTCAGGTACAACACAACACAAAGGAAACAGCTGGGCCAGATAAATGAGACAAATGCTCTTCAACAGCAATAATTAAACTTAATTGCCGTGCAGCTTCCTACTGTATGAAGGGCGTTGAGAGATGAGAGCACTGGTCATGAGACCGCACTGCTGATGACAAATCTGTCACAGCTTTAGTCATCTGCTGAGATGGGGGTATTATCTCTATTGTCCTCAGAGTTGCCTGTGGTGTATTAAGGAGAATGTATGACACAACAGTATAAAACATTGCTGACGCAAGTATGGCAAATCACACATACTACAAACTAAAAGGGGACAGACACTGGATTAAGATGAATGACGCTGCTACAGATTTTGATTTATGCACAGCATAGTTGGGAATATAGTTAAATATATAGTTTAGTTAAATAGTTTCATTGAAAAAAAAAGCAGTGAGAGAATTTTTATTCTTAACAGAATTGCAGCACCACCATCTGTTGATACTCCCAACAACCTAAGTGCTAAATCGGGCTATAATACACACTGGAATCTATTGGTCTAAATATAAACATATATGGCATATCTATAATAAGCCAGTATTTTTAGGGTGTCGGCCCTCTGATTTATTGGCTATGTCTTGTCGAAATATATGCCAATGCGTTGCAAACACACAACAGGTAATGTCTCGGCCAACACCATTTGCTTCAGATACAGGTGCTGCGAAGGCCACTGAGACACATTTAACAATCATCTGTACCATCAATCATCGCTGAAACGAGACACCAGCATCAACATCCCAGCACTGCCACATCACGGCCTTTTGAGCTGAGCGCATTAATTCTGCCACTGAGGAAAGACCCGACACGCGTGTCTTTTGAACATCGAGCGCCACTCTGCCTCCAGCCACGATAGTCATTCATCAGGTCAGCAGTCAACCATGTAGGTGCGAACGTGCTTGAAATTTTAACATTTCCTAAAACAGGCTCATCCTACACATGAATTAAAGTATTTAAAAGGAGGCTATTAAGCTATAATTAACTGTGCTGTCTTTCCTCAATCACAATCTGCATGACAAAATGGTCAAATTAAGTATTTTTACTTTTGACTCTGATCACAGTTAATCTGTTTTTCCAAATGTTTTACAGACTGCTTTAGGTTTCTGCTTGCACTGAGTTTTGGTACTGATGACAACAGTGTGACGAGTTTCCATTCAAAATGTTATGCTATGTTTCATCCTTTATCCTCCCAGCCAGTGAAGCAAATGCTGTGTTGTTAGTAAATGTTTTAAAAAGGTGTCAACCCTTAATAGCTTTAGCGCTACTTGGGATTAGATTCTAATAGTGCCAGTTTGTGTCTCTTCTGGATTAGTATTAGCCTTTATCTACATGCGTCACGGTGGACAGCATCAGCATCTCTGAAAGAAAAATACTACCCAATCTTATGCAATAAATAAACACAGAGTGTTTCAAAAACGCAGAAGGTAATTTAATAAACAACCACAGACTTTTGGAACCATCTGGATGAAAAAGTTATTTCTTAACTTTTTCTTGTCTGTTGAGTTCTAAGAATTTTAAGCCGTTTCTCAATTTGAAACTCTCCAACCATCAGCTATCTTTGTGTATTACAGTTATAAACAGGGCAGAGGTTAAAAATCAGCATGGGGTGGATGGGACATGTATAATTTACAGTGAATAAGACAATTTTTATGAAAAGTATTCTTAATTTGAAAAGTTGACAGTGGTGGTGTAACATATTCAGCTGAGGTGAAACGTGGTGACTTAGAGGATCAACGTACATCACTGACAACACTAATTAATGCTCAAGACTTGTGGATGAGTGCACGGCTGCCCTGGAAGAGACCACTCCCAACAAGATAGAAATGGATCATAAAAATATAAAAGATGATCACTCAGAATAACTTCCTACTGATTTGCAAGCACGTCAAAGTTCATTCGGGTATAACACAAGATCAGAAAAAAAAACGGAACAGAATCAGCACAGGGCCAGTTGGGAATGTGAATAAATAAATCTGCACTAGGTAGGCTGGAGAAAAAAACTACATATACATATCTTTTACCCATATCTTCAAGACTCAGTCCAGGCCTATGTCTTCTAGGCTGACCCTAGCTGACATCCACTCACCAGTTCAAGTTTTTCAAATACATAATTCTAGGCTCAATGTCCTAATCCTTCCACTGGGAGGATTCTGGTCATTACCGCTGCATGACTGTGCAGTGCAGTAACACATTACGGCCAGAAGAGAGAGCTGTTGTTTTAAACATCCCCGCGCATGTCATCGTGTCTTCAGTGATGTGATAATAACAAAACACACTGCATGTGAGCAGCTGAAACCGGAGTGTGCCTGCTGCAGAAGTATCCTCAAGAGTCAGTTCACCAGAATTACATATTTTCCTCACTGAATTCTAGTTTTAAGGTATCATTTTGAGATATTTGCCCTCACCCCAACACCATGGAGGTAACAATAAGTCCCTGTTCTCTGTGGAGGTTACAAAGAGTTCACTGTGAACTGTTTACATATGGAATAATTCTTCAGTAGAAAATACAGTAGCTCCAGTGCAAACTGCTCAACAAACAACAGCTGTGCTTACCTTCTTGTTGGAAGAGCTTTGGTGTGTACAACTAGAGTCCAGGTTGTTATTGGGGGCAGACACATTGTTCCTGAGAGAGGGAGACCGCAGCCCTTCCTCCCCTTCTCCTTCCTCCTCCTCTTCCTCCTCCCTCCCACTCTCAGCCGAATGTTCAAAGTCATCACTGTCTTGGTCCATCTCCTCCTCATCCTCCTCCTCTTCCTCCTCGCCTTCCTCTCTCTCCTCTTCCTCCCTCCCTCTCTCCTCTCCTCCCTCTGTCCTCTCCTCTACCTCCTCCTCCTCTTGGTGACCGCTGCTGTTGTTGTTCTCCTCCTCTTCCTCCTCCTCCTCCTCTTCTTCGCCCAGCGGCTGGCCTCGCAGCCGGCTCTGCTCTGCCCCCCACATCCATCGAGCTCCCTTCTCTCCTCCGTTCACTTCGTTTGCAGGGCCATCTTCGTCTTCTTCCCCTTCCTCATCCCCTCGAGGACCTTTGCTGCCTTCACTTGGCGCCCATGGTGCTTCCCTCTGACCATCAACCTGTGATGCCTCAGGCTGTGAAGATCCACAAAAGGAAGTACAATCAGTCAGAAAGGAAAGGTCTGATAAAAAATTCAATGTGATGCGCAGTATGCTATGCCCAATAATGTTCTATAGAACTTCACACCTCAGCTTACAACTCATTCATCTAATTTACACCTGTAGATTTATGCTTAAAATCCCTCCATGTGACAGCAATATCAAATAGTGATAGTCATCTGGCCTTACCCTTTGCTGCAGCTGCTCTTCCTCCTCTACTACCCGGTTCATGTGCTCATCCTCATCTCCCTCCTCTGCCGCCTGTTGAGGTGCCCGGGCCGTGGAGGAGGCGTTACCTCGCACTGCCGGCCCCCCCGGCCCCCGACTCCGCCTGCTGCTGCTGCCCCCCGACAGCAGATCCTGGTTCATTTCCAAAAGCCAGCTTGCTACCTCCTGGACCTTCGCTAGGCTGTCTGAAGAGGAGAAGGGCTTGGCATTCTGCAAAGAGATGCACACAGAAAGAAAAGCAAAAGAAAGAGATGATCAGCATATGTTATTTCATTTCTACTCCCAAGCTCGAGCTTCTGAGACAAAAATCAGAACCGCTAAAGAGAAAGAATTACTCTTTTACTGGATACAATTCCATACCCTCAAACGCATGCTCATTTGCTTATTTTTCCCATATTCTATTCTTGCCACTGATGTGAATGAATGAATGTCCATCATCATATTCTATTCTTGCCTCTGAATTAAAATAATTAAACATTTGCTCTTGGAGCCATATTATTGCTGCTCAGCAGCAGACAAGAAAAAAGGTGGGAGTGATTTTGTTTGGCTTCAGATCACACAGCGTCGGATGGGCAGAAAAGCCTTGAGAGCTACTAGTGTTCCAGCTCCCAACAAAGCCAATAAACAAAGTCCAATCTGTCAAACAAAAAACCAAAACATGGCTTCAATGTACCAGAAGCTAGTCCAACAATTGTTCTTAAAACTTGTGTAGTGTGCAAGCTCCAGAAAAATGAAAGCCGTGTTGAGAATCTGTGTTTGTGCTATGCATGCAACAGTTTATGATGGTGACTGTGCTGAGTAGACACAGAAGTCACATCATTTTTTTTTTTTCTGAAAAGTCTCAAACTCAATGAAAAATTGAAGGATAGGCACCAAAGCTTTATCTACAAGAAGCCAGCTTCTCCCTCTGACTCTGTGCTGCAGACACAAATCTGTTGAGCTGCAGTTTCGTACAGTCCAAATATAATCGCGCTTATAGGCCTCTGACTGCACATATCAGGCTGCAGCGTATTACAAAACCACTGACAGGAAAATGACAAAGAGTACCCAGCCGCACTAGTGATGCACCAATTCTGCTTTTCCCTCTCCAGATACCAATTCAGATATCGCAACCTTAAGGTAGTGTGTGGTGACATGAGGCCATGACAAGACCTGTACACAGAAGGTCTTAGCTGTGAGTTGAGATGTTCACACACCAAACTCTTCTTCAGGCTTGTGCAGTTTAGACATTTGCACAAGTCTCTACTAGTGGCTGTTAGCTTTTGGAAGACAGAAATCTCGAAGACATCAAACTTTAGAAAAAAAAAACAACTCTCATTTCTGAAACAAGAATATAACCTCAGAATTTGAAGTAAAAAAAAAACAGTATTTAATTCTACTCATTCAATACTTATGGGGCAAGAAAAGCTTATGTAAGTAAAGGTAAGTGGGATGTGTGAGTCATGGATTTGTCAGGTCCAAGTGGTAGTGGGCTGAGTGGGCAGCATGCAAAGCTTCCATCCATAAACATGAAACAATACGACAAGTTGTAAGAAATGCATATGAGAGTTCTTAATGCAAGGGAACCAACTGTGCTTACACTAGCAGCTGCACTTAAGTTTTCTGAGACCAAGTAAGTCACACATTCTGAAAGTCACAAAAAGCAGATCAACTACTGCATATCACAGTGCAGCTAAAACATCATTTCAATTGAACACATTACATACACATTATATGAATCGTGACATACCTCCATACCAAGACATTTTGGACAATGCTACGCTTCCAACCTTGTGACAACAGTTTGGGGAAGGCCCTTTTCTGTTCCAGCATGACTGAGTCCCAGTGCACAAAGTAAGGTCCATAAAGACATGGTTGGATGAATTTGGTGTGGAAGAACCTGACTGGCCCACACAGAACCCTGACCTCAACCCCATCCAACACTTTTGGGATGAACTGGAACAAAGATTGAGAGTCAGGCCTTTCTGTCCAACATCAGTGCCTGACCTCACAAATGCTCTACTGCATGAAAGGGCAGAAAACCATTTCCACAAAATGTTGTGGAAAGCCTTCCCAGAAGAGTAGAAGCTGTTAGAACTGCAAAATGGGGACCAGCTCTATGCTTCACTTTGTCCCAATACTTTTGGCTATATAGTGTATCTCTGTATGCTGTCTTTTCAACCATAAATTTAGTTGCCCACAATAAATGCTGTTTTATTATGAACAACACAGAAGAGTGAAATTTGGCATCAATTTTTCAGTGTAATCTTTTTTACATTGTTTCAAGATTTCACTCTCCTGACTGATAGACTAGTTGCATTTGGCAGTTCACCATCTAGCCCATGAGGTCAGAGGTTCACCACAGGTCACACACTTATCTGGGGAGAAGTTTATTTCTGACTGCTGAACATAGTCTTAGCTAATGTAGCTTTAAAAGATGCTGATGGGGCATTTAAATGCCCACATGAGGTCTCAAGCTAATCTTAACTGTGACAAATTATGGATCGCCTACGCAGACTGCAGTACCAAATCTCCTCAATGGACTACATACGAGATGAAAAAATATTTTTGGGTGGATCACACACTTTATCCGTCTCAGTAAAGAAAACATTTGCTTTGACCTTGAAGAAGAAGTCACTGGTCCCTTTCTAAGGCTTCTCCCCATCTTGGCTATATGGTCCCACTGCAGTGGTGGGAAGCATTAGACCTGTCTCAGATTGCATAGCCCCCCTCGGGACTGCCAGTTCATGGCTGTGAGCTCAGAAGAGGAAAGCTATGAATAGCTAAAGCTGTCCCTGCCTTTTACCGGAACGACCCAAGGTTCCGTAATTAGTTTCTAAACACAGCATGAAAACTGTTTGCTGTTATTGTCGTCCAAACAATTGTAAGTGGTGCAAACAGGATGAGTGAGACTGGCACACAATAAAAACGTGTTACCAATGAAACAGCGGCAAATGTTGCTTTGTTTTGATTCATTAACTGGCCAAGAGCTTTTACTGGTTTTTATGAAAGCTGCTCTTCTGTTGAAGCTTTTTTGATTAGTCGAAATGGTGTTTTGAGGCAGCTAACACATAGGAAGATGAAATTCCAGCAACACTTGCAGGTGAACAAAGACTTGGCAGAGTTAGGGTTGCACACACTAATTTCATTCACCAGCCTCTATTCTTAGTACTGAAAGACCTATGAAGTGAACAAAAATACTTTTGGGAAAGGGAGGGCAGTTGTAAATTTGTGCCTCCTGAAACAAATGGGTGGCTCAGGTGCTGGAGGAGATAAAGAACCATGGAGAGCAAACACAGAAAATTCAATCTGAGATTTGTTTTCCCCCCACATTATGGGGTTATGATCACAGAGACACGTGCTTGGTTTGTAGATGTGTAAACAGGCCAACTGTTTGTTAACAATCTATAAATGTGATAAAAGATTAGTTTTACCCACAGGCCTCACTTGGGTAAAAGAATAAATGAGGTTTTAATAAACAGCAAAGTTTCACTTGCTTAAAGGTTTTAACAGAAATTAGTGGAAGTATATAGTGTCTGTCCATGCTCTCTAGAGTAAATAGTTTGTGGCAAGGCAGCTCTGACAGAATCTCTTTAAATGTGCCCTAAAGCGCGTTATTATTAATGCTTAGTGGCAAAGAGATATTCCCTTTTCTTAGAATATTAAGATGTATACAGACCAGTCTTGATAATGTGTGCATCCCTGGCAGTGCAACATGTCCATATTGTGGCGCAACAGACATTATTTGAGCCTCGTGCATAGACTCAACATGAGGGACTTCAGTGAGACAGGGTTTCCCTTGGGAGATTTGCAGTTACCAAAAAGGCACTGATGGGGGTGGGTAACAGGTAGGCATAAACTTTCGCTGGACATCATCAGAGCAGCAGCCAAACTGCAACCAATCAAAACAACATCAGATTTAAACAATGGCTTTTAACTTAGTAAGTAGTGAAATCTTATTATGAGGCACCATTCAAGAGCAGAATGGCACAAAGCGCTTCACAAAAGAATTAAGAAGATTACACAAAGGCAGATCTAAACAGTCTTTTTTTTAAGGTGTCTTAAACCCAAAGATAAGGGAGTTCAAAAGTTTAGGAGCCACATGCTCAGTAGCATCCATCCTAAAACATCCAGTGCAGGGAAGACTATGGAAGAGAGACACTCAGTTCTTCCATTGTACAGCCTTTACTGAGAAAGCAATGTTTTAAAGGTTAAGAGAAAGGACGCAAAACTTTCTCTCCCATTAAAGACAGTTGGGTTATGCTTAAGCTTATGAGACAGCGTTATGTCATTAAAGTATGATTTGGGCTGTAACAATCATACCATCATCTTTAAATGAAATATGCTTACATGCAAATCAGTGATGCCCAATTTTGCAGATTAATTCCTAAAAAAAAATCTATGAAAAGTTCATGATTAATGTTCACAAATGGCCACTCACAAAAGCTCAGATCCTTGGGATGCTTCAGTGTGACAATGAGCTTCATCCAGCTTTGAAAAAAAAGATTAAACCTGGCTTAAAAGAGGCCCAACCATTTCAAGGCTACTGGATAAAGCTCGCACATGAACCCTGTTGAGTATAAGGAAGAAAAAATATTTGAGGACTGAGCTGAACACCTCCTGAATAGCAGCAATAAATCACACCAATGTGACCTTAATAGAACAGTGGGAGAGAGAGTGAAGAAAAATATTGGCTGCTCACAAAGCACATGGTTAACAGATATAGATCGAGCAGTGGATGTACAGTGGCTCCATTTAGATTTTCAAACATGAACAGTGGGACATCAGTGAAGACCGAACAAACCAATACTGGTGTTTTATAGCCGATGGGCACATACTGTTGTCTCGATTGCCTCCTGAATAAATGCAACATGTGACGCAAAATCTAATTCATTCTCTAAGTATAGAAATGCAATATTAGGAAGCATCTTACAGGATTCCTATAAAGTTTAGAGATCCTATTAATACACAATGTTTGCTGAAACCTTTGTTGTCTCCAATTCAAAGCAGAATCTATCAATCGATGGCTCTATTTAAAGCTGGTGCCCAGTGATGTCTCAGAGGAAGAAAGTGAAACCTCAGTCCCTGTGCTGCTTGTCGGAGGGACCATTTTCTCCATTCATTTCGCAGTTCGGTACTTTATTCTATGACAAAGCTTTCTCGAGAAAAAGTGACATTAAGGTTTTGTCTATAAGCTCTATGCCTCCTCTAAAACTGTCAGTCATTATCTATTTTTCATTTGAATTGTTGCCATGCAACCGCTCAATAATGCCACAACATTTTCCTTTGTGGATTTTTATCATTACTCTTGAGAGCAAAAATCTGCAACCGCTCAATAATGCCACAACATTTTCCTTTGTGGATTTTTATCATTACTCTTGAGAGCAAAAATCTTCTGAGAAACCAAGAATCAATCTCCTCTACTGCAAGAATGGCCCACTGCCGGAATTACTCTGGACGGGACTTAAAACCAGAGACAGCCAACGATTAAGACAGTCATGTGCATAATGAACAATGAAACAGAGGAAACCCTAGAAGCTACAGCCATGAGACTGCTTTAGAGCAAAGTCACATTCTTACTCACACACACAGACATACACGCATGTGCACACAAGCACTCATAATGCACGAGCACGCACACACACACACAAACAGACAATCTTGTTTGGCTTTTATTTGTTCCATTAGGAAAGGCTTTTTCTTCAATTGATGAAGGGCAGCAATGACTGTAAACCACAGGCAGTCTGAAGGCATCCATTTAAATGACTGCAAGCTGGAAGCAAGTCCACTGTTGTCAAGGCAGCAAGACAGCCATTAAATCACCTGGTTCTATTAAAGAATCAATTACTGCACTGCTCTCCCTGGTAGCACAGTTCTTATTCCTGAGAAATTGTTTCGGACAAGCAAAGCAGATAAACAAGGATGCTGTGCTTCACACGCGGCGCTTTCTGAAATCAGGCCCCATTTGTTTCCCGCATACAGCTGGCTGATCAGGAGGCATGTAGACACAGATGGGGCTGTGTCAGTGGGCACTGACGCATTGTTACCTTTGGTTGAGGTGGGCAGCCAGTGGCCAGCCGCTGCAGCTGTTCTGAGGTGTGACTGGAGAAGAGATCTGAGCAGCAAGCTGTGCGGCCCAGTCTCTTCATCAGAGAGGAGATGATGCTGCAGCCACAGCCACACATCGACTTGCTCATTAGTAGCCCGACTGTTCTGGGGTTAGAAGACGCGTGGATAAAAAGAGACGAGCTGTAAGCTGCAGCTACTTCCTGGTCCCCGTGAATTCCCTGAGTTGTCCTCACAGCTGATGTCTTTTCAGAAACGCATTCCACATGGTGCTGATCCACAGGTACTCCGTCACTGAGATCAGGTTGGTTTTATCTACTGTCAACATAATACAGATGGCGACGCTCACCTTAATCCACAGCGGGGGCACTTGAGTTGGGAAGTACAGTTTGTCGGTCCATTTCCCTTGTGATTGCTTGCCACTTATTCCACTCCCTGCGCTGTACTTCTGTTTCTGAACAGCACCCGCCTCCTGCTGTAGCTCCCCCTGTTTGCAAAATTCACTCCCATCCACTGAACACCTTCCTCTGATATTGCAAATAATACTCAGGATGCAACGTCTGCAACTGCTCCCTTCTGTCTCCTACAATTTCCATCCGTTCCTTTCCACTCCCTCCACTGCCTTCGGCTGCTGTGCAGTGAGGATGCTATCCCCGTCAACACTGCTGCCACCACTGTACACACCCCCCCACCATCACCGCCACCTCCAGCTCCAGCGGTAAACCACTCAGACTGAGCTTCCCCAACTTGCCGATAAAAGTGCTTCCCTCATATGACACTGGAGCTCCTCCTTGTTCCATTAATTGAGGAAGCAGAGGATAGAATATTATAAGAAATCCAAGCCACTCTGCATGCACCAACAGGACTGATAAGCAGGATACAGTCTGAATGCGGTGGGGGAGGGGTCCAGTGTAAGCATTTAGGAGACAATAACAGAGCAGACAGGAATATTATGGTAATAATCTGTCTCTGCAGTCAGGATTGCTGCTGATGACTGGTGTAATAAAAAGTGAAATAGAAGAAAGAAAACCCCCCTAACTGATCTAGAAACCTGACTTTGAAAACTGCAGCTCCGTAATACTTATTTATTGTAATTAGGCTTTAACAGAGCAACTAGATGGAGTACATTAATATCAGATATACACAATGTGCAACATCCAGTTCAAACATCTGCAATTAAAGTGTATAATTCCTCACTCCCTTGTGTGTCAACATCTGTCCCAGCTCTGGGGAGTGTGTGCATTCACCGCTCACCTCAGTGCAAATGTTTGACCTGACGAGTCTCGTGACTCACAGGGACAACAAAAACATCATTCAGCGCAGAAGCTAATAGTTCCCAGAGCTGATGAAGTCATGAGGCCTTGGGAGGGAGAGATAGCGAGCGGGAGGGGCAGTAATAATGGCAAAGCAAAGACAGGTTGACAAAAAAAATGAGAATGAGCCCTCAGTTAAAGGAACTGCAGCAGCTTGCTATTTATAGCACATACATCTACCTGACAATCAAATCATTGTGTGTCACAATCAAAGAAGACAAGAAAAAATGCGAAAGGCTAAGGAGATGTTGTTGTTTATTTACCTTTAATCAAACTGAACAGACAGGTAGGTAGCAGGAATTTAGTAGGTAAAGCATGAGTTGTTCTAAAGTTTTCTTTCTCATCATTCATCTCTTGAGAAGACATTACGTGCACTACAATGGCTGACTTTGCATTGACTCACTTTAAAAGCAGCTTTCTTAATCCGGTTTCAAAAACTCTGAAGTGAAGAACACTGGTTGAAACCAGACGGGTGCTGTTTGACATCATCCTTCTAATGGCACCCATCACGTGTTTGTGCAGCGTCACCGCCCTACACCCTTCGCACTCAACAAGTGAATCAGCAACGCTCTCAGCAAACCCATCCATCCATTTTCTTTACCACTTATCCGTCAGCATCTCGGGGGAGCTGGAGCCTATCCCAGCTGACTACAGGCGAGAGGCGGGGTACACCCTGGACTGGTCGCCAATCAATCGCAGGGCCGACACATAAAGACAGGCAACCATACACTCACACCAAGGCAATGTAGAGTAGCCAATTAACCTAATGTGCATGTTTTTGGGACTATGGGAGGAAGCCGGAGTACCCGGAGAAAACCCACGCAGGCACAGGAAGAACATGCACACTCGACACAGAAGGGCCCAGACCGGGATTCGAACCTGGGACCCTCTAAATGAAACACTTTCCCCTCGACCCGAACTTGTGTGCTTTTGTAGTTCAGGTTTATATGCAACAAACAATCAATGAATCAACTGTGCAAACATTATCTGTTATCTGCAGACTAGCCCAAGAACTTAAGTGTATATTTGAGTGTGGTTGTGTGTGTTTATTTGACAGCTCAAATCTAACTGATTTCCTCTGGTTATTTGTTATTTTGTCATTTCCCACAGTGTTGTCCCTGTTCTTCTGGTTTCTTTACAATTACAATATGATAGGTTATAATAATGTCATAATCATAAACGCAACATTTTCACTTCAGACATGCCTCATTTGTCTGCCCTGCTCCGAGCAGATCCTGGGCGGCTAACATCCACCGATGTCTCTCTGTCGACTTTGCAAATATGCTCTGCAATTGGCCTCATTTGCAAGTACACCTTTAAGAGGTCAATTAAAGTGTGTATCCACAGGGAGCACAAAAGTATCTCTGCACCTGGGCTGCCCACCCTGTGCAGTATTCTTCATGCTAGCTGGGTTAAATGACGCAAAGAGATCCGCTCTAAAATAGACTGCCATTAGTCTCTTTTCAGGTGGATATTGCAAAAATGGCAAAAGCTGTTATTTCTCCATCTGTTTATCCGGGTGAAGTGCATCATGCTTTGGTGCGCAGCGGCGAGGAACTGCCAAATTGCGGCCAACATAAAAAGGTGGTGGAAAGGGTAATAATGAAGCACTTAAAGCTGTTCTCCGCGCTCACTGGCTGGCAGACATCTTTGTGCTGTTGATGGAAGTGCTACTAAAAGGTGACACCTCACTGTGATTCACAGCAACAGAGATTTTCTGAAACGCCAGGCTGCTGTCTGCCTGGAACAAACAGGCACATCAGGAGAGAAACGCAACACAGCAAGTACAGAGATCTCCCGCTACAATCATCAGGAAGTCTCTATAAAGAAAAGTAACACTGTCAAACTGGAACAAGGACAACGGTTCTCGGTAAAAAAAAAAAAAAAAAGTCTTCACACAATGTATGAAGCAGCTAACATTAAGGCAGTGCAGTTCCAAAATGTTTCATCTTCTCAGAGCGCTCCATAAGCCCAAAAAAAAAAAAAAAGCATAATGTTTGCATATTTGCTCTTTTCTTGTTGGGTACTAAGACGGGGAGAAAAGGTGCCCTATTCATTATTTATGAATATTGCTTTTCACTGTGTCAGCTCACTGCTTCAGTATTGATCACTAAAGCAAAGACTCACTGCACCATAGCAGAGGGTTTCAGAGGAAGACATAACGGCACAAGGCTTACAAGCACAAGCTATAGGGAGTATCAAACACCAGTGTGACAGCTATAAATAAAAAAAAAAGGACATGACTTTTAACTGTATTCTTTTTTCTTTTTGTCGTATGAAAGAAAAAATAATACATAAATTCTACTTTCTCCAGTGTGCCCAACACAGCTACCATTCGGCACTGGAAAAAAAAAAGCTTTGCTGATCAATACTGTGCTTTATAATGATCTCAGATGTTTCTTGAGAAGAAATGGGCACTGGACAAAGCTTTTACAAGAGAGGTTACGAGACGTGGAACATGTCAATTTAACGCTGTCGCCACTGCCATTTCCATGTCACAATTTCACAGACTGTCTCTATGAAGTGGATTAACATTCAACAAAAATGTCACTATATGTTTTCAGGGTATAAGGATGAGCTTTTATCGTGCTAGCAAGCAGATAGTTGAAAATTAAGAGCCATATAATAGGTTCAGATGTGCAACATAATTTTTATGCCAAACAAACTGAAGCTTGAAGGGCAGTGCAGCCGTTTATGCTCACACATAACACACAGATGGTAACTGTACTCATCTCACCACAAATGATCAAAGCTCAAAAAAAAAAAAAACAACAACAACAACCAAAGAAAAAAAACAAACTGCGTCACTGTTTTCCATTGTCGACTGAGATGTGGCATCATTACACCACACGCTGATCCCTTAATGCTGAAGACTAACCTCCGTTACTAAGATCACCACAAGTGTAACCTTTAATTAGCCTTCTCTCTTGTACTTCATGCTGAGAAAGAGAAATGTCAACAAAGAGTATTTTGTTTCTGTATTTAGGATTTTTTTCAACTGCATATTTACTAAAACAAAAAAAAGGAATTCGAGAGGCATTAAATAATGTGTCTCAGGGTGTCAGAGGTCCATTTAACACTCACAGAGAGTCCATTGTTGGAAAGAAATTTGACAGAACACAGGATCAATCTATCACAGCGGGAGAAAAGGAAGGTAATATGAAGCCTCAAGCAGCCCTTAAAGATTTAACACGGTTCACTGTAGGTCTGACAGGAACAGGTTTTCAATTAGAAACTAAGAACGCAAAGACAGGAGGATACAAAGATGAAGTCTACTGCCACCCAACGTTTGTTTTTTTTAAATATCCTCATCTGACAAACTATTCTCTGTTGTTGTTCTTATGCATTAAAAAGAAGCTTTCAAATACTACTCTTCATCAAGCTAGTGATGAACTGAAATCTAATTCAAGCAGCACTTTTGTCCTTGCAGTTTTCCACATGCAAACACTTTGTGAGCGGAAATATGTTACTTAAGACTAATGTACCTTTTCAACAGTCATCCAAAAGCGTATGGTATGGCTGTAAGTTACATTCTCGCCACTCAGGTTGAAATTTTGAACCAATTACGCCTTTTTTCCCCCCAATCTCTCGATACCTACTCTAATACCTAAATCCTTGATATGGGCTGATGCAGAACACTAATAATGATACCAGTGCACTTCTTTATCAATTTAGAAAGGGCATGCCAGGCTATATATATATTTTTTTAATTTATTAACAACCTACACAAAGTTCTGCTCACTGAACTGAACACATGCCAACACATTTGTCATAATCTTAAAACCCAGAGGTGTGGGACTCGAGTCAGACTCATGTTAGAAATTTGATGACTCCAGACAAAATCAAGAAGGATTTGGAACTTGACTCAGGCTTAAACACCAGTGATTTGTGACTTCACTTGGACTTTAGTCTTCTTGAAAATACTAGATACCTTCCCTCAAGCCCAAAGATTAAGGTTAGTGTGCTTTGAATCAATTATTTACCTTCCATTTTCTGAATCAACTAACAGTAACACCATGGAGCCGAAATGAACACCTGCCAAGTGCCAAATGCAGGTGGATTTTCTGTTTGTTGAGTTGATGTCAGAACACTATCCACCACACTGTGGGCTAAATGTTTGCTGCCTGTCTGTGTCAGACACACACACACATAAACGCACATACACACAAATACACAAGGACGTCATTGTGCTTTCAGATATGCCCTGTAAAGTTTAAATCTAAAAAGCTTTGTATGGCAAAGTGTATGGGCACCAACATGGACTTCAAGGTGCATTCAAGTGCAATTTTAAACAAACCTCCTCTCAGTATGCAAAATGTGCGGGGGGGGGGGTGCAACAACTACCAATTTTGTCAGACATCTGAAGTTGCACAAAGAATGGTAAGTCCGCTAATAAGTAAGTACGCTATGTGACTTGTTAAGGACTCGAAACTCAAAACTCAGGGACTGAGTTGTAACTTGTATAGTCGTCACTTGGAACTTGACTCAGGACTTCTCTGTCTTGACTTGGTACTTGCGTGCAAAAACGTAAGACTAACATCACTTCATATCATTGCAGTCCTGGGTTGAAAATCTGACTGGAGATCTGTTTTTATAGCTCGTTGTAAACATGTAGTATAGAAGTATATGTATAGTAGAATACTTAAGTAGTTTTGAGAATCATACTATCTATATGGAAATAAATTGATTACTGACAACTTTAAAATAAAAAAAAATCTATATTTGATGTCCATTTGAATAAGTCAATATTTTATTAGCTCTTTTTCTTGGCAGCATAAAAGTAGATTTATTCATACATCTAAAGAATGTGCAAACAAAACTGAATGATGTCAAAGCAATGTATTCATTTAAAAGTCAGTATATCCATACATATATTTATATAGCTTTTTTTTCTTCTTGTAAATACTTTATTCTTCATTTTTTTATTATTATTATTGTTATTTTGTATTTTGTATGGTGCACAGGAGAGAGAAAATCCGGAGTCAAATTCCTTGTATGGTCACACGTACTTGGCAAATAAAGCTGATTCTGATTCCTTCCTCTTTTTCTGCAAAACAGAAAAGGCTTACCCGCCTCCCTGATTTAACATTTTAAAGTCATGATCCACTTTGCCGTATCAAGTTAATTGTGCTGTGCCTGCTGTTGGCAGTTTGAGTAAATCTATAGCATGCTCATCATTCAGAGGACTGGCAAGGCTACTAATGAGACATTCAGGTTAGCAGTTGTAGCAATGTCTAATGGATGAAGCCTAGTCTATAAAGTCTATAAACTCCCCAAACAAAACAACACAATCATTAACGGCATCAGAACTTCTCCAGGGTAAATTGTTCCCCTAATCTGTAGTTTGAGTAACGAGCAACACGTTCTGACAAAGCAAGAAGATTTGGACTTGATCAAGTGGCAAATATGATAATTAACACGGCTTTATTAATTGCTCCAGAATAATTAGTGTTCAGTACATTTAAGTGGGCTTGCAAACTTTGTCCTCAATTATCCCGAAACTCCCACATTTTGACACAGTCGGAATAAACGCACTGATTAAGGCAGATGGTATATCAAAGTGTGCAACCCTCTCTGTTTGGTTAAGGTCATACGAAGGCCATGTATCCAGATCCTGTTTAAAAATTAGACATTAAAACAATGACTCAAAATTGTGTATCATTGAAACAACAGTAACAAAAACAAATCCTCAACACGATCACAAAGGGAGCTGTATGGACAAAAGTATTGGGACACCTGACCATTACACCAACAGGGGCTCGAACAACATTCCATTCTAAATGCATAGACAGCCTTGCAGCTATAAAAGCTTCCACTCTTCTGGGAAGGCTTTTCATGAGATTTTGGAGTGTTTCTGTGGGATTTTTTTGCCTGTTCATGCAGCAGAGCATTTGTGAGATCAGGCACTGATGTTGGACCTAAAGGCCTGGCTCAAAATCTGTGTTCCAGTTCATCCCAAAGGTGTTTGATGGAGTTGAGGTCAGGGCTCTCTGTGGGCCAGTCAAGTTCCTCCACACCAAACTCATCCAACCATGTCTTTATGGACTTTGCTTTGCGCAGTGGAGCACAGCTGGAACAGAAAAGGGCCTTACCCAAACTATTGCCACAAAGTTGGAAGCATAACATTGTCCAAAATGTCTTGGTATGATGAAGCATCAAGATTTCGCTTGATCACTGAACTTGTGGACAGACCATTTCCTCTGAGTAGGCTGCACTCTAGTGGCCAAAGACTGAAAACTCATGCATGACTGCAGCTGCAATCAGTCAGTGAAGAGAAGGCACATTTGTTTTGCCAGAAAGATTGTCACAAGTTAAAACAAAGCTGTGATGAGGAGGTATCTATTGCTCCACAATTAATGTATGGTAATAATATATACACAATGTCACAATATTAGACAGCCAGAGGACAGAACTCACATCATCACTCATGTAAAGCTTCCTGCCTCCCCAACAGCGGGACAGAGTTATATTTCCTGTTTTCAACAGGATGTGTTGGTGTTAACCACAACCCTCAAAAAATGACAGAGAACACCCATCTGTTACAATGCAACACAGAGCAGACTCAAAGTGAAAAAAAAGAAAAGCTGATTTCATTACAGATTCCCTGCCCAATATCCCTAATACAGCAGTGAACTATAAAGTGCAGCCACAAGAACTATTACCAACCATCTTCACATTACAAAGCTGACATTTTTAAAGGTCTTTAGTAAAAGTGCAGTGAAAGTCTGCGCATGACTGGTTACCCACATAAAGTCCTGAAGCAAGCCTTCTTACTGCCACTTCTGACCCATTATGCTCACAGTGAGAGTAACATGTTCTTCTTTCATGTGTATAATTCTGACCATTTGTTGCAACACCTGTAAAATGACAGTGTAGTAAAAGTTGTTTAAACTTCCTGGCCTTCTGGATTGTGTATCAGCAGTGTCTGTATGGTCTTCCCCTGAGCAGGAAAAAGGCTGTTCTGAATTATTTACAGAGAATGAGTGGGCGAGAGGTGTGGGACTGATTAGGGAGTGACACAGAGGATGGCTAAATCTCAGTGCCATCCAACAGTCTGCTTAGGAAGCAGCTTCACATTTTAAAGAACCTTTTCAGGAAATGACTGCAGTGCACTTCTATCCTAAACTGATTCTGGAGCACGCAGTCACTTTTCACTAGAATTCACTTATCTTCTGTTCCTCAATGTTGAAGCAAAATCTTTTTCCAGTGAATGCAACAAGCAGAAACATGCACAGCTCAATGATTGAGAAAAATATCACAAGTGACTTGAAAATTAAACATTTGTCATTTCTGTCTCTTGTTTGCAACAAATTTATCATTCATAGCATTCAAGCCTTGAGCACAAGGAGACACCAGTAGGATACCAATAGGGAAGTTGAACTTGGATGAAAATTCAATCCCCAACAATCATTTTGAATTATTCAAACTCCATATCAAATTTCCGTTATCTGCTTCCTGAGACCAGGGTAACAGTTTTAAAGGGAGGACAATTTTAACATTTTAACATTTGAGAGCAACTCCACAGTTTAAAAATGCAGCAGTGAGCCAAGCAAGGCACTGCTATGCACTATCACTTTACCTTTAATTCACCGGCGCGTGCCTAGAATGAATTATTCAAGATTTGCACCACACTCATGGCTTTAAGGAGGAGTCCCAGTTACAACAACGAGCACTGAATATACCATTAACACATTAACTGTGTGCCTTTGGCCCCACTGTCACTGTTGATAATCGTGCATGAACCCCAAGGTACACGACGATGAATATTTCTGAAATTTTACTTTTCTAAAATGGTTTACTATGGTTTATATCTGACAGACAAAAGGGTAATTAAATAAGTTTGGCAATATACTCTACAAGGTTTCAAAATCTTTAAATAACCGTCATGTGAATATGAACAATAGAAAACTATAAACCAACAAAAGCTATTTTTGCAGCTCTCTGCCAACACACACACACACTTCCATGAATGACCAGCACACACATAGGATGCCTCTGAGTGAATTCACCTCCTGTTTGTTCATAACAACTCCAACAACTTCCACTGTGTCTCGTGTGCAAGTGTGAAAGGTCTGCATCCTGCCTGAGACGCTGACAATGAAACACAGGGAGGGGTCTTCCGTACATCCACTGGAGCAATCATTTTCTTGTCCTCCTTGACCTACATGGCACCTTTTCCCCCACTCCATTAGATGACATAGGGCTTACACATCCACACTAAGGGAGCTAAAGTAGAGCGTGCACTCTGATGAGTAACATCAGACATTTTAGGTTTTTGTGGCAGGAATGGTTTCACTTTCCATCATAAAATAAAAAGCCAGTATTTAAAAACAATGTCAAAAGGTTAAAGGAAAGGAAAAATAGGCAAAGCTTAATAACACTGCAGTTGAGATATCAAGGTTACGTGACATGCATTTCGCTGAAACAATAAGTCAACCTTTCATGTGGCAGACAATCCGCAAATAACTGGAAGATCAAACATGTAACTGATTTCCTTTTTTCTCGCTTGTATTACTGCAAACTTCCTCAGATGTTCTTTCTATTTTAATATTATCATATCATTTGCTAATGTTAGGATTACTTTCTGTGAAGCACTTCATAATTCTGCAGTTTGGTATGTGATCAGCACTTCAGCTTTCCAATAGCTTGAGAACTTAGTTCACTATTTTATTTTCTAAAAACAAAACTTGTGAGCAAACCACTGCACACAGAAGACAAAAATGACTGCAGGAGTCCAATGATTAGATATGTTACACCGCAGCCATCTGGTGTATATTTTGATCCCATCCTTTTCCAGTTCCGATACACTGGGGAGCAAATGAGACAGCGCCTTTTGTCATCTACAAAACACACATGTGCAGTCTCACCCATTCAAAACATCCACAAATATCGCTATTGCTGTGTGTAAGCCTAAGCGATAAGCACTGGACTGAGCATAAGTTACATACATACAAGCACTTCTTGACCTCTGAGAAGTTCATGCAGCTGCAGGGTTTACTTACAGTTATCTCTGTCTGACTTTGCACAGGCCACAATTGGTCTTCTCCACTCCAGCTCCCACACTAAGGGCCGATTCTTTCTGTGGACAAAGAGAGAAAAAGAGCTGTCAGTATAGCAATCTCAGAGGTCATCAAAAGAGTTAACATGCCATGAGGCTGTCTGGAATATGATAGGAGAAGGTGGGGATGGGGGGGCCAAGGATGCTGGGATTTCGCCATTAATTCTCCGAAATCCAGACAGAACACCCCAGCAGGTTTGCCAAAATAAACTATGACAGAACAATTGAACAACCTGGCACGACATGCAACACCTGCATCAGCGTGTAAGTGTGAGTCACCACCACACATGCGTCAGTTCTTCCTCTGGCTTTTCTGGTGGGAAGTGAACCAGGGGCAGCTGGTGGTGAACCAATGCACACCTTTGCTTGTTAAAATCAAAATGAAATTCTCTTGTGAGACATTATTGCATTATTTCAGCTCTTATACAATTGCTATTACTCTATTCTTATTTTACACAAAATTAATTATTTATTCTATATTTATATGACGATATACCTGTCAGGAATTGGGATATCCCGATCAAGTTTTTTGGTCCCAAACTATGTATCTTAAAATTGGGTATCTGCCAATTCCAAGTACAATTCAAAAACATATTTACCTAACTGTTGATTAAAATACGTATCTGACACAGCTGTGACCAACTAAATCTCACAGACTTTATTTTCCACAAGCTTCTTCATTCAAATACTGATGCTGAGGGCGTGATCCACTATTATTATTACATTCATAAGCTTAAGTTATTTGATATCAATGTAATCTTGACTAGGAGAAGGCAATTCCCAAAACTGATCCACTAGAGAGAAGACGTTATAACTTTGGTGGAGTTTTTGGTAAATACAGAAAGACTCAGTCCACTTGCAACTGTACAGTGGTGTTACAGAGTGGGTGCAACGTTTCCATCTTTCACAACTTCAGCTGAGGTGACGGCAAACAACCAAACCGTCAAAAACCCAAAGCAAAGAGTCATACTGTAACCTCAGCAGTCCCTGTCTTATCCAGGGATTGTAATCATGACACAGAACTGCGTATGAAGTCACTTCAGTAACACAACAAGCGCTCAGATCATAGGTAGGACTGGGAACAGCTAACAACTGTGGCCCTTCAGCCAGTTAACTTTGCTGTACTGAAACTGCACACATCAAATTACAAGGTCAACATTGTAAGGGATACTGAAAACAACACCAACGTGTTAACTACTTACATTTTATCTTGTGAATGTAGTTATGACTAAATTAGAGTCCAGTTAAAAAACACACAAAGGGTATAATGATACCGTTTTTTAACAAAATTAAATGTCATTTCAGTAGTTCAACATTAAGCCAGAAACATCAGTCACCTCTGTATATCATCATGAAAGAGTCAGTTTATACTGACTGAGTTACTAGAAACCTCAGAGACCCCGTGATACTTCTAACCCAATCCATATGTTCATCTGTGGAAATTCTCAACGTCAAATTAACACTGCAAAAACTGGCCAACAATGAATAGATTATTTCTCTACCCTATGGTGTATAAAAGGTCATATAAAAGGTCAAAACAAAGATAAAGGTGTTCTAATACGAGAAACTGAGCTGCTGGTTTTGAGCAGCTGCCTACAAATATAATTAGGTCAACTTGACTTCCCAGCAGTGCCAAGGAGCTGGCCTGCATAAAGAGAATAAGATTTCTAAGTTGACGTAAACAAAATTGGATATGGACATCAAGTTCTGGGAAATGAGCAGATGCCCAGACAGGCTATCCAGCTGTTTGACATTTTATAACCGTGAGACAGAAAGATGGTCAACAAACTGAAAGCCTCACAATTCCGGATTCTTATATGGTGCAGAACTGAAGCTGCAAAGAAGCACTTTGTTCATTGTGTAATGACGTTGTATGAAGCAACTCGTGGATGTTTCCAGATGTGGTGAGAGGTGAGTGATTGCCTGTGACAAGATCATTTTTAGACAAAACCTCAAAAAAGGCGAATTCAATGAGAGACCATGAAGCATAGTTATGAATAAAACGAGATAACAATTAAATATTTTCACGCTCTGTTTCATGTTCTACTAGCGTGCTATGAAACAATGATCATCCAACTGTATAAATATTCAATATGTTTTTGAGACACTGAAATAACATGTGTAGCCTTTTAAATTCAGCCCATCTCATTTTTCACAAGCCACTTGATCCAAATAATTAAGCTCCTGATTCAAAACTTTAACTTCACCAATTAGGTTCGGCTCTGGAAGAAAGCACCAGCTCATTAATGCATCGTCCACTCAGCACAAATCACCTTGAGTTCATAGCTCATGGGTAAAATATAAAAACAGGAGGGGGAAAAAAAAAAGGCAAAAGAAGATGTGAAACACAATTTTACTCTGCTGGCTGGTAATGGCAAATAATGCTTCCAAATGGATAGGAAAATTAGTGCCAAGCCACACTGAGAACTAAGTATACACTTCCTTGTGATATAAGGGCCTATAAACTGGTGAGTTCCGTCTCTAAAAACCTTCTCCTTAATACAGGAAGGTCTGCTGCTTCTGCCCGATTTGCAAGCTATACGTAAGCCAACTCCTGTGTTCAGACACAAAATGAAAAAGCTACCTTTTAACTCCTTTATCGGCTGGGGGGGGGGGGATGACCCAGAACCTTCTAGGAAAAGTTCTGAATGATTCCCAGAGGCCTTCGCGTGAGGCAGGCAGGCAGGCACAGAGGTCATGGATGCTTGCAACCTCAGTCTGGTCAGCTGTGTCTGGACTTGCCAAATAAAATGAGACCACATGGAGGAATGCAATGTCGTGTTTCCTGGCCTCAGTTTAGTTTGAGTAACTCCGGTCAAAATATGAGAGAAGCACTGTGTTATGCAACTGTCTTCAGTGAACACTGCACTTATGCGTGTATTCATTTCGAAGACACAGCACTGATGTACCTCTCTTACGGGCATGTGAGGTCATGATTCAATTTTCACTGGAGAATATTCCGAAGGGTGTACCATGAAATGTAAAAAGAGATCACAAACAGCCTGTTAACATTACTTCTGAAAGGCATAACTGAACGTTGAATATTTTTGGCTCATCCAATTTTAGGTCATGCAATAGTTTCCACTGCAAATGTTAAACATATTTCATATTGTAGAGTATTATACTGCTATTCAGACACAATCAAACAACCGTGAGAGGTGTTGAGGTTGGTGCTTTCTCTCACACAACAGTGTAGGACAAACTAATGAAAAAAAAGCCTTGTGTAGTTTAGACTCTGACTGTTTTGGTTTCTAGTTCTGTGGTCCACAAGAGAGCTTGAATCAGGATATTCTCTTGATGAATTAAAAAACAAAGTGGGGTAAGAATTATGTATTTGTGAAAAGCAAGTAGGGAAGAATTTTTTTTTTTAAGAGAAAAACTCAAGAGCCACAGGTGAATCATCAAATTAGCAACAATCACTTTATCAACTGCTCATACGGCAATTCATGACTTCCTTTCAATATCAATACTGAAACGGGTCCAACGCTACTAAACCGCCTGGGTGCCGTCTGCAGCAGCTGCAAACTAGCCCAACAGTTCAGAGAGACAGAATGAAAGACACTTTATAAATCACTGCTGGAATGTAGCCTCATTTCCTCTCTGACCCCACCTTCTCAACAACTACTTCTTCCAATTCCAGGAGCTTTCTTCACTACGCAATTGAGAACTGACCATCACAATCATGACACAATTTGCAGCTGTGAGTCTCAGCAGAAACAACTTCCCCACAGCAAACTGGCTCACATTTCAGCCATGCAGAGCAAGACAAAACAGGAACTAATGTGAGGAGGTATGATTAATGAAAGGGTAAGATCATACATGTTTGACTCAGGATAATGATGATTTAGAGTTGCCTAATGTTATTGGGGGGGGGGGGACTTCAAGCTTTTGCTTTCTCATCTGCTTAAGGTTTCTATTACAATTTTGTGTGGCAGGCCCAGTTGCCCAGTTTTGAACCTCCCAACCTGCCTCTGTGCTGCAAAGACACATACTCATTATTCGTCGTGAATTTTCATATTCCTATTCCTATTTTGCCTACAATTGGTGCAACAATTAGAGCTTATTATTAGAGGTTGCCCTAAACTTAATCTACAATCATTCACGATTTTCTCTAAACAACAGCAGTAGGTACTTTTTTAAAGTGAATACTGATGGTTAACTTGGCAAGATTTACTTGGCACCTAATTACACTATTAAGTGCATAATAGTCTTTTTTTTTTTTTTTTAACTACAAGAGTATGTACGACATAAATCTACAGATAGGCAAAGATGTTCTTGGAGAGCAGAGTAAGAGGTGTTTCATCCCAGAGGAAATCATGAGGAACCTGAACAGCAAGGTGCTGCTACCATGGAAACAATGATAAGCCAACAGATGCCATGACTATGAGCATTTGTAAAGCACTTTAAGTACATCTTAAAGCTGCTTTGTGGTGTCCATTACATTTGTGGCAGTTACATACAGTATGGGGTTTTATTTGCTCAAATCCGCCAATGAGAATTGGCCAAAATACAATATTACAACTTATATCACAGCAAATAAAATAACTGAAACGTAATGTTTTTTAATCTTTTTTTTTTTAAGTAAGTTTAAAGTGTACTTCTACGTCATCAACTTGTAAAAGAGTAGTGTCACACTCATTATTACATTAAATTAGCCTTTACATAGCTACCAACAAAGGGGTGATGAATCAAACTGAATTACTCTTAAGCCAACAACCCACACCCGTACAGTAGCTTTGTAACTGCCTGTTGATTATTCAGAGAGGTAAGGTGAGACAAGATCCAGTCAATCACTCAACCTAGATAGAGTACAATATATTAGGCTAACTTTTAAGACAAGTAGTTGATATTTGGGAAAAATAAGCGCAAAAGGTCCTAAGAAGGATCTCTGATGCAGAGCCATTATGTGTCTTAATGTGGCACAATCTGTGAAACGATAAAAGCTGCCAAACCGCCAAAATTCAGAAATTATCAGAGAATGACATCGGTCCCAAATATCTTGATTCATATGATAACAATAATGATGCTGTAGTTGAAAATTACACATTAAAAAGTTAAAGCATCCGCACAGAAACGTAAAAGAAACGTATGCAACACACTATAACACTCCTGCTAAGAAAACACCAACGAGTTACTCACTCCTTTTTCAAGTTCCAAGGGTAGATACAAATGCTGCAAGGCGACAATACAACTCAAGTGTACATTTAATCCTGGGGCTCACCAGAACAACGGAAACTGCAGCAAGAGTTATTAGAGGGGAAAGAACACTAGAAATATCAGCAGAGGAGCAGCAGAAAGAGTCTCGTACAAGACACAGAAGGGGACAAACCTGTCAGTCGAGGCACTGCGCAGGGACTCTGGAAAAGCCTGCCGGTGCTTAGGGGTACAGCCTGTTATCTGCAGCTCTGCAGACCTTCCCTTTTGAAGTGATGCTGAGCCACGGACTGAGCCAGGGGCAGTGAGGGTGGAAGGCTGGAGAAAATGTAGAGAAAGCAACAAAGGTGAGAAAACAACTGTGGGTTACAAACGATACAGCAAAAGTAGAGAAATAATCAAAACACGCCTGTTGACATTCGTCGTGTAATGTCAAAAAATGCACCTGAGAGATCGTTTACACCAAGTCTGTTTGGAGCTAAGATTTCGAGGTCACGCAACACGTCACTGTTTTTTCTTGATTTTTAACGTGTTGTTTAGAGAGGCCGTCTTTCAGGGAGTGATGAAGAAAGCATATGGTGGCCATGTGTCGGAGTATGATTGGCTGCATCGGGAGGGACTGTACAAGAGATGCACTCACATGGCGAAAGTGAGGAAAGTGAACTGGCAGACTGTTTTGTCGGCTCCTTCTGTTCACTGAACTCTCCCTCAAGGATTATCCTCTCTAATAGATTTAAAGGCACTTTAACTGAGCTGCCAGCTGCCTGCGTCCTCTGCGGAAAGCCACCCAGGTCAGGTCTGAGGGAGGATATCCTACCATGACAATGTAACACATTCCTATCATGCCTCTAATTCTTTATCACAACAACACAACACAACACATTAATGAACTTTGACTTGAAGAGGAACGGGGTAAAATTCAATTTAATGAATAGAGAGTATAAATCAAATTAAAATAAATGTAGAAATGTGGTGTCTAAAGTGTCAAACCCCAAATACATCCATGCCTTTTGGGTGTATTCGTGTCACCTTGAAGCTGAGTTTGGTAAAGTTGGAAAAATGACCAGGAGTTTTGGCTGCACTTCCCTTTGGAAAAGCATGCACAGATAACAAAAGATGACTCGATACAAGCTGCGCCAATCGTAAGAGATGGTACACACTACCTATCTTTTACCCGTCACTAGTCTCCTATATGGGCAGGGCAGTGGGGCAAACCCCACGTGACACAGACAAAGGAAATGACTTGACAGTGAGTCGCCTCATTTCTGAACTGTCTTTGTTACAGGCCAGCAGCAGCCACAGAAACCAGAGCATTTGATTTATTGACTGCTGTTGGGACATTAAAGAGTTTTTCTTCAAATACATATAAAAAAAACCCTCTAAAATAAGTTAAATTTATAGCTATCAACCTGACTCAGACAAGATGCATTCTTGAGCTACAGCAAGTGTGACCCAACCTACTTTAATTTTGAGAAACAGTAAATAATTCATCCAGGGGAAAGAGCTTGTGGGCCAGAACCATGATCTACATAACTTTAAACTGAGACAACTTCTGGGTAGATGTTGGCAAACTATAGAACAATTTTCAGTTGGCAAAATGTATTGAATCCTCAAACAGACTAAGTGCAGGGTTTTAGACTTTCAGTTGAATGCTGAAACTGGGTATGATTAGAGGAAAATTCTACCATACCAAAAGGTGTACATTTATGGGACACATTATCATTTGTCCCAGTGCAATCACAATTTCTGGCCTCTGTAACAACATGAAGGACAGACACTGAAAAGTGTTTGTCAACTGCAGACACCCGTGTGGCATGGGAAAAGACATCAACACATAAACATATTTATGTCGTGACCTACAGAGAAAGCTACTAAACTATATGATTGTTCATCTACAAAGTAACTGCACCCACACAGAAAAATCTCTCAAACTCTAGTATTAAGTGAAGACACAATCACACAACAGTGATGCAAAGAGAGACATTTCTTATTTCTCAGGAATTGACAAAACTTATTTAGGTGGAAAACTTTAGGTTATTTGCATAACCCCGGTTCTCTGATTAATATGAGTGAGATGTCTCACTATGGGATGCACGCCTCGCTGCAGACCTCAGAAGCATCAATCTCATTACGCCAATCCTGATTGGCTGGTGAAACGTGTCCGTCCGCCCCAGGTAGTACCATCTACCTTAAATAGTTCATGCGGACGGCAACACGTTATTCAAGATAAGCACCTCTTCTCACTCGCCCAAGCAAGAAGGGTTGTCTGGTGAGACATCTCACTCATATTAATCAGAGAACCGGGGTTATGCAAATAACCTAAAGTTCTCTTTCATAATATTTCGCTCGATGTCTCACTATGGGATATGGTTGCTCCCGTATTGCCAGACAAGCTTATCAAGTGTCCACCAACCCACAGGGAAAATACTCTGTTCCAATCAGGACAACAAAACCGCTCGTGCCACGCACGGAGCAGAGACGTCCAACATATAGAAACGGACAAAAGTGAGAGGCGAGGACCAACTCGCCGCAGCACAGATGTCCTGAACAGAAACTCCCCTGAATAAGGCCCAGGATGCGGCCATGCCACGAGTCGAGTGCGCTCGCAGGCCCACAGGTGACTGCAAACCCTGACTCGTATAAGCCAAAGCAATCGCCTCCACCACCCAGTGGGACAGACGCTGCTTTGTGACAGGTTTCCCCTTATGAGGGTTAGCCCAGGAGACGAACAGCTGATCGCTCCTCCTGACACCCCTCGTCCTCTCCATGTATGTGCGCACTGCACGGACTGGACATAACGCATGCGACCGCTGCTCACCTGGTGGGGTAGCAAAAGCCACAAGGTCAATAGGAGAGCATGAGCCCACCACCTTAGGCACAAAAGCCGGGTTGGGCTTCAAAATCATCCTCACATCCCCAGGAAAGAGCTGGGTGCAAGAGGGATGCACCGAAAGCGCATGTATGTCACTAACCCGTTTAGCCGAAGCCAGAGCCAGCAATAACACTGTCTTGAGAGACACGTGTTTCAAGTCTGCCCCCTCCAGTGGCTCAAAGGGGGGGCCCTTAAGCCCCTCCAAAACCACAGCCAGATCCCATGGTGGTACCAGCGGTCTGGACACGGGGAGAAGCCTGCGCGCTCCCTTCATAAAACGGCAAACCAGCGGATGCTGGCTCGCTGTTTTCTTCCCAAACCCCACATGACAAGCGGCGATAGCCGCCAAGTACACTTTAACTGTGGAGAATGCTTTCCGTTTGTCAATCAGGTCCTGCAAGAATGACAAAATCACTCCTACCGGACACTGAAAAGGAATGTGGCCGTTTTTATGACACCACCCCTCAAACACTCTCCACTTACAGTCATACAGAGACCTAGTGGAGGAGGCTCGAGCACTTTGTATGGTGGAAATCACCCGCTGTGGAAGACCCACAGCTGACAGATTTAGCCACTCAGGGGCCAAGCCCACAGTGCCAGGCGTTCCGGGTGCGGGTGGAAAACAGTCCCTCCCCCCTGCGATAGCAGGTCCCTGCGCAGCGGGAGCTGCCAGGGCTGAGCGCACATCAACTGATATATCTCCGCTAGCCAGTGCATCGCAGGCCAATGCGGAGCTATCAAAATCAGCGCGTGGCCGTGCTCTCTCACTCTGGACAGAGTGGGTGGTATCAGGGCCAGGGGGGGGAATGCGTACAGACGCTCGTGCGGCCAGACGTGCGCTAGTGCGTCTACCCCGAGAGGAGCATCCGCGCTGCGCAGAGAGTAAAACAGCGCGCACTGCGCGTTGTCTCTCGACGCGAACAGATCCACCACGGCCCGACCGAAACGAGCCCATATCTGTTCCACAATATCCGGGTGTAGAGTCCACTCCCCGTATACTGGCGCGCCCCTGGACAACAGGTCCGCTCCCGTGTTCAGGACTCCCGGGACGTGCGTCGCTCTCAGCGAGAGGAGACGACCGCAGCTCCACAGGATCAGTCTGCGTGCCAGCATGTGTAACTGACGGGAGCGTAATCCCCCTTGACGGTTGATATACGCCACCGTCGTCGTATTGTCCGTTCTCACCAGGACATGATGACCCATAAGAGACGGAAGAAAATGTTTCAGGGAGAGGAACACCGCTGAAAGTTCCAGAAAATTTATGTGAGAGCGACGGAGGCTCACACTCCAGCGGCCCCTCACAGACCGACCCTCGTGAATGCCGCCCCAACCCGTCAGGCTGGCGTCCGTAGTGACCACCTTCCTGGACAGGACGGAACCCATAGGCACGCCGCGGGTCAGAAAGGACGGAGCTCGCCAGTGGCGCAGCGTCCTGGCGCACTCCGGTGTGATCAGCACTCTCCGTGCGCCATGACGCACGGGATCTAGCCCGCATGAGGCCACCCAAAGCTGGAATTCCCTCATGTGGAGCCGACCCAGATGGACTACGTGAATGGCAGACGCCATCAGCCCGAGTAACCGAAGACATAATCTGAACTGAACAGATTTGCCTGGATGAAAGAGCGCTAGACATGCCCTGAAAACTTTCACTCGGTCCGCCGAGAGGCGCGCTGTGAAAGTCACCGAGTCCAGAGATAAACCCAGAAAGATTATGCTCTGTGTCGGAGACAACACGCTCTTTTCCGAGTTTATAACAAAACCCAGATCGGACAGGTGTCGTATGAGAATACGCGTGTGCGTCCTGGCCTCCTGCTCCGACTGAGCTAGCAGCAGCCAGTCGTCCAGGTATGTGGCCAAGCGGATGCCCTGCCGTCTCAGCGGGGCTATCGCCGCTTCCGTGCACCGCACAAACACCCTGGGACTCAAAGACAGACCGAAAGGGAGCACGCGGTACTCGTAACAGATCCCCTGGAAAGCAAACCTCAGATACTTTCTGTGGGGAGGATAAATCGGGATGTGGAAATACGCGTCTTTCAGATCGACAGAAGTGAACCAATCGCTCTGACGCACAAGACGCAACAGGGATGCGTGCGTTAGCATCCTGAACTTGTATTTCCTGAGATGTCTGTTCAGAGCACGTAGATCCAGGATAGGGCGAATACCGCTCCCCCCCCGTTTGGGGACCAGAAAATACCTGGAGTAAAAACCGCTCTGACACTGTGCGGGAGGTACGACACAAATTGCTCCTTTGTTCAACAGTGAGACGATTTCCTCCTGTAAAACGCGAGCTGACTCTCCCTGAGCCTGGGAGTGTATTATACCGGCGAAGCGCGGGGGAACAGCGGCAAACTGCAGCCTGTATCCCCTCGAGATCGTCTTTAACACCCAGGATGGGGCTGCGAACGCGGCCCATCTCTCCCATTTGGAGGAGAGAGTGGATGCATATCGCAGCTTCTCCAGCATAAGAGGCTCCAGCCGCGGTGCGGTGGTGCCCTCTGCTGGAGGAACAGTGACATGGCTCCCGGGTGTCGCTGAACATTTCTGCCCGGGAGGACAGCGCAGCGGCGGGGCCGACACTTCCCCCGCCCCGGGGAAAGCCGTGGCTTCTCGCCGAGGCGGGACAGCGGGTGCCACCACCGCGCTGTTCATTTTGGGTTCGACATTTTGTTTTGTTTTTATTAGCTGCGCCCTCGGCACTCGGCCTGGATGCGGCAGCGGGACACATTTTATTTTCTCTGGGAAAAGATGTGTGATTGTGCGTGCTTGTGGACATGAGGGAACTGAACTTTCTGCCGTCAAATGTCCGTGTCTCCCGGATAACTCTGGCACGGTCCGTGGCAGCCGGGAGATGGGGGCGTGGTGGGCCCGGAGCACGCTGAAAAGCCGAACTGGCGGAGCTAGTGAACGAGGAACAGCTAGCTGCATCACCGGTGGAGAGAGAGGTGTATCAGGCCGCTCTCTTCTTTTTCCTGACCTGGTCGTGGGCAGCTCGCGCGGGCTGAGCCGGCGGAGCTGTGACCGGGGTTGCGGATTTCCTGGGCCAGCTGGTCCGACCGGGCGGGAGGGTCGGGGCGAGCTGAGGTTTCGGCTGCTTAGGGATTTTAAACTGCGAAACCTGGGAAGCAGCCTGCGCTAGACTTTTACGCTGCGCAGGTGGCGAGGGAGCTGGGGGTTTACGTGGGAGACAAAGCCGGAGAGCTTCATCCTCTTTCTTTTTGGCTTCACACCGCCGTTGCATGGAGTGCAACGCGGAACCAAAAATCCCCTCCGGGACAACGGGCATATCCAGGATGTCATCCTTCTCCCGGTCTGACAGGTTGGTGAGGTTAAGCCACCGTGCACGTTCCTGCAGAACCATAGTCCCCAGCGCCTTTCCCGTGGCCCGGACCGCGCAGCGTTGGACGCGGAGACACAAGTCAGTGATGACCGGGATCTCCTCCCACGCAGCTGGGTCCTGAGTTTGCCCAAAATCCTCGCATAACTCAGCCTGATAAGCCGTGAGCAGGGAGAGGACATTGAGCGCTCTGGTTGAAACCGCTACCGCCTTGTACGCCTTTTCAGTCAGGGCTGACTGAAAACGGTCGGACTTGGACGGCAGGCTGGGACTCCTGGAGGACAACGCCGACAGCTGAGGGTGAAGGTGCGCTGCGACGAGTGGCTCCATCGGAGGCATGCGGAGCAGACCCAGGCTCTCCATCGCCTCACAGTCGAGGGACGAGGCCCCGGGGATCGGGCTCCTACTGCTGTAAGGGCGGTCTCTCCATGAGCACGCGACCTCATCCAGCAGTTCTGGGAAGACGGGGACAAGTTGCTTTGTCGCGCTCTTGGCCAAGGGCAATTTCTTCCCTTCGTAGCGGGATCTGGAGGTCTCAGCTACGACAGCAGGCCAGGGGATGGACAGCCGGGCAGCAGCGCGTTTGCACACGTCGAGCATGTCCGAGCTGGGGAGGGGAGAAGCTGGTGTGCTGCTCTCATCTCTATCCCGAGAGGCGACGGAAGTCGCGGGCTTTGCAGCCCGAAACGGAGTCATGAAGATGTCGTCCTCGTCATCATCCTCTGATATGAGGGGCACTGAGTCGCCATCTTCATCGTCCCCATAGTCCAACAACAGGACGTCTTCCTCCTGCGGGGGGTCCGCTAGGTCGAGCTGGGAGCCCCAGCTGTCGCTAGCCTCAGAAGCCGCCGCCGCGACCTCCCTCTCCTTTCCGCCCTCGACGGCGGCGCCGTCGGAAGGGAGATAGGGGTCATGTCCAGACAAGCTAGCCTGGCGGGCTAGCCGTCTGCGGAGACTCTTAGTCGTGAACACCGCACAGTGTTGACACGAGCCGGGGACGTCGATAGCCAGCCGGGCATGTTCCAGCCCTAGGCAGCTCGAGCAGACCTGGTGTGGGTCCCTGCTCGATATCTTATTCCCACAGCGACAGGGACGGGCCTCAGAGTCTCCGTGTCCTCTGGTGTGAGGGGTTCTAGCCTCCATTCCTCACGAGCTGGTGTGCAGGCAGGGAGTAGAGGTGGGTAGCTGGTGTGCTACTCTGAAGAAAAAACCGAGGGAATAGCTGGTGTGCTAGCGCTCGGAAACTTGAACAGCCGTGGTGGGGCGTCCAGGACAGTGCTAACCAGACCGTGGTGGGGCGAGGAAAGCACAGAAGAGCGATCTGGTGTGACCGCCGAAGCAAATAAAATGTCCAAAGCTAGGTAGCGCCCGGCGACAGAGGCTAAATAAGATCCGTCTGTGGACAGTTAAGCTAGCTAGCCCAGGACACGAGATATGCTCCGAGTGAGAAGAGGTGTTTGAATAACGTGTTGCCGTCCGCATGAACTATTTAAGGTAGATGGTACTACCTGGGGCGGACGGACACGTTTCACCAGCCAATCAGGATTGGCGTAATGAGATTGATGCTTCTGAGGTCTGCAGCGAGGCGTGCATCCCATAGTGAGACATCGAGCGAAATATTATGAAAGAGAACCACTGATTAGTTGACTTATCAGCACTAATCGTAGTGTGCTGAAGTAATCAATTTCCTGTAGCATTTTGTAAAACATGATACGAGAGGCACAAAACAAAAAAATCTAGTCACATTTTTTTTGGTTCTTTAAAATCAATCCTACCAAGCCATAATGGAACTAGTCCAGATAAATCCTGTAACAGTTTGATTGTGTTAAACAGTTACAGAAGAAACAAGGGGACTGGGTCAACATGCCTGAACCAACAACCTCATGAATGTCTGTTTCACTTAACTTTAGGTCCATATTGCTCACATAATCCAGTGTGAACGGCAGAGAAATGAGACTCTAGTGTGAGTCTGGTTCACATATAATGTGAGAACCAAAAGGAATACTTGCAGTAACACAATAACAAATGTTTATAGACAATAAATGATTAAGAAGCTGTAGAAAACAACAAAGGGCATTACCAAAAAGTAGCATAAAACCAATAAAAACTTTGGTTTGGCGAAGCTGTAAAGAAGTCTGTCGGTGTCCTCTTGGACCACAAGACAATATGAAACCACTGACCAAGCGCGCTAGTGAAGCTTCCATTCACAAAGACAGCCGTTTCCATGCCAACAGGACCTCTGCTGGGAGAGGCCTCCTTTCAAATGGTTTTCATCCTGCACCTCTGCTGCAGTCTCAGAGAAGGACTGGTGGGCATTTGAGAGGGAATGAGTTGTGGGTGGCAGTGAAGAGATGCAATTGTGTTAAGGCAAGATGGAAAAGGTCTGAGATGAAAGCCCCAGAGCATATGCAGTCTCTGACAGGAAATCACACCAAGGCTGGGGATGGCACTGTGTGCTGTGGACCTACTTACATCCCTCTCACACTGACATTGTGACATGGTAAAAGGACGTTTGCCATCACTTTGTATACATCAGAGTTGTAAATACTGATTTTTTTTTATATACTAATGACACCAATAATTAGCATTGGATGAAACGACAAAATAGCATAAGAAAATAGAAATTAGTGGATCTTCAGAGATTTTGCTATACTATTGTATCTGTCACTTTAACATCTCTGGTAGTATTAGAGCACCAACTACTACTACACTAACTAACTACTGTAAATCAATGCGCAGTACTGTTTGAGGTGATGTTGGATTTACATGAGCTATAAGCTGTATTTTTAAAATATGTGAGAACAGTGCGACATTGTAAAGGGTTCACTCGTTGTGGTGAACCAACAGAGAACTGTGACCTGAATCTGAAGTTCCCCTCTGCTTTATAGAGAGTTTCCACTCATTTGTTTATCTGTCCATCCACAATTTTTTTTTTTATGTGACGCTGATTGTTCAAACAGCATCACTTTCGACCCCACAGGAAGAAGATTCCACCAAAACAGGTTTAAATGTACACTCAATGTACACTACCCGCTCAGCACCAAAAAGCAGAACATTGGCTGGTGACCGCAGTGGAGCACTAAGCATCTGAAGAGGCAGGTTTCTTTTCTCCTTTGTGCTGGTGAAGACAGAAAACACGGCTAAAGGAGAGTGAATATAAAAGTTCATGTTGCTCCATCACTGCTGGATGTGTAAATAAGGAACTGTTTGCAAACATGAACGCCATATCAACTTAACGTGTCGATGTTATATTCACAACTCACTGCCCTCAAGTGACCAAAAATATAGTAACTGCAGGTTTAAAGGGATGAGGTGACCTTAATTTGTCAGATATTTTTCATATAGCCCATTCCAGTATTACAAATGTGGGGTTGTACAGATTAATCAGTGTGTCAAAGATATGGCTTTATCAATTTAAAACCACAAATTTCAACCATACTCTGGGAGAAAATTATGTACATTTGACCCTTCTAGTTTAAATGACAACCTCTCTCTCTCTCCCCCGGCAGTCAACAGCTGATTAGGTGAGGTCTGCTCTTTGTGATCTTGTAGACATCATGAGTGAAAGGATACTGAAACCACCACAAAATATCTGAACGATAACATATTCGCTTGTTTAGTCCCAAACAGATTTCCACTTGTCTTTGCACTATGTCACACCACATTCACAGTATTGCCCACATCAAAGCAATAAGCCTGAGAGATTCCTCCCCGTGTTCATTAACCAACTCAGAGCTACATGGCACAGCACTGAATTATTAACGTGCTCCTCGTGCCTCACGGATACAGAGCAGAGGGCAGTTCACAACCGCAAAACACACCCACACTCTGCTGTAGCTGCCTGTAAATACCCAGTAAACCCTGAGAGTGAAAGCACATTAAAGAAGTCCAGGGCAGAAAATGTCATCAACACACATGATCGATGGCAGCATTACAGAGAAATGGACAAGCACACAAAAAAAAGAAATTCTAAACTTAAAAATATGAAGTTTAATCTTTTCGTGAGCATGAGAAGAGCGCAGAATATGAGCGTGCTGTACAACAACATGGCATGGATAAAGGAGAAGTCGCAGGTAAATGATCACAGGGAATTTGATATCTTTACATGTGAAGACAGACAGATTTTCAGTTACACAGAAGGAAGTCTCATACTGAAACTGAGCTATATTAAAACACTGACAATTTTTACTGACACAAAGAAATTTACATATATCCAATACCAATGCAGGAATTCGGATCTCCCACGGCTTAAAATTGACTCAGGTAAGATGAAGCCATAATGCTAATGCTATCACGGTTCACATTTAATTGCTATGTTGACTGTATTATTATATAACTTGATAAGCCATTAACAGGAGTTTTTCCAGCAACTACCCTAAGCTCAGCTCTGTCTTTCTGTGCAGTTTCTCTCCCCATTATTTCCTGTAAAATCCCTAACAAGATACTGATTTAGAACTTGAGTAAGACATCAGTAAGCAAGGTAATCAGTCTGTTATCACCCACTTAGCTACTTGAGCTGCATGGGCTGTGTTCCAGAGATGCTGATCCACGTGTCCCGAAAGATTTTAATGTTCTGGGCGAATGGGAGAAATTCCAGTTCAGAACTATACATGTTATATGAAAAAAATAATTCACAGACGACAATGTCATTCATTACCAACCCAAAGTATGTTGTCTGATGATCAGTACCAGCTTTGAGGGTGTCACAACCATGACACATGCCACTTCTTCACTCGTTGCAATGCCTTCATATATTTTCTATATGCCCTTTAATTTTAGCATCTGAACTCTGAATGTTAAACGTAATTTCTTTATAGCGCCAAAGTTCCCACACTGAAACAAAAAAAAAGTAGCGTCCATAGCTGCTATGCTTCTTTCTGCTAACAAGCCCACGATGCAATTCTTAAAATTTCATAAATGGAAAACTGATTGTGGGACAACTCTAAACTAATCAGAGATGAGACAAACTAAACAGCATGCAAACCTTCAATTTAATGCTTACTACACAGTAAATTACTGAGTTTTATATAAGGAGTAGTGAATGTGAGGACAAAGCAGTGATTTTGGACACAGCAACTGGGAGTTTGTGGGGGCTTGAGATTTTAAACATCAAAGGTCTAAAGTGTGTTATAATGTCCAAACAGCTGACCTACTTACAACCGAACCTCTACTGCAGCCCTCCTTGATGATGTTGTCATCTGGTTTTTACAAAAGTAATCAAGTAGGACTTTAGGGCAACAACACAGTTCATGAGATTTCCTGGAAATGGGAGATCCCCATCTGTTCAAGGTGACTTGGACCTCCCCAAAGAAAAGCCCTTTAATTTCCTCTTTCATTGATCTCACTTTCTCTCAAGTGCCTCTGCCCACACACAACGCTGATGGTAGACTGGACTTTTGTAGAGTATGCTTTTCTAATCTTTTTCTGGTCCTCGTGCTTATGAGAACTGTTTGATTTCCTACTGCAGTCCCCTATTTAACTTACACCTCTTAACAAGTCCCTACACACATTATACATTGCGCCTTCTTCCAGTTTCTCCCCACTGACTTTTCCACACTAACCCTTTCGAATGTCTTCTCTCATTAGACATGTCCATCTGTCCTCTACAAGCTTACGATTGTCTCAGTTTATGAAATTGGATGGGGAAAATGGTTCAAACAGCTGAGAAAAAGTGGCACGTGTTTAATAAGACTGACTAAAATAACACATCCCACCATCAGTTTCTCCTTTAACCTTTACCAATTGGAAATTTAGCTGCCTTTGAAACACCACACAGCAACACTGACTTCAAGTTCTCAGGACTTATCATGATCAGAGACCTAACTTGTGCCCTCAATCCCTCCCATCCCTTCTCCTACAGACTGTGGATGCTCATCAAATCATGAATAATGTCATGAATCACTCATTATCCAAATGTCCCAGTATCTTTCACTAAACAGTGTTTTCAGTCCCAAAACGCCTGGAAGACTGCCCATTCAAATGAGACCACTCTCACTGCGTTACTAAAGCACTCCACTTCAACACAGAGGCTTCTCTCTTCAGTCCTCATCCTCCTAGCCCTTTCAACTGCCTCCAAGACCATCAGCCAACTGGTCCTTGCCATCCTTGTTGACTTGGGATACTCTCAATGTGTGTCAGAAAACTTAAATCTCTACACTGCCTCCTCTCATTCCGATGAAGACGTGCTATATGTTGAAACAGTAGTTCCTGCACATCATTAAAAAAGTTTGTGCTATAATCATGTGCGCTGGATCTCGCCATTACAGATCCTGCGAAAGTTTGGAACGGTTTGTCTCCTGAAAACTGGATGCCACCGTACAGTTGTTACACAGGCCATTTGTGTAAAATTACATTTAAGTTTCATAACTGTACATAATGAAAGTATTTCAGATGGCTGCAGTTTACCCATCTCTCTAATAAGCCATGATTGCATGATGCGTTTCATAACTGGGTTCATATTCAGAGGGTTTATGTATTTGCCTTCAGAAAATATCTTATCACCCAAGCTACACAAATTAATTAACAGAGCATTTATCAGCAATTATTAGTCTCACTTAAGCATGTGGATTATAAAAGTACTTTTGATTTCTTTTAATTATAATAAAAAGTTTCAGTGCAGAGTGACTAAAAGTGGCCTCCAACAATGTATCCTTCCCGAAACGGTCCCCTCTATTGACATCCTTAATATGCTAACCAATCTCACCCCTGTCCCCCTTCATGTTCTGTCAGCATGAGCTTCAAAGACAGGAAATCTCTGAGGTCAGTTACACAGCAACAGTCAGGAGTGTGGGAATGCAAAACTTTCTGCAAACAAAGTATACGATACCCATACGATACTCATCTCTCGCTCTCCAAAGCCTTGCAGCAATGACAAGTCAACACAGTGATTCATGTGAACTGAAAATATTCCATTCTTGTCTCAATATCAGCCACAGAACCATAGATACGAGTGACCATATACGTCCCAGACAACATCATATATTGAATTGAAGGTTTCAATAACTGCTCACGGGGTAAACACTTTCAAAGGACTACACAAAGCGAATTATAACTCTAAATAATACTTGTGGGTTGTAAAAAGACTGTAGCTGCTTGGCTTGAAGACAATAAACTGCTTCTTCCAACAGTAATTCAGAAGGGCTGCCAAAACAGCAACCTGTTAAATGCAACGTAAATGACCGAATCATTTATGTCCTTTTCCAAGTCTGCCTGTTATTTGTCTAGTTTGCCTGGAGGGTGGCTTTATAATGGCTGGAGCAAAAGCCACAAAATCTGTAATCAGTCCTTAATCTTGAAAATCTTTGTTGGAAAACATTTGTCACAGTAGGATGCAAAATCATGAATTACTAGAGCATGAATGGGCCAACACCACTGAATAATGAGGAGACATGCCACGAGGGACCAAATGATAAAAACATTAACATTTGACATCAAACCAACAGTTCCCAGACGCTTACTACAGGTTCCCAAATCTACCTCAGAGAGAAGTTGTGGTCACTTAACAATACTACTGATATGTAGTGTTATTATGTACCTATAGGTCTATAATTCATTCTTAGACAAGCTTTCATACATTGCTGCTTTATCGAGCCAAAGCCAAAAAGGGAGCAGACTCAACTCCAGAAAACAAAGTGGTTCTTTTCAGTTTTCTCCCTTTGATAAATATTCAATATGGTTGTGTCTGTAATACAAGCACTGTAGGTTGTCAGAGCTGCTAAACATCGCAATAAGAAACTTGCACAAATTAAGCCAGTTTTTCAGTTTTAGTTGGGAACTGGCAAATGATGCTGGCCATCCACACTACTTCATCTGTTATACAAATGTTTTCCAAAGCACCTCTTGGCAGGATGTTGCTAAAAATGTACATTGAAATAACAGAAAAACTAATAACTCATATACAACCCAATGTGAATCAATGAAACAGCACTGAAATCAGCCCTGCCTTTTAACACTCCACGTTCAGCTTCTTTTGAAACTGTGTGAGATGTTTCAACACTATGGTTTTGTTTTTAACTTTACATACAGAAAGTTGTTTTAAATCATCTATTGAGGGACAGCCTTCTTAGAGATACAGCTAGGCAAGTAAATACTAAAGTATATGTCTATCGACAACGGAAAAATCTCTAGTTGGGCTGTGCATCACGTGGATCTTGTGCAAAAAGAAAAGCATCTTTGCAGCTGCACTTTTGTAATCTATGTCAAATAAAGCATTTCAACAGTTTCTCATTCTGAGGATGTTGTGTCAAAACAAGACTCTTATCTGACATTGTCCTTAGAGACAGTGTCAAATTCAAAAGACAACTGAGAGAAAAAGCATGATCCATTACTCTTTTCTTATCACAGCTTTCTTACTGATCACAAAGGTGACCCACACATTTTACAGCGCTGTTCCTGTCATATGGGAAACTACTTGTCACAGAACAGGTATCCCAAATCTACTGAAATGTGGCACTGAGGGGATCCTTTTCCATGCTTGCCCAGTCTCTCTTCGCTTCTCTCTCTCTCCCCTAAGGCACTTAACCCCCCAATATGCTCCCCGGGCGCTTGATGCAGCCCACTGCTCCTGTGTGTGTTTCACTGCATGTAATTTGCCGGGTGTTGCTTGTGTGTTCAACTAAGGATGGGTCAAATGCAGAAGACAAATTCGGTGTGTGTATGTAAATATATATATGCTGCCAATAAAGTGATTCTTCTTCTTCTCTCTCTGTCTGTCGGCTCTGTTGACTTTCTTGGTCAGCATGATGCGTTATGAAGTCGTTCGTGTTCATGTTTCGGATTTTCCGTTAGATTTTTGCAACGGTAGGTGAGCCGCTGTTCTGAAAACCAAAGGCTTGTTGTTAATAGTGCCGAACAATTGAAACCAGCATGGTGCCAAATGACATCACACCAACCAGGTGCACTTACAAGCTTTAAACAACAGCACAAGGAGCACAGCATATAGGAGAGATTGTACACTAGTTATTCTCTCACATGGGTAAGCTACATAAACTGCTAAAATTCTGTTCTTGATCCGAGACACTGATTTTCAGTTATATCTTCAGCAATAACAGACACATATTTCTTACTCAGCAAGGACAGACTGAGACCTGACAGGTCAAAAATGCACTTTACAAACAGGCAGGATTTAGAACTAGTACTCGGCCTTCCCCTTGACAAGAAAGAAGGGCTGCTGGTCTACCTTTCAAAGCAACATGCTGACGTAAGGTAAACCTGTGGAGTGGTGATGTAGGTCCATGTCAATGATATTTACACGAGTCTTCCAGACTACAAAACAGCACAGAGGAAAGACACCGTATTGTTAAATAAGACCATACTAATACTATACGATACTACATTCCATTTTCCCATGGTTCCATATCAATAAGCGCAGACTACATATTAAAAGTTCTTCCCAGTATAACATCATACAATTCAAAAAGTGGATATTATAACATCCATGCATACATGATTTTTGCAGCCTGGATTTGTCTTGGATAGGTGTACCTTGTAAAGTGACAACAGATAAGGGACAGGTTGTTAGACCTTTTTAACCCTCAGCCAATATATCGTGAGCACAAGTAGTGCCTTCTTTTCCAGAGCAGCAGCTTCCAAAGTTAAGCAAATCAACAAACAACCCAGCAGTTGTAATTGTTCCGTGAGTTTCTGTCATCCTTGTGCCCACAAAAACATCTAGATTAAGGTAAAGTTATACATGGGCTCTGCTACCATTCGGGATATAAAACCTCGACTATCAAAGCGAAAGCGAATACTTAGCTCCTATATTTGACCTACGTGTTTATCTTGAACACTGTGACCAAGACAAATACAATGAACTGTTACCAACTTTGTGATCATCAAATACTTGATGTTAACGTGTTGCATGCGGACTGAACTCCTCGCACTTCGTAGCTTTTGACTCAGTTTGAGCAGCTTGTTTAAATGGCACAGTGTTATCAACGAAGAGAGCCGATACGTGTACAAAACTGGGTCGGGATGCATTAATTAATATCTGAATCAGTGCAACACGGTACGTTTGGCTACGGTGAGCTGAATTGGACACCGTTAACTTCTTTCAGATCGCTATCGAGCTCCACATCAACAGAAGTGTGTTAAGTTGGCTAGCGTTAGCAATGCTAACTCAGCTAGCCGACGAGCTATTCGTTAGCTGGCTAATGCTAGGCCCACTTCCATTGGTCTACTGCTACAATATTCCCCGGCTATGATCGTGCACATTGTAATTGCATATTGTATTTACCTCAGATGTTGAAATGAATAAAAACAGCGGGACTATCCGGCGACTCCTTTCGGTCGTGTATCCAAACCGAGATAAGTTATCCTTTGGAGCTTGATGAGGCTAACGCTAATGGGTCCGAGGAGGTTAAACGCTCCTTCTTCGTTCCTTGGTTTCCCACCAGCAGCAGTCAGTGTTTGCACCCAACTAACAGAAGTTAGCACGTTAGCAAGACTTGCTAACTAGCCGCTACAAAGCGATCTCTTCATGCCAAGTTCGTGTAATGTTAGCTGGCTAGTAAAACACCGCTAATGTAGCTGCTGTGGCAAATTCACGGGGGTGCTGGTCGACCCCTTGACTCTGTTGCTTCACTGAGCTACATATGATAGCCCCCAACCATTACAAGAGGTAAAACACCTCCACTGAGACCCAACAGCGTGCCAGTTGTGAGTGATTTGCCGTTAACAGCCTCCTTTACAACCGCCAGGTTTGTTCGTCTCCTGACTCTCCACCGACTGGAGAGAATGGCTGTCGCAACATGATGATGGCACGTTTTTGTTTGCAAGTGGGCGCTCGAATGTGACGTAACAATATACTCCCCGATGATATCCATGTGAGAAAATTATAGGCTAGTATTATTTATGTCTTGACACTCAGATCGCCTGTGTTATGAAATAGTTGAAAGACAAATTTCAATTGTGCTTTAAATGCTGAAAGTTACACCCAATTGTTTAATCAATTTTATTGCAGTAAAATTACCGCTGTGAAATAAATTAATTAGTGAATATGGTTTATTTTCATAAAAAGACTACTATAAGTTATGCAAGTTATACAGCACGTGTCCATTATCATTAACTCAATCAGGTACAAAACTGATATCACAAAGGTGCCAATTCCAAAGAATTTTCCTTTTTGAGGAGTAAATTTTGGACAAAACATAATTTCCATGTCAGTAGTACTTGCTGGTGATATTTTGATGGTTTCGCAAGAGGAGATGCAATATAGACCAAATAAATAATCTCAGGAAATAAATAGTCTTTCTAAGTAATATATCTTTTAATTAAATTAGACAAACCAGTTGGAATTTCTTTACAAAAAATAAAACAATCAAATGTTCTTTTTTTTCTAAATAATACTAATATTTACTATTTTCCTGGAAGGCTTGAGACCATTTGGCCACCTTCTTTATTGTTGTAGTAATATATACGTTATAGACCTTGACTCTATGTTCCATTTAGCTTTTAAAAATATGATAAAATGTAAATGTAAATATATGTAGATCGATTAAAAAAATGGTGGTGGTGAGTTAGGGAGGGGAGGGGCTCCAAACCCAAATTTGCATGGTGTGTCAGAAATCATGCTGGATGAAAAACTAGAACTAATTCTTTCCAGCATATTTAGCCTCATTTATTCAGAGGCAAAAAAAAAAGCAAGTTATCATGGATTAGTCTGCTGCTGCTGTTCCTGCTGCTGCTCAAGTTAGCCCTACAGTGCCAGCATTGGTTAGCTTTGGCTCATGGTCATTTTCATGCCCTGTATCTGGATCCTCCAGGGACAGTCTGAAACCCTGAGATATCACTAAGCACCAAACATGTGATCCCGAGAAGTGTGGCATCTGGTCAATGAAGACTCAGAAGCAGACCCTGGAAACAAAGGATGACTGTAAATATCCACATTTGGTTACTAAATACTTTCTGTAGCTGTCTGCTTTTATGGAAATTGCTCCCGTAAGTGACTCCTCATGGAAAATCTGAACTCAAGGTTGGAGTTTCTTATTGGTGGCATCACTCTACATGCTGTTTTGGTCATTTTGTCAGTAGAACTAAACACAAGAATATACTGGATATATCCAGTTTGTTTATGTCCAGGCCGTAGGTACAAACACACACAGCCCACATACTCACACACAATATCAGTTTCAAAATATTCTAGTCGCTAACTTTTATGTCTTTATTCATATAAAACATTTACGTGTCCCAGAGTTCTCCTCTATGATTATTTAAAGCATTGGCTTTGAGTCATTTTTACAATAATCATACAATCTATGCTGGTTTTCCTTTTCTGACATAACTTTAAAAAAAAACATATTTATACACATTACATTGTGTAACAGAAGTATTCGGTGACCTCACAAATCTTTCTTGGGATCCCTTGAGCAGTTCTGACCCTGAGACTGGGAACCACTGGTCTAAAAGTTTTCTTTTGTTCTAACACGGTTCTCCCCTCCCAGAGGAATCACATTCTCATAAAGAAAATATTTGAATTGAATTTATGTATTATGAGCACTAAGTCTAAACAAGTTGGTCTCGCCCTTTAAAAAGCTCTTCATGTGAAACTTTCAATTATAAAATGTAGACTATACTCTTCAGATCCCCATAATCTGTGAAAAAAATAAAGAGTCTATGCCCTTAGTTGTGGCTACAGCCTTATTCCCATATCATTCACTGCCTGTCACAGTTTTATCAAATGTTGTCCAAATGGTGCAAGAGGCAGTCTTTCATAAGAGGCAGCAGAAAGTTTCACACGGTTTTAACTGCTCATCACGACTCTGGAAAGGACCAAACTCACAACTATTGTGAAGTAAGTCTCCTGTAATGACACACACTTTCTCACACGCACACACTCACACAGATTCCCTGGTGTACACTGTGTTTTCCACTCAGAGATTGCCCAAGAATGTGTGAATGCGTTGATTGCGACAGACGGACGATGCTCTGTAACATCACAGCTCTTGAAGGCAAACAAACACGGCTGTGAAATGGAGCTCATCGAGTGTGACAGGCAGCAACAGTGCCTGCTGGGTAGACAGTGATTCATTCTACAAAGCTTGGTAAATTCAACGAGAGGGGTCACTGGAAATATGATGTTATGAATGTGTTCTCTGGGGGATTACATCGCATTTCTGTTCACCATGAAAGACATGTCTTTAATCAAAATTATAAACACTCACACGCCCTTACATATACCAGTAAATATGCCAAACCTGGCTTGAGACAGAGGTCTTAGAAGACTGAAAGGTCTCTTGCATGCGTGGTAAGAAGCATTGCTTGTTTTCTTGTTCACATATAAACCAGTTTAGCCAGAATTTGCTGCCTGGTGTGCACTCAGTGATGCAGCAAGGGTAGGAGATTTACAGTGTGTGTACAATCTAAATAAAAAAAATATTGTATTTGTGACCTTAACATCTTAGCATCTGTGTACAGAGCACATACTTCTCAACAAGAAACAAATTTAAAACTAGGGCTGCTGCTGCTAACATTTTCTTCTTTGCCAGTCATTAAGGGGATTATTTTCTTCATTAATCTACCAGTTGTTTGATTAATGAAATGTCAAAGATGGATAGATATTCAGTATTCTAGTATGAGACAAAAACAATAAACCCTCATACCTGACAAGCTTTAACAAGGGAGTGTTTGGTATTTTTGCTTGGAAAAATGACCAAACAGTGAATTTTCTGTCCATTAATTAATAGATTTATCAACCAAAATTCAAAAAAACATTAAACTAAACCAAAACAGGCAAAATTATTCCCAGTAAAAAGCACAGCAGAAATAAGGACAATCTAAGTTGAAAAAGGAAAAAAAAAAAAGCTCAAGTAAAATCAGGATAAAAAAAAAATCAGTTTTAAGTAGATAATTAAGAAATTACGCTAATTGTTACTTTTTTTCTGATTTGTCAGAGCATCTCCAGAGCCACAGCAGAGACTCATGCAACTGTTAAGCCTGTGGCCTTTAAAAATGTATTTTTGGCAAAACAAGAAAAGAAACTGTTGGCCTAAAAACATAAAAGTATGTAAAATGATATTTGTTTTGTAAAATGTAATATGCATCTTATTTTGGAGGAGATACAAACATGATAGGACAAGCCTTTAGGTGTAATACTCCAAGCTTAAATTTCTGTCAAACAAAAGGCAGGCTTTGTATACCTGTATCAACGGGAATTTGGTGTTTCCATGGGCGTTAGTCGGTGAGTATGAAATGTCAGTGTTTAGTCAGCGGCGTCTGATCAGCCAGACTGCAGTATGATGATGCAGACATTATGCTGTGACAGACAGAACTGCTGTCTGGAGATCTAATGAGAAAGAGAGCAAAAAGGAGGAGAAATTGAAGCAAGAGACTTAGTTCTAATTTGTATTCATTGATTTGTATGGGCTGTCTGTCCTCGCTCCCTCAGACCTTCTTCTGGAATAAATTCCATCAGACATACGGAGCTCAAAGAGGAAGGCAGAGCAAACTTATGAGTGAAGTTAGCTGCAGTAAACATTGAGTGTGAAACAGAGGATGTACTGTTACAACACCTGCTGCTTTGCATTCAGTGTTAACGTCATTCTTTGACTGATATGCCTGGAAAAACAATCATCTTACACAGAATCAGAGAAGTGCATGGGTGGAAATATGACGCGAATTTTAAAAATTGTATGTTTTACGGCAGGCCGTGCTCAACAGAAAGTCTACAGCCATGCTAAGGACTGTGTGAGGATGTATTTAGTGGTGCTTTGAGTCAAAGGTGAAATGTTTTATCGTGTTCTCCAACTTAGTTTAGTGTGCAGAAATTGCTAATTAGCATTATGTAAAGCTGATGCTTAGTTTTGCAGGCATTTGGTCATGAACCAAGCTAAAATTTTCATTGCTTCAAAATCATTGGGCTGTAAGTAAAATGAAACTAAGAATCACCAAGTCATTACAATTCATTCTGTGAGGACGATGACTGACTGAATGACTGTACCATATTCAGATGAATCTAGCTAATATTTTGAGACATTTTCACTCAAAAACACAACCTAAACACCATAGTGATGCCAAAGGAAAACTCTGGCAACACCAAATTCATTGGGATTAATCCTCTGGGAACCATGAATGTCTGTACAAAATTTCATATCAGTCCATCCAATAGTTGTTGACATATTTCAGTCTGAATCAAAGTGATGAACTGGCCAATTGACCAACTGACATTACCGTCATCATTTCCAGGCATCATCATTTTATTAAGAGATTTTATTTACTAAACTTTTATTCAAAGCTTCACCATAACAACAATACTACAGCCTTATATGAAATATTTACAACAGGCATTCCTTGAAAAGAACATTTTTTGATATATTGTTTTCTCGTATTTACAATGCAAGATACAGCAAAATACTGACTGGCACGTTTACAAAGTGGCACGTTTAGCTCAGTGTGATGACTGTTTAGATTCAGTACTCATAAGCCATAACTGGAAACAAAACACTCAAACAGCACCTACAGACACAAAGCATTCAGTCACAGTCATTATCTATGGTGAGATGAAAATCTTATCAGTAGCAGCTTTTAAAAAGCTCTCAGAAATAGGCCATCGTTCATCAAAAGGCACAGAAATGGAATCCAACAGATTTCATACTTGGAGATTTCAGTTTCTGAATAAAACACTTTCTTTGCCATAAATCCTAACCAGCTTTGCACAGGCATGAAAAGGAGTGGTCCACGACTGTCACGCATGCCTATACACGGTCTTCAACAGGATGGTTCCCCATCAAAACCTGCAGCTGGAGGGTGTCACATAGTGTGTAATGCAAATAAAGAAAAAAAGAAGAAAAAAGAGGCTTCGAGCTGAAGAAACTATGAACAGTCCTATCCATGACGCGCTTTCAGATGGCCACATACTCTTTAACAGTATGAATTTGCAGAAAAGGGAGCGTTTGGTAGCTGCAGTTCATCGTGTTTTGTTGCAGTTGATCTGAGACAGTTAATGCTGTGTTTTTAACATGACATAACTGATCACTGCTTAACAGGTCAACAAAACAATCAAACAGGCAAAGTCTGACAGAAATGCTGTTCTCTTTCATAACAAAAGAGGCGCCAATTGCGGCATACTGCAACAAAATAGATTATTTGACTGGAAAACTGAAAATGAAATGTTAAAGCATCCTTTAAATGTTGTGATATGGTTTCCTGGCAGTCCGACCGTTTCCTGTGGTCACAAATGTTGCTGCAGAAAGGTCAGAATATCCAAGTTGGCAACGATGCAGAGTTAACGGCGTGTCCTTGCGTACTGACAGGGCGTCCTTTGTTAACCTGCCGTGAAGAAATCATGAGAGAGAGAGGTAACAGTGTCAGAGTCAGAGCGCCAGAGGTCATCCTCCACAACTGTTGACATGAGTCCAGAGTGGAGGTGGAGTTCACAGCCATATGTTCAGGAAATAGTTTCATGCTACATTTAGTTGTAGCTTGATGATACTGCAACTAAATTTGCACAATATGGTTCCTTATTTGTCATCTGTAGTGCAGCTGAAAGCAAAATGTTTATGTCCGGCACTCTCAGTGAATCAGTGTTTCTGTATAAATTTAAAACAATAAAATAAGGGTAAACATGTAAATATATAAATATGTGTATATGCAGTGCTCATGTGAAAAAAATGCTTATGACCGTACAGTTCATCCACAGCCTTTATTCCGGTCAATATCCCGGCAACATGAGGAACATAGCAAACTACTGATGCAAACAAGTTCCAAGAGCAAAACTAACCATAACACAACATACACTTTCACTTGTGATCAGTGTAAGCTGAGCAGGAACTCTCTCTGAGCAGCAATGTCCCAAACACAAAGCAAAAGAGCAGCACAGAACTTACACTCCACTGTGGTCTTGTGTGTGTGTGTTTTAATAGGACTTTAAATTAAACTTCATTATTTGTTACATCATAAAACTCATTTTTTTATCAATTATTTATAAAAAGTGCACATGATTAGTCCTCCTTTGTGCAATTTTCGCTCCACCTTCTAAAGATGGACAGATTTCTCTCAGGTGTTGGCTGACACCAAAGCAGAGCTTTAAGAAGAGCTAAAATTGGATCTTTCATCAAGTGGACAGAAACACAACACCAACCTAATTCTAATTATGCTCTGTGTCTGCTGGATGTATAGATAGATGCAACAACTTTATAAGGTGATACCATGCCAGTGTTGTATGTATAGGTTGTTGTACTAAAAAGGTAAACTCAGGTTAGAGAGGGTTTTTTCCTCTGGTTTTAAGTCTAGCTTTAAATACATTTTTCTCAATACCTGTCCCCAAACCATTTTCCATCTGACAGCAGGTCTACTACAGGTTCAGATTCTGTGCAAAGTAACCAGCAGGTTTCAAAACTTGACGCCGTCTTTCCTTAATTTGATCCGCTATTGTGTTTAAGTTACTGTGGAATTTCACAGGTCTGACAAACGGGGCGCAGCTGCTGCAGGAGATGGCATCACATTGTGCAACCACAGCAGCAGCAGCAGCAACATTCCATTTACTTCTGTTTTGAGGTGTCTTGTGTAACCCAATGTGTACAGAGTGCCTCTGTGTTGAATGAAAGTATCATCTAACCCTTGCACAGCTTTGGAAATAAAATCCTGAGAAAAAGCAGTGTGTAAATGACGTTGGTCAACAGTTCATTGTGTGGACCTTGACCTCGCCTTCCCAGCCCTTCCAGTAAGGAGACTATCCCAGGGTTAAGTTGCGCCACACTTCCATGCATGCCTTTTGTAATCACTAACAGATGTTAGGAGAGTTTGTGCTTTCAAACAGTACCATGTATGACGGAAGGGTCACAGTTCATCAGACACAGCCATACTGAAACCAGCTGGCGCATCAAAACAAACAGACGCTGGCAGACACTTTTTGAAAAGTCTTTAAATTGGAGTCGACTGCTGATCTGTGTTGTGTTGGCATTGTTGTGTAAAAGCCGCACGTAATAGGTTAGTCATAATGCCTCAATAGGCAAATAGATAATTACATTTTTTTTTATTGTGTGTATTCACAATGAAATAGTTCACAAGGTTGTATTCACACCTCCAGTTGCTCATGCTGTGACACACTGCCTCTATGACACAGTGACTGTTATGACTTAGTCATCACTGCCAAACGAATTCAGAGCAGGAGAGAAAATATTAGCGAGAAGTAAAGCTGATATGTATACACTCCTGCATTTATATTTATTCTGATGTTGAAAAACAACATTTTAGAGTAATTAAGGAATTCCACACACTAAAAGGTTATAAAGATAGATGTGTCATCATGAGGGAAGGAAAAACATGAATTTGTTCACACGGTATATTTAATGAATGTAAAATATGCTCACCATAAAGAGATTCATGCCTGTTTAGATTCCTCTGCAGTTTCACCTAAAACAAACAAACCAGTGAGCAAACATGTGAAATTACTCATAAATTCACTAAGCGTTTCCCCAGTCTGATGTTTCATGTCATAGAAATGTTGCAATGTAATTTTACAAAGCAATAAAGAACTAAGAAATATAGAATATTTGTAAAAATACAAAAATATATTATAAACAAGACAGTGACCAGGCCCAGCTTTAACAGTTGGAGCACCAGTGACCCCTGCTGGATAAACTCCCTCATTTAATCTTAGTGTTAGAAGAGTTTTCCTTTTTTCCCCCACTTTTTATACAACAACAATAATTATAACAGAGTTGACCACCTTTTACTGTTTTACTCACAAACAAACCATATTGGAAAAAGAAAATAAAGTTTCCGCAACTTACAGCTCTAAATGTGAATGGTCGTGAATGCTTGTAACATTTCTCAGGAGGTCTCCTCAGAGTCAATCTAACCCTCTGAGCAGAAAAATGAAACCTTTCTTTGTTTTTGGCAGATTTTGGAGCCACGTATCTTTACATTGTCTCATACCAATAGATTTATTAAGTCACCTACCATCCTTTTTCATCCACTGGTCCAACTCTTCCATTTCTAGCTCCAGTACGGAGGGCACATCTTCTTCAAACATAGGCCTGTAGGGTACAAAGTGGTTAGAAAATCAAAGAAGACACAAAACAGGTTAACAAACTAGTTTTGGAAAATAATAACCTTAATTATAACCATAACTGGAAAACAATAACCCACACACCCTCGTTTGAGGATTATTTGTAGGCACTCTTTCTTAGTAGGCTAATTTGTTTTCAGTCAGTTTGCCGCCAAGCTAGCTGTCAGCTGTGTCAGGCTAATGTGTTTACTAATACAACACCTGTTAACTGTTTGTGCATTTTACTCTTTTTAATTTTACTTCTGTTGACTATGTACTCATGTTTACCATACTGTCTACTGCATGGTACCTCTTATGATAACCCAATGTTGATTTTTCACCAGTAATTTTGTTTTTTTCTTACTAGCATAGTGCTATTTTTTTGTGAATCCTGTTACCTTGTTATGACTTGATGACTTGACTATGATTATGTTGTCTCATTTTGGCTAATTGGTAATTATCTGTCAGTCTCTGCCAACATCTGTCTTCAGGGTTTATTGGAAGTGCTTAGCAAAGAAGAAAAAATTAATACCAGTGCAAGATATGTAGCCTCAAGATATGACTTAACCGAAGCTCTCGCTCTGCATTAACCCAAGACTCCTTTGCACATAGGTCACGTTTTTCAAACAGGAAATTACACACTGAGCAACAACACTTGCCGAGTTTCTTTCAAATGAAATATTTACACGGGTGCCAACAGTCCTTAAAATTAGCAGCTGTTTTAAGAAAGAAAAGAAATGAAAGAAACTTCACTACTTACATTGGCACCTTCTCAGTACTGGACCCATCCAAATACGGATCCTCTTTTCTGAGCTCTAGGACAAGAGAATATGGTTCAGTCGACTTTATCATGTTTAACTGGCAAATTACGTTATAGTAATTAAAAACAGCCCATCCTTAACTTAAATGATGATGCAAAAGTTCAATAAGTTGAGTTTTTGTAGTTGTACTATAATTATAATTGTAATATTTTATCAATTTAAATTGCAATTTATCATTTCCCTGACCCTTTAAAGTGTTCCCTCTTGTGATGCACATACCTTCATTTATTCCTTGTCTTTTCCACCTGCGGTTGAGGAAAATACCACAAACTATCATGCTGATGATAAGCACCACCAGCACAACAGGAATCAGGATGATGACAGGACTCAAACCCTCCTCCTCCTCCTCCTCTACCTCGTCCTCCCCCTCCTCCTGCGTGGAGTTCAGATCTGTGAAGTTTAGATTCTTTACTGCTTCTGAAATGTCTGCAGAAACGGTCATCTGTCAGTCATGCATCTATGATAAATATGTCCTGTTGCAGTGTTGTTCTTATTCTCTTGTAAACTAGTTTAATATTAAATACAAATAGCAAATGACTTTTACTTTCACTGTAAATTAGATATAAATCAGTTCTGTTTTGGCATGTTAGGTCATGGTTGATCTGACATACCAGCGTCAGGAAAGGAGCGGCTCTGCCCTGAGCCATTTTCTTCGACTATGGTATTTTCAACTGGAAACAACAGGAGAAGAAATAATTAGATGAACTTAAATGTTTTCGGTGAGTAGCGGCATGGAATTGCGTTAGGATATCGAATGCTGAAAAACTGAAGAGTAAATAATTTGTGAAAACCGGTGGATGGAAAGGTTATTCAGCACCATCAATAAAAAGCTGCTGTGGACTGACCTGAAACACCCTCATCTGTGGAGTCCAGTGCTGAGGTTGCATCAGGATCAGCTGCCGTTGGTTCTGGAAAAAGAGAGAGAGCTGCATGTCACTACACTAAGTTTTGAAGTGGCAATTCAGCAAACATGGTCAAAAGTATGTGGACAGCAGAACATTACATCCATATTTGACCGCTGAAGGTCTTCTTCCAAAACTATGGGTACTTTTTGTGCTGCTATGACAGGTTCCACACGTCTGGGCAGAAGTTTAGGCATAAAAGAAACAAACCTGCACACTTTGTAACCAGAATGAGGAACAAATTCTGTTCTTCAGAGGACCATAACTACAAAAATGGCTGCTTGGTCTCATTAAAGGATCCAATTTCGAAAAGTGGAAGAAGCACTACTCCATACCAGTAACTGCAGCAGTTCATAAATATAAAAGTATTATCAGCAAAAAATACTTTTGTATCAAAAATCAAAAATAGTCTTTCTGCAAGTTTTTTTTCTCTGCTAAAGCTTCTTTTTTGGGGGGGTGGGAGTTATTTGAATCAAAGGTCTAAAGACTGAGGGTGTTGTACACTGCATGTAGATTTTAAAGCCACCTGAGGCAAACTGTGATTTGTGACTTGATTTGGCTTATTGTCACAGCTGCTTTATGTACAGCTTGGCAGTTCAGTCCAATTGTTCCCAATCCGGGGTTAGACTCCTCAGAAAGGTCAAAGGATAAATGTCGGGTTGGGGTATTTAAATATGCGCAGTTCAACATTACTATGTTTTAATCAGTGTTATTTCGGTTTATAAAGTATATCAAATGCATCGTTTTGCCAAAATGAAATTTTATGTAAATAACTAGCAATAATAAATAAACAAGCGTAATACCTTTCAATAAAATTTTGATTGTATTATTTATGTCTCACCCAAAGTTCCTGTATCATCATTAGTGCCCTCTATCTTCTCTTCTGTCCCGGCTTCTTGATCTTCATCTTGGCATAACACTGCAATTCAACACGAATTGTAACATTACTTTACATCATAACATCATACAATTGAACAGATATGGTGACACTTAAAGGAAAATGTGTGCAGTGTTTATATTCAAGGGGAAACAGGCACGTGAAAGACTATTGTTTCTGCCGGTAGATCGCTGGCCCAGTTTCTAAACCAACACCTGCAATCAAGCAGAATAACTTTCAGATCATACAGGAACTTAAGACTTCCTGTTACAGAAATACAAACTCTTACAAAATTCACCTATTGGACAGCGAAGAGTAGGTGGAGATATTCGACATGTTGAGCAATTTGTTCCCGACAGAGCTTTGTCATGCTGTACAAGATTTCACTCAGTGAGAATATGTTTCTCCTGCTTGAAGAAAAATTCTCAAATGAAAGGTGAATGTGAAATTATGAAATAATAATAAGATATGGTGTACACTGTAGAAAGGTAAATTGGACTGAATTTAGCTTTACAAAACACAGAGAGAAATTTAATCTGAGATGAAGGAGGGACTACATTTCTAAACAACGTACACATAGTTGTGACAAAAAGTGGACTGAAGTAAGGCAAGACTAATCTGAAAAATCAGATTTTAGTACTTTGGTTCTCATATTATGCGATTCAATCTATCTGATAAAAATGTCAGCCCTATATGGTGTTATTAAATTCATTATATTTAAAAAAAAACAAAAAAAACCCAAGTTTTTCTGTATATAAATAATAAAGATATTTTACTTTCAGTCAAGAGGTTACACTCGCAAACACATAGTCAGTTAAGCTGTCTAAAGCACAAAAGAGAAGCAGGGAGGAGACAGAAAAGAGGAAAGTGCTGCTGTGTCTTAGTTCAGAGAGCTAACAAAACAAATCTTCCAGTCCTACCTGTCCTAGTCAAAGTGCTCAGCAGCAGCGGCAGCAGCAGCAGAAGAAGAAGTGGGGTCTTCACCGGGGGGCCTCTCATGCTACCAGGCCAAGAAGCAGACATAATGCCATTGTGTGCCCGCTTCCTTCTCTAATGTCACAGCATCACACTTCCTGATCTGAGTTAACATGTTCAATGGAAGGGGAAAAAAAAAAAGAAAGAAAGGAAGACTCACTCGCTCACACACACCCTCAGACTAACTCAGATAACTCATTCGGATGTGACGCAACCAACTGTGTGCTTGTCGCCACAAGTCTGACTGCTCCTCGGCTGCAGTACAATCACATTCCTGCAGATTAGGTATGCGGCCCTACTGAGTGAGGGGGAAGCTGAACAAACTTTAAGAGCAGGAAAAAACAATTTGTAGCTCACAGAGTGCCAGCTGGTTTGGTATCTCTTGTGAAAAACTGTGAGGGTGTCTAGCCGCTGCTGCAAATAACTCCAAGGCTGTACTTTTCCAGCACATTTGTTTGTCTGCTTCTCGATCATAAGTCACTCTTCTGTGGTAAAATACTGAGCATGAATGGAGAGTCATGCTCTTATGATTATCTATGGGTGAGGGCTGTTTGGCTGTTTATAAAAGGCTCTACTATCTCTTCTTCATCTAACAGCAGAAATGTGATGGTAGCAGGTTTTCACATGATGCCGGGGGTTTGTGATTTCCATCGTCCATCATTACTATCAGTGCATCAGAATATGGCATTAAAAATGAATAAATCTTATGCCACTTTCTGTGAATAATCGGGGTCAATCGAGGGAAGGCTGAGGAAGGCTGGGCAATGTTTAGTGATTCTTATGAGAGACAATCTCAGGATAGAATAGAATAGAATAGAATAGAATTGAATAGAATAGAATAGAATAGAATAGAATAGAATAGAATAGAATAGAATAGAACAGTTGAACAGCCTTGGGAACAAGGTTTGTTCTCTTCCTCTGAGTCCTGCAGCTGGGGCAGCTGACGTCCTGAGGGGAGCCACTCAGATGCAGCTCACAGAGGGTGGAGATGACTCTGACAAGTAGTCCAATAATCCTGGAACACACTTTGACTGTGTTACTTTAGCTACTTCAGCACTGAGCTATACTCGTGTCATGATCCACCTGCTGACCATTTGCACTGTTTACCTCACCTACTTGCACTACTTCCACTCTGTACTGCCTCATTTTTGTACTACCTCCAGAACCATATTTATTTCACTTATCTTATTTTATTTTGTTTTACCTTATTCTATTTTATTTTATTCTATTAATATATGTTACTCGTTCTTACGTTCTATGTATGCACCAATCACAAAGACAAATTCCTAGAAATGTGAAACCTCTTCTCTTACATGGCAATAAAGACAAATGCTTATTTTTATACCTTTCATTTTTCTTTCTTGGTCGGGAATACTGCAAGTGCAATGTCTGTAAGAAAAAGAATTTCCCTTTGGGGATAAATAAAGGAATTCTGATTCTGATTGATTGTGTTTTGTTTTTCCTGCATCTCTTGGCATTGTGTAGGAGGGGTTTTGAAGAAATATGAGATCACTGAACGCACGCAGGAAATTCCCTCTTACACAAATGAAGAGCACAGGCATACATACAAATATTATTAGCAAATATGGAGGAGCCTGACTGGTCTCGACTGGTTTCACCGAAGATGCTTGAACTGGACTGATCGTTATCATCAATGATCAAATGTTCATCCATCAAACTAGTGTAAGTTTCCGTTACAGTAAAGTAATAAGGTAATGAAAGCATGCTGTTGAATGAAAAAAAAAAACATGTTCCTAAATAACTAATGTGTTGCTTCTTTTAGCAGAGAGAAAAAAAAATTCCCTTTGAGGTCTTTCCCCAACTTACTATCAAGTAGTTTTGGTTCCTCAGCAGTTCTGTTGGTGTGACGCAGGTGGCTTGTCTTGTTACTTAGTGTGAGTCTGTAGATGGCGCCACCTGACCAGAGCGTGACACATACCAGCTGTTGTGTCATGTTACTTTTTGAGAGAGTTTCATTTTTAGCAATTAACTTTTTTTAAAATGTCAGTTGTCTGTCTGATACTTTAATGAGGAATTCCATAATCTTAGAGTCACTAAAATAATTTAAAAAATTTTTAAATGTGTAAAGTGATCACACACGCCCTTTCTGTTTCCATTAGGGCCATGTAAAAATCGATTCAATAGACATACAGCTAAAAACAACAACAACAACAGCTGAAAATAACAAAGCGAACTAAATTGTAAACAACCGGTTTATTGATGAATAGGTTTTACTTAAATAATAACATCCTCATGAAGCCATCCAAACAGTTTAACTACTTTTTCTTAGTGTGAGTTTGCGAAGCTTTGAAAACAGGAACCAATTTATTTTCTCGGCAACATGTCCGGACGAAATTTGAAGACGGAACGGTCCACTTCCTGTGAAGTTGTCAACAGAGGAGGGCCACGCGTGTTACTGGTTAAAATGGTAAGCGCGATGGTGTACTGTTAGTATAATAGTAACGAGTATGATTATTTTAATCACCGGTTAAATGATTTTAACGCCTAAAGTCGTCCGAGTTGTTCTTTTATCTGATTTTTATTTTTCAGCCGAAGGCTCAGAAGGGGAAACCCGCGGAGAAAGTTGTTCACCCGTACAGCAGGAAAGCTGCTTACCTCGCCCGAGAAGAAATCAGACTGAAGAGGAAAGAAAGGTTTGTGTGTAACAAGTGAAACTCAACAAATCATACGGAGCACATTAGTTACGTTTGAGTACAGCTAACCGCTCATGTTGTTAAAACTACTGAAAGACACAAATGTGCAGCAGTGTGGTTCAGTTCAGTAATTTGACACATATTTAGCAGTTACTTCACAGACTGAGAGTTTACGCAGTGGATGAACCCTTTAAGATCACTTTAAACCAAAGCTCAAAATGCCCGTTGTTTTTAATTAACCGCAAACACATCAAGCATGACATGAAAAATAGTAAGATATAAATTAAGAAAGTAATCAGGCATTGCTTAAGATGCTTTGTTCACTCGGATCGCCATCATTTAAGCGGTTTCTCTGATGCTGCAGGCAGAGGAATGACAAAGCAACACGTCTGAACGGCATCGGTGAGCCCGTTTAGCATTTATATCATATACAGGCGCCGGCTTAGAGGATCAAATTACTCTCCATTAAAACGCCATGTCTTTCTGTCATTTGTTTGTCTCTCGACTGCCAGGTGAGAAACTGCTGTGGTTTCAGGAACAGTTGGATCCAGAGAAGACTGCTTACACCAGAAAAGAAGCCTGTGACATCATTGAAAGGTCAAAGATGTCGAGTTTGGTTTTGTCACTTGTCATTTTAAAGTTACATGAAAGTATTTGCATGTTAAAAAAAAATAAAGACAGAGAAAGGAGCACTTGTACAGTTTGTGAATTGTTCCGTGTGTTAGAGCAGATTTTCTGTCGTGGCATCGTAATGTGTGGTGAACTTGTGTGTGTTTTGTTGTGTGTGTGCAGGTACCTCCAACGATTCGATTCTGAACTCGAACAGATTGAGCTGATGAACGGGATCAAAGGTCGCCAGGGTCGTCTCCACGGTGCCAGAGAGGCCGTCATCAAACAGACCATCGAGCGAGAGCGAGCGCAGTATGAGGGCATTGGATTTGGTGAGCTCTCGTCATGCACACACACACACACACACACACACACATACACACACATGCATGCACGCAGCCTGCGTTGGAAAACACTCCATGATCCTGCGATTTGTCCTCTTCAGAAATTCCAGACATCATCAATGGAAAGCATCTGAAAACGTTCAGGTGAGTGGATACAAAGTCTGAATTTTCTGTTCTACATTCGCATTTTATGTATTTAAGGAATAGCCATAATTACTCAGCTTCCACAGTTTGACAAAATGTGATCATGCAGCTTAAGATGACTCTTGGTAATTTTTTTTTTTGTCACCAATACTACATGGATAAAAATGAGTAACAAAAATACTGGCGCACTTAACACTTTGTCTAACGTTGAATAATAATGTGATGATAACGTTTATTTTCATCCGTTTCTTTTTGCAGGGAGTGGACTGGTGATCTGAAGAAACTTCCAAATATTAAACTGCGGAAGGTGTCTAACAAAGGTTTGGACTCAAAGAAGGAAGGAAGCGATGACAAATGTGACGCAGAAGACGACAGCGAGGACGACGACGGCTTGGATGATGAGCTGCTGGATGACACGGTGCTGATGTCAGACTCAAAATGAGGCCGTCTTGGTATCAGAACTCCTGTCCAGTCCATTCAAGACCGTGGAAGTGAACATCGAATGGGCCTTTTTTTATTTTATTTTTTTTCCTTACAGAAAAAGTGTGTTTGTTGAGGGGGGGGACAACATGCTGCTACTCCATGACTGTCCAGAAGATGGTGCCAAACTGTCAGAGATGGAAAACTAAAATTTTACCAGTCTGCCCTCTTGTCTACCTGTCACTCATTAACGTCACACCAGCCCAGTCAGGGGTTCTACATTCATAGTTTATTGCACAGACAAATATACATGGTATGTAACCTGAATATTCCATTTCATCCAATCACAGATAAAAAAAAGGTTTCGATAAATTCGTTGAGTGCTCACGGGGTGGATATAACACACACAGAAAGTGACATTTTCTGTGATGTAACACTGGTAAAAAACTAAATTAACCCTGTAGAAAAGCGGAAAAGTGTAAACAACGGAAACCTCTCGTAGACTGACCAGTCAGTCGCTCACACGGCGTGTCAAGTCTAATGTAAAAGCATTAACAGATGAGTCGCCGTGAAAGCTTGAGTTACATCGGTGTATAAAGAACCAGGTCTTGCAGAGCAGGACCACATGAAGCTGCGAACTGTCAAAAATGTCAGCTGGGATACTGGAGATTTGCTGTTTTAAGAAATATTTAAAACTTTTCTATGATAGTAAATAAATTCAGATTTTTCAAAACATTTCTTGATTACAGACTGACCTAAAGATACTGTTGAAATCTGACTTTCTCCGACTCTTTGGTGTCTGAAGACCTGATTGTCCAGAGGGAGAGTTAAGGCCGCAGTATGCTTCAAACAAAGCACTCGTCGGATCGTCTGAAACCTCACCTGATCCGCTTCAGGTGAGGGCTGGCGGCCCAGTGTGCGGGTATGCACACTTTTGTTTAAGCTCTTCTTTTGCTTTCTTTCTCACTGCTACTGCCATCATGTCTTTTGTGTACAACCAAATGCAACACCGTAAATGCCCATGAAGAAGAACCACCCTGCAGTGTGCACCGTTACTTACACATCTGTCACACCTCTGTGACGATGTGTTCAAGGTGAGTGTAGCCGTTTGGGAAATCGATGAACACTTTCGCCTTAAGGCGTGGTCGTAAGATGAGTCGTCCAAGGTTTGTCTGAAGCATACTGAGACCTTAATTAGCATTTATTGGGTGTTCACACACCTTTTAGCTGATGTCAGTGCAGTTTGAGAAAGTGCATACAGGAATAAATATACCACATAACTAAAGTTTTTACAAACTTCTCTTGCTGATGGCTTTATTTTCCTTTTCCTTTCCTCACCTTTTTTAAATCCATTTTATGGCCTGCCACGTTCTTCTTTTCTTTTTCTTTCACACTCACTTCACTGCAGCCCTTCAGCCTTTCAGTTTTCCTTGATCGCAAACAGACTTTAAATCCGTCCACTGCGTCAAGATCGGTAATCACAGGAGCTGAGATCAACAACACTAAAACACTGTACGAGTCTAAATCACACCGTGCTCATACCAGCTTGTGTTGAAGACCAGGGTGTGTTTGGGGCTCGGGAGGAGAATCAGTCAGACTGGGTTTGGTGCCGGAGCCACCGCAGCCTCCACTGACATGTCTGAGTCCATCTGTGCTTCTGGAGCTGGGACGGGGGCCACACTGACCGGAACCTCCACAGTTTCGTGCCTGCCGTTGGTCAAGGTACTGGTGCGGGCCTGAGAGTTGTGCAAGCCTTTCTCGGGGCAGTTCTGCACAGTGATGATGCGGTTGAAGGCCTTGAGGCGGCGCCAAAGCTGCAGGTAGACTTTACACTGGATGTACATGAAGATGAGGCCACCTGTGAAGCCTATGGCCACCACAATCAGCTTGGTCCAGAAGGGCCACTCCAGCACACCTGAGGGTGCACGCACGCACACACACACACACACACACACACACACACACGCATGCACACACCCACCCACAGGGCGACAGTAAGGCAACCTGCAGGATGTGTGATGGATCATGATGGTGCCGTGTGCAGAGCTGTGCTTACCCTGTGGCGTATAGTACTTCAGAAGAGAAAATCTCCATAATTCCTCTGTAATCAAGAACGAGCGTAATTTCTCTTTATATGACGAATAAACGTGTTCTGTGCTATTAATCTATGATACGATGAAGATATATATTAATGTTCATTAATATATATGAAGTGTTTTTGACATACTGCTACGACTAATGTGTTCTGCTTCTAGCCACAGGTCCAACATTATGACAATACAGACAGACTATGATCACAGCACAGCACAACACAACCATCAACAAACACAACAAAGAACATACAAAAGACCAAAAGGTCCGTTTTCACTTCAACAATGATATTGATCATGACAAAACTCGCGCAGATGTGTGAATGGGGTTGCAAACAGCACATCCTCGAGTTTCCTTTTTCACTTTTAACTTTTGACCTGTAAAAGTGTCAGCGTGTGTGATTTCACCAGCGTTTTCAAAACACACCATCCCAAACTCTATTGGCCTGTGATGATAAGTTAGTATTAATATATGATTATACCGTGGCATGAAAACACGAAGGTAAGGATTGACTTTGACAGATCTGCAGGTCTTTTCAACGATTAACTGACTGAAAAGCAGGAAATTCATCAGAACTCGTGGTCCACTCTGTAGTAACACAATGTTTACACAATTCACTCTAGAACTAAAGATCTAATGTGCACAGGGACACTGGAGGTGTGACCATCACATCAAGATCATCAACTGGGAGGTTTATTCTGCGCAACACACACATACCTTTCACTAGTTTTACTAGATTTACAGAAAACATGAAGATAATCATTGACTTATCTTCAAAATCACACCACCAGAGTCGGTCGGTGTGAATATCAGCTGGGCTGAAGGTGCCTTGTGGAGGTTTGACCACTAGTGGCTCTACAGCGCAATGTTTTCAAGGTCTTGAATTTCAAGGATGCACCCACAGACATTTACATATACATATATTTTTTTTTCGAAATTGTATTTCTACTCTTATTCTTTATTGTACATTCGCCTGCTTAGCACAATCTCAAAAGCAGCATGTCACCGCAAGCTAATATAATCAACACACTTTCAAAAAAAGAGTCAGGTTTGCAAATATTAGGAAATTCATTAATGTGTTTGTCAGGGCACAAAACATTTAGGGGCAAAAAATACTGACGAATAAAGAAAATAGCATCTTAACAATTAAAACTCTCCATTGCACCTTTAACCCGCATCACTTCACTGTTTCATCAAACCAAAAAAAAATCCTCAAAAGTTTAAACCTGCATGACTCTGGCATGTGAGAGAGGGTGTCGGGGAGAAAAGTACTGACCATTCTTTCCGAGTCTGATCTCCTCCGCGGTTCTCTTGACCAGAACGTAGACTGACCACAACATACACACTATTGCTATCAGGTGAAACAAGACTGAACAGAAGATCTTTCTCCTCTCACTCTTTGACATGTGTAGCTTCTCCCACTGGAGGACAGAGAGATGAGGGGGGGGGGTGAGATGCTGTTCATTATTACATGCCTGTCATTTCTGTCAGAGATTCATGAGCTTGTGCCTACCTTGCGTAAAGGTTTGAGCTTCGTCTCCATAACAAAGTCGAACTTGCAGAGTTCACAGCAGCGAGTGTCTGAGGATTTGATCCACTGGTTGAGACAGGCCTGGTGGACGAAGCTCAGGCTTCCTGTGCAGCGACAAGGCATTATCAGCGGGCACTCGTCATCCCCCTCACAGTGGCAGATCCTACACACACACACACACAGAAAATAAACACGCAGCACACACACATAAGAACAGGTGATGGTTTTTGGGTATCTTTTCCATTGCCTTTTTAAATATGAAGTCAAAGTCGAACTTGAGGCTGATATTGACAGATGATTATTGCACACACACACACTCTCTCAAATAGGCTCAGGAATACACACTAACCTGCAGACCTCCAGCTCAGAGTCATCAGAACAGGGCAGCAGTGCGCCTCCATTTACACCGCAGTGTGTCTGTGCTGTGGGCACTGACATGTCCCCACCCCCTGACCCTTTTTCCTGATATCTCTTGGTGATGAGCTCCTCATGGTCTTCTGCCAATGAGGAGCTGCCCTCTGGGCTGCACGGCTTGTGGTTCTTCTCCTTATCTCTGCTGTGGGAGCGTTCCTTCGGTGAAACGCGTCCGTCTCTCTTCATGGAGGCCCTGCCGTTGTGCCGTTTCTTGAGGCCTCCGCTTTCCTCCACCAGAGGCTGGTTCTCCTTCCCTTCATCCGAGCCCACCGACTGCAGCTCCATGATGTCCGTTTTGTCTTGCCCTCCTTTACCTCCGTTCGGGCCGTTCCTCTCTCGGCTGCTCCCGCTGCGGCGGCGCACTCTCCTCGCCTTCTCTTTGCTCCAGCTGCGGGCCTCGCGCCACGCCTCATCCTCAGAGGTGGAGTCGGACTGGGGGGCTCCTGAGCAGCGGAGGCGAGGTGGGAGCTCTCGCCGGTTCCTGGAAGACCGCTCCCTCTTCTCCCCCAGCTCGCTACGGTCAGAGCTGAGGCTGCGGTCGCTGCGGTCGGTCTGCTCCTGTTTGGCGCTGGGTTCCACGCAGTCGAGGGCGGTGCAGCTGCTCCTCTTGCGGCGGTGACGGCGCTTCACCTGCTTCTTCTGGGCCTGAGCCGATGAGCCCAGCACTGTACTGGTGACTGTCATCACAGAGGCGTGTGTGTGCTTGTTGTGTTGGCGTGACTCAGAAGTATCCTCCTCTAAACGGGTCAGCTGGCCAGTACTGACCACACACACACACACACACACACACACACACACAGATGGAGATGTGTAAAAATTAGGTGAAATGAGATGAAAAAGACATGAATATGACAACATAAACTGAACAAATGGTCTGAAACCTGACTGTAAGCACTCGAAGCTTCTGTTCACCCAAATCACAAGGAACATACATTATTTACATTTATATGTTTTGAGCTATTTGTATCAGAGATATCCACATTTACCCCAGTACAATGGAAGTGAACTGGTTTGTGATGCACCCAGTTTGCAAAAATTACATTAAAAACAGTGAACATCGACATCTCTTTCTGCTGCTTTGTTACAATATGATTCGACTTTTTTGGTCGATTTTTCGACAACAACAGCTTGACTTTAGTCTGGCGGCCTTTTTACAGGTTTGGGATTAGCAAGTTCAAATAGTATTTTACCAAAAATAAAGAATCCAGAGTTCAACTAAAATACCAGCCCCCTGGGTTTCAGCAACAAACAACAAAAGATAGAAATTCAGTTTGTAATTGTATTTCAGTTTGTAAGTTCAGTTTTTCAAATCTGTCCCGAGTAAACTCTCTCAAATCATACAGGATCTTTGGTAATGTTTCTCAGTTTATCAGGAGTAAACGTTCTTCCATAAAAATAAGAAGACACAACTTCTCCAACAATGTCAGATCAGTTGAGGGAGCAGGTAAGTTATGATCGAACTTGCTTTTTTTATTTTTTCGATGATTAAAATTGAAAGCTCTTTTCAGACCAATTGAAAGGTCAAAATCGACAACCCGATGCATTACTGGACACCTCAGAGACAGAAAATGCTGCACAACTGGATAATGAAATGAAAACAAAATGGAAAAACTTAGCGTGTTTATCAGCCTAGGTGATCAGAATAGGAGGAGGTGACTATGAAATGATCTGAGCTTGCTCATGTGACAAATGGAGGTCCAGACACTCCCATACATCACTTGCTCATACTGCTATCTAACACAGCGTCCCTCCAGCCTCCAGCCAGTCAGTGTGATGGCCACCCCACTAGTGGGGATGATCAGCTGAAGGATCCCATTTTGGCAATGAACTTCCCCTCATCAGGTTCGCAATGGGAGCGCCATTGGATTTCACCATTCATCTTAATTGCGTTGACGTCCCCAAGCATGCTAATTGATTCTCCCACTAAGTGGTGAAGAGACTTTAGATTGTGCATGTCAATATCGCAACGAGACAACGTTGACTGTCCTGGCTTGAGGACAGATGCTGGCAGATATTCAAGAAACACTGGTCTTGCACCTCTGGCTTATTTTAATGTAATTCTGACCCAAACTTAAAGAAACAGCTGTCCTACCTGCATATATCCTGAGAAGATGGTGTGATTGAAGCTGTAGTTAGTCCTGTGGTAGAGTTGCTGGCCTGAAACAACAAACATACTCAAAATAGTTTTCATGCTGCTAAACAAGTACAACAAGCTGTCTTTACCCACCTTCTAATGACCACATGTTCATAAAAAAGACAAATGTTAATGGTAAATCTCAAACACGAGTTGGCCGTTTGGGGACTAAAGAACCCACAATAAGATGAATAAACAGCCTAATGTGTTAGAAAACAATTGCCAATGTACACATCCAGCAGCCACAGAGAAACACTAGCATTAATTCTGACTGCTTCTGTATTTCTGGAGTCCAATATTCACTCGGCTGATGTGACAGAACAGTTTATTTGCTAGTCATAAACCCAAAACAACTTGGCTAAAGATAGATAGATACTTTATTGATCCTGAGGGAAATTCAATAACGTATATAAATAAAGTGGCCTGATGAGCTACATGTGATGATCCGAACAACCCTTCCACATTATAGACACTTAATGCAAACAAATATTAATTAGAGGAGCTTAAAGCATTCAGTGGTGCCTCAGGAGTCATTTTACTGTACTTGTACTGATTTGTTAGTAACACCTGTTACATTAGCACATTCTGCTTGGATGTGTATGGTAGCATCTACAGAAACTCTGAACTATGACCTTGGTATTGGCCCTTTAAGCTCTCTGATATTCAGTGGTTACCTTGGAAATGTTGCTGGATCGACTCCCTGAGCGCCCAGGGGCCTTCCTCCCCTGCAGGGAAGAGGAGAGACGGAAAATCATTAGAAGACGTGGAGAACACACAGAGACGTTCAAAAAACATTAAAACGATACTTCACTCACACGTCAAAGCAGGATCTGAACGCTGTAGAGCTGGTAAGTTCATCATGACAAAGTATGCAGATCATTTTTTTTCAATAAGCTGATCAGAAGTTTGTTTTCAAATGTCCTGTTTTGTAAGATATCTAATTTGGAATATAAAACATAATAATCAGCAAATCTTCACATATGAGAAGCTACAACAAGATGGCATTTCCTGTTTTTCCTTATTTTAAAAATGGTCCATCAATTATCATCATTCTTGGACTTTACTGTTAAACCACCAATTGCTTCGCTAACAGGTTTCATTTTGGCCAAACATTTCCACATCAGGAACGGCATGACGGCATCATTAACTTTTCAAGCTAGATTTTCGATTGCAACTTCTCTTACAAAAGTCCCAAAACGTAAATGTGAGAAACGTGAGAAATTTTTCATGAAACATTTCATAAGTTTTGCGTTCTTAAAGTAGCTAAAGATAGAGCGGGCACGCCAATTGCTGTGATTCAAAAAGCAATAAAGACAAGACAAAGCAGCTTTTAACATCACTGAAGTATTCTATATTATTCAGTTTTGGCTGGGTCTGAGCTGATAGGTTAAAATCCAGTATCAGCAGTCATGCATGGACACATGTCCTTCATTGTGACCAGAGCTAAAGCCGGACAATCCAATTACCTGGTCGTCCCGCTAAGTGTATGCTGCTCTGCAATGTGTCTCTATTTAAAGCAAACTAATAGCACTTTTTCTAGAACTTCCCAGAGCACCAACTGCCTGACCTCAACTGTTAGACCACGAACTTTGCTGTGACATTTGTGGCATCATTTGTTTTTTGCAGCATCTTGCACAGGTTTCAGGAAACAGTAGCTGTGTAGGAGTTACCAAGTAAACCACCACATACAATTTTCTGTGGTATTTGAATCACGTATTTTCCAGACCAAACACACCATATATTTGCATTTCTCCCTCCCTTTGTGAAGAAATTACAGTAAGAACTCTTAGACATGCACTCTTATGTAATTTTTAAATCAACTTTATCATCTCTTTTCAGTTGAAGAAGAAGAAGAATCACTTTATTGGCAGCATATATATTTTTACATACACACACTGAATTTGTCTTCTGCATTTTGACCCATCCTTGAACACACATGCAACACCCGGCAGCATCAAGCGCCCGGGGAGCATATTGGGGGGGTTAAGTGCCTTGCTCAATGGTACATCAGCCGGCTAATGGAGGGGGGGGGGGGGCATTTTTCGCATTAATCACTCCACCACACCCAAATTTTTCCTGCCCGTCCAGTGGGGGAATCGAACCGGTGACCCTCCGATCACAAGCCGCTTCTCCGACCTCTAGGCCACGACTGGCTTTCATCAAGACCCATACTGTTGATGTTACTTTAATCCAGGTGCATTATGGGATTAAATCTGTCTCGTTCCAGAGAGTGGAAAACACACTTCCAGCCTCAGCTATCTTTATGTTCTGTGCTGTATATACTGTACTGGATTCTAAATACACACACACACACACCATGGCCCTCGATGGAGACAAGCAGGATAACCTGCCAACTGTCTCGTGTTGGAGTGAGTGGGCAGCGGAAAATGAACCAAAGCATAAAATAGAGTAAATGTTAAAGAGATATTTTTAATAGTTTATCCCCAGGAGGAAAATTACTTTTAAAAGATAAGGTTTGTTTTCTTTTAAATGTTCTGGTTTCCAATAAATCCCATGAAGAACCAAGATCAGAAAATGCAATTGTTCATCTGTTTAAAAACAGCTCATAAATATGTTTCAGACTGACTGAAGACTTCTCATCATCTTTCAATGTGAGCTGTATTTACGTCACTCCTGCCTGAACTGAATGGTTTTGCTTTTGTCTTTCTTTAAATTAAACGGATATTTTAACAAATATGCATCGGCGTACTGTCTTATTTTAACATGCTGTTGTATCAAGTGTGACAATATTTCAGTAGTTTGTCTATTTGGTGATTTGTTTGTTCACTTTAAAGCAACATTATCTAACTATTTTATCCAAAGATAACATAATAATGGTCACTTTTTTTGGTCACTTTTGGTGAAAATGGGTAGCATTTTATGGGGAAAATGTTTTTTTTTTTTTTGGTTGAGTTTTGGTTGAGTCAACAGTGAGCGTTAATCTGGACAATCCTACTCCCACCTGCTCTAGATGTAAATACTATTCATATAAATACTTTTTCACTTTTGTAATTTTATTATTTTTTATAAGCTTTCTATTTTACAATATTTAAATTTTATTTACCTATTTTTTGGTAGCAGGGACATAAAGAATTTCACTGCACATTGATTGTGTGTGTGACAAATAAACCTATCTATCTATCTATCTTGAGTTCTCCAAAAGCAAACCTTGTAACTGCTACCAGATGTAGCTGCAAGTCAGCTCTGTTGTTGATGTTTGTAGTGTCTCATGTGGGTGGTTTCTTCATGCATTTTATACTTCACATATAAAAAGCAAACCAAAGCTTGGGCACGGCAACCCACACACAAATCAGTGAAATAAAAGAAGAGAGACACTGGCAAGTAGAAGACTGTATCGTCTAAGCTGATCAAAGGATTTGCTAATTGCCAGGTTTAAATCAGTACTCCTGCAGGGATTCTAAACAAACCCTCTGCAATCTGGAGGGGATGGACACATGTACTGCGCCCAGGTGACATGTTTGTAGCACCCTGTGCTTTAACAAGACAGATCAGTTCTTCATTTTGAGTCATGAAACAGATTATCTGCCAATGAAATCACACACCACTGCTCCAAACTTAAACTAAACTGATCAAAAACAAAACTTCAGATAAAACTTAAAAATGAGGCCAACAAATTTCGGGTGCGCTCTTCGGGTGATCTCTCATTAGTCTGAAATCTTTCATTTTTGAGAGGATACGGATGTTTGGTCATGTTCACGATGTTTAGCCCCTGTCTGTCTTGAAAAGCGGGGTTTCCACAGCACATGAACACATCGCAACAAAACCGTACAGTGGCCAGCAGTGGACAATATTACAAGAATTGAACTGGTAAAGTGCAAAGGGCTTGCTGCATATTTTTTGAACAGTTCAGTTTGAACTTGGCAGTGGTAATGATGGCTTCGGTAGATAAGGATGACGATTCCTCAGAGCACCCATGGCCATTCCAGATAAACATTTAAAATCAAGCTGTTTGTGCTTGCACATTATAGTAGATTTAGTTTTTATGTTAAATCAAATGACTTTTTATGCATTATGCAAGTTGTTGTATCGGGTTCTGCGTGAATCCACTGCTGACTCGCAATAAAAGTTAGCTATTGAAAACGGCAAGTTAACATTACTGACTACTATATGTTTATATATGTTCTAATCTTGTCTAATAAACACGGTACTATTAGTGACATGTTAAGAAGGCAGCACATTATTTCCAAAGCAAGTACTCCAGTACTTGTTTACTTGTGCTGGAATGATACTTGTCCCGGGGTATCTATACTTTGAATGGGGTACTGGACTTATGTACTGTACAGGCCCTCCTGAGGCCTGGTACCACTACTGGATCCTGAGCCCTCTATGGCCCTGCCTATTGCACTGATAGAGCTGCTGGATCCAGAACCCTCTCCATGGCCCTTCCTCGCCACTGTCGCCAAATGCTTACTCAGTGTGGGGTTTTGCCCTGGGACCTGTTTCTCTCTGATTCTCTTCTTTTTGTTGAATGTGTTGTTTACACACCTGTAAAGTGTCTTGAGATAACTGTGTTATGAATTGGCACTTAAAATAAAATTGTTTATATTTATTTTGTTAGGTAATTGGGCTTATACCGGGACCGGGGAAACTAATTTCGTTTCACCTCATGTTTCTACATGTGTGAAATGACAATAAAGCTCCTTGAATCCTTGAATCCTTGAAAATTGAATTGAATTGAATTGAATTACTTTGTCCACTACTGGCTGTCAAACGACAACTCTGACAGATGTAGGCTGGGAAGGTCATTTGACCCAGGAGTAAATGCTGATTGTACCCTTTCCAACTAAAGACACAAGCAACACGTAATGTGATACACGAACCAGCAAGCCATAAAACAAATGAAATCATAAAACAGGTTGCAGTCCCGTAATAAAGTCAGAGTTTGTTTATGTTCTTCTTCCAAAGAATTTACTTTCAGGCATTGTGTGACAGTATAAAATAGTTTGAGCTAGCTGTGTGGCTACATCAATAACAGTGTGCTAAACCGTTGCAGACAACACATCACATCAGCAAACATCTCTCACTGCCATACATGACAACAAGTGAAAAACGTGAATTCAGTGTCCGACACAATGTGTCACACATGCAGGTGCTCTGATTATGCTTGTGGTCTGTGGTGTCTTTGCAGCAGCTGCATTAGTATCATTATCATGCCCAGCCCGGTAATGAGAATAGTGCCTAACACACACAGGCAGACATTGAAAAGGCAAATGATCTAGTCCCATAAATGTGTGGGCATAATTTTCAATGCCAGTCTTTTCAGTCTTGAATTTTTTTTTTTAAACATGACATTCAGCGCTTAAAGCTGTACTCTGTCTCCATGCCATTCCACATGCCATCACACTGTACAATAACAGCTAAACTCCGGTCATAACATAAAGTCACTAGGCACTTTATATGTTTTACTCACTCGGTTCACTGCACCTTACACTCTGCTGGCACCTTACAGTCTACTTCTACTTCTTTTTTGCACAACATTGTTGTATATACACGTTTTTATATTGCCTTGTATGTATATTTCATATTGCCACTTTTATATTATTATTTTGTACTTTTCTTAGCTTGTTGTGTGTATTGCTGCTGCACTGCAATTTCCCAGCCTGGGATCAATAAAGTCTATCTATCTGTCTGTCTGTCTCTCTATCTATCTATCTATCAATCATCTTCATCCCCACTACATGCAAAGAGCCCGTTATGTACCATCCATGGCATCCTGAATTAAAAGCATGATGGGCCTAACTCACAACAAAGCACTGCAAACTTTCAACGGCCACTGAGAAAAAGACTTCCACATGAACTGAAAGTCAAAACGCCACTGCTATGGCCCCATGTTAGTTACAGTTCAACATACAGTTCAGAAGTGACAAAGTGTGGTTTGCCATTACTTACCTGAGTGCCTGCTCCTCTGCTGACACTCTCACTCTGATGCACAGCAGAGACTTTGGTGAGTCTATGTATGGACATGTGCATGTTTCTGCAGAGGGGATTAAGTGATGTACCGTGGACACAGGGCTATATTTTGGTTCTGTACTCTGGCTCAGGATCAAAAAACACCTACAGCCACATTAAGACAATCGGCCCTGAAGCTGTAGCTGCAGCTTTTACGTTTGGACGTGTTTTTTAATTTAAAATATTTGTTGGTAAATTAGCAAAACAAGAATCATATCCATAGTGATAGCAGTTGCCGTGGAGTCTCCATGGTAACATAACTGAACAACCCAATAACTGTCGTCCGATTCTGACTTTCTAATATTCAGTAGAGCCTTTACATCTTTGAGACACAGTTCAAATTTATGTCTAAACAACCTTACTAGTGTGTTTGGAAGGTCATCTACACATTAGAGACGACATCAGTCGTTCTCTTTGTGGGCACAACGAAACCTTTTTTGTGGCAAGATAGAGAACTGATGTGAAAACAAGAGCTATAAACGTGGCAATGTCAAACTGAACTGTTCAATTCAATTCAATTCAATATTATTTATATAGCACCTTTTACAATCAGATTTGTCTCTAGGTGCTTTAAAGAAACCCAGAGCCTGAACCTCCAAGCAAGCAGACAGCGGCAAGGAAAAACTCCCTTTTAACAGGAAGAAACCTTGAGCAGGACCATCCTGCTGATGCTTCACATATTGCATGGAAAACAGTTAAAAAAAACACTTTATAATTTTCTTTGCTTCCCAAAGAGCAATAGAGAAGAGAAGAAATCTGTGTGATGATGTGCCATTCACAGAGAGTGTAATATTATATGTACGGCAAACCCTTCATCACAGACTAGTTAATGATGTTACTGAGTAAATGTAATGTGTGCCAATTGAAAACATCAAAAACTTAGTTAAAAAAAGTTAGTAATTAGCTCACAGAAGCGATTACAGATAAAGCAAAAATAACTTATCTTTACAAAGTCAGAAATACATTAAACCATATGTGGGGAGAAGACACACACATGGTGTCCTTCTTCCACTTGGAAGCAGACTGAAAGGACACCAATCATTGACCAGCAACAACATAACTGCTAACCTGACTGGCAACAGGATTTGGGCTCCTAATGGCTATAAAGCAACACAGTACTGCTGCTTTAAGCGATTAAATTGGCCAAAAAGAGAGATTATCTATTGATTTGAATATTTGAATTGATTTGAGAATGACCATAAAGAAAGTAAAATTGATCAACTTTGTTCTTCAGCTTTGTTACATTTTAAATATGGAGATGGATTATAAATCCGTCATGGCAAAAACGGGAGACACACGGTTTTAACAGAAAAGATTTGCAAATTCATTACTTAATAAACAACAACTCAAATACCTCACAAGTCAAATAAAGCAGAGACCTGCATCATTCAGTAAACTCATTCAGGGTTTCTGCTACCACAGTCCACCATGGAGATTATCCCTCCTACAGAAGAAGCAAGAAGTGCGCATTGAGCTGATGGCATATATTGATTAACATATACTGATTGTATATGTTAATGCTGCTTTGCCATCAATGATCGTCTCATATGTTATCTCTAACCCAAAACAATATGCCCTCTGCTCTTATGCCTGCAGAGAACATTTGGTGAACTTGATTCTGTTTTACAGGACCTGGAAACAGCACTCTTGGTCAGTTTTTGCACTCTCGATCCATTGCTTTAACTTAATTTGGGTAGTTTTGAAAAAACCCAAAAACTCATCTGAGTGTCTTAACATTTTTTTAAATTTATTTATTTTTTTTACTTTGTGGGGTAAGTGGGGCATTTGTGACAGGGAATGTAACACATGACAACACATTTTTCAAAAAGCCATAGTAATGGTCAACTTTTACATGCAGGTCATCAGTAAGGCAATGAACAAATGACACGAGGAAAACTGTGCCAGAGATAAGTGAAACCTCTATGCTAAATGTACTCACAAAAAAAACAAAACAAAAACGAAGACTATTTAAGTTCCTTTTTCCATTTTAACAAGTAGATTCATCCGATGGCAACTCTTTAACCACTTGCACGAGTCTGTAAACTTAACACTTTTCATAAGAGCCCTTCTCTTCATGTATGAGCACGAGGTTCTCTTTCTGCTTTAAGCGTCTAAATCCACCCCCCATACGACGCTTCTTGTGCATGTGATATAACATGGGGTGATGTGACCTTCTATCATGGTTCATGATGATGTGGTGAAAAAGCCCACTGAAAATGTCAAACCTTAAGTGCATCCATACTGTATGTCTGAGTGAGTGAACTGAAAAGACTGTCAGCTGATGCTTGAGGCTGATGTTGACACACACACACACACACACACACACTTATGCAACCTCCTCTATAGTCTTCCAGATCAACGCTCAAGAACAGTCAAAGGTCTTCTACCGCCTAACAACACAAATAACTTCTCTGGAATCCCAAATATCTGTAATTTGACTACACTAGTTTTAAGCTTCGATCATTACAAAAAAATGACAAAAAATACATGAACCTACAGAGCTTTTACTGGCACGTGAAGAGGTCAGAAACTCACCTCGGGCTTGTCTTTGGAGCGAGAGGTGCTCTTGGCATTACCGGCTGTCTCCCTGGCTGGAACTACAGTTATCTGTTGTATTGGCATGCTGCTGTTTCTAGGCAACGCTCCGGTGTTACTCCCACAGCATTCCCAGCACACTGCGCCTTCCTGTCCTCCGATCCCTGTCCCCACGTCTGATCCGCTGTCCCATCCACCAGCAGTTTTCAGGGAAAGGAGACACTGCTCTGGGATCACTGTCCTTTATCAGCCCAATCCGGTTCAAGGGGAGCGGAGACGGAATGGATCAGGTCACCGTGGCAACAGGAAGACAGCTCTGGAGATGGTGGGGTGTGAGGTTGTCATGACGACTGGGAAACTACTCAACAGTGCACACCACCACCTCCTCCTCCTCCTCCTTCTCCACTGCCCTCCTGCTGAGAGAGTGTGACGAACAGAGGAAGAGTTGAGATGGAGCTGAGCAGTAAACAAGCAGGCATGTTGTGTGTCGGAGTGACATGTGTGTGTTTGTGCGGTGTGTGTGTGTGTGCGTGCGTGTTTGAGAGGCGGGGCCAGAATAATAAGCATGCGCCTCATGAGGATTAGGGTTTAAACTAACCTCAATCCTCTCCTCTGACCAGTGGGGCTGCTAATAAGCTTACGGAACTTGTGCATATGGACAACACACACACACACACAACCTGAAGGCTGAGGGACTCCCTAATGAGAAGCAATGTGCTGATAGACGTTTCATGCTTCTGCTTCATTTCTTTTATGAGGTTACAAGAATAAAGGCACATTGGGCATCTGATTGGCCATGAAGTGAAAAACCTACAAAATCATACACAGAATATTTTGTGTATTCGTCAAATCTGTGTGGGTGTGGGTGTGTGTTTGGGTGGTGAGGGTGTAATCCTACTTCAAATTGACTCACGCCATGAGGATTATGATTGATGTAACAGGAAAATGGGTGACTTCAAGTGATCACAAAAGAGGTGAAGAGGCTACATGACGCGCACGGGACAGCAACTGCTCGCCTCACTTTGACAGCACAATTCTCTTAAAAAACCCCCAAACAAAACGTTTTTGTTTATATTAGTTATATTACTATATATTTAGATTGGCTCCACCATCCTGTTTGTCATTGATCCTTGAAGTACAAACGTTTAAATTAGCTGATATAATTTCTCTCAGGATACACAAGAGTCTATCATATCTCGTATGATTATTAGAGAGTTCATAGTCAGGAGGTGTGGCGGTCAGCATCGTCCCCTCACAGCAAGATGGTTTCACTTTCAAATCCCAGTCTGGGCCCTTCTGTGTGGGGTTTGCATGTTCTCCCTGTGTCTGCACGGGTTTCCTCCGGGTTCTCCGGCTTCGTTAGTTACAGGCTATCGAAGGGTTCAGCCCACATGTACTTCCAAGACACTGAAAATGCTGCCACATAGGGGAAACATGGCCAGGCGAGAACGTGGCTTCTTACTGATTTCGCATTAGAGGCTCTGCTAGCACAAAAGGTGATTCCACTCTTCTCAGAAATGTGTCTCTCCTGTAAGCCATACTGCACCTAAATGACCCAGATGAATTACTCCTTCAGAGCCCTGGGATCTCATGTAATTCCCAGCAAAGCTCCCACCTGCTTCAATCGGCCAAAGTAACTGAGCTGTGAGGGTGTGCGGGGCCTTCAAAGGCAGTCTGATTCCATACCTCTGGATTGCTCCCACATTGTTTTGTTGTTCTCACTGATGGCAGTTTTTGTCGGTTGGAAAAACTGTAGGACCAATTAAGAGTTTTCTTTTTTTGGTACGATTAAGAATAGGGAGGTGAGCTCGCTGTGCCAGAACCAGAAGCCAAATAGAAAACTTCTCGTCTCTACTTTGATGGACAGCCACCTGTGCTTTGGTAGTGACCTTCTGTCCAAATGTATTCCGTTTCCCCAGACTGCTGGATTCACCGGATATACCACCACTGACAATCTGATATGAACTGTGCTTGTTCATTCATGTGCTGAAGGAGTTTCAACGAGCCACGAACGTTCACCAAGACATAGCCCCTTTACATTGTTATTTCACAATTTTTTGCTAGGATAATGAGCTGAACGTGTGCACAGAGAACATTCAACAGCTTGTTAGCAGCAGTGCCAGCCCTGTTCGAGCGCTGAGAGAAACGCTCAAAATATGCGTCCTAGATATATCCACCCACATCCTTTTCTCACAACTGCATACACTCACACACATCGTTGCAGTAGAGGACACTGTGGACAGTTGCAACACTTTTTGCATTTGACCCTGTTACTCAGAGACGGTTTGGATTAGACAAACCAAATTTATATACAATAAACTTACATCCGTTTGTTAATAGTCAAAACCATTTTAAAATGATTACAGAAAGCACATTCTTCACAATTTCTAATTGAATGTAAGGAGTCAGACGAGCCCGGGGACAGTTGCAACATTGTTTGGGGATGGTTGCAACATGTTACAAATACAACATATTTCAGTGTTTATAAGCTGTGATCAGATGACAATTCTAGATTTGTCTAGATGAGTAGGCCTTATGTGTAGATGTCAAAGATATAACACAGAGTAGGCTTTCAGTGACATAGGAAGAATGGAACAATTTATGAGGCAATTAACTTTTATTTTGAGAAACCTGGACTGTAATTTCTTCAGAAAACTTGTAAATTATGTGGTCTGTTTTTATATTAATGCATTGCACAACTGTTGCAATTGTCCCCTTCCTGTCAGCCATAATAAAACCTCATGTGCTGACCTGATACATGCCTCAAAAACATTTTTCTTTCTTTTTATCTTTCATCTGCTTGGTTTTTCTCTGCGGGGGGTGGGTGGGTGGGGGCATCCAACTAAGCATGTGCAGTGTGAGTGGCATCTGATTGTTTCCACCTGTGCACTTGCCTTGTGTGTATATAGTCCTCATCTCCCTTTGTTGTGTGCCAGTTCATCTTGTCCTTTGTGTCAGACAACCAGCGTCATCTCCATTGCCATTGCCAGGGCTTGTTATTTTCTGTTTTCTCAGGCTAACTTCAGTGTAGTGAGTTTTTGTTTCTTAGTTTTAGTGTTAGTGATTGCACTTAACCCCCCAATATGCTCCCCAGGCGCTTGATGCTGCCCACTGCTCCTGTGTGTGTTTCACTGCATGTAATTTGCCGGGTGTTGCATGTGTGTGTTCAACTAAGGATGGGTCAAATGCAGAAGACGAATTCAGTGTGTGTATGTAAAAATATATATACTGTCAATAAAGCTGATTCTTCTTTTTGAATAAAAACTTTATTTTGAAACTTTGAGAGTCATGCGTTTGGGTTCTGGTCATGACACATACATTTTACATGGGCTGTGTGGTAAACAAACACAGGGCCCATTAATAATTAGGGCTAATTTGATCTCACTTGAAGTTGAGAGGGGATGTGTTACTCTGCTCTTCACACTTCTTGCAAATGTGTGGCAAAGAGTGAGATAGATAGAGATAGAGAGAGAGAAAGAGAGAGAGAGAGAGGGGGAGGGGGAGAGAGAGAGAGAGGCAGGGAGAGAGAGAGAGAGGGAGAGGGAGAGAGAAAGGGTGTGTGTGTGTGTGTCATGCAGCTGCTGTGTAATGGTCAACATCTAGGTGCTCCAATGACACACTCCAGGTAAGTGTTTAATTGATTCAGTGTGTGATGGGAGGGGATGTCACTGCGATGTGGCGACAGGTGAATTCACACATGCTCACTGTTAACGTGCTGTAGATGACGTCTCCACTGGATCAGTTGGAGGTCCTGACCATCATGTTCTCACTCCTGGTTTTCGCCCTCTTCACCATTACTGGGATGCTCAGTGAGGAGTATGCACACTCGAATGGTACGACTGCAAACACACACACACACACACACACACACATCAACAATGTCTCACTTTGTCTCATTTACTCACTTTACAAATCACACGTTACTGACTCCATACCCCAAACAAAAACTAGACAACAGAATTATATGTGCGTTTTGACTTTTAAACAGTGCGCTTTGCATTTATAATACCAAGGTGTTACATGAACACTGCCACGTTCATATTCGAAGTGGAAAAAAAAACCTCTATGTTTACAGTTTATTGGGTGAATACAAAATTGCCGCAATAAACCCCACCTTTATTGAAGTTTATAATGTTCTGCTTTTGTGAAGCTGTTTTAGAGAGCTATCATTGTCGCTCTTGTCAAATGACGACTTAAAACCCATTTTTACAAAACATTTCTTTGTAACATAATAATACTTATTTAGTGCTCTGTTTTTAACCTACAAGTGCAATACACAAGTGCAATACTAAGGACTCACAAGTGCAATATTAAGGACTACTTTCTGGACTACCTCATACTGCACACACTTGCACATGCATACTTAGGCTGCTATATGTTAAAATCGGCTTCTTATTTAAGGTTTAGCTTATTTAAATGTTTAGTTTTATATTCTTTTATACTCTATTTTTCTGTTTAGCTTATATTCTATTCGTACTTTATATTTTTTATAGTCACTTACTGCTCCCGGGACCTGAGTCCTAATTTCGTACCATAAACATGTGAATGTGAGCTGGTATGACAATAAAGTTCCTTGAATCCTTGAATCCTTGAATTTATCAGCATTCAGTTAATATTATCTTTGCTGTAAGTTCCCATCTAAAATTTTGACGTCTCCTTTAAAATTGTATTTTTTTCTGTCTGGAATGGGATACGTGCATTTAAAAGCTTAGGAAAAACCTCACAAATTGAACTTTGAGTCAGGTTGAACAGGTTATTTTATAAATGTTTCAGTTTTGTTTTAATACAGTCTATACAGACAGTGTATTTTAGACATAATTTATTTCAAACAGATAAAAGATTTTTATTATATGAGACTGAAGAACACAGTCAAGTAAATGTCTTTCTGTCAGTGTGAAAAAATCCTATACATTCGAGTAGAGCAACCACAGGAAGTAATCATTTATACTGTTTACTGTCCATCAGAGTCAAAGACGCAACCACAGAGTGAGGAGCTCATCGTCTAACCCCACATGAGTGTTCTGACAGAAAGGAGGGAAACTGTGCTGTGTCTTCTTCCTGTTTGGTGTCTAATTAGGACATGTCAGCCAAAGCCTTGTCCCAGTGTGTGAGTGTGTGTTATCAGTTACAAGAGCAAAGTCTAAATGGTGAACTCTGAAAGCGTGTGTGTACTTTGTTATAGGATCTAGTTCTGTTGACTTCCAGGATAAGGCACAAAGGAGTGGCTTGGATGGTACATTGTTAAAAAAAAAAAAAAAGAAAAAAGAACAAACAAATGCCTGCTTCAATAAACAGTTGCATGAAAGTCTGTCACACCTGTTTCCTTTCCTTTTTGAATGTGTGCATGTGAAGACACACAGAAGTCATTTCTTTGTGGAATTCAGATCAGAAAATAGCTGCTGTGAATCTTCAACAGGTAAGTCTCAAAAACCTCCTCCCTCCCCTGCTTTTCTTATCGTCCCTCGCTGTTTCGTTTGGGACAATCAAACAAAAGTCATCTCTCGTGAACATCTGCAGCATCTCACAGGCTTCTGAAAAAATCGTTCAGAAACAAAAGGTGACCTGGCAGGATCAGAGCGTTCTCTCAAATTATTCTGCGGGGATGAGACGTGTGAATCATTCTTATCAAAAGGGTTCAAAGGGTGGAGCTTGTGTGAATCAACAGATACACACCATCTGTGTGTAGCCTGTATGATTCCTTTAGCCTCTCAGTTATAATATAAAACTGCGTGGTGCATCATAAATGATAAGCCGTTCACGTTTCTTTCAAACAGATATGAAAACCAGGAGAGGGATTATATGTTTATCTGACTCCTCTCCTTCTCTTGCAGTTTAGAACAATTTCATAAGAAATATTTATGCAGGAACGCATACGCTGGTATGAAATTCATATTGTATTACCTTAAGGTTAACACTAAGAAGCGTCCCTGTTTAAGTTAGTCAGCTAAGGCAATCTGATTGTTGGATTTAAGGGTTCCAAAAAAGGTAAAACTGTCGCTGGAAAGTTTTTCTTCTTCTCTTTCTTCTCTTTGTCGTCAACAATGCGTGTTTCATGTACGTGAGGCCTGCCTCCAGTTTCACCCATTCACTCACACTCCAATACTACACTGCATTTCGTACTTGGTGAAACACAAAGGTCATGTGAACTGGAGGAATCATAAAGTAATCACAAACATACAGACATTCTAAATTAATTTGAAAAAAACACTCCAGAGCAGCATAATATTCTGCTTTTGCGCATTTGCGAATGTATTAAAAATTTTTAATACAGTAAAGTAATAAAGTCCAACACTATAAAGGCTGACCAAGGAGAATGAGTCATTACAAACCAACCGACAGAAGTAAGTTACAAACGGCAGGATTGTAAGGCCCCCTAGTGGAAGTAGCCAACTACTGCAACATAAGATGTGTGCGTGAAGATAAATTTTCTGTGAATTGCCCCACACGTCCACAAATTTCCAAATATTCCTCAGACAGTACCGTTCAGGTAATTCATTCACCCATCCTGCTATGAATACATCACACCCAGATTGTCATGTAAATACCTCAGTAAACGGCTATGACCAACCAGCACTTAAATCATGTAAATCTTCAGAAGTCATCTTATACTCATTGGAAGATCACATGCATACGTTTGAAATACAAAATGAGCTGTTTTTTTCTTTAAATGACAACAAGACACCTATCTGTAATCATTTAAGCCAAAATTTGGACTCTTTTTGTACCTTATAAATCTGGCAGCAATACACAATCAAGGCGTGGAAATACAGATAATCTCTGTAAACCAGTGACTGCATATTTGAGCACAAGTGAACTCCTGCTAACATCTGAGCATGTAAAAATGCAGTGTGTAAGTTATCACACGTTACCAAATGTGACGTTGTCCTCTGTGTTGGCTCGTTGTGTAGATGGACCTGCCATTCTCTGGCTTTGAGCTGACCTTCATCATCATCGCCTTTGTCATCTTCTCACTCTTCAGCTTGGCTTCAGTCTACATCCAACCACATGAAGCACATACAGGTATGCAGCCCTCCTCCGCTGTCAGACACACACAAATAAATGTCAGCTTCTCTAACGCAGCATACTGTATGTCTCCTCTCTCCTAGAAACAGATGCCCATGAAGCTATGAAGTCACATCTAACATCTAACGAAAAGCAGAGAGTGATCACCAAACAAGCTAGACGAAAGTAAAATTCTATCCTTACCGGGTGTACTGCAGTGCTTTCAATGCACTGTAAAGCCATATTAAGTATATAAACAAATCTTTGCTATGAAAACCGAAACTGCTGGCAGTCTAATGTAGCTTGCAATGATTGCAGAGGAGGAGGAGGAGGAGGAAGAGTTAATTGACTCAGTAGTCACTGGTGTAAGTATTGGAAATCCAGGTTTTGTCCCCCCCTTTGTTGAAATGATGTTTGTGATTTATAAAATCATGCCACATGACTTCTGAATTCTGTTATGTTATGGTCAAAAAGAACATCATGCTGTATCCACTGTATGTTTTTGTTCAGAGTCATTTGGTAAAAGTGTGAACTGAAACATCTGTGATGCTTTGGTGACATCTGCTCTCGTTCTGGGACATAAGTGAAGCTTTTGCTCTTTAGCCCCATCAGCAGTTTTCATCAAGTATCACATCAATGCTAATTTTAATTTTATTGAAAAGACCCTGACAGATTGAGCCAAAACTAAGTGGGAAAAAAACACAAATTAAGCCTAAACTTGATGCACTTCTCTCAGTACTTTTTGTTTATTTAGATCTACTGATTGGGTACAGCCAAGGACCACAAAGATCAATACTGCACTTTAAGAATCCAAACGCGGCGTGGACATGGACCTTGCGTTCAGAGAAGCCGCTGTGTCTGGGTTAGGATTTAACAAACCAAGTGACTTTTGGCCCCTGAAGTCCTATTGGGGTGACATCCTGGGGGTGTTGGAGGGGGGGTTAGAGGCTGCTCCCTGTTGAGTTTGCCCCTTGACCCCTGAGCCCTCCGTCACTCCTCCACAGTCGGCAGCCGTCTAGTTGCCAACGTGGAGGGGAGGAGGCGCTCCACAATAAAGAAGACGATAATCGACCGTCATGAGATTCTATCTTCTTCTCCACGGAGAAGAAGAAAACAAAACGACCTGCTAGTTTGTGTCGTGTGATGTGTTCTGATGGTCCACACTGATTGTGTGTGTGTATTGGCTGTTCACTGCTGTTCATGTGTATATGTGTCCATTGGGGTCTGGATTGGGCAATTGGAGATAAAGGGTCTTAAGAGTAATTAAGCTCTGGCTGACTGCGGCCCTCATTAACACGGACGACCTTACGGCATGACAAGAGACTTGCTATCACTGTGACAACGAACTGACCCATCAGATCACAATCAGCTGACATACACACACCGGACTACACCCCAAAAATTTAAAAAAAACAGACATCACGGCACATAAAATCTCTGTTATCACCAACAATGTCCTCTTTATACACATGAATGAGTGTATGTTAAAGGGAAACTATGATTAGTACTATTTAGGCTATATCTCTATACACGTAAATAAATATACACAATATATACATGTATACCGCTGTAGCAGTGGGTAGGGCAACAGGGCAACAAACACAAGTTTTCAAGAAAGAATCACAAACCAGAACCACAACAGGTAAAATAAAATGAATGTAAAAAGAAAGAAGGAAGAAAAAAAACTAAATAAACAAGTGTAAGTGCTTCCATACATGGCACGCAGGGTCGATGAAAGGTTTCTCTGTGAAAATAATGTGGGCCAAATGGATAAAATACTGCATGAAAGTGTAATTTTCTGTCATGATCTTCATGATTATTTTCACTGTCAATCTGCAAATTAGTGCGTCTTAATCACTCGATTCCCAGCCTTGTCAGTTAAATCAGAAAGCACAAAATCTGGAAGTCATGTAGAAAATTCTGTACATTTGAGAAGCTAAAACTAATAAATGTAGCCCTTTTTTGCTTGAAAAACGTGTCAAAAACAAAATCTGATTTTTTTTTTGTTTTTCCCGTTAATCAATTCTGATATTAATAAATACTGTGATGGTGCATCCAGAAAATCAATCAAGCGTAAGAATGTCTGGAGTGGACAGGTATGTCTGTTTTGGGTTAATCTAGTGAATAAATGACAAATCAAGTTACTTTATCGCATTGACGCAAAAATTACACACAATCCTGATATTATCACAAAGCAGTTACGATGCCTACAGCGAGTTAGACATAACAGGAGTACACGCACACAGTAATTGTAAGTATGCATATTAGTATTTGACCATGCTAGGTGTACCTGTGTACTATACAAAAACATTTTACATAAATACAATTTAATTAAAGAGTTTGGTCTAGACCTGCTCTAATTGGAAAGTGTCATGAGATAACTTTTGTTGTGAATTGGCGCTATATAAATAAACTGAATTGAATTGAATTGAATTTGGCTCCGTTGAATAGTCTTTTTATGATGCACTGTTCACTGTTCTAGTTTAGTTTTATCAGAGAGGAAGCTCTTTATCTGTGTGTCCTGGTCAGGAGATGATGGCGGAGGAAGAAGAAAGTGAAAATTCAGGAGGGGAGGAGAGGCCCGAAGCTTCCTCCACAGTCGTAAAGATCACAGCTACCCAGGACGGCCATGACAGCTGCAACAGCAGCAATAACAGCAGCTCTGCAGTCCAACTCTTTCCTGACTTACACACCCGCTCACAGCCCATTTAAAATGACCGAAGTGGTCAAAGGAAATGGATACTGCACACTACTCTACCCGTAGCCCGACATCAAAGGACATTTTGAATTGATTTCAATTGAATTCCTTACATGTAGCAAGCAATGAATTTTTTATTTTCATTTTTGCTCAACAAAATACTGCAACAGTCCACCAACTAACTGACGGAATGACAAATGACTGCGCAACATCAAGAACCTCAACTAAATATAATCACGCTCAACAAAAAGCAAATATTGTCTGAATTTTTGTATCGTTCTATTAAATCTAAGTAAGTCTAAAACTGGCAAAATGTTCATCTAAATTCAGAACTATCACAGTGAGGAATAAACAAAGACTAAGACTTCTCTTAGTAAATCTTAGTAAAGGTTCAATGTCAGCTGTCAGCACTTCAGATTCCAATACTTGGTGCAACAGAAGTGAGCAGAAACAATCAGTCAACGGAAAATCAATCCATAGATGTTTATAGCTGTATCAGTTATAGTCATTTATGAAGCCAAAACACCAAACATCTTCTGGCTCCGGCGTCTTCACTTGGAGGATTTTGTTGCTTTTCTCCGAAGACGTCGCCTCAGACTGTGATGGGCATTTTAAAAAAAAATATTTTGCAATTATTTTGAGTTAATGAATTTGGTGGACACAGTTTGAGACCCAAAGTTCAGTACCCAACGCTAATTGTCACGCACCAAAGAATAAGCTTCGACCCTGGAATGAGGTTCGCCTACGCAGCACAGCACTGCCAATTTACTGAAGCAGTTTAATAGGAGGTTGCTCTGTGTGTGTGTGTGTGTGTGCGTCTGTCTGTCTCTCTGAGGGGAGTGTTTGAGCAGGCCGGGTAATCCCTGTAAAAACGTATAATCCCCAGGAAGAGCAAATATTACAACACGCTCTACTAAGTCACACATAAAACCTAGTGGGGAGAACTCGGTGCGTCTCACTTGGTCCTGCTCTGAAGGGCAGATAATAAAAGCAGAGAAAGACAGAGAGACTGAGATTTGGCAGCAGTTGGATGTGGTGGATACCAGGTGCCTCTGAATGACAATTGTGACAAAATTAGCATATTCAAATAGGGAAAATAAAAGTTTTTTGAAAGACAATGGCAGCTGATATGCAAAGTGCGGCTCGCCACAGAAACGAACTACATACCTCAGCTGAGTGTTTGCTGCTGGATGAACGTGTGTGTGTGTTTGTGTGTGCGCTCGTACGATGGCCAAATCCATGAGGAATCTCTGCCATTTCAAGCAACATTTTTGTAAACACCATAAAGCAATAAAGGCAACATTTCCAAAGACACAATGACACATACACAGACCACTAAAAAAAAACACACACACAAATGGAGAGACGTCTTTTGTCTATTTTTGTTTTTTAGGGCTACAGAGAGCTGGCAGTCCAGCCAGATGCTTGTTCAAAGTCTGTGTGACTATTTTGAGCCCCCCGGTCCATTAGTGTCCTGCTGCTTCTCTAATCCTCATTCACATGTAATGGCTGACATTTCATCTTAATGTGTTAATTCATTAGCCGGGTGCTGAATAGAGAGACTCAGTCCACAGAGACGGCCGTAAGCAGACACGCTAATGAGTCCCCACACTTTGCAAAAGCTACCGGCAACCACAGTGCTAATGCCAAGTGAACCGGGTTACCTGCTGCAAGAAAATCCCCCTGGTATACCACCAACTGACAGCCAGCCACAAGCAGCAGGGCTGGGTATTCTCTGAGTACTCGGATACTACTGCACATCCAATAGCGGACCAATAAAGTTATGAAGCCTCGCTCTGCGAAGGCGTTTTCTACAAAACCCTTTGTTTAAATTCCACAAAAGAGGCCACAATTTGTCAAATGCTGAATGTTTAAAAACAAGCAGACCGTACACCAACTTTACCTAAACCAAAAAAACCCCATTATTTTTCACACAGGACACTTCCCTACAAATAAAATTCTCAAAAAAAATGTATTGCTAGTTATTGCAACCGTTTTATCCATATAACCAGCCTCCCTGCAAAGAAAGACGCCTGTGCAGACAGACAGTAGACGGCATCCCAGACAAACAGTCAGAGTCAGAGTATTGTTAGTCCGGTGCATCACTGGATTCATTCAGTCAGGACCCCAGCCCCGAAGTGCTCTGTGCAAACAACCTCCCCGCCCCACACCAATACCATCTCACCACCCAAAAGCCCCAGATGTGTGTCCTCCTTCATGCGGGGGTAGGGGTAGAGGACAACTGACTCTGAGGGAGGAGGGATTTGGCTCTGCAACCTGCTGCTTTCAACTGCAGCTTCTTAAATCTTTTGCTTTAATGTTATAACTGATAAATCAACATTTTCTGCTTTATCTGCTCCCTTTAATTATTTCAGCCGCTCTTACTCGCACACAAACATAACCATGCATACCCGATATACAGGCAGGGGAGTATGTGTTCAAGGGGCAGTCAGAGGGCAGGGAGGGGGCTTCCTGTCACTTGAATTACCCTCTACATGTGGGGTCAATATGTGCAATGCTGAAGAGTGTGTGAGTGAGTGTGTGTCATTGGTTGAGGTGGGGGCTGCTGTGGGAGATATCACCCCCCCCTCCCTCCCTCCCCCCTTCTAAAAGCCTGTATAAAGGAGGTGGGGGGAAAGGCACCTTTGTCACTTTGCTCTCAGACACAGAGACAATCACACTCTCACTGGACACACAAACACTTTGGACACACACATTCCTCAGAGACATACTGATTATCCTGAGAAAAGGGGTACTTCAGTGTGCTGGATTCTCCCGTGGTGGGGCTTCTGCATTGAAACAGAGGGAGAAGAAAGAGAGAAAGATTGATCACACTGAGCATCATCGGTCCAGCTCATAGCCGGAAGGACTTTCCATCATTTGGGAAAACTATCGTTCAATAAGCTCCTCTGAAGCTAACTGCTGCCCAGCCATGAGGATCTTCAACCTGCTCTACCTGCTCCTGCTGCTCGTAGCTGTTGTAGCACCAATCTCCTCCGCCAGACCAGGTAAGCATCCCAAAACATTTCGGTCCTGAAAGGTCAGCAGGTGTTCGTTAAAAGCCACGTAGTCAAAGCCAAAGGTTTTCCGCATGTTTTAAACTCAACATCAGTAACGTTACTTCTGCTTCTTGCTAGTAGCTTCACTTTCTTCGGAGAGACAGACCTGAAACATGTTATTAAAAAGCTAAACTGACTACGAACTTAAATAAAACTATAGAAAACACACATTTGTTAAAATAATATACTGGTTTATCAGTAGTAATATAATGTTACAAGCGTGATAATACACCCAAAGATAACGTAACGGCCCGTCAATCATCATGGCGGGATGTAACTAATGGACAAATTCCTACACCATATGGCGCGTTCAATGGTTGTCGTACAATTCGTAATTAGAAAAAATCGAACAAACTAAAAAGGGGGTTAATTACCTTGGAATAATAAGATTTACATGAGTTTTTGCTGTTCTTACCATTTTTCTACAAGACATGAATGCTGCATTGGCATTAATAACTGGTCTTAAGTTCGTCTATGTTTTAAATTCAGTCATAGTCATCTTGCTAATCCTTTTAAAAAAAAAATGGCTAAGAGCGAATTCCCTCTGATTAAAGTTTTTTCTCACTGTAAAAGACATCACGGTGCTGCAGGTGCGCCTTTGCTTTGCGGCTACCTGCTCCACAGCCTGGCGGCGGAGGCAAACAGCGGCTGTTAAACAGAGAGACTTTTGGCTTGAGGTCGTGATTAGGCTCATGTGATGGAGAGGAGAGGATGAAGGGTGGGAAGAGGGAGGAAGGGACTGGAGCACAGCGCCGCCGGGGATCGCTCAGCGACCCCAGAGAGGTCCTTTGTCCCCGGCTGGAAGGGACTCCGGCTCTTTTGTTAATCACGGTGTTAAAACTCCATGCAAATACCCGAGCTTTATTAACATGACATGAAGTAACAGTGCCAAGTGTAAAGAAGCCTACCTCCAGGCGTGGGGAGCAGTTTCTTTGAGAGAGGAGCGAGGCGGGGGGGAGGAAGAGGGAGTCATAAAGTCATCTTGCACTTTATCTCTTCCTGGGCTTGGCTGGCAGCCTGTGAACCGCGGGAGTCAAAGTGGATTTATTAGGGACGTTTAAAAATAATCATGTGTTAGGTCTGCGTGTCCCAGTTTATTAGAAGGGGGTGGGCCCGTTGTTGGAAAATGAGTCCTAACAATAAAGCCGTGAAAGCTCTGTTTTTCTTTTGTCAACGATGGACACGTTAAGCCATAGTTAAGGTTTGTTAGTTTCAAAATTATACTTAGGTGAAAAAATGGTGACTGTAGATATTATTGTATTTCTTTTGGTATTAAAAACAATTTGCTCTCCTTCACGTGGGATTAATTAGGCCTGTCAGGTGATCAGCAGGGGTCCACCTGCAGACATAAATCTTTCTTTCACACCTTCCTCTCTTTCAGCCATGCTAAAAGTCTAACTTACAACTTGCAGGCTACAGATCTAAACAATCTGCTCATGCCATGGCCTTACTGTGCATGTTAAAATGAAGACATCTTTCTACCTTTCAGATTTCCTGAACCTGAGGAGAAAATATCACAGACATCACTGCCCACACAGACGCTGCCTGCCTCTGCATTCCAGGGTACCCTTCCCCTAAGGTAAGACGTGTGCACTCGTCCATGTGTTTCTGTGTAAAAGAGGTTCTGGGCCGAGCTGCGTGATAGGCAGAACAAAACCAGGCCGCGGAGCTGGCAGGTGGCAGTTTAGAAGGTGTGTGTGATTAGTGGCAGGGGTGTGTATTCACGCAGAACAGGAGTGGGCTCAGACATAAATCCCACTAACGATGAAGAGGAAGGCTTTAATGCCATGCCGAGTGTTTGGGGTGAAAGGTGGGGGTTTCAGCTTTAATTTTTTGACTCTGGTACATGCAAATCTACTTCAAGCTGTTTTCTGTCTTGACCTTAATTCATTTTAACTGGACACTATTGTTATTATTTTCTATTACAGGTTAAAGCACAAGACTGAGGTCGACCATAAGGACCACAGATGGGGAAAGCAACACTGGGACACTGTGAAAATGCCATCCAAAGACTGTGGTGTACATGTAGCTGCAGAAGAGCTAAAAGAAACTGTTCAAAAATGGAGCTCAATCTAAGCTTGTGCATGATTGACTCTTCATTTACATTTACATACAAACTGTGAAATGTTTCGGCATCCTGGTGGCCGCACATCTGGGTTTGCCCAGTTGCAAACACCTTCTCTCTTCATCCTCCAAAGCCAGCAGTCGTGTAATGAACCAAGAACAAGGGAGAAGGAGCATCAATGTTCAACACAATCGACCCGACAGCTACGGACCAAAGAGCTGGAAGCATCTTAGCGACTGTGGCGACGATGAACAGCATCCACATAGCATTCCTACAAAGTGTTTATAATGCATGTATGCACTTCAAATGTTTATTGACTTACGTTTAAAACTTTTAATAAAAATGTATCAATGTAGTGTTTTTACTTAATGAGTTTGTGTCTGTGTTAAAATAACAACAAACTACAGGGTCCAAATAAATGTGGAAACACTGAGGATAATTTCTGGTTATTATAAATTTTGGGGTTTTAAGCCACATTTATTGAAATTTTAGATGTGTGTGACCCAAAGGTTCAGGGCTGCTCCTGCTACCTGCAGTACTCCAGATGACTCCAGGCTCCCAGTAGAAGCCACATGGGAAAGGAGTCGTAAATGCGGCGCTCCCCGTGGAGTTACGGACGCCAGAGCATAAAGAAATCACAATGGGGAGCAAACACTCCCTCAGGTCTCAAGTGACGGCCTCCATATTTCGTCGGTGTAGATTCCCGTGACTGTTGAAATTCAACACAGAAAAGGTGAGGCCGGGAGAGACACCAGCTAATGTCGACACTGCGGCGTTTGAGATCTTTCCATTAGCTCTCGCGGCACATTCTGCAAAACAAACACTCGTCAAAACACAAAACTGCAGTCGCCTACTTGGGTTTCGCTGAAGTATTATGTCAACCGTCAGCCTGAATAGACTTGAGAACATTAAAGATTTATTGGAATCGGGTCACAACTAGGAAAACACAGCAACCGAAGAAATAGAAAAACTGCTACCAAACAGAGCATTTACACACACATTCAGACATAAAATAGCACTTACAGACATTTTATAGCACTCCTCAACCTATTTCTGCTGTTTGACTCTTCAGTTCCTCCTTAGTGCAGATGATCTCTAAAACTCTTCTGTCTCTCTCACAGTAACACAAGCGGCAGCACACGTGGGTCACTGGGGGTCATATGACAGTGATAAAAAACCCCCTCACTTCTGATCTGTGACCCATGACTCCACTCCTCCACCTCCCACTTTGCTTCTTTTACTGTCCTCCACTCAGAGCTCGCCTCCTCCTGCGTTATCTGTCCATCTCAGGTGAGATTTGGATCCCTCCCATTTTAAGTCTGTGCGCACAGGTGCTTGTGTGGAAAGGGATTTCCTTACTTTTAGTCTTTTTATCCAGTGTTTCTTCTCACTTCTGTCCTCTCTTTCACTGATCCCCCTCTCCTTTGCGTTAAGAGAGCAGGGAGTTAAAATGTTTGGGCTCTGGCTCCCGGGTTGGGTGTGTGGTGGCTGGTTCACAGGGAGGGGGGAGGAAGAGGAGGAGGAGGCCAGGCTGCGGTCAGTGCTGAGCGGTCAGGTTGAGCAGCCTCTTGCTCAACAAGATGTTGCGCTGTTTCAGGTACTCTATCAGGTCGGCCTGCTTCTCCACCACCTCCTCCAGACTGGAGCCCTCTCTGTGATGTGACAAACAATAGCACATGTGGAGCCTGTAACATCGTTCCAATTGCTTTGGGAAATCCTTCTTTAAACATATACATCTTCAATAGGAAGTAAACACACTGATGCACTGTTGGTTTCATACTTTTCAAGGCATTTGAAAAGGTCAGCGCTGAAATTTTAAGTAATGACCTTTCTTTGTATTCAAAATCTGTCTTCAGCACCTCACCAGATACATGCTACCTAACGGCTCTATTGTCCAAGATGATTGGGCAATAGAGCCGCAATGTTTCAGCGATATTTGACATCTGGTACATGACATGGAGAGACTGATGGTGCAGCTGAAGACTGCAGCGAGTGCAACAGGGGATGGTTTTCAAATTTTTGTCCTCCCTTTGTGGACAAATATGAAGCCACATTTCGGAGATGGATCAAACATCATGAGAACAAAAGTCCTAAAAACTCAAAGGAAGCCCATTCAAAGTTTTTCAGGGTTTGGGGAACTCATTGACGTTTGCTTTACTGCGTAAGAGATAACAATTAAATGGCAAAATTACCAATGTGCTAGCAAGAACCCGGACTAAAACAACCTACCAAAACCATTTCTCTTTGTTTATTTAACGTTGTGCTGCAGAGGCCTTTATATCAATGTACCAGCATTTGTTTCAGACTGGAGATTGCAGTGAAAGAGGCAACTCTGAAGTATCCCTGAGTGATACATAAACTTTCCAGCACTTTTAAGTAATATGGTTCCTGTCTCTAAGGGGCTACGGGCTGTGTGTGTGTGTTACTGAATGAACTGTGTACCTGAAGCCGGTCTCAGTCGGAAGGCTTGTGATACTAAAGTTGTGTGAATGTTCTTCTTGGTTCACGTCTGGTGCAGCTCGCTCCCTGTTGAACTGCATCACTTTGACTAAAACCACAAACGGGAAAAAAAAAGTAAAAAATCAGTCACTTTTCTAATGATGAAATCAGTCTTTCCTACTGTCAGCTGCAAATACTGAGCAGTGAGAGCTGTCCTACAAATCACTCAGGTGAGAAACAGCACACATTTTTTTTTTTTTTTACTGTTTTCCATCCCTCTCCTTCTCCTAAACACACACAGGCTGTTATATCCTGCACTTAGTTCTTATGGGCTGCCATATCCTGCACTCAAACCTCTAATTCTCACACCCTAAACATACACCTTTACACAAGAGGCGGGGTTAGCAGCGAGGTGTGGCTGTGAGGCATACAGCGGCTGGAAGAGGAGCCGGGACAAAAGTATGGGAGATGTCGGAGCTGTTCGAATTAAGATAAGGCCGAGGTGTGTGGGGTTTTGAGGGTCGAGTGTGTGAGGACGGGCAGAGGGAGGAGTTGGCTGAGTATTGATAAGACTTGAGTGTCATTAGCCAGAGGAAATTGTCAGGGAGGTTCTAAAGAGCGCAATCTTTACTTTGCTACAGTGCAGCATCTCAGCATCCACACTCACACACAATCTAAAGAAATACTGCACATTCCTGCATAATGAGGCCCTAAATCTGTGTGTGAGTGTGTGTAAATACAGCAACAGTAAGCAGGTATGTGAAAGACAGAGAGAGACATTCCAGAGGGACAGAGAAACGAAGAGGTGGAGACAAGAACAGAGGGATGTAAAAGCACTAAAAGTGATAATGAGTTTGTTTGCAGAAAAGCAAACTGCTGTCAGATATTTAATGAAATACCAACTAGGTAGCAAGAGAGCATTTATATTCACAGAGACCTGTTTAAAAATATATGATTTGTTAGGTTAACAAATGCAAGTAAGTATATGTACGCGGGGATGACTTTGGTAGACTTTCAATTACACATTTACAATTTATGGCATTAGATTTCTTCTGGTTATCCGCCACCAATCCATCAATAATGATGCTGCTGGTGCGCTGCTTCACATGCATCTGACTGCACAAACTTTGTATGTTATGAGCACAATGAAAAGCAAGAAAAAAAAAGAACCAATAAACAAAGATGTGTCAAACATGTGGTTGATATTACAAAAACATAGTCAGATCTTAATCTTATTTTGTCAGGGAAAAGGTTTTCATAACAAAGGCTGCCATGGGGAATTCCTTAAATCTCAACATGTTTCTGAAACTTCCCAAACTGTTTTAGAAAGATGCATCACAGTCAGCAATGCTATCCTTCATATTCAGTAAGCCTTTACTACTACTACTACAACTTTACTATTTTCTGACTGAAAGAAAGTACCATAAGTACCTTTAGTGTGAGGAGTATGAATATGGAATGAGACAGGTTTACTGGCAGTGTATACTTAATTATAATACACAAAAAGTGAAATACATGTACTTTATAGTTTGTCAACATGTAAGCGTCTTGCAAAAAGGAGTTAAACTTCACATATTTTTATAGCAGGATTTAGTATGTCCTTTTCTATGCCTTGTTCCCTTTCAAATACACGCTATAGACAAAAGTATTGGGACACAATCCTTTATTATTGAATTCAGGTGTGGGATGGGGCTGTTTTTCAGGCGTTGGGCTCAGCCCCTTACTTCCAGTGAAGGGAAATCTTAATGCATCAGCATACCAAGACATTTTGGACAATGCTATGCTTCCAACTTTGTGACAACAGTTTGGGGAAGGCTCCAGTGCCCCAGTGCACAAAGCAAAGTCCATAAAGACATGGTTGGATGAGTTTGGTGTGGAAAAACTTGACTGGCCCACACAGAGTCCTGACCTCAACCCCATCAAACACCTTTGGGATGAACTGGAACAAAGATTGTGAGCCAGGCCTTTTTGTCCAACATCAGTGCCTGACCTCACAAATGTTCTGCTGCATGAATGGGCATAATTTCCCACAGAAACAAAACAAAATCTCATGGAAAGCCTTCAGCAGAAGAGTGGAAGCCGTTATAGCTACAAAACTGTCCATGTATTTAGAATACAATGTCATTAAAGCCCCTGTTGGCATAGAGGTTATGTGTCCCAACATTTTAGTCTTTATAGTGTATGTTGTTAAGCTTAGTAATGTGTTTGATTTTGGGTTTGTCTGTTTTTCTGTGATATTGGATATTTTTGCTTTTTAAATTTCTTTCACAAAAACAAAAAAACGCTAATTTGTAAGACTGACCTGTACTATTGTGTTGAGTATTTCATACCCAACAACCTGGTTTATTTAACCCGATTTCATCCAAAAAACAACAAGATGTATTCAATAACCAAAGTGTCGGTCCTCTGTGTATTATTATTATTATTATTACTATTGTATTATTATTATTAAACCTACAAATTTCCCAAATTAGTGCACATACAGAAAAAGATCAGGACGACTAAGGATGTCCAGTAAGTCCTTCGTGTCTGTGGACTTCAGTGTATTACAGCAGGGGGCAAAAAACAGATAGAGGATGGATGGATGGAGTATTGTAAAGAAAGTGACAGATTTCACACGTCCTTGTTAGAGACTCTCACACACTCGACTGGACAGACAGTCCTCAGACCTGGACTACTCAGATCTGAGGAGCTCCAATCGCCCATTAAGACGTGCACATTTCCGGGTGATAACGGTGAAGCTGCAGAGGTGTTAACTGCTAATGGTACCACATTTAGAGCTTGTGAACTATGCACTGCCTGAATCAAAATCAAAGAACTGAAGGGAAATGAATCCCAACTACCATGGAGCCTGAATAGAGGGCTACGAGACGAAGGAGAAGAGCGGTGTGAACGCCTTTTAGAGTTGTGATGCAGGACATTAAAAGAGTTCAAACTGGTATGCGAGTCTGCTGGAAAACCACCCTGCAAACTGTTAAAACTGGTTCTATGGTATCTTGACAAACAACCAAATATATAAATAGAAACAACCAAATGTTGTTTCATAATGAACATGTAGTTTGCACCTCAAACAGCAGTTCGTAACCAAATGATAGTGGAACATCTGCTGTTTAAGACAGATTTCTGCAGGTCTGGTATGGTGATAGGGGTGAACTGAGGACTGTGGACAATTAAGTGGGTGTTAAACATTACATTTTGTCTCAAAATCCTGTGAAATACCTAAAAGTAGGCAAAAAAATTATAAGCATGGCTGAGATGAAAACAAGTTTAACCTTTTAACATGATTTTGGAGACTTAAGTTAATATCATGGACACGTCAACATTTAGACAAAGCTTTGATGAATACAATAATATTTAGTTCAGACATACTGAACACTACACTGGAACAAGTATGATCAATAATATTTGTGATCAAAAAGAAAAAATACTGAGTTTCAAACACATGTTGAACACCAGTTCATCTGCCATGACAGCACATGGGGTTTGTGTGTGATATGGGTGCGTGTGTGTGTGTGTGTGTGTGTGTGTGTGTGTGGTGAGAGTTAACCCTGTGTCCCTGTAGGCAGAGGAGAGAGATGTATGTAAGTTAAGTCTTTGAAGGCCGAGACATGGCTTTGATGTGCATGTAGGTCTATGGAGGAGAGTGTATTCATGTTAAAATGAGAGAGGCAGAAACATACAGCAAACCTCAAAGACACACACACACACACACACTTACAATGAGCATGCACTTCAAAGAGAAGTTGAACGAGGTCTTCCTGTATGGACTTCATAGCTGCAGGCATTATATCTCTCCCTCTCTGTCTTCTCTATAAATAAGGAGAGATTTTCTTTTCTCCCTGTGAACTCAGTGTTTTCACCTTGACTCTGCATTGGTCAGAGTGTGTGTGTGTGTGTGTGTGCTTTAAAAAGGTTTGCACTGAGAGGCACAACTCGGTTTGTGTCGTGCGTGCCTGACTGCACTGATCTGAGCAGGAATGCGGCGGGCGAACACAGATACCCTTCCTCCCCCTCCTCACCCACTGGATCACCCTCACTGTAAACACAGGGACAATGTGTGTGAGTGTGTGTGTGTCTCCCTCCAATTGGGTGGAGCGGGCTGAGGGTTACCCCTTGGCTAGGCTAAATCCTAATGCCTCTTATCTTCTCTCCTTGCCTCTTTGGTATCTCGAGCCCCAATCTGTGCCCTTCAGCTGCCAAACACATCTTTAATATGGATTTCCTTTCATTACAGATTCTTCTATATCAATATCCTCTGACGCAGCATCTTTAACAGCAGTTTTCCTTTACATACTGAGAGCACGGCCAGTGTATTGGATTTCACATAACATTTTGGGGAAGATTGAAATGTTTCTATTTTCCATCACTGTTGTTAACATGTCATGGCTTTTTTTTTTTAAACGAAAAATATCACAAATTACAATTAACAGATTTGCCTAAATTTGGAATTTTTACAAGACGGTGGCAAAAGTCTGCAAAGTGATGACAACGTATCCTGATAAATGTGGCCTGAATGTGTGTAACAAATCTAGTTGGAAGGCATCCCACAGTTTTTGAGACAATTCACTGCATTTCTAACCAAAAATATCGACCTCATGGTGGCAACAGATGAAAAGTCAGAGGACCATCAGAGTCATCAGGATTCATCCTGCAGGGACCATGACCATCTACGCAATACATTCAATAGCTGTTGAGCTGTTCAGAGCTTAGACCAAAGTGATGGACTGGCCAACTGACCAACAAAGTGATGCCTACAGCAAATGAACAAAAGTTCAAAACCTGACATTTAATAATGATGAAACTAAGTTATCACAGGCCCAATGCAGAACTGAAACTTACACATGAAAGGAGGAACCGTCTGTGAAAACAGTCCTGAAACACTAGCGTCTAGCGTCTAATTTGGCTGATCCTAACGGGTGAAAGCATTAACAACCACAACCAGCATGTGAGATGTCACTTGCTTTATTTGAAGCATGTGCTGAGAGCGTGTTGTGGCTTATTATAAAGGCCTCCACCAATCAGCACTTCATTATACTTGGACTGTGACTTAGGCTTCAGATATATGAGAGTCAGCTGCAGAATAGCCCTTCATGTATTTACGAGGTTAGTTAGTCACATAAAAAAAGTTGTTTCATTTAACCCAGGTTTTAAATACAAAACCCGTTTTGGATAAAGATGATTCATCTACTTATTTGTCATATTTGAGCTAAACAAATTTTCCACATTAAGAAAAGTGAACAACCACTGCGTTCTGTTGTGTTGCCAAAGAACTGAATGGTAAGTTTTGACAGCTTGAGGTCATTTCGACAAAGCTTCCAACACAGTGAATCAGAGGAAGTTAATTTTAAATTTAACCAATTAAGTCTGGGAATCATCCAACAAAGTGAGTGATAGAAAGAGAAAGAAAGAGGGAGAGAGAGAGAAGAAGGGAGGATTGAATGGCTGATTGTCATGCTGTCGAGTCTGAAAAGGGCAGGGCAGGTATTGTGATGCGAATGTGCTCAGATACAGAGTGGGGGGTGTTGTGTGTGTGTGTTTGTAATCTACAGGGTGTGTCTGTCCATATACCACAACCGATATTACTGCCAATAAAGTCACACAAATGATGCTGCATTACTCTTTCAAGATTGAAATAAAAATGGACTCAGTTTCTAAACCACAAAATTTGAACTGATGACTGATTTCAGCTTTTTTTCCATACTTTCACCATCTGTGAAAAGCATGACGTGATTCACACAGACTTCACCTGCCAAGTTAGCTGCCAGGTTGGCTTTTTACAATACTTGAGAGCTATATGGATAACCCTTTTTTAATTGAAATGAAAAGAAATGAAAGAAGAGAAACGTTCATCCAGATCGTATGCACACTGCACTTAAATTTTAGACATATTTGTATTCTATATTTTTCTTTAATCCCTGAAGTTAAATTCTTTCCTGAGATTTTACTTGGAGGGGGTGAAACTGGGGAAATCGATGGTGTGTTAACAAATTTTAGTGATGTTAAGAAGAAGGGTGTGGGTTTGTGGGTTGAAAGCAAGGGGTAAAGGTTAAATATAAGGTTAGATGTATGGGTCTGCAGGGGTGGCAGATGTTGCTGCCTCTGCAATCCCAGTGAAATTCACTTAGTATGAAAATAGTCCTACTGAGGTCACATTACCTGTGTAATACAGCAGACATGGCAACGCCACCAAGAGCTCCAACCCAAGGACGCTGAGCAGCAAGTAGATGTGCACATTTGCTGGTAATCGTGCAGCCAGAACAACCAGCAGCAGAACGTTCCCTGCTCACAAACATACAGAAACACAAACGCACATCCTTGCTTCAGCTCTACTGCCATCTTGTGGAGAAAACCTCCCTCAACATATACGGTAAACATGTATATATATATATGTATTTGTCTGACAATACGTGGACAGTTGTACCTGCAGAGTGTATGGTGAGCGGCAGGAGCTTCAGCCCCTGCATCTGTCTGTAGAATCGTAGGTATCCTCTGCCTCTGGCCCGGCTGTGGTGGTGCTGCGCACACCCGGTGAACAGCAGCACCAGCACCCATAAACCCACCTTGCCAAACAAAATGACACTGTCGCCTTGTACATTGCCCAGAATACTCATACAGACCTGCTCTTGGCCATATTTCAGCACACACAGCACTCCCACACATATTGACAACACCACATATGCAACCTGGAACAAAGAAGAGATCATGATTATTTTCTAGATGACTTGATTAGCTGTTCTGTCTACAAATTAAATCACAATTACAGCTTCCCAAAGGCCTAAGTGGCATCTTCCATGTGTTGTTTTGTCTAACCAACAATCCAAACCCCAAACTTATTCAGTTCATAACAACAGAGACTGGAAAAACAGCAAATATTCGCACACCTTTTTTGCTTAAATAAATTATCAGATAATAATGAATAATAATAATAATAAATAATAAATCGATGATTGAATACTTCAATTAACTAACTATAACTAAATGAATTCTGTCAATGAATTAATCAATGAATTAACTAATAATTCAGCTCTGAATTGTTGCAAATAAATCACAATAGCAATAATGCCCTGATATCAGCATCAAAATATATTAGTATCTGGTTGATATGTTGCGTTGTGTTATCAGCAGTTTATTTCCAAACTAAAAATCACAAGTAATTCAGTGTCCTGTGCTAAAAAAAGGACATTTTTTATGTTAACTGTATATGAACATAAAGTTCACAAGTGTTTATGTGTAAACGTGTGCATATCATACATGCAGCAGTGACAGCAGGCCGGCGTGGCAGGGTGTTGGTACAGTCTGAAACTGTCTCCTGATGGCAGAATGGAGGGCGTCAGCGGAGATCAGGGGTCCATCCACCAAAGAGTCTTCCTCTAAGCTCCGTGACAAATCCACTGAGGCTCCTGTCAGCTAAAACAACACAGTAACAAATGTTTAGATTGTTTTTACCCATTATTTACACATACTAGTCCAAGGTAAAACTTTGTATGTACAGCTCAGATGATTTTTTTCAAATCCTTTTTGACATTTGAGAACAGTATTAAATGTGTTGGCTTAACACTAATAGTAAATTTATGCTTATTCTGAATGTGATGCCAGCAATATATTTTTTAAAAAATTGGAACTTGGGCAACAGCTGACTGAGGAAGTTTGCGCTGATCACACACACACGTTAAGAGCTTCATTGATAACAGATGACACAGCCATGACTGGGTGTGAAAGGGGAATCCTCAAAAGGCTGAGGTGTGCACAAACAAGGACGGTTCAGGGTTCACCACTTTGAACAACTGTTGTTGGTAAACAGTTTATTTACGTTTTACACAGGTTCTAACTGTTATTGTTTTCATTAATCAGTTTTTTCTTTTTGAATGTATCCTGTTCTGTCCTTTTTAGTGTTGTCTGAATACCAAATGTCCCTGCAGTCCAACAATTGAATTTTCAAATCTTGTATTGCGTCTCCCGTAATTATGCTACGGTAATTGGTAATGTCCGGAAATCAAAGAGCAAAAGCACATCTGTGAATAATACACGAAAAAATAGCTACTCCTCCTCTTGCAGTAACGAGTTAGTAATGTTTTGCTAATGTGATATTTTGCAAAAGACGACTGTTGCTACTATACGACAAAGATACCGTCGCCTAGCTTCCTGTTTAATATGAAGCTGACGTACATCTCGTTAACTCAGATTAATTGTCACTGAGTATTTATCTCTCTTCACCGAACAAACTAGCCTTCATGACAGTCGCTGTTGAATGACGTGTACGTACTGCATAAAGCGAAGGTACCTTTGACTCCATTTTGTTTTGATGTCCGTTTTGACGTTTTTAAGGATGAAATTACGAAACAAAAACAAACAAGCATTAGCTTACATGCTATAAAAGGGGCGGGCAGGCAAATATTGTACACTTCCGGTTCCCCTATTTTATGGTGCCGGTCGTCGTGTCACTTTGGTTCCGAGCAGAATATATCCGGCCATTTGACTATAATTGCCGATTTCTGTTGATTATAAATACTAGCAAAATACTGAAACATTGTCCTGCATTATCTCAGCCGTGTGTCATCTTTTTTTTCTGCTAATTTAATGAAAAACGTGTTGGGGAATGCAGATCACTAAATTAATCTTTAGGCTCAACACAGCAGATTAGAAGGGTTAATAGGACTCTTACTTAATGACGTGACATTTTTCCACCTTTGTTTTAATGTTGATCTATGCCAGGACACTATTAATGTCGTCAGGGTGGATTCATTTCTTTATTTGCCTACTTGAAAGATTTTTTAATAAAAAAAAAAACACAAGGAAAAAAACAAACAGCATCCCATTTAAAATATTTTATTGATAAACATACACTTCCTATAAAAGACAATGAACTGAGTGCTCTATTCCCCTAAATGATGAAGCCGCTGTTGGATATCCAAATAGTGGCAAAGAAACACAGAGGAGAGAACGAGACATTCAGCCCAGATTCTGGGGAGGCAACACTTGTGAAAGAGGCAGGCGAGGAGAGATTGGAGGACACTGTGTATTGTCATAATAGTAGGAATAATTAACAGGGAAGCAGCATGACTTTGTGTCACTGTTTTTTTTTGGGGGGGGGGGGGAGAACAGCAGGTGATAAGCAGAGGCTGATCCATTTAGAATGTTTTTTGCTGGTATGGAACTGTGCTTCAAGTCAAATCACACATTGCATACATACCTTCACGCACACACACACACACACACACACACAATGTGCTGAGACCCTGAGGTCTGTGTGTGAAATACTCCTGCGCATTCATCACATAAGGCACTGATTCGAATGCAGTCAATCTATGAGAATAAACAATGGATAAAACATCTTAAAGGGAAAAATATTTCAAATCCAAAGAACACGTAGAATCAATAACATGCATTCTCATTCCTGTAAAATGAATTATAAAGAAAAACAAGCTCGCGTAAGTTAGCCAGATGCCCATGAGATTCAAAAATATTATGATGATGTACAACACAGAAGGAGGAAATTTAACAGATGACAACCTACATCAAACTCACACGACTCCGTCTGAGCAATAATCACAATAACTTATATATGATCTCCTTTCATGCAAAACTGTAAACACAAAACCCAAAATGAATGAGAAAGTATGATGATGAGTAAGGCATTATGATGGTCAAGCTACTCCAGGTCATCCAACCCAAACCACTTCGTGTTGCACTCAGAGAGAGTGGAGTCACATGATCAGTGCAGAAGCAGGAGGTTAATGAATCAAGACTTTGAGACTGAAGACAGTAGTGTTCAGCGTTTAGCGTAACATATTAAGCTTGTAGCAGAACAGATCCTTGTTTTAGTGTTTTGACTGTGCTGAGTACGAATGTGCAAAGGCTTAAACAGACTTGATCTCTTGATTATATCCATGCTACACATATTAAAAGAAGTGTATACATGTGTACAGTTAGGAGGCCAACACACATTGTACTGTATGTGCATGTGATGCTGTGTCTCTCAGTCCACACGTCAGTCCAGTTTTGCTCAAGCGTCCATAAAGCTGTTTGAGCCTTTCAGGGAAATACAACGATTCCAAAGCTCAGAGGAGATTCCCATAGTTTTCCAGAATATCCCAGGATGTGATTCAAGGTTTGACGATTCTCTGCCCAGTCACTGACGTGGACCGTGGGGGGTTCCAGTTCCAATGCAGGTCATCATAGTGTGGTGGGCTGACCTCTGCCTGCACACAAACACATCAAAATGTGTTAAAATCTGCACTCATAACTTCTAATGAGGTTGTTTTGTATGGCAGAGCTGTCTATCAGGTCTGATTCTTGTTGTTGTCTTTTCAGTTCGTTAGCTGATGTTGACAATTTGATGTACACCCTAACTCATTTTTATGAGGGGTGTAGTTCAAGGTTAGGTCAGTTCAAACAATCTGAAAAGTTAACGAATCAAAAAGGGTTAGGCGTGGCAGAAGTACTCATACCTTTTACTTGATTAGAAGCAGCAATAACACTAAAAACACTCAGTTATAAGTGAAAGTCCTGTTTTCTAACAACAGCAAAATGTACGTAAAATGCCAAAAGTGAAAGCATTTATTGGGCAAAAGAAGTCTCTATTACAGTGCTGTATTGTTTTATACATTATATGGTATTATTGCTGCTATTATTATTATTATTATCGACTCATTAGCATGTGAGCTTCATTTTGATGTCACAGCTGAGGGGAAACTGGTTTCAGTTATTTTACATATGGTTGGTTACTTTCATTTCTCGCAGTATGTCATATTTTATAAGTGGATTATATCTTTTAAAATCTCAATGTGTAAAGTTACAAGGAACCAGAGCAGCAAGAGAAATGTAGTAAAGTGAGAAATACTACATTTCTCTATGAACTGTAGTTGAGCAGAAGTATAAAATAACACAAAGTCATAAAGTAAAAATGCGGTGAGCGATTCTGGAGGAAGGTCGTTGAAGGGTTGTTGAGTCTCATTCTCATGCTGTCAAATGCCGGCGACCTGAGGACGAGACTCAACGCTCTTAAGTACCTCAAAACTGCACTTAAGTACTAGAGTAATTGTACTCAGTTACATTCCACTGCAAAGTCCAGTATATAAAAAAGAAGAGCCTTTAGGAAAGTCTTAAAGCAGAAAAAACTCTTCAGACTCCCTCCTACGTTCACCGCTGTCTGTGTTAACTGCTGAGTCACATCAGGTCACTAGAACCTGAACCTCTAGAACCGGTTTGCTCTCATGTGCTGTCATAGAAGAGATGGGAGAGTGTAAACAAACTCAGGATCAACTATGATTGGTAAAGCTCTGTTTTACGGTTCTTATAAATATGTGAAACTCTACTCCACATTTTGAAATTATGAAACACCCTGTGTGTAGTTTACATGCTTGTATCCAAGATTACTTTCCTTATAATAAGAAGAAGCTGGTGAGGTCCTGCACACCTCCCTTCTTTTTAAGTATACAGATACAGTTAATGGGGACTTCTCACTACGAATGTAAGACAACATACGTAAAAAAATGCGTGTCAGTCTGTGTGTGTGTCTGTGCATGTGCTCTCACCCCGAGATGCGATATAGCACTCATGACAGCTCAGCAAACCATTACGAATGCGTACGTCAGTCCCTGCGGTGGCGTCACCCAGCTGCCCACTGCACACTCCGCACTGAGGATGAGAAATACACTTTTTTTTCTTGTGTATGCAGATAACTGTGGTAGATGTAAAAACCATCTATACAGGTTATAAGTACCTTGAAACACTGCATGTGGAAAAACAGTCCCAGTGTGTCGATGATCATGGCAGCTCCTTTTCCCAGTGGCTGAGAACAACCAGAACACAGTCTCTTCCCACTAACACACCTGCACACACACACACACACACACACACAGACAGCAGGAGGAAAACAGACATTTTTATTTTTAGATACAAAGTCTACTTTCCCCACATTAAAGCATCCTCACCTCTTTGAACAGATTTGACTTGTTGTTGTGCATGTGTGTGCTAGGATCACTACCTGCTGGGTGAGGGAGGCTGAGGTGATGAAGGGGAGGATGGCTGCTTACAGGTTACAGCGTCATGTGATTCAGACCTGTGGTTTAAAGAAAAAAACAAAACAAAAAAAGAACAGATGAAATTATTTAAAAACATTTCAGATCCATGCATTGAATCATCCTCCCTGAATGCTGAACATCACTTGGTCATCAACTTGGACATCAGAAAGATCACAAAGTGGCACCTAGATCAACATCACATATATTTAGGATAAAAATGTATCAATATGGGACCTAAAAGACTCAAATGTGCTTGTGCATTTAAACACACACGCACACGCACAAACAAAGCATCCTGGCATACCTTTTAACAATATGTGCCTGGTTTAGCTGAGGGTTGCGGTCCAGAGAAGCCGTCTTCCACAGTTCCTGTTTCTTTGAGGGTTCATCATCACATGTGGAATCTACAAAAACATATCACAAAATAAACTTCTACCACGTGGTTAAACTGAGACTGAATGAGCAGCGCGTGGACACATGTGGAGACGTCCTGCACGTCAACGTGTATTTCTGCATGCATCTAACCCCGGAAGAAATGCAGCTTTGATGCATGCTGATCCTCGTTCCCTGTGGAGATCCTTTGGCCATTTCTCTGCAGAGGAGCGTTAGCCATTTCTGTGTCGTTTTTTGGAGTTGAAAAAGTCGTCCCTGTTTGACCCGACTGCTGATTTAACAAGCTGGTGGGAGTTAGGGGCGTTACAGTCTCCTCAAGAATCTTTCTCTCCTGGACGATTTGCGAATATAATAAAGATGCAACACGTTAGATATGAAGAAAAGCATTAAGTGGTGCTTTTGGTTTCATGCGTTTGTCAGTTTGTGTGCAATTGTACCTCTTCATTGTGCTTTCTCTCCTCCTCCTCCACCTCAAGCTGTGCTTTCTCCCACTCCTTCTTCAGCTTCTCCTGCTCCCTCTGGTATTGCTCCTGCACAGAGACATCATGCAAGTTAAATTCTGTATGTGCAGAAACACACTTTTAACACCCACATCAACAAATACACACCGATACACACACACACGTCCAGAACATCCTGTGCCAGTGCACTCATGGAAGCCATGCGCATACACACCATTCCACCAGTGTACCTGTAGGAGGCGCTCCTGCTCTTGCTGCCAACTTTCCAGGCGTTTACGCTCCTCGTTGGGGTCCCAGACCCAGTGATTAACACGTTTAGCCAAGTTCAACATGGGGGTCTCAATCTACCCAGACCCGACCAACCATCACACACACACACACACACACACACACACGTATATGGACCACAAGGACAGAAAGAGAGGAAAGGTGAGAGGACACGTCTGACTACAGCGACTACTGGAGACGAAGGGTCAGGACAGGGTCAATTTTAAGAAAGGAGAAACAGGAAAAAAAAACAAAAAAAAACAAGACAAAGCAATGTGGAGCTGCCTGGAGATACTCACAGTCATGCTGCTTTCCTCAAGTCCCTCTGTGGCAGAGACAGACACACACACACGCACAGATAAAATTTACATTCACATTTTACACAAGAAATGATACAAAATATCTGCAGCCAAGTTTATGCAGTAGACTATACTTCTTCCTGATTTGCGGTCTTACCTGTGACAGTGGGAGAATAATCTCGCATGCTGTTTGGTGATGTGGCCGGCTGAGCATTTTTTTCCTCAGACAACACGGTAGCACCATTGACCTGAAAGTCAAATATTCAACAAAATGAATAAAACATTAACTGGAAAGTGGATCTGTGGCTCTCCTCATCTCTATTTTTGTACATTTATTAAAATTTAATGGACCATGTATGTGTGTTTGAATGTTGAAGCCCGTCCAGTGCAAATCAAATATACCTAAATGATCCTTAAGCATGCAATAGTATTTTGATATCTCACTGTTTTATTTGTTTTTTTCTCTGGGCAGCTGCTGGCTTCAGTAAATGCAATATTAAAACGAGCGTCCTGAAGAGACTTGAAACTTGCTTTGCATAGGCCATCCATCACAGAGAAGAGCTGAAGAGTGTTTCAGGTCAGGCTCATGTTTCTCCACTGTGAGTTCCAGGTTCCACCCTCTTTAAAACGACACAAACACCCCCAACAAAGACTGTACTTAATTTTAGTATTTTAAACTAAAAGTAGAGTGTAGCACTGAACATACTTGTGTGTACTTATTAACCCTATTATCCCGGGGGATCATGAGTTCGGTCGTATATGTGTGTGTCCGTGTGTGAATCTGTCTGCAACTAATCTGGCTTTCTACCATCAACCTGATTCTTTTTTATGCACAACTGTGACCGAAGGACCTCTTATGACTGCAGTGATTCACAACTCTTAAAAAATTGTACATTGCTGGTGTGTTTTTTGAAACTTGTATGTCTTCCCTTCATTCCGCGAATCTCACGCAGACACGCTGGACAAACAGCCTGCTCTGATCTTGTTTTCTGCAGCAGTACAGCATCCAAAAACAAATTTCCCCACGGACACATGAAAGTATACTCAATTCTCTCCTGTCTTCTTTCTGTTTGTGTTATCATTTTGTGGTAATAAAGATGAAACAATAATTTCTGAGGGGACTTCTGAGACCAGAGTAAGCTACTAAACTGCAAACTTTCAATGCAACTACACTGATAAGATGTTTTTTTTTGGTTTTTTTTTAAAGGAACCTGTGTTTGCTTCCACTAAAACTGCACATGAATGAGTAGACTCAACAGCTCACTCTCATGTCTCTCACTTGAAGGCAATTGGATGGACGAAAACAATTCACACAAAACAAAATGTTAAAATCAGTGATATCTTTTTGAACATCACCTGTCCGTTGCTTTGGATATCCGGATGATGCGGCTCCACATGTGTGAGCTCTGTCACAATAGTGGTTGTGATGATACAGTTTCGGCCTCCAATCAGGGAGCTGATGGCAGAGCCTGAAGACGGGGTCGCCTTTTCTGTCTGCGGAGGTGGCGTCTGCTCCACGGCCTCCTGACTGGCCGCAGTCTGCTCGGAGGGAACATCTTTGAGCTCCTGTGGCGAGTGTTGAGCCGAGGTAGCCGGAGTGGATAAATCCTCCACCGTTTCTCCGTTCACTCGCACCAAGCCTTCCATCTGAGTGGGACATACACACAGAAGTTAGGATTACAGGAACATTTTAATCCTATATATTCCTAATTACGTGAGAGTCACACAATCCCTTGGATGTTATGTTTATGTGACTGCAGGCAGTTTAAGCATGAGGTAAACTTACAGCAATGCTGAACTCATTCAGTGTTTAGGGGCTCAGTTGAAGCTCTTGTCCAAACACTTCGATTTATTATTGCATTTTTTCTTCCCACTGTAAACTTCTCATTAAAAAATCTTTTTAAAAATAAATCCCCATCTCGTACATTACTGTTTGGAACTACTTTTTTTAGGTTTGTGGTTTATGGTCTACTTAACTGGAAAGTTAAATTGCGTAAAGTGCAGACCAACTCTGATTACACAACACAAAAGAAATGAAATGAAATAAAATCAGAAATACAAGTGTGGTTGATCACAATAGATCTGGAGACTAGAACGCAATTATACATATTTGAGTTCATCCAACGTGTAAACAGACTGTGGATGACACTTGTAGCCATGGACTAAGTTTGACATATTACTCAACACATCTCCAAACTGCATGCAGAGAACAAAAAAAAGCATCTGTGTCACTGAGTACGAAGTTGAAATGTTAAAACTCCTAAACACAACAAACAAAAGCATGAGTTCACAGTGAAGAATCAGATGATGCTGCTGACTTTTATGTTTGACTAATATGGTGCCCTCACCTTAACAGGTTTGTGTCCAGACTGTGTGCTCCTGGGCTGGCAGTAGGGCTTGGCTGCCAGCAGGTTTACAGGTCTGGGGCATACAGATGGAGGGGAGGGTAGTGTGTGTACAGGCTGTGTGCTGTGACACTGCACTTCTGCAGTCTGAGTGTGTTTGATTTGAGGCTTTGCATCTCCTGTAATCAGCAGTTTTTCATGTGTAGCTGGTGACTCCACCAGCTCGGATTTAGGTTCATTAAGTTGTAGTGACTGATGTGGCACATTTTCTGAGTTTTTGACCGGGCTGAGCGGACTGCTAGGTGTTGGGGAGCTGGAGGGGACGGACACTGATGTCTCCTGTTGAGCAGCTGCCTCTGTCTCAATCTCTTGAGGTTTTGTGGGCACCCGGTCTGTTGCAGCAGCAGGTTCTTGTTTGTGCAGAGGGTCAGATGTTTCAGAGTCACTCATAGTTGATGTTTTGTGCTCCTTCTCAACATGATTCGGATCCTGTTTGGGTTTTGAAGAGGATCTGGGCAGCTTTAGGCTGTCCAGTGTTGCATCACTGATGGTAAAGCGAAGAGCATAACGCTGTAAAACCATGGCAGCCTCCTCTGGAGTCGCTGCATTCCTGTAGGCTTCACACAGCTCTGCCTCTCTGCGCTCCCTAGAACAGACAAGTCAGTAAAGAAACTCATTTGAAGCCATTCGATTTTGTAAGTTACTTTATTGTACATTATGTCTTTGAAAGATCAAGGTCTCAGTATCCCCCTTACTTCTCCTCCACGATCTCTTTGTAGGTCTTAATGCTTTTCCTCTTGTGGCTGTCGCTTGCCTCCTCCTTCATCCTTTTCTCCATCCTCTTCCTCTCTTCCTCTTTCCTGATCAGCTCCTGTGACGCGCTGCGGCGGCGATTCTTCCAGCGAGCCAAGTCCTGTCACAGGGGTATATAATACATATAATCATGCCCTTCTACTACTTAAACGAACACTACATGTTGTCCTGCTCCACTGAAATGCCATGAGTCTCTTACGTCTTGCCAGTGGTCCTCTTCTTCCAGAAAGCTGTTGTACTGTTCGTGCATGCGCTCATATCGCGAGTGGCTCAGTGGTGGTAAGTGTTCCACCTCTTCCTCGTTAAGCATATCACTCATGCTCACACTCCTACAGAGGGAAAAGGCAGCATAATGTCAGACAAATGACCAAATCAACCAACAGATTCACTTTGTCCAGCTGGCTTGTTCTGGAAAACAGCAAATATTTAATCTCAATTAATATTTCCAACACAAAATTTCATACATGTACGCTGAAATCTAAATATCTAAAAATAATACACGTTTATGTCATCTGTGCATTTTCAAAATGTACAGATGAGATAAACACAAATGATCTGCCAGTAGTTGCAACCTATTTCTACAAGATATGATCACAAAGCAAGACATTCTTACTCACAACCACTAAAGGTCCACTAAATATAAATGCTTCAAAATAATCCATTTTTTTCCATCTGTACATAGTGGACTTATAGTAGCTGTGTATGCAATGTCCCACACACAGTAATGTGTCATTATTTCAGTAAACCAACCACAAGCAATTAACAAAGCAACTGAGCAAACTTAACTTATTTAGGCAAGCAAATCACTTTCAGTCTACTTAATAGCAGTGTGTCAGTCCAGTAGTCTACACAAGCTTGTGGCTTTTAATGATTAACTCATTTTAAACTAAAAAAAATGCAAATCGGAATTACATTTAAAGTGAAACTCAAAAGCAAAAGATGACAGTAAGAATGGATGTTAGTACAGAGTTGAATGTGGTGTGTTGTGGTGTGTTGTATACGTGCACAGCGTGTATGTATTGCTATCATGCAGAAGCATCATCCAGTGTCACACCAAAGGACTTACTCAGGGTCCTCAGACATAAAAGCAACTCGTCGGCTCATCCTAAAACAATAACAGAATAAAGTGAATGAGAGGAAAGAGCAGTGAGGGAATGGGTAGCAGGGTGTTAACGTCAGTCTTCACGAAGGAGGCCTCTACTTAAAACTTGCAACGAGTGTGGTAGAAACAAACAAAAAGCAGAGAGAAATTGTTTGGCTCTTGTTCACTTCCATTCTCAGATCTTAAGTGAAATAAAGTGCAGACAAGTTGAATGGCAAAGCTAAATCTGACAAGGGGAGCAATGAAGACACATGCAAAAGGAGTTCAACGGGCATCTCACATCATGGGAGGCAGATCATCGTCATCCAGCCAGAATGGCTTCTTTCGTGGTTCCTCATTCACATTCCACTTTCTCTCCTCCACCTCTTCCTCTACTCTTTCCTTTGGGCTCTGTTTTTCCAAGTCTGCCTCCACCTTACAAGTCTGGGCAGCAGGGCTGGGCGGAGGAGTCAGCGATGGAGGAGAGAGGGGCTTGGTCACATCTGTGACAGAGGCGTTAGGGATTGTCATGTCTCTCTCTTGCTTTCCATCCTCCTCCTGCCTCTTCCTCAGCCCCTCATTCTCGGGGAGGGTTGGGGCTTTGGAGGGCAGGGACTGAAGTTCTGCTTGCATGGTAACAATGCTGCTAAAACCCAGTGACAAAGCCAAGATTACAAGGAAATACAGCTCAAATCGAGACCGAATCACAGGACAGCAAAAAAACTGCTGCCGATCTGCTCCCTTTCTGCTAAAACTTTCATTCATGTTGCACTTCTGGAGTGGTCAGAACAGAAAGAGTCAGATTACCCACATTACAAAAAAATTATTTTCCCACTTACCTCTTGCAGTATCTAGTCATGCAGATAGTTTCACTTTAATTTACTGAGGTTGTGAGATATCAGCAATGTCAAAACGGAGGTGAACAGAATTTTGTTTGAGGTGGTTTTGAATTAAAACATGTATAAAATACAGAAGAAACATCTCTTTCCAGAGACTAGTCCGGATAATCCACAAATCTCACCATGATCAGTTTCCAATGGAAACAGTTTTTACTGTTGAGATATGACCCCTATCAAAAGCAGGCACGAGGGGCCACTCTTTTTTAAATATCATTATTTAATATTAATTTACTCTTTTGAATAACAAAATTGATGAGAAATGGTTTTTTGGTTGCTCCTGAAATAATTATTTGTGTCCTGAGCGAGAGAGAACTTTAATAGAGTGTTTCTGCAAACACTGCACTTCACACATCAGTGAATTAGTAATTATTTTCTTAAAAATACCTTTGAAGTTTCTTACAAAGAACAATGCAATTTGGTACCAGTGACAGGAAAAAGTTCAGTACTGGTGTAATTGGTCTTTTATTCAGTTCACAGCAAATCTAAGTGAATAACAAACTTGTTGAATTTGTCTCCAGGCAAACACATAATGGCAGAGAATAAAGACTCCAGTAACAAATGACTAATGAATGAATTTTTACTTTGATTTAAACTCAGCACTTCAGACATTGTTATAATTAGGAACAAATAACACCATTTTTTTCCCCAAAACTTAGAAGGAAACTGTTAGAAAATTAATTTTAGCTTTTCTTCTTTAATCTGGACAAATCTCGAGTAATAGAGAGTAGAGCAGCAGCTGTTTTGCCCCTAAGTGATTCAGCAGCGATTGACACTTTAAATACAAAGTTAACAGCCCAACACGATCGACATTCACCTCGAACCACAAGCAAAACCAAAAAGTCACGCCATACAAAGCCAACTTTACACCTCAACAACAAGAAAGGCCACAGAGCTCCAAACCAAGCACAATCTTTGTAATTTCACATGAGAACCAGAGCTCCAAGAATCCAGCCACAACAGCAAATCACATTTGACGAGTCCTTTCATATACAAATAATGCAAAGGAAACCACAAGCACCCAGCTGCAGTCACTAAAACATGCTGGTAAGGAAACAAAACAACACGGTCAACTTAGATCGAGTTTAAACAATCCACAGAGAATTTATTCATGTTAGAGCTGCAGGCCATAGAACCCGTCAACACAATCAGACCTTCATCTAAAATATGCTTTGTTAATTGCATTAGTTGACAGACACCACAGTCTCTCCATTCAAATACAGTAAATACCTGTCACTAGCCACCTTCTCTGTGAGTTTAGGTCTGCTGTGTAGCGGCTTCATTGCGGACACTGGGGCGATATTATATTTAGTTGATCCAGGTACTGGCAGGAACTGGTTGATGGACTGATTTGCTCTGACTGCACCCGGTTTTGGGAATGATCCGGTCCTTCGAGCCATCATATCGTCCTTCTCCAGGTCAGGCACAGGCCTGTTTTCATCATACTCATCCTCATCCTCATCATATTCACGCTCACTGTGAGATGTTGCTCTCATCACAGTCGCGTCAGGGGGTGGTTGAGCTGGTTCCATGGGAACTCTGGGTTGCTGTGGCGCCGCTCTGTGACAGAAACTCCAATAACTGAAATAACTGAACATCAAGCTGGGGAATTTCTTTGAGGAATCAAACCACACCAAGCTTGTTAGTGCCTTCTCATACTGTTAAGACAGGTCCACACAAATCTCCGCCCACCTGATGTTCAGTGTCCTGCTCCTGTCTGCCTGCACTTTCCTTCTGCTCTGTGGAGCAGCATCATTGGTGACCTCCCCTTGTGTGCAGCGTTTGGAGGCGGGAAGAGGCAGGAAACGGTTGTAAGTCACTGTGGCAGTGGTTTGTTTATGGAAAACTCCCGTCCTCCTCGCCATCATGTCATCTTTCTGAAGATCTGGGACCCTCTCCTCTTCCTCTTCCTCCTCCTCCTCCTCTGTGCTACGTTCATACTGAGCTAGACGTGCATCCAGCTCTGTAGGAGTAGGAGGAGTTTCAGGGGTCCATGGTGCGAGGTCAGCAGAGGGAGGTATAGTTTGATTGAGGTCAGCGCCATCTACCTGGCTGTAAGAGCATCATATAAAGCTCAAACCGCAGCAGCAATGATGGATATTTCATAGCCAAGCTTGCAACAAGAGTCTTAAAATCAAGGCATGAACGTGCTGAACCAAAACAAGAGTCTTAGTAAAAGCTAAGTAAGGGTTAGAAAAAACATGCAAAACTAATGCAAATCTACAAAAATGACCTGTGATGACAATTCAAGCCGCAACAAACACTTTGACCATCAGAGTCAGGTGGTAACATTCAATTTTTAAACAGTAAAAGATAACATACACAAACAATTGATTAAAAAAAAAAAGCCTAAATTTGGTTGCCGGCGCTCTCTCGTCCACTATATGCTTAAGACACTCCTTAAAAACTACCTAAAACATGTCTTTGGTATTCCTCTGCAGCAATTTCGTGTTATTTATCACCAGTAATTATATTTCAGTGAATTGTTAGTGTTAGCCAATTTATCTAACACCACTTGCCACAGCAAGATGTACATGCAAGTGTGCAAGTGTGTGTGTTTGTGTGCGTGCGTGTGTGCATGCATGTGTGTACCTTTGTTTCGTATTGAAAGTACAAGCAAATCAGTGCAACGCAGAGAAGCGCATCCAACAGCCTACTAATTTACTCATTCAAATACGCCTGAAATGTAAGACATTTTCCAAAATGACACTGACAGGCAATTAAATCACAAAAACAAAATAAAGGAATAGAAAGGAATCTATTTATTCCTTGATACTGTCCGTACTAATGCAAGAGACTCTGGATTCAAGCCACTGTAGCCTAAGTTGCCTTATATTTGGCCTCGTCCATACCTGTGTTCCCGCTCTGAAAGCTGGGAGCCCAGGCCAATGGTAGGCATGGCTACAGTTGCCTTGGAAAGGAGTCGTCTTAGCAACTCAGTCTCCTCCCCTTCACTTGACATGACTGTGTCTATTGGCTGCTTGATCTCAGTCACGCCCCCAAAGGTCACAACTTTGCTGTGACCTCGTCCAGCTTTTGCTGATCCGCTGAAAGGACCTCCATAATTTTTCTCCAGACAAGCCTGACACACAGGGGCCGGGCTAGCCTCACTGTAGATACAATCTCACAAATGAAGACAGGCACACAAACACAGACACGCACACAACAACAGCCAGCAAAAAGAGCAGGGAAGAAAGAAAGAGGGTGGAAAAGAAATCATGAGCAACTAGACACAGAAAATCAGACTGTGGAGACAAAGGAAGGATGAGGTGGAAATGATGAATCAGACAGGAAGTGTGGATGGACAGAAGAGGACAAAGCATTGGGTTGGGTACTTAAATCTCCTCAACACACGTGTACATTCACACATGCACACCATGCTTTTTGCCTACTTTAGGTAGCCAGATTTTCCTGGTAACTACTGCTCCTCTGGGAACACAAAAAAGGTCTTTCTCCTATCTAATGACATCAGCACACAGAGAGAAAAACAAAGCCAAAGCAGTGCTCACAGCCAACAGTAGCCTCCTCTTTCAGCCTCACACACACACACACACACACAGTTTCATACACAGGGGCCAATTCCCTACTCTGTTTCAATGCCTGTCAAAGAAGACTGAAGAGGACTGAAGTGCACAATAGTGAGGAGAAAAAAACAAGCAGATGAGAACATGGTGAGCTACAGAGAAAAGAAGAGAATGGAAACTAAAGGACATGTATAGCTGCTTGAAAAAGGATATAAGAGCCTTAAGAGAGAACAGAGCTGAGATTGAATATTGACAAGTAGATGATGCAGGTTTCTTCTGTGGCTTTTTAAGCAATTCTGATAGTGCTTCTAACAGAAAAAAAGATTATGATGTGGCCTTAAATCTGTCTCAAAGAAACTTTCATTTCAAGGCTGCAATAAGCAACTATTGACATTGTAGATTAACCTGTTGATTAATCTTTTTGAATTTTCTATGAATCATTTTGGTTTGATTGATATTAAACCCTTTTAATAGCAGCAATCGTCCTAGTCTCTTCTGAAAGGTAACTGTTGGCAGTTTATTGTCAAAGAGCAATAACTATACAGAATATTGTTACAAATGAACAGATGTGGAAAATAATATAAAAGTATAAGATTATATTGTGAGATTATTTCATCTTAGTTATAACGTATATTTTTTCACCTTCACTGTCCCGTCTTGTGGGCACTTGTTGCAAAATAAGAAACTGCTGGTACCTAATATTGGGATTTTAAAATAGCTGACACAAAGAGACACATTGTGCTTTAACTTCAAATGAAAATCTCTGCAAATTAGTGACTCTCTTCTGCCTGCAATGATCTAAAATTGAAGCATGCGCACACACACACACACAGTCATTAACAAACCACACACTTCACGCACAGTACATCAGGATTTAAGTGCTTTGTGCTGCATGTGTGCTGAAGCAGAGAGTGTGTTTTGGGCACCTGGGTTCAGTCATCTTGAGCCTCTCCCACTTCTGCATATCGGAGTGGCTCATGGAGGTAGACACAAAGCTTACTGGTCCGTCCCTATGAGGGAGGGGCCTACTCTGAGCCCGCCTTTGAGCCAAGTCATCCTTCTCCTTATTAGGCACCGTCTTAACCTTTCCCTCTTCTCCCTCTTCCTCCTCATCCTCCTCTTTCTCACGGCGAGAGGCTGAGTTTAGGAAGGGGTTCTCTTTTCGTGTAATGATGTCAGGGACCACTTCCTTGTCACTGTCCAATCGCAGAGCCAGCACAATGGCATCACACGGCACACATTTTACAACAAAGTGGAGCATACACACGTCAAACCACAAGTGACCACAACACCCAGAAAAGGAAAGAGTGTATTTAGCAGTAAGTTAGAGAAAATGGAGGAAAAAAAACGTATCACACACAAAGAGACGCGGCTAACCTTATTTCCTTCTCCTGCAGTGTTTTCTGCGAGGCTTGTCTAATCCCTTCCCAGCGCTGTCGGTCTTTGTTGCTACATATAGGTGGAGGGACAAACTGATGCACCTTTGGAGCAACGGGGCTGCGATGAGCCCGTCTTGATGCCAGGTCATCTCTGTGTACATCCGGAACTTTCCGCACCTCTGCATCCTCTTCCCCATCAGAGCAGGAGTCCAAGGCGGATTTCTGAGAGCTCAAAAAGTCATTCTCGCAGCGAAGGATGATGTTCGGGGACGGCGACCTGACCACCTGTTCCTCCATTGTGGGAGGGCTGGGGTTGGAGATGGGATGGCGCGGCAAGGTCATTTGGGAAATCAATAAAAATCCATTGCTGTATCTTGTGAGCAGAGGCAGTGACATGCAAAGTCCAGATTTGACACGTGGTCACGAATATTACCGGGGGAGTCCAGTTGACTAGCTCACAAGCAAACTGTGTTCGTCCTAAAACCAAAGATTTCTTTTACAACCGCACAGCAATTCATGACCTATAAAACCTTGATTACGATGTTAACTGACAACCAGCACAGAAAAGGAGCAAGCAGTTAGTTGGATTTTAATCCCAATACACAAAAGTCATTATTAATAAGCTAGTCTGCTACAAGCACACAGCTACATAAAAATCGAACCACAGCAGCAGTGTGAATGCAGTGCCAGGAAAAATAAAATTTCCATAACAACAATCCATTAGCGAACACAATCGAAAGTGTCAAACCACAACAGCAGCAGCTCTCATGCCTGTCCTCCCTGACCTGCTGTAGCGAACGGCAGCAGGCAGAACTTTGATCCCTGCCTTCTCCAACTTCTGCAGCTTCCGCTGCTCCAACACTTCCTGGGTCACCTTCTCCTCTTCCCGTCTTAGTTTCTCTCCATTGTTCTCAGGTGCCCAAGTGACAGTTTTGGGAGTTTTATGGTGCGTTCCAGCTCTTTTGCCCTGCTCTGGAGTGGCTTGAGGGTGACTGGGAAACGGTTTGTAATGGCAGGGAAAGATTAAGGATGAAGTTTGTGTGTCTTGTGTGATTTACCTTCTCTTTCGACTCAGTTTTTATGTGCTCCTTTGCAGCACTAATTTCTGTATGAAATGCATAATTTGCATCAGAACAATTTACTGCACTGTTATGTTGGTCATTACCTCCGTTGCTCTCCCTCCTCTGCATGTGGTTTCCGCCGTGGAGTTGGGATGTAGGAGGTGACATTGGAACGGTTGGGAAGAAACTGGTTAAAGGGAATGGAGCTTCTTGATTCGCTGCTGGCAGTCCGTCTGGCCAACATGTCGTCCTTCCGCACATCTGGCCTCCTGCCGGAGCCGTCGGCCTCCGAGTCGCTGCCTCGCCCTGGGGAAGGTTGGAAAGTATGTCAGAAACTATTTTTCACTGGTCCTTATACAATAAGCTCTTTGAATCCTCTATGATCCTCAAGAAATGCATACTGGCTCAATGTTATTTTATAGCCCAAAGAATGACCATTCCCATCCCACAGTGTTATGTCCCACAATGGTGATTTTGTCTCTTAAAATTTCTCCTAATCAGCACACAGAATCTGAAGGTTTTATGAGTGTTTTATGTCAATTGAGAAATTAAAGGATATTTTCTCCTTGGTCATCGTTTCTGTTGATTATAATAACAACAATATCCTAAACTGCTGACTTGTTTGCAACTTGTCTGGTTGTCTGTCTTGTTTGTTACATTGTCCAATCTCCAGATCTTCAGATATCAGCAATTAGTCCACATGACTGAAAAATATGATTAATATTGTGATAAATAAGAATAATTCTTTGAACTCAACCATAACATCACTCTATGAGCAATCAATGAAAAATACTGACCACTAACCAAAGTTTTGACATGCTTATTGTGTGTAGTGTGTCTAGTTGGATAGTGAATATTAGTTGGTGCAGCAGGACACTTTCTCTGTGACCTTCAGGGAATGCAGGGAAGGAGTCTATTTACAGCTCTGGAATAGCGTTTTTCTTGTCACCCTACTGCCCACATACAACACTGTCAATATAAAAGACACAAACAGGATGCCTGTGATATTCTCTCAAACACACACACACACACACACACACACACACAGACTGACATATGAAAAGCCGGATGTTGACCTCAGCCTGTATTTCCCAGGTCAAAATCTCTCGTGATTGCTACTTAGACCAACAGCTGCACCATCTGGGTCACACACACTCACACACACACACACACAGTGGCGTGTGTGGAGTGGTGATGTTCAGCTGTTGTCCATAGCCTGCTCAACTGGCCAAAACATACCAAGGTTAAAACCCCAACATGTTACAGAACTCAGAGAGGGTCACACTATTTATGGATGAGTGGTTTTGTATTGCTTTAAAGGTGCAGTCCAAAAAAAATTGGTAAATATATGAGAAGATCTATAGCATCTCTCATGTTTGTGTGTCAAGTATGGGGCTAGCTTAGCTTAGCATAAACCTCAAAAGCGGGGGGGAAACACAGACAAAGACACCAACCATCGCTGTTGCCTCGATTCACCACATCAGGAGAAGGGCTGTGCTGTGAGCGGGAGCCAAAGGAGTCGAGACTGTCAAACAAAAGAAAATATTTTAGATTGTAAATGTAAGTATAAATAATATATCATTGGGACAAGTTTTGAAGTTTGAATTGAGTTTTTAAAATGTAGAAAAGCTGTATTCAACTCCTCCTTGTGTTTGTGTCCCCATATTTGGGTGTGTCTGTGTGTGTGTGTTGACAGATGCCCCTCACCTGTCTAGGGAGTTGTCACGAGTGTGTCGTGGTGGAGAGAGAGACTCACTCCTCTCAGAGTCCCAGCAGTCGTAACCGCTGTCTCTGACGCTGCCCTTCTGGGGACTCTCCCCTGCTTCCTCGCTCTCCTACAAACATACACATGCAGACAGCGAAAACGTCTCAACCATAAGCAAAATAAATGAAAAAAGTGCATAAAGTGGGAAAGATGTATGCAGAAGCTCACTTAAGAGAATATATATGGGTTGGGATGAGAAAAGAGGACCAAAAGCAAATGAAACAAAAAGAACAGAAAAATGAGAAGCCAGGTGTTTGCTCATTGTCTTGCAAAAAACAGAAAGAGCAAAACTTTTAGTTGATTCAGTGCATAAAATCTGCACAGGTAATCTTTTTCAGCTCATATCCTGCACTCTTTTCTGTCTCCCTTCCAAAACAGGAGTAGCTGTGGTGTAACAAAAACAAAAATGTGTTTGTCTCCTGTCCTGGGTGTCTCTCCTGCACCCCAACAAAGACAGGAAACTAACAAATCCATCCCCCGGCCTCCTCCTCCGTGACTCTTTCTGACTTTCTGTGTGTCCCCCCTCCTCTCTCCCCTCCTTCCTGCTGTGTCCTCTTCACTGCTCACTCACCACCCTCATTTGAGCAAGAAGCCCTTCAAACTCCTTGAGGTTGAGAGAAGGGCCGCCGTAAGAGGGGCAGCCGCCGGCAGCCTTCCCAAGCCAGAACACTGTGTTCAGCACCTGAGAGACATCGATACGAAGGTTTGGTGTACATTCATAAATGTTAAGCACGCTGATGTAAAAGATAAAGCAAGAAAGGACAAAAACTACTCACATTTTTCAGTTTGCGGTTGCAGTCAGAATCCCTGGAGAGAGAGAAGCGTGTTACTGTCAGGTGACACTACGTTAAAATGGGTCTGAACAGGAATAAAAAACACACACACACAAACACTCCTATTACTTGAGGTTAGCTCGTATTGAAGTGTCTTGCAAGTCCCCGGGGTCAAACAGCTGGGCGCCCCTCAAGCCCAATTCCTCACAGCCCCTCAGGAAGACTGACAGGTTGTCCTACAAGAGACAGCAGGGGACCACAGACAGTGGGAGTTTATCACTCTGATGAACAGGGTGACTTATGGAGATGAATGTCACACCAGAGAGTGTCTTCTTACCAGCCCAGCAATGGGGGTGGGCAGTCTGTTGATCTTCTTGACCAGCCCTGGTTTGATTGCGCTCAGCAGCCTGAGTGTTGGAGGAGGGGGAGAAGCAGAGATTTATTGAGGCTTAGAGGAGGATTCATGTAAGTTGTTGCTACTTCAGACATCAAAAACTGAGTGGGAGTGATGTCACACGCTTACTCGCATAACAGGATGCCGTTCTCCAATCCGCTGCGGAAGTCCTTGTCTCCAAAGCTCTTCCCCGTTACGGCCTGGGGACAGAGGACAGGAAGTGACAGATGTAAGGGAGGTGGGCTGGTGGGCTACAGCTGCAACTAACAATTATTATCTGGGGAAATGAGAGTATTGGTATCCAACTGGTGCTCAATCAGCAAAAACTTTGTGTTGGGGTTTCAGCTGGAATTGGGAGAAAGAAATTGGCTTTGGCGCATCTCAACCTCTTAAATGTGTCACTCCGGGATTTAAAAATGTAAAACTTCATAGAAAGCAAATAAATGCACAAAAGAGCTGATCATACATCATATAATTAGGCAGAGAAGAAAGACATCAAACCCCATTATGTCACCATAACACAGCACATAAGACTGCATTAGATGCAGCTACACTACACTGATGTCCACCCTGATATCCATCTGTCTCTGCGTTTTTGGTCATGCTGCTCTTCTTATTGGTGTCATGAAAAACATTAGAACAAAATATTATAAAAATATTTAGAAAGATGTAAACTGAATATTTGGGGGTTTTGGAAACTGACTAAACAAGCTCTTCCTACTTGTGATAGGTTCACTGTTTAGAGACATTTGATAGTTTAAATGAGTAGCAAAGTGACTGAAGAATTATAATTAGTTACATCTCTAATATGATCACTGTCATTAATCGATAAATAGCACATACAAAAAAGAGGCTTGAAGACTTTGCACTGTGCCTCCGTGGGTCCCTGACAGAGAAACCTGCTGCTGCCACATGGTTCACCCTTCCCCCATCATTTTGCTTCAGTAGAAACGAATCAGAATAACGCCAAGCTAATGACACACTGCTCCATGCCCTCATTCTATTTTCCCAAAATGCACCCACATCCGCATGTCCCTGACTTAGATGCGTGCAGTTTTAGCCTGAGAGAGCTACAATGATAACCTCAATCCTCTAACCTGCACTCCAAATTGCAGTCTATCCTGTGCGGGCAGGAGAGGAGGAGGAGGAGGAGATCAGGAAGCTAACAGCGACATACCACCAGAACACCAACCCACACACACACAGACTACATTCTGGAACTGTTGTGTAACCAGCAACCAAAGATGAATCGAGATAAAAGAGAGAGGTCTGACTTCTAATCCAGATTAGCACAGATTACAGTTAGCACCCAACTGCAGGCCCACACTCTCTCTGGCTCTACTGCTCATATACAGCATATGCTGCTTTACATCCATCCACAAAAACCTCACTTGAACTGAGCCAGTGTCAGTCTTTGTTGGCAACGGACCACCAGACTCTGCCTGCCTTTGTTTACTCTCTCTCTCTCTCTGGTGATATTTATGATTTATTTATATTTGGTTATGCACTGCTATGGTGCACATGGGCCATATGTATGAGAAGAACACACACATATGCACACACACACACATAGTGGATCTCTAACTATGAAAACAGCCTTTTGTTTTTTGTTATATAAGTGATGACCAGATGTTTCCCATTGGCATTTTCTTTTTCTTGTCTTTCATCATTCTGTTGTCACACACACACACACACACACACACACACACACACACACACAGCCGTCCTACTCTCCCTCATTATAGTACTCTCCTTGTTCAGTAAATTATGCATGACCACACTGTGTTTCAAAGACCCGGAGTTAGATCTTAAAAAACACGACATATGCCAATGTATGTGTGTGTGTGTGTGTTTGCGTGTGTATTCCTGTAGCTGTGGGGACAAAAATCTGCCAGTCACATCGTGAGGACTCGTCTTACTTACGGGGACAAAATGCAAGTCCTCACAACATAAATCATTATATATCAGGGTGAAGATTTGCTTTAAGATTAGGTTGAGGTTAGTGTTTGGTTAAGGTAAGAATTAGGATGAGGCAACTAATGTTTATTGTGATGGTTAGCTGGTGGTTAAGCCTCCAGGAAATGAGTGTAAAGCTATGTAATGTCTCCAAAAGTGATGGAGACACAACTCTGTGTCTGCTTGTGTGTGGGAGGCAGGACACAGACAGGCTGGGGGTGGTTAATGACTGTTTATGTTTATGAAATGCTGATACTGAAATACGGCAATGAGACACGGTGACTGGTGTGAGCATATACACTGTGGACAGAAAACTCATGAAAAATTAAGCAAAGAAAAAGACGAGTGTCACGAGTGTGTGTTAAAGAAGAGACACGGGGTGTATGTGTGTGAAATGAACATTCATGTCTCCTCCAAAAACCAAGCCAAAGCCCTTGGAGGTATTTCAGCAGCAGCAACAGTAATTCGACCCTCCCTCGCTCCCTCATGGTGGATTGCTCTGCTCAGTCTGGGTGAATGGCAGCAGCAGCTACCATTTAAACCCTGAGGTGAAACTGTGTGTGTGTGGTGGGGGGGCAGAAGAGACACAGAAGTAGGCCAGAATACCCCTTACTTTTATTTTAACAACTGCGAGAGGACGGAAAGTCTGAGAGGCTAGAAAAACGGAAAACAGAAGAAGAGAAAAATATGCAGTAAATCAAGTTAGTGGTGTAATTTCTAAAGAGCACATTAACTGCTGTGATGCATTAAAGCCACAAAAGCTAGCATTTTGTAAGCCCACATTAAAAGCAATAATAATATGGGCCCATGCTGCTGCAAATGACAGTTTGTTGTCTATGTTTCCCCTGAGTTGAACCTACGTTTGTGCCTCTTGTGTCCATTTCCAATGTGAGTAAAAGCGCCTGTTCTTCAGAAAAATAAATGAAAAGAACATCCTCTTACAATAGTTGCTGCTGTTTTAATGATATTTCCAGAATCCTCAAAGTCTCTTCTAAACATTTGAAAAACATATTACCTTTACTGGATGATACTTAAGATTTTCTAAGGTTCCCATGCCACAATTTTATTTTCCGTGAAATAACACAAACAAAAAAAAAAAAGCTGTATCATCACATTACAGGCTTTTCAAAGATCACTGAGTATTTGTTTTTCAGAGGCAGCTTAGCTCAGGGACTCTAATGGAGTATGAGAGGCACAGACTAGGGTTAAGTTGAACCACACTGAAGCGTCTATGTGCCTTCAGTAAAGCCAACTGATGGAGATTTAGAGGGTTAGAGCTCCAGTGAGCTCAGACCACTGAGGGAGGCTGCTGTTTTGTGGTGCTGCAGAAACATTAGCCTTGTTATAATGTCATCATGTGCTGTAGGTGGTTTGCACACTTATGACCACGTGACATACAGGGAGAAAGAGAAGACAACAAAGAAAGGTAATAGTAACAAAGTCATAGTCCAGATTGAGGATGTTTAATCTGCATCAAAATAATTAACCAGAGTGACTCGACACTAGACAACATCACTCTTCAGCTGCTGACATTTGATATCTGTTCAATATGAGGAGCAAAAGCATCTCCCTGGTGTTTTTCCAGGACACCTATTGAATTGCTTATATTGAAAATGTATAAATGTATTTGTAAAGTAGTTTTTTTCATCACAGTAAATAAATGACTAAAATGTCATTTACAGGAATATATGATAAGCCACTGTATGCACTGCGTGATATTTTGGTATTTTTAATTCGATAAAAAATTTCCAAAAACTGGCAAAATATGACATTCTACAGATCTACTTTAATTAACACATTTCTCTCTGTACAAAAATTATAGTCATACTTATTCAAAATACATAAAGTTGCTTTAGTTTGTTGTTAAACCTGCATTTGAGCAAGAGAGTCGACCTCTGAACTTTTCCAGTGTTCTGAGCATCCTAAATATAGTATTTTAACGCACTGCTTGTTTCACACAGCTCAGTGTCTGAGTTGACACAACAAATACTAATGCTACTTGAAAAATCTGCACAATACTTGTCCGAGCCAGTTGATCATGTATCATGGTACAGCATAATTATGGTGAACCCTTCTGCAGGTTTTGTGCAGCCTCCTGATGCCTTACAAAAACAACGACGCAATCTGTTCAGTGTCGTCTGTGGCAAACCGACTCTAATGGCTTTACAAAAACTCTAAAAACCACTGATGCATGACAGACATCTCTGCCAACAATAAGTCTGCGTCATCATTGATTCGCATTCTTCCATACAACATTTGATGCACGGAAAATCTATGAATCCCCGCTCTCTCTCTCTCACACACACACACACACACTCCCTCTCTCTCTCACGTGCAGACACAGCTGGCTGTCTGGGACCATTGGAGTTAATCTGGTCAGGACAGCTGTGACATCTGGTGCACACACACACACACACACTTGTTCAGTCACACACATTCTTTCTTTTATTCCATGTGACTGACCTTAACTCTTGCTATGTACTGTATGCCGGTGACAGCAGAGGTTAACTGCAGTCACTAAAGTTAACTTTGTGTTTCTCTAAGCTTGGACAACTTTAACCTGCTCAATGTCACAACCAACGGCTTTGGAGCGCTTCCTGCAGTGTGCATCGGCTTTGAGACAGTCTAATCCCACCTTGTCTCGTCTATAAACAGATAGAAAGGCCTTGTTTGTGCCAGTCTAATTTCCTGCTCGGGTCATGTGGTGATATATAGCCTACTGCTCTACTGCCCCCCTGGAAACAGTGACACCTGAGAGCCTGCCCATGTTATGTTCCCATAGTGACCAGTGTCACCCAACCAGGGCGTGTCTGAGACGTGTGTGAGCGGTATCATGCATAGCTGATCACCTTGTGTGTGTGTGTGTCTGTGTAAGTTTTGCATACTCCTACAGACATGCCAAACTCACACACAGACTGAAAATGCAGCACAGAGCACAGGGTGGCATGGTTAACCCTGAATCATCCCCACCTGTGAGAGCATGTAAATACAGCTCTAGAAATAGAGTCAGCTCGACCAGCCTGAAAATAACTGGAGAATTAAGAGGCAGGAAGACGACAAAGCAAGAGGAACACCGAGCAAAGACACAGCAGGAGAGATTAGAGCATTAACAGTGACGTGACTCTGTGAGACAACCGATGTTTACAAAGCTACCATTGGTGCTCCTTAAGCGCTTACCGAAATGCGTCCATTTCATCAGGTATCAAAAACTGTCAAAAATTTTAATCTTTGAAAGTATTTCTGGGAAGTGATTTTCAGTAGCCGCCCCCCCCTCCAAAAAAAGGCTGAAGGAATAGCATTTACTATAGACTTAAGCTATTTTTATTGTTAATGGTTTACAGTGATATTTTTAAAACTTGGTTGAAATTATCTATATTTTGTATTACAATTTGGAGGAAGTACTTCATTCTGTAAAAACTACTCTGACAATAGACCGTCATATTGGTGTTATTTAATTTATTTGTGCTATTTGTCTGGTGTTTGTCATTGTAAGTCACATGACTGATGGACTGCATGTCAGTAAACCAGAAACTCCCTCAGACCACCATGATGGAAGCAAGTCAGCCGAATAACATTTAAGGAATAAAACACAACATATTTGTGTTTTTTGTTGATGAAAAAGTGTCAAATATGTAATTTATATGTCTGGATAGATTCTTGTCTTGTTTACTTACTCTGTGACAAATGTTTCCAAATCTAAATTGCAACTTTGCTCACTTTAGACTCTTTGCACTTCTTGTTTAAAGAAATCCTGTGTTAACATGTTTATAGCCTTCAAGTCATGAAATTGAAAAAGCGTAGTTTTCATGTAAGTATCATATTGGCACCAGTATGTCTGTATAAAATTTTCAAATATAACCAGTTCTAACAATTGAAAGTACGCTTAATGCATCAAAACAAAGTTTACTATATAAACTAAAGTTTATAAGAAGATAAATTATTTCTTGCGATGTGTATGTGAATAATTATTAAATAGCTGATAACGTTAAACTGTAATATACTATAGACAAACTTTTGTAATCCTTTTTGGTGACTGAGAAGGCCAAAGACTGACTTGCGAGAGTGAGAGACATCCGACCTCAACATCATTATTTAAAGAGATAACTGCGAGTTTGATGGGAAATTATTTGTGCATATTAATATCCCTAAAGCCACCAAAATAGGTCATATGTCTCAACAGAAATAGACTTTACAAATGCTGATAACTTTAATTTTTCTAGAACTGGATATAGGGCACTGACAAAACTGAACTGGGTGGATTGGAGATGAATGATCTACTTCTGTGGCCTTTAAGCAATCGTGGAGAGAATATGCAGCCCCGCGCAAACTATTCAACATTAGGACGGATACAGACCGACAGACAGAGCACTTTGCTTTCCTGTTTTGTTAAAAATGTGTCTGGCGATTAAAATATCCACTTGAGTCGTCGGTTATTAAACATTGTTAAACAAATTTTCTGTTCGGTTTGTTTCATTGTTTGCTCTGTTTTGCCTATTTTAACCTGTCATCTCACTCATTTTCTAACAAGGACTACAATAAAAATGAGTTTTTCAGCTTTTGGAGGCTGTCTAATGTGCATCAAGATTGGTTGTCTGTATCTGTTTTTTTGTTTTGGTTTTTACCCTCAGATTTTCCAAAACAAATCTATCTATCCGTCTCATTCTCAGTTTACCACAGCCTGTTTAGTGGGCAAAACTGGCAAGCTGAACAGATTCGTGGGACTTTTTCATGGCGTCACGTTGTTGTACTTCCAAACCTATTTTTTTACCAAATCTGAGATTCCATTTGGCAGGTAACTCAGCTAGGCTAAAGCGGGGACAAGCACCGTGATGAAATGAGAAAAATAAAATAGGTCATAACACAGCTCCACGGGCGAATCATGATTCACCACTCAGGCTTACAGAGAGGCGTTTTTTAGCCGACCAGATGATGATGATGATGATGATGATGATGGAAGCGATGCAGTAAACCACACATGGTAATCTCATCCGATGCGATCAAGTGCTGCTCCAGTAGGCTATAGCATCTCGTGCATGACTGCTGGCCCGGTTTCATAACCATGGCAACCGGAATCCCCTCGTGCCTGAAAAAGGGGGCGTTACTCCTCCCAGCAAGTAGAAAACGGACTCTTCGTCGTGACAAAACAAACGGGGGGGAAAACAATTTTATTTCACTTTTATTATCTACTTTCTTGCTCGGTTGGCGTTAAACGTCCACATAATGTTGGTGTGGGGACTAAATTTCAGTCAGGGCTACACATGTGCGAAAACTTTTGACACATACGGTTGTCCACACATGAAGCAGAGCCACACGGTCCCATACGGTAACCCGACACTGCATCGGGCCCACGACAGGTGACGATGAGCCGGTGCTGTAGGACTATGGTATTTATATCCCAGTGAAAGTGTGGCCCGTTTCTGTCCCCGCTGCGCTATAGCAGCAGGGCCCCCATGAGCCTCGCTGAGCGGTCACTTCACTTACCTCTATCCACTTCTGAGCCTCCTGACAGGCTGGTTCGGGATGGTTCGGCTCCAACCGCTCCGAGTTTTCCCGCGGCGGGGCGTTCGGGACATCTCGACCTGCTGCGGCGCTAGCCATCTCCAGGCAGGCCGTTTGACCAGGACCAGGGAGACTGTGGGACGGTGATGATACGCTGATATGTGATAAGATGTGAGGCGGTGTGCTCCCCTCCCCGCTCTGTCAGTCCGTTATCCTCCTCCTCGTCGCTTTCTACAGTCAGACCACCCCGCAACTCCTCGCGCAGTCAGTGCGTTTGCGTAGCCCTCTCGTGCTCCCAGCACAGTCCAGCTCAGACTGTGGCACAGAGATAGAGGCAAAAAAAAAAAGAAAAAAACCTCTCGCGACGCCGGCGCTGCAACACGAGCCAGACGCTAAAAATAACGATTCTTGAGCCCTGCCGAACTGCGCGAGGCCTGCTGCCGCGCAATTTCGGGCACGTGAACGCGCAGGCAGGAATCTATGCGGGGGGGTAGAGATAGAAAGAGACAGGAAAGAGAGAGAAATTGGAGGACTGCAAAAGATGTCCCGTTGTATAACAGTTCCCATGCGTCAGAGTTGCTACATTTGCCTAATGCTTACCTGGGCAACACAAAGTCTACTGGCTCAGCAAGAAAATGGCTTCATTGTTATGTTGAGACAATGAAAGATAACTTGAGAAACACAAACGGGGAAATGACACCTTCAAATTTTGTTATAATTTATTATTGGGTTTTGCCAGTTGGTCAAGTGAACGGTAGGATTTCAGAAATACTGAGGTTACAGACACCTAAAAGTCTGAATTTTAGCTGATTTTTTCAACATTTACTTATTTGGCACTAATTATTCAATTAGATTTAATTTCACCATCTTTGATGCCTGAATAAAGTTTTAAATCCTTATCAGCTAGTCAAACTTCAGGCATGTCATAAAGACATAAAAACCTGGATGACTTGCAATTTCCTACTTCTAAATTCAGACAAAACTGAAGTTATTGTTCTGGGCCCTGAACACCTTAGAAACAAATTATCCAGTGATATAGCAATGCTAGATGGTTTAGCCTTGGCCTCAAGCTCCACTGGGAGGAATTTAGGAGTTATCTTTGACCAGGATATGTCCTTTAACCCACACATATTGAATATTTCAAAGACTGCATTCTTTCACCTCCTCAATATTGCGAAACTTAGGCAGATTCTGAGTCAGAAAGATGCAGAAAAATTAGTCCATGCATTCATTACCTCCAGGCTGGATTATTGTAATTCCCTTCTATCAGGCTGCCCCAATAACTCTATAAAGACTCTCCAGCTAATCCAGAACGCTGCAGCAAGATTATACTCACAAGAACCAGCATGAGAGATCATATTTCTCCTGTACTGGCTTCTCTAAATTGGCTTCCTGTAAAATTCAGGATAGATTTTAAAACTCTTTGCCTCACATATGAAGCGCTGAACGGTCAGGCACCATCCTATCTTAAAGAGTTGATAGTTCTCCATTATCCCACCAGAGCTTTGTAGTGTCATGAAATAACTTTTGTTATGAATTGGCGCTATATAAATAACGTGAATTGAATTGAATCCACAGGGATTACCAAAGCAGGAAAATACCTATTAAAAATTCTGATAAACCGCATTTCATACACAGTTATCGATAATGTTAGGTATCAGTACAGTTGTGTACACAGTAGGGTTGATACTGCAGTTCTGGCCCTTTAGTGCTGGGTGCAAATGTGTCCTTTGCAAACAGCACATCATATCTTTATTGCCCCAGTTGTTTCACCAAATCACCTGAACAGAGAGGTAAAGCTCTCGCTACACAAAGGAAATAAGCAGGACATACTTCCTCCCAGACCCAATAAGAATATTGGGCTTGAGGTCTGTTTGAGGCAGGATTTAAGTATACGTCGATGCCTCTGGAAGGGTCTGCTCTCAAAACACAGCAAACACAGGTGACACTTAAAATCTTTCATTTAGGTCCACATACTACACATCTGTGCCTACTCTGTACCCACAGCGACGAGTAACCGGACAATTTCGACTCTTCAGTCCTGCTCCTGTTTCAGCCCGTAACAGCTGAAGTGCAGCCGAAACCAGTGAGGATGAGTCCCAAGCTGTGAGAGCCAAACACCTCATCACCTCATGTGACAAAGGTATGAATGGCTGTCAGCTGAAATGTAAACTGCTGATAGGCAAGAAGTCCAAAAAAAAATAATGAGTCTTAAAGCAAGAGCTGCAACTGACATTTATCTCTATTATGTATTTGTCTGGCAAATATTTTCTCAATTAATTGTTTAGTCTATGAAAGGTAAAAAAAGAGCATAATTACATAATCTTAGAGCCTACAACGATGCCTTCAATTTGCTTGCTTTGTACAAACCTAACCCAGAACCCAAAGATATCCAGTTGACTGTTATGTAACACAGGAAAAAAAAAATCACAAACCCTCATATTAACAGAGCTGGAACCAGAGAGCATTTGTGCATGGAAAAAAATGACTGAAAGGAATATCAGTTATCAAAATGGTTGCTGATTCATTATTTAAATGATAAATTTAACATTTCTATCATCTATAGACTAATCAGTGAGTCATTATAGCTTTAGGCCAACAGACATACAGACATCCAGCACTTACATACTACGGTACTTATTTTTAACAAAAATCTATGATACAGATTGGAATGCAGTTGTACAAGCAGGACTTTATATATAAATATCTGAATAAATAACTTAACTAGTACAAATACACCAGGAGTCACACAAGTTTAAAGGCTGCTTTATTGAACTCCCACAGCCGCATCACCAGTAGAACTACAGCAACACAGTATTAGGAAAGTGCAGAAAGGTAAACAGTGGATGCACAGTATTTTCAGCCTGCACTACACAACAACAGCCCAACACAGAAAGTTTAGTTGCGTTATTTCAATGGTCCCTATCATGTTTGGAACTTGCACACTAACACTGTACTTTGGACTGTTTGGGTTGGTAACTGAAGAGCCATTTCGAATTGCAAGTGCAAGCATTACTGAACTGTACGAATACATTTTTGAAAATATGTGTAGACTGAACATACAAAACAACTGTGATCCACCACGTTGAATTTAAACTTCCCAAAGGAAATTTTCAAAGAAATGCAAGGCTGACACCCAAGAACAGCACTCAAAAGGTTGCGTCCATGTTCTGAACAATGGCTAAATTATGCCTACGCATACATTTGGGCTGTTCTGAGGAATGTCAGATCCTTATAAACTCAACACCAACTCAAGGCTTTCAGAGAAACAAGAAAAGCAGTTTCTCCATTCAAGTATTTTTGCTCCTCCCCCCTTTTCAATTTGTCTTCTCCGTTTTTAATGGAACAAAACATATTTAACTATGAACCTTCAGAGGCTGACATGGATGCAAAAATGATTACACCCCCCCCCCCCCCCCCCCGCCAAAATAATGGCAAAAAAGACAAATACACACATGCACACAAGCAGCGGCTTGATTAACAATTCACTGCCGGATGATGCGTCACATAAAAAGGTTTGGGCAAGCTTGTATCAGTTGGTGTCAGCAGAACAAAAGGTTTTTGGTGGTGCATATGTGTGTACATGTGCTTAAGAATGCTTTGTTCATGAGCTGTGGGTATAGTATGTGGAAACAACATGTGCTTTATAGTGCATAGTGTCTGCAGATGTATGTGTTCACAGGCCGTCATGAGTGCCTGCTGATTGTGTTTGCGATGTGAATGCTCCAGGATATTTTGGTTTACAATTTGGTTCTACGTCCTAATGAATATCTTAACTGTGACAAAGAGCCACGGAGGAGAAACGGACCTCGCCTTGCTCTCTTTCCATGAACTCATGGCACACTTTGGCTGCGTCCTGGGCATGCAAAAGGAAAAGAGAAAAGTAGAAGTTTACCCTTGTATAAAATTTGATGTACTTTTGCTCCACAGTACCTAAATTAAATATTACACTTTTCAAAAAGAAAACTCAAGTTTGCACTTTTTATCTACACTTACACTTGTGAGATTCAAGCTTACTTTGAGTTTACTGCTAATATTTGGTAGGAATGAGCAGTGTCAATATGATGCTTGATGGTATGAAGTTTAATTATCATACTACAGCTTAAAATTGTGATTTTCTGATTTTTAAGGCTGTTTTCAGCCTTAATTTTTCTTTTCAGTAAAATAAATTCCTCTGAATGTTCATTGTAACATTACTAACACATTCAGCGATTACACAAAAACCTTTGTAAACATTTATATTTTATTTTTTTTGGATCCTGTTGGAGTTTTCAGAGTGCACTTAAGCAAAGTTTATTGACTAAATCAAGACACACGACTCATCTCAGGCACAAGCATGACAAAATTCAGATTTCAACATCACCGCAACTGACACAAAACACTAAAGAATGACCGTTTTACCTACCACAATGAATGACTCATCGTTGGTAGCTCCGTGCTTCACTGGTCCATTCATTCTCCCATCTTAAAAACAAATAAGACAGTTAAGAATCCACATCAGTAAAGAATCCATATCAGTAAAACACATACAGGAATCTACAGTATTATTGAAATGCTTACCAAATTCATACAGCTGTCCATTTACATTGACAAAGGCAATAAAGTGGAAGTTGATATTGTCAGCTTCCGGCTGCGAAAGTTGAGATGCGAGGAATTAATATTCACAGCTAATATTGTTCGATATTAACGTCTAAACAGCACTGAACTAAAACTTTTATGTAATGTTTATTCAGCACAATTCAGCCTAATCAGATTCTCAGATTTATCAGTTAAATGTAAGGAAATGCACTGCAGACTGGAATGTCTATCACAGTGACAAGGAGACAAAGAGGATGACAGATGTCTCATAAGAATGAGATTGAGCAGATGAGCATCATATGCACAAGTAGTTGATACTGTGGTGAAGTATCTTACCCTACACTGGCCTTGTGACGCAACCTCATTATGAGCTTTGCAGATTGCCTGGAGAAGAAAAATTCAGAATGTCACTTTGCTAAAACAGATCATTGTACAATACATTGTACATACACAAGCAAATCAGAAGTGTAACTTATCACAAAGAACAAGTCGGAGGTGTTATTTATTTAGTAACATATTCTTAATAATACATTATTCAAAGTGCCCTTACAAGGACAAAGATTTAGCAGTGTCTGATGCCCCCTACTGGGTAAAACAAAACATGTAGGTTATGCAATCCTAACATAAATTCTAGATTAAGGGTCTGCTTGAGGTTTTATTTTTGTTTGTGTATATATATATAATTTATATCTTATATCATGTATCATCTATGCATGACAGGAACCATATGCACAAACAAAAGGAAAAAAATATACAAAAGAAACATTCTAGCTGTGAAGCAGGCAAAGCAATCACACAGATAAAACAAACGACATTTAAACCTGTGCTGACCCCTTTTACACAACAGCTGAAGCTCCAGTCTTTTAAAGTCTATTAACAACAATACATACAACAGCTTGAACAGTATTTTTATGTTTATCTCACCTGGTTCTTCTCCAGATGTTTTGCACGGTCATCAGCAGACATGTCTGCAGTCTCATCTAGAAACTTCTTCAGGACAGAGTCAGTAGCTGAAAATGCCAATAGCAGCATCTTTGGCATATCATTCATTCACATTATTTCACAGCAAAATAGCTGAAATCACAAACTTCCACACCAATTAATTGTTTCGCCAATCATCACTGAACAATTAAAAAAAGGACTATTTATGATGGTGCCATCCATTTTCAAAATGCAAACATTAAATTAGCTGATCCAGGACAATTCATCAAATACCTCTGAACAAACCACGTCCCGTTGTTTCAGTCAATTTTCTATTCTATTGTTTTTGTTTTATTTTTCAAATGATCAATATTTGCAGGAACATTTTAAAAAGGGAAATGGGGCTCTTTTCATTTTGAATTTGTCTTCAAAATAGAATTTGGTGTTGTTTCCAAATTACGGACACAAACACACCACTACAAAATACAAATTTAGGCGATTTTAAATTATCTGTTATAAAAAAGGTGAACTAAAAGTATTAATGACTGCAGGGATTCATGTTTGTGGACTGATGAGAAGATTCACTTTAATTTTTTAAATTTTTCACCAATCTCAAGATTAATTCATGGGGTCCAGGGTCTCGCAGTAAACACTTGCTGCTCAAGCATGGTTGTACGTTGCAGCACCAATGTTACTGTTATGTTCATATCATATAGATAAATAAATGAATGAATATTTCTCAAAATGATCTTAACTACTGGCATGTAGAGCATACAGAGCATATACAGACAGGAGGGGCAAACACAGAGCAAGTAAATAAATGTAAAAAAACTGTTAAAATCGAGGCAATTAATATACCTGTGTGACACGTCCCAGTAAAGACAAAGTGTGGGAAATACTGTTAAGTTTGGAAACAGAAGCAAGACAACAATAACCACTTCACTGCGATTCACCTAAAAAGTAGATTGTGGACATCTTCAGGATCAATCATGATCTAAGACCATCACATCACCCACCCACAGTTCACTCCAGAGGGACAGACCTACTAAAAGTTATACTCCCTCTTGTGGAATAAGGGGGCAATTCATACGTAGGCCTACTATGCCTGAGTGCAGGAAACACACTGCGACAGGATGTGGATCGTTTTGCAGCCAATTCACACTGAAGACAGAGAAAATGCATGGGCATGAGTGGACTGTCTGACAAAGATCCTGCATATTGTTGTCTGGCCACTCAGTGCCTGTTCATAGCCATGTTAATAATATACCAGAATCCAAATTTAAACCTACAGAAAAAATGTAATCTTGACATGTACCAATAGTGCTGCTAAATGCAGCCCCTGGATTTAACATCACAAATTCGAGGGTTTTCTTCTTCTTCTTTTCTTTAATGTTTAACTTCATCAAAGATGGTGAAAGCTTGACATTTTCCCCAAACTAAAAACTAAGGTATGGATTGTAATTTAAATTGTGAAAGCAAGGTATCTATGACTGCTATAACTGCTGAGTCACTGATACTGACCAAGAGTGTTATGAGTGTTAGAGTCATTTCTAAATAAATATTCTGTTAACTGTCTTATCATGTGCTTAATATGGTACTCCTACTTATTTGAAAAGCGCTTACCAAATGACAGTTTACTTTTGTTGTTGGCCACAGCATGCAGCAATGCGATGGTGCCACAGGAATGGACTGCTGTCTGCTTCAGGAAATAAAGCTCAGAGTCTCCTGCAACCTTGTCTGCCTGCTGCTGTCTGAAAGAGTCATGCTGCGATACATACAGACAGACAGACAGACACACGAGAAAGAGCTTTGTCATAGTCATCTGCCCACGAGAGCAGAGCGCAGCCAACTATGTACATGTTGTCACAACTGGACACAGTAGTCAACAACAGAGAAAAAGAGAGAAAATGTACTACTTGTGGCATTTATAAAGCAAATGACACTTTTTTTTAGTTACAGCATCTCCTATCAATGCTATGATTTCTGCTTTCCTTGATTTGATACCATTTTAAACCGGACAACTTTGGGTTTTGAACTGCTGATCAGACAAAAACATCATCTTAGAACTATGATGGGCATTTTTCACTGTTTTCTAGATTTCTTTAGACCAGCAGATAATTCCATCAACTGAAAAAGTACACGCATATTATGTTTTGGCTGTCTAGGTTTGACAAGATAATTAGATTTCATATTGAGAATAAAAGGGTAAACATCTTCTGATTGGTCTCCGTGCTCCCATCCCCAGTCTCACCATGACTTAACATTACAGCTCCTTCTCCCTCTCCATCCATGCCCTCCTATACCTCAGTATCACCCCACCCCAGACAGCCTGTAACAGCGGCTCACCCCACCCTCGGTCCATCCCTTCCAGGAAGTAGTCTCCACCGCCACCCCATTATTACCTGTTGTGTCAGAGGGAAGAGCAGCATCAAGGCACAGCATGGTTTCGGAACGGCGGTGAGTTGCTCACTCTCCAGCCCCACCACGTCAACGAAACGCCAGCTTTCACCCACGCCCAGGGATTTCATCAGCTGTAAAACACAGCCAAAAATGACCAAAACACGATGACTTAAATGGATGTAAAAACAGACAAGGTTTCAGAGGTGACACATATAAATGAGCCCTTCTGATTGTATTCAGAGATGCTGCGTTGTTGGTCCAGTCCGACCACACCCTTAAGCCCAGACACTGGGGACAGCGCTGAGAATGATGCTGAGGAGATAAAACGCCCTTCTGGTTGTTTCTCCTTTCGATAACAACTTATCCAATACTTTCTTACCGAGACAGTTGACAATACCTGATGTCGTAGTTGTGACATGGTGAACTGGTGGTGTTTTAGCGGCCGTCTCTGTACCTGCCCTCCTTAACCAGCTAGCTACTTGAAAATGTACCTTTCAGTTGAATGAAACTGTTAACGTTACCAACATGTCGCCACCGCTCGGCGTCTTACGTTTGCCACTCACCATGTTCAGCATCTGAAACGACACAAACAGAAACGGCAGGTGAGTTTGTTACCTTTGAAAACGTTGCGTTGCCAAAGAGTTAGGAAAACAATTAGCCCCTTACCTCGGGGTTAATCTCCATCGCGGTCCACTCCATTTTGGCAATGTTTTGGCGCGACTCCGCAAATTCGGTGCTATCGTGGTTCTCTGACGGTTTCTGCAGCTGTCAGTTGAAGTTAGGGAGCGTACCCACACTTTATGCTGCCGCGCGTACCACTTACCGGCAGACAGGGGGGGTGGGCTCAGATCAGATAACCCGTGGTGTGCACATTCAACCGACCTCGTGAGAAATATTACTGTGATTTAAAGGCAAGCCGTTACTTGCTATACGTTTGGCTTTAACGTTAAATACTAAAAATAAATATATGCTCTTAAAAAAATAAATCCCAGATAAATCACACCGCCAAACGTGGGATGATTGCACGTTCTTTCTGGAAAGAAAGGGTGTGACGCAGTGATAATTCCCTATCAACAGGTTCTGCTTCTTATTTCGAGTGTGATCAGAACCATCCGTTTTCTTAAATTTCCGTTTTATTGCTAACTACAACGCAGAGGTTACATGTTAATTAGTCAGGCCATTAATGTCACTTATTTCTTCTTCAGTTTTGGCCTTCTGTTTATTGTATACAAACTGCCGTCGCTGCTAGTAGAAATTCACAACAGTACATAGGAAAGCTTTCTGTGGATGGGATCTGTGTGGCCTGTTGTTAGGTTGCATGTACCCACTGAGTACTTTGAATAGAAAGTGCAAAGTGCAATAACTGTGAAAATACACTTATGCGCTGACATCAAATATTAACGTCTGGGTATGTATGCATAATGACAGAAGACAGAATAGGGAAATGTATTTCCATGCAAAAATGTCCTAATATTTTTTTTTACTTTTATCACGTAAGACAGTTGGACATTTTGGTCTCTTTTAGTCTTTATTCGATCATAACCAATTGTTTAGGCATAAATATAAATAGCCAACTATGTGACCATTTATATTGTCCTTAGATTGTGTATAAAGGCCTTTCACTTAGATAAAGATTATGTCAGTGTTTCCTAATAATTTTGAAGATCTGTCCTGACCTGTGGTGTGCTGGATTTAAAGTATAAAATTGTGCAGCAAAGGGTCTTTAATGGAAAAGTTAAAAGCAATGTTTTTGTCATTCAGCATGCTCAGTCCACCATGATCTGCAAGAACTATGCATCACATGCTTGTTTTCTGGAAGCATCATGAAAAGTGCAACAAGGTGCAGTTGCCAAATTTGCCCATAGTCCAGGGTGGCGCTATTGTATCAGTAAAGAGCAATGTTCTGTACTGTCTGCATTGCATATACAGAATAATCACTTACTTGGTAATCCTCGGGTTTTCATACTTTGCATTCATTTGATAGAACCTTCATTGCCTACAGTTACATACTAATTGGTTAAGTACTGTTTTACGTTTCTGCCAGAGTGATATTACCTTAATATGAATTGTTTTCCCAGTTTTTGTGCACCTGTTTGCTCATGTTGGTGTATAAACACCTGTCTGCTTTGGTAAGTGATTGTTCATGGTGGTACATGTCTAAGACAGTGAGGATAAGTGTGTAAATAAAGTCTCTACATACTCCTCTGTCTTTTTTTATTTTAGACCCCTGAAAAAAAAATAGTGGTGAGAACCACATAACTGCAACCGAGATGGCTCTACTTCCTCCTGCTGGCACTGTAACATGTCTGCACTTGCTTTCACTATAGTGAGTTTAATATTAAATGTAATGAGAAAGAGGGAAATGAGAAATGTGTGAAAGAGGACACCCTCTCCAAGAGATTCTCCTGAGTTCAAGACAGATGAAGACAGATGATCGCAAATAGTATCAATTATACATATCTACAATAGAGTATTTAAATACCCAGACAGGGCACAAGCAGTAGTGGTTTGATCAGCAGAAAACTGGAGAGGCCAGAACTCCCTTCTGGATTTCACTTCTTGTTTTCCTTGATTACATTGCAGACACGGACGAATACAGGACACTGATGAGTTGGGATGCTCAACAGCTCACAGGATATTCAACTGCATCCGAGGAGAAAAAATAACTATCAGACCCACTGCTAGATGATCAAGATGAATGGCGTGCCTCCTTCACCAGCAGGTTTGGGATGAGCACACTGGTGTACTTTTGTCTCACGCAGCCTGCTATTGGGTCTGTCTCTCTGGTTCTCTGGTAAATATTTAATCTGCACCACAATATTTGAAATATTTTAGACCTCCGTAGTGATAAAAAAAAAAAAAAAAAAGTAGAACGAGGCTTAGAGGGCAGAGTTACTGTCCTCATTTATAACTGGTCTGTTTACTATAAATATGATCTTAACCAGATCACAGTTTTGACCACACAAATACCATGTAAATGTATGTGAAGGGCACAAGTTCCATTCTAACGTGGATTTTTGACTGATGCTGACTATGTGAGACAAAGAAAGAAGAAAAAGAAAAACTTCTTTTTAGAGAAAGAGAAAGATCAGCGATTGCCATTTCCTCATTACCTCTACTGAGATGCCCTTGGGCAAAACAGTTAACCCCCAACTGCCCAGGTGGCACTGCTCAGTGAAAAGCAGTAGTAGACTGTGGGTGTACCGGGCACCTGCTGTACAGCCAAGAGTGAAAGTTTGAATATTCTTCAACACCGCTTTCAGGAAAACACTCTTTAATAAATAAATGCATTTTTATAATATATTTCTATGTATTTTGTACCTCATGCTAACATTTATGTATAACCTTTCACCCTCAAAATGTTGCATTTATTGCAAATAAATAAAAGATTATTTTTATTCCTGAAAAAGTCTGTTCTGTGATTTGTTTTCATCAGAATACACTCGCAGCTGTATGTGTGTCTTTTTAACAGCATAATCCACATTCTGTCTCTCCTTCTCTCTGTTACGTCTCTTTGTCAGAATTGATCTGCAGCCCTCAGTTTACTTGGTGATTTATTAACGAGGCATGAAGATGCCACACATGCCAAAGGTGCCTCAGAATGAATACTATTCATGGTAGAAACAATACTAATCAAATGCATTCATTTCTAAGATAAGGTTCTTCATTCAGTAAGTTTTACCCCTGTGGTGATAAACCAGATTGGCATCAGTCTCCCCCTGATATTATATGGCTTTTCTACTGATTCTATTAATTGTTGGCCATTGTTATTGCTGTAAATTAATATAAATACAATGAACATAAATGATACTCAAATTTTGAACATCTCAAAATAATCAGTTTGCTGTAAAGTGTCGATTAGCCCCGATGAATGATACAAACCCTACAGCCAGAACAAAAAAAAACAAAAAAACAACGAATGAGCAATTAATCAGTTTTGTTGCTCATGTTACCTGGATGATCGTGTGTTATTAAGCTATCAGTATGATCTGTCACTCACAGTAGCTGTCTGTACCGCTTGGATAATTTCTGTATAGAGAACAAAGGAGTATGACCGTTACATATTTAACTTGTGGGTGTGAGCGCAGTGTAAACAGACTTTCCGGCTGTCTCTCACCTCACTGTTAACACGGTGCTCTGATGTTCACACTAAACCTGCACTAATCAATATTTTAGTACTAACAGTGGCTCAAATGACTGTGTAATATGAAAGGGTTCATTGTTAGTGATGAAAGCACACACATGGTCACTCAGCTTTGTAATTCTTCTCTATTCTATGTGTGTTTGAGTTCATTGTTTTGGTTTTATGGCTCTTTAATCATTGCCAAAAACTTCCTCTGTCTACACTCATCAACATAGATTTCAGATGAAGGGGGAAGATGTTTTCAGGCACGAAGCTTTCATAAAGCACAGAACAATACAGACAAAATTAGCAAATATAGATGGTGAACATTGTGGAGGATGTAGCAGTTCAAAAGCTAGAAATTTTTCTCAGCATGTGGTGGAGTCCAAAATAAACAAAATAATGGACTTAACATTTGTCAGGTGGCCTGAAACAAGACTCCACATGAAGGTTAATGTTGATGATTTACAATATTGATGCGGATGTGTAAATAGGTAGCTGTTTGCTAACATGTTGTAACTTTGTTAAATGGTGATAATGAACCAAACGATGTCGATGGTACATTGTTTTGCAAACCTTGTTGCACTACTGACACGTGTAGTCATGGACACGTACCTTAAAATTAAGCATTGTTGTAGACGATATTAAACTTTTCCAGTGAAGGACATCAAAATTTCACAGGTGTAGTGGTGGGATGAATTCTCACATCCTTTACTTAAGTAAAAGTAGAAATACCATTGTCTAAAAATACTCTGTTACAAGTAAAGGTCAGTTCAAAATGTCATTTCAGTAAAAGTACAGAACTACAATTAGCAACATGTTGCTAATGTAGCCATAGTAAAAGTACTTATTATGCAGAAAGGCTCCTTTATCACTAGAAAACATTATTCTATTTTGATTTTTGTTTTTTTTTATTTTATATTATATTATATATATTTTTTATATTATATTATAGTAGTGCATCACATCATGTGTTTTTAATATAAAAGGTCAGTAGTACCTGTAAGTGTAAAGTAAGTGTATTGGAGTGAAAAGTACAACATTTACCTCAAAAATGGAGTAGAGTAGAGGTACGAAGTGGCCTAATCTTGAAAGACTCAAGTAAAGCACAATATGTACTTGTATGGCATGACTGTACTTAAGTACAGCACTTGAGTAAATCTACTTAGTTACTTTACACTCAACACGTATGGATTCCTCGGAGTCTTCATATGTCCTATAGGCGAGCTGAAAACATCAAACCTGCGTTCATTTGTACTACCTTTTTGTTTGGCACGGCTTCCTTACACCGGAAACAACATTTCCCACAGTGCTTCGGGAGACGGGGGCTGTACCAGAGTTCGCGTGCACCTGGGTGTGGCACTTGCACCCGCACGCGCACACTCACGCGCGCAACGTAGAGTATTTCCGAGTGGGTTTCTGCCGTCCGGCCTCCTTCTGCTCTCTTCTGTCGTCTCTGCCGGGTCTCTCAGCCTGCCCACCGAGCTTCATCTGCCCGCTGCTGCTCTCCGCGGTGAGTCCAGATCACTTTATTGCTTCTACCTCCGGATAGGACAGGATACGTTAAACAGCATCAGCCAGGTGAGCCGTGACAGACAGGAGTATGTCTACCTGTGGACAAAAGGGAGAAGCTCGTATGATCTACGGAAGTTTGAGCTTCACAGCTATGCCTAAGATAGACAGGAGAGAAACTAAAGTGAGGCAGCGGATAAAAACTGTAAAAACAACATTATTGCTGCTGTTTAAAGTCTGTCTATCTGTGTCTAACAGATTTTCTTCTTACCGGTGAATAAACCTCCAAGACCGTCAAAATGGTGAGTGCTTTTCATTTCATTTTTGTCTGCCTATCATAATGTTTGTTCCAATAGTCTTGCCAAAAATCCGTTATTTATGCTAATGTGTGACTCACTGTGGTTTATACCCTCTGAACTCCCAAGACAACGCCCACTTTTTTCCATATTATATAATCCTAAAAATCTAATCTAAATATGAATGTTTTTTCACCTTTCCTAAAACTTTGGATAACTCCTTCAGATTACATTAAACCCATGGATGTAGGACAGTACATCTGTTTAAGAGAAAGAAAAGTATGAGCCCTGCCACCATGTCTGTACAGTTCAGCTCATATTTTGTTGCCATAATTAAGTGTATTTTAACATAGAAGTTGGGAAATGCACACTTTTACTGACAAAACTTTCCAGTTTATCAGGTTTGTATCTTTTAAGTGCGCTTGCTTACGGGGCTGCGGAGAGCTTTCATTTGGGGAAGTTGGGAAGTTTGGTGTATGACTCATGTGGGCTCTGTTCCATTCGGGTGGGTCTCTCTGTTTCTCCACCTCTCTCTGTGTTTAATACACTCATTTTACACGTCTGCTCTGGAGTGTAAAGCCGCCCTCCCTCTCTTAAAGGGGAATCAGTTCTCTGTCTCTTTGTCAGGGTGGAGCTGTAAGTTACCATAAAGAAACAGAAAAGTGATTATATTCGTGATCATCACTTGCACTCTGCAGGCAGTTTAGTCTGGGGGCTGTAAACCGAGTCTCTCTTTGGTATGAACGGCACACGAAACTGTGTTTTAACTGATCTTTCTGAGACAAGGATCTGCTTTGAGGATGAGGACGAAACTGCTGATGTTCTGTACTTTTGTCAGGAAATGCAGTGAAAAGACTAACAACAGGTATTATACAGTTTGCGTCTGTAGCCAAAGTCTGATGGAGCACACTCCTCGGCGCCATGGATATCTGTTGCTGTCAAAAAACATCTTAAAAACTCATGCTTGAGCCACGCCCTTGCTCTGAACAAGTTCACAGGCGATGTAGTTCATTTTGAGTCGGTTTTCGTTTACAGTACACCATCCTAAATATTCACTTGTACAATGTCGTCGTCTGTGTTACATTTGCTGATGAAAGAGCAGCTTTTGGGCCAGCCCGACGTGTCTGATGTCTGATGTGTTGTTTGTATAAAAACTCCTTCTCCCTCACTGAGAAAATCGGAATCTACAAAAAAGAAAATATTTATCATTTTCCAAAGTTTAACTACTAGACAGAAGATGCATCCTATTGCACTTAAAAGTCCATTATCAGCACCTGTACTGTTCTGTTCTAATTGTATTCCCTTTTTAAATGTTTTTTTATTAAAATGTGAACTGCAGCTTGAGTGAACATGACCTGCCTTTTGGTTGGTCCAAACATGGTCAAAGAGTCATAAAGTGCTGAGAGACAAACATTCATGGGAGTAACATTAACATTCAAGCTCAACTTTATGGACACTAATAGTACAGTTAGCAGTAAAATACATTATTACTTCCCTTAATACAAGCATGGACCGTGTACAGTCTCCGTGGCAACCACAGTCCATAAATGAAGGATGGCAGTGATAAGGCGTGTGTGGTGTTCCATCTCCATCTCCAGTTACAGTTCACGTTTGCATATGGCCAACATACCTCCATCAGGAGCCCCCCCCCCCCCCCACCGCCTGGCCTCAGGCCATGTCTGAACTCGCTCCATAGGACACAGCCAATCACTCTCTATAGGAGCTAAACTGCATTCCAGTGGAAATGATCTGCATTGTGTTGTTTTCTAAATATCTCCTTGTTTAGCTGTTTGTCCAAGCAGCCTTCTCCACCCTGATTAGATTTTGTTTAGCTTGTGGCGCTGAGTGTGTTTATGGAGAGCTCGTGGACGTTTTGGCGTTCCTTCCCGCAGAAAAAGACAAAATCCTGGTTGTTAACAGCAACTTGCTTACGGACGGCCCACTTTTTTTCCCACTTTTTTTTTTTCCTCTTTTCCTTCCAGATTTTCAGGGTCAGAATTCCAGAGACATTCCCGTGGTTTTCCTCTCCAAACATTTATCACCCCCGAAAGAAGAAGCAATCACTCTGCTATTTTATTGTTTAATGTGTCAGTTTTAGGGAGTGTCTGAAATGACTGCAGCTTTGTTTCAGAATGTTAGTTACTTAAATCAATCATGAAGTTAATGTTTTTCCAGCCTTATCACATTCTTACTGTCTTCAGTATTGATTAGCCTGCTGTACTGAAATACTTTGTCCACATATAGTAAAAAATAAACCTGATGATCAGCCATTTTGTTTCACTTCGTCACATCACAAGTCTGATGTGGGGACGTGCTGGTTGCGGTGTGCACATCTGCACATCTTTATGTCATAGAGCTGTAAGTCTGCAAGTCATTAAGTGCATCCAAAACAGGGAAAGTCTTTGATGAGTATATGCACATAACAAATCTGGGATGTAATGTTTTTTATGTATGGAGGCATTAATGTAGAGACCGATTATGTACAGTATTATGTTACATAATGTTATGTACTTGAAGAATTGTAATTTTATATCTTATCTAAGCATGAATGTGGAGATTGATTATGTGCAGTAAAGAAGAAAGCCCAAATCATCATCTCATCGTTACAGTTGTGCAGTGACTGTAACGCCTGATATTTATATAAATGTAAACATGCATTTTCTATGATGATGTGCAGAGGCAAAATCTTTAAGAAGATGATACATGCGAGGAATCTGATCTAATGTAAATTATTAATTATTATTAAAGAGTGAAACTGCAGGCTGACAATGTATGATCTGCAGTGTTTCAGCCTTTACTTATAACTGATAAGAAGCCATAGACTTCAGAAAGCTGTACTTGTTTTGGGACATCTGTGCCTTGTTTGATGCCCTTGCGTATACTTGCTTCAATCAAACAACAACAAGAGAACAACACAGTTGGCGTTAAAAAGAAAAAATCCCAAAAATGTTTGACAAAAGACATAACTCTGGACAGTCCACCCCATAATAATCCATTTCTTCTGTCCATTTCTTCCTATGTTGTAGGCCAGCAGAGGAACTGTGCAAGCCAGTGGAAACTTCAATGCCAGTGGAGATGCTGAGGTTTTGTACAAGGCCATGAAAGGGCTGGGTAAGATGCTAATCTGTGTATCTGCTGTCAGCACAGTGTCATCTGATACACTGAGGGCGTGTCAAATCGGTAGTGCAGCTCCAGCAGACCAATGAGACAGCGTTTTGGGGGGAGTTCCTCTCTCTGTAGTAATCCCTGCTGTCTGTATGGGCCTCCACCCAGACAGCAATGAGTCATAAGCACATGAGCAGAGATGAACCTTTCAGTCAGTCACTGTGAGCAAAAACATCTGCTCACCTCGACTGTAGGCGATAGTTATGTGGGTGAAATAATTGCACTCAAGAGTCCGCACAGACGGAGCATCGTTATGTAATGCGTGCACCTTATGAGAGCAGCTTGGCTGGGTAACCATAGTGCTTTTTCTCCATAGGAACCGATGAGGATGCCATCTTGCAGCTGTTGACGGCTCGCAGCAACACCCAGAGGCAGGAGATCAAGGCTGCCTACAAGACTCTGTTTGGAAAGGTCGGACTTCCTTAACAGCTGCCGAATTGCATGACCAAACACACTTTAAGAGCTCCAGCTTTAAAAAGGCCTCTGTAGGCTTCAAACAGACTACTGTGCGGCGTGTTGTTCGCCCACATTTAAAGGTTTAAACCTGTTCTGCATTGCTTCGATCAAAGCTAGACTTTGATTGAGCCAGGAGCCTCCTGGTTTTTCCCGAGAATCCTGTGCCATTTGTGTGCCCGCGTGATGAATTGTGCAAACAGGAATAAGGGTGCTAGTTTTGGTGTTATGTGGGCTTTAAATCTCTGTCTGGGAAAGCTGAATAGTCAGATTGATTGCATTTAAGCTAGTCTGTGCACACACTTGGCTAAACAAAGGAAATAATCGACAAAATAAAATCACTCACAGCTCATCATCTCGGTGCTCCTTATCTAACGCGTAATTACAACAACACCAAACTGGACCCTTTGCTGAATGCCCACTTAAAGGCACTCATTTCAAGGGGTTAGATAAGGGGAGTGATGCCACTTTCATGTCTGTATGGTACATATGAAGCTACAACCAGCAGCTTGTTAGCTTAGCTTAGCAAAAAGAAGAAAAAAAGGCAAAGCAGCCAGGCTGATTCTGTCAGTACAAGTACTAAAAGTAAAAAGTACAAAAGTGAAAGTGTCCCACAAAGTTAAACTAGTCCTTTAACACAAGCTGAGCAGAAAACTTTGCTGCCACTGCAACAGGAAGTCATTGCTTCCAAACACAGTTATCTGTTTAGCCATTTTAGCTTAACAGGGGACTCAAGCCACCAGCTCATACTATTCTCTCTTGAAAAGCTGCCATGGTTTTACAAATACAAAGTGATTAAGAGATTTTAAGGCAGGAGTTCAAAGCCTGCCTGCTTTCACACATCCACACAGCTGGCCAATCACTGTGAGAAATGGCTGTGCATGTCGGACCCCACACATCCGGGAAGCTGGAAAGTAGGCATCAGAAGCTGTTAGGAGATCCGGAAAGCTCTTGGTCTGAAGCATACTGAGGCCTTTAAGCCCAACACACCACATCAAAGCTCCAACGAAACAGTCAAACCATCACAATCACTACAGCCGAAAGTCCATGATGGGTTTACACATTCATCGCTGCAAAATAGTCCAGCTACACAAGCAACCATAAAAAAGGATTTTAAGCCGTGCCAGAACTAATCTACATATGTGCTGTTTCTCCACGACAGGATCTGGTGGATGACCTGAAGGGAGAGCTGGGTGGCAAATTTGAGACCCTGATCGTGGGTCTAATGACCCCACCCATCATTTACGATGTGACATCCCTCCGCAACGCCATCAAGGTAAGTGCTGCACCTGCCAGATATGAGGCAGATAGAGTGAAGTAAGTAGTGTGAAGGTTAAGATTTTATGCACACAGACAGAAATGTTAGTTGTCAGAGCAACTGGAAACCCAAATCTGGTTTCATCAGAGACATCACCTTCTTTGACCTCTAGGGGGCAGGAACAGATGAGAAGGTCCTGGTGGAGATCCTGGCCTCCAGAACACCTCGGCAGGTGAAGGACATCATTGCTGCTTATAGACAGGGTAGGACACCAACACACACGCAAATACTACGTGATAAACTCACTCATTTTTAAAAGGGAAAACAAAAACATGTTTAAATTGTACAAATTCTGTGTTTTATTCATCACAAGCAGCATAGTGTACATTTGTAGATTTGACTCAATGAACCCATTTGCAAAGCAGCCTTTATAAGGCATCTGCATTGGCAATTTGTTGTGTGGTTGCGTGCAAAAATGATGTGTAAAAACAACCGCTGATGTTTCATACATCAGCAGGCTAAATGAATAGAATACTAGAATCCTAACCTTCTCCGGTCTTTTGATCGTGGTGGTTAAACTGATAGCCAGCGGGCTAAAGGAACCTTTTAGCTCTTTGAGAAAAATTCCTGGGACTAAACGTAATTTCAGTCCAAGTCAACAGTTACTGTATGTTTCAACAACTAGCTTCTCCTTTAAGAATACAAACTTAAACATGGTTACAAAAGATAATGACACGATCTGCTAAGATGGGATAAAATTACATCTAAATTGACTGTTATAGAGTTTATGTTTTGTGCTGATTTGTGTGTGTAAAGAGTTAAAATAAAAAGAAAACATTAACATGTGTGTATCACGTTTTTGTCAGAGTATGATGACGACCTGGAGGAGGATGTATGTGGTGACACTTCAGGTCACTTCCAGAGACTTCTGGTGATTCTGCTGCAGGTAAAGCTCTCCTCTCATCTTGTCTCCTCTCCTCTCGTCTCATCTTGTCTCCTCTCCTCTCCTGTCTTGTCCTCTCCTCTCCTCTCATCTTGTCTCCTGTCCTGTCTTGTCCTGTCCTCTCCTCTCATCTCATCTCCTCAACTCTCCTGTCTTGTCCTCTCCTCTCCTCTCATCTTGTCTCCTGTCCTGTCTTGTCCTGTCCTCTCCTCTCGTCTCCTGTCCTGTCTTGTCCTCTCCTCTCGTCTCCTCTCATCTCGTCTCCTGTCCTGTCTTGTCCTCTCCTCTCCTCTCATCTTGTCTCCTCTCCTCTCATCTCATCTCCTGTCTTGTCCTCTCCTCTCCTCTCCTCTCCTGTCTTGTCCTCTCCTCTCGTCTCCTCTCCTCTCCTCTCCTGTCCTGTCTTGTCCTCTCCTCTTGTCTCCCTTCCTGTCTTGTCCTCTCCTCTCCTCCTGTCTTCTCTAACAGAAATGTTTTGTCTGTCCTCAGGCCAACAGGCAGACGGGGATCCAGGAGGGAAATATCGAGAGTGATGCTCAGGTGAGTTAGCTGTTCATTGCAAATATTTCTGCTCTTCATCATCAGTGATGTCTTTGTCTATTATCTGGGGGTGTGACTGTCACATGTTTGTGGATAGGATCTAAATACAGGCCTTTGAAGCCTGTTTGTGTATGTGTGTGTTCTGGAGGCGAGGATTGTAGTTTGTACAGCTGGTCTGTAGTGCTGTTATGGCCGTTTCTACTGGAGGGGAAGGATGACATTTCCCATAGCATTTCATGGATGAGTTTAAAAGGCAGAAAAATACTTCCTGGTGAGGGTGATAGATTTCCCTCTAATTCTGGCTGCCACATTGCTGAATCTTTTGTGATCTAAGGTAGCTTCTGTTTGGCTGTGCTCTGTCTGAACATGATCCATCTTCAGTACTGTTCATTTACAGTTTTTATCAACGGCATCTCCCAGAGAGAGACACTCTCTGATCTGTTCTAATCCGAATCAGTACAGCTCATTCCTCTTCAGCACTTATTAAATGTAGTGCGAGAAGAAAGTGCACAGTGAGGATGGGTGGTGTGAAATCGCGGGATGATTAACAGGATGGGAAGGCAACACAGTTTATCAGACGATCTGAAGAATCGTCTTGAGATCTTTTCATTCAAATCATAGAAATCAGTGATATTTAATATTCTCTTGGTCCAGTTTCCAGACTTCACATAACCTCAGAGACTAGCAGATCCATACTACATGAACATACCAATAGAGTGAGGTAACCGACCAGATGGCTGTGCTGATTGGCTGAGAAACCACAGACATTTCTGTCTGTTTTCAGCTCCACACCTCCAGCTTGTTAAAGATTTTAATTTTCCCATTAAGTATGTTTCTAAGTTAACAGGTTATGGAGCAGTCTTGGTGACCAATGATAGTGGTCAAAATATCAAGGAAATATACTTAAACTTTTACTTTGTCTGTTTCAGAGTATTGTTATATTTATTATGCAGTATTATTGGAATATTATTACTGATTGATTCGTTTTAGAGCCACAGCTGGTCAAGGTGAAGTTAATTTGAAGTATTTCATACATGATTGTTTGTTTCTGTGGCTGTAGGTCCTCTTCAAGGCGGGAGAGGAGAAGTTTGGCACTGATGAGCAAACATTTGTCACCATCCTGGGAAACCGCAGTGCAGAGCATCTTAGGAAAGGTTTGTCTGTGTGTCTTGTCAGTCGCAGTGAGAAACGGAAAGCCTCCGTAGTTGCTTAGCAGTTTCATTGAACAGCCAGACTCACTGTGAACCCGTGTGTTTCAGTATTCGATGCCTACATGAAGTTGTCTGGATATGAGATAGAGGAGAGCATCAAGAGGGAAACATCTGGAAATCTGAGAGATCTGCTTCTGGCCGTGGGTACGAAACCACACACCTCCATCCTGCAAACTGCTTCTGTTGTCAGCTTCTCCAGAGCTGGTGACCAAGAATGACTAATAACAATAATTTTTCAATCTTTTCTGATTTTCTTTTAAAGTGAAGTGTGCCAGGAGCGTTCCAGCCTATTTTGCGGAGACCCTGTACTATGCAATGAAGGTAAGACGGCAAAAATGACTGAAATGGCCAACCAAGTATAATCAATGCCATATTTAACTACCGTAAAATTGGTTGTCGTAACACATTATAATGGCAGCAAAAGTCCTGCTCTACGACAGAAACTTGGACCTGTAAACTGTTGTGCATCAGAAATGGGGACATGATGGGGCACATTCATGTGATGCTTCCTGTTGTTAATCCATATGCTTACTGTATCCAGACTGTCATTTCAACAAAAACAAGCCAATTAGTTGTTTGGGAAAAATAGGTTGTTGCCCAAACTTAGGCCTGTTGTTGTTTTTCCTCAAAGCACTGTAGCATTAATGTTTTTGGTCACATGAAACCAGGAAAAACTTGACTTGAATCATTAATGTCACTTCCTGTTTGTTGCAAAGAACTTCCATTAATAGTTAGGGCCATTAAAGTCATTAAACAAGTTACTTTTGTGTGTGTATATAAAACTTGATTCAGGTGGCGAATCAGAAATATTCACTTTTTCTGGCGTTTTATTTTATGTGTTTTTTATATGTTTTATTTATTTGTTGGAGAGAGAAAGTAACAAGATGAGAGAGAAAGAGACAAATGACAAAGGTTTCCAGCCAGGTTCAGTTCTGGGATGAATTTCTCTCACAGCTTTTCTCAGTATTGTTGGATAGGGACTTGTTGAAGACTGTTGCTATTTTCCCACAAACTACTGTACTTACTTTCTGTGTCTATAATTGATGTTTTTATGACACAAATGAATGAAGTGACAGTGTGGTAGGATTTTCTCCTAGTGATGAACTGACAGAGAGTAATCACCTGAATCTGCTGCTCCCTCAGCTATGTGGATCATTTTCAACTGCAGCACCAAACAACAGTCAGACACAGTTAAAAATCCGCTGGTAAACATAGAAGACCAAAAAATGGAGCTAAAATATAGTGAAAAATCACACTTGAGTTTGCCAGGTGACCAGAGAAACGATCCCAAATAAATGAGAATGTTGCTCTGAAACTGTTGAGTGTGTAAAGCGATTGTTTCTCTCTCAACTTCTTCTAGTGTCCTGGTCACAGCTGGTTTCGGCTGCCCCCTAGTGGCCAAAATATATACAGCTCTTAGGTTTGACACGTGTGGAAAAATGGGCTCATAGATATCACTGCGGGTGGTTGTACATGTCCATGCAGATTAGAACTCCAGAGACACATGAACTATTTCTAGATATTTACACAGTTGTGGAGCCTTAGCTTGTGCTCTCATTTAATTATTTTTATGCATTACATGTATGCACAAAGTCATCATATGCTCAGGGTAAGAACAATGTCTATCTTCTTTTTAAAATACATGCAGTTTGAATAGCACTATAACATGTACGCAAGAAGTGTGCTTGGATAAACACATCTACAGGGTAATTAAATCATAACAGACTGCATTTTTGATTCTAAAGCTCAGTGTAAAAAGTCTTCTAAAGAGGCATCTGCCCCCCACACAACCCTGACAAGATCTTATGCGGGGTGACGTCTCACTCTGGGTTCACCTTATGTGTTTGTTGCAGGGTGCAGGAACTGATGACAACACCCTGATCAGAGTGATGGTGAGTCGCAGTGAGGTGGACATGTTGGACATCAGAGTTCACTTCAGGAGGATGTTTGCCTGCTCTCTGTTTTCCATGGTCAAGGTACACACATGCACATGAAACAAATGCGCAAATACTACAAATGTGAAGCTGTTTGCTCCTTTCTTAAAGTCCGCCTGTGCTTCTGTTACAGGGAGACACCGGCGGTGACTACCGAAAGGCCTTGCTTTTGCTCTGTGGTGGAGACGATGCGTAACAATAGCAATAGCAACAAGCAATAGCACAAACCACACCTAAAGTGCCTCTTCTTCAAGTTAGCCCTGTGGCCCGTCGGCTCACTAACACAAAGTCAGAAATCATCACAATGAAAACTTTGGGAGAGAGACAGAGAGACGGGCCATCGGGGTCTTTTAAACTATGAGTCCAGACAATGTGTTTGAAGGGTAGCTAACATTTTGTTCATGTCCACATTAATGCAGCTTTTTGACTAACATCTTCATTATGATTTAATATTATGTTATTGATTTGTTGTGGTAAAGTATCAGACCACAGTTTTTCTGTTTGCACTTTGTATGGCAAAAACAAAATATGCAATAATAAACATTTCAGCTGATGAAGTTCAATGATAAAATTTGTCTTGTCTCTATGTCTCAGTAGCAATGATGTCATGCAGTACATGTTGAACATGCACTGGCTGCTTATAGCCACTAGAGGGAGGTAGAGAAGCTTTAAAAGAAAAAAGTACTTCAAAATGTCATCATTGCAAGTAGGCAGAGATGGAAAATACTTAAAAGCACACTGAACTACTTAAGTAAAAGTACATTTACTGCGGTTACTAATTACAGTTACTTGCATTTACAGCTACAGTAGCTGCTTTCTTTGCAAATGAAGTATAAAACGTCATTGGTTTATGAAACCACGAAGCATCATTACAGATTAAGTTATTTTAAAGTTTTTAAAGTACACACAGTTGAAATCAGCCCCACTGAGCTTAAAGTACAGCTTAGAATAAAGTTTTTTCTTTGTATAATTCAGTACTGCATAAGTATTCAGCTCCCAGAAACAGTATTCTCCATATTAACTACTTTTGCTTTTCTTGTACTTCAGGTAGTACTTCAACTACAAAGAGCTTTAATTTATCATAAAGTGCTTTTAGATTGTGGTATTATTAGTCTAAAGGGATCTGACCACCAGATCTTCTGCCATGTATGCTCTTTGATTTGGATCATTGAAACAATATTACAACATCTAAACAGTATTAACAGCTGATGGAATCCTTTTTTAATCGATCGGTTCACCTAAATTAGAATAAAACAAAAACAAAAACAAAACAATTGCTCAGGTTGATTCTGCCTCCACTCCAATATAACAAAAGGGAAAATTTATTTGTGGAGCTTAAAGCCCTGAAACACTACTTTTGAGTGAACTGATCCTTACATACTCTATATAGACAAAAGAATTGGGACGCTGCATTCTAAATACATAGACAGCTTTGCAGCTGGGAAGGCTTTCCACAAGATTTTGGATTGTTTTTGTGGGAATTTTTGCTCCTTCATGCAGCAGAGCATTTGTGAGGTCAGGCACTGATGGACCAAAAGGCCTGGCTCATAATCTGTGTTCCAGTTTGTCCCAAAGGTGTTTGATGGGGTTGAGGTCAGGGCTCTGTGTGGGCCAGTCAAGTTCTTCCACACCAAACTCTTTACGGACCGCAGTCATGCTGGAGTAGAAAAAGGACCTTCACCAAACTGTTGTCACAAAGTTGGAAGCATAGAATTGTCCAAAATGATTTCCCTTCGGTGGAAGTAAGAGGTCTCACTCAACCCCTGCAAAACAGCCTTGTCCCAATACTTTTGTCTTTAAAGTCTGCATTCCCTCCCTGGTGCAAACATTATATATGTGAAGATTTCACTACTGCATGTTGCTATGCAGATCATCTTCTGATGGCGTTGAGGCTTTATTCTCGCACACTTTATATCCTCTTTTATATTTTAGAGGGTAGCTTCCTGGGTTGACCTTTATGTAATTTAAGTAAATGAATAGCTGCTAAATGATAAAGCAAGTGCTGCCAGTAAAATTATTTCAACATGTTTTGTTATGTGTGTTTCAGTGTGTGTGTGTGTGTGTGTGTGTCGAAGGAGGAGTCAACCCAGGTCCTTTTACTTCTTTCTGTTATTCTTTCATGGAAGCATTTGCTGTAGATTGTTGCCACAGAAACAAGCAGCCAATAACAAGGTCTGAACAGCAGGGTGTGGGGTCAGGCCACCTCGAGCCACAGGAAGAACAATACCTCAGGCTCCTCCCATCTCGCTGCCTCGCGTGTTTCTGGGTGTCTGTGGGTGGCCTCGTGTCCGGTCAGCTTTGTAGGTCAGATCTGAAGTACTTATTGGAGCGTTGAGTTGTGTTTTGATGTTTTTCTTTGCCCCTCTTCTCCTCCGTCACACTGGCTGAAGCTCTGTGTAGTAGAAACAATAGTTCAAGTTTAAGTTGACTGGGAAGTTTGTTTTCCAGTAAAGCTGAGAACAACTGTCATGACATATGAAAGAGGCAAAGGACTGTATGACAAATGGCTTTAAAATCTTGGCGTGAATGAAACTCCATCCTGCAAAAGTTTTCCTGTAATTGTCCAAAGTCGCAGCTAAAGAATTTTGCCAAAAGCAGATTTTCTTTTCCTACTGCTGGGTTTACGTTATCGTATAATTAATGAAATTACAATTGTATTCATTTGTTGAGCAAAAAATAGCCAAAATTCTTCCTGCTTCTCAAATGTGATGATTTTCTTCTTTTCTCTGTTTTATTCAGTGGTGGAAAATAACTGGGCACATTTTCTCAACTAAGTAGATGTATTTTGTCTGAGTATTTCTATTTTCTGCTACTTTGTACTTCAACTAGAATAAACTTTAGAGCCTTTTGGGTTAACTATGTTTATTTGATAACTTAACTTGTTTTCCAGTTTCAGGTTGATGATCAACAAAGCAGTTGTGATATTTATTATATCAGTAAAACTTTATTGATCCCCACTGGGGAAACCAGTGTAAAGGTACAAAAAAATTAAAACTATTCACACATTTACCTGCTGTAACATAGTGTATCAATAATCATAGTCCAATAATATAATGTAGGCTAAGTCATCCTGCATAATGAGTAATGTTGGTGTGATCCAGTTAAGCAATTAACATCACATTGTGCTCTGTGAGACGTATGAAGAGGTTGATCAGGCCTGCGATGGGAAGAGAGAAAGATCTGAGTGACTAATTAAAAAGATGGACTCATGTTGGGAGCTCTGTGATGTAAAAATCACAAACACAGGCGTATAGACATATGGAGAAAGTGTTTAAAATTTTGTATTATGACTGTGAATCATTTCAGTATGACGTTAAACATGTAGACCACTGATATTTGTTTCCATGCACACAGTGACTTTGCCTGTGCATGGTTTTGTTTCCCAGCTGCTGGAAAAGTAAAGATGGTGCTATGATGATCACTAAGTACCAAAAGCAAGTAGAGTCAAGCTGTACAATAACCTATGCAATGGAGCTTTTCTGGTTTTGTCTTTACATATTAAAGATATCTTGTGTGGGTTTTTTTTTTTTTTTCATTTTTGTCACCCAAGGATGTCTTTGCATCTTACATTAATATAAAAGGTGGGAATGGATGGCTGCATATTAGTATAGCTGAGATAACTTTTATTGTGATTTGGTGCTATATAAATAAAACTGATTTGACTTGAGTGATGAGGGAAGTGTGAGCAGGTGTGCAGGTAAGTAGGAAAGGTCAGCTGACGGGCAATGGCGGCAACTGTGGGGCAGGAGGGAGTGGTTGGACCTGGAATGATCTGCTGTATAACAAAGCATGCATGTCAGAACTGGAAGTTGGCCGGTGACAAATAAAAAAATAAATAAAAAAACGAATAAAAATTACCCGATGCAAGTAGAAGAGGGAAACAGAAGGAATTACAAGGCCCAAGTATAATGTATTGAACAGTAAATTCAATTAAACTGACAGGAAGAGGTGCCAGTTTCTGAATGGTTATTTTATTTGACTCAATGGATTACACATTCATAAACTGGAAATATGGTGGAAGATAAAAACAGCCACCCACGCTAACCTTTCTTAACCTGTGGCAACATTATGTATTGTTCTTCTGTTTGTTTATGCATCCTATAACAGTCAGCCTGTTGCACAGCAAAGCCTGACGTTTGCTGAAGAGTAAAACAAAAAACAGAAAGTGTCTGCTTCTTCGGTTGAACACAGTCTGTTTTTAAAGGTGTCCAAAGGTCTTAAGTATAATATGAAGAAGTTCCAAAGTTTAGCAGTCGCAACCGAGCAAAGACAAACGTGCCATGTTTCCATCCAAACGTGGCGCAAATTGTAATTGAAATAACTTATTAATTGAAGTACATAGGCAAAAGAAAATATAAATAGGCTACTATTGTGTGAATATTAAGAGGTTATGAGATGATGTTATTAAAAGAGAGTCGGACATGTGACACGTAAAAAACATGATGGTAGTATAACGTTTATGTTTCTTTCATCTAATTATTTGAGAAAGCTTGCAGTTTCCTCATCACTCCACACAGATGTGTTGCTTTTGTCAACAGACGTGTGGATGGATGGAAGCTAAAGTCTCCTTTAGCTTTAAGCTTGGTGCTGTTGCAGGTGCCTGATCACACAGACCTCTGAAGGAATCACAAGAATTTAACTAGACTCTTAAGTCTTATGTGAAGCCAGTGTGAAAGAATCAAAATATGTGTCACAACCTTTTAGAGCTGTGAATCTCAACTCAGGATTCAGGACAAAAAATAAGATGAAGATGATGACCAGAGGTTTTATCTGTTACATGGCCTCCCCTCCCTTTGGTTTGGATCAAGAGCAAAATACCTCAACAGACCCAGCATTTTTCTATGTGTCCCACGTGACGTTCGTCAGACAGTGTCTTGCAATTTAGTCGCCTTTTATTGTCTCTCCAGCAGAATCATATTTTTTTCCCCCCTCATTGAGACCAGAATGTGACAAAGACTAGCTGCTTTGAAAGACATATGTGAAGAAAGTCCATATAAAGGAGAAACTAAACAAACCATTAGTCCAAAGCAGACGTATACACGTTTTCACACATTTCACTCATCAGAAAAACGCCAAAAAGCAGAAAGATCTTTGGATATGCTGTTTGTAGGCTGCTGTTTGTACTTGAAAGACCTTAAACGTCAAAAGACTTTTTTAAAAAAAGCTGTATTAATACCGTGAGCGGTGGAGTCAAAGGTTGTTCCTTTCACAGGTGTTGGTTTAGTTTGTAAGGTATCAACACCACCTCCCTGCATGAGAAAAAGAAACAAGACGAGACAGGCACCTGTACAGGATGTGAGCCGGAAAAGGACACACATACCTAAATATGACTCAGGCGAGTTGATGGTTATTGACAATAAGGTGTTTTCCTTCAGGGATTTTCTCACTTCATTAAGATATTACTGACATTTGAGGGAAGGTCTGTAGTACAGTACTTAGAGACTTTACAGAACCAAAAACTGTACAGTGTGATACTAAAAGGGGCACTCCACCAATTTTACATGTCAGTCAGTTTATTAGCCATGGGGAGCACTATTCAGCCAGTGAAACCCGTTGTATAATGTCTTTTTGTGAGGGAACTTTTGAAAACTATTGTATAATTTCTGACTGTTTTGGGATGGAGGTTGACATTTCTCTTATATTTGATGGCAAATAAGGGGAAAGTAAAGGAGTCAATACACAACATTTTCATTTTTCATGTGTTAAAACAAATCTTTTAACACAGAATCGTTAGCTTTTAGCAGTTGAGCTTCCCTCAACTTTGACAGCCAGTACCATAGCACATTAACTCCTCGATATAGTGTGGTTGGACAACTTGTTGCATAAACTAGTTCCTTTCTTGGCCTTAAGAGAGGACAAATTACGTGCTGAAATTGAACCAGGGATGTTGATGTGATAGTATACACCTTTAACCACCAGGACAACCCAGAGTCTTAACAGAGTTTAACAGAAAGCATCCTGGACTGACTTGGACATGTGGACGTCCTCCACACATGAGGGTTCCAATGAAAGATGCTGCTAAGTTGCATTAGGTGTAGGATCTAGTGACTTTAGCACACAACTCATGTTAGGCGGGGAGAGACTGACTGTTGAATTATGAACTGACTACACTGACTGATCTCTGAGAACAACGAATTTGTTTCTAAGATCATCATTGTCCACTAGTGTTAACTTACAAGCATGATTTTCTTTCATGATTTACTCTTGTGTAAAGTAAACATTATCAAACTCTCACTTACAGTTATGATAATGATCTGGAAGTCGTACAAAGAGGGCGTGCCATGACGCTGTGGTTTTGACATTTTGTGTGTGTTTTGTGTATCCCAGTGCACCTGTGTGCTTGAATGTGTGTGGTGTTGATGGCATCCAGATACGTACTGTGCTGAGCTGGCACTCTCTACAAGCAAATTCCATCGACCATGAACAATATTATGACAGAAACAGGAATTACACACACACACACACACACACCCTATTATCATGAGCAAACATGCAACTAATGCTACAATCCAGCATCTATTCATAAGGTCTAGTGACTGGTTGACTTTCGAATGTGTGAAACCAGGAAGGCAGCCCTTAACCACACCCATCTCTTATTTAACAGCTATTGTCAATGTGGTGTGTTTGTGCCATAGATTTTAGAAAGAAGAATTCTGTTTCAGTTCTTTCAACCTCTGTTTTTAATTCCCTCAATGTTACGGTACTTTAATGTATATTCTCATTGAACATTGGGGTCTCAGTTCTTTCAGAATTTTATTGGCATTTGTGTGCACAACTACAAAACAGCCTTTACATATTTACAAATGTCACTTAAAATACATCCTGTGACTTTTCATTTGTTGGAGTGGTCGCTCTCATGGCTTTAGATAATCGATTCATCTGCCTGTCATTTTTTAATTCACCTCTTAACCATTCAGTGCTGAAAGTGACTTTCTTTAAATTTTTGAGAAAGCTGTCTTACCACAAAACTCAGCTCTCAAATATGTCCTAGATTCTTCATGAGCAGATGGAGTTAGCAAAAGACTGGAAACATAGTGGAGCATTTTGTGATTAAATAGCCAGATGTTTCCTACAGGAGGTGGTAGAGACCAAAAACAGAGCTAAAAGAGCATGAGTCCACACCTGTTTGTACAGAATCACACCTGAGATAGAACAACTTCAACTGCTCCAGATCGCTCCCATGCGGGTTGTGGTGACATCAGATGGGCTTTGTCGTCATTCAAGAATGAAAGATAGGATATCTGAAGTCCACTGGAAGAAAGAAAAACTGATAAGGAGCTGGCTAACAAAAACATTTGCACGGTTCAATAGTAAAAAGCTCTAAAGGGGGCACTGTTTTTAAATGTCATCGACTCAAGGCAAGCATGTTGTCATTTGAAGCCAAACCCTAAAGTGTGAAGCCCTGTTGTAAAGGAGATGCAAATCCCTGCTCCTTCGCTGGGCTGACACGTCGAGTCAAATCAAGTCAAGTCAAGCCAAGCCAGCACATGACCAGAAGCACGACTCCAACTGAAAGATAATGTTGCCTCACACATTAAAACAAGAGTGAGGTTTAACAGCCCACCATGAATCTGATTTGCATCAGTGCAGTTCTGCTAGATTTCCTTTTTGATCAAAGCTTGGAGGAGCCAGAACGTAAAGGAAAGAAATCCACGTGGTGACTGTAGGTGGAGAGGAGGTAGCTGATCATGAAGGCACACACTTCTGGATGGTATCCTCATTTCCTTCTTCAACCTTGACTTTTAAGCTCAAACTACTTCCTCAATCCTGGAATGTGCTCCGGTAAAACAATATATCTACCGAAATAAAAAAAAAAAAAACAACTAAAACAAAACCCATCCCTTTTGTGTCATAAACGAGAGTGGACCTACGTTAAAAACTGGAAATCGCCCTCTGGTTGGCCTTTTTTTAAGTGTCTGACTGAGAGAACAAAGAGCAGAACTTCAGAGGTGAGGAAGGTCAAGAACAGACAGGAAAACATAAAATCCACATCTGGGGTTGGACTTGTTCAAGGATTACACATTGCATGCACACGCACACACACATGCACACACAGCTGGATCATAGCAGTCTTTAAATCTAATCTTGCTATATATAAATGACTTATTATGCAGTTGGCTGCTGCCACTGAGAAAGTAATTAGGGACTGTTGCAGGAAGCCAACAAGTCTTATATTTGGATGTACAATCATTCTGTGTTAAGAGGCTTTCATCGTGAGTGTGTTGTGCTCTAACCTGAGGGCATGTCAGCAGCGCATGGGAAGAGTAAATATTCACACACAGTTTAATCTACCATAAAGGTGGATCCTGCCAACAAGTTAAAAATGACAAGGAAGCATTTGTAAATTTATTGCTCTTCGTCAAACTGTGAAAATGTTGAATTTATCAAGCAAATGTGGTCAGTTATTAACCTCTAAAAGTCTTGTTTTCCTCAAAGGAAATTTAACAAGCCTGTTGAAACTTTTTTTTAAATGTTAGAATAAAAGGCAGACTGTGTCAAAACCGTACTGCTTCTCATCTGATTGTTGGTGTTCTGAAATGAGACAGAATATGACAGAAAAGAAGAAAAATGACTCTTGATTTAAATCTTCAAAACATGTTAATATGTACTGCCATACCTGACACAGTTTTTAAACTGAGAGAAGTGATTTTAAAAAAAATTTTTTTGTGTTTTTTCACATTTACAATCCACTGAAATACAAAGTTCACCTCACGCAGGAATGTCCATGGGTTTCTCTGCTTCTCATCAAAGATCACGTTTCATATTCTTCACAGCAACAGGACAAATTGTATAAGTATAAAACATTTATTTGTGGTACATAAATACAGTACAGCGGTGTTTACATGGTTGATTGATAAGGTTGAACAAGAGGTAGAAGAAAGTATCACTCTACTATAATCATTCAGCAGTTGATAAGTGTTGTGCTCAGGTCGTTTGCTTGAATAATAATAATTAAAAAAAAAAACCACACTGAAAATTCTCTATTATTTATTATTTTACTCAAATACACCTGGTTTCCATGTTTGTATCCATGTTAAAGTGGTCATCACTGACTTGTTGCATCTGTGGGTGAAAGGCCAGCTCATTTTTGCCTACTTTATCTACTGCTGGGTAGTTAATCTAGAACAATACATCACAATTTATAATCTAATTCTACGCTTGGATGAACAGTGAAATCTGAAGAGTAACTACAACTGCCAGATAAGATGTAGTTAAGGATAAAGGAATATAAAGTAGCCTTAAAACTGAAATACTAAAAGTAAAAGTCTACAAGTGCCTCAAAATTAAGACAGTACTGCAAAAGCTACGTAGTTACTTCCCACCACTGGTGATAAATTACTACATTTAATAGAAATAAAACAGTATACTCAGTTCAGATGGCCTGAGTCACATTCAGAACATCTGATAAATACCAGATAATATCCACATCTGCATCAGTAATGTAACAAATGCCCCAAGGTAACCGTCTTTAAATGCAAATGGAGAGAATATCTAACTATTATTGGTTGAAAATGAGTTTGACAGAGGCTACCGTGCCAGAGTCCTGCAGTCGCTCTCATCGCGTCCTGGGATCTGCAGCTAACAGTCGTCGCTTTGCAGCATGGAGAAGACGAAAGTGCACAGGCTGGCCCACGAGCTGCCGCACTGCTCTTCGGCTTTTTCCCGGATGTTCGGGCGCCCTGTGCAGGTTGTGGGTCTGGGCGAACCCGCAGCGGTGGAGGTGGGGCGAGGTGGTCGCGGCTTGGGAATCTCCGGTTCTCCAGACTGAGCGGAGGCAACAGAGCTGAGGACATCCAGCTTGAAGTGCGCATCCCGTGGCGCGCGCTTACACATGCCGGCCCTCACCAGCGCGCGCTCATCAACGCACACTTTGTCTTGCATCCTTTTGAAAGCGCGGGCCACCTGTTTCCAGAAGCCCTTTGGGTCGGACAGGTAGCCCGGGCAGCGTTGAGGTTTGGCGTTGTACTCACACCACAAATTTGTGGTTCCGCCTTTGATGCGCGCCTCCGGATTCTCGCATTTGACCGACAGTCTGACAGAGTCCGCGACGTCTTTCGCCGCCCACGTGCACTGCATCTTGGCATCACTTAGGGGCCTGTTGATGGAGAACTTTCCCCGGCCTTTCGCTGCAGGCTTGCCGTTCCTCTGCGCCCTGCCCGGGGCTGGGGTCACGGTCTTGTTCGCTCGTCGGTTCTTACTGGACTCACTGTAGGACTGAGAGACCTGTTGTCCGAGTAAGGCCAAGAGCAGCCAAAGGGCGAAAGTCCTCAGCAGCATCATGTCTTCTTTCAGGAGATAATCTGCAAGGACAGAGAATGGTTGAAAAAAACAATTTCATTCAGTCAATTCAAAAACTGCTGCGTAAAGTAACGAGGCCACACTGCAGTCCACTATGAAGTACATACAAGGAACTTACACATATCGAGTCTTACTTACCGAAAACTGACAAGTGCGTAAAGCTGCGTCTTGTGGCTCTCTGTGCGTAAAGCTGCGTCTTGTGGCTCTCTGTGCGTAAAGCTGCGTCTTGTGGCTCTCTGTGGTCCCTCACGTGGCTTTCATACATATACTACGGCACGCCCACCTTTCCCGAAACACAACAATCACGCAGCCTACGCTCCTCCATGCAAGTCCATTGAGAAATGTGAGCAGCAGTTTCCCCTGAGAGAGAGAGGGAGTGTGTTTTTCCTGTCCTGACATGCCCAGACGGAACTCCCGCCTTCAGCAGAGATGAAAGAGACCTTAAATCAAAACTGACGCTGGATCTGCGTGTAGTGGGTTTAATCTAAATAATTTAAAGAAGCCTGCACTCGAAGAAATGAAACGCTTAATGTCAACCAGTCCTACAAAAGAGCTTATTTAAATAGGAATTTGATACAGAATTGTAACAATATAAGTAAATCTAACGCGAATTGCGTTAATTAAATGCTTTATCATAGGGTTATGTTGAATTAATTTAATATTGTCTCAAATTTATTGACAACTTAACACATGAACTGTATTCATGTCCTGGTTTGTGTTGACAACCTTTTGACTGAACACTGACATATAGAATAACTTTCTAAATGTCTGCAAGTCAAATAAACACAACTTAAGTCACTTTAGTTCACCTGACTTAATTAACCTTTCAAGTTAAAAAACAAAACCCAGAGGAATGTGATGTTTTACAAATAGCGACTTGATGTACAGTACCTATAAAAGTATTCACACACTTGGATGTTTCTGCATTGTTTTTCATAAATGGACCCCCCCACACACACAAAAACAAACTAAAAAACATCTTTAACATCAAAGTGTAAACAGATTTCTATAATGTCAATTATTAAAAATATAAAATAAGAGATTGCAGAAATATTCACCCCCTTCAAGTCAGTATTTAGTTGATGTACCTTCGGCCGCAATCACAGCATTGGGAAGGTCTCAATCAGGCTTGCACACCAATCTTCTCTGCAAAATTGCTCAAGCTCTGTCAGGTGGGGCTGCATCATTTCTGTGTAGCTTTTGCTGTATGCTTTGGGTCTCTTTCTTGATGGAAAATAAATCCTCTCCCAAGTCAAACTGAATCAGCTTGTCCTCCAGGATTTCCTTCTATTTTGCTGCACTAGTTGTATCCTCTTACAAGCCGTTCAGGGCCTGCTGCTGAGAAGCGACCCCACAGCATGCTGCTGTCACCACCACCATGCTTCACGGCGGGGATGGTGTGCTTTGGGTGACATGCAGTGATTGGTGTCCACCAAAAATAGCATCTGGACTGATGGACAAAAAGCTCAGTTTTTCTTTCTTCCAGTGGACTTCAGAGTCTCCCACATGCATCTTGGCAAACCCTAGTTGAGATTTAATATGCGCTTTCTTCAGCAGTGGCTTTCTCCCATAAAGCTTTGACTGGTGAAGAACCTGGGCAGGACAGTTGTTCTATACAGAGTCTCTACCATTTCAGCTGCTGAAGCTTTTAACTCTTTTAGAGTAGATGTCTTGGTGACCTCCTTTAGTAGTCTCCTTCTTGTGCGGTCGCCCAGTTTGTGAGGACGGCCTGCTCTAGACAGATTTACACAAGTGCCATATTCCTTCCATTTTTTCAATGGTGGATTTGACTGAATTCCAGAGGAGACTTGGAAGTTTTTCTGTATCCATCCCCTGAATTATAGTTTTCAATAACCTTTTCTCTGCATTGCCTGGAGTGTTCTTTTGTCTTCATGGTGTAATTGTAGCCAGGAATACTGATTAACCAGTGACCGGACCTTCTGGACACAGGTGTCTTTATACTACAATCACTTGAGACACATTCACTGCACTCAGGTGATCTCCATTTCACTAATTGTGAGACCACTAGCACCAATTGGCTGAACCTCCGGTGACACACATGCAACGCATCTTCTTTATCATGAACATCATAATTCATTCATCAGTCAATCAACCATTCGAAGGAACTGATTTACCTCGCTGGCTGATGCTTCATCAATCATAGTTGCAACCATATTGATAGCAGAGGGGATGTAATTCATCTGTTCAGTTCCTCAGCTACAATGTGCAGCTTTTTACACTGAGCAACTCAGTAGGTAACTTTACACAAGGGGAGCTGAGCTTTTGAAGCTATAGATGCAGCATTAGTAAAGCTGTCAGCCGTGCAGTTTTTGAGTTTTTGCTGAAGAATTCAACTGGCTTGTCCTTGTGTTCGGGATGTGTTGTCCCCAAATGGCGTTTCAAACTGTCAGAAGCTTGTATGTTCAGATACACAACACACTGTGGTCTCTCTCCTCATTGCCCGCTGTTGTACTGGTTAAGCTGAGGGCTTGTCGTATTGTCTTGTCTTTGCGTTAAAAGTTGTTGCTTTGAGTTGACTCATCCTCTGCTGCACGTTTAGCTGGGAGCCCCCTCACAAACTTGCCCGTGTCGCACTAGTAGTGTTCAAGCATACCTTCATTTGCCACATAGGGGGGTGTGCCGCCCCGTTTGGGAACCACAGGTCTACTCTAAGCTAACCTGCTGTTGAACTAAATATTGTTGCTAGTTTTGGGTTCATACTTTACAGTCAGAATGAGTGCAAAAGCCAGTGAGTCATTCATGGTATTATTTTTTAAATTTGTTCTCTTTGTTCAAATACACAGTCAAAGGGGTTTATACTCTTTGTGTGACCATGTCTCCATGTGTCTTGTCTATCTGTCTTCCATGTCTTCATAGGTGCTCCAGATAAAGTGTCCAACAGCTGGGTTGATTACACTATGTGTACTCTATTCACCCATATACTCTGCAGTGTACAGTCCAGAACTAGTGACTGAGAGACTCAGTCTGTACATCAACATAAGTAAAGAAGAGGACCAGAAGAAGAAGACCACAGCTCCCTCCTGTGGTGAAGTCATAAAACATCACTGCCACTGTCCTCTGTGAGTCTGGTGGTATTGATCTTCCCATCTTACTCCTTGTCTCACATGTTCAAAGAGTTTTCTGACTAATGCACTAAAGTGGAACACAGTTTTAAAGAGAAATATCAAATATGTTACATGTGCCACAAGGGGATAAAGACAGAAGCAAGCGTACAACAGTGCACGCCACAGTGCACATTATCGTGGTTTTCTCTTTTACACCAGAAACCTACATTAATGGGCCAATTGTTTCCTTATTTGCCCACATCATCCAGATCCAAGCACTGTCTCAACAGGACACAGGCTACTTTATTGGCCATGGTAGCGGGAGTTGTGCTGGTTGTTATGATCACCATCTTTGTCATTATTATCTTTTAATGCTATAGAGCCTAGTACAATTATATTCAAGGGGGTATTTATACTCTTTACAATGTAACCCTGATGCGTTGTTAGACTGTGATCTACAAAGTGAGCACTGTTTAAAATGATCACTTCTTCCTCTCTGCCCATGTTTAATCAAAACCAGTGCTGTAGCTGAGCACACTGAGGTTGTGATCTTTGTATTTGTTTCTAGGAATCTGAGAGTTTTAGCAACCTGGAGGTGTTTACATTGTGCAATTAAAAACACCCACATAGTGAGTATTTTATAGGGCTGATTCTGCCAAGCGGTAATACGAGTAGAGTAGCACTTAAAGTTGGCTTTAAGTTTAACTTTGGGGAATAAAATCTCCGACAGACCTGGTTCAGGACTTATAAAGTACTTACTCAGACTTTTTGCACTGCAGTTTTGTTCCTAGAAGTGTGGAAAAGCTGTAGAGAGAAAAACATTTATAGCGAACTACATAAATAGAAAATGAAAAATTGGTATTGGAGGGACCCCATTCATCTCAGTAATGCTGAAACCCTGGTTATGGCTCTGCTCTGAATAAACTACAATGACTGATATTTTAAGTAAAAAATATATATGTATTTATTAATGTTTATTTATAATTTTTTTGAACAAATTTCATTTTAAGCTAAGAAACTAAAAGGAGAAAAAAAAAATCAATGTTGTTGGCATTCTATGATGTTATATGTTACCATATTTGCTTTTCCTGACTTCAAAATAAGTTAGTCAATACAATACAAAATATAAAAAATATACAATACAATACATTATATTGACATTTTATTCAGTTAAATGCAGGAAATGTAGTGAAAAGTGTACTGAAGGTCTCAGTCACTGGTTTCTTCTCTTCTCTTTTATGTTCTTGGACTGCATGAGGGAATCACCTCCAGAGATTTTCTGGATGGAATCACAGAAAACTAACCCAACACTGATGCCGATGCTTTGGTTTGTGTGTGTGTGTGTGTGTGTGTGTGTGTGTCCTTGAGACACCAAATCAAATCTTACAAATAAGTAATACCAAAATAAACTACAGTAAACTCACAGGTGAGCTGGTGAGTCATCAGAGTGTGAAGAAGACCAGCTCTCTCTCTCTCTCACTCTCTCTCTCTCTCTCTCTCTCTCTCTGACACACACACACACACACACACTCACACACACCATCAGCTGCCCTTATAGTGCAACACTTTCCACTGACAACGAGCACTGTTTTAGCATTCTGTGCATGTTTGATTGACTATCTGTGTACATACACTATATAGACAAGAGTATCCAGACACACCTCTTTACTAAGCTGTTTTCAGGGGTTGGGCTTGGCTCCTTTACTTCCATTGAACAGAAATCTTAATGCTTCTGCATACCAAGACATTCTGGACATTGCTGTGCTTCCAACTTTGTGGCAACAGTTTGGTGAAGGCTCTTTTCCATTCCAGCATGACTGTGCTACAGTGCACAAAGTAAAGTCCATAAAGACCTGGTTGGATGAGTCTGGAGTAGAAGAACCTGACTGGCCCACACAAAGTCCTGACCTCAAACACCTCATCAAACACCTTTTGATGGGGTTGTGAGCCAGGCCTTGTCGTCCAACATCAGTGCCTGACCTCACAAATGCTCTACAGAGTGAATGGGACAAAAATTGTCCCCAATGTGGGACAAATAAAGGAAATCCTTTTTCTTACTGATCAAATAAGTTACTTGAATAGTCAAAGTGAAATTGAAACTAGTTAGCAATCATGGGGAAGCACTAACACTTTGAACAGGAGGTGACTTGATTCTTGACCCTGACTCAACTTTAAACAGCCCAGTGAACTGACGGTGCCCCGCATTAACATCTGAGGTACGTGAAAATAAATAAGAAGGAGAAAAAAGAATCAACATTATTGGCATATTGTGTTATGTCACTGTCATTTTTGTTTCTTCTACTTTTTCACAGAGTTCTGGAACAAATGATCTGGTTTGGAAAAGGTCTGTGGGAGATAGAATTGAAAAATACATAAATAAAAAATGGAAGCAACAATTCATGGATGGTAGGCAGAATGACTGAATGTCGGAGCAAGACATATTACAGCTGTTCCACGGGACGAAGTGCATCACAATTAATATTAGGTTATTTATAAGACTATACTGTTTTAAATCCTGCAGAAACTACATGTAAATATAGAAAGTTAAATACTGTGGGCTTCTTTTAATTGCTTTAAGTATACGAACCTATTTTGGCACGCGTGGTTTAGCACCCACGCTGACCACATGGCCTTTGCAGGGTTGTTCTGTGGAGCGGTGATGAAACCTCTGATATGGATTAACGACGCCCCCGATTACCAGCAGTCCCATCTGCAGGTGTGGGCCCATTAGCAGAGGCAGGCAGATTAAATAAACGCTCTCAATGAAGTGGCAAACATCGCAGCTGATTAACACTCAAAGGCCACTGGTGCATTACGCCCGCAGTGTGTAATTACAAGCACACGGTGACGGCTGCTAAATCACCACGTATGCATCTTTGATAAAAGCCAAAAGATGCTCATGAGGCACAGACGCACCCAGCGCTTCATCTGCATATTGATGAGCACTGGGGTGATTGCGCGTTACAGGACTGCACAGAGGGATGTTTTGACTCCTGCACAATGGCTCCCAAAGGCGAGCACGCTCAAAGCCACGAGGTTCTGTCCGTGGTGCTGATGCAGCTGCTGTCGTGGCTGACTGCCGCCCGCAGCCGCCGCAGCATCACGGAGCGCAGCCGCGTCTCCGGCACACAACGTGCCGAGAAAAATGTTTCTTCTATATATCGGCATGCATTGTGGAGGATGAGGATGATGAGGAGGAAGATGAGGTGGAGGGAGGGGAGGGGGGGTGTAGGTGTAAGTCTTTGTGTGGCAGCGCAGTCACAAGTTTGGGCTTGCTGCCCGCCGCAAAAATAAGACACACAAGAGAAGCACGTGTAGTGGGTGGTCCTCAGCAGACGACTTTCACGTGGCTCTAGCGAGCTCCGAGCCCGAGCCGCCACACCGAGAGTCCGGTGCGGCAAGACAACATCAGCATGGCTGTGGAGATGGAGCCCTCGGAGTAAGTGCGATTTCAACCTTTTACTCGCTTTTTCCTTTTCTTTTCTTTTGGGTAAATAAGTTTGAAGCGGTGAGAATAACATTAAGCTAAGTAATAATGATGAGACCACCTGTGTGTGTGCACGAGAAGAAAACACGACTTTTTTTTGTCCTTAAATACACGAGGGGTGAGCGTGTCCGTTGTGGTCGCTCAGGTGAACCTTATACGCATTAAGCTCGGTGGATTGTGTTGGTCGTTTATGGCATCACTGCTGTTGATTTGGGGAATTCTAATGTTGCTGCGATGTTTGCGTCTTTCTAAAAGTTCCTCCTTACGATAACACGTGACACGATTTCCTCAGATATGGCGCGTGTGTCTAATGTTTAATCCCATGAAATAACTATTCCGACGAACCTGAACGTCACCTTCTCATCTGGTCCTCTCCTTCGACGCTGTTATTTACAGTCTGCGTACGCTTTGTGAGCACACATTAATTTGTTGTGGTTCTTCCCATCCAGTCTCTCATACTCCATCATTATTAACACGCTGTTGATTGTGGTCAGCCACATTTCCCCCGTGAGGCTGCTCAAACGGTCGCTTCAAGCCATTTCATCTGCTGTTCTCGCTGATTATGCTGAGAGAAAGAGAGAGAGGCGGGTCTGTTTTGCAGCCACATGTGCCTGTTGATTTAATAGACTCTCCGCCCCTGACAAGGATGTGGCGTATAGCTTTTATTATTGGTTAGTTATTCTGTCATCCTGTGGGGGGGAAACGTGGGCATGGAGTACACATTGTGCCAAACTCAGTCTTGTGGTGGGTTCCTCATGGTGGGAGGTTAAATGGGAGGAAATGCAGCATAAAAACTGCACAGGGCATCAGTGGATGATGTGAATCCAGTCACCAGGCAGTGCCTCTGATTACCGTCTCTGGACAAAAGTGCATGTGACAGACCATGAAACTTCCTGCAGTGTAATGCTGGTGGAGTGACAGCAGAGGGGGGGAGGTGGGCTAGAGTTGTGAAAATGACCAGTAGGTGGCTTTTAATTGGGACAAAACGTCCCCCCCAATAAAGAAGTCTTGTCTCAAAGAAACTCTTTGCTGTATGACTTTCTGCTTGAAAGGTCGCTCAGGCCTGCAGCGTTTGTACAGTTTGCAGGATTGTCCGTCAGTGTGTGGTTGTAACATCACCCTCCTTCTCCAGCGTAATCCGTCTGATAATGCAGTACCTCAAGGAGAACAACCTCTACCGAACGCTGACCACCTTACAGGAGGAAACCACCTTGACACTCAACACAGTGGAAAGCATCGACAGCTTTGTTGCAGATATAAAGAACGGCCACTGGGACTCCGTCCTGCTGGCTATTGAGTCGCTCAAGTTGCCTGACAACACACTTATTGATCTTTATGAGCAGGTGAGCTTTGAATTGATCGGCTATTGCTTCGCCGTCTCGAGTTTTGTCACTTAGCGGGCGTGTGACGAGCACAGATCTCTTTTAACAGGTTGTGATGGAGCTCATCGAAATGAGGGAGGTGGGAGCAGCTCGCTCCCTCCTCAGACAAACCGACCCCATGATCATGCTGAAGCAGACGCAGCCAGAGCGGTACGTCCATTTGGAGAACCTGCTGACGTGCTCCTACTTTGACCCTCGTGAGGTAAGGCAATAATTGTTTTCACTTTCAAACAGATTCAGCAGTAAGCAGTTTATAAAGGAGCGTCCTTTCTCCCTTGCTGCAGGCGTACCCGAAAGGCAGCAGCAAGGAGAAGCGGCGCATGGCGATAGCTGAGGCGCTGGTCAGGGAGGTCAGCGTGGTGCCTCCTTCTCGCCTCATGGGGCTCCTGGAACAAGTCGGCGTGAGTGCACTGCAGTATATCTCTTTCACCACTCACTCTAAGCCACTTCATCAGCGTACAACTCTTTGACTGTGAATCAGAAATCCCCAAATAATCTCCATCACTTCTCTTCTATAAACACAGTTTTTTCTATCAACTTCTTACTATTACTGGTGGCATCTTACACGAACACACATTTTTCATCCTAAAGTTAGTGCAGTTTTTTTAAATCAGAGAGTTTTTTGTTATTTTTTTTAATTTTAATTTTCTCACTGGCTTGAAGTGGACTGGAATCAGTTAGTCACACCACATACTTTCATACACTCTTATAATCTGTACATAAAATACCACAGTGGCAACACCAGAAATCCATACACTATTTGTTTTTTACAGTTTTCAAGTAGTTTCCAGCTTCATTTCCATCGTGGGTTACATTGTGGGAAAAAATTGAAACATTCAAGTTGACATTTCTTGATTTTGCCGAGGCGTTGAGAGAGTAACATACTTCTGCTTTTCTGCTGACTGTCATCATCCCTGTCGCGCACAGTCGATGAGAATACAGCAATACGAAGATCATCTCTCCCCTGACATGACCATCAACACATCCGGCAGCAAGGAGAGACATGTGGAGAAAGAGAGCTTTCCGACCCAGCTGTACCGCCACATCAAGGTAGACGGTCACAGATTCTGATTAATACAGGGTTACAAATACTATTGCTTATACGACATATATTATACTACATCAGTGGTGGAATGTAACTCATTTGTGCATTTGTTCAAGTACGCGTACTTAAATTCAAGGCATTATTTCCATTTTATGCCACTGCATACTTCTTTGGTATTTTTATATTTCTTTCTATTCCACTACTTTTGTTTGACAGCTGTAGTGAATAAATACATTTCGGACTACACTTATGTTTTCGTCCACTGAAAACCACATATCTCAATATTTGGTGGTTTTGATCGTGAATTTTTGCGATAAACCAAAGAAGGATGAAACGTTCCTTCACAGGTTGATCAAATTCTTCAACTTCTTTGGCGAAACCCACTATTTAGAAACCCTCTTGGAAAAAAATGCTGTGTCACAAAACTGAAAGCTTTTATTCGAGCTCATGAGAAGGTGAACCCCATAAGACACACACACACAAACACACAAGTAATTGCTTTACTCACCTGAAGGCACTTGTCTCAGTCTCTGGCTGTGATCTCATCACTTGCATCCAGATGGAGCTGCATGAGTTGCTTGTCCTTGCCTTTCTCTGCCCAAGGTTATAATGGTCAGCCCACGCAACTTCAGTCTGCAGCATGGTGGAGACTTACTGCCTCCCTGAGGTTACCTGACATCAATTTGTGCTTGATTTCTCAGTGCGTCTGGATCACAGGAAGAAAAAACAAATTGGTGAGCATGTTGGTGGGGTAGATAATGTTAATGAGGTGTTACTGTGTGTCGTTGAAACCTGCAGTTTGGACGGCGGTCACATGTGGAGTGTGCCCGTTTCTCTCCTGATGGCAAGTACCTCATCACTGGGTCTGTGGATGGGTTCATTGAGGTCTGGAACTTTAACACTGGAAAAATTAGTAAGGTAAACATGTTCCATATTGGGATATATAAAATGCTGGGACTTCTTATAGTCTTTATATTTCTAATATATTGTTTTAACTTTATTTTAGGTAGATTTTTATAAATAAATTTTACTTTATTAACAAAGTCTCATCTTATCTTAACTGGAGATTGTCTATACTAAACTTTTGTAGCACATGGTCTTCATAATTTTATGATATTTTATTGTTTTAATAATGTTTTGATGCTGTCCCCAAAAAGAAAATTTTGCCTGGTTAAACAGTAGAAAATTAAAAAATATATATTTGATTGATGGTGTTGTTTTTGTGCTTTCTGTGTGTCTGTGTTTGCATGGATGAATTAGGATTTAAAGTATCAGGCCCAAGATAGCTTCATGATGATGGATGATGCTGTGCTGTGTATGTGCTTCAGTCAGGATACAGATCTACTGGCAACGGGAGCTCAGAATGGAAAAATTAAGGTTGGATATTATACTACTGCCTCAATAAATGTTAAGTCTCGTTATCTGGAAATACATTGAAATACTGGAAAAAATACTGTCTCCTCAGCTGAGTCAATATCAAAGGTAGTAGTCTCATAAATACAATGTGTGTGTGCGTGTGTGTTATTGCGGAAGGTGTGGAAGGTCCAGAGTGGCTTGTGCCTACGCAGGTTTGAGCATGCCCACAACAAAGGTGTGACCTGTCTGAGCTTCTCCAAGGACAGCAACCAGATCCTCAGTGCCTCCTTCAACCAGACCATCAGGTGGGGTGAGATGCTATCATGCTTTCTGCACACACTGAACACACACACTATAATGAGAAATTTGCTCTGAGAAATTGATATACTGTTACTGTGCTAACACACCGACAGCAATTGATATCCACAGTAGTGGTGTTATTCATTGAACTCATATAACATTAATCACATATAAGCTATGCTTAACCTTTACATTAACCGTGAACTCATTCCAGTAAACTGTGGCTCTTCAACAATGAACAAGTCAATATATAGACAAATGTTTCATATTAAATAAATCCATTGAAGGCGGGGGGGTAATAACACCTAATACATCAAACTTAGTTTTTAAATTTTAGCTTTTAAAAGGTATTTAATATCTGAATTCACAAATGATATAGCAGTAACTTTTAAAGAAAGGGGGAAAAAAACATGGTGGGAGTGTTGTTGTGGCCAAACTTTCTTTGTCTGCTGTGGGAGGAAGAGAGAGCTCCCACTGACCTCAGACATGAGCGGGAAGCCAGTCAATTCTTTTTACAACCCACGCTGCATTAGCAAAATGTTGCCACAACAAGTCAAATAGATCATCACAGCACTGGCAAATAAAAAGAAGGTGGGAAAAGGAATTGGCAGAAAAATGAAAATTAGCGAAGGATTTTTGATTTCATTTACCCTTTAAAAAGAGTTTTGTTACAGTAATTATCATTGATTCCTGTTCCTAACCCTTTAATTCTGTCATTAAATTAACTGTAAATAAACATATTGAGCATCTCTGGCACTTGGTTGAAATCTCTCATTTGAAAAGTCTTTTTAGATGAACATCCAATGATTTAATGGGTAAATTCTGGGCTGCATTTTGCCATTAATAAAACCATTAGAGGCTCATAATTAAAAACAAAAACAAAACTGGGGTCAGTTAAAAAGGTAGTTCTTTTGTTAGAAGAAAAGGAATGAGCTGCATTATACAAACTGATTTACAAATTCTGTGCACTTAGGAGTTAATTTTCTGTTTCTTCATACATGCCTTTTAAACTCTCGAAGAGCTGATATCAGATATCACCAGCTGATGCCTGATATCGCATGTTGCTCGCAGTGGTGCAAATATTTTTTGGGCAAGGTCGTCGGTCTTTCATTTCCTCTCTCTCTGTCACACACACACTTAAGGAGTTGAATATCTATTTGTGAGTCCTGGGGAGTGTGGGCTGAGCCTCTCTGCTGGGTTGGAAGCACATGTGCCGTGTGGGTGTAACCGAGAGAGAGACCATGTGCTCGGGCACAAAGCTGCAACGTGTTTCTTCACTTGCAATTCCACGAGCTGGGAATCTGACTTGTTTACATATGCGAAATCATCCTCCCAGAGACGGAGCAAATCAGTGAGCATTAGGCGTTTTGTCATGGTTTAGCTAAGCTGCACCCAGTCACTCCACAGGAGCTAAAAATAACACATCGGCTGCTCAGCAACATGCCTTGTCTGCTTTCGAGAAAAATCCCCTGTCTTTTTTCCACTTTAGTTTGTTTTTTTTAATATATATATATAGTTTATCTCATTTATCAATGACATAAGTTCCACAGTCGCTGTCGCTGTTATTGGTCTTGAATGATGTCCGTCTCACTTTTCTTCCATCTGAGCTTCTTGCAATCTCAAATGATGTGTCATAGTTTCCATTATGTAGATTTCCTCGACTATCTCTGTCCGTTTTTCCATTTTTAACAAGTTTTACTAGCTCTTAGCAATATTTTGACTACATACCCATTCCATTGTACATTTTTGACAGTGTAATTACAATCGGGATATCATATCCTAGTATATATTGCAAAGTTGTACACCATTTTCCAGCCTCTGCATCCTTCTATGAAGTACACCACGCTGGCATTTCAATGCGACTTTTAAATGTCTTTCTCAGAATCCACGAATTGAGGTCAGGCAAGACACTAAAGGAGTTAACTGGCCATTCGTCGTTTGTAAATGATGCATCTTTCACTCGTGACGGACTTCACATCATCAGTGCCTCAGCTGATTGCACAGTTAAGGTACAATAGGAAAGTTATATGGATAGAATCCAAGTCTGTGTTCATCAGTATTATTTTCTAACTGGCAAAGTGTTGTGATATTTCATTTTTCTTTTACATTTATTTTCTGTAATATTTTAGATTTGGGATGCAAAATCCGGTGAATGCCTCCACACTTTCAAATCCCTGTCCCGGACATCAGAGGTCCCTGTCAATAATGTGATTCCCCTACCCCAAAATCCAGAGCACTTTGTGGTTTGCAACCACTCCAACACGGTTGTCATCATAAACATGCACGGTCAGGTGAGAGTTCTTTGTCATTTAATAAATAATAATCAAGAAGTACTTTCATATCAATTTTGACCATATTATTTATTATAATTATTGTTTAAAAAAAAACTAAATTAACACCCATCTAGAGCCATGTGAGCTAATGTTGTGAGGTTAATGTTCTCTGGCCTGAGATACTCACAAGTCATTTTTTGCAAGGCCAAGTCAAGTCCTCCTGTGGTTATAGTGAACCTACTATAATCTGCTGGATGACATCTGGCCTGCTTAAAACACTCTATAGCTGTGTCTAAAATTCAAAGCGTGTTTGTGTGTCCACATGCTCTGAACACAACGTAGAACTGAGGCAAATGGTAATGTTAGGTTTGCCCACCAAAGTGTGTCGGATTCATCCTCTGGGAACAAAGAATGTATGTACAAAATGTTATGGTAATCGGTCTAGTAGCTTTTGAAATATTTCAATCTGGACCAAAGTGATGGACCGAATGACTGATTGACCAATAGTCACCATGATGAGAGCCGTGCTGCTAGTGCAGCCAACTTACATTATTGTTGTTGTTGTATTCTAGTTTTGCTAATACTTGCTAATAAAGTACCTGAACATCTTTGTAGAAGTTAAATTTGTCTTCCTCCTCAGACCGTGAAGACTTTCAGCTCAGATAGAGAGGAAGGAGCTGACTTTGTGTGTTGCACCCTGTCACCCCGTGGGGAGTGGATTTACTGTGTGGGAGAGGACTTACTGCTGTACTGCTTCAACTATACGACGGGGAGGCTGCAAAAAACGCTGACCGTAAGCTCTGCAGCTGATATTCACTCATTATCTATCAAAGTCTGTTAGAGGCAGCAGTTCATCCTGACTCATGTGAAATGTGATTTATTGGAAAAAAAAGTATGCTGCCAGTGTTTTATCTAGTTCATTTTGGTTTCACTTGATATGGGGGGCAAACAAGGAAATGATGTGGCTGATGGGAAACGGAGAACGTGTGGTGATCTGTGTTCCTCTGCACCCACAGGTCCACGAGAAAGATGTAATTGGCATCACTCACCACCCACATGAGAATCTGATTGCCACATACAGCGAGGATGGCCTCCTAAGGCTATGGAAACCTTAAAGTGTTGCTTGCTTCATAATATGGAGGACCCAGACAGCCTTACACATGGTTATAGATAAAGATTCAGTCATTTTCATGTGATTGTTATTACCCAGCTTGTTAGGGGAAAGGGACAAAACCTAAAATACAGTTATTTATTTGCAAGGAACTTGGATAATTATCACAAATAAAAATACACAAGGCAAACTACAAAGGAAAAATGGCCATGTGGGCGCTAATCAAATCAAAGAAATAGTTATCCTCTGAACTGGAACGTTGGATCAGGTACTGCTCCAATTTGGATTATCAAAATCCCAACCAGGATGTGAGATGGGCATCCAAATCTGGGGGACTTGAGATGCAAACTACTAGAACACTAAAAAGGGTTAGAAACATAGGATGAGTGCTGGCTGCAGCCTTTTACACCCCTCCCCTTAATTTTCAGTCAAGGCAGTTTTTCTGCTATCTTTCTGTTTGCAAAATTTCCAAGTTGTAATCTTACACAATCAGAGCCCTCAGCATGAGTTGCTATGTTATGGTTGTGTCTGTGGGACAGACAAACAAGAGGTTATGATCAGTGAGGATTTAAACAGGACCTGACCCAAACCCAAACACCAACACCAAAGAAGGTTTCCTTTTTAATGATAGAGTATCTGACTTGGTGCTTGTTGAACTTGCATGGAAAGTAGCTTGCACGATGGTCAGCTTGCTTCAGTATCCTTGATCCACCGCTGACATCAACTTCCAGTTTAAGGGGAGTGGAGGGATCAGGAGCAGCAAGCACAGGGCAGTGGCTTAAGAGATACTTCATGCTTCGAAAGCCATGTTGGCAGTCAGGAGTCCTCACAAAATCTACACTTCAAATGAGCAGATTGATCAAAGGATGGACTACAGTGGAAACTTTACAACAGAAACTCCTTTAGTAACCTGCCATGCCCAAGAACCCACAAAAGGCTCTACTTGTGGAAGGAATGGGGGCACTCTGATGGTTCACACTTATCCTTGGTCCATCTGCCTCTCTGAGAAGGGGATGGTGGCTTTTCCAAATTCACAGCCAAGTGATCACTCCTTTGTTTGGTTCATGGACGGCCTTCAGCCTCATCAGTCAGAGTGGATTTTCTTTCCCAGGCAGGCAATTTGCACACATCGCAGGGCTTTGAAGAGTGTTGTATGGTGAGGTGTGGGATTCCTTTACTCGTATGTACTCACACTGTGTCTGAAGAGCTTGCCTCAGCCACCTAGACCCCATGTAGCTTGACTTAGAGGGTATAACTTGTATTCTGGGATCCTTTGGCTGCCAGTTAGAGTCTTCTCTGCAGCTGTGGCTTTCTCTGTGTCTTGCATCGCTCTCAAACCTGCTGTAGCCTGCTGCTGTCTTCCCTTTGTGTCTCTCTTGTGCTGCATTTCTTGTGACTGCAGTTATTCTGCTGTTGGTTGGTGTGTGGTAGGGGGATGCTGCTTGCACATAAGAGCCTGGAAAGCACTGCCAAGTCTGTATTTCTTTGTCGCTATTGTATGCCAGCAGCACTGGGCCCTTCTGTCCTTCCTCTCTTGTGAATTCATCATGATGTACCAATGGATACTTTGAGAGATAAACTACATACATCAGTCAGTGACCACATGCACACCTGGTCCTCATCTGAACTGCAGATGGGATCTCACACCACCATCCTCCTTTTGCTTCCGTCACATGTTCTTCTGTTCCTTTCCTATTTAGCTTCTTGCTACTGTCCCTTTAATTGCCTCCACACAGGTGTGTCCCATTTTGCTGATGGCTGAGGTCAAAAGTCAAAGTCACAACAGAAACATCACGCAACACACTAAAACTCAACACGATACATCAAAATCAAAATAGGCAAACCTACAATATAATATAATCATGCAATGCAAAACACAGTAAATCCAAAATATAATTTCAATAAAATAAAATGTATTCAGCTCAACATATAACTGCAGTAAAAACAAATAAAGGCAATAACAGGCTCACAGTCAAGTCTGATTTGACTTCTTATGATTTCTTCTTTTTTTTTGTGGTCAGGCTCCGATTTGTATGTGCATAGAACTCTGGCTTTAATAGAGTTTAGGCTCTTTGCACTGTAATAGAAAAAAACAGACATCAGGGGGCACTGCAGAGCAGAACAGAGGTGTTAAAAATGCACCAAATAGGAACCTATTCAGTTTCATGATGTGTAATCACTAAAGCAACGTCTGAGGTCTGCCCATTTAGTAGCATAAAATAAGTACACTGTACTGCTTTTTTAGCTATTGGGGCACTACACTGTCAATACAGACAACAGAAATAGGATGGGTCTGGTAGGAAGGATGGAAATTTTGGAAACTAAAATTACCCACTTTTCTGGGCACTTTAATGGCTTTTGTTTAGGTTGGCTTGAACATCAGAGGTTCTTAATTAATTTTCAACCACAACTGCTAAATGGACCCTATGGTGAAATTGTTTCCAAGGTCAAGAATAAACTTGGAACCTCAAAAATTTATTATTGGTCATTTCTACTGATCATTTTTGAAATGTCATCAAATTCAGGTGATAGTCAAGTTGAGCATTTGACAAGTCTGGTAATGGATTTGAAAGCTTTTGCTGCATTAGTTGGAAAGTTGCAAAATAATACAGTTGGCAAATGAAAATTTCACTCATTAAATGATTAAAAGGTCTTTGCTTTGTAGACTTTTGTAGCACTGTCTAGGTCCTCCATACTGACTGTACAATTCCTCATGGATCCAACTTTACCAGTGCAGTTTGAATCCCCATTTTCATTTCTTTTGTCTTTATTAGACATGAAAATGCATGATGGTGAACTGTTGTGAAAATATCTATTGAAAAACAAAACAAAACAACCAAACAAAAAGAAAAAAAACGCCTCTTGTTTGGGCACAAACAAACAATATCAGGTATATGACTTGTCACCTATGGTTTATAATACTTTTGTAACTTTGACTCAAAGATTATGATTAATATGTTTTGTCTTCTGTGTACCCTGCATGCTACCTCAGTACACTGTGTAAATGTGGCTCTACAATAATTTTAGTACTCCTTAAAAATATGCATGATGACTAAAGATAAACCTCAGTGGAGCTCCAGTGACATAAATGTATTTTAATGTGATCACATTATTGTAAAATTGTTTCATTGACAGTAGGATGTCTATGCCTGCCAGAAACAGAGCTACTGCCTCAACCTTTTTGTTTGTACTACAGCATCCGGTACTATCTGTCATCTGTCTCTGAACTATCGTCCATATATCACTGTTGCAAAATAATTAATTGCAAGTCATCACAGTCTATTTTGTAGATTCATTATATTGATTATGTTGTACATAATACTGACAGCCATGTCAAAAATGATTATCAATAAAAGTCAAAAACCTTCACAGTTGCCAGTTTTTGTGAGCCATCATCAGCATCAGATTTGTTTCCTAAATGACTAAATATATTTTGCAGAAGATTTATTTTTTTTTAGCTTGAATTAATAAAAATTGAAAACCTGAAATATTTACAAAATTAGCATGGTGGATGCCTTTTTAAGGAAAGCCATAACATACACACAAACTGGAATTGTAGCAATGTCAAAAGTTTTTTGACAACTTTTTTACATTAACCTCATTTCTTTGCTGCCACCTGCTGGTAGGGAAGTTAACTGATTTTTATTTTTATTAGTGATTCCTCTGTAAGGATAGTGACACTCCTGACATAGCTCATCAAGTGTCTCCTCCTGAAAAGAAAGTTTTCTTGTAGCTTTGACTGTCTTCCAGCACCATTTTGAAATTGTTTCAGGACCAGCTTCTTCCCCTCAGCTGTCACCATACTAAACTCTGCACCACGCGATGCTGCTACCACATTACTGCACATTCACTTATGCCTACCTGTAATAACAGGCATGTTCTCACATACATGTTTACACAGCTGTGTCTGACCTATAGCGTATTCATCACCTTTATTACAAAAGGCGAAAGGTTAGATGCCAAAATGCATTTGTTTGTTGTCTCAGAACTTCAAGTTTAAAATCAAAACCGGTTTTGAATCAAGTTAAATCTAATCTAATAATCAGTAATCATGTATTGTCATATTATATATCATATAATCACACTACAAAAAGCAGAACTTTTTCAGACTACATTTAGAGTCTGAGATGTGTTTGGTAGCATTTTCTTCAAAAAATGACTGAATTGATCAAATGATTATCAAAATAGTTGCCAATAAATTTTCTGCACATTTCTCCTAATTGTTTCAGGTGTGTTATTAATGATTTGACCAGCGTCTTGTGGCATGGCAGCTTTTAGAAGAAAAACATTTTTCGGAGAATACTAAGGAACTAACAATTTCTTCAAAACAAAATTTTAGTTTTGCTATAAAATAATATACATATAAAATTCAGTCAAATTCAACTGTTATAAATTGCACGTTTACAAAAAAGGCAATTATTTCAAACAACGGTTGCAGTTTGAAGCTTTTGTTTTTGCTTTAAAACCATTATCATAAGTAGGTAAAACCAAATATGCCTCTGTGATTATTTGGAGTAACTTTAAATGTTTAAACATTAGCGGTTGGAAACACAAATATCTTTCCCACATAGCAATAACACAACTTAGAGAGACAGAAAATTTAATTAGAAAACATGAGCATAAACAAGTACATAATTGGTCCTAACACACAGCACACAGTCCAGTTAAGGACTCAACACTTATTCGAGCTGAATGTAAGTTCCCCTGACATTGGAGTACTCATTAGTTTGCATCTGTTTAAAGAATTATGAAATCTGTTTATCCCCCATCTGGTAAGCATAGTTGTGTTTATATACTATCCAAGGCAAAGTCACCACTGAAAGAGACCCGCATTACAACATATTTTCAAGTTAAGTTATGATAAGGCTTTTAAACAAGCAGACACATCAATGAGGTATCGGGTGTTTAAGTCCCTCCATAACTATAACCACCAGCCCATTTGGCATTTACAATTCATGACAAAAAAAAAAAAAACACACTTAATAGCTTGTCAGTCAACATGAGCCAAACCCATCAATGGGCTTATCTTGCTAATTTGATTACATTTTTTTTCACTTAAATTCCAAGTGTACATAAGTTTTAAAATAATGTTAAAAACACAAACGTGAAATACTCTTGCAGCTTGGCACTTGATAGTTTTAAAGAGAGAAATTATCTGCGACCAAGGCTTAAGGGGCCCGTTAATGGGCGGGTTTACTGAGTTAGATAACCTTAAGTAAAATCCCAAACCAGATAAAACGTAGAATCATGCCAATATAACGCAGTATGAAGTTGAATTTCTCAAAATTCTCCCCCCAATCTGTTAATTGTTTTTTAAAAATAAAATAAAGTGACTTCTTACTCATTGACCTTTTGTTTCTGAACACATACACCGCTATGAACTTCAGACATTATTTGGCTCATATCAAACTGTGTTGCACATACACAAGATATTCCACTTTCCACACAAGGTTTCCAAAACATACACAAATGAGCAGCATCACCGAACAACTGACTGCAGCTCAAAGGTAGAAATATTAAACTAAATATAAATATTAGTTTGAACAATCTACAATATAGTGGCTTGGACACACATACCGCCATGCCTCGATCGTTACCTTTACCCACAACTCAGGACTACTTTGTCACATTTTCAAGGTTGTTTAGATATGTCGACAAAAGAGCCCTTGAAAGGGTGAAATAGCATAAATGTATGTTTTCACTCAAGTCTCGATGCACATCTCTCTCCACTGTGCTCTGAAGACTGGATCTTCACGAGCAACACACTGAACAAGTCATCAACACGTGGTTCACAAGAATAACTGATTCAGTAACACTATAAAAAAGGTTATTTTTATATCAACACTGCCGTCTGTTTTAGTGTAACTGCACGAAAGGTAGGCAGTTTTTGTTTAGGCAAAGATTGTTTTTCTTTCTTCTGGAGTTCCTGTATTACCAACCCTCACCTCTAATCACAGTGTGACAGGAAAAACAAAAAAAATAAAAAAAGATCCTAGTTTAGTCCTGAAATTTTAACTTACCCGACACCATCCAAAGAGTGTGATAATAATTCAGGAGGGTGTTGGGACACAGTTTTATGATTCAACTTGAAAAAAAAAAAAACAAAACAGGTAAACAGTTACGATTTTAAGAGAAGTAATTAAATAAAAAGTGCACATAATTCCAAAAGGTGCTTTGCTTTAGAGATGACGGTATGGGTCTCTGGTATAAGAAGAGACCAGCTGTTATTTAAGATGTTTGGCACTGAACGCCTCCAGTGCAATCGTCTTCATCCATGTAGTAGTAATGATGGTTGCGTCTTCTTCTGTTCTCAAAGTCACAGTCCTCCAGGTCAGCATAGATGTAGAGGTCATCGTCCATACTGTCTGGCTGCTCTGCATCCAGCTTTTCTGGGAGGTAGTGCTCTAACTCCTTCAGCTTCTGCTCAGGGAGGAAGTTGGCTTGTGGAAACACCACCTGGAAGAAACAACCACAAAACAATAATATATTTTATGTTAATATTTTGATAGTCATGTGTAAAAATTCTGACCTCTTTGTTTGTTGGTATCTCATTGGTGAGGCAAGACAAAACAGAACAGGTGATTTAATGGAGAGAGAGAGATAAGTGCACAGCGGGGGTTTATGTACTGCACACATTCATGTATGGGTGTGCTAAGAGTGCGGTTTGTTACTGCAGAGAGAGGTGAGCGTGTGTGCATGTGTGTGTGTGTGTGTGTGTCTGAGGCTGATGTAGATTTATTTCCTTTCACAGAAAGAAAAGCAGGCAAAATAAAAAATATAACTGATAAGTGAACAGGGAAAAGAAGCAAACAGATTTAAAGAAAAGAGGATACTGCAAAAATGTCTTACCGAAAAGTTAATAATAAGGCGTCCCTTCTCAAATGGCCTGCGATGCATGGGCATCCCTTCATTTAAGACGCACTTTGTGTCTCCAGGTTTAATCAATTCCCCTGTGATTAAAAAAAAACAAAAATGTAGGTGAATTTTGTCATGAAGAACAGAAAAACTAAAAATTAGTTATGAAAAGTTATTCCCCACTGTTTGTCATCATGCCTCTTTGCCACGAGATGGCATCAAACATGATGAGCTTGAAGCTCTGTGTGGAGGCTGTGCTCACACTTGAGTCAAAGGACACTGACTGATTTTTTACAAAGATTATCCATCTCATGTATTACTGTCAGGATATAGTGACAGTTTCAGCAAATACCTTGACTTGGTTTACCTGGATGTGAGGTGATGAGGAGAGTTCTGTTGTCCAGGGTCTGAACAGCCTTCTTGAAACCACACAAAGCCTCAACTAGCTGCAACTCCATAGACATGATCAGGTCATCTCCTCTCCTGATGACAAGAGCAAGAGGTCGGGGGAAAACAAAACAGAGGTGATTTTACTGGACTGTGGGAAGAACTGTGCTGCCATGTGGCACCAAGGGCTATGCAAACTCCACCATGGTGATTAAAACATGGTGATTAAACTCTTACAGTTTAAATTTAATCAGCAGGGTGCTAAGTTAGATGGGACTTTGAGTAATAATTTTGATTTTTACCAGCTCCTAGAATAGAAATGGTGCTTATTTATTCAACACGAATACTGCATAAATCCCTTTTACACACTGTTCTCTGTTTATTAAAAGAAAATCCTATCAGCACTACGTGTACCAGCACAGATCACACCAATAACCCAGAGAATACCGTACCTGGTGAAACACAGATGTTCCCGCTGATCCAAGACGATGATGATATCACCTGGCTCTATTCCTGGCTCCTGGTCTCCCTCTCCATGGAAAATGATCTTCTGGCCATCTCTCATTCCTGTGGTAGCAAAGTGACCGAGTGATGCATGTATAATATCTGGCCTGGTGTTTCAATTTCTAATCAATCACAGATGCATTTAGAAAAACTCTCCCTTCACTCTCACCTTTGTCAATGTGGACCTCCAAAATCTTCTTCTGCCGCAGAATCTTTCGACCCCCACAGGCTTTGCAGCGATCCTTGTGGCTGATCTTCTGTCCTTGGCCGTGACAGTTGTGGCACACTGTGGACACCTGCTGGACCATACCTGGTATTAGTTGGTGCACGCGAACTTGCATGCCTGTGCCATGGCAAGTCATGCACATCTGTGCAGCTCCTTTTCGGCTCCCACGACCTGCCAAGAAAAACAAAGCACATTTCAGCACACTGGATAGCAAAGATGAAGTTTATTTTTGTTTTAGGCTTGGTTTATTATATAAAACGGTGGGAGCAAGGACTGGATTACGTTTACAAGACTAATTAGCTTTGCTACAGCACAGAGAGCCTTTCATGGCCTCTATGTGCTGAAAAGCCTGCTTGGATTACTCAACAGGTCCAGTGATGGATGGGAACAAGAGCATGTAAAAAAATAACTTGCTTAGCAAAAGGCGTACCTTCACATCTCTCACAAACAGCATTCTTCTGCACAGCAAGCTTTCTTGTAGCTCCGTTGTAAAGATCTTCAAGCGTCACTGAAATCTGATGAACGATGTTCTTCCCTGGGGCAAGACAAGACACAGATATTATCAAGACTGTATCTTGGAATAAAGTTGGAAAGTGATGAAATTTTATCAACAGACACTCCATGTGTTTAAGTCCTCAATATCAGTCTCATTTCATATTACATACTAGACATGTTTCAGTTAACAAGCCTAAATGTATACTAACAAATCCTAAATCACAGATAAAAAAAATGATGGAAGAAGACACAGGATTATAGATATGGAGGGTGTTTTTGTGTGTGTTCATGTCTTTATTTGAGGTTCAGAAGTTTTTTGGTTTTTTTTTTTTAGCCAAACTGCAGAAACAAAATCCTGACTCATATCGCAGTGTCATTATCTGTCGAGACAATCACAATATGATTTTTTTTTTTATGACTGATTTTTGTTGATTATTTATTTATTTTTTGTGTAATATTTAGGCCTGTTAAAGTTGAAAAAAACATTTGAATTAGTTGCATTTCTAAACTGTCCAAATTAATCCATTTTTCATTTATTTAGCACCTGCTACTAAGAAGCCCACCAGGAAGAAAAAATGTACAGTTGAAAAATAAACTTGCCATTACTCTTCCATGGAAAAATGAAAGAATTATGACACTTGTAGAGTTGTGAACAAAAATGTAAAGTATCTGAGAAAGTTTTCAGATGCTAGAATTTGCTGCTTTTCTGGGTTTTGTATTAGAGTGAACTGAATATTTAATATAATAATGAAAATCAATGCTACTTGCTTGTTGTGACAACAAAGTGTTGAACACTGCAGCTTCCTCCCCAGCAGAAGTGGCTCTGACTCTTACTTTATCTAACTCAATTTGAACTCAAAACTTTCAAAGCAGAAACACAGACCCTTTACTAACTTCTAACATCTGATCTTATCACTCTAATATTTCTGTACCTTTTCGCTCTCTGTGCATCCGGCTGCCCCCACCAAAAAACAAGTCAAAGATGTCCATAGGCGATGCAAAGCTCCCACCACCGCCACCAGTCCCTCCTTCCTTTATAGCTTTTTCACCTCCACGGTCATATAGCTCTCTCTTCTTGGGATCTGACAGCACCTCATATGCCTGTGAGATCTGCTTGAACTACAAAGAAAATAAAGGAAAATGCAAATGGGTCAGAAATCATTTATGGCTATACACGGATATTCAAGGGAAATTTATGAGTGAGCTCAAGAGTGAGAAAATGTACTTACCTTCTCTCCTTCTGTAGGATTTTTGTCAGGGTGATATTTCAAGGCTAATTTGCGATAGGCTTTCTTCAGTTCATCAGTAGTAGCATTAGGTTTCACACCCAGTGTGTCATAGAAGCCGGTTTCCTTAACCATGTTTGCCTCCAACAGAGAGTCTTTTAAAAGTAAACGAAAGGTAAAACATAATCAGTATTTCAATATTCAGTCTGTTTAGCTATTAAACACCCTCCAAAACCCCTCAAAAAAATCGTACAGGTATGACTCTGCCTAGCAGTGCAAAACACCATGGCGAGTATTTTAATGAAACTGAATGTGCTGCACAGGGAATAAGAATTTGCATGTTGTTGTTCCTGTAACTGTCAGGCATGCACCATTGCTTCAGTTTAGAAAAGGATAGATTAGATGTGCTTTTTCTCTTATTCTCTCATTAAAAATTAAATTCACCATTTTGTCTTTATGTCTGTACGTCCTTTACTTTAAAAGTAAAGGATGTATGATATATCACAAGGCCATTGTAGTAACTAAATTACACTATATAGATCAAATGCATAGTTACAACGTAATGCATGTCAACAATGAAGTATATGCTTATGGTATGCTCAACATATATAGAAATAATATATGAAAGTACTTCATGCACAGACATATAATACAACATGAGGATGTTTGTGTGTCAAGATTTTACAGCACTACTCATTATTTATCAGCATAAATGTACACAGATATCATAAAATGATGATCATGTATATATATGCAGATTTATATTCTGCTGTCAATGAAGAGCTAATGTCTATGGAGCCAGGACAGTGAAAAATAAAAGTAAAAAAGGCAAACTTCCGAGAAAGAATGAATGTATTACATGCTTGTTGATTTTTTGACCATCTCATTTTACTTTGATATTGTTTGCATTCTGATGCGTTTTATTTCCAGTGATGAACTAATGATATATATTTTATCGTGTCAGTGTTTTTAACGCCAATGGCTTCCACATATTCACCTGGAATTCCCGAGTGTTTCTCTCTGACTTTGTTTTTTCCACACACAACCTAATGAACTAATAATACGTGTTAACTGTGAGCGCAGCCTGTTGCCATTGCTCCCGCTCTACTTTTTTTTTTTTTTTTAACTTTTTAAGCCATTTACTTCTTCTATTTTTTTTTTTTATTCCCACTTGTAACTTTCTGAAGCTGTGCTGTCGCTAACGTTTTGTTATTTTATTATATGTTTTTTGCCCAGGGATCAATAAAGTATTTCTGATTCTGATTCTAAGGCTTGTTCCAGCAGATGGGCTTCATGTGAACAAACAACGTCAGAGAGAAACTTAACATACTTGGGGTTTATGAGTTCCAGGTGAGCACGAACTGACGCCAGGTAAAAGAACAGCGTCGTTTTCTCATTCGCACGCGCATTAGTGCACATTAAGCTTTGACTCCGCCCTCTCCGTGAAAAGGGTGATAAGAGAATTGAAACCAAAAACCAGCATTATCGACTTGAAAGACTGTTATGACGAAGTTGGGCATTAAAAAGCACATGAGACTATATCTATGCGGCGTCTGAATGTTGCCAGGGTTGGTAATTTTAACAACTGTACTCTGTATGCTGTTAGGCAATTACATCTACGATAACAGTGCAGTGCAGACAGAAAAAGACACCAGTAACTGTCAGATAAATGTATAGGAGTATAGAGTAACATTACAATATTTTCCTCTGAAATGTAAAGTAGCATAAAATGGAAATACGCAAATAAAATGTACCTCATATATCTAGCAGGTTAATTAGAGTACTTGAATAAATGTACTAAGCCACATTCCACGACCGGTAATTAACTATTTGAGCCTGACATGAAGTGTAACATCTACAAAGTACACGATGGAAATTAATAACATACGAAGATGTTCAAATATAATTTGATTTCACTGTTTACATGCTTGTTTTGGTTAACGTTACTTGTGCATAATTATCCCCAAACCAGGGGCTATCAACCACAAACAATATGACCACAATCCGTTCAAGTTTAGATGACTCAAGTATTAATTAATTTATGCTAATACATTAGCAACTACCTGACACCTTGCCCACGGTGAAAACAGCACCAATGTCTCATATCTACAGGGCCCTACGTACTTTAGCTAACGTCAGCGTTACTCAGCCCATTTAGCTACAGCCTGGCTAATGCTAACATGCTAGCTAGGCTGTGTTCCTAATATCAGGTAACATTTTAAAAGGGACATTAGTATGAATAACATATGTACACTTAATAAATAATTCCCAACCTTATATGAAGATGATTTTTTCAGTCCTCTCAAGTTCACAGGCCACCTCAGTTTACACTCTTCGAGAATCTTCTAACCCGCCTCTACCTTGGGCAAAGGGCTCATCTGCGACGTCAATATCATGCGACGAGGCGTCACCAAAACAAATGTGGCTTGCAAAGGGTTGTCTAGGTTTGCTAAAATAGCTACACAGAATGATAAAATGCCACTCTGTTGGCTTATCAGCGAGGAGAACAATCATAAACCTATTCGACTGCCTCACCTACAGAAAGTTGTCCTGGGTAGAGGCCCAGAAACGACTATTAAAGACAAAAAATGCTCTCGGCAGCAAGGTAACATAAAGACATTTCTGTCTGGTACAGCAGCTACGTTAGCAAGAAGCAACATCAGAGAGAAGAAAATGTCATAAGTGACTTGTTTTAAACTTAAAGTTTGGTCAGAAGCACAAGTTTACTTCATGTTTTGCATATATTTTATACTTTACAGTGGCAAATGGTATTTACATGGGTTTATTTCCGCACGGAAAAATGGCAGACACAGCCAGATTTATTTTGATATCATTTGCAATATATATATACGTACACGGCTATAATAATATATTCTTTGGTTTTCATAACTTATGAAAATCTAAAGATAAGTAAGTTATATCTTGCATTTTAATGTTAACCAGATACAATCCCTTCCATATACATAGACACCCGTTTTCTACTTTTTAGGCTCATGTGTTTTAAGGAATTCACACATTACTTTGTCAACAAATATACTGTAAAACCTTATCTGTCTGTTAAAATTAGAATGTAAAATGTTGTTTGTTATTTTTATATTCATATTTATTATTATTATTATTGTTATTATTTTCTTATTATTACATTATTTTATTTTTATGTTCATATGTTTTCCATATATTTCACTTACACTAATACTAATACTAAAAGTACAAAATACCCAAGTACTTAAAATACTAAAAGTATTAAAAACCAACTTCAACCTGTGCAAACCATTATATCCCTCTTCCCTAGTTGAACTGCAAGCAGAGTGCAACAAAGGTTATGTCAAAGTTAAACAGGTAAGAATCACAATTAACACTGAGTTTTGTCAGAGTGAAATTCATAAAGTATTACAAAACAACTGTTACGCTGAGTGATTTTAAATACCTGCAATGTAATCTGGCATTGAACACCCATTTTGGACACATGAGATAGTTCTGTTAAATCTGCCTGGAGTAATGATCACTGAAAGGTCCACCCACTGGTTATTTACCACTGTGTCTCATCTCCCATCTTTATTCCAAAGCTGGGCTTGAATCCCACCTTCATAGATTCTGTGGTGGTGGGTAAGGGCAATGAGGTCAAAATGAAGCCTGGACAGCTGCTTCATATTGTCAATAAACTCTACCAGTACACTGTACAGTTCAAGGAGGATACCAGTGGGGACCGGACAGTCACCAAAAGACCACGACAGTTGACTTCAGAGGATAGAGAAGGCCACAGAGAGGCTCTGAGTATGAAAGCAGCCAAACAGACAGAAGAGGCGTCTGCGACGGTCCGCCAGGGAGAAGCCACAAAAAGCAGTGTAAGAGAAGAAAGCAAATGGGTGTGCATGTATTTGATGTGCACGTGTTTTTTCCCTTCTCTGGATTTTATATAGAGCTGGTATTATTATGTAAAAGCGTGATACCTTAAATTTGTTGCAGGAAAGTGTTGGACATTGGAGCCAAGGTCTGAAGGCCTCAATGCATGACCCAAACATGCAGGTAGCAACTGTTAAAAAGGATTTACAGTTGGTTTGATGCTTACTGATCTGGATCATGGATGCATGACTTTATTGTTAAATCCAAATGAGAATATTAAAAATCAGTGGCTCTCTTTTTCTAGGTGTACAAGGATGATAAAGTAGTGGTAATCAAAGATAAATACCCAAAAGCTCGCTACCACTGGCTGGTCCTCCCATGGCAGTCCATTTCCAGTCTGAAGGCCTTACGTGAGGAGCACTGTGACCTGCTGAAACACATGCAGCAAGTTGCTGACCAAATGGTTCAGCAGTGTCCAGATGCTAAATGGCTACGCTTTCGCATGGGGTACCATGCCATCCCAAGTATGAGGTAAGTTTGAACAGTGCAGTATTTAATGTAAATACTGGGATCCAGGTGAAAAAAAAGTTTATTTGTCACTAAATAATGTGAACTCAGAGGTCACTCAATGTTCACTGCTGCCTTTGACTGAATATTCAGCACATTTCATTCAGAACATTTCTACCCTGCACGTACATCTGTACACGTCTAAAATTTATTTCTCCAATTTAAATGCTTACTGTCTGTTTTAATTTGTTTTTTTAATGTTTTATTCTGTAATTCCTGTTTGCTTTTAAGGGATTGTACTGTATAAAGCATTTTTATGAAATCTGCTATACAGCACTTTCCTGGCTCTGGCTTACACTGTACAGCCAAATATTATATATAAATATTATAAGCAAATTGAAAAACAAATTTCTAAACATAACTAAACACACTAAACAACGCTTCTTCCCTGTTTTATGTTGTATGTTGCAACTTTGCACTTTACCCTTTGAGGCCACATAGTGGTTAGATTTGTAGGGTTATAGTTATACAGGGTTTACAAGGAAAGTACAGTGACTGGAAAACATTTTCTGTTATCATTTTTTTTATTCCTTGACTGCCAACATTTTTAGTGTAGACTGAAAGTGAACATATTAATGAGCACAAGGTATAGGATAACATGAGGCAGAAATCAGAAGCCATTCGTTGACTCTGTTCATATATCATTCACCCCAATATATCAGTCTGAAAAGCTTTGAAAATCATTATCAACAACTAATATGGCCATTTAAATCTAAACAACAACAACAACAACTGGTACATAAAATGCAAATTTAAGTCTTAAGTTGTGAATTTCCCCAGTGTAGGACTAGTAAAGCATATATACAAACATATATATTTGATGTGTAGACACATATAAGAATTACATGTTGTGTTTGTGTATCCTGTATTCTCTTTTACAGTCATGTACACCTCCATGTCATCAGCCAAGACTTTGACTCTCCTTGTTTAAAGAACAAAAAGCACTGGAACTCATTCACAACTGACTATTTTATTGAGTCTCATGGTGAGAGCAAATTTAGTGTTTTTTGTTGTGATGCACTTTAGGAGTCGTGATTCACAGTATTACACTGAGTCCATTTCTGCAGATTTGTTTTTATACACTTTTCCTCCTTTTTAATTATTTCCAGATGTTATTCAGATGCTGGAAACAAACGGAAGGGTTTCCATCAAAGAAGGGACCAGCGAGTTGTTGAAACTACCTCTCCGCTGTCACATGTGTCACAGAGAACTTCCTACTATACCAGCTCTGAAGGAACACCTAAAATCTCACTTTCCTTGTTAAGAAAGTGACCTCAAAGAGGACAAAATGCCTCAGGTGTTTATATGGGTTCAACATAGGACTGTGTTCTGTTGGGCACTATTTGTGCCTGTTAGTTCTAATGTATAGTTTTGTAAAATGTTTTGAAGAAATGCAACAATATGAAAACAACTTCCATCAAACATGCATGTCACTTATGTTGGATTTCATCTGGTTTTGCCAAATTGTAAGACTGCATGTATTGTTCCCACATTTTCAAATTATGTTTTAATATGTTGTATTAAATATTTTCTAAGAACTCAGTAATGGCGTGGTTTTTTCTTTTCATTTAAAATTGTAGCATGTAGCCTTGATAGTACAGTACCAGTATTTGCATAAATTCATTAACATCGTCCCACTGTAGGCCTTCCTTTGACCTATTCATAATTGCATGTATTTTATAACTTGTGCAGGAGACTGTTGATGATGTCAGAATTATGTTCCTATATTTTTAATTTGTTGTAGCTGTGCATGGGACTGGGAATCTCCTTTAGCTAACCTACGGTAACAAAGGTGCACCAGTTTGTTTCAAATTTAGCTTTAAGGCCTCGTCTTCATGTGTCTAAACAGAATATGATGAAAGCCTCCATCAGATAACAGACACTGGACAAGTCATCTTGGTTTCACAAGCATGGTCTTAAAGTGGCAACTAATAAACCTGTGTTATTAGGTTTAGTGCAATTAATTAGCATGACATCAGCCTGGAGACATTGGTGTGATTATTGAATGGGATGATGAAGGCAAAGTCTTCAAGAGCTATCAGCGAACGCAGCAGTGAGAACTCATGACTTTGTCGCCATCTACTGTATATTTTTTATATATAAACAAAGCTCGGGAGTTTATATGTCTGACGTCTTGTATAAAGTATTTAATGTCATTATCATATGAAAATATGCTACTGTCATAAAAAGGAAAACGATGGTCTAAAAAGGTGGTGACTGGCCCGTACGGGGATCGAACCCGCGACCTTGGCGTTATTAGCACCACGCTCTAACCAACTGAGCTAACCGGCCATGTTTAGCTGCGAGAATAATATTATTTAAGTACAATAGCCCATATCTAAGTCGTATTTTGTTTTGTTGGGTTGTAATAGCACGATTATCTAATTCGACACAGACATTAAACTGGCATTGACTGAATCGTTCAGCAGTTAACTTTCAGTAACAAAAGTCTTTTCTAGCCAAGATAGCTTCATTAGCAAGCTATTTGTAGTCTTATTTTATATCGTTATACTGGCGAAATATTTAATTAATACACACTTCAAAAGTGTACAGTACTCAGATGATACTTTCGCAGTGTACATGTTTTACTCACTGGTATAAATACAAATCCGCAGGCACCAAATACCATGGTTGTATTATTTGTTTATTATGAGAAAAAAAAAACAAGTAAATGCTTTGGCTATACCATCATCACGATAATCACACTGTAACATAGATAACATTATAATGCCAAAATCAAAATTCAGAAGTAATGGGCAAAAGCAAATTATGGCAGCCTGTGGTCTTCAGGCATGGTCTTTTAATGGTGTTATAGTTCAGAGTGAGTAAAACAAAGTTGGACAAGTGCATGTCATCATCTCCGTAGACTTAACTCCCTTTCATCGTCCTCGGGCACCATCAGATTGTCCACTGAGTGATGACCATCATCTCCAATAGCCTGGAAGAAATATTCCTCACTTTCACAGCTCTGAGTTCCATTCACACAGTCTTGGGTTTTGATTTGTACCAGCTCGGTGCTGTCACTGGCATTACTCTCCTCTGTGCTATTGCTGGCATCGCTGCTCTCATCACTGCTGTCTCTGGTCTCATTGCTTTCATTGCTGATGCTCTCAATGGTCTCATTGCTTTCACTAGTGGTGCTCTCATTGCTCTCGTTGCTTTCACTTGTGGTGCTCTCATTGGTCTCATTGCTTTCACTAGTGGTGCTCTCATTGGTCTCGTTGCTTTCACTACTGGTGCTCTGGTTGGTCTCATTGATCTCATTGCTGTCACTGATGGTGCTCTCATTGCTGTCACTGGTGGCAGTTATATCAGTAACATCACTGGTGTCGGCGCTGTTGCTGTTGCTGTTGCTGTTGCTTTCGCTGCTTTCGCTGGGATTTGCCACCATCAGTAGGTTCATCTGTCCCTGAGCGATGTTGGTCTCCTGTCCGAAAATGGAGGCGGGAGTGGGCTCAGTCAGTTCGTCTGATTGAACCGTGACCTCCGTACTGCTGTTGTCCTCTGAACTGTGGACTTCGATGACACTTGCAAATAGTGGGACCAGATTCTAATGCAGATAATAAGCATAGCATAGTGTTACTCAACTTGCATTTCAGTCAAAGCGAAACATAGTTTGAAACCACTAGAGTGTGCAAAGTGTTTCCACCTTTCGAACATTCTCCTCGCTGCTCATGCTGTCATCTCTGGTTTCACCCATGGAGTTTGTCTGTGGAAATGCAGTGAAGAATATGAGCTAACTGGACACCATCAGGACGTTGTGCCACTCATCAACAGTTGGAAAATATTCCAGGTTTAACAAAATACTCGATATAATTGGTCTTACCTCGTCATCCTCAACTGATTGACTGTTACTCTCCTCAGAAGTCTGTTTGTGGAAAAGAAACATAAACCTTTAGAAAATAATGCAGCATTTTATATGTGCAACAATTCAATGGGGAGTGCAGCAAGAAAGATGTAAGCATATAAGTACACATAGGACATATCTTCTGTGTTGTCAATCTAATTTCTTCCTACATTTCCTGCTGAACTATAGCAATAATATGCTAAATGTAACTTGCTGATGACAGTTAAGTAAAAAAAAGTGTGATGATACAACCCACCTTGTCCTCTGATGTGGATTCTAATGATTGTGACTCTGAACTGTGACTCTGTAAAGATATACATTTGATAAGGTCATTTCAGACACATTTGCAGCGCACCTTAGATAAAGTAGATCAGAATGACAGGATTTTTCTTCTTGACTTGTATATAAATATTGACAAATTGAAAACAACTTACTTGACTTGAGATACTTTCCTCCGAGCTCTGCAGCAGAAATAGGAAAACATACCCATTTAGATGAAAATAAGTAATCAAAGTCATGCAGAAAGCCATCTGCATCAGAAACGAATAATTTTCTCATTACTAGAAGAAATAAATTTATTACCAGAAGTTCTGCGGTGTCATTTTCAGATGATTGTGAAGCAGACAAACTTTCAGTCTGGCAAAGAAAAACAAAGTAAGCACAAACCACAATATATTTAATTGCACCTTATGACTGCACAACCAACAATCATCTCATCCATTTAAGATCCATTTATGTCAACCATTGCCCGGGCAGACTATTGCTACATATACAGTATGAGCCCAGACATACAGTAAACAAGAGTCTTTTAAATTGTCTTGAGGGTCTGGCGAGTGTTTGAGTAACCACACCTATTGTTAGGATTTTGTTGAAGGTGTCAGAGGAACATAACATGCCTGCAGTCAAATGATTTATGTGTAAACAGACTTTCTGCACTGTCACACCAGGAGTTATTATGACTCCAGATGTGATATAATTTGAAGGGAGAACCACTTTAAACACTTACCGTGTTTGGGTCGAGCTCATTTAATTCCAAAATAGCATTGTATGAAATCTGCCAGACAGAAAAGACAGACATGATTGGTACAAGAAAAACACTAGAATAATACTTTACAGTAATAATGATTACATGATGGTGGTTTCTTCAAGTGAGAAAAAGCGATGTAGATCCATATGATGTGATTTTGAGCCTGCTTGTTAAACGGCTAAGTCTTCCTGTTCTGCTAACATGGTATTAATGCTCACACTGCAAAGATCCAACGCAAAGCAGCACAGACATAATTGTTTATATGGATGCTATGATGGCTGCGACTGGAAAAGTTTGCAAGTCAGTATAAATTAAATGTAAAAAAAATACAGAACAGAGAGCTTAATGTTGTTTAGGCTGGAGACTCTGATGTCCATGTTTATTTGACAGAATATGCAATTAGCATATTCTATAAATTCATCTACAGAATCAAGCAGACATCTTAGAGATAAAACAAAGCAGGTATTAAATTGCATAAAGTTTACATTTAAAAACCTATCATATAGTTTTATTTCTGATTTCAAACTTACTGGGCTGGCAAAAACTGCTCCAATCAGGCAAAATGTTATGATGATGGCCTTCATGCTGTAACAGACATACAATATGTGGTTAATATTGTTACTGATTTGATTCAGTTCAATTTAAAATACTCCATCCTGCAAGGAAACTTTGAGGTAACTTGGTTTTGCAAACATTTTTTAAACAAACAATCCGAAAAATATGAAACATGTTAGTGTAAAGTGCAACTCAGCTTTACACATTAGTGAAGTGTGACCCATCACCATGGCGTAAAAGACACCATTTAGTTTTGAATCAGAACATGCAGCAAATATGGAGTGAGTCTGTGGAGTCAATAAATACATATGTAAAATATAATTATTATCAATTATATAAAACAAACAAACAAACAAAAAAATACAGTTAAAATATGAACAATTACCTTTTAGCTTTTTTTCCCGTCTTCAGAGCCTGTGTGAGAAATGTGTCAGAGGTCCTTGTTTAGTGGATGTCGCAGCAATGAGAACTCAGTGTCTGATCAGAGTCACTGCTGGAAGCTGGCAGCTGAGGCAGTAAAAGCGCGGATGTGCTGTAGGAAACGCCGAGGATGACTGTATATATGTACCCTTAATTGAAATGATTGCATCACTTCCTTCCGGATGTCTCTTTTTTCTGGGCACGCCAAGGTGTACTTTTTTTTTTTCCCCCCCCAGAGAGCACACTCAAAACAAACACACTTTGACACGATAATGGTTGCACACACACACACACACATGCGCAGAGAGAGAGAGAGAGAGAGAGAGAGAGAGAGAGCAAGCTGTTTCATTCAGTCACTAAATTTCCTCCACCCCCGCTCAAATCTTCAGTGAAATATGGTTCAACATACTAAACCATAGGGTTTGTGGTTTGTTGAAAAATACAACGTTGCCCACTAAGAGACGAAAGGAGAACCAGATAGGATCAGGCCAGGCTTTTTTCTGGTGAAATTGATTTTTTATTTACCAGTACTTCCAGTTTTATTCTTTAATAATTAGGTCTAATCACATGCCCTGGGGTAGATTCAAAATATTTATCTAGACAACGAAAAATGGAAAAAAATGTTTGTCTTTATAATGAGGAGGATTCAGCTTGTGACACCTTCACATCATTGAAGTCATACTGTCATATTAAGACTAAATACAATAATTATATACTTAAGAAAAAAACAAAACCTGTTTTGTAACTTATTCTTTTTGATGTCACATGATTTTCTTCAAATTAGGACTCGTCCTTGGAAAAAGGGCATGTACAGTAGAAGACCTAAATAAAGACTTCTGTATTTCCTCTCTGAGGCTCATAGTTGTTTCCTGGATGTCCATATATGGCCAGGCCTAAAATAAGATTACAGAATTCCTTGTTTAACCTCACTTTGGATTTCAACCATGAAAAAGAAACATGTAATTAGCCTGGATGTTCACCAGACAGGAGCTGTTTGCTTAAACCACAGCTACCAGTTGTTGTAAGGTCCTTCTTTAGAACAGAGGAGGAGGAATGAGGACAGGACGATTGATGCTTGTTGTGGCTCACAGACCAGCAGTCAACAACATCTGCCCTAAGGATACTTAAGTTTCCATCAGACATCTTACGTATATGTATTTTCTTACAGCAGGAAAGACCAGTAACCAGATCCTCACGATACAGTGTGATGCAGGGTTTTGCTGTGGTTGGGTCAATTATGGTTTATTATCTCTATAAGATATATTAACATTAACCTGCAGGACAGTGCTACTTCAAGGACAGAATGAAGTGTCTTGCTATAAGATGTAAATAGATTCTCATGATTAAAGCAAAATATATTCAACAAATAAAATCTGATGCATTATTATGGAGTAAGTTACCCGGCAGTATATAAAGAAGTTTAAATTAGCCCCAGTAATAAGTGATGTACACATTAATGTATCAACAATTACTATATATATTATTCTGAAATGCATTATTTTGCATAATGAGTACTCTTATTTTTTGATTCCTCCAAATATGTGTTTTCTGCTAACATTTTTGTACTCCTACTCAAAGTAAAATTTTGAGTACAGGCCTTATGGCTGAGTATTTCTGCAGTACTGTACTGGTACATGAGTAAAAATTATGACCCTCCACCACTGGCTAGACATAATTTTGCTAATTATGATATAATTGCTGAAATAGTCTAACTAGTGTGACATATATTTCTACATGAATAAAGAATGTTGTGTTGTTTATCAAATGACAGTCATCATATCAAAATATTAAAACTATATTGGCCTCAAGAAGACAAACTTGTGACAGAGCGTCATCTAGTGGCCAAATATGTGCATTATTTCAGTCCTAAAATCTTGTTTCACCTGACAACTTTCGGAAACTCTTTTGGTTTTATGCTACATCATAAACAAGTTACAGATAATACACTTAATTATTCACAAAATTAAAAAACAAAAAAAAAAAACAAAAAAACTTGAAACCTGGATATTTATTAAACTCATGCACGCAGACAGCACTGTGTAACTTAAGTGAACAGCAATAAAGCAAAAGCTTTTTCTGCTTCAACAGTCTTATATATGAAGCTACCATGTGTCTATGTGTTACAAGCTTATCCTCAATAACAAGCTTGGGGTCTCCTCTTTTTTGACTTTATATTTTAGATTTTGCAGATTGTGTACCGAACTGAGGGTCAGTACAAGATCTCGTCCCTCCCTCTCTCTCTGTACCTCTCTGGCCCAGAGACCCTCCCAAAGTTAGAAAAGCATTGCCACCATAGACTATGTGTGTGTGCGTCTGGACAGTGCGAGCGCGGTCTCGAACACAAAAGAACGTCTTCACAATCGGGCACATACTGGTGTTTGTGCGGGATTCCCATTTCTTTTGCAACTGCCAACCTCAGGTAAAATTTGCCACTTTTCCACTGTTTTGAAGGGTGATTTGTTGATGATCAAACAGAGGTGTGTGTGTGTGTGTGTGTGTGTGAGAGAGAGAGAGACACTTTCTTCACTGATTACTTTGCAATTGAACTTCTCTTGTGGAATATGTAGTGACTGCTTGTTGGTCATACTGTAGCCTCGTTTAGTCAAAAGACAACTTAGAGGCTCCTTGTTGATGTTGCCTTAATCATTGTTTTTACATAAGAGATTGTGATTATTAATACACTGTCCATACTATAGTGAGCTAATGTGCTGTAAATAACATAGACAAATTTAAATGTTGCTTTCTGAATGCTGTGCATGATCTATATGACAGCATATATTTGTAAATTCCCCTCAAAGAGATCAAATAACTTATGAATAACCAATAAATAATGAAATAACTAATGAAATAGTGTGAAAAGTTTTTCATGTAATATTGGTACTATGTTAAGGATATTGCAAAGTGTAACATAGCTTTGATATTAGAAAGATCAAATTGTTTTCGTTAATCACTTTTGGTGAATTTTCATAGACACACACACATATCCCCACCAACCAGTCTACACCTATTTGGGGTTTACTGGACTGAACCGACGAGCCATTGTTCCCCTGGACAGGCCCCGTAGTGTCCGTTTTGTTTCCGTCCAGAGAGACAAAAAGTTTGTGGACTTAGTCAACTTTTTTCCAGTCTGGTAGCTTCTGATGTTTACTTTAGCTCTGAATGTGACTTTTGAGAGAGCGAGAGCGGCGCATCTCAGAGACCTGTAACCATGACAACAGCAGAGGCCAATCCTGCAGCTCTTCTGTGGTCACAAAAGTGTTGGCAGCATACATATGCACTGGTCTGGTTTTAACTGTGAAAGATTTGCTGAGTTCAAGTCCTATTTTAAATCAGTTTCCGTATAAATTAGCACATCGTTATATTTTGTTTTATTTTTTGTTAAAAATTTAAACTATTAATTTCAATATTTCAGGTATGAGGGCCTGTGTAGTATTCCTGTGCTTACTGGCAGCAACATTTGCCCTGTCTGTGAGTAACAAAGCCTTTGATACTTTTCTGAATTTGACACTGAACTTTAACCAGTGAAAGAATTATCAAACCAAAGATGTGACGTGATATTTGTTTACAGCTTCGGCATTAACTGAATGGATGTGCTTATTATTTATCTACATTATAATTTAGGTTAAAAGTAAACCACACGGAAAACATCATGGATTGCATAAGACTTCACACACGGCCAAAGAAAAGGTAACAGAACTCCAATTATTAACTGAAACCCATAATCATTTCATGCTGATGATGATTTCAAAGTGAGTATTTTTCTTTTCTCATGAATAAGGACATGATCACAGAAGAGGCCAACAAGCCACAGATCTTACCCACTTTAGTCCCATTTGAGGACAGCAGCCACGAGCAGGAAGATGAGGAACTGAGCACCGAAGATAATGCTAATGCTAACAAGGCAGAGGGAGAGTTTGAGGGGGCTGAAAGGAGCGACAAAAGCACAGCAGTCTTGTTGAGTGAGGAGGAACTGGTAGACCTGCTGAAGACAGAAGCAGAGGAAGAAAGGGAAGAGAGTGAGCTGGAGGAAGAAGAAGTGGAGACGGACAAAGGCAAGGTGGAGTCTGATGAGATCACTGAGGATGAGGAAGATGAGGTGGAGGAAGAAAAGGAGCTGGACAAACATGAAGTGGTGGTGCAAGTGATGCCACTGGAGGAAAAGGTGGAAAAGTTTACTGAGAAAATAACAGACAGAGAAGAGCAAAGGGCTTTGCTAGAGGAAACAGATGGAAGCACAGAGTCAGAGATCCCAGCGGATCTTGACTATGCTGCTGATAGCAGCATCTTACAAACTCTACAGACTGAATCTGCTAAAAATCCCGATCACACTGATGACACCCAGCCTCTTCCAAAAACAGATGTGAAAGAGAGAGAAACCAGTGAGAAAGAACTGCCCGCCATTGCAGATGACTATGAACAAAACATACAAAACACGGAGGCGATGGACAGGGAGGAAGTGTCCGATCAAGACAAGGACAAAGATTCAGAGGCCAAATCTAAAGAAATAAGTGTCAATAAGAAAGAACCTAAAGCAAATGTGGACTCCCGAGAACCAAAGGGCAGTGCAGCGTCTGAATCAGGGTCCAGAGTGGCTGAAAAGGGAGAAGAGGAAAGTAAGAACAACAGTGGAAGTCACACCAAGGGAAAGAGGAGGAAGCAAAAGAAGAACCAAAGGGCGAGGAAGCACTCTCCACAGAGTGAGGACACACACTCTGGACAGGATCAGAGCCAACAGGATCCCCAGGAGTCTGACGGCAGCAGTGTTGACAATACGGTCCACAAGGCAAAGAGAAGAAGGGCAGGAAAATGGGTAATTCACACACAGTCTGTACATTAAAAAGCAGTATCTAATAATTTTCAAACTAACAATGGATCATATGACTGCACTGTAACAGTGGTCTCTCATAGTAACCACATGACTCTCCTCTCCTCTACAGAGCTTTTTAGCTTCTTTCAGCTAATATTTTTTATTTTAAAGCCCTGAAATGTACTGTTTTGGTTTGCTCTCACTGCTCTCATAGAAATGTTTTTACTTCAGGAGTCGGTGGAGACCAAAAACGGAGCTAAGTATGGTAATTGGACTGTACTTACATAGCGCTTTTCTAGTCATTCATGCAAAGGATACCATGCAGGGTGTCACCTGCTCATCACTGTGCACAAGGACACTTCAACATGTAGACTGCCAGGGCCAGGGATTGAGCTACTGACCTTCTCCAACTCCTCCTACTCATCGCTCAATGCATTGCTCACATCTGCTGGATGTGTAAATAGGCTCCTGTCGGTAACAAGTTAGCCATATTACCAAAGGTTTTTGTTTCACATGTTTTTAAATGTGACATTCACTTTTCCTGTGATGCTGCAGTCTAAAGTGGTCATAAATGAGTGTTTGAAACTATTTTTCTCTTATATCAAGTCGTTGCCTTTTCATATTTCCTGTGTATTTTTCTAGGGTCCTTTAGTAGGAATGAATCCAGTGCAGATCAGAGCCACAGTGGACCTCTACCCCACTTCCAGGTCCTCCCTTGGTGGCGCCGTACATCGCCCAGAAGCCCCTGCTGGTTTGTCACCATACTAACTAATGCACTATGCCAACAGCTTCACAGAGGAATCTGCTGACTGGATCATTTTGCTAAAACTTCTGCATGAATGGAGTCACTCTGATTTGCAGCCACTACCAAAACACTCCTCTGTGGGCTTACAGAGTGAATAATAGAGATTGAGTTGAATTTAATCACTGTACAAACTGAAATGGCAGAGGAATGTGTTAGGCTATTACAGGATGTACGGAGTGTAGGAGGTTGGGAGGAGTGTTTTCCAGTTATCACACTGTAAAATAAGAGCAGACCAGCCCTGCAAATCACTCTTCATACCTCCGGTTTTAAAATACATATAAATTCTAGCTCAAAGGTCTTTGCACTCATTGTCTTTTCTTCTAGATCCATGTGACAACTTTCCCTGCAAACGTGGAAAGACGTGTAAACTTGATGCGGACAATAAGCCAGGCTGTGTGTGTCAAGAGCCATCAGAATGTCCTCCCAGTGTGAATGAGTTTGATCATGTGAGTACGGATGATCTGCTGAAAGCTAAACTTGAAATGTTTTCAGCAGCTCTGCATTTGATTGTTGCGTTGTTGTTGTTGTTGTGTAGGTTTGTGGAACAGACAACAAAACCTATGACACATCATGCGAACTCTTTGCTACTAAATGCAACCTGGAGGGCACAAAGAGAGGACACAGACTCCACCTGGACTACACTGGGTCATGCAAATGTGAGAGTTAACCAAAGAGTTTGTGGTTTAAACAGAAACATTTTAGTTAAAGCACAGTGCAGGAAACATTTCTGACTCTGATCTTTCTCTCTCAGTAATACCTCCGTGTGTGGACAATGAGCTGATCCAGTTCCCCCTGCGAATGAGGGACTGGCTGAAAAATGTGCTGCTGCAGCTCTACGAACACGACTCCATGTCTCCTGGCTTCCTCACACCTAAACAACGTTTTAAAGTAAGATTTGCTGCTCAGATGAATATGTATTGATACAACCGGAATATTTCTTACAAAAAAATCTTTTGATATTAATCTAAAACATTTCCTACAAGTTGAAGTAATACAATTTTGTTGCAATTTGTCAGTGTGAGATCACTCAGTGAGTCAGTCAGAAAGTCACACAGCATCTTTTGGAAAAGGAAAAGTTCCGGAAAATATATTTCATTAATCAAACTGATATTCTTTAGGTGAAAAAAATCTATGAGAGTGAGAGGCGTCTTCATGCTGGTGATCACTCTGTTGAGCTGCTGGCACAGGACTTTGAGAAGAACTACAACATGTACATATACCCAGTGCACTGGCAGTTTGCTCAGCTGGACCAGCACCCCTCTGACAGGTAAGTTTTATTCTTCTGTGCTAACACAGAATACAGAACAAACGGATGTATATTTGAATTTTTGTTCATCCATCCTCTCCAGATTCTTGTCCCACTCAGAGCTGGCCCCACTTCGAGTCCCCCTGGTGCCAATGGAGCACTGCACCTCACACTTCTTTCAGGAGTGTGATGCTGACAAAGACAAGCAGGTGTCCTTTAAAGAATGGACTTCCTGTTTTGGTATCAAGAACGGTAAGAGCAACAGCATGACACCAACGTATTACGGTATAACTCTCACCTCAAATACTTTTCTAAACACTGATAATCAGTTTAACTTTCACTTTTCTTTCCTTTTTGCTTATTTTACACAAAAATCAGTATGTGGATAATATATTTCTTATTTGTCAAGCATCATATAAATACTAATGCCATGTATTTGTTATCCTATTAACGCCTGCTGTTTGTTTTCTCCACAGAGGATATGGACGTCAACCAGCTATTTTGAGCTTCATTTTCTTCCTCACTACACAAGCTCGTTGAAGCAGCTCCAGCAGTGCTGCTTGAGAAAGCAGCCTCTGTGAACCCCTGTAATCTAAGGACCTCTGATACATACAGAATCTCAGTTTACCAAGTGTTGGTGGTCATTGCTGTTTTTTTGTGTCAGACTAAGCTTTGACATTTGGATCTTTGTTCCGTAATTTAGACTAAGGTGCTAGAATAATTTGATTAGAATATGAAAAGGAGGTATTTTTAGCTGGTTTTCATCCAGAAAACTGATTTCTAATGCATTCCAAACTGGGGAAAAGTTTACATCCGCTCAGTGGTAGACACGGTGTTGTTTGTGGTGCCAGGCTTCACAACACCAGGCTTCAGAAGAGCCGTTTGTATGTTAGAGCAATTTAGTGTACAATTACTCTTTAAATCAAGGTTAAGTAGATTACATTACACCCTTGTGTTACCATAGAAATTATAAAACAATAAATGTGTTTCCATCTTATTAGCAAGTGCTGTAAATGTTTGTTTTTGCATCCTATGTTTCATTGTAGCTCTCATTAAAGCTTTTAGGGCAGCATGATGACATAAAATATTCACAACACGATGACTTTTGTTTCTTTACAGTCCTGAAATAAAGTTATTGTAATGTATTGGTGGATCCCAACTGACCTCACAAGTTCCCGGGAAACATCACTTTATGCTCTAATATCATGTTCCATTCGTTGGTCAACTTTTCTGATGCCGCCATGACATGAAAATATTACCTCTGCAACAATGGTTTTGAGAATGCAAGTCACTGATACCTGGTTTCGGTTTGCCACATGATCCAGAATAATGACCCTCACAAAGCAAAAATAGCTTTCAGCATGGTCATGATGATTACAGTGACTTGTTGTTTTGAGATAAAGGGCTGGGCTCTGATTGGTCCCGTCTTAGTGATCACTGAATCTGACATTCTCTATATAAGCGAGCAAAGACGCAGTTCTTCACCTGTCGACTGCTGTGACTGAGACACAACATGTTCTGCAAACTTTGGGTTATCTTTCAGGTTTTGGCTGTTGTGGTGGAGGGTGGTGTTTCTTCAGGGAGTGCAGAGGCACTTGCCAAAGCAGGAGTGAATAATAATGGAGCAGCAGCTGGCAACAATGCCAACCCTGGGGCTCAGAATGGGGTCCCATTAAACACGGAACCACTTCTGGCACGCTTAGTCCAACTTGGTGGCTCAGTTTTTCTCCAGCCAGTCGGGAACCAAGTCGTAGGTCAAACTACCCTGCAGCAGCTCATTCCCATTGGAGCTCTCCAACAAGCTGGGGCATTCATTGTGGGGCAAGCAGGCGGGGCCAATGTGAATCCACAAGGGCAGGTGACTCAGGGTGCCAGGGGTGGGCCTGTCACACTGTTCGCTGTGCTGCCACAGAGAAATGACCCACAGGGTACCCTGTTGACCCCCGGCCAAGTGCAACTGGTGTCGCTGGCCGGGCTGAACAACCAGCAACAGCCGGGCACCGCTGCAGGGCAGGCAGCTGGCAGACTGAGGCTTCGGCGTTCCGTAGCAGCTCGCCTCAGGAGGACACAGTCTCCGGTGATGAAGGTGATGGCAGCTGAGGAAGAGGAAGAATGCTCTGGGATGGAAACGGAGGAGAAACAAGCAAAATGAGGCGATGCAGCCGTCACAAATGTGTCATGATTAATTCCTGATCCTGTATCTCTCCTAACTAATAACTAATAAATTAAGACAACAACTGAAAGTTCAAGGAATCTTTATTCCAACATATCAATGCAATACATGTTTGATTTCACATCATCTGGAATCCAGTACATGTCTGTCAAATGCACTGAGCAAAACACTGAGTGAAACAACATCAGCCAGTGTCATGGGTGGGGTTGCTCCACTTATTTTTGTATAAGAGACTGGTACAAATACGCACAAATTTCTATTTAAAGTACACGGCTTGTAAGTACTTGCAACATGATGATTTGACTCTATAAATATGAAAAACATCCCTCACACATCACTCAAATCATGACAGAATTCCTGGGACAATGTTCTTGTTACTAAAGCACATTCAGTCTGTAAATTCATGAATCATGCACATAAAAACACTTCTATTTACACAAGTGCATTGGGAAATACTGTTCGTGACAAAATGAAACTGCAAACAAAAAAAAAAAAAGAAGTTACTTAATTTGAACTGCATGACAGTGTGTAATTAGTGTAAAGCTACAGACCAGACTTCCACAGAGGGTGTTTACCTGGTCTGCTGTGGGCTGCCAAGTCAGCAGCAGAAAAAAAAAGAAATCCTTTCCCAGACAGCCTCAGTATGTGACAAAATACCCAGCCAACCACACTGGGGAATGAATGTATTGGCTCTGAACATCTTGGGAAAATGTACTGATGAAACATGACAAGTATCTGTTCCTGTTTATCAGTAAGATGAGAAGTCTTTGCTGATTAAAAAAGGTCTGACATTTTATATATATATATATATATATATATATATATTCATATTGTTAGTGCAATATGAGCAGTTACTTTAGGGCTGGTGTAAGTAATCATCACACATTACATTTAAGCACCCAGATATGCATGAGGCAAGTAATTTAAGGTTGTTTCTAACACAGAAGTAAGAAACATGAAATTTTCATTTCTATATATAAAACAAACAAACAAACAAAGTTATCATTCTTGCACAACTCTTTTCCCAAAGCCACTACTGTCTCCTCACAAGTACTCGTACTTTAATTAAATTTAAGCACACACACATATTTTTCATTTGATGCTGATGTCAGTTGTTTGCTTCCTGTGACCACAACCCGCAACATTTAGATGCTTCACACACTGGTTTTTAGTCAGTAGCTTCCAAAAACCTCCAGAAACCCTTCCCAAGACTCTGAATCACTCTGTTATCTTTTGCGGTCACTCAGCTGCTTTGAGAACAATGTGCGATGGTTGAATGGGGATGAAGTGTCTTTGAAAAATGAGTAGCTCACTGTATTACATTTCTTTAAATTTACAGTACAGTTGAAAAAAAGTTCCTATGACACACAGGTGACAAATACAGTTTGCGAACAAGTCGCTCTTCTCCTCTCTAATTGGCTCATAATAATCTCTGGGACCGATAAAAGGTGCTCTATATTCTGAGAGCGACTATAGTCCACCTCGGCACATACTATCTGAAGGAAGGCAAAAGAAAATACAAGGTGTGTACTGTGCTACTGAGATCGTATAATGTTATCAGGTGTAGTCATTATGTAGTCTTACTTTATCTTAGATCATCTGTGTATCTGCTTTTATTAAATGCATCAATGAAATGTTTTAATTCTGGCCTTGTTCACAGCTTTCAAAATGAAGCTTCTTCTCCTCACAACATTTGTGGCAACTGTCTGCTATGTGAGTACAGTCTCTATCTATCTATCTATCTATCTATCTATCTATCTATCTATCTATCTATCTATCTATCTATCTATCTATCTATCTATCTGTTTGTCTGTTTGTCTGTCTGTAAGTAAGTCTATCTCTTACATACAAAGTGGTGTATATAACTTCTGGTCTTTTTACTTATTGCAGGTCAATGCAGGCAAGGTAAGAAACATTCATATTGAAAATGTATACGTAGTTATTTCTAATAATAATGCACATTACATCAGCATTAACAAAAAACTTCTCTTTCACCACCCTTCCCACAGACAGCGAGGTTGCTGGCGGCGGCTCTGAACGGAGGGCTGATGCCGGGTATGAACGGAGGATTGATGGCAGGTATGAATGGAGGACTGATGCCAACTATGAATGGAGGCTTGATGGCAGGTGTGAATGGAGGACTGATGCCAACTATGAATGGAGGCTTGATGGCAGGTGTGAATGGAGGACTGGCAAACAGAGCAATCCCTGTAATGACCATTGGAGGCCTGAACCCACCCGTGGTAGCTGCTGGTGGGGCAGGTGTCATCGGGCAGCCGCAGCTTGCTCAGGTCAGTGAATCAGGTTGTGCTTTTGATTAGCTCATTTCAACAGATAAAACGAAAACATAATGAAATCCAACATTCTGTTCCAAATGAATGCAGAAATTTCTTAGATTTTGTTTAAACCTTTTAATATGTCTTTGCATTAATTGTAGGTTATAATGGTGAACGCACTAACAAAGTGCGTGTAAAAACAATGCTGAGACCGTATGATCCACAACACAGTACAGTGTGTGCCTGGTGTATCTTTGGTAAAAACTGATTGTTTTCTGCAACCACAAGATGGTGCTCTGCTATTGTTAGTGTCTTACATTTTCTTCATTAGCAGAACAGAAAATACTCTATATTTTAAGCTTAATGAGCTGAATTCATATTACTGCTAAGGCAGACAGTGCATGAAATGATATAATATTGATACAATACAGCAGTATGTGAGTTGAGTTCAGATGTTTTAGCTTTTATATTCCACTACAGAAACCATGAATTAAATGGTCACATTTGTTCCCTCTCTCTCCCTCTAAAAGTTTGTTCTTGCTGTACCGGCTCCCATTCCCAATGTGTACCCTGTCCCTGCAGTCAATGCGGTTAGTGTTGCACATACTCAAAACTCACTTGATGTTGTGTCAGACTTCCCAGACATCCCATGAAAACAAAACAATACATTGATATTTGTCTTTTTTTGTGTACTGACAGCTTCCTTACATGGGAGTCCCTCAAACGGCACCACTGACTCTTCCTCAGCAACCTCAGGCGGTAATCTCCCACCTCCATCACTGATTTTCAGTGCTCAACACACTAAATCATGGGTTTGTAGAAATCTAACAGATCATAGAGTAACTAGATCTCGCTGGCTTTGTTTAGGGGATCACAGGGGGCGGCGTGCAACAGCAGCTTCCTCTGCAGCCTGATACACTGAGAAGATTCAGGGTAGGAACCAAGCAAACCGCATTTATGTCTACCATATGTAAATTCAAATGAAAGCTACAGTGAGTAATTGTCATTCCTTGACTCTCCAGCGTCAGACTATGAAACAGAACAACAGCTTTAAGAGCACTGTGGATACTCAGGTAAGGTGATTTACTATCAAATAAACAAATTCAGGTGGACAGAATTTCAAACATCCACACCGTCTGTGTGAGGTCTTATAATCAACTGCTCCCTCTTCATTTCCTCAGATCCCAGCTCCTACTGAAACAATGACAACCACTTCCTGCGACAAAGAAGGACGTCCTGAAGACAACTAAGATGATGCTGTTAAAAACAGCTTTTAATCAAACAAGCAAAAATGATCATAGTGATAATAAAACTCATCTTGCATGATTTTGTCAATCATCGTGGATGCTTTGTGTGTTATGTTATTTTGAAACTAACTCAGAATGAATCCCAGTAGAAAACTGATGGTACTGTGTATGTCAACTGTCCAATAAAAATGTTTTAACATTAAATGTTATGTAGTTGAGCTCTCTGATTTCACACTGTTGCACTGAATCATTGCAATGGATCTCTGCAGTGATCTAAAGGATAATCAGCATAAAAACACACGCAGGAAGACAACATGAAACCACACTGTTGCATGAAGAATAAAAAAGAAAAAAAAATCAAGATGCAAAGCAAATAAAGCTTTTCTGGGTTTCACTAATTAGAGCAGAACCATCATTAATGTGATTAGCAACACCTGAGCTATTCCTGCTCTGACAAGTTAAAATATGTCCAGTAAAAGACATCAAACAGTCTACATTTCAGGTTTAAACACAAGTTTTATTTCCAATTAAAACAAAATTCAAGAGAGAGAGCAAAATACATCACAACATCAAAAGTGGATTGGTTGCATCAAAAACATTTGAAGGAATCAAACAAGCATAGAAGACAATTTGGACATGTGTCTGTGGGCCCCTGGGAAGCAGGAAGGGCAGCTTGAAGACATTTAGACATACTGGAGTGTAATTACAATGTCCAAAAAGACTTTTTTCCCCCATAGGGTTACACTGTGAAGGAAGCAGCTGTAATTTTATACCCAGGAAGGTAAACATTTTTAGCATCATGTAACCACTCAGCAACTTTCACAGAAATAAATGAGGCCCATATCCATGAGTAAGTCAGGTCTTCCCGGGTTCTTCTCTGAGGATAGCTGTTCTGTTAAAGCTTGCCTGTAGTGCTGTTATGTAATTTGATGGAATTCGTGAAAACTTTTGCTCCCTTGACTTAAGTATATATCCACTAAGGAACCACTGATTGTCTGCATGATGTCTCTTGGGAAGCCATTGGGTTCTGCATATGATTCTCTGGATGTTTATGTGGGAATAGTCTGTCACACTTCACCACTTCACGCCACTCACTGACCCAGTGGATGAAAGCCTTACTGTTCACCAGTGTCCTTGATGACTTTCAGCAGAGAGATGGTGTATCCAGCATGCCTGAGACCACCTTTCTGAAGTCAGTCTGCTCAATGAAGACTGTGCATGATGAGTCCAGTGTCTCCAGACACTCACAAAAATATACAGTTTACCAATTTGTTGTTGTGTCTAACCCCCTAACCCTAACCCTCCAACATTAATCCTAACTCTGCCAAGAATTAACAGCCATGATTTGTCAATTAGATGCCAACATCAGCCGCCTCATGATGAGCAATTTCTGACAAATGTCTGATCATAACCTTCAAGATCTTGTTTTCCTTTATTTTTCTCATGACTTTGCCAAAAATCCTGTTTGTCTTACCATCTGTAATTACACACAGAAGAGCCACCCTTTAACATGAACACAAAAAAATTTACCCAAGAGACCATATGAAGAGTGCATTGTGTACATTGGTCCCCTAATCTCAAAGTCATCTAGTTCTGGCCCATGAAAGCAAAACACTCAACAAGATGCTGGTATGTAATGGTAATGCAGGTGGAACGCACATACAATTTTTAAATTCTGATTGTTTAGAGGCTTGTTCACAACTTTACGCAGACCATGTCATGATGTTTAGAGACATGACTTACGCTTAATGACATACTTAACTGCTCTGTGTTGTAAGTGTCTGAGTCTGATGCCATGAGAAATGTCTATCACACTGACCACACATTGTCTGGAGGGGTTGGCACTGGACTATAACAGCTCACATGGACAGGATTTAAAAAGGATAAGGACAAGGTGAGGAAGCAGGCACACAGAACACACAGTGAAAGCAGATCCAGAGAAACGGTAAAACGATTTTGTATCGCTCAATGCTTCACCGAAGGTTTTCTTTCTGTCTTGGTAAAATGTATCGTAGGATTTTCAAATGAATTCATGGATGTTTTTGCAGACTGTTGGACATCATGAAGCTCCAGGCTGCCCTTGTGTTGGTCTGTATACTCAGAACAAGTTTTGCTCTTCCAGTAAGTTAAAACTTCTCTCTTACATACATATATTTCTCATACCTCAGTGGAGATAAAATATTATTTTACAGTTATTTTTTTCATTTTTTTTTTATTTAGTATGATTTTTCTTTGTTTCACAGGTGCAGATTGGAATTCTTGCAAGCAACAGCAATGAGGTAAAAACAATTGTTTAAGCTTTTATGTTTGTCAGTTGCAAAGTTAAATACCTCATTTAGGAATATTACGGAGTTTAATGCAACCCTTTTGTGTGTTCAGATCCTAAGACTGAATGGACTAACTCTTGCAGCTCTCGGACAAACACAGGTACTGGAACTTTATCACAATATGTCAATATCTCTGTTTAGCACTAATATGTTATGCAGTTTTATCAGAATAAAAAGCTTTATATGTATGAACTGAAAAATCAGTATGGGAACTGAACCGAATTCCTTCTACTCCAGGCTTCTTCGATTCTACCCCAGTATGTGCTGCAGCAGCAGCAGCCTGAGGTTTTGCTCACTCCACAGGTGGTGAACTTGAATCCTCAGATGACAGGGCCCTTCAATCCCCAGGGGCCCCAGATATTTCTCCCCACCCAGGGTAACCAGCTAACGCCTGTGCTCGTCCCTAACGGCCAGCAAGAGCAGCTTGGGCCTCCACAGGACCCCAATGTTCCTAATGTCCCTCAGCAGGGCCCTGTTCAGGTAACGAATCAGCATGGAGATACAATGACAGGCTTGTTCCCTTACTTTGTGTTATCACTTCAGCTCCTGCAAAGCGCCTCACAGTCATGTGGAAAAATTAGAAATTGTTTTGAATTTCCCTTAGATGTTTCCACAATTCCAGTATCCGTCTTTTGGATTTCCTCAGTTTCCCAGGCAGCAGGTATGCAGTAAAGCATATTGAACTGTGCGCAAACCTCATCTTTATTCAGAGGCTCACTGCAGATTTTAACAGATTCAATCATCCACAGGGTTTCCCTTACTTCATGCCTCCTTATGGCTATCCCCAGCAGAGGAACACTGCGGTGCTGCAGCCCAACAATGGGCAGCAAACCCTGGAAAGAACCACACAGAGACCACAGCTCCCCCTGCAGGTGAGTAATGCAAGATGACTCTAAGTAAAGACAAGATGATCCCAGTTTCTCTGTGCTGATTTATCACGAAATATGATTGTATTCTTAAAGAATACAGTGGCTGAATGAAGATGCTTTAAAGAAACCAGTGTAAAACTGTTGGCAACACAACCACTATACAAAGAAACAAAAAGCAGCTTCCCTTTTGCCATGTTGAAGTCAAGAACCAATGCTGTGCAGACTGTGATGACTAAAGACAAGACTTATTGATAATAACACAGCTGATGTTGAATCATGTGCGGTGACTGTGATGCAATGTAGACTGTCTGCTTTACTGACCACACACTGTCTGTGGGGCTTAGTGTTGAACTGCAGAAATCACGTCACCTCAGTCCTCATCTCAATGTTAAGTAACTCTAAAATATCTGCACTGCTAAATGATTCGTCTTGCAGCTTAGAATTTTTATTGCTCACTGACATTGTTAATGGTGAGTTTCTTTGGGCCCTTCTATCTATCTATCTAATCTAATTTACTGCTTGTTAGTGTTGTGCAGCTGATGCTTCAGATGGAGGAGGTGTGGTTTATTTGCATATGCTCCTGTGTTTTTGCTATTGTGTTATATTGAGTGTTTTGTCATTGTTGTTGTTGTTGTTGTCTGTCTGTTTGTCACGGCTATCTGTCTGAGGACCACAGCTGAAGCAGTTATTGTCTTTAAATTTAAATGAATCATGTAAATACCTAATATATGTATTTACTTTATAACATTTTATGTAAGATAATTTTCCTGCATCTCTTCCCATTTCAGCAGTCTTCCCAGCCCAAGGTACAAACAGAAAAAGTGAGTATGCTACATAACTTAATGTTTTATTGTTTCACCGAAACAAAAAAAAAAAAATCAAGAAGAGACACGTGCACCAGTTAAGTGTAATTGCTTTTGTAACCATCTGTCTATAACAGAACTGGCCACTGGGAACACAGAAAGAGTCCACTACAGTTCCTCCTGATCCTCGCGGTGACGCATCTGGCCCAGGGATTGATGAGGTACGATTCATGCAGTGACACTCAACCTTTAATTGTGAACTTGATTCTGAATATTTCAACATAATTTTTTCTATGTTTCTCCAGGGTCATTCCAACTTCCCCTTCCTGTTTGAGCCTTAGATCTCACATGGGAAATAGCAACAAGATGATCTGGCAAAAATTAAATTTGGTGTGTTTGCCTACAGTCGCTTGTTCTTCTGCAAAACGTACTGGAGTGTGCGAGTCTTGCAGCTTATTTGTACTCATTTTATTTTGTATCACACTGAAACTGTCTTTCTCATTTCAGAAATCTGTCCCTCGCTTTCACAAACTGCCAAATAAAAAACTTTGCCAAAGTCATTTGCTTAAGGATTTTATTGTGGTACTTTGTTAAGCTTTTATAGGAAAATGCCAAATTACAGGAGTGATTTTCAAGAATATACCACAGGAAAGAAATAATCTTTGTTTGTTGATAAAACTTGTAGCTGGTGGTTTCTTCCTAAGAAAAGTGTGAGACAGAAATTAGTCAGCAGCAGCCCGCAAACTGATAATTATGAAATTAAACATAATCAGTATCACTCCACTATCACCCTCACCAGTTACAGTTGTTAGTTATTCTCTGTTGTTGTCCACTCCAAAAATATCCCAGAGCTTCATCTTGAAAATAAGAAAGTTGTTCAAATTAGCCCCAACTCAACTTACAGAAACTGTCAGAGAATCTCACATTTCAAATAATGTCCATAATATGTCTGTTCTGTATCAAAGCAAAGAGTAGGTCTATGACAGGCACATTTACTTTTAATTAAAGAACTGCACATACCGACAAAGAGCCTTTGGGAAAGGCTGCTTCAGTCTGGGGACGGGAAGTAAAAGTTTCACATTTTAATGACAAGTACAAAAAAAAACAAAAAAACAAAACAAAAAACAAAACAAAACTGAATCATATACATACATAGTGCTTTATGCTTACAAACTGTCTGTACTTACACAATTCAAAACCCCATACTCAACAGAGACTTCGTTCTGCAAATGGGAAAAGACAAATTATGATTATTACTGAGGACAGATAACATAAAAGGTAAAGTAAACAGAGACATCATGTTCAGTCTCTAGCTGGCAAGGGGATTACCGGCCGTGTGGCGTTGTAGATCAGCTTCACATATTGCTGAAATTGAGGTGATGAGAAACAAAAAACCACACTGAAGTTAAGATCAAATCAAACATTCAAACCATATTACAGAGTAGATATTAAAGTGCTTTTTTTCTTAACTTAAAGCTTGACCAAACAGCCAGCATACCATGTTCCCTGAAGGCCCGTGCTTTCCTCCCTGTAAAACGAGAAAAAACAGTAAAAGTCAAACTGTGATACCGTAATAATTACTACAAAGAGTTAAATTACTTCTTATAATATGTAACAATGATGTCCTCTACCATGCTGCTTTGGGAAAACTGACTGATCATTAGTATTCATTAATAATAAATATAAGTTTTGTCTTTCTTCTAATCCTTCAGTTGTGAATTAAATTAGTTTTAATACCGCATGATGATGATGACGATGATGATGATGATGATGTCCGCTTCCACCACTCTATAGACAGATTGCCAAATTGTCAGTCATTAGTACTCGTTGATCTTTCATGGCCTTCTTCTGATTTTTTAACTTTGAATTAAATGCTATATTTAAACATTGATTCTTCAGTCACGTACCTTTGACATCATAAATACGTTCTCTCCCTGCAAGATTTCACACCAAGGGTCAATGGAATCATGACAATTCTTAAAATGTTAGAATTTACACCGATACAATACAGGTGAATAGTTCCTTAATAAACATTAAAATACAATAAAATGATATCATATATATGTGTGCTTGTATGTATATGTATGTATGGATGTATGCATGTATATTTTACCTCTGTCAGGGTTACACTGGTGACATTCTGTGGATGAAAGCAACACGGTTCAAAAACAGTAATATTCGGTGAAGGCACTGCTCTGTCAAAGATACAAACGCACACTATTGTATTTATTTTTCACAATCTTACCGAAAATGTCACATTGTCAACCTGAAAAAACAATTAGAAAGAAAATAAATAAATACATCAGAGTGTGTTAAAACAAAAATTAAAATCTGTGAGATGAAAGTGGTCCTACCTTGAAAATAGGTGAAAAAACCTAAAACAAAAGAGATGTGATTGTATATAAAATGTCATCATACTTTAACAACATAAAATATTTACACAATATTGTGACAAAAATAAATAAAATAAATATTTATTTTTATATAAATTTATAAAATTTATACAAAAATGAAGAGGTGGATCAGAAGCTGCCAGCTGTAGATTTACTACAGAACTATATTATAAAGGCTTTGCATCATAAATAGTTTCTTAAATAAGTATCCTATGTATCCAAAGTATTACAAAAAAAACCCTCATTCAGCGTCCTTTGTCCCTGGAAAATAAAGGACAATAAACTACAAAATTTAATTGCAGAGGTTACACTTTTGTTCTCTGTTTTTCATGTAAATACAGCTATAAGCCTAGTATCACTGCATTTCAATGTGATCTTACCACTGAACTGGGGTTCATACTGAAGGGCAACCCATCGCCTCTTGGAGGTCCTACAGGTCTCCCAAAAGGCCGGCTGGGCCCAAAGCGAGGGCCTCTTGGCATGACACCAGGAACCTGTGTGAAACACAGATAAGGTGCTGTTTACCCAGCAAAACTGTCCTTGTGAAATTTTGGGAAGTGTGTTTGTTTCCTTTCCAAAGTGAAATACGGTGCCACAGAGTGATTTTGCCTATGGTTTAGTGTAACAAATAACAAAGTAAAGTAAACAAATGTTCTTCATTCCAACTGTACTTTTTTCCAACTGCCTTCATTCTTATAAATGAAAGCGCCTCTTATTTATTTATTTTTCACAGGAGCCAGTTTTATTCATTTTGAGGTTCTCTTTTTTTCTCTTTGTCAGGTTTTGTCGTATATAAGTTTGTATTCTGTTACAAACATTTTATTATAACCTTCTTATTCTCTTGTAGGATAGATGAGTGTTATTTTTGTGACTGCTCACCTGTAGATAGCGTTATGCATATTTAGGCTTTCTGGCTCTCACAAAGTTGTTTTTAACCGCTACTGTTAAACAGCTGTCTTAAAGTTTTATACCAAGCTAAGCCAAAGTTAGAAAATACATCTCAATACCTTCACAGTTCATTGATTCATCTGTCAAATGCCTGCACAGACAGGAATGTATAAACAACAATTTGTGGCTTTATATGGACTTGTATGACGTAAACTGATTGATGAACAACAGTTTAAGCATCTGGCCAGTATGCTGGTTGCCTGTCAAACCTCACTGAGAAAACAAGACTTCACTATGCCTGACTTTCCACAAAATAATTACAGCACATAATTTCTCCTAAAATCAAAACAGCTTCCTTTTCTTTAAAAAAAAAAGAAAAAAAAAGGAAAAAAAAAGGTTTTAAAATTATTTCTCAGACCTATAGTAAATACCTGTCTTTTGCCCCTAATGGGAAACCCAGGTCTCTCTGGCCGGCAGCCATTCCCTCTCATGGGTCCCCATGGATTTCCATTACTTGGTCTTCTTCCTGGCTTGTTTGGGTGGCAAGGGGGCAAATCCTGTTTGCGCCCCATGCAAGAAAAGAGACTCACTAATTATCTCCAACTACACTGTCATCAGAATTAACTAATGACTAATGTAAGTCTTGAAACACCACGTACCAACACTGGGTGGCTGGAGCCTCCACCTGACCCTTCATCTCCATCTTCTGGGATTTGTGTCATCAACAGATCATCGTCACCACGCTAAATTTGGTAAAAGGTAATTCAGTCAGAACAACAAATTGAAAAGGTTTAGTTCAGTTTAAAACATAAGAGTTTCCCTGTATATTTTGGTTGTTGTCCCAAAAAATATACATATTTTTATCTTCAAAAGGCAAAACTCACACGAGCAGCTACTGCTGACAAAAGTAAAGTCGTAATCCACAATAGCTGCATTGCTTTAGAAGAACCTGCAAGAAAATGTCATTATTGATACTAAACTCTAAAATTCATACCTTCAAACAAATCAGTAATTTCACATAACAAGCAACTTACTGTGTTGCATCCACTGCACGAAGTAATGTGTGGCTCATCATCCACTGATTCTTATATCAGACATCAGACATTGAGACATAGCATATATTGCTCAAACTGACCCATCTTAGTCACACTTAATGGTGGGTAGAACAACAGTTACATAATATGTTGTTTGATAATGTTTTCTTGACGTGACTTTAATCCCTGGTCTTTTTAGATCATATTGAATGAATGTGCTGTACATACTTTGTTTTAGCAGAGGTAGTAGCAAATCATTTCCTAAAACAAGAGGAGGAATTAGAAATGCAAACTTTACTGGGCGTTTTCTGTTATCTGCCAAAGCCATTAAGCCACTTGTAATCATAAGATCAGGTGTTCCCACATGTGGCATCTGCTTTACAGATGGGTGGAGAATAAAGGCACTGAACCTCAATAACAGTGGTAATATTACGATTGGACAATACTAAAAGTAACATTTACATTTATGTTTAGACAAATCCAGTGTACTATAGCACATTATTTCTGATATTAGCTAATCAATGAATGACACATATCATATGGCTCAAGTGTGCTTTCCACCTCTTATTATTAGCCCCACCCTGAAATGTGGAGGTGGGATGTTTCCTAACAACTGAAATTGCCCAACAATGCTGCATGCTGATGAGATGACCATCAGCTCCTCTAACTGTATATAAGTGAAGCTCAACATTCCGATCAACACAACAACCTACTCAATCATCTGCGAAACCGCCTGCTGACTTGAAGGTAATTATATGAAACTCTCATTTCTGAATGTTTTTGTGTGAGGTTGGTGACTTTGCTGATATTTTGGAAAATCTTAAGTCTTGATTATTTTCTGTTCAGCAAGTGTTAACCATGCTGAAGGTGGTACTTGTACTCGGATGCCTCCTGAGCCTCACACTGGCTCAACCTGTAAGTGAAACATTCTCACACTCATTGTTTCTGTTCTGATATGTTGATACCTTTGCAATACAGACCATATATATGACATGCTGATTTTCTGCAGATGGAGGCTGCACACAAGCGGCTTGCTCGGTCAGGCTCTGACTCTAGCTCTGGCTCTGACTCTGACTCCAATGAGGTGAGTGCTTTCTCTCTAAAATTCAGCATTAAACATATCTGATATTTCCTCCAATGTTTCTCAGAAACTCCTCTGCTGACTGTGTTTGACAATGAATGTTTCTTGTTTTCTTGATGCAAACCACAACCCAGTCAACAACAACCACAGCAGCAACAACCACCACAGCAGCAACAACAACCACAGCAGCTGGAGCTACAACTACAGCCGCTGCAACACTGTCTCCACAGCAGTTGATCCAGCTCCTTCTTACCCTCCTACAAGGATAAAGAACTGAACAGCTGCTACTACTGCTACTTTCCTATTTAAATGATGCTGTCTTCTTGTGCTTTCACAATCGTGATTCTGGTTCATTTAGACATGTGGATCAGAATCACTGAATTCTCTGTCATATCTGCAAAATAAACTTCACAAAAGCAACATGTGGACCAACTGTGTTTGTTCTTCAAATATCAATGAATCAAGCTGGCCGCTAGGGGCTGTGACCTTTAGACTGAAAGAGTGGGTCCAGCAGATTCCAGGTACAACATTGGTGGTCTCTGTCCAGAAGACTGCAGTTCTAAGAACAGCTAACATACTGTGCAGAACCCTCAAAATCCCAGGCCTCCCAGGCAGACAACTGGTTATCAATTGTAAATACACAACTTTCTTCATCCGTGTAGTTTCATGAAACTAAACTTCAAAAAAGGCAAAATGTGGACCACAAACTATGACAACAAACTACTACTGCTATGAAATAAAAGCTGAAATTTAACCAGCAATCAGTGACTGAATGACAGACATTATTGAATGAAACTGATTTTTAACGCCAGCTTTTCCTTGTTTTCAAATTTGTCTTTATGCTGCTGTCTTTATGTGCTTTCACATTTGAGTTCACTGAGACATGTAGATTAGTATCACTGAATTCTCTGTTGTATCTGCAAAATAAACTTTATAAATGTAAAATGTGGACATGCTGTGTTTGTTGAGAAGGCATCTTAGCAGAGGGGTAGAAGGACGGATTCACCACCTTTAACTCAAATCAACTTAATTCAATTTATGTATATAATGGCAAATCACAACAAAAGTTGTCTCATGACACTTTCCAATCAGAGCAGGTCTGGACCAAGCTCTTTGATCTGATCTTTTCACTGTTCCTCAACATGTCTGATTCTGTGTCTGTCCCGTGAAGGCTGTGGTCAGCATGAGCCAGTACTGTGTATTACAAATATTACATATTCTTTTAACTTTACTGACATTCTCTGGCAAAAAGAAGGGATTAACTTTAGAATTATTGTACTTGAACAGGAAAAGGTTTCAAAGACAGACATTTACATTTTATATGCATATGTTATACTCAAGTAGAGGTACAGTTACTCTGAAGGCATTTCATTCTCTGACTAGGCTATGAAATGTTATGTACTGTAATAAAAGCAAAAGGTAGGTAAATTAAATTTTGCTAACATCAAGTTTGGGGTTACAGATTAATATTAAATCAACTGCTGCCAACCTTTGCTTCTGGCAGTCATGTTGATGTTCTCTGACACACACCACCAACCTAAGCATTGCAGACCACCTGGAGACCCATCATCAATGCACAGGACCCAAAGGATCCAACATTCAGATACTGGCGACCACAACATAACCCCAGAGGTCACGTGTCTGTTCCTCTGACAGGTCAGAGCTGTTTTGGCTTACAAAATATCAAGCAGGTGGTTTTAATGTTGCGGGTGACTGGTCTATGGATACATTTATGTGAATTTCAGAGTCTCCTCTTTTCTGGATAAGGCAGACTACACATGGCAATGGCATATTGCTGCCCTCTACTGTTTCAGACTATTGTTACTTTTGACAGTAATTTATATTGTTTATAATCCGATACCAAATACTGTAGTGATACTCCAGCAGTTTCTTCACTTTCCTTCAGGGACTGAGTAAGGTGCAGAGTAAAAAAGGTTCTACAGTTGTTCCCATGAACAACCTTTGAAAAGGAATTTCTTATTATTACAGAGAAAGCAAAAGTATTAAACAAAGGGGACTGTATTACTGTCTCAACAACAGCAGATGATGACAACAATGATGACTGCTAGAAAAGAATAATAATGAATAAAATCTGGAAATTAAAACCTGTTTTAGACCATTTTGAAAGAATGTGCTTTACATAGTTTACTGTATCAGAGGTAATAGCAGCAAGTCATTTCTAAGAACAAGAGGAGGAGATAGAAATGCATATTTACTTAGGTGTCGCCTGTTACTTGTCTAAGCCATTAATTTACTTGATTTGTAATCATAAGACCAGGTATTACCATGTCTGGCATCTATTTTCTGATTTGTCAATATAGATGGGTGGAGAATCAACAGACTGAACATACATTAACAGTGGCAATATTTTGCGGTAAGATCTGAATACTGAAGCTAATATTTAGATTTGACTTTTAGGCAAATCTAGTGGGCTATAGCACATTGCAATTAGCCCCACCTGAAAATGTGGAGGTGGGATGTTTCCTAACAATTGAAATTTCCCAACAATGCTGCATGCTGATGAGATGACCATCAGCTCCTCTAACTGTATATAAGTGAAGCTCAACATTCAGATCAACACAACAACCTACTCAACCATCTGCGAGACAGCCTGCTGACTTGAAGGTAATTATGTGAATCGTTTGTTCCTCTATTTTCTGTGTGAAACTGGAGAGTTTGTTGACTTTCGGAAAATTTTTCTGCAGCAAGTGTTAACCATGCTGAAGGTAGTGCTTGTACTTGGATGCCTCTTGAGCCTCACGCTGGCTCAACCTGTAAGTTAAACTTCCCAACACTTTATAATCCAAAACGTTCTAATACCTCTGTTCTGAGATGCTGATAACATTGTAATTACTGTAACAGTAGAATACAGTCAACATTAAATGTGCAACTTGTTGATTTTCCACAGATGGAGGCTGCACACAAACGGCTTGCTCGGTCAAGCTCTGGTTCGAGCTCTGGCTCTGGCTCTGATTCTGACTCCAACGAGGTGAGTGTTTTCTCAGTCTTCTAGAATTCAACATTCAACACACCTGAAAGTCAGTTTTTTCTCAAAAACTCCTCTACTGACTGTGTTTGACAATGAATGTTTCTTGTTTTCTTGATGCAAACCACAACCCAGTCAACAACAACCACAGCAGCAACAACCACCACAGCAGCAACAACAACCACAGCAGCAACAACCACCACAGCAGCTGGAGCTACAACTACAGCAGCAGGAGCTACAACTACAGCAGCTGGAGCTACAACACTGTCTCCACAGCAGCAGCTGATCCAGCTCCTTCTTACCCTCCTACAGGGATAAGAACAGCTGCTACTACTGCTACTTTCAGATTTAAATGATGTTGTCTTCTTGTGCTTTCACAATCATGATTCTGGTTCATTTAGACATGTGGATCAGAATCACTGAATTCTCTGTCATATCTGCAAAATAAACTTCACAAAAGCAAAATATGGACCAACTGTGTTTGTTCTTTAAATAAAAATGAATCAAGCTGGGCGCTAGGGGCTGTGACCTTCAGCCCGGGAAAGTGGCTCCAGCAGATTCCAGGTACAACATCAGTGGTCTCTGTCCAGAAGACCGTAGTTCCAAGAACAGCTAACATACTGTGCAGAACCCCCAAACTCCGAGGCCTCTGGCAGAGGACCAGAGCTTGAGGAAGACGCACGCTATCCCAGAGAGCCAGAGGGGGATATTATATATTTTTATATATTTATACGGACTATAAGCCGCTACTTTTTTCACATGCTTTGAACCCTGCGGCTTATAGACAATTGCGGCCTATGCATGTACAAGTATTTTTTTCTTTTTAAAATTAGTGGTTGCGGCTTATATTCAGGTGTGCTCAATAGTCCAGAAATTACGGTATATATATATTTATATATATTTAGATATCATTCATGTATTTATGAATGATATCGAAATCAACAATAAATACCATTTCTATAGGTCACACGCTGCTGCTTCTGCAGACAACTGGTTATCAATTGTAAATGCACAACTCTCTTCATCTGTGTAGTTTCATGAGAATTAACCACTAAAGACGACAAAACTCAGGCAATAAAAATAAAAAAAGACTAACAACAAGCAAAAAGTCTTTGGACACTGCACAAATCTCAAACCATATAAATGAAACATCCCAACACTTCAACAGTGTAAAAAAAATCACCAAGACAGACAAAGAGATAAGCAGCAATACAAACTCAGATCACATTCAGACATATAAGCAGAGGAGGACATGCACAAAATATACACACTGTGTAGCGCACACATGGCACAGGCAACATGGTGGTTGCTGACATGACGCTCTCATCTGTATAGTGAGTTACAACAATATGATTATATTCATCCACCTGAAAGGTGTTCTGTGAAACTCGTCCACTCTGAAATTCTCTACAGTCTGAAAGTTCAACTTTTCTGCTTGTTCATTCATTCAGTCCACTCAGCCACTCTGTCCCACTATAACCAGTCCATTTAGTCCATCTGTCCCACTATAACCAGTCCATTTAGTCCATCTGTCCAACTATAACTAGTCCATTTAGTCTCTCTGACTCACTATAGCAAATCCACTTAGACTGTCTGTTATTTTAAAAATACTCAAAAAGGTACAAGTAAGGAAAAAAATGACTTTCTTACAGTATTGAGGGTAAATGAAATTAGTACCTTCCACCGATGTGTTTTCACACTATTTTACTTGAGGGTGTGCCACTTTGGTTCCTAAACCAATGGAGTTCTTGTATTCACAACAGGCAAGAATGTGTCTGACAACAGACAATTTCGTTTTGGGTGTTACATGTGTAAAAAGACTTGCATTGTCCAGAGCAACAAGTAATTTCTTAAAATAAGTGGAGGAAATAGAAATGCATATGTACTTGAGTGTCGCCTGTTACTTGTCTAAGCCATTAATTTACTTGATTTGCAATCATAAGACCAGGTATTACCATGTCTGGCATCTATTTTCTGATTTGTCAATATAGATGGGTGGAGAATCAACAGACTGAACATACATTAACAGTGGTAATATTTTGCGGTAAGATTTGAATACTGAAGCCAATATTTAGATTTGACTTTTAGGCAAATCTGGTGGACTATAGCACATTGCAATTAGCCCCACCTGAAAGTGTGGAGGTGGGATGTTTCCTAACAATTGAAATTTCCCAACAATGCTGCATGCTGATGAGATGACCATCAGCTCCTCTAACTGTATATAAGTGAAGCTCAACATTCAGATCAACACAACAACCTACTCAACCATCTGCGAGACAGCCTGCTGACTTGAAGGTAATTATGTGAATCGTTTGTTCCTCTATTTTCTGTGTGAAACTGGAGAGTTTGTTGACTTTCGGAAAATTTTTCTGCAGCAAGTGTTGACCATGCTGAAGGTAGTGCTTGTACTTGGATGCCTCTTGAGCCTCACGCTGGCTCAACCTGTAAGTGAAACTTCCCAACACTTTATAATCCAAAACTTTCCAATACCTCTGTTCTGAGATGCTGATAACATTGTAATTACTGTAACAGTAGAATACAGGCAACATTAAATGTGCAACTTGTTGATTTTCTACAGATGGAGGCTGCACACAAACGGCTTGCTCGGTCAAGCTCTGGTTCGAGCTCTGGCTCTGGCTCTGATTCTGACTCCAACGAGGTGAGTGTTTTCTCAGTCTTCAACATTCAACATTCAACACACATGAAAGTCAGTTACTGTAATTTTTCTCAAAAACTCCTCTGCTGACTGTGTTTGACAATGAATGTTTCTTGTTTTCTTGATGCAAACCACCACTCAGTCAACAACAACCACAGCAGCAACAACCACCACAGCAGCAACAACAACCACAGCAGCAACAACCACCACAGCAGCTGGAGCTACAACTACAGCAGCAGGAGCTACAACTACAGCAGCTGGAGCTACAACACTGTCTCCACAGCAGCAGCTGATCCAGCTCCTTCTTACCCTCCTACAAGGATAAAGAACTGAACAGCTACTACTACTTTCAGATTTAAATGATGTTGTCTTCTTGTGCTTTCACAATCATGATTCTGGTTCATTTAGACATGTGGATCAGAATCACTGAATTCTCCGTCATATCTGCAAAATAAACTTCACAAAAGCAAAATGTGGACCAGCTGTGTTTGTTCTTCAAATAAAAATGAATCAAGCTGTGCAGAAGGATTATTACAGAAATGATTAGTTAGACAGGTTCACTACCTTCACTGTTTCTCAAAATGTCCCACATGACTCTAGGTCTGTCCTGTGAGGACTGCGGTCAGAATGAATCAGTATTGGGTATTCCAAAAGTTTGATTTCTTACAACTTTATTGACATTTTCTTGCACAAAGAAATGATTAACTTTGGAAAAGCTGGACAGAAAAAAGGTTGTTTCAAAGACATGTGATGCATTACATGTTATACTGTTAGCAGTATATTTTTCCAGGGATGGAAAGAGTACGAAGTAAAAGTACAGTTTCTTTAAAAACATTTTACTCAACTACTACATGTGCAAAATTAATTTTGATAAAAGTGATCAATTAAAATGTACTCTGACTCAACTGCCAGTGACCTGCCTCTGCACAACATAGAAGCTCCTGTTAGGCATCATAGTGGCTAAGATAAGTAGGGACATGGATCCATACATGAGTGGTCCCAGAAGGTAATAAAGAACTTGAAGGGGGTGTGGAAAACAACTCTAGAGGTCAACTCAAACCCATTTCCACAAGTTACCATCAAGTGCGGTACATACTAAGGTGACACGCTATCCCTGTTGCTGTTCAGCCCAGGCCTGAACACCCTCAACCAGATCATCACAAAGAGTCGTTACAGATACCTGTTCCAAAGTGAAGCAACCATCAGCCATCTGCTCTACATGGATGACATCAAGCCGTACGCCAAGAGTGAGCAAGACATTGACTCACTTATCCACATCACCAGGATCTACAGCAGTGACCTCGGAATGTCATTTGGACAAGATAAGTGTGGTCGGATGGTGACAAATAGAGGGAAGATGATTGGAACAGAGAGGGTCGAGCTACCAGAAGGCAACATTACAATACGTTAAGGACTGTTACAAATACCTTGGCATCCCGCAGGCAAATGGAAACCACAAGGAGGCTGCAAGGAAGGCAGTGGTGGTAGATGTAGAGATCCCAAGCGACAGCAACATCAAGAAGAAGGAGCATGAGAAGCTCAGAAAATACCAAGGGCTGAAAGAAGAGCTAGAAAAGATGTAGCAAGTAAAAGCAACAGTGGTGCCGGTGGTAATCGGCCGCTAGGGGCTGTGACCTTCAAACTGGAAGAGTGGCTCCAGCAGATTCCAGGTACAACATCGGTGGTCTCTGTCCAGAAGACTGCAGTTCTAGGAACAGCTAACATACTGTGCAGAACCCTCAAAATCCCAGGCCTCTGGCAGAGGACCAGAGCTTGAGGAAGACACACGCTACCCCAGAGAGTCAGAGGGGATGTATATACAGTATATATAGATATATATCTGTACATCCATATATACAGTATATGAATGATATCTAAATCAACAATAAATACCATTTCTATAGGTCACACGCTGCTGCTTCTGCAGACAACTGGTTATCAGTTGGATGTATACAACTCTCTTCAGCTGTGTAGTTTCATGAGAATTAACCACTAAAGATGACAAAACTCAGACAATAAAAAAAAAAAAGACCAACAACAAGCAAAAAGTCTTTGGACATTGCAGAAATCTCAAACCATATGAATGAAACATCCCAACACTTCAACAGAGTACAAAAAAATAAATCACCAAGAAGGACAAAGAGATAAGCAGCAATACAAACTCAGCTCACATTCAGACATATAAGCAGAGGAGGGCATGCACAAAATATACACACTGTGTAGCGCAGACATGTGACAAGCAACATGGAGGTTGCTGACATGACGCTCTCATCTGTATAGTGAGTTACAACAATACGATTATATTCATCCACCTGAAAGGTGTTCTGTGAACCTCGTCCACTCTGAAATTCTCTACAGTCTGAAAGTTCAACTTTTCTGCTTGTTCATTCATTCAGTCCACTCAGCCACTCTGTCCCACTATAACCAGTCCATTTAGTCCATCTGTCCCACTATAACCAGTCCATTTAGTCCATCTGTCCCACTATAACTAGTCCATTTAGTCTCTTTGACCCACTATAGCAAATCCACTTAGACTGTCTGTTATTTCAAAAATACTCAAAAAAGTACAAGAAAAAAAGATGACTTTCTTACAGTATTGAGGGTAAATGAAATTAGAACCTTCCACCGATGCGTTTTCACACTATTTTACTTGAGGGTGTGCCACTTTGGTTCCTAAACCAGTGAAGTTCTTGTATTCACAATAGGCAAGAATGTGTCTGACAACAGACAATTTCCGTTTGGGTGTTACATGTGTAAAAAGACTTGCATTGTCCAGAGCAACAAGTAATTTCTTAAAATAAGAGGAGGAAATAGAAATGCATATGTACTTGAGTGTCGCCTGTTACTTGTCTAAGCCATTAATTTACTTGATTTGTAATCATAAGACCAGGTATTACCATGTTTGGCATCTATTTTCTGATTTGCCAATATAGATGGGTGGAGAATATAGAGACTGAACGTACATTAACAGTGGTAATATTTTGCGGTAAGATTTGAATACTGAAGCCAATATTTAGATTTGACTTTTAGGCAAATCTGGTGGACTATAGCACATTGCAATTAGCCCCACCTGAAAGTGTGGAGGTGGGATGTTTCCTAACAATTGAAATTTCCCAACAATGCTGCATGCTGATGAGATGACCATCAGCTCCTCTAACTGTATATAAGTGAAGCTCAACATTCAGATCAACACAACAACCTACTCAACCATCTGCGAGACAGCCTGCTGACTTGAAGGTAATTATGTGAATCGTTTGTTCCTCTATTTTCTGTGTGAAACTGGAGAGTTTGTTGACTTTCGGAAAATTTTTCTGCAGCAAGTGTTAACCATGTTGAAGGTAGTGCTTGTACTTGGATGCCTCTTGAGCCTCACGCTGGCTCAACCTGTAAGTTAAACTTTCTTATACTTTCTAATCTAAAACTTTCCAATACCTCTGTTCTGAGATGCTGATAACATTGTAATTACTGTAACAGTAGAATACAGGCAACATTAAATGTGCAACTTGTTGATTTTCTACAGATGGAGGCTGCACACAAGAGACTTGCTCGGTCAAGCTCTGGTTCGAGCTCTGGCTCTGGCTCTGACTCTGACTCCAATGAGGTGAGTGTTTTCTCAGTCTTCTAGAATTCAACATTCAACACACCTGAAAGTCAGTTACTGTAATTTTTCTCAAAAACTCATCTGCTGACTGTGTTTGACAATGAATGTTTCTTGTTTTCTTGATGCAAACCACCACCCAGTCAACAACAACCACAGCAGCAACAACCACCACAGCAGCAACAACAACCACAGCAGCAACAACCACCACAGCAGCTGGAGCTACAACTACAGCAGCAGGAGCTACAACTACAGCAGCTGGAGCTACAACACTGTCTCCACAGCAGCAGCTGATCCAGCTCCTTCTTACCCTCCTACAGGGATAAGAACAGCTGCTACTACTACTACTTTCAGATTTAAATGATGTTGTCTTCTTGTGCTTTCACAATCTTGATTCTGGTTCATTTAGACATGTGGATCAGAATCACTGAATTCTCTGTCATATCTGCAAAATAAACTTCACAAAAGCAAAATGTGGACCAACTGTGTTTGTTCTTCAGATAAAATTAAATCAAGCTGTGCAGAAGGATTACTAGAGAAATTATTAGTGAGACAAATTCACTACCTTCACTGTTTCTCAAAATGTCCCACATGACTCTAGGTCTGTCCTGTGAGGACTGCGGTCAGAATGAATCAGTATTGAGTATTCCAAAAGTTTGATTTCTTACAACTTTATTGACATTTTCTTGCACAAAGAAATGATTAACTTTGGAAAAGCTGGACAGAAAAAAGGTGTTTCAAAGACATGTGATGCATTACATGTTATACTGTTAGCAGTACATTTTTCCAGGGATGGAAAGAGTACGAAGTAAAAGTACAGTTTCTTTAAAAACATTTCACTCAACTATTACACGTGCAAAATTAATTTTGATAAAAGTGATCAATTAAAATGTACTCTGACTCAACTGCCAGTGACCTGCCTCTGCACAACATAGAAGCTCCTGTTAGGCATCATAGTGGCTAAGATAAGAGGGCAGAGCTACCAGAAGGCAACATTACAATATGTTCAGGACTGTTTCAAATACCTTGGCGTCCTGCAGGCAAATGGAAACCACAAGGCCACAAGGAAGTCAACTGCAGTCAAATACCTACACAGAGTGGCAGGTCCTAAGAAGTCACCTGTACGTCAAAAACAGGGTGCTGACCATCAACACATACGCCATGCCAGTCATCAGATAATACGTTAGCCAACGCAGAAGACAGAGGCCATTGATATCAGGACAAGGAAGCTCCGCAAGATTCATGAAGGGTTTCACCCCAAGTTCAGGACCCTGAGACTGTACACCAAGAGGGAAGAGGAAGACCGAGGACTAGTGAGTGTCAGAGCCACTGTCCAGGATGAAACAACAAAGATCCAGGAATACATCAGGATGATGGCCCTCAGAGATGAACTGCTAAGTGAATACCTCAATCAGCAGAAAACTGCCAATGATGAGGAGGAAGAGAACGATCCATTGGAGGACAAGCCCTTGCATGGCATGTACCTCTAACAGATAGAAGAAGTGTCTGATATCAGCAAATCCTACCAATGCTTGGAGAAGGCTGTACTGAAGGACAGCACAGAAGCACTAATCATGGCAGCACAAGAACAGACACTCAGTACAAGATTAATAGAGGCTGGGGTCTACCACACCAGACAGGACCCCAGTTGCGGGCCATGCAATGATGCCCCTGAGACAATCCAGCACATAACAGCAGGGTGTAAGATGCAGGCAGGAACAGCATACACTGAACGCCGTAACCAAGTGGCTGGCATAGTATACAGGAACATGTGCACTGAGTATGGGCTGGAAGTTCCAAGATCACGATGGAAGACCCCTTGGGATTTTCCGTTCTACTAAACTCAGACAATAAAAAAAGACCAACAACAAGCAAAAAGTCTTTGGACATTGCAGCAATCTTAAACCATATAAATGAAACATCCCGACACTTTAACAGAGTAAAAAAAAAAAATCACCAAGAAGGACAAAGAGATAAGCAGCAATATAAACTCAGCTCACATTCAGACATATAAGCAGAGGAGGGCATGCACAAAATACACACACTGTGTAGCGCACACATGGCACAGGCAACATGGAGGTTGCTGACATGACGCTCTCATCTGTATAGTGAGTTACAACAATATGATTATTTTCATCCACCTGAAAGGTGTTCTGTGAAACTCGTCCACTCTGAAATTCCCTACAGTCTGAAAGTTCAACTTTTCTGCTTGTTCATTCATTCAGTCCACTCAGCCACTCTGTCCCACTATAACCAGTCCATTTAGTCCATCTGTCCCACTATAACCAGTCCATTTAGTCCATCTGTCCAACTATAACCAGTCCATTTAGTCTCTCTGACCCACTATAGCAAATCCACTTAGAATGTCTGTTATTTCAAAAATACTCAAAAAGGTACAAGTAAGGAAAAAAATGACTTTCTTACAGTATTGAGGGTAAATGAAATTAGTACCTTCCACCGATGTGTTTTCACACTATTTTACTTGAGGGTGTGCCACGTTGGTTCCTAAACCAATGGAGTTCTTGTATTCACAATAGGCAAGAATGTGTCTGACAACAGACAATTTCCTTTTGGGTGTTACATGTGTAAAAAGACTTGCATTGTCCAGAGCAACAAGTAATTTCTTAAAATAAGAGGAGGAAATAGAAATGCATATGTACTTGAGTGTCGCCTGTTACTTGTCTAAACCATTAATTTACTTGATTTGTAATCATAAGACCAGGTATTACCATGTCTGGCATCTATTTTCTGATTTGTCAATATAGATGGGTGGAGAATCAACAGACTGAACGTACATTAACAGTGGTAATATTTTGCGGTAAGATTTGAATACTTAAGCCAATATTTAGATCTGACTTTTAGGCAAATCTAGTGGACTATAGCACATTGCAATTAGCCCCACCTGAAAGTGTGGAGGTGGGATGTTTCCTAACAATTGAAATTTCCCAACAAAGCTGCATGCTGATGAGATGACCATCAGCTCCTCTAACTGTATATAAGTGAAGCTCAACATTCAGATCAACACAACAACCTACTCAACCATCTGCGAGACAGCCTGCTGACTTGAAGGTAATTATGTGAATCGTTTGTTCCTCTATTTTCTGTGTGAAGTTGGTGACTTTGTTGACATTTTGTAAAATTTTTCTGCAGCAAGTGTTAACCATGCTGAAGGTAGTGCTTGTACTTGGATGCCTCTTGAGCCTCACCCTGGCTCACCCTGTAAGTGATACTGCCTTATACTCTATAATCTAAAATTTTCTAATTCCTCTGTTCTGAGATGCTGATAACATTGCAATTATTGTAACAGTAGAATACAGGCAACATTAAATGTGCAACTTGTTGATTTTCTACAGAAGCCTGCACGCAAGTGGTTTCCTTGGTCATGCTTGGGCTCTCACTCTAGCTCTCACTCTGGCTCTGACTCCAACGAGGTGAGTGTTTTCTCAGTCTTCTAGAATTCAACATTCAACACACCTGAAAGTCAGTTACTGTAATCTTCCTCAGAAACTCATCTGCTGACTGTGTTTGACAATGAATGTTTCTTCTTTTCTTGAAGCAAACCACCACCCAGTCAACAACAACCACAGCAGCAACAACCACCACAGCAGCAACAACAACCACAGAAGGAACAACCACAGCAGCAACAACCACCACAGAAGCAACAACCACAGCAGCAACAACAACCACAGAAGCAACAACCACCACAGCAGCAACAACAACCACAGCAGCAACAACCACCACAGAAGCAACAACCACCACAGCAGCAACAACCACAGCAGCAACAACAACCACAGAAGCAACAACAACCACAGAAGCACCAACAACCACAGCAGCACCAACAACTACAGCAGCTGGAGCTACAACACTGTCTCCACAGCAGCAGCTGATCCAGCTCCTTCTTACCCTCCTACAGGGATAAGAACAGCTGCTACTACTGCTACTTTCAGATTTAAATGATGTTGTCTTCTTGTGCTTTCACAATCATGATTCTGGTTCATTTAGACATGTGGATCAGAATCACTGAATTCTCTGTCATATCTGCAAAATAAACTTCACAAAAGCAAAATGTGGACCGGCTGTGTTTGTTCTTCAAATAAAAATGAATCAAGCTGTGCAGAAGGATTATTACAGAAATGATTAGTTAGACAGGTTCACTACCTTCACTGTTTCTCAAAATGTCCCACATGACTCTAGGTCTGTCCTGTGAAGACTGCGGTCAGAATGAATCAGTATTGGGTATTCCAAAAGTTTGATTTCTTACAACTTTATTGACATTTTCTTGCACAAAGAAATGATTAACTTTGGAAAAGCTGGACAGAAAAAAGGTGTTTCAAAGACATGTGATGCATTACATGTTATACTGTTAGCAGTATATTTTTCCAGGGATGGAAAGAGTACGAAGTAAAAGTACAGTTTCTTTAAAAACATTTCACTCAACTACTACATGTGCAAAATTAATTTTGATAAAAGTGATCAATTAAAATGTACTCTGACTCAACTGCCAGTGACCTGCCTCTGCACAACATAGAAGCTCCTGTTAGGCATCATAGTGGCTAAGATAAGTAGGGACATGGATCCATACATGAGTGGTCCCAGAAGGTAATAAAGAACTTGAAGGGGGTGTGGAAAACAACTCTAGAGGTCAACTCAAACCCATTTCCACAAGTTACCATCAAGTGCGGTACATACTAAGGTGACACGCTATCCCTGTTCCTGTTCAGCCCAGGCCTGAACACCCTCAACCAGATCATCACAAAGAGTCGTTACAGATACCTGTTCCAAAGTGAAGCAACCATCAGCCATCTGCTCTACATGGATGACATCAAGCCGTACGCCAAGAGTGAGCAAGACATTGACTCACTTATCCACATCACCAGGATCTACAGCAGTGACCTCGGAATGTCATTTGGACAAGATAAGTGTGGTCGGATGGTGACAAATAGAGGGAACATGATTGGAACAGAGAGGGTCGAGCTACCAGAAGGCAACATTACAATACGTTCAGGACTGTTACAAATACCTTGGCATCCCGCAGGCAAATGGAAACCACAAGGAGGCTGCAAGGAAGGCAGTGGTGGTAGATGTAGAGATCCCAAGCGACAGCAACATCAAGAAGAAGGAGCATGAGAAGCTCAAAAAATACCAAGGGCTGAAAGAAGAGCTAGAAAAGATGTAGCAAGTAAAAGCAACAGTGGTGCCGGTGGTAATCGGCCGCTAGGGGCTGTGACCTTCAAACTGGAAGAGTGGCTCCAGCAGATTCCAGGTACAACATCGGTGGTCTCTGTCCAGAAGACTGCAGTTCTAGGAACAGCTAACATACTGTGCAGAACCCTCAAAATCCCAGGCCTCTGGCAGAGGACCAGAGCTTGAGGAAGACACACGCTACCCCAGAGAGTCAGAGGGGATGTATATACAGTATATATAGATATATATGTGTACATCCATATATACAGTATATGAATGATATCTAAATCAACAATAAATACCATTTCTACAGGTCACACGCTGCTGCTTGCAGACAACTGGTTATCAATTGGATATATACAACTCTCTTCAGCTGTGTAGTTTCATGAGAATTAACCACTAAAGATGACAAAACTCAGACAATAAAAATAAAAAAAGACCAACAACAAGCAAAAAGTCTTTGGACACTGCACAAATCTCAAACCATATGAATGAAACATCCCAACACTTCAACAGAGTACAAAAAAATAAATCACCAAGAAGGACAAAGAGATAAGCAGCAATACAAACTCAGCTCACATTCAGACATATAAGCAGAGGAGGGCATGCACAAAATATACACACTGTGTAGCGCACACATGTGACAAGCAACATGGTGGCTGCTGACATGATGCTCTCATCTGTATAGTGAGTTATAACAATATGATTATTTTCATCCACCTGAAAGGTGTTCTGTGAACCTCGTCCACTCTGAAATTCTCTACAGTCTGAAAGTTCAACTTTTCTGCTTGTTCATTCATTCAATCCACTCAGCCACTCTGTCCCACTATAACCAGTCCATCTGTCCAACTATAACTAGTCCATTTAGTCTCTCTGACTCACTATAGCAAATCCACTTAGACTGTCTGTTATTTTAAAAATACTCAAAAAGGTACAAGTAAGGAAAAAAATGACTTTCTTACAGTATTGAGGGTACATGAAATTAGTACCTTCCACCGATGCGTTTTCACACTATTTTACTTGAGGGTGTGCCACGTTGGTTCCTAAACCAATGGAGTTCTTGTATTCACAATAGGCAAGAATGTGTCTGACAACAGACAATTTCCTTTTGGGTGTTACATGTGTAAAAAGACTTGCATTGTCCAGAGCAACAAGTAATTTCTTAAAATAAGTGGAGGAAATAGAAATGCATATGTACTTGAGTGTCGCCTGTTACTTGTCTAAGCCATTAATTTACTTGATTTGTAATCATAAGACCAGGTATTACCATGTCTGGCATCTATTTTCTGATTTGTCAATATAGATGGGTGGAGAACAAAGAGACTGAACGTACATTAACAGTGGTAATATTTTGCGGTAAGATTTGAATACTGAAGCTAATATTTAGATCTGACTTTTAGGCAAATCTAGTGGACTATAGCACATTGCAATTAGCCCCACCTGAAAGTGTGGAGGTGGGATGTTTCCTAATAATTGAAATTTCCCAACAAAGCTGCATGCTGATGAGATGACCATCAGCTCCTCTAACTGTATATAAGTGAAGCTCAACATTCAGATCAACACAACAACCTACTCAACCATCTGCGAGACAGCCTGCTGACTTGAAGGTAATTATGTGAATCGTTTGTTCCTCTATTTTCTGTGTGAAGTTGGTGACTTTGTTGACATTTTGTAAAATTTTTCTGCAGCAAGTGTTAACCATGCTGAAGGTAGTGCTTGTACTTGGATGCCTCTTGAGCCTCACCCTGGCTCACCCTGTAAGTGATACTGCCTTATACTCTATAATCTAAAATTTTCTAATTCCTCTGTTCTGAGATGCTGATAACATTGCAATTACCGTAACAGCAGAATACAGGCAACATTAAATGTGCAACTTGTTGATTTTCGACAGAAGCCTGCACGCAAGCGGTTTCCTTGGTCATGCTTGGGCTCTCACTCTAGCTCTGGCTCTGGCTCTGACTCCAACGAGGTGAGTGTTTTCTCAGTCTTCAACATTCAACATTCAACACACATGAAAGTCAGTTATCGTAAACTCCTCTGCTGACTGTGTTTGACAATGAATGTTTCTTCTTTTCTTGAAGCAAACCACCACCCAGTCAACAACAACCACAGCAGCAACAACAACCACAGCAGCAACAACCACCACAGCAGCAACAACAACCACAGAAGCAACAACCACAGCAGCAACAACAACCACAGAAGCAACAACCACAGCAGCAACAACCACCACAGCAGCAACAACAACTACAGCAGCTGGAGCTACAACTACAGCAGCAGGAGCTACAACTACAGCAGCTGGAGCTACAACACTGTCTCCACAGCAGCAGCTGATCCAGCTCCTTCTTACCCTCCTACAGGGATAAGAACAGCTGCTACTACTGCTACTTTCAGATTTAAATGATGTTGTCTTCTTGTGCTTTCACAATCATGATTCTGGTTCATTTAGACATGTGGATCAGAATCACTGAATTCTCTGTCATATCTGCAAAATAAACTTCACAAAAGCAAAATGTGGATCAGCTGTGTTTGTTCTTCAGATAAAAATGAATCAAGCTGTGCAGAAGGATTACTAGAGAAATTATTAGTTGGACAAATTCACTATCTTCACTGTTTCTCAAAATGTCCCACATGACTCTAGGTCTGTCCTGTGAGGACTGCGGTCAGAATGAGTCCGTATTGGGTATTCCAAAAGTTTGATTTTTTACAACTTTATTGACATTTTCTAGCATAAGGAAATGATTAACTTTGGAAAAGCTGGACAGAAAAAAGGTGTTTCAAAGACATGTGATGCATTACATGTTATACTCTAAGCAGTATATTTTTCCAGGGATGGAAAGAGTATAAAGTAAAAGTACAGTTTCTTTAAAACATTTCATTCCACTACTACATGTGCAAAATTTATTTTGATAAAAACAGTCAATTAAAATGTACTCTGACTCAACTGCCAGTGACCTGCCTCTACATCTTCTCACTTCCTTCACAAAAGAAAATGTGGACCAACTGTGTTTGTTCTTCAAATAAAAATGAAGAAGCGTTGGAATAGTATTATTATTTAGACAGTTTTACATTCACTGTTTCTCAAAATGTCTGACTGTGTTTGTCCAGTGAGGACAGTGGTCAGAATGAGCCAGTATTGAGTATCACAATTTTTTGAAAATTTCTGTTGTAACTTTTTGACATTTTATGGTAAAATGAAGGCATTAATATTTGAAACATTTTAAATAAAGATGATGTTTCAAAGATATGCAATGTGTTAAAGCATATATAAGGTACATTTTCCCAGGTATAGAAAGAATACCAAGATTATATACTCAAGAAAAGTACTGTTGCTTTCAAAATATTTTACTCAGCTTTCACTATAACTTGTCCATTCAGGGTCTCTCTTATTTTAAAATTAGTCAACCCCCCCCCCCCCCCCCACCCCCCAAAAAAAAAAAACAAGTAAACAAAAACACAACTTTTTACAGTAACCAGAGTAAAACAGTTACCTCCAACCATGTATTTTTCCACAGTGTTTTACATATTCCAATGAAGTTGCTTTTTATGGTCGCTGACAATGGCCAGTGCCCCGTTGGGTGCTACTGTGTGAGAAGGCTTCTCTGGACAGCCTTCCAACCTGATGCTTGAGTTGCATTGTTCTCGTCTCATATGAGAAGACGGCTTCTTTCTATAGTCACCGCTCTGCGTCTCAGTGTCCCTCCCACAGGACTGATTGTTACATGTCACAAGCCCTTTACAGACAAAATGAGACAGGAGCTGCTCAAGTGAGACCGGAGCTGATTGTCGGAAACATTTTGGATAATGTAAGTCCAAATCTTCAAGTTATTAGTCTTCGCCTGGCTTTCCAGTATACTATTACAATATTCTTCAGATATCTCCAGGTCTTTTTTTGAACATAGACAATGGACAGTTTTGCATGTTGTTTATTTATATTTATGCTCAATGCTTGCTATCTTTAATTTTTTATGTATGGATGGCTATTTAATTATTGTTTGTGTAATAATTTTTCAAAATTTATATCTGACCTTGAGATATCTTAAAAGGATACTCTAACTAAGAAAATAGTTCCTACATGAAACTGTTCACAACAAGGCCTGTGGATTATTTTCAGTAGTCGTGATTTCCGGAAAGACATATTGTTTCTGGATGTATTTTTATAGGTATTTGAGTACCACAAGCCATCCACAAGTCAGATCCATTATTTTAACGAGAAGACAGATATCTTTACAGCTCAGCAACTCACATCGAAACAATCTACATGGATGAGGGTATGTACTCAAAATACTTATTTGTAATGTGTTTAAAAGTATTTAATCCATTATAACCAATTATAGTGCATTAAGTCTTAAAAACCCTTATGTGTCCAGGACCTAACCTGAATATCCAGGCCAAATGGCTCAAAATCTGTGCTGTAATCCGCCCACTGCAGTATTCTTGTATGCCTCGCATGATGAAACGTTTTGCAGGTCTTAAACCATACCTTAAGGGCTAACCTGGCTTATAAATTTGGCTTTGATGACTTTTTTCTTAAACCTGGGTTTGGTAAGAATGGATAAACCAGCAGGAGTAAGTTGGACTTAGAAAGTATCCAACTGAAAAAAATGTGTGAGATGTATGTGAGCAACGAGTTCACCATATTCCACACGGTATCTTAGCTTTTTCATCAAATAAATACATTGAAAAACAACTATGTCAAATCTAGGGTTGAAATTGAAGAAATCAGCAAGAGTATTGAGATTTTCAAGTATCCGTCTGAAAAACATAACAAACTTCCTTTCAGGCTTCTCTCCAAAGTCACTCTGGAACACATGAATGTGCTAAGCCTGACTACACCGAGTGCCCCGTAGCTCTAGCTGGGAGATTTGTGTGAGCAGTGATTTCACAATGTTCAATGCTTTCTCTTAGTTATATTACTCTAAAAATATCCATAAATCAAAATCATATCAATATAAACAAAAAAGCAAAACAACACCTCAGTTGAAAGGGCTATCCTGCCCCTCAGTTACTGTTCAGTGTTGTGTGTGCGTTTTGTGCTAATGTTTCGGGGGAGCTAAATGACAGCCACTGTCACTGCAACAGAGCTTGTTCTTTGGTTCAGGGTGTGTGTGCTTGTGCGATTGGGTTAGTTGCTGAGCATGTCCGTTATCACTGCTGCAGCACCACTTCCCAGCCAAGATGTTAAAGTGGGCCCCGTATGAGTTGTGCTGGGGCTACATGAGTACCAAGCGTTTCAACATTTGTAAGCTTCAAAGCACTGAAAATTTTTAACCACACCAGAGCCAGTACATAGCTATGAACTAAGCATGGGAACTGCTCAGTTGCTGGATGGAAGAACTGATACAAAAGAACTCTTCCACTCCCATTAGAGGATGTCAAAATCCAATAAAGTAACTTTATTTTTGAGGGACATGTCCCCATAATGACTGGAAAACTATTTAATTGGGTGTGTTTGTATTTTACTCCCGGATCCCTCCTTTAACATTACAAGCCCAGGGATCAGATAAGGTAAGATAATCCTTTATTAGTCCCATTACTGGGAAATTACAGTAAGGACAAAACTGATACAAGCTCAAGGCCCATGACAGAGTAATCTGTTGAATTAGGTGTTAGCACGTTGCTTAGCTAATGTGGCCTCTCCCATTCTGGGTGATGTTGGACTAAGATTGTTCTTCTGCTGAAGGTCAGTTTTAGGTTGAATATTTGACAAATGGTCTAAATGACGTCATTGCCTTCACCGACCATATATCTCACTACCTTATGTCGGGAATGTCTCATTCACATTTAGGAAAACACGCAACAAGATCATCATGAACATAAACAGCAAACAGCAAACTTGACCACTGTTGTTTATGTTTGTGATGAACATAAACAACAAATTTGACTATTGTTGGTATTCACAGCTGTTAACCTAACATGTTAGCATTGGGGAATTTTGGCTGCATGTGTTTTAAGTATGTTTTAATGTGCAGTCAATGTGTAGTTTGGACAGCATGTACAAACAACATAAAGCTGTGGACATGAATCATGTCCTGGAACACTCTTATTTCCCAACAACTAAGAGAGAGAACTCTTGCATAGACAGTAAGCAACAAGTTCTCGAAATAATGCCCCCAAATACATCATTTCATTATGTTTCACACCTTTGGGACAACTGTATAATCAAAACAACTTTGACAGTTGACTGGATAATTGGAGGTAGAATCTGTTCTTTAACATAATAACAAAACAAAATTTGCCCCTGGGCTCTGGAGCCTGTTTGGTGTTTGTTGTCAATATCATTCTCACTTGGAAAAGTTTTACCTCTGGGGTACTATTCAAAGTTCACTAGTGCTGTTCTCCTGTGCTTCACATCCTTAAGTTATACCGTAATTTAATGTGAACCTATGCAACAGATGGTGAAATGAAACTCATCACTCTTCAAGGAAAATGGTGGAGTCAAGCACTCAGGGAGTTCAGGTCAGTATCTGTGTAAGAGATTCTCTAACCTACAAAATAATTGTATTTATATTTTGCAAAATAACTTTTTTCTGTGTTTTATGTAGCCAATATATGTTTTACTATCTGTAATTTTACTTTAACTATCAATCCAACCAAGCTTTGACAGCATTGCCACCATTTCTGTAGGGAAGTATTGCCAGTGAGCTGCACTTAGTACGTTCAGTATATGCTATTTATAGTTATCCATGTAGAGATTTTTTTATGTGACTGAAATGGAAGGAAACAAATCATTAAAACACAGAAACAATCAAGATATAAAATTTTCTTTAACTTCCTTCCTTCTAACTTCCTTCATTCTGACAAGCAAGCAGAAATTCTAAGCACAATTATGACAATCTCTTACTCTCAGTCTTATTTTGACATAGACTTATTTATTATCTTGTCATTGTATACCTGAAAATACACTATATAGACAAAAGTTTTGGGAATGAGCTGTTGCAAGGGTTTGGCTCGGACCCTTACTTCCAGTGAAGGAAAATCTTAATTTTGGACAATGCTATGCTTCCAACTTTGTGGCTGCAGTTTGGGGAAGGCCCTTTTCTATTCCAGCATGACAGTGCCCCAGTGCTCAAAGCAAAGTCCATAAAGACATGGTTGGATGTGTTTGGTGTGGAAGAACTTGAATGGCCAACACAACGCCCTGACCTTAAACCTATTTAACACCTTTTTGTCCAACATCAGTGTCTGACCTCACAAATGCTCTACTGCATAAATGTGTCATGGACTGTTGCTGGTGAAGAGGGCTGAACCCCGATGCAGATACACCAAGGGAGGCAGAGGTCCAAAATAATAGTCTTTTTAATGCTACCAGAAACTCAAAACTACACACTTACTTGTGGCAAAAGGTCAAGAAATCTGTGGTGACAAAAACATGGCATGACAAGACAAAGGAATTCCTGGCATGAAAAAAAAAAGCACAGAATCTGGCAAAAGTATTACAACAAACTGACAAAGAGTGACAGGGAAGACGAGGACTAAATAGACAAGATAACAAGACACAGGTGAAACTCATTAGGGAGGAGCAAGCAATAAAGATAAACTAAAGTAAATATACATGAAACAGAGACACGGGGAAGTGACACTTTCAAAATAAAACAGGATATGATAAAAACCTGGAACATAACACATGGAAACAAATACACATGACAAGACAAACATGAAACATGACATGTGGACTCAAAATCAAAGGACAAGACCTAACCAAAACTCACACGTGTGACAGAATGGGCAAAAATTTGCATAAAAACACGCCAAAAAAAAAGGCTTTTGTGGAAAGCCTTCAAAGAAAAGTGGAAGCTATTATAGCTGCAAATTTGTCTATGAGTTTAGAATGCAATGTCATGAAAGTCCCTGTTGGTGAAATGGTCATGTGTCCCAGTTGTTTTGTCCATATAAGGTATGTCAGTTTCCATTTTAAGTTTCTTATTTGACACAGTACACAACAGAGGAGTCAAAAACAGGGTAAGTAAGGAACAATGTAATTGCAGAATGCACCTGTGCGTACGATTACCCAACTCAGCTGCCCACCACTCGGCTGACAGTGTCTAGACATGTTTACCATTAATAAAAGATTAAGAAATGTGTGTGCAACCTCATACAGAAACCACATTAATCTGATGTCACGACAGATTTTCTATCATTTCCGGCATTAAAATTAGAAATACACGCTGAAAAAAAGCCTTTCACAGATGGACATTTTTCACACCTTTTTTGACAGCATAGCACAAGTTGAAATTCACAGATAACTGACAGCTGGTAGCAATGACAACACTAACCCACTGGAGTACATCAGACCACTAATGATAAGATGAAACCAACGTACATCAGACAGCAGTGCCTCCAGACTAGGACCAGACCCTTGTGGTAAAACAATCTCTACTTGTTTTGCACAGTATAATTAATTAATGAACTTTGAGATAAAGAAATAGAGGTGTCAATGGCCATAAAAATAAAATCCAAATGAAAATCAAAAAAAATCTTTAGATGTTATATGGTGATCTGGCAGAAACGCTTCCTTCTGACGTCAAAGCTGACTGTTGAGTTGATCATCCATAATTTGTTCCCATCAGATGAGGCCAAGTACAGGTGCAGACACCCTAACCTTGGAGACTCATCAAAGATGGTACTACAGGCAGCATATGGTGGCTTTGGTTTTACTGGTTTTTACATTGCCTTTGTATATCCATGATCTTATTGATTGCTCTGTTGACCTTGTATTCTTTTATGCTTTGTAAAGCACTTTGGCCGACTGATGCTGTTTTAAATATGCTATCAAAATAAATTTGACTTGACTGTTGCAGAATTTTAATTGCCGAAAATCTTTTGTCTTGAATGACAAAAACGATGAAAGAATTAATATGATCCCACCCAAATACAAAATCAAAATAATTGCATGAGTTGGAGCAGATTTTCCATGTGTACATAACATTTCAATGAAGCAGACACAAAAAAGAGCTGGGATCAAATAAGATCAAATATAAATAGACTATTTAATTTGTATTTCTTACATTTGTCTACCTTATTTGTATGTAAACACAGCAAAACAATATTTTGTGCAACATTGAACTGTATTGCTATACAATGGTAACATCTGAAGTGATTATCAATAATCAGTTGCATTTTGATTTGTGTCTGAGTGATTGTTTTTTCTTTTTTCATTTTGGGTACCTGGCACCCTGTATACTTTAATAAACTGAAAAAAAATTTAAGTCAGATTCATAGCTGTGTTTGTGCTGCTCAAAAGGATACAGGATAGTTGAAAATGTGCCAAAAGACTAAAGACTAAAATGAATGATTAAAAGTTGCAGAAAATAGAGCAGAAATAGAAATAAATGTATTATTTCTGATATGAATTGTTACATACACTGTTATAGCCTACTATCATACTTTCCATGTGTGTCACTGATAATTACCCGCCCTACCCATTTCCTCACCTTATAATGTGGTAGCGGAAGATTTGATAATAATTGCAATTTCCCAACAAGGCTGTATCTTGATAAGATGTCATCAGCTCCTGTTCTGTATATAAGTGAAGCTCAACATTTAGAGCCACAACCTCCTAGATAGCTCTGCTGAAATTGTGAAGACTTGAAGGTAATTAATCTCTTGTTTCTGTATTTTCTATTTGAGGCTGGTGGAATGGAGATTTTTCCAGTTGAGAATTGAGAAAATCTATTCATCATCAGGTCTTTGTCATTTTCTCTTCAGCAGGAGAGATAACTGTAACCATGCTGAAGGTAGTACTTGTGCTTGGATGCCTCCTGAGCCTTGCTCTTCCTCATCCTGTAAGTGTAATATATTCTCATACTCCATATTAATACCACTTCTCTTGTATGCTGATACTACTGCTCTGAATGCAGTAGTATAATTCAAGCAATACCAAATATATGGATTTTCTACAGATGGAGACGGTGCACAAGCGCCTTACTCGGTCAAAGTCTGACTCTGACTCAGTCTCTGACTCTGACTCCAGTGAGGTGAGTTCTTTCTCTATCCTCTCTGCTTAGACATTTAAACATACCTAAATGTGAATTACTTTAAATTCTTCAGAAACTCCTCTGCTGTATATTTGACAATACATTTTTCTGATTTTTTTTTAAGCGTACCACCACCACCACCACCACCACCACCACCCAGCCTAGGCTGTCTCTGCAACAGCAACAACAATTGATCCAAATCCTGTTAAACCTCCTCCGCCCTACAACTGCTGCCCCGACTACTACTACTGCAGCTACAACTACTACTGCAGCCACTACTACTACTGCAGCCACTACTACTACTGCAGCCACTACTACTACTCCTGCACCTACAACTACTACTGCTCCACCTACTACTACTACTCCAGCTGCTACTACCACTCCTCCTTAATAAAATCTGAAATTTTACCTGCAGTCAGTGTGAATTAAAATCAGTATTCATCACTTTTGTTTTTCTGTCAGTATTTCAACAAATATTTCTGTTCTGATTTCTGTTCTGTAAATCTGCTCTGAATTTTAACTCACCCTTCTGGTACAATTAAAAATGTGGAATAAGTACCTGTAAAATAAACCTCGTACATGGAAAATGTTGAAGGTCTTGAATATTTATTTTTGTATTGTGCATGGGGAACATTAATGAAGCTGTTACAGAAAGGCGTGTATCATGGATAGAAATAGACAGACAGACAGTTTCGACATCTTCATGATTTCCCAACACCTGTGTGAGTCTGTGTCTGTCAGACACATGTGATAATAACCACATATTTGTCTTCATCGCTTCATTTCACACTTTGGAAAACCTTTCTTGTTTTTATGATTTTTGTACAACTTATACAATAGCCACTTACAAACTAATAAGAATCAGCAACCACACATTGTCTATGAGTGTTCTGAGATTTATCAAGGTTGAAATTTAATAAAATTAATAGTTACAAGAATGAATCCTGAACTGTTATGTGTCATGGTCCTGTTTGTGTCTTGTCTCTCTCTTTCTGTCTCTGTGTGGGTCTTCTTCCTTAACTCTCCTTCTTTCCAGTGCTGTTCTTACTGCACACCTGCTCTGCATCACCATCAGGGCGGTTTGGATCACAAGGTTTTCGCCAGCCGATCAGCTTTTCCTCATCTTTGCTTCACCACCTGTACCTAATTCTCTTGTCAGTTTAGTTTGTACTTCAGTCCAATTTGAGTTCTGCTCTTTGTCGAGTTACCTGCTTTGTTAGCTCACTCCTATGATTCTGTTTTGTTTTTTCCAAGTATTTGCCCTGTCTGCCGTCTTCTACATTTGGGTCTGAATGATCCACTCAGTTTGTGGCACTACGAGCTTCCCTGCACATAACATTTTCGTGTTTTTTGGACATGAAGCAGCTCTTTGTTCTGTGCTTCATAGCAAATGAAGTTACACCTTTCCTTTCATTTCAACTGTGTTCATGTCATCCAATCATTCATTTTCTATAGCATTAATCCATGCCGGGTTGAGATGGAGCTAGAGCATATCCCAGGTGACAACGGGCAAGACGTTGCCAGTCAATTGCAGGGCCAAGACACAAAGACAGCCAGTCACACAAGCTCACATGCTCACACCTAGGGACAATGTAGAGTAGCCAATTAGCCTAATGTGGATGTTTTTGGGACTGGGAAGAAGCCAATGTACCTGGAGGAGACCCACACAGGCACAGGGAGAACATGCAAACTCCACACAGAAGGGCCAAGACCAGGACTCGAACCCAGCACCCTCTTGTTGTGAGGTGACACCACAGCACCATGATCCCCCTACCATCTCATATGTTCTGCTTTTAGTTTTTATGGTATTTTCAAATCAAATAAAAGCAAGAAAAGCTGATTTAGCTAAAAGTTGGTGATTTTGCTCTTAAAATCCAAATGAAACAGAATTTCAAGAGTCTCTGCCTTCATATTTTTGAGCAATTCAGGCTTGGATGTAAGTTCCCATTCAGTCATAGAGGACTACTTACCTCCTTCAACATCACCATCACTGCCATTACAGGAGCAGGCAGATATACCCCTTGAACTGCAGCAGGTGAAAGAAAGATGATATGCGTGCAATATGTCATGATGTTACGCATTGGCTAGTTAATGAATCACCCCCGTTTGTGTTTTTTTTTGTTTGTTTGTTTCTGACTTCCTACTGTTTTGGTTTCTGGCTGCTAGCATCTGTTAGTGTTCGCATTAGGAACACGGTTACTGCTAACAGAGTTTACAGAGTTTACACAGATACTCCTGTCACTGTCAGAAGATGGCTAAAGGGAAATACAAATTCTGTTTTGGTTGTGCAATGACAGGCATGCTTCCTTTGTGCCTTAAACAGAGCTTTGAGCTATGCAATTAATATTTGTTTGATGATGATAAGTTTAAGCAAAGAAGTTGCATTTGAACAAACTTTTCACCACTTCATTCTGATGGGCAGAACACTCACAGAATCTGAGGTTACGGAATGTAACCAACCTTTCCACTTTCACATAGTCTCTAATAGTTACAGCTTTAACTGTCTCCTATTTGACAAAGTGCACAACAGAGAAATTCATAATAGTTAAGTCAGGGACAATGTGTAGAACATACATTCCCATATGATTTTCCAACTAAGCTGTCAACCACTCAGCTAAGTTCCTAGCATTTAAAACATATCATGGATGTTCAAACAGAAGCCGCATGAAAACAGTTTTTGCATGAGGATGAGACATGACCGACGGCCTTCAAAAGTCTTCTTCTTGTCCCACTCTTTTGATGATCTTGAAACTTGCTCATTTGATGTTAATCCATGGCTGCATGAAGACAGTGATGAAAAATACCTCAGAGTACAATCTCAGCTGTAGTAAGAGTACAATCGGCGGTATGTTATGTGTGTATTTGTGTTTGCAGAGTCCATGTTGAGAAAAAAATGTTGGTACAGTTGTGATGATGTTACATTTTAACAGTTCTCCCATGAAACCTCGGTCTTATTAGTCTATTTCATAATGCGCTCTGAGTTGTTACATGTGCAGGCTGTCCTACAAGATTACTGGTACTCGTGAATGTGGACAGTGATTGTGTTTCTGAAATTGGCTTTATTTTGTCACTAATGAACTTCATTATCATTTACTGTATTTCAAGATGCATGGCATTCATTCAAATAGCCCAAATTCCATATCTCAAAGTGTTTACAACAAAGTGAATGATGATTTGGATCCATTCCAGAATTTAAAGGTTTAATATTTTTTTTCCTTGGCCTGTGGTTACCTTGGCCTGTGGTTACACCCTTCCCCCAAGTTTCAAGTTTAATGTTTTTCTAGAATCCTGCTGACAGATAAAAACAGACAAAAAAATTGGACCAAATACACAACCTCCTTGGTGGAGGTAAAAAGAAAATCAGTTGATATCTGATTTTATATCGTTTTAATTATAAATATATAGTTATAAATAAATATAAAGTATGAGATGTCAAAGTAAATCGATTGCACAAACAACAAAAAGCTGGGTACATGATTTATGTCCTGCGTGCACCACTTCATTGTTTCCCAACAGCGGTGAGATTAGTTTTGACCACTGACAGTGAACAACAACTTTTTACCCTTTCCAAATACATGACTTCATCACATTTCACACCTTTTGCTTTGAACAGATACAACATCAAAACACATTTAACAGCTGATTGGTTGACTTTTGAAAGTCCACCATTTTCTTTTAATCAAATCCAAACAAATATTGTACATTCTGATAAGAATGATTAAATATACTGCATTGTCCAGGTACATCTCTGCTCATAACATGGCTGACCAATTTACTCACCTGAGAATGTGGAGGTGGGAGGTTTCCTAATGATTGATATTTCCCAACATTGCTATTTGCTGGTGAGGTGACATCCGCTCTTGTAACTGTATAAAAGTAAAGCTCAACATTCAGAGCGACTCAACAACAACTTTCTTGACGATCTGCGAGACCGTCTGCTGAAGTTGTGAAGACTCAAAGGCAATAACATCAGTCGTTTTTTGGTGATTCTGCTGATAATTTGGAAAAGCTGTCCATCTGAGTAAGTCTTTATTGTTTTGTTTGTTTTTCAACAGGTGTGATCTCTGTAACCATGCTGAAGGTATTTCTGCTTGGATGCCTCCTGAGCCTCACTTTGGCTCAACCTGTAAGTGAAATGTTCTCACACTCATCGCCACTGTTCTTATATGCTGACACTATTACTGTTCTTGTAACAGTATGATGCAGGCAATGTCAAAGATTTGTGGATTTTGTACAGATGGACATGGAGCACCACCGATTTGCTCGGTCAGGTTCTGGCTCTAGCTCTGGCTCTGGCTCCAATGAGGTGAGTACTTTCTTTATGGTCCAGAAATTCAGCTTTTGATATGTCTGAATTTCAATTAGTAAAAAAATAAATTAGTAAATTTCTGAGATAATACTCTGCTGTACATTTTATGATCGGTGTTTCTGATTTTCTTGAAGCAAACCACCACCCAGTCAACAACAACGACTACCGCAACTACCACAACAGCAGCATCTGCAACACTGTCTACACAACAGATTCTACAGCTCCTTCTTACCCTCTTACAGAGATAAAAAACAACAATCACAGTGCCGCTATGACTACTGCAGCCACTCCTACTGCAAAATAAAATCAGAAATTTAAACAGTTATCAATAATTGAAAGACAACCAGTTTTGGACATCAGCTTTGTTTCGTGTCAGTTTGTCATGACTGCTTCTTTCTCTTCTCCATTTTCAACAATGTTGTTGTAGAATCTGCTTAATAAACTTCATAAATGCAAAATGTCGACCAACTATGTTTGTTTTTCTTAAAATGCATATGTATGAGAAATATCACGGAAGCTAGGGGTTCTGATAGATAGATAGAAATAGTATGGCACTAAATCTCTGTCCAAAATGTAATCAACCTCTCTAACAACATTTTTCATCTGATCAATTAACCAAAAAATCTTTTAAAAAATAAAGAGACCCTTGTCAAGAGCAGACAAAAACCTTGCCCTTCTAATCCAAAAACTTGGGAAAAGACCTTGCTTTTATCACTGATATTAGCTGCTGGAAGCAAATCTGTCACATAACAACAGAACAACCCACATCCTCATTTATCTTCACACATATTAGTCATTATTTATTCTTTCATCTGTTTTCTCTTTCTTTGTTTTTTTTTTTTTTGTATTTATTGTTTCATTTTACTTTGGAACAACTGAATTATCTCCCCTCAAATTTGATTAAATTTACAATTAAAATTTTGTTTTTCTACCAGGACCAGTGATGCAACAGCACATTTGTGGCTGTGTTGATCTTGGTGGGGCTCTTAACACAGTCATATCTGCATACCTCTGTCAAGGCTAACAGTTCAATTCAATTCAATTTAGTTTATTTATATAGCGCCAATTCAAAACAAAAGTTATCTTGTGACACTTTCCAATTAGAGCAGGTCTAAACCAAACTCTTCAATCAAATTGTAATACAGAGAGCCCAACATTCCCCCTTGAGCAAGCCCTTGGTGACAGTGGCGAGGAAAAACTGCCTTTTAGAAGGCAGAAACCTCGGAGCAAACCCCGGCTCAAGATGGGCGGCCATCTGCCTTGACCGGTTGGGTTGAGAGAGAGAGAGAAAGGGAGAGCAGGAGAGAGAGAGAGAGAGAGAGATTGACAGACAAGGAGAGAGAGGGAGAGGGGGGGTGGGGCGTGAGAGAAGGAGCACACAAGCAGAGATGCATAGCAGCAGTAATAATACTAGAAATATTGGAACTGTAGATAATGATAATGAAGTATACAGGAGGTACTATGGTGATTATGATAGCAGTATTAGTAACAGTAATAATGTAAGCTGTACAGAGTAGTAAGAGAATTAAAATAGATTATGATGGGAAGACATGTCATGGGAGGACCCCCGGCAGTCTAAGTCTATGGCAACATAACTAGGGGCCGGCCTAGGTCAGGCCTAATTATAAGCTTTATCAAACGGGAAAGATAGTTCCATAGTAGAGGAGCTTGATAACTAAAGGCTCTGGTTCCCAATCTACTTTTGAGGACTCTAGGAACCACAAGTAGCCCTGCATTTTGGGAACGCAAAGTTCTGGTGGGATAATAGGGAACTATCAACTCTTTAAGATACCATTTGACCATTCAGTGCTTTATATGTGAGGAGGAGAATTTTAAAATCTATCTGGAATTTTACAGGTAGCCAATGTAGAGAAGCCAGAACAGGAGAAATATGATCTCTCATGCTGGTTCTTGAGAGTATAATCTTGCTGCAGTGTTCTGGATTAGCTGGAGAGTCTTCATAGAGTTATTGGGGCAGCCTGATAGAAGGGAATTACAATAATCCAGCCTAGAGGTAATGCATGCATGGACTAATTTTTCTGCATCTTTCTGACTCAGAATGTGCCTAAGTTTTGCAATATTGCGGAGGTGAAAGAATGCAGTCTTTGTAATATCCGATATGTGTGGGTTAAAGGACATATCCTGGTCAAAGATAACTTCTAAATAGCTTACAGTGGAGCTTGAGGCCAAGGCTAAACCATCTAGCATTGCTACATCACTGGATAATTTGTTTCTAAGGTGTTCAGGTGTTCTTCACTTTTGTCTGAATTTAGAAGTAGGAAATTGCAAGTCATCCAGGTTTTTATGACTTTAAGACATGCCTGAGGTTTGACTAGCTGATTTGTTTCATCTGGTTTCACTGACAAGTACAATTGTGTGTCATCTGCATAACAATGAAAACGTATGGAGTGTTTCCTAATAATATCACCGATGGAAAGCATACAAAGGGTGAATAATACTGGCCCAAGGACAGAGCTGTGGGGAACTCCGTGACTAACTTTTGTGAGTGTGGATGATGTATCATTAACATGAATAAATTGAGATCGATCTGATAAATAGGACTGAAATCAGCTAAATGCAGTTCCGCCAATTAGGCGTTTCAATCTGTGTAAAAAGACAGTCCATCCTATGTGTCTGAGTATATTTCCAAAAGTTTCAGAAGTATGTTGAAATATAGTTGTGTGTACCTGAAACATCACTTGTTATTCACCACTTATGACCCACTAGAAGTGTGGGGTTGGTATCTACAGAAACCCTTCATGTGTCTGTATTTTCTTCTTCTTATCATTGGTTTTATTTTTGCTATATTTCTGGGCATCAGCCTTCAGTTCGGTGGCTTATAGCTCCCAGCCAGTGATGGTGCACAGAGAGTGAGGACTACCTCGAGACTGAGATTACTTCGCTGTCTCATCTCTCACCTCAGCTCTCTCTGTGTATAAAGAATCCAACAATGCAGCGGCACCTTCCTGCAGGATTGTGTGGTCGGTATTTTTGTGCTTTTGAACGTAATCCCTGTGAAAAAAATCAGACAGTACCTTTGTATTTTTTCTGATTCGCTGCTTTCACCTTTGTTCTTGATGCCTCTCCCTCTCATTCGCTGTTACAACTTGTTCACCCATCACTGTACTCTTTAACCAGGGAAAGAGAGATCAAGCCCATCCTACCTACTGACAGTGAAAAATAATTAGTGTATCTGCCCCATGATTTGTATCTGATCCCAAATGTAATGTGTTCTCTTTTGGCTTTCTTCAATGCAGCACCCTTCCTGTCTGCTAATCCCCACATTTTTTTAAATGTATTTCTTTATTTATTAATTTTAAGTAAGTAAGTAAGTAAGTAAAGACATTTTAAAACTAATTCCTCTGAAAATAATAATTTCCTACAAACAAATCTACATGCCTCGCTGCTTTCTTGTTAAAAGAAAAAAACGAACAGTATCAATAATAGAGACCATTATATTTGTACAGTGCACAGTCATGCCTCTTAGTCAGAAATGTGTTTACTTATACATACTGTATATGTGGTCCATTTTCATAATATTTTACATATTGATCATCTCCTGTGATTGTCACCACTGGACTCTGTATTTGGCCACTGTTATCAAAACACTCAGTATCAGTGCAATCAGCCAGATTCTCTTACACACAAAATAGTGTACACAGATTTCTATTTAGTATAAAATGCGAGAAAATCATAGTTCTTTTCTGCACTTTTCAGATGAGTTAATATAAACTTCGGTATGTCTCCTCCCCACCCCGCCTATAATCCCAACTAAGCCTGGACAGCATTTCTGCATGTATGTTGGCAAGTGTTGCACATGCAGCTGCTCTTATGCAACGGCTGAGCAGACAGACAGAAGCAGGATTACAAGTGTTGAAAAACAAATTGTCCAACATATATGAAGAAACATTATGCGGTATATCCTACATTTGTCTTCTGTTTTTTACTAATATTAATTATTGTTATTGTTGTTGTTCTTGTTTTTTTCCCAGAGGCATTTATGCAGTCCTTCATTTTTGGTTCCTGGCAGGTTTATACTTTAAATTAAATTAACATGTTAAATTTCCAAAATGATGAACCACAGTCTAAGCAGGTGGGGCAAGAAGAGTTGCTAAGGCAGGAAGCTAGACAGACTAAAATAATTCCATAAAGAATTGCAACAATCTGCTGAACCTGAATGAGGCAGGACATGAAAGAGAATTTAAGACGAGGCCAACTGACTGTAATGGATTATTTGTGATGCAAATTATTAAATCTATTGTACTTGTAATAATGTCCAGGTGTGGCCCTGGCCTAACAATTTCCTCATCTTAAAAAGAGGCGCTGGAAAATTTCTTAATGACAACAGCAAGGTCTTTATGCTGATGAGATGACATCAGCTCTGCTAACGGTATATAAATGAAGCTTAACACTCGGAGCAACACCACAACAACTCCCTCAACAGTCAGCTGAAGTTGTAAAGACTTGAAGGTAATAATATAGAACTTTTCTTGCTGTGTTTTCTGTGTGAGGTTGGTGAAATGGTGATTTTGCTGGTATTTTGGAAAAGCTGTTGATGTGATCAAGTCTTTATTGTTTTATGTTCAACAGGTGTGATCACTGTAACCATGCTGAAGGAAGTAATTGTGTTTGGATGTCTCCTGTGCCTTGCACTGGCTCAACCTGTAAGTGTAACACTCTTCAAATCAATATCATTACTTTTGTTCTTATATGATGAGACAGTTGCATGTATTTAATGGTATAATGCAGACAACATCAAACACGTGACTTGTGGATTTTGTACAGATGGAGATGGAGCATCAGCGATTTGCTCGGTCAAGCTCTGATTCTGGCTCTAACTCTGACTCTAACTCTGATGAGGTGAGTGCTTTTTCTATCCTCTAAAATTCAGGGTACAACATACATGAACTTTCATCACCGTAAATGAATCACAATCTCCTCTCACTGCAAGTTTGACAATGAATGTTTCTGATCTTCTTGAAGCAAACCACCACCACCACCACCACCACCACTACAACTACAGCAGCTTCAACAGTGTCTACACAGCAGCTCCTCCAGCTCCTTCTTGCCATCCTACAGACACAAACTACTACTGCAGCACCAGCTACAACTACGACTGCAGCCGCTACTACTACTACCGCAGCTGCTACTACTACTACTGCTGCTGCTACTACTACTACTGCTGCTGCTACTACTACAGCATAAAATATAGAATTTAACCAGTTATCAAAAAGTGATTGGAAACCAGTGTTGAATAACATTAGCTTTGTTTTGAGTCAGTTTGTCATGAAGACTGTTTTCATCTATTGTCAACTTTCAACAGTGTTGTCTATTACAGAGTGTTGTGACAAATATCATTTTTGTTAAATCACACATGTGGATCAAAATCACTGTACTCTCTGTATTATCTGCTAAATAAACTTCATAGACACAAAGCAATGACCAAACAGCTTTTTTTTCAGTATGATGGAGACAGACAGACAGACAGACAGACAGAGACAGCTTCAATACTTGCACTTATCATATTCATCTTTTTGTTGATGAACAGTTCCCAAGCTTTCACATTAGGAAAACCATAACTAATAGTCATACATCATTGTGTTGGATAGGTATAGCACCTGTTGGCACAGTGCACATCTGCAGAGTGTTGGTATGGTATTCACAGTGGAATATAATACATTAATAATGCTTATCTTCATTGATTATTTGAATCTCCTAACACACTGAGAAGAATAAGTTAGAATCTACAGTTAATTAATGTTATGTGTTTCTCTATACATCCCAAAGTTTCCCAGTTTCCCAGTGAAACTGTTTGCAGTAAAGCCGCTGTCCTCCTGATTAATCCTAATCTCCATCAGAGATGTCTAAAAATATGTTTCCTCTGTCCTGACAATTTTATATACCAAAGCTTTTAGTTTTGCTGCTCAAGTGTCCCACAGTATTTGCTGCAATGTCATTTCTACATGCACGGAACCATTTCAAATCCTGAAAGCAGCCTCTCTAATCATTACACTAAGTTGTGAAAGGCAACACTCATACATCAACGCAACGCACAATGAACAAATCACCTGGAAAGCCTGCGCTGCTCAACATAACTTAAAAAACAGTATGGCCTGCAGTGTCCTGTAGAGAGGGAGTAAAATATCCAGGCGGTTACAGGCCTTTAAATGAGAGAAGATAATATGTTCAGTCACCTTTAAATGTAGAGCAACAAGATTTTCCCAAAAAGGCTTTATGCTGATGACATGACATGATATGACACTACAACTACAGCAGCTTCAACAGTATCGACACAGCAGTTGCTCCAGCTCCTGCTTGCCATCCTACAGTCACAAACTACCACTGCAGCTGCCACGAATACGGCACCTGTTATCACAACTCCTGCAATTACTACTACTACAAAATAAAATGTTAAATTTAAGTGTTGAATAACATCGGCTTTGTTTTGAGACAGTTTGTCATGAAGACTGTTTTTAATATTTATATATTTAATATTGTCTCAACCAGAATGCTTTCACTATCGTCATTCTAGTTGTAATTCAACCATATGGATAAAAGTCACTGTAATCTCTGTATTATCTGCTCAGTAAATCTTATAAATGCAAAGCAAGGATAACAGTTTGTGCCTATGCCACTCTTGTGAGGGCTGTGATCTCAGTGAGCCAGTACATATCATTATAAACAAACAATGATTCCTTATGCACGGTATCGACTGTCATAAAACATTCTAAATGGGACTTATAATGATGTAGTCATTGTTTAAGTTCATAGCTGCAAATGCATTTCCTATTCAGACTACAAATACCTGGATAACATTGTCTGCAACAGGGAAGATAAAGTAGAAAACTCTTGCTTGACTTATCTGTCTCTGTCTTGCCTTGAAAGCTTATGATACACAGATAGCAGCATCCATACTGTGTTTAAGCAGTGGATCAGGTCGGGTGGGTTAAACAATTTGTGTGTGTGTGTGTCTAAGAGTCTGCATTTTTCTCAAGGCACAGCAACTTAACTTTATGGATTTTTTAAATATCCTAATGCACAGATGCACTGGCACACGAGACCGGTCAGGATCTGATGTTAATTAATGTTTTTTGTGTTCTACAAATTTCAAAGGTCACTCACATAGTCCATGTTCCTCCAGTAAAATTAGGGTAAAGCAGCTGTCCTGATTAATCCTGAGCTGATATTTTTTTCTAAAGAAAAAATTTTGATTCCTCTTGAGAGCTTCCTCAGACCTATCTTTTGCTGCTTAAATGTTTACACATTATATACTGCAATGATATAAATATGTACCATTAAATGTTCAAAATCTCTGAAAGCAGCCTCTGTAATTATTAAAGTAAATGAAAGATAACACGCATACATCAATGCAGCACACGTTAAAGATATGGGAAAAATTTTTGAGAACCCTGGGTTTGCACAATCTACAGCAAAAAACTGAACATGATAGGAAACGATAGGATATTATATTTCATCGTTGCATGATTTGAGCAATCTGCTTGTTTGTAATAAATACAAACGTCATATCTTAAAAAGTGTCATAATCATCGTGAGTTGCCTTCCACACAACAATGTGATTCATTTCCTATTTAGTAGGATTAGTTGGAAACCATGACAGAAAGCAAATAGTATTAACTGTAATCAAAAGCTAAAATCACTTTGGCCCATCCAACATTAAAATCCTGGCGCCACACAGGCTATACTCACCTCAACAATTAACTGTATTCAGAACTCATAATCTGCTGTAATACTCCATCCAGGAAACATAAGTTATTATTAGGTTTAGTTAATTTTGCTCAAGGTTACGTGGAAAGACAGACTGAAGAGTTGCCAAAAAACTGAATCATTTTGAATTGTAGTGGGGCTTTTGAGACTTGGTGCATTTTCATATGTAGTTTCATATCATGTATGTATGATGCTCTCATGTCATCTGTGACTGATTGAAATGAACTACTGTATACAGTATATGTCAGACTGGTAATGCAGTAATTGTTTGTGTACTAAGAGATCCTGAAATTCAAAAACCTAAGGACAAATTCAGTGTCATAATAATACAAACATGGCCAAGATAGGGTCTTTTCAGTTATTTATTTTCATGTGACAAATGGGCTTGTTTCTGTTTCTTAGACGGAGGCTTTTGGTGTAAAGAACGTTGCTGATGTTGTAATCAATACAACAAGGGAACAGTGGTCTTATTGTTTGCTTGTAGTGCCTTTGTACTTAAAATTTTGTTGACTTTTAAAGGCTACCCATGTGATTAAGAGGTGAAAACAAGTTTTGAGTGTGAATTCATGTTGTAAATCAATTGAAAATTATTGTCTTTCAGTCGGTCTTGAAGAAATTTTGGCATACCATCCTGTGACTCAGGAAGGGGAAGGGGGCACTTTGTTCAAGCTGTTTACAGTGGGAATGGGGAGCTGCTGACCTTGACTGAGGATATAGTTGGACAGTGGAAGGAATACTTTGAGGATCTCCTTAATCCCACCAACACGTATTCTGCAGAGGAAACAGAGCTGGAGGACTCAGGAATGGGCTCTCCTATCACTAGGACGGAAGTCGCTGAGGTTCCACAGTGGCTGTGCCCCAGGGGTGGATGAGTTTTCGCCTGAGTTTCTCAAGGCTCTGGATGTTGAAGGATTGCCATGGCTGATACACCTCTGCAACATTATGTGGTCATCGGGGACAGTGTCTTTGGAGTGGCAGACCGGGGTGATGGTGGGACCAGGGGTAGTGTTCCAACTATAGAGGGATCCCACTCCTCAGCTTCTCTGGGAAAGTCTGCACCAGGGTGCTGGAAAGGTGAGCCCATCCAGGTGAACCTCAGATTCAAGAGGAACAGATAGTAAAGAACAAACAGTAAAGATACAAAATCCCTCTTTTTCCTAACAAGTGTTATGCTATTACATTTATTTACAGCTTTTTAAAATTACTACCAAATGAAAATTTAACCTGCACTGTTATTTAATGCTGCACAACAGTAGATATCTTTATCTTTCTACCTTTTATTGATTGATTTAATATGTCTTTGAAGTCTTTGGGATTTCCACAATAGTTAAAATTCCAATTTATTTTGTGCAAAGCTTAGTTATATACGTGACAGTAATCAGTTAGACGATTTGTTGTAAATACCATAAATACCATTAAATATTGCGTGTAGAATGAGACTGAGCTCTAATTCTCACAAATTCTCCCATTTAAAGCACCTTTTAGATATATCAAAGTTTTAATACCAGCGCTGGTCTCCACACTCTCAACATTATTGAGAAATAAACACTTAAATCTTAACTTAAATCTCTATGTGCTCACAGATAAAGTTTCTGGATGACAGTTGTAAAATTTAATAACTGCTATAGAGGAAATAAAAGACATCCACCATGAGTAAACAAGATGATGACAGTGCTTGGAAAGGATTGAGCAAGTATTGTTTTGCAGCTGGAAACATAGCTCTAGGCAACAGATACTACTGTTTCGTAAGTAGAGTGCTTCAGCGAAATCAATCTTTCCTGACCTCAATCAATTCAACTTTTTTGCTAAGCATAACTGCAATGTACTAAAGCATGTTTCTACTCTGCGTTTTGCTGCAAATTCAAGTAGCATATTCCTTTTGTTAAAAAAAGGAAGTATGTGTGTTTTTTTGTGTATGTGAGTGTGTGTGGTGAATGATCAGCTGTACAAATTTGGCTTTGTGGTTAATTCAGTTCAGCATGTGTCATTACAAATACTTAAATTCTGTCAGGATTGTCAACAGGATGTGGGTCTTTTAATGTCCCAGAAACATAGTCTAGTCGGGTACTGAGACTGTGTACACGCCTATTTTGGTTTTGTCTCCACAGGCTGCCATGACACTAACCACATCTGTCATGAAGTAACACACCTTTAAAGTGCAAGAGCAATGTGGGCACCCCGAGGCTGTTTAAAAGCTAATGGAGTTTCCTGAAGGGACCAGCTTGAAGGTAGCAAACAGAGGCTTAATATTTTATTCAGTGTTAAGCTGTTTATACTGTACTGTGGCAGCAGGCAACTCTGACTATCAAAGGATCTGAATTACGAGTCGAAGTGCAAGATGAAGTTTTCCCTTTTGGTGATTTTCTACTTGATCAATTCTCCTGGAGTTGTAAGTACAAGGAATAATACAAACTTTTTCTTGGTATTTTTGATGACTTAGAAGTAATTTCCAGCTAATTTATTTTATGTTTCAAACGATTTAATTCTGCAGAGCTGTCATTCAGACAGTGATTCGGACAGTGATTCAGACAGTAACGAGGTCAGAAGGAATCATCATAGCACTAGCAGTGAGTCTGACAGTAATGAGGTAAGAATTAAATTAAATTATCAGCTGTAGTCAAAATATAGCAAAACAACTTTAGTTTTTAAACATATTCTTTGGTGTTTACTTTGTTTTGCTACAGCGTGGCAGTCGTCCCCCACCGGTACCGTCCTTGACTTGGCTTGATCTGTTGCCACTGCTTCAAAGACTGTTGACACCCCCTCCACCACGTACTGCTCCACCTCCAGTCCCAACTACAACCCGAACCACGACCCCAGTCCCAACTACAACCTCAACTACAACCCCAACCACGACCCCAGTCCCAACTACAACCTCAACTACAGCCCCAACTACGACTGCAGCCCCGACTACGACTGCAGCCCCAACTACAACAACTGTTGTTACTACCACCGAGAGTCGAGGAGACAACGGATAAACTGGGATGATCTGAGAGAGACAGCAGATTGAATGGCTTTACTTCCATGTTACAACAACAGAAAGGGTCCTCAGTTATATGGAAATACATTTTCTGGACTTTTTATTGATTCATATATGTTGGCAGTATTTTATTATGTTGATGCCGTGTTTGAACCAGATTTCATTTACTTTTATAAAAAATTATAAATATATTAGTTAGTGGTACATTTTTTAAAATTTCAGTATTGCTTCAGCAACAATTTCCACATTCCCATGTATTTTTTTCTTGACTCCTTTGATGTTGATGTTGATGATTATCACTTTCTGTCCAATTTTAATCAGCAAAATGTGTCCTTCTTTATCTCTTTTTATGTCTCAGGCTGTATAAAACCAGAAGAATGTAATGATATATGTGATATATTTGTGTATATGTGTTTTGGAACATTTGGTACATTTGAGACAGGCACTTCGTCAGGGTGCAATTATGAGTTTTGTTGGAGGCTGGTCTCAGGACAGTGCTGGAGACACCTGTGGGAAGATGCTGACGACAAGTCGGTGTAATATCCACCCAGTGGGCACACACATCACCATCCCTGGATCAACGCAGCTTAAGAAAGGGATGAGTCTTGAGCCGTTAATACCTGACTCTTTGCTTCATCAGTGACTCAGCCTTTTGACTATTCCCATCCATTGCGTTCTACTGCCAACTCTGCATTTATTCACAGACACCTTGGCAAAAATATGCACAATTGCATTAACATTCTCACAAATATACACCTGTCTCTTATTGCACAGCCTAATCACATTTCTTCGTGTTGTGTTTGCACCAAAACAAAGGGTTTTGCACAGCTAGTCATTATGAATGTAATCTTATTTCTCAGTTTTCCTCGAATGTCATGTGTAACCTGTAAACCTTGTTAAATAATGTAAACCAGTAAAACAACAAACAGAGGTTGGTGAAAATCCATACTTTCGGCTTATGCACTGAATGATCACTTTTGCATGTTTTTATTGGGGGAGCGGTTTGAAAAATTAAATGTAACGTAAAGCAAGATACATGTTGACATAGCGTTTTTGTTATGGATGCTGTGGCATATTCTGTATATTCACAAGAACAATATCAGAACCGGAGTAAATACAGATGCTGCAGTGCTGTTATACTACAGCTATTACATCAACTTTCTGCCCCCGGCTTTTGTCTGCTCCCTTGTGTATACCTGCAATCTCTGACTGGGTTCAACTGAAAAGACAACAGTAACACAGTAAATGTTACAGCACAAGAATTAGTGACAAGGTCATATGTTTGTCATGTCTTCTACAAAATTTAATTACAATTAAAAGTTCTTTCATGATGATACACAACATCCTGATGATTAAAATTCATTGATGAATTTGTGTGTTTTGTTAATTAAGTTACCTTTTATGTTACTTTCCTGCAGCAGAACTTGACATTATACCCACTTTACTACAATTTCCTTATTAATTTTTTTCTGTGTTGTTGTTGTTGTTTGGTTTGACCATAATAACAATCTGAGACACTGACACGTCTGCTGCACCCACAGGTGCTCTGAGTAACAGGAAAACCACAAGCCCTGAAGTCTTATGCGTTGTTTATTCCTTACTGTAGACATTACAGCATCGTAATGGAGGGAAAACAGACAGTTTAGGGAATTCAGTGGATTTTCTTTGGTTTCCATCTCACTGTTTCAGTCAAGTCAGTAGACTGTGTAGAATTTGACTGTTTTTGCTGTCATGCTGTCATGTCTGTTTTGTCATTGGTTGTTTCGCTCTGTGAACACTGCATAAGTCAACGTGCCCTCTCAGTAGTTCACTGAATTTAGTCTCAGTGCTCCGAGTGGACTTTCCTCTCAGGCTTCATCAGTCTCGTGGGCACCACCACAACTGTTTTTGGAAATGATTCTCATAATTCTGCTGTCATGTTTTGCCATAGTGGTGTCTGCAATACCAGTAAGTAGACTTGTTTAATGACTTTATTTGAAAACATATAACATATCAAACACAACATTTGATATGTTATACGTTTCATAGTATGTGAAATTTGTTGTGCATTAACCATTTTTGAATTTGTTGTTCTATATTTTCAGACTCATCCTGATGTCCTTCCTTCACAAGGAGGAGCTACTCAAGCCACAAACCAGAAATCTGATGCTCAGACGCCAGCCCCGCTTTCTCCAAAGGAAGAGCAACCACAGCCTGGGGAATCCCAACAGCCGTGTCCTCAGGCTCGCTCCCAGTTCCTGCCTCCTACGCAACATTACAGCTGGCCTCCAGTAGGGGGCAGTCCCATGATCATCCCTCTGCCCCGGAGTGTCGATGGATCTCAGCCGGTTAACCTGCCAACAGTCCCACAGCAGCCTCTGGTAGGACATGAAAAGAAAAAGCATGTGGAGAACAACATACAACATAAACCCAAATTCTTTCAGTCCATTTAAAGCCATTTTAATGTTATTATCCGTTATTTTCTTACTTACCAAAATGACATAAATCCTAGAGGTACTGTTCCATGAATAGGAATGAGTGATCTAATTTTAAATTTCTGTTGTTAATGTATGTTTCAGATTTTTCCTCCTTATGGATACCTTCCTTTTTTCTCACCACCCTATGGAAATCAGCTGGTAAGATATTATTAAGAAGTTCACTGACTATATCTTCTGAAGTTGATTTTCCCATGCAACAATACTGCACGTACTGTTATGTGCTGCAAGTAGATGGTATATTCTGTATTTTCCAACCACTACCCAGCTTGAAAGGGTTAACCTATTTCTACAGCTCCACAGTTCTGTCAACATGTAATGTATAGGCCAGCTTAAAAAAACAAAACAAAAATAACCTCAACATACTGTGTTATGGAAATAAAGACATCTGCCACAGTCTGTCATCTGATTTATGACTCAGGAATGGAAACAAAGATACTGTTGCTGTTTTGCCTTCAGCATGTTGTTCTGCCACAAGTGATATTGAATTTGTAATGCTTTGTATCTAATAAGAGAGTAAGAGAGGGTTCAAACTGCAGTCTCGTCTTGTGTCAGAGCAGAAATTGTTGACAGATATGAAAATGTTGATATCATTTTTCCTCCCCCTAAGTTTCCCCCGTATGGATTCCCGATGATTCTTGCATCATCTCCGTCACAAACTCCTGCAAATCAGAATCCCAGTGGTCCAGTGTTACCTGCAGAAACACCTTTTGGAGCTGCTCCTTCACAGAATGCACCTCAGCCAACTCAGCAGCAACAGGTGTTTCTACCTTTAGAAGCATAAATCAGTCACCAGCTCTCATAAAAGCAAATGAAAAAGATATCATATTCTACTTCATGATGAGGTAAAACTTGTAACCTTGACAGTTTTACTGTCAAGGTTACAATATTTATAATAATAAAATATAATTAAAGTTTCATTTTCATCCACAGAATCCCCAAATTGTTTACATGTTCCAGCAACCCATGGTAAATTCAGAATATATTCTGTAACTTTATGTATAATCATGATTAATTCTCAGTCTGAGTTCATAATTTTCTATCTGATTTACTGTCAATCTTTCCTAGAACCCTGCACTTGGCAGTCTTAGCTCAGAGGAACTAACGGTAACACAAAGCCAAGATTTTTATCTGTCTCTCAGCTTGTTCAAACAATCTACTCAGTGAACTCAGTGATCCCATTGACGATCCAGTTATTCCCCCTCCCTCGCCTATTACAGTATCCTTTCTCTCTGCTTTGTTTCAGATGGCAGCTAAAATGGGACAACTTGGAGTCTACCTGCCCAGTGTGATCTCAAACCCATCTGCGGGATCCGTTCAGTCTGTGAACCAGGCTGCTGGGCACAGCGTGGCGCCAACTGTGGGGACCTCATCACAGCCGATTGTTAATAGGATGCCTGTAGGCTTGGAGGGACCAACATCTGAGACCGCCACTGTCCGAACACCTGTTGAACCCAAACAGAGAAACCGTCAGCAGAAACAACTCAGAACATACTGAGAAAAAAACCCTCCACATTATTGATGAAATCCATAGACTAACACCGAGTCACTCAAGTTTTAATGCATTATCTTTCATCTTAGCAATTCACTAACTGCAAACATTTTATTTCCTTTATTATAACTATAGTTCTTTTTTTTATTTTTAATAAATTATATCAAATAAAATTTAACAACAGACTGCATTGAGAATTCTTTCCCCTTTTCAAATGATGTGAACCCATTGCCTGTTTTCACAATTTTAGTTTAAATGTTATCTTATTTTGCAACTTGAATTAAAAGATATTTTTTTTCCACTTGCGATCATTGAAAGCAAGCTGTGAGCAAACGCTGACACATTATTACCTTTTAAGGTGATATGGTGAACATGTTACACATCAGGCAGACAAACAATTAAATTCATTTGAGGTTGTGTTTCTGTCCACCTGATCAAAAAGCAAAACAAAACAAAACAAAAAATAAATTTTACACTCCTCTCAGCTCTGTTTTTTGGTTTCCTTCAAACATTGATACATATATCACACTCTTTAACTACAAAATGCTGCTCTATATTCAGCAGCTGCTTACTAAATTTATGTGCCTGCTGTTTGGTTTTGGGCCATGGGATTTTAGAGTGTTTAAGCTGAAAAAAAAAAATTGCTTTTGGAACCACGTTGATTGTAGTTTCCAGACTGAACCTCAGTAGCAAAGTTACTGGCCCAAGAGCAGCACTAAAGGTTCCCCACAGATGTACCCAAAAGTCACTGCTTGAGGTCAAGCTTTTACCAATTTACTGTTCCACTAAAGCAATCAAATCAGATAATATGATCATAATCATCATCTACACGAATATACAAGAGATTTGTGAAAAAAAGAGATCTTTTTAATGACCACCAAAATAAAATTAAATATATATATATTACAGCTAAAGTATTATATCAGTTTCAAAAGCTTCTCTTATTAAGACCGACTCCTATTCAGGTCTGCACTTGTGCCCCGTGTAGGTTAAAAGATGTTGCAAGGGGGCACCTGATAAAACACATCAGCGAGGGATCAAATGTGATTAATTTGCTTCAAGCCAAAAAAATGTACTGCAAGATTTCCTCACAGAGATATAACTGTCAGTTTTGCACTCATAAAAGTGAAAATCTTTGGCATATCACCAACACTTGTCATGGGTTTGCTCGTCCTTTGTTCTGTCAGCAAATAAATAGGAGTAAATCTCTCTCCAGTGCTCACACCCCTCCTCAACAATCCTTCAGTACTCGTGTGCTGCCTGAAAGGAAAGGTAATGTAGGCTACTATTATCATATCATAATGATCTATTTAAATGCTTTTTCGAGTGACCCGCTGAATACTGTCAAGCCTAATAATTGGAAAAAAATCTCTTTGACAGGTTCTTTAATAATGAAATCCATCCTGCTTGGTGCCTGCATCCTTGCAGTGGCTATCTGCGCCCCTGTAAGGAAAATTTATCTCCTTATCTCTCCTTCATTTATATTTTAGCACTGCATACTGTAAATATTTGACAAAAAACACATCTTACCTCGAGGTTCAAAGTAACTGATTTGAAGTTTTCAGTCGTATCACGTAATCTTCATCAGCAGGTGCTTAGTTGTCCTCGAATTGTAAAGCTCAAAAGTCCACTTTTTCTCAGCACTTTAAGGACGTCTTGTGAATGCTGGTCATTAGCAGTGTTGCCAGAGAACAATGTGGAATAAATAATTAATGATATTTATCAGTAAAGGTTTGTCTGAGTTACTGGTCACTGATTCCGCAGTATTTTCTCTTCCTAGCAGCAGCAGCAGATGTACATGGAGTTTGACATCCATCACGCTCCGGCTCAGGTACAGTGACACACAGCTCAGGTGTTCAACATGTCATCCACACAAAAACCACAGTAAAAGACTCATTTTCAAAGTGAATAACCTCCGGACATAGGTCTGCTATTAGGTGTTGACCACTGATGGTTATGTCTCTCTAGCTGAACCTGGTGATGGCTCTTTTAGTGTGTTTCTTTTTCTCTGTCTAATGTATAAAAGTTTCAATGATTGATCTGATCTGATGTGGTCACAGGCAGCCCAGGCTATTCCTGCTGGAGCCCCTGTTGATACTCTGGAAGTTGTGAGAGCTTGTTTATATTGTTTACACCCTTCTCTTGTGAATTTTAATTTTTAAAAAAAATCACTCTGTTGTATGATAATCTTTGCTGTTTTTATGTTCAGCTGCTTCCAGTTGATGCCCAGAAACGTCCTGTTGGTGGACCTGTGAGTGATGTATTACTGCTTGACTTGTGTGTACATATAACACATCGCTGATGATCAATCCAGATTATCCAATGAAAGTATAATAGTACATATAGAACAGCAAAATGCAATTTCAGAGACTACAGAGTAGGGTTATATTGGAACTGATGTACTGTGTGTGTGTGTCTGGATGTGTTTTCACTGAAAGGTCCGTGGCTTCATTAAGCAGGAGATCCGCCAGCCGAATGGTAGAGAGACTAAGGAAGTGGTTAGTGCCTGCAGATTTTTATTTTTCTGACAAAAGTTGTGTGAGATTTTAGCAAACTGACGAATTTATTTCTCTTTCTCACCTTCTACAGTTCTACCCCTTTGGTTTCGGCCTGCCAGATCCGGCTGCTGCTGCTGCTGCAGCCCCGGTCGCTCCTGCCGTTCCAGTTGCTGCTGCAGTTCCTGCTGCCCCTGCTGCTCCTCTTAAGCCTATTATTGCTGCTAGTGCCCCTGTAAGAATGAGTATTGTATTCTGAGTCACTTAAGTTTAGTGAAGAATCAGTCAGACTTGGTCAGTTTCAGCTGTGACCATATAAACGATTTGATTCACTTTGATGTACAATAATAGCTTCAAATGGTCGAAGCAGGCAGGAAAGTGAATTGCGATGAGGGCAACAGGTTCATTCTGATAAATGAAAATTGCGTCAGAGAAAGAGTCTTCCAGGTATTTCTGCTGAGGTGTTGAGAAACATCAACTCATCAGCAGACATGTGAGACACGATTCACACTCCCAGTTGGCTCAGCAGAAGCATCTGTTATTTCAGGCTGCCAAACCCACTGGAGATGATGACGATGATGACGATGACTAAACAAATCACAGTCAGCAGGATGTGCACACTTTTGTGCATAAACAGGTATTATTTAATCATTTCAGGTTTTAACAAAATCATTTACGAAACAAAATCTGAGCATCATATTTTTTCATTTCTGTGTGACTGAGTGCCTTTGTGAGAGTTTTGCCATCAGAAGAACGGTTATGATGTATTTGCTTCCCATCCCTCTCCAGGTGACCAGTGCAACAAGACCAGCAGCTGCAGAAAGGAGACCAGCCGACATTGCTGTATGAAAAATATACCTTTGAAAACAAAATGGTGCTATGCATATGAAGCATTATGCGCTGCAGAAGGTGCTCTGCTTTTCTATGATAAAAAAGGTGCAAAAGTGCTTTGTGTCAAAATAAAAAAATAAAAAAATGGTGCAATGCAATGAAAGAAGTGTCTTTTAAGTCACTGCATGTTACTGTTTTCTCAAGTCAAATTCGCCATAACTGTGCTTCATAATAAATAAAAACGATTCATTCTTCATTCTCATCTGGTTCTTTGCTTCCAATAACTTATAAAAACACACTCATGCTTAAACCACTTTAAAATTCTCATGTATCTGATTGCAGTGCCAGCAAAAGCGGCACAATTAAAAATCCTGACATCCTGACAATAACATTTGAAGATTATTAAATCTAGTAGATGCGGTTTTACTCTGTTTTCTAATCATGTCATTGTGTTTGAGTAGACATTCAGTACTTATATCCTCAGTTGTCCGGATAATATTGCCTCTGTGAAGGCAACTTGGAAGTACAGTTAACATCCAAGCAACAACATTACATTTAATATCACATTTACAAAAGTAATAAACATAATATTGCAGATTTAGAATTGTATGCCACATTGCTGCAGCTGAGGGGCGAGCTCACCACTCTAGACAGTGTAATCAAGCCAAGTCTGCTATTACACAGAAAGTGGATTTGACCACTGGTCATTTAGTAAAGCTGAAGACTAGACACCTGCACTGTACCTACTCATTGGGGAACATCACTCCCATCAACTGTGATTGGCTCTCAGGTAAGATGGCGCACTATAAAAGACATAGTAACTCAGTGGAAGATACGATCGACTGCGATCATCTCCAGCATCAGCTTTCATCAACCCCTTCAGTGGTGTTTTTATCACAAACGGTGAGCTGTGAAGAACTTCAAAATAAGTTCATTAGGTGCAGCAACCAACTGGTATGACATTGACTCGATTTTTGTTGATGTAATAATGATTTGTGTCTGTAGGTCTTAAAAATCTGCAAAAATGAAAGTGGCCATCCTGTGCCTCTGTCTTGCTACCACAGCATCAGCTGCGCCTGTGAGTTTCTTTTTTGGTTTTTTAAATAGAAAGGCTGTCACATGGCCTCATTTTCTCAATTCAGGCAAAGTTGCGATGAATCTTTAATCTAACTATGTTTTATTTTATTCCATACTTTTCAGTCCTTCTTTCATTACCTGCCTCATTACGCAGGTTCCAGACAACAGGTGCCACCCTCACAGGTAACCGTGCATATTTCATGTGCTGTTTAACTTTTGTTGCTTTCACTGTCAAAAAAATACTGAGCAAAGGCTGCTTGTGAGTGAGATATGAAGCCCTGCAGAAATATGGCAAATCTGGCAAATATGGCAATCAAGTTCACTATATGTTTTTGACAATTAATTAAAATTTTTGACAATTTTTTATCCATTCAGGTGAAAAACCCCTTCGCAGCTGCTCAGTCTCTACCACAGCCTGCAATAACTGGTGCTTACAGCGTGGAGCTAGTATGTCAGACTCTGTCTTTACTCATACACAGACTTTCATTTCACTGATGTTGCTCTTTATGTGATTATGACGTATGCTTACAGTTGATTTCTGTTTCTGTAAGATTTATCCTCACAGGTTTCCTGGTGCAGGTGGAAACCCTTCACAGGTTAGCCCATGCACATTTTACAGAATTGTCTTCTCTGGTGGTAAAAACGACTCTGAAACCGGTCACTACTTTTCATTCCTTCTTTTTTATTTATTTATTTATTTATTTTACTCTCTCTCTCTCTCTCTTGCTGCAGCCATTTCCCACTCATGGTTTCATCAAATACTCCATTCCTCAGCCACCAGGCAGACAGAGTGTGGAAGTTGTAAGTGTTTTTTATATCTCTCTTTTCAGATTACAGACACTGTTGGGGCTGAAAATACTTTATTTTACTTGTTATTTATTCCTTGCATTTGCAGTACTACCCCTATGACTTCTCCCAACAAAGGGTAAACATTAAGAAACTTTGAGATATTATATCACTCATAATGTAAATGTCTTCCATGGTATTTTACATGGCACAGTACTAAATGAGTGTACTTCTGTTCCAGATAATGACAAACATGCCTCCCATGACAAACGTCCCTCAGATGCCAAATGTGAGACATTATTTATTCTTAATTATGTCTTTGACTGCTTTGACTGTCATATTTCATTGTAAATTATATTTCTCTGAACACTATTATTGGTCTTTTCACAGGTGCTTCCATTTGACTTCCCTCCTCAAAATATTCCCCAGCAAATCCCAAATGTGAGAAAAAGACAAAAGACCAAAAACCCTCATTGTGCTTTGAAGTTTATTTGGTTTATTCTGAGTATTCCTCTAATTTTGTTCTCAGTTCTCTCATTCATTTTGCTTTTATTTTCTCAGATTCCCTCATTTGATGCCAATCCTCTTCCATCCCAGGATCCTCTGCAACCTCTCCAGCAGGACCAGCCCACACAGACAAGCCAGGTACTTATCAGTTTATACATTAATGAGAGTTGACCTGCAAATTAAGGAACATATTGAAATGACCACCGATATTAATATATGCTGAATGCCATATTAGAGGGGAGTGTGAGACATTGTTTGAAAATTGCTTATTTGTCTTTGCAGATGCCAGAGAAGGTTTGAAGTAAATGAAAGGAAAAGAAAGGCGAAAATATTTCTTCCTCCCTAAGATTCGAGACACCTGCAGCTTGTTAAATAATTTCAACTGAATCTGGATGTGCTTACTAAAATAAAATGCTATGATAATCATATATGTATACACATATATATGTATTGTTTACTAAGAATGCTGTTACAATGACATCTGCATAGAATGAATCATAATTCAAGTTTTTTTCTGCTTTTCTTGATAGTCTTCATAGATTTCTAATATATTATTGTACTGATGAAACAGTTTGTCATGCTGCATTTCCACAGTATATAACAAATGTGCTGTACATGTTTATTAACTCATTTCAACTTGTCCTTAAATGGAATTTTCCTTAAGAATTAAAGTCTTCAAAGTTTTCAAGCAATATTTGTGTTTGTTCTGTGTTTATTCGAAGAGTTTCATGATTTGACTGGTGTCATTTTGTGCCTTTGCATTTCTCTGGAATTACACTGCCAAAACACTAGCTAACGGCAGGTTTTTCTGAAGACAGAATCCGAGTGGATCACCTTGGGGTTGGTTCTAATAAATGCTACTTTGAAAAGTTATTTTTTAAAAAGAGAAAAGCCCTCTGAAGAAACTAAAGCCTGAAGAGTCAGATTTACAGACTTCCTCATTTAACCTCTCCTTTAGTTTGAGATGTGCATGCGATGCAACGCTACCAAGTGGACCAGTCAAAGTTGTTGTGGTCTGCATAGCCACGCTGTGCAGGGGTTTACGGTACCAGTGGCATAGACTCAATGCAGAAGTATGAACTGGCCTCATGTGGCAACACCTCCGCTCTGTAATGTAATACTGAAGTAATACAGGTGTAATATATGTGCTACATAGGATACAGTACACCATAATCACAACATACAGTAAACTTGCCTCAGTTGTTGAGCAGATTTCCCATCAGTGACATGTAACTGTCTTAGAAAAATAAATACCGTACAGGGATAAGGGGGAAGAGCTGCCCTGGGGACATAAGTCTGTCTCAACATGACCTAACATTCATCTCTTCAGAGGCACCTAAAATATACAGGCGCCATCCTCTCACGCTATGACTGTCTCTTCCCCACAGGTTCTCTTAAGATCACATGAATTTATAACCTCTGTCACCCACAGGACATGAAGAGGACATGTTGACAGAAGGTTTAATAGTCCATTATACAGTCCATTATACAGTGCTTCTATGATGTTATGAAGTTACTTCCAAAGACACAAACAAACAACTAACAAAGTCACATGGTATCAGACAGTAAGATGACAAGCAGGGCGAACATCTGAGGGTCTGATGGACCCTAAATAAAGGCCAACATGGCCAGGACAACTGAATGTGTGTTTCTGAACTGTTCTGCAATCATTTTACACCAAAGATGTTTAAAGCACAAACCCATGAGATGATGTCAAAGTAAAAACGATAAAGACACTGACGCCTTGAGTCCACCAGGCAGCACTGAGTTATGTTCCAGCTGTGATTTGGCTTTGCTCAGGCCTCCACACGGCTTCGTAATACACAAGAAGTATTTCCAAAAAAGAATATTCTGCCCAAAGGATTTTGTTGACTTGCTCAGATTTGGTCAAGTTATTTGGATATCTGTGCTTCTGCCATGGCTACATAGTTAAATGTTTTAATTTTTTGTCTGTTTTCATGTGATATACCTTTTCCAGTCCTGTGCTCGACCTGCTTTGTGTACTTGACCTTCAAAAAGAAGCCTCATCTCACTTCTTCCAGTACAGGATAGACTGTAATGTCAAGTTTTTAGTGTGGATATTGTGGCTACTCTCTACAGTAGTTGACAAGTGCAGTGCTGCATATACAGAAAACACGCTGCAAATACAGACAGGCTCTGCATATACAGAAATGTGCTACAAATAGGAAGCAAACGCAAAAAGAAAACGATGCATATCCAGTCATACAACGGAAGTGCTCCAGGCCTCTAGGGGCAGTGCTGAGCTTCCACCTGAGAGACAGACAACGGACATATCAACGTGTGGAGCAGATGAGTGAATGAGAAGAAGAAAGTTATTGGTGGGAGGAAAAATTTAGTCGGGAGAGGCTACATGAAAGTACGTATTCTTTTTTCTTTTTCTTTCTTTCTTTTTTCTGTTGTATGACTGGATATGCGGGGTTTTCTTTTTGAATTTGTTTCTTATTTGCAGCACATTTCTGTATTTGCATCGTTTTCCTTTTGCATCTGTTTTCTTATTTGCAGCGTGTTTGTACTTGTCGGCCACCGTAGGGGGCTGCCTTGAGATTACAGTTTTGTGTTGCTTTGCAAAGTTCATTGTAACTTTGCAAAGCAACACAAAATTTGTAATGCTATACAAATAAGAAATAAGACTTATTGTTTGATCAGTCAAGCCATAGGAATGAAACTGTACTCTGAAACTGTAACCACAAAAATGATTTATTTTTTTGTTTTATATCAACACTGTGGTTTCTTTGCTGAAACATGAAATTTGTTTAAGTTGGCAAAAGTTCTTCTTTCCAGTTGGCACGCTGTTAATGACCTCGTTACCCTTCTCACTGCTTTGTTTTTCCAGATGGCATACAAAAGAATGATCTCATGTGTGCCAAAATCACAACAGTAAAAGGTATGAAGAAGTAATGAAGAGGTTGTTATTTCATGTGTAGGGAAACACATTAGCTCAGCAGGTTGCAGTTGTGAATGTCTACAGTAAAGTTTTGCAGATTACAGAGCGAGTCCTTCATTGTATGTCTTGGAATCACACAGAACAAACATCGTGATGTCCAACCACACCACCTAAAACAAACAGAGGGATCAGTGAAAACTCAGACACCATGAAGAAGTGCTTCCCATTAGCAATGTGTGCACACACTGTAAATTTCAGTGCTTATGTAGATGTTTGGAAAACCTGTGTGAAATGGCCTGAATGGTCGTGTTGGAAAATGTGACAAAAGAATCAAATGTAGAATCTTTTACTTTAGGTAAATGTACCGTTTCAGTAATGTAAAAACACTCTATTGACTTCATATGGAAATGTATGCCAAATGCAAAATGTACTTATTCACTCTGCGGACAAATATGTGTATGAGGTATTTTACTGTTGAGGCTGGTTGAGGTTTTTTTGTTGTTTTTTTTATTTGTTTTTCTGCTTTCCCAACATAAATCTGTGGGGTCATGGGATAATTAATGGGATAAGAAAGAAAGAAAGACAGAAAAACGTACTACCACACAAATATGTGCTTGGCCTTTTCTCTGACTTATTTATTTTTTCTTTGAAATAATTCACCGCTGCTGTTTTAAAGAGAACACAAGCGAAAGGTTTAGAAACCCCTGCCTCTTAGTGTTTAGTAGACTTACTGTTTTCTGTGTTTGTATCTAGAACTGTGAAATAACTGTAATGTAGTATAATATTTCCCATGACACTTAGTGGAGAAGTGTAAACTACCATCAAATTAAAATATTCCAGTAAAGGAAAAGTACTTACAGTAATTATGTATCATACCAATTATCATCTGCTATTGATGTTCAGCTGCTGTTTGCGTGTGTGTGTGTGGTTGTGTATATGTGTGTGGACGCAAATTTCTGTAGTTGTGGGGACAAAAATCTGTTTAAACCTTCACATTGTTAGGGTACTCTAACCTTACTTGTGGGGACAAAAGGCAAATCCCCACAATGTAAATCATTAAACATTAGGGTGAAGACTTGTTTTAAGGTTAGGTTGAGGTTAGGGTTTGGTTAAGGTAGGTAATGTTTATTGTTATGGTTAGGTGGTGGTTAAGCATCCGGGAAATGAATGTAAGTCTATGTAATGTCCCCAAAAGTGATGGAAACATAACTCTGTGTATGTGTGTGTGTGTGTAATCTGAGGACCCCCATGTCATCAGTAGTTTCAGTACTTTCTACACAACATTTTCAAGTCAGAGTAATTCAGATGTTATCATTACATTCATTCTTATGTAGGCTTCGGGCCCTCTTGCATTTTGTTGTTGGTGTTAGGACAATAAAGAGAGGAGGAGGTGGTGGAGGTGTACCGAGCATACCTGCACAGCATGTAATTAACTATAAGAGAAGCACTTGATGTGTGAGGAGAATTCTTCAAACACATAGCTTTGCATGTTTTACTGGACATGATTGGCTGTCACAGGATTTTCCAGTATATAAATGGCAGTCCGGTTAGAGAAGAAGCAGATCACTTTCCACTCCTGAAGAGACGCATCTCCAGTTTGTCTCTGCACCACCAAACAAGGTGAGATGGATTTTTCATATGGAAAAAATTTTACACTATTAGAAACATTATACTGTTAGTAATATGAGTATTCTTATTTAGCAAAGGCAATGAAAAATGCAAACAAACCTGTATTTATATTTATATATATGTATAATTTTTCTTTCTCTCTTTAGGAAGGCTCATAATGAAGGTCTTGGTGTTCTTGATGTGCCTGATGGTCACTGCCTTTGCTGCTCCTGTAAGTCTTCAGTGATAAAATGTAACTGAGCGCATTTCCTCGAGTACTGTACTACAGTACAGTTTTAAAGTACTTAGAAGTATTTTGGTTTTCTGCTACTTCACACTTGCACCTCACTACATGTTGTATACAAATACTGTACCAGTTATTTTTAAATAAACTTGTTTCATCTGCAGTAAGTACTACTACTATGACTACTACTACAACTACTACCACTAATAATAACAGTAATAATACAAAAAATACTGATTCTGATAACTGAAACACATACTTTTATTAAAGTACTATTCATATGGGTGACTTCACATTAGGAAAGTCACATTTTAGTATGATTTCTGAACTTTGACTCAAGCATGAATGTTATTATCTTTTTTGTTTTTTTAACTACACAATCTCCCATCTGCTTTCTCTTGTTTGGTTTTCAGGCTCCGAGTGAAAGTAATGAGGAAAAGGTAAGACTGTGCTTCTTTTTTCTGAAGTTTTGTGTCTGTCTGCCATGGCATGTCATACCATGTTTTTGTCATGTCATCAAATGTACAGTGTGATGGATGTCTGACAGAGAAAGAATAATTGGCTTAATTGCAGTGCATGTCTGGAGATGTCTGGTATTTCTTCAGCAGGTTGCAGCACATGCTAATGAAGCCCGGAGGTGGATGGAGTTGTACAGGCTGTACCAGCAGCAGGTACTGAGGGTTTGTTGTGTTTCAAGAAAAGGGCAGGAATTATTTGCTCATCAATTCAATCATTAATTACTTTTTTTTTTCAGGGTGTACTTGGAAACCCCTTTCTTCCCGCTGTTGATGCTCCTGTAAGTTCATATCTTGTTGGACTTTTTAACATCAATTGTAAGTCTTTGTATTCAATAATTAGTCATTTGTAGTAGGCTGATCCAGGTGCAGCAGCAGTGGTAAGCACACACATAGCACCACAACATCTAACTTGTCACATTTCAATTTGCTATTTGAGTTAAAAGTGGTTCATTTATGCAGGTGGATGCTGCACCAGCCCAGCCAGCTGATGTCCCCCCTGCAGCTCCCGTTGCTGTTGGAGATGCATCAGAGGAGGAGACCGAGGTGAGCTTATACCTTCACACGTAACGGAAATAATAAAAAACTAAACTATACATGTCGACCTCTCTTTGTTGACAATATTTCTCCTGTTTGTAGGGAGACATTTTTTCAAAGTACACTACAGGTACACCTGAAACTGAGAAGACTAAAAACAGCACATCACATTATGATGTGCCTTGACTGGACTTACAATGAGTTGAGAAAACATGGGTGGAGGCTATGATGTAGCACTCAGATATTCACATATTCAAGGAAACAGGAGCACATCTCCTGCACTGATATTCGCCTTTAGGATTCATTTGTACCACTTGAGTGTTTCCCCTTTGGCTAAGAGGAACCAAATCACATTCAAATAATATTTGTCTTGATTGTAAAGGTAGATAAGTAAGTTTCTTCTCTAAAGTTGAAAGACAATAGAGAGAGAGTGAAGCAGCCAAGATATTGTGGTACGGTCCACTGACTGGATAAAGTGCTGGCTGCAACATCTCCTATAATGAAACCAGTGGCATCTTTCATGAGACCCTCCCTGTCTAATCAATATGCATGTCTTCCATCTGCTTGGCACAGGATGGTAACATTGCACCCAAAGCTGCAGCACCTGTTGCTCCTGCTGCCCCACTGAACTCTGATGAGGCGGAGGAGGACGAGGAGTTGGGGGCCGCTGAGGCTGAGCCAGCTGTGGTTCAAGCAGCACCAGCAGAGCCCGCAGCAGATCCTGTGGCTGCTGACGCTGCTGCTGTGGATGTGCCTCCTGTTGACGTGGTTCCTGCTGACAGTGCTCCAAAAGCCCCTGAGGTACCTGTCCATACGGCTGCCCCTGCCGCAACTGATGTCGCTACTGGAGCAACTGATGCCGCCGATGCCGCCGCTGCCCCACTGGCAGCTGAGATTGACACGACTGGAGTGGCAGCAGATCCTGCTGTGCTGTAGTTATTACTCTCATTGCCAGCCTAAGTGCTCCTCTGTTAGCAGTTACAGCAATAGCTGGGAACAGTGATGTAGTTGTAGCACAAAAGAATAAAGAACTGGTGACATTTGGAATAGAGACTGAAGAGAAAATGGGGGGAAAAAAATAAAAAATCAGAGCAAACATCGGAATTAAAATGTTACTTTGTGTTCTTTCTGTCATTGTTTGCAATACTGTACCTGAAATTAATTTGTGACTGATTAGACCGGAGCGTCCACACAAGACCCATATCTTAATCTGTGCACAAGATGAAAATATACATTTATCAGTGCTTCTGGTACTCCTCCATTTTTCACAGCAGGCAGTCTGATTGCTCAGAAGGTGAAAATCACATGTGGCTGACAAATGATAGCTCTGTGACAGCATGCACAATACCAGAACCCAGAATAGAGTTCTGTATCTTAATGTTACCATTTACACCGGTCCTTTTCCTATTGTACCGTGTCAACATTTCTCCTGGGAATAAAATATAAATATCAATAAATTTATCCAAGACTAGCTGGTGATTTCATATTTCCATATGTGGTCCTCAGTTCATGTAAGTGCTATGAATCATGTTGCCATGAAACTGCAAGCACCAAAACAACCAACAGGGAGTGCCATCGAACCACAGGATGTCTACAGCGCACAGGGCAGGAGAATCTCCTGCTATTAGGAAGAATCACTCAGCTGGTAGAGGTTCAGATTTAATTTCACTCTCACGATTGTCATTCATTTAAAGGGAGCCTGATCCGACTGATCTGAAATCTGTAATACCTGGCACGATATAATAGGATCAGAGCTGGATATGGCTGAGAGTGCTGACTGAGCAGGAGATGCCAGTGTGTGTGTGTGTAAGAGAGAGAGAGAGAGACACTAAATCCTCTGTTGTTCTACAAATGGTCAGGAAAATTATAGTCTGTCACAGATTACAAAAAGAGGTGTCAACACAAAATGGTTTTCAGTGTTCTGGATCGCCCCTAAGGGGTAAACTGAGGGTTGTCCAGTCTTCACTTTAATGTAGCTCGTTTCTCACTGTAGTGGACAAATAACTGGGATGAGTGACTTTGCCTCTCCTCTTCTCAGCCAACTCTAATCCACAAATCCTTATCAGGGTCACTGAGACTCTATGACACAGTTAGTTTGTCTCAATGCTTATAGGTGATACTCGTCTGGCTACATTTTGATATTACTTTAATTAGCATCTAATGACTGATACAATAAGTCGGCTGCTGCTGTGAGTGACCAGCATTCAGGTATTAAAATAACGACAAAGGGGCCGTATGGAAATGGACTTCACATTACAATAACGAGTGGAAAAGGTAAGTTACATGAAACTGATGCATCATCGAAACATCTGGAAATTGCTTTCACTCAGTGCAGTTCTTCTAAATGCATTTTCAGACTGAAAATGCAGCAATTCGGTGGAGACAACTTTAAAAGCATTCACTTAACTTTTAATGGTTTCTGGTTCTTTTCATACAATTGGGTATGTCAAGCAAACAATGGTGTAGTATTTAAGGTGTCTGACCAGAATATTACAGTATGGGTGATGTGGATGAAAATCTACAGCCTGATATAAATCACCGGACGTACGTGGACTAATAATCACACTGCATGAATCTTCTTTTCTGTTTTGTTTATAGGCATTACATGGCTGCATATGCTGTGAGATTTGATGCTGATATTTTGGAAAAAACTTGTTTTTCCCTTTTCACCATCTTCAGTGAAAGTGATTTTAGTGTTGCAGGGTAAGCTGCAGTTCTGCTGCCATGACTACTTCAACCACTCTTCCCCACCCTCCTGTGCCACCTCACACTGCACCAGAACTAGCCACAGACAGCGAGGATGACCTGTAAGCAAAACACTCAAATTTAAACTTATACAAATAAGAAATAGAAAGTTGGACTGAAGTTGGTTAACTTCATATGTAACATGCTGTGTTTGCCCCAGAAGTGTGCCTCAATCAAATCCTCATCATCTGCTCAACATGAATAACAGCAATAACAATGAAGAGTAAGTACAACTAGTCATAAGATTAAGTGGAGTCCTCGTAAAACATTGTTTTTCTTTGATGTGTCGCACCAGTCGTTTCATTAAATGTGCTAATTAATCCTTTTTTTCAGGAAGGAAAAGAAAAAAAGGAAAAAGGAGAAGAAAGAAAAGAAGGAGATGAAAGAGTAATTATGTTATATTACAAACCTTTTAGTGGACGTTGCTTCAAAAGAATAATTATTGCTCAGTACTCCCTAATGTATTGATGCACATTACAGAAAGAAGGCGAAGGAGAAGAAGGAAAAGGAAGAAAGGGAGAAGAAGGAAAAGGAAGAAAGGGAGAAGAAGGAAAAGGAAGAAAAGGAGGCAAAGGAAAAAGAAAAAAAAGAAAAGGAAAAACAGGAAAAAGATAAGTAAGCGCAGAATTCAGAGCAACTTCCTCAAAGACAGCTTTTCAAAATGCACTTATAGATATTTTTTCATTTACAATTTGTTTCTCTATTTTCAAAGGCCCAAAGAATTATTTGTCCTTAATCCTGCTGGGAGCTTGTATTACAACTGGCTGTTCATCATCACACTACCAGTCATGTACAACTGGACCATGATCATAGCCAGGTGATGCCAATAAATCACCGATTCTTTTTCAACAATACGATTTCCCCGCCGGTCAGATGTTCATATGATTGCATTTAGCTCCATTAAATTTTGTTCATACCTCAGGGCTTGCTTCGAGGAGTTGCAGCATGACTTCATCCTTTACTGGGTTATTCTGGACTACACCTCAGACTTAATGTACCTGGCTGATATGTTTATCAGGACCAGAACAGGTAAAAAAGCTGACCAGAACTTTTCGATTTGCAGAGAGGCTTTAAAAAACTGTTAAGGAAAAGCTCACATTTTCCCCAAGCCTTTCTCAACACAACACTTACATACCCACATGTAGACTGATGAAATTATTGGCAGCTGCTGGTGACAAACCTAATGGAAACTTTCTAAAGTTACAGTTTTTAGCCTGAAATATCCCCATGTGTTATTTTCCTGCCAAATGCACCTCAACAAAGGGGGGCTATTTTTTCCAGTCAGTGTGGACCCAAAATATGATTACAGTGATCAGGAACCGTTTCAAAGTACATTAGGACATGTGAGTGTTGTATTAGGGTAGACGGGGTATAATGTCACTCTATCCTTCCAGCATTTTCAGTGCCACTTTTTATAGTGAGGACAAAAACATATTCATCCTTCTAGGACATCATGTTTCATTGTTTTACGAATGTGAAACACAATGGATGTAAATAGGATTTTTTGGGGATACCAATCAACAGAAAATAAAGACTAAATACAATGAGAGCAATTCTTTACAAATAGATCTAAATTACATAAAACACCAAATTGCAAGGGTATTGATACTGTTTTAGTTCTTCATTGATGTAGACAACATTTTTTTAAGTTGAAAAAGCTTGAATTTGAGTGACAATCAATTGTGTGCAATCAAGCAATATTATAGCAATAATACAGACATTTAATTCCAGCTTTTTCAGGGATGTTTACTTTCTTTCATCAAGAATTAGCCTTGTACATGATGTGTCTATGAACTCTTTGAATGCAGGTTACCTAGAGCAAGGCCTGCTGGTGAAAGATAAGAAGCTGTTAAGGGATCGCTATATCACCAGCTTCCAGTTTCGTCTCGATGTTGTGTCCATGCTGCCCACCGACATCTTCTATTTATACTTTGGCCTTGACTACCCAGAGATTCGTCTCAACAAGCTGCTGAGAATTGGGCGCATGATGGAATTCTTCACAAGGACAGAGACTAAAACCAACTATCCCAACATCTTCCGCATTGCAAACTTGATCATGTACATCCTCATCATCATCCACTGGAATGCTTGCTTCTATTTCTCTTTCTCCAAATCCATTGGTTTTGGTGCCGACGATTGGGTTTACCCGGCTCTTGATGATCCGGATGAGCCTGCATTTGGGGAGCCCATGAGGAAGTATTCATTCAGCCTCTACTGGTCCACACTGACCCTGACTACTATTGGAGAAACCCCCCCCCCAGCCCTGGACTCAGAATTTCTTTTCCATGTTGCTGACTTTTTAGTTGGGGTTTTGATCTTTGCCACCATTGTGGGAAACATAGCCACCATGATCTCCAATATGAATGCTGCCCAAGCTCAGTTTCAGTCTCGAATTGACAACATCAAGCAGTACATGCAGGTAAATGGATCTCCTTTTTCCACTCAAAAACAAGGAACAAGAATGAGCACAAATAATCTGTACTTTAATTGTATTTTGAATGTTTTTTCTTTCATTTATAGGTCCGAAAAGTCAGCAAGGACCTTGAGTTGCGAGTCATCAAGTGGTTTGACTATCTGTGGAATAATGGAAAGGCACAGGATGAGAGAGAGGTCCTGAGATATCTTCCAGACAAGCTAAAGGCTGAGATCGCCATCCAAGTCCACATGGATACGCTGAGAAAAGTTCGTATTTTTGCAGACTGTGAAGCAGGCTTGCTGATTGAACTGGTGCTCAAGCTACGACCACAGGTGTTCAGCCCCGGAGACTACATCTGCAAAAAGGGCGACATTGGACGTGAGATGTACATCATCAAAGATGGGAAACTTGCAGTTGTTGCTGATGATGGTGTCACACAGTTTGTTGTGCTAGGAAGTGGCAGTTATTTTGGTGAGATCAGTATTCTCAACATTAAAGGCAGCAAAGCAGGCAACAGGCGAACAGCCAACATTCGCAGCATTGGATACTCTGATCTTTTTTGTCTGTCCAAGGATGATCTGATGGAGTCACTGATAGAGTATCCTGAAGCCAAAGGCATGCTAGAGGAGAAAGGTCGGCAAATCCTGATGAAAGATGGTCTGATAGATCTGGACCCAGCTAACATCATGCCTGAGACCAAGGAACTGGAGGAGAAGGTCAATAAATTGTACAGCACAATGGAGCTGATGCAGACCAAGCTCAAGAAGATTCTGGGAAAGTATAAAAATGCTGAAAAGGCTCTGCGACTACGCATTGCAGATCTGGAGCTCCAAACGGGAGAGAAAGTAGAAGACGAAGATGAGGAGGAAGGAGAAGTGAAAAAGGAAGAGAAAGAGGTGGAAGGGGAGAAAACGGAGGATGAAAAGTTGGACGGGCAGGAGGTTGATGGGGATAAAAAGGAAGAAGAGGAAAGAGATGAGGAGAAAAAAGATGAAGAAGAATAAGACAAAGAAGCAAAAGAAGAAGTGAGAAAAGATGAAGAAGCAAAAAAAAAAGAGGGGAGGAAAAATAAACCCAGACTTCCTTTAAAACACCACGCACTTTTTAAAAAATATAATTAGCCACAATAGAATTGTTCTTTCTTACTGGACTCGCTTCTTAAATGACTTACAGGTAATTCCAATAGACAAAAATAACAAAAACTAGAAACTGGATGAAATACCTACTGGAACTGGTCTTTGAAAAGTACTATCACTGTATGTATTATAAAACTGAAGACAGTAATGCAATGGACAAATGTTGCCAATTACAATATTGCTATTTAAATAAAAATATTGGCTTCAGTTGTCCTATTTATTGTGATATTCATTACTAGATATGCACAGTAACAGCCATATCCTGAAAAACCCTCTTGTGTTCCCAACCCTGCACTATGCATTGGCTCTGCAGTCATGCAACTTGTGAAGCTCTGGGAAATTAGCACTTTCTGCACAAATGGTTACATCAGCCAGTCACTGATAACGATTGGTGATTAAAGCAGAGAGAGTGTTTATGGTGAGGCAGTTTATTTCTAGCACAACTGTTCAGTGCTACAACAGTTGAAAGGAGGCAGTTCAAATAGCACTGTACAAATAGCAAAATTAAAAAGTAAGACCAAATTTAAAAAAAACAAAAAACATTAAATTTAAAATGAAAATGATAAATAATAATGAATAGATGAAAGCTCGGTTTGTAGGCAGCCATGAGCAACCTCAGCAGGTTTAGGTTTTACCCATGGTCAGATTTTAACAGACAGATAACCAGGAAAGTTGTTCCAGCTATGTTTAGTTTGTTGGTGAAGTGCAGCTTTCCCGTTTCTGTGTTGACCTGAGTTAACATACCTGTCAGCATGCAAAACCAGACAATTGTTGTAAAAGTTTAATACAGAGTTTTGATGGTACACATGATTTTGGAAAAGATGCTGTTCCAGAAGAACTTTGGTATATCCGAGAAAAGACTTTCATATAGTCTAACCAAATGGTTTCTGGTCAATTTGGCTTGTGAATCTTTAAATAATGTCTGTTTGACCCTTTGTCACAGGACAGAGTTTTAGTATGGACATTAATCGTGAGTTTTAATTCACACATTATTGTTGGAAAAATGTGGTGAAGCCTAAAGAACAGAAAGTATCCATTTTACAAGAAAAATAGTAAAAATATCTGGCAACCCCTTAAATTTTTCTCAGGACTGCATCAGGGTTCTTATAAAAATCTGATTCATGTTTTGGACTCCACCATTTTATATTTATACTTTTGTGAAATAATGGATCTTGATGGAATCATTTAGTAAGTAGGGAAAATGGCAGAACTGACAACTCACCTGAAGAAGCCCCAACCTTTCCTAGGATTATGAAGGAATGATTCATCCCACCCTGTGATAATATTTAAACACTAGAAAAGTAAAAATTGGGGAGGAAAGGACAGGTGCTAAGAAATCACATGGTTATCTGGCTTCTGATTCTGAACTACAGAGCTCAAAACAATGAAAATAAAACATATGAATTCTTCAATTTCTGCTTGAACGCAGAATTTTCAATCAGTGGAGTGACTACAGCTATGAACTGGACATGTTTACCATTCAAAATGTGTGTGTGTGTGTGTGTGGCACATTGCCCTACATCACATCATGTTTGATGTGATTTTGCTCAGAAAAGTGGTACAGAAAACACGCAATCAAAAGATGTCAAAGATGTTCTTGATGTTTACACTTTACTTATGAACAAAATGAAACAGTTTACAAAGACAGCTGAGGGGACAAAAAGAAATGCTTAAAGAAGTGTGGGAGCAGCCGAGGATGGCTATTGATTATCTTTCGTGTTTGTCTCTCAGTCTCTTTGACGAATAGGTGGCACCAGCATGGAGTCACATGCTGGAGCACCATGGACCAGTCGCTAGCCAATCGCAGGGCCGACACACAAAGACAGACAACCACACATATGGAGTTACATTTAGAGTAACCAGTTAACCTGCATGTTTTGGGGATTGGCGGGAAAGCCGGAGAACCCGGAGAAAATCCAAGCAGGCACAGGGAGAACACACAAACTCTGCACAGAAGGGCCCCGGCTGGGATTCAATACTGGAATCCTCTCGTTGTATGGCGACAGTGCTAACCACTGCACCGCCGTGCTGCCCTCTAAGTGTTCCTAATTGTGTTCCTAATTTCACAAATAAGTAGATGTGGCAGTTTTTCCTCGCCACTGTTGCCAAGTGCTTGCTCAAGGGGGAATGTTGGGCTCTCTGTATTACAATTTAATTAAAGAGTTTGGTCTAGACCTGCTCTAATTGGAAAGTGTCATGAGATAACTTTTGTTGTGAATTGGCGTTATATAAATAAACTAAATTGAATTGAAAAATTCAATGTGCAATTATATACATGTACATAAACATAAAATTTTGATTTTGATAGATGTTGATTATATAGCTGATTTTTCCATCAGCAGGTCTGATCCTCTACATTCTTTCCTTTTACCTGGGACCATCACACTTTACATTGTATAAATATTAATGTAACGTTGTCTGTGTTGTCATGAACTCAACTGTGATAGCCAGTGAAAATGTCTTGGTAGACCGAGCACAGTGAAGTGATGGCGCACATGTCATTTATCCAGGGGAAATTGCATCCTATTAGGCTGGTTTCCCAGAGGAAATATTTCTCTGTGGGATTCCAAGGAGGGAGGCATTTCACTGTAAAAACTAAACTAGAGAAAAATTGTTATATATTTTATGGTTTAAAAATTGTAAGTTGTTTTAAAATGAAATGAGCAGAGAGAAGGATGGGGAATTAAATGCAACAAGGTGTCATTTTGATAAAAAACATTTTAGATTTGATTGTGGTATTGTTACTTTTGCTTGAGTAAAAGATCTGCCTATAAAACCTCTTCCACTGCTGTCTGTCTGAGAAGGTGTACGATACACTCACTGGCTACTTTATTAGGCACACCTGTCCAACTGCTCGTTAACGCAAATTTCTAATCAGCCAATCACATGGCAGCAACTCAATACATTTAGGCACGTAGACATAGTCAAGATGATCTGCTGCAGTTCAAACCGAGCATCAAAATGGGTTTAAATGATTTTGAATCTCAATCCAATAGAGCACCTTTGGGATGTGGTCGAACTGGAGATTCGCATCATGGATGTACAGCCGACAAATCTGAATATGGACCATACTCTCTGAGGAATGTTTCCAGTACCTTGTTGAATCTATGCCATGAAGGATTAAGGCAGTTCTGAAGGCAAAAGGGGGTCCAACTCGGTACTAGCAAGGTGTATCTAATAAAGTTACCAGTGATTGTACTGTCCTCTTGTCTCCACCTTAAAACAAGGAACAACAACAAGTTCACGAAAGCTTCACCCCTGTCTTTCCTCTCATTTAACCAGAATCAGAATTCCTTTGTTTATCCCAGAGGGGAAATTCATTCTGTACAGACATTGCACTTGCAGTTTTCCCGAACAAGAAAGAAAGTGAAAGATGTAAAATAGGATAAACAGCAAGTTTATAAGTATAAATCTAAAAATACAGGTATTTAAATGTGTACATATATACATTGTATATCTAAAAGTATGTGTGTCCGTCACAGTGCAGAGTTTAACGATTTCCTGTGTCGCTCTGTGGTGCATCGTGGGATTAAGAGTCTCTGACTGGACGAGCTCCTGTAGCTGATCAGCACATTGTGGAGAGGCTGAGAGGGAAAGTCCACTATAGTCCTTATTTTGGACAACATCTTCCTCTCAGACACCACTGTCAGAGAGTCCAGTTCCTCTCCCCTGACATGGCTGGCCTTCTTAATGATTCTATTGAGTCTGTTAGTGTCCCTCACCCTCAGGCAGCTGCCCCAACGGGCAACAGCATATGTGATGCTGTTGCCTCACATATTACTGTATTGACAAAAGCTTTGTCCTTTGTCCTTCTGTCCCCCAGGTCTCACAGCTCATAAAACACTAATGTTGCACACGGGGAATGCAAGTATGGCTCTGTTGTGGTGAAAGTGATGACCATTGATTGGTGTAAAAGTACAGCGTATGTCTGCACAGCGAGGTGACATACTTACACAAAACCCTGCATTAGCAGAAGGAAAAGGAGCTGTATTACTTTCCTCGTATGCCACTGATATGCTAACATTTATGCTTCTTATACCATGTCATTATAATTAGGATCAATGTGAAGAGCAAGAGACATTCATTATTCTGAGAGCAGCAGTTGATACTGACATATAATTGCATTGCAGCAAGTTTCCTTGATGCTCTACTTGACAGTCTCCAGTCTCGTCCCGCTTGTACATGCAGGAGGCAAGGAGCAACAAAAGGTCAGTCCTTGTGCATATTGAATATCTTCACACTACATTAACCAAACTGTCCTGACTGAATTTGTGTCAGAATGTTTTAGTAGCACAAACATGCCCTCTGACAACCGTGAATTGATTAGCGTGTGACAGAGTGTTGCTGGTCAATAGACACACTAGCTTTTCACACACAAACTGAAGTACAATAAGCTACAAAGAAGAGGCTTCACATAACATTCTTAGGAATGTTTTGCTCGGTTGTTAATGCCTGGTGTAAGGACTAATGAAAAAATAATTGTGGAGCAATGCTCTTGCATTAGCAAATAAATTGCTGTTCACAGTTACATTTTGAATTGATCAAAGCAAATTTCCCGGAGCTCTGACTCGACTTCTGACACACCGGAGAGGCAACTGTATAGAGAACAGATAAGAACTCTGCAGCTATACTGCGTAACTGCTGCCTCAATATGTCTCATTATAAAAAATATGCATTGAGAGATGTGCCAAAATGACATTTCATGTCAAGAAATGTAATTACCTAATGACAATGAAGTCTTTTGCTATGCGACACATGACAATGAGCCTGCAGCACCTAATTAAGCAGACAGTCAGAACAGATGTGTTTCACTCCGTGAAAATATGCATCATATGCAAATGAAGTATATTTATAAGCTTGGATCTTTTGGTCACTGTGCTCTTTGACAGCTATTTCAGTAAATCAGATGCTGCTTTAATAACATGTACACACTGTGCCTGGCACCATGGGTTTGAAGACTGAACCTTTTTAGCAGTATGATCTTTTCTCCTTCACCTTCAAAATACTAATTTAAGAGGGGGTCTTTTAGCCCTGTTTGTTAAGATGCATGTGTATAACCACAATACCCCTCATTCAGTTTTTGCTGTGTGTCATCCTCCTCTGTCTTCCCATTGTTCCAATCAGTCTTTACAGTCTGTCCATAAAGACTGACAAAGAAAGAACATGTTTTAATTTCCTTCTTTTTCCAGAGAATTAAATTGCTTATGTTAGTGAATAAGCTTTTCATCACCATGAGGTGAATATTAAATGTCAGTTTCAGAGCGTTTTCATGCTAGAGAAAAATGAAAGCAATTTCAATGTAAATCTTTCTGAAAGCTTTTCAGAAATCACCAGGCCTAAACCTGTCAACATCAAAGCAGTCTGTCAGTTTCAAGCAGTCACAAAAACACTTTTTGCACAGCATTTATATATTTATGTATATATATATGTATTTGTATAACATTCTATATATCGCCACAGTATTCCTTAGTAAGCTTTATATTTCCATGAGACCACCTCTAGATACTGAAATACACTGTTTCTATCATATGTCATACTGATCTACTGAAAGGAACTAAAAGGCTCAGCAAGTTCAGCCTAGAAAAATATCTGTTCCCCTACAGAACTTGAAAAACCATTACATTGTGGTTTGAATTGTTTTGTCTGATATTACCAACACCAAAACAGAGTTAAAGTTAAAGTAAATTTCCTTTCAGGGATTCATTTACATTCAACACAATGTTTTCCTCTTTGCTACATGCCGGAATTCTGCAAACTTGATTTACCATTTGATTGATCTAACTTCCCACTGGTTCCTCCCTGCATGCATCCCATGTGGTTGTGTGCATCCTTTCAATTACAACCAAATGGGAAGACTTTAAATGAAGGTCACTCGGATTGTAAGACAAACTCGGAAGCCCCTCAGGGTTTTTAATAGCGATCAAAGATTCAAGTGAAACCAGCAGAGATGAAGTCAATGCTCATCAGTGGTTTCTCCAATTTTTCTGTAAAGTCACATGAGTTTCTCTGCTTGGGGCAACTGGACTGGATAGCACAAGTCAAATGAATGCTCTTTTGAAATGACTGACCACCTAAAGATAAGGACCAGTTTGCCTCAGATGTCCAAGTGTGTCCACACTGACCCAACATCAAGCAATTCTGAAGTATGAAGACATAAGGAAAGAGAGAACAAAAGCAACTCTACCAGAAATGTCACAGAGCACACTACCAACTCGTTTTTCTGGACCAGAATGAAGGCATCACTACAAAGATCATGCACAGCACTTGATGATCATTAAACAGGCAGCAGCCCCAAGGTCATATCTCGTTTGACCAGAGGATGGACTTTTGAGAAGAAACTGCACATATCTGTGTGCAACTCATAAGCAAACATCTGAAGTGTATGCACAATATGACACACACTGAAGTAGTGCTGACAAAATCACACGGGAGCCAGACAGCACGCATCTCACAAGTTCAGATAGACACCCTCATAAAGGTGCGATATTAGTAGGAACCATAAAGGAAGTCTCACATATCAGGTCAACATGTTTGCCTGCTTTTCCAGGGCAAGTAAAATGCCACCACCAAAAATTTCTTCCATGAGTTTTCTCCGGGTACTCCGGCTTCCTCCCACAGTCCCAAAAACATGCATATTAGGTTAACTGGCTACTCTACATTGCCCCTAGGTGTGATTGTGTGCATGTGTGGTTGTCCATCTTTTTATGTGAGCGCTGCCCCTAGTCAGTTGTGATAGGCTCCAGCCCCACCGCAACCCTGACAGATGGGCAGTACAGAAAATGGATGGATTTGGATCAAAGGAGCGAGACATGTTGCATCCTTCTTGTCTCTGTCGAGAGGTGCATGTGTGAAATAGAGTTAGGTGGTTTAAGAGGATGTGGGTGAAACTATGTAATGCGCAATTTGCTGCAAGTTTGAGAGCAAGACGGATAAATTAATATATAAAAAAACAAATCTTTGTTGCTGTTTATTAGATAAAATTAACAGATTAATAAAAATTTTACTTTTAGCAAGAGTCATAATAATCTTAATGTTAAACCCCGTAGGTGGTGCAACAAAAAAAGAAAAGTTTAGTGTTTGTTTTAGTGAAAGTAATTATCATTCAAAAGAAACAAATGGGGTCATTAATGGGTGTAAAAATAAGACTAAACATAGTTGCTGTTAGATGCAGAAAGGAAAAATAAACTATACTTTACTACTTAAAAATAGCGAGATGTTGTAAAAAGGTTAAACACCAATAAATGCTGTAGCCAGTTAGAATACACATTCATCATATATACAGTGTGTGGCTTGTTCCTGACAAAGCAAAGTGTTAATGGCAACCTCCTGCTATGTCTCATTATTATAGATAACAATTCAAACGCTGCTTTATTATCACACCGAGTTTCCATCATGATAGGTCTTCTTTTGGCAGTGTTTACCCATCCTCAAATAAACAGCTTCAAAACTGTAAGTGTCTCACACGAATTTCAATCAGTATTAAGATGCAGGTCTAAAAAGCAGAGCAAAGGTTCATTTGATATACACAGTAGGTTATAAATTTCGAAATGAACAAAGTAAATGTCCCGAAGCCCTGAGACGAGCTCTTACACAGAGGCTGCGGTGAAAAGTGTTGTCAACAAGAGTGCATTGAAGCTACATAACTGCTGCCCTGATCATTTCACAAGAAAAATGCAATGAGAACAAAAATGACATTTCAAGTCAAAAAATGTAATTACCTAACGACTGTCAAGTCTCTGGTATGCAACATGAGCATAATGATGCCACGGGCAGGCAGTGAGCCCCCAGCACCTCATTAAGAACAGATGGAGGTCAAGGCTGGACTAGAAGATGCAATTTTTTTTTTAAACATTGGATATTTTATCTTGGTCTCTGTGTCCTATGACAGCTATTACTAGAAATCATGTTGTGCTTTGATAACATGTACACAACAGTATGACCAACGGAGCTCGAAGGTGTTTCTGTGTCATGCATTGGAGACTAATCCTTTAATTGAACCCCTTACAGGCCAGTGGCACTGACGTCTCACCTGGGCTGCTCCTGGGCTGCTCCCTGGACTCAGTGGACCAGGTGGGTGACAGGAGGATGACCCCCTCCCAACCCATGCAGGGAACTTTGACAGCACTGGGCAGCTCCTTCAGTGACAGACTGCTACACCCGCGCTGTGTGAACGAGAGGCACCGCCGCTCCTTCCTGCCCGCTGCTGTCAGACTCCACAACAAGCTCAGCTTATAGACTGGACATTTAAGCTGTTGAATGTGTTAACTGGACAATACATCATGTGCAATAATGGGACAAATGGTCACACCAGACCTGCAATAATACATGTGTAGTAATAATTGCGCAATAATCCTTACTCATGAAGCACTACTACTAGGATCAGTACCTACATGCTTAGTCCCTGAAACAAATCGGTACAATAATCAATCCATCCACTAATCATAACTTAAGGGACTCTGAGAGTGTGTATAGTCTTTTTCTTTTCTGTACTGTGTACAGCTGCATGTACTTGTTTCTGTATTTATTCTTTTTGAATGCACATCCTTCCCTTATCCTTGCATGCTTTGCACCCTCTATATCCTGTTTGCTGCTGTAACATTGTAATTTCCCAGTTATGGGACTAATAAAGGATCATCTTATCTTAAACTTTAGTCATTATGATCTTTTCTCCCTCTGCTTGTTAAGATTCAGTTTAGGCAAGAATGGACCCACTAAACAGAACACGCACACACTTACTGACACAGAAGAAAGTGTAGATTATATTAATGCAAATAAGTAAAGTCACAAGAAGTAAATCAAGAACTGAGTTCACCAATAACCCATGAATTATAAAGTCCAAAATCCAAAAGCCTAAAAGATGAGGCTGGCAAGGTTGGGGAAAGTAGAGGTATGGGGAAAGATGGCAGAGACTGAACGTGGAGCAAATCTAAGGAGAAGAAGACTAAAGGAGATGCTGAGAGAGCTGGGTGCAGTGAGTTGGATTGCTGGAGATAGACCGTGGCACAAATGGCAAGAGTTACAGAAATCAAAAGGGAAAATACAAAAATCACAAAAGCACAAAACGCAAATGAACGATCTAGCAAAGATTGAGAGGATGAGCCAGTATCTTCATACAGCAGGTAAGGGGTGGAGTTGATTGGAGAGGATGAGCAACAGGTGTGCAAGTGGAGAGGCGGGAAAGAGGTCACCATGCCCAGCTCTCCAACACTAAATAGGCAAGAGAGACAGACAGAAATCAATCAACATACCAGGGAGGGGACACAGGAGAGTACAGCAGGAAGGTGAGGAGAGCACTGACATACCCTGACACTACTGTCTGTTACTGTCTGTTTTAATTAAGCATTAAGTTACTTGCATGACTGAATGTGATTTCCGTCACAATTGGGTGTATATCAAACGTCCGTTTCAGAGCATTCTCATCTCTCCACAGTTTTAATGTAAACTTTCTTACAGCTTTTCAACATTCACCAGGTCAAGTTGCAATCACAGTACAGTACTGTATGAACGTATGGAAGTTCCTAGAATATATCTCCACTGTATTCCTCCGAGAGTTGAACTTTATATTTCCATGAGACCACCTCTAAATACTGAAATACACTTAGTGCAACAGCATATGACTGTTTCTATCATATGTCATACTGAGGTACAATGTGAGCTTGTAGATCCACTGAGAGGAACTAAAAGGCTCGGCAAGTTCAGAGCCTAGAAAAATATCTGTTTTCCCACAGAATTTGAAAAAGCATTACATTGTGGTTTGAATTTTGATATTACCAACACCAAAACAGAGTTTTAAAGTAAATTTCCTTTCAGGGATTCGTTTGCATTCAACACAATGTTTTCCTCTTTGCTACATGCAGGAATTCTTCAAACCTGATCACCATTTGGTTGATCTAACTTCCCACTAATTCATCTGTCCATGCATCCTATGTGGCTGTGTGCACCCTATCAATTACAACCTACCTGACAAGACCTTCAGTGCTCTTAAATGAAGGTCGCTTAGATCATGCAGGAGAACTAGGACGCCCATAAGGGTTTTTAATAGTGATCAAAGACGCGAGTGAAACCCACAGAGATGAGGTCGATGCTCTCTGTCGGTGGTTAACCTCAGTTCAAACTGCATATTGTAGTTGCTGCTGTTGTTCTGTTTTTTCATTTATCACCCAATGCACTGAATTTCTCTGAGGAAAATATTTTGATACTGAGTTCTTTAAATGCTGTCTTAAATTCACTTGAGGAAAAATTACCACAGTGGGCTTTAGTCTAAAGCTGAGTCAAATTCTTAACATTGACCTTTGTCTGATATCAATAATCATATGAATATGCATGATTTCATATGTGCTAAATCACTGAACATGTGTGCTCTGTTTTCACTCGGCGCACACTGCTTTATTATTAGTCCACCATGACACTTTTGGCACTATTTACATATCCTCAGGGAATAAACTTCACAGATGTCATTATCTTATATGAATTTCAGTCAGCATTAGCATGCAAGACTGCAAAGCAGATTAATAAAACTCAGTAATAAAAGTAATACATAAGTTGGACCCAACTCATGAAAATCCTTTGCTTTAAATCAGTCATTTTTACAACATGTAATGATTCAGTGATTCTTCAATTAGGTTCTGTATCTTTACCACATCCCCCCAGATTATCTGCATTTATGAAAGACGCATTAGAGAGCATCAGTGCAAATGAGACTATAACATTTAAAGATGCAGTGCGTGGTATATGGTATCAATAATCTCTACACACTCTGCTGATCAAGCATTTCGACTCCTTTTAGTCTTGGAGTGCTGATATATAACTTGTCCAATTTAAAACGAAAGCAGAGGAAATCTTGACTCAGAACTGGTTCCTTCCTATTGACTAGAATCTTATTATAGCTGTGAATTGTGTTTCAAAGAACTAAATGACTCTGGACTCATCCCACACAGTTTGAAACACAGTTATCTGTTCAGAGGCTTTAAAAGATTGATTGGATTTGATCAGCCATGGAAGACAAGTAAATGTGCCCGTGTAGAGGTTACCATAGCACTAACGGCCATGTGAGCAGATGAAGGAGGTTTATCCGATGTGAACAGTTTGATGTCTAGAGGGGGCTTCAGCCTGTTAGCTGTGAATGTTGATGTGACAGAAAAGGGGAGAGTCGCAGCCTTTCTACCAACACGGTGGAACAGCTCTGCACGTTTCTGCTCTCCCCTGTGCACTGCGAGGAGGTTTTAGGGCCATAATAAAAGAAGGATAAAGACATTAAACGACACAGTCACATAAAATTTGACAGTGGTGGCAAACTAAACAGGAGGAGATGAAGTGTATGAGGTTTTCTGACATCGCAGCTAAGGAGTGAAGAAAGTGTGTGTCAGTTGTGTACACACTGTGTATGCAAATTTTCAATATCCTGTTTGCAGCTTCTTCGAAATGCTGCTGACACAAGATCATCTGATGGGTGGAAGATAAAGGGACGCAGTGTGCGCTGGCTGATTAGAGAGAGGATACAGTGCGGCCCATCCGTTATTCATGAAGTTTGAAGCGGCAGCCACAAGTATCCATCAATCTCTTTGTGCCACTGGGTGCGCACGGCGCCCTGTCTGTTGCCGCTGCTGCTGCTGGAGGAGGAGGAGGAAGAGGAGGATGAAGAGGAGAGGTTCTGTGCTCACACCCATATTCAACAGGCGCTGGAGGATTGTTGCTGCATATATAGTTTCGTTGCGTTTTTTGTTAGTATATCTGTACACTGAAAAAGTGCGGAGCGGTTGGAGACAACGCTGTAGGGATTCGTAGGGATGGTGGTGTGTTTAAGTTGCGCGCTATGGCGCATGTACGCAAATCCTGTCCTGCCCTTCTAGCTTTGCGCCTCAGAAGGTAAATCAGACTTGTGAAAGAACTCAAGCACTGACTGCGTGCGGGGGAAAGGAGAAGAGGATGGCACCTCCACTTAACGGATCCAACATAACTACGAACTACACCAACCAGTTTGTGCAGCCCCCGTGGCGCGTGGCTTTGTGGTCCGTAGCCTACAGCTTTGTGCTGGCGGTGGCGGTTTTTGGAAACCTGATCGTGATATGGATCATTCTTGCCCACAAGCGCATGAGGACTGTGACGAACTACTTTCTGCTTAACTTGGCGTTTTCGGACGCGTCAATGGCCGCGTTTAATACTTTGATAAACTTTATCTACGCTGCCCACGGAGAGTGGTACTTCGGGGAAGCGTACTGCAAATTCCACAACTTCTTCCCGGTCACATCCGTGTTTGCAAGCATCTACTCCATGACTGCGATAGCTGTGGACAGGTGAGCATATTATATGCAATTTCATATTATGCTCCCCCTTCAGCCCTCTTTCTCCTCCATAGGTGATCAGTGCGTGTGTGGGTAAATGTGTTGTGTTTTTATTAATGTTTGTACTCCTTGCTCCGTGCACATCTTGTCTGTTTTTTTTTTTTTTGGGATAAATTAACCTGACTTGTGTTGGTTATTGAGTAAAAAAAGAGGGGGAGCAAAGTCATGGTGGAATTTGCAGTAGCCCACAGTATCAGTATGTAGCCCACAGTGCCTTCAACAGACCATAACCATCAAAGAAGCAATGAAATATCCGAAACCCACTCACAGAACACAACATTCAAGCTATACAACATGTGAAGCCTCAAACACTTTGATCTCCTCTTCATGCATGATATATTTTTTTTAAAAGTAATTTTCTTTCTGATTATCACACTTGCCTTTACTGCCTTCCACAATCAGCGGCGGAAAATTGAATCTTGCTCTGAAAAAGAAAAGTCAAATCAGCTTTTTTTGTCTCCGAGACAAACTGCACTCAAAGCCTGATGTGATTAAAGTCATTTGATGTCTTGTGCGTTTGTGCTCACAGGGACTTTCTTACATGGACCCCCACACTCATTAGTTTAAAAGCTGATGGCATCTCATGTTGGCTTTGTCACCACATTGTAGCATCTGAGTTTCGCTCCCTGCTGATTCAAATATACATTTATTTCCGTTCCCAGTGGAGGAGTGGATATTGGCTTGTTTGTGATTTGTCTTATTATAGCAGAGAGGCGGTTGCCCAGCAGGGTGACTGCCATCTCACCCACCGTGGCCCTATTCCACACATTTATTTTTATGTTTCAGTGCCAGTGGTTCATAGACTCAAGCTGTTCATTTGCGAAGAGCCTGCACTGCAGTGAATGAGTCCTTCTGTGCCAACACCCTGAAAAGGCCCTAATCTCCATGCTTTTACCCTCTCTGACTCTTGTTTTTTGTCACATCCACTCACATTATTTATCTTCTTTGCTCTTTCACACCTCTTTCTCTGCCTCTCTCTCTCTCTCTCTCTCTCTCTCTCTCTCTCTTCCTACCCCCGTGGCTTCCAGTAATGTGGTGATGCTCGTCATAACTATGAGCGGGGCTTTGATACTGATCAGCGGACCGTCATACGTCATAATGTTTGAATAAAGGGATTAGACTGATGAAGGAAGCAGCCACAGGCCGAACGTAATGATAACAAAAGCCGCAGAAGCCGCATGCAGGCATAATGTGCGTCCACAGCTGGAGTACAAGTGTCACAGTCTGTTGTGATATTGTGTGAGGTGTTTTCCTCCTCCAGTACCTCTCCTTGACACACAAAGGGAACAATGCATTTCCTGAGGCCATGCACATTTTGGCTTCTCTACAGCAACTTTCATGCATTTGTATTTTTGGTCCCTGGTGTCCGTTCGATTCTGTCAACTGTGTGCTGAGAAAGAGAACATCGGCGTGACCTACATGATGTAGATGTAACCCCTGGTCATGCTTTTCGTAACCTCAGTATGGTGCTGTCCCCGCTCTGATGTCTTGAAATGGCATGAGGCCACAGTTCGTGATCATCTGTGAATTTGTCCTTCCTGCTTACTCTCTGAGCTGCCAAGTGTGTTTCCTTAGGCACTGCAGCGATATAAACCCAGGTTGCTGTGTGAAAGGTAACTAGTGAAGCCTTAAAGGCTTTTATGTTACCGCAGCTGGTGACTTTTTCCATTTCTCACAGATTTATGTTATTGTTTTCAAGCTGTGGATAGAATAGAGTCGTAGGGATATACGGAATATATGAACTATAATGTTACATATGAAAGCAACAGGTGCTGTTGTTCATTCAAACACATCTCGGTCACTTGAATTTTGTTTTTGTGCTACCAGCACTGAAAAATTACTTCTTAATAACTCAGAAACAATGAAGTGTCTTTTCAGGGGCGATGTTCCTGTGACTGTGGATAATTCACGCACAAGGCCATAAAGAAGAGAGGAAATGTTCTCTGTGAAAATGGAGTATTCAGTTTATCTTTGATGTTACTGTTGAAATTTTAATTTTAATTTTAGATCTATTCACTTTCATTGAATTGTGGAGACAGCAGGAATGTCTGAGGTGGATAACTCAAAATCCACACAAATAAAACCAAAATGATCATCTGGTTACCATATATAGATGCCATTATAGGTATTGTTAGCATAATTTGTGATCCTTTAAGTATTTTTACGGCATGCTTTGTGAAGTCAGGGAGGGACTGAAACAATAAACATACACCTCTTCTCTGAGAACCTTTGAATCAACACTTGACATTTAGCTGTGTGCATAATGCTCAGCTGCTTGAGCTGGAAGCGTCATCCAGTGTAATCCCTGCTTGTTAAACACTGGCCGGTGATAAAGTGAGTGTTTGGCCGGTTTTGATCACACCGTAGCGGCATGATTTCAAAACAGTACATTGCCTAAAAGCTTTGTGGAGTTCAGCCATGACAGACGTCCAGGTTGAACGAAAAAAAACGGAAATAATTTATTAATTTCCTGCTGTGATGCCGCAGTGGTCATACCTTGTTCAATGCCTCAGTGATTGTGCTTTGATGTGTAATCTTATTTATCTTATTGGAGTGTTCCTGGAATCACACGGTGATTATTGTTCAGTGGTTACAAGTCTATTAGATCAGTCATTGTTGTACGAGCATGTTGGATCCCAAATAGCTTTCAACTGCTGTGCCACACACTTGATTGGACATCTAACAAGCTATTCACACACTGACACCTAAAAGGCCCAGGGAGACTCTCAGAATAAATGCCAAACAATTACTGGTTAATAGATAGAGCATCTTTGTTGTTGTCCCTCAGAGAGTTCCAGTCACTGAGGTGACAGGATGAGGGCCATTCTTTACCCTCTTATGAAGACTGAATTAACGTGTCAGAGTTTCCAGCAATTGAAAATCATGTAGCATCCTGAGTTGGGTTCATAATCATCTGATAATCTCCCATCAGACTTGTTTCATTCATTCAGTGTTTTATTGTGCGGTTCAAACAAAATCTCATCACAGTTTTTTTTTTTTTTTCCCTTGAATGAATCATCCATTATTTTCCCCGAAAGTCAAACCCACGTCACAGCATGACTTTTCTGCCTAGCAGAAAATTAAATATAGTATGTGTGCGTATGTGTGTTTCTCGTACACTGAATTCTCTATCCGAGAGGGTGAAATGATTCCTTATTTGAACAGCTGCTGTTGTTAATGAGGCTTTAAACACAGTTTTGTCATTCTGACCCACCGATGTCTGACAGGTACATGGCCATCATCCATCCCCTGAAGCCCCGTCTGTCAGCAAAGGCCACCACGGGAGTCATCGTCTGTATCTGGAGTCTGGCTGTGGTCCTTGCCTTCCCGCTTTGCTACTTCTCCACCACCCGAGCCCTGCCCCGCAGGACCCTCTGCTATGTGGCCTGGCCCCGCATGGCCGATGACCCGTTCATGTGAGAAACGTTTAGTAATTTGCTTGTACTAAAGCTGTAATTTGCTTTGATACCAGACAGTAGATTGCACAGTTCTTTCCACTTGAGCTAGCTTTGTCTGAGATAAAAATTACCTTATTTTACAGTAAGAGGTTGCTCTGTGCAAATTAATCACAGTGTCATAAACATAGTAAAGCTATAATTTACACACCCATGTAACCATTATCATTATCATCAATCATTATTTGGTGCTTTCATACCAAAATGTTAAGCAGAAACTAGAAAAAGCAGAGGAGTTTGTATATATTTACACCTGGAGTGCGCTCCCCGTGACATCCATTCATATTTTTTGTTGACAGTGACATGCACGCTGTGTAATGGGCTTGCAGTGCAACTGAATATTTCATTTTTTGCCAAGAATGAAATTTTCCAGAGACTTTTGCAGATGTTTTTCTAATTTATGACCTTTCTTCAGAAGTAAGGATTGTCAGCTTCATGTCTCTCCTTTTTCCTGTCTGAGTGATGTTCAACTGCCTCCTGGATCTAGTCAGAAAGAAATCTGCTTGTCATAAAGGGGCTTGGATATTATCTGTCAGCTGACACATATGGAGTTTATTGCAGTGAAGGCAGCTGCTGTAAGTCACAGCTGGTGAGGTATTGATCCCACTAGGGAATGGGATGCGCAGGTCATACTAGGAATGGTGAAACTCTCTGGAGCCAGCACTGTTTGCTGACTGTGGATAAATTCAGCTTACTCTTCCATGAACAGAACCACAGTGCTTTATATCCAAGCAGAATAATTCAAAGGGAAGACACAAACACTGACAATGATGTTTAACTCCCTCAAGTCAGTTACTGTCAAATAAATACTGGACAGAAATCCTTAAACCAGTCAATTGGGGGAAAAAAATATTTTATACACAGCAAGTTATGCTAGAATTTTATTGAATCCCCAACCTGACCAGATTTGCTGCTGGCTGAAGCTTCATTTTCACCATACAGACATGAGTGCAGTATCGACCTTCTTGTCTAACTGTCTGCAAGAAAAACAATAGTATAGTAAGAGTAAGTGTATTCCCTGAAATCTTCAGCTGCTGTTTGAATTTTTTAAACATTTTAAAATATAATTTTCTCCAATATTACTGGAAAGCTGCACCAGGTGAAAATTTCACACTCCACAGCTGTGGACATGGTTAAGCTGTGGTGTGGGTAGGAATGGTGCAAGTGGATAATGAGACAATTATGAAAGCAGTTCACCAGATGCTCTGAATTGAAGAGCAACGAAATATTTTGTTTGTCAATGCCCTGGAGTACGACACATGGAACCTTTTCTAATCTGACATCCCAATCAGCAGGACATTATACTTATGGTTTAGTTAAGTTAAAGCACATTCATATGCAACAGGTACCATAAGCATACAAAGTCTAAATTTTGAGTATGAACTGATATACTGGTATAATAAATTCAGCCTTTCCTTCATTTTCTTCCCAGGTATCATATCATAGTGACAGTTCTGGTCTACGTGCTGCCTTTAGTGGTGATGGGCATCACTTACACCATTGTGGGAGTAACTCTGTGGGGCGGGGAGATCCCAGGAGACTCATCTGATAACTATCACGGACAGCTCAGGGCTAAAAGGAAGGTAAGCATGTTTGAGGGGAAACAGTGCGAAAGCATTTATCCAGATATGACCTGGAGGAAGCCAATTAGTTACTGCGAACATGATGATCTTCTAAGGGCAAAACTCAGAGAACCACAAATAATTTGTAATTGTCTGCGACTGAGCAGCCTGTGGCTACAGGTAGTTATTATCTCACTTCTGTTTAATATCCTGAATGGAATAGAAAAAGGATTATTTGAGCAATATGCCATTCTGACACTTACTTGCCTTTAGGGGGAAAAAAAGATAATTAGGAGTTTAGATCTTTTCTGTAAAATGAGAGTAGGTTCAAAAAGCATCTGCCAAGCCACAATAATTGTCCAGGCTGCTGTTACTGTGTATATGTACCGTTAGGTTTGGATTTAAGGCTCTGTCTCTCTTAATTTAATTGCTGGGAAGAATCCCAGACTGCTGTTCCTGCTGTTGCCCTGAAAACATAACACCCTCAGTGTAGATAAAACATAACAAGGCAGTTTTTTTTACATCAGCTCCCTATGAATGATTTTATACAATTTTTACCTTGTAATGTAGAACATCTCAATATTTTACATGTTTAAATGTATTAAAATACATCTTCGTAGGCTTCTAGTTGCATGTTTAATCAGTGGAACTAATATTTCTGTTTTGAAAGTGATTAGACTTGCAGTAGCAGCACATTTTAACCACGTTATTATTCTTCAGTGAAAAATGAAAACTAGTTATGTTGCATTCAATTTCCACGGATGAGTCTGAAAAGAAAAATAATGATTGAAACAAATATTTGAAATTGAAACAAATAATAAAGTTGTGCTGCTTTGCTTTCAGCTATGTTCCTTTTATGTCAGGTAGAGAAAACTCAAAAGCACTTACAGTTAAAAGTTTCAGCTACAGCACATTGTGGTGAATAATGTCTTTTGCCTTCTGTAGGTGTATAAAGCAGTTCGACAGACTGTGTTGTAAACATTTCAGGGAAGAAAACCTTGATTCCAAAGAACATAACCTTTGTGGTTGTCACTTGTCCTCAATCAGCTGCTTGTCTATGTGTCGGGACAGGCACAAGCTCTGAAAACCAACAGTGTCTCAAGCCATTGCAAATTTGGTTACCTTTTGGCAAATGTATCTGATTCCAAGGCTTCTATCTCTGGAGTCAGCAGCTCATTCAAGACACGCAATTGCGGTGAGACTGTTTACTGCTACCAACAAGGATGACCAAATATGAGAATACCCATCTTGCAGCAGACTACTCGGTCATAAAATGGTGATGTAGGTATATAAATCATCTGGAGCAAGATTATAAGAAGTAAATAAAGTCACTTGGCACACGCAGGGTCAATTAATTCCAATTTCATACAGTTGTATTTGGTGGGGCACCAGCGCACAGAAAGTCGTCAGAGGCCAGCAAACTTTCCAGCATTATTGCTAGCTCCACAGCTCCAAAGAGGTTTGTTTAATCCCCCTTTGTTGTTCATCAGCTAAATCTGATTTGATCTGATTAGATCTGTTGCAGCTGATTTAATTCGTTAAACAGAATTACACATTTATGCCTCTTTAGTTCAGAATCTACCGAATTGCAAAGCATTGACATGAAAAAAAGGACATTTTATTTCGTATGAGTTGCTACCTCGCAATTACAAGAAAAGATCTCATAATTACAAGAAATTATCTCGTATTTAAAAGATCAGCATCTTTATGAGAAAAATTAAGATAGCCTAGTTATCAGTAGCTGCTAACCTAGGCTAGAGGAGTAATGCTAACCCAGGCTAGTGTGTAATGATGGCGCTATGAAATTTAATCTGCTTTTTTGTCCTTCTTGGTATGAGACACAGAGAAATCTTAATGTTATTCAATATGAATGGTATTAATATGTACACTGCACAAGCATCTCAAGTAGCAACTGTTTAGGCAAAAAGCCCCGTCTTCCTGTCGGAAGTCACTCTCTTCCGGTCAGGAACGGTTACCAATATGGGATGCTTCATGGATAAGCATGAGGCCGTTTAAGCATTTGAAATGCATCCAAGCTGGCCTGGTGGTGTCAGAAAGAAGTGTTCAGTACCTGCTTAAAATCCTAGATCCTCAAGGAGCACAGTTGAGGCTATCCAGTTTTATCACAATTGAAAGATCCAATCCTTAAATTACGACATTTTTTTCTTGTAATTAAGAGATCTTTTCTTGTAATTACAAGATTATACCACATTATTGAAGGTTGAAAAGAGGTGTGATCTGATCAAACGAACCACATACTTATTTTAGAGTTCCTCATAATTACCCCACGATATCAGGTAAGCACATTTCCTTTTCTTGTGATAAATCATGTTATCTTGAGACAATGAAGTAGTTGATCTTGAATTAATGACATTCAGTCAAACCATGTCATCACATCACATCACCATAATAAGAAAGGATAACCACCATCAACAACTAATACTAATACTAATACTATAAGCATTTTATTTTTTCAAAAGGTCTGGTAGCTAAAGGACACAGCGTGTTACTGGTTAAAGGATTTTGTGCAACTTTTCTTTGACATTATGTCCATTCCTATTTATATTGTTATTGCAAAACATTATTATGCTTCTGGCTTGGTCACTTTATTGTATAATCTTCCTGGCTGTCCAGGCTCCCAGTCACCAGCACAGGCTCCAAATTTCTTCCTTTGCCTTTATATGACTTCATCTTTTCCTAAGAATCAGTATTGACTTCACCACAATGGTCACTATTTCTGAGCCTGCCAAGCCAGAAAATGTCTTTGTGCAGAGTCCTTTCTGCTAATGTGATGATCAATAAGTGTGAAGGAATACTTGTGTCAGGGTTTGTGTATTTACTTGTACTGATTTCAAAAGCAACTTGGAATTTTTTTTGTGCGTGTGAAGTCTAATTCATAACATTTTAACATCATTTTGAAGATGAAGTATGCTTATCTCTCAACCCGTAACCTGTTCAGTATCTTGTTTGTGTGGACGAATGCCATGCAGGTTGAGAAACTTGCTTGCAGACTCTGGTCAGAAAAGGTTACAGAAAGGGGAGAACAGCCAAGAGAGAGAGAGAGAACGCTGTCAAAAATCACAAAACTAGCAGGATCAAAAGCTGATGTTCTCACTGTGTTCCAGACGGTAGACGCCAAGATACCAAATAAGTAATTCTTTTCATTATGTGGTGTGTTCACAATGGAAAAGAGATAAAACTAAGTATACTCAAAAAGATCAGCTCAAATATGTAACTATGCATACTACTCTGCTACTGATTGTGTGCTAAGTGTGCTACTGATTATTGTGTCAATTCAATTGACAAATGAAACTAATTAGCTTTTCAAAGCTGCCAAAAATGAAAACAAATTGTGATTGGAAATATAATTGGAAAAATATCTGGAAACAACTCGACTTTTGTCATATTTTGCTGAGTATGTTGAGTGTATTTTGCTTAGTATGTAAGCATTCTAACACGTGCTAATTAGCGCTAAACAGAAAAGAAGTAGTTTTTCAGGTATTTGGTCATTGGATTCATTGTGACTTTTTTTTGACTCTATGATTCAACCAAGTATGGCCCTTTAATAACCTACTGGTGATGCCATCCCTGACCAGAACTTTCCTTGGTGTGTACTGAACAGTGACATTTACTTCCTCAAAGCAGCTGTAACCCTCAAGGGACTGACGTAATTAGAAGGATTATTTTTGTTGATGGTATGAGAGTAGCAAAGGTCAATGAAAGGACATTAAATGTTGAACTGAAGAAAGAATGCAGAAAGCGGTACTTTTGTTTAAAAAAAAATACCCCATGAAGAATGTTATTATTTCTCAAGATCTTTCTAGTGTGTCACCATAAAGACAAATTTAGTGTGCAGGTCTCACAGGTCTGTGAGATGATCAGAAGCAATAAAAAGCTCCTTTTTTCCCAATGATTTCCTCATCTTCCGCATTGAAAGAAAGGTTCACCAGTTCATTGTTTGGAGTGAATCCATTCTGCTGTAATCACTGCCCCGCAGGTGTCTTATTTTAGGCTCATCCCCGAGGCTATGCATTCAGTCTGAAGTGCAACACTAATGATCTGTCAGTGCAGCTTTAAAAGATAATCTGTGTTTGACTGGTGTTGCAAGCCCAACTGATCATCGATCCTCCTTTCTCCCTGAAGACAAGGTACTCTGTGTGGGGTTTTTTGTGCAAGGATGGATGTAAGGATTGGGATAGATTACCTCTACAGGATCAACCTTTTTTTTTTTTTTTTTTTTTTTCCAGAAATGAACCACAGCGATGTTAAACTGTAGTGTATGTCAGTGTCATGCTAGCCTTCAGAGTTAATGGACCTGTTCTAATCTCAAATGCATAGGTGTCAGTCAATCCATCTGACCTGAAAGAGACAAGTGAAGGTGTCCAGGCCTATTCCACAATGAAAATCAGTGAGGCAATTTAGTTAGGGGAATTTATCAAGCCACACTATAATGCAAGAGTGAGTGAGTGCTAACCTTTGAGTGAGTAATATGCCTACAGTCTGAGGGAAAAATTGAATCTCAGTTTTTTTTAACACTTTGAAACACTTAGGTGTAGCCATAAGTGCCATTAAAGCCAAGCTTTAACAGCTTAATGCTTTCCTCAGACCCCCCACTACCTTCAGTCTCCTATTCTTTCTTGCAATGGCTTGTAACTACTGATTCTAACAAACATTGTTAAATTCTTACAATCTTAATACATTTATTTATATAGCACCTTTAAAAACAAAATTTACCAAGTGCTTTGATAGACAAAGACAAATATGATAAATAAAAAGCAACAGTGGGGATAGATTAGCTGAGTGTTAAAATAAGGTTAAAACAAGAAGACAATCCATAAAAATTTAAAATTCAAAATATCAATATAATAAGTATGAATAAGCATTTCTATCGTGCTTTCTTACTTTTGTTGACCATAAAAGAGGTATTAAAGTGCATTTTAAATCCTCTGGAAAGAATCTGCTTGAGGTTAAGAAAAAAAGCTTATTATTTCAGTAATTTTCAGTAATTATTTCAGTAATTTACCAAAATCATCTGCCAGCTATCTACTTTGCATGCATATAACTGTTATTCATACAAATTATTTTTATTTCAGGAAATGTCTTGCAGATACACTCAGTGTAGATATTTTGCAACTTTGCTGTTACATTGCTGTTATATCAACATACTGACAGTTTGTCAGTATCTTGATAAAAAATGCTACTAGGGTGACATCACAATATGGTTTACTCAAAATATATTTGCTGTTGCGAATGAGCTGAATATATGCATAATTTATAGGAGACAGTGTTGGTCAAGTTCAATGGTGGGCACAGTACAAAGGATGGAAACCAGGATTCATGTCCTCCTGCGTGTTATAAATAAAACTGTTAATAATGCTTTAGTTGCTCTTAGTGTCTGTATATTATAATATGTATATATATATATATATATATATATATATATATGTATATTATATATATGTTAAATTTGTTAATGCTAAACATTAAGTTAAAGAAAACATTTCCTTACAATGCAGGTGAGATTTTATTATATTTAATGTTGGAAACTGGCAGTATAAAAATATATTATTTAGCATATGGGGTAACGCTGAGAATTTTTCTATTGGTTTTTGTTTGTAAACTCCAGTTCTTCTCTCTCCTTGTTCTTTTTTTATCACTCAGTGGGTTTCCTCTCTTATTGTACAAATTGTGTGTGTTTCATGTTGGTGGTGGGACTCATTCATGCTTCAAGCTAACTAATGGGTAGTCATTTACTGGATTAATGAAGAAACATAAATCTAGTTCTCTAGCCTCAAGACTGTTTTGTTTGGTTACAATCTAACTTAATATCCATTTTATGCATTAAAAAGTTCATTAGCATGTGACTTTCATTACTTTTATTTTTTTTTTCAAAAGCATATCAGCATCAAACTAATATGTTTTCCTTGTCTTCTCCCATTTGTTTCCCACTGCTTATTTTAATGTGAAACACTGTGGTGCAGCATGGTACAGTGGGTTGGTATAAAGTATTTACTTCATCTTCTTTGAAATTTAATACTAGTCAATTTGTGATTCTGTGCTTTTGTAGAAACATTGGGAACATTTCTAACAGTCTGACCATAAATACTATTTGAACGCTACCTATGAGTCACTAATGCATTAACACAAAAACTCGTATTTGCAGTTCTGAGGGGTTGTCTACACTAAGAAGAAGTAAGGGTTGTGATTAGCCAAAGTAACTAAATAAATAACATAACAACTATTTTTGGAGCAACATGAGTTAAACATGAGAAAATACTCCACAAGGCATCCATAAAAATGTATTGCAAAAAAAAAAAAAAAAAAAAAAAAAAAAATCCTTAAAATACCTATTCCCTCTTGCTAATTAAAAATTGTAGAATATCTGACATGCAAATATTTTTCACAAGAAAAAGACGCTTAATTGAAATGAACAGCAGGTGAAAATGATGACGACTGATTGTAGCTTGTGGACACTGCATGGCACCTCATCTGCTTCCGACTATGTGCTCCTCAGGTGTGACATTCTGCTTGCAGGCTGACTTCCACATGTGTCAGTGAAGCGTTTTCTGCCTGTTGCACATTTCTCCTCCCATAAGCTTCCTACCAACAAGGGACCTAGTAATTCCTGCAGTCCAGTTTTCACCTTGACATTTGTGAGAAAATGCCACTCTCCTCTTTGTCCCCCTTTCCCATGTTGTAGAATTGATATGAAATAGCCTTAAGATTACACTGACATCTTTCTGTGGCCCAGTCTGGTACAGATTGACCCTCTGCATTTTCGAAATGGGTGAGAATACAAACACTTGAAATATTACTCTCAAACCTGATGGAAGGGCTTGGACAATGGTAGCTGTAGGGCTCAGAAATTGCTTGCACTTGTCTCCCCGAGTTAAGGTTGTCTAACAAGAAAAAACTCACCTGTGAACATTTGCTATGTACAGTCATAAGATATAGATGGAATTATGTTACCAGAGATATTATACCTAAGGCATCTATCATCTATATCATTGTTTTCCTGCTGTCCTTCTGTTATTTTGTGGAAAAACTGCCGTGGCCATAAAAATGTATTTTTTTTAAATTAATGAAACTGGCTAAAAATTCACGCGACCCTGACAGATAAGTGGTATAGAAAATGGATGGATGGATGGATGGCTAATCATTCACTCACTTGATCACAGACTTGTTCATTCATGTATAGAAGGCATGCTGCAGATTCACTGCAGGGAGCAGCTGCTGGCTGTTGAGAGACTTTGTTTTTGCAGTTATCAAAGGATTTTGCCGTGAACCGCCCGTACGAATGCGAGATGTTTGCTGTTCATAACTATGCCCTTGCAAGAAGTATAACCTTGCACAAAGTAAGACCTTGCAAGAAGTATAACCTTGCTTGTGCTATCTGCAAGGGTAGAAAACAAAATCCAACAAGAAAGAAAGTCTGCCACTTCTTTACTACGAAGACAGACCAAGTCATGTCTGTACCAGGTCACGTAGCACTAAAGCTGCCCAGGAACCTCACCTGCTACGTTGGTGAAATGAGTAAGCTTGGTGACTTGTTGCTCCTAATACAAATCCTGGCACTTTGGCACATTGCTTTGTTCGAATTATTCTGCACTATTCTGTCTCAAGGTAATGTTACCTTGAATCCCAGTGAGCCTAACTAAAGACAGAGTCACAGTGCAGGGTTTTTTAAATTTGAAAATAATTTAACTGATTTTGAAATTATGTTGATGTTTCATGCACATAAGGAGAAACCTCACACACACACACACACACACACACACCACGAGATCTGAAAGTAATGCTGCATCACAGACTACATGATATTATTAAGATTACTGTGGCAGAGGGAGCAGCACTCTTCCTCGTGTCACATTATCTGATGAGGACGCAGATATAAACAAAGCAGAGTTTGGCCCAAGGCAACAACTTGCTGTAGTAATGACTTGCAGTGAGAAAAAACAAAAGCAAGAGACTAACCAAGATAGGATGAGGAATAGGATGAGGGAAACTCAGTCAATACAGACTATTCTTCTATTCTTCAGCAAGAAATGGAAGTGAGATTTTAACTTTTAACATCGTCAGCAACAGTATGTTTACGTAAAATGTTTACAATGGCTTCACATAGCCTGGTCAAATATATATTTTGTTATGATTGCATAAAATATGTCATAGACTGCATCCAAGCATGGCTGTCGTAGCCTCAACGGTTTCCGTGTGTAACCATGAACTTTCAAAGACCCTCGCCCCTCATTTCTTCTTCTGTGGTACCCCCTATAAATAGTTTTTGCCCCCTCTGCCTCTCTGCTTTGTACAGTTCTCCTATGGGTTAGATGAGTGTCACATTTTCAGTCACAAAATCTTCTTCCGTTGCTCCACTTCTGTTTGCAAAGGAGCTGGAGTGGGCAGCTAACCTCGTGTAACCTCATAGTGTGCCACGACTTTTACCTCAACACACCTCAATGCATCTGCCCATCGGTTACACTAGCAACATCCGCCGCCATCTGCTCCAGGATAATTTTAACTTGTCTCTCTGATCGTATGAGAGTCCTGCATAGAAAGTATGGATGCAGTCATCAAGATTTTAACTTCTAAATATCAAACACAGTTATCAGTTGGGCCTAACAAGTCTGTGAGCAGTTCAGGAGCTTTGAAGACTGGCTCATATAACCAAATAATCTGAGTTGAACATCTGTACTGACCAAGGTCCTGTAGTCTGAGCCTGGACTAACTCTACATTTTTCTTTCCTTAAGAAGTCTATGAAGTGTGGAGGTGTACATACCATTTAATGTTTTTTCTCCAAAATGTACTACTGCCTCATCATTTGCAAAATAAATTACTTGATGTAGCATAGAAAAAAGACTGGACCCAAAGGCAAAGGTAGTCTAACTCACAGGACGTAGGCTGCCATTGACTGACCATTTCAGTGTTAAGTATGATTTTCCCCCCATTCTACTATCTGGGCATGAGCTTGCTAGCTGGTTGTCCTTCTCCTGAATGCTCCTTATGTTATTTTTTATATTCATTTTGCATGTTCTGTTACTGTTTGTATCTCAGCGCAATAGCACCAGTAATCCTGCACTGCAGAACTCTGGGGTACAGTACGATTACCATCATCATTCTTAAATTATGACATTTTTTTTCTCTTTGTGTTTTTGTCCCATTGGCGTTTGTAATACTGCAATCATGAAACATCAAAGTGGTACAAAGACATAAGACATCTTCCCTTTGAGGTCCGCTTTACTGGATGTAAATTTCCCCTTTTTGTTCTTCATGCATCTCTTGTTCCATCTGCTCTGCCTGAGACTGTTTGTGCTGGATTTTCAAGTTAAATCCAAGTAGAAAACCATCAAATGCTCTCTGAATGTGTACAGAGATGCATTCATGCAAAACTGTAGGCCTACTGCCACATGTGTATCTACATATCAACTTGGTTTCATAGAAATTGATGAAAATGTGCATTTGTTCTGGAATTGCAGTGTAGCCTTACTAATTGGCAAGAGTTTACAAATTTTGTGGAGAACAAATTGTTAGTACTATAGTACATACAATAGTAACAGAATAATCAAATTTACGTCATTTTATTTCGGCAGTTTCTCTCTTTGTGTCATATGTCACTCACATGTAATTTGGAAATTAATGGACTGTGGGTTTGCAATCAATACAATCCTGTCTTATAGCAAACAAGAGAGTAAACAGAATACCAGTTTTGCTGCCCTACCACACATATACAATAACCTTGAAACACATTGGTCTTCAGGAAATTAAAGAAAGAGAAATAAGTTTCAAAAAGGCTATTTGTTTTCCTCGCTGTAGCTCTCCTTTAGTTGCTATTCCAGTCCCTCACCTGTCTTCCATTTCATAGGCAGACATTGTTAGAGATCTACGTGATGTGCAATCATATGGTTTCCCCATTGGTTCGCCTTTTCTTCTCTTCCTTGCCCTCTGGAAAACCGCCTTCACATCAGAAAAAAAGATAAAAAGTTTGAGACACAGAGACAATTACTTAGCTTCTCTTACCAAACTACTTCTGAGTTTGATAACAGCACAAAACAAACCAGTCTGTCTGTGAGAGTCCGAGATAATAAATGAAATAAAGCTAACTTTTAATCATGGTTATGCAGACGTGTTACAGGTTAGAGCAATTCATATGATTTACTGGCTACTTTAAAGGCCTTTGCAGTATTTGTTGAGTCCTGCTGTTTACAAGATTACTTACTCCCAAAGTCTTTTAACTATATAACAGTGAGCTCCTGTAGACTCGGAGAATTAATGGAGGCTGTTGTTAGTTTAAATCCATGCCTTTTACAGTGGATTCATTTTGACAAGTTTCCACAACAGTATAAATATCTTAAATAAACTTAAAAAGACTCCTGCAGCAAAATGCATTCACTAGAGCTAGGGTCCATTTGTCAAACTCAAGAGATTGGCTACCTGAAGCTGACCAGCTTTTGTCCTTCTTTAACTTTACTCACTATTTGTCACATGTAATGATATTATGCTGATACATGCGACCTCATCGGACTGAAGCTGGAGATAATCACATTTGGGAAACAACCAAGAGCACACTAGACTAGAAAGCTAAAAAGCAAACAAACAAATAAACCCCTACCCTCTGCCTCTACCGACTGCCTAGCAGCTCTAACAGGCCAGCTGGAAAATACACGTGAGTGATGAGTTTTCCTCAAGCTCTATTACTTTTATTGATCTTATAAATACATGCATAAACACATCAGCTGTTAAATGCCACAACTGTATAAACACAAGCAAAGTAGCCATCACAAACATACCTCAGTCTGAAAAAGCTACCCAGCACTGCAGGTACTGCTCACTACTGTTACTGTTACTTGCAGCAATGTTGCAATGTTATTGCGGCAACTTGTTCTTCTCTTCTGCTCAGGGGATGTGAGCACAGTGCATCTTTGACATCGCTAACTGCATCCATCTACCTCATGTCTCATTCGCATGTAAGAAAACACCAATATTATCATAATTACTCTAAACAACTCACATGGCTGTTGTTTGTACTGTCAGGGTCTGTAAGGTCAGGAAATTTTGGCTGCACTTTCTCTCCTATTCTTGTGTGTTTAGCTTGTTAATAGGGTTAGCAGTACCTGCCCAGCCTTGTGCCACTCGTACGCAGGCAGGCAGATGACAGGATGACATTCTGCACATTTATTACAAGCACACACTGCTGTCCTGCAACAGCCGTCACACAAGAGGAAAAAAGATTGTTTGATTAACTGGAAGACCACCTTCAACACGATTTGCCCAGGACTTACTCAAACTCCATTCTTTTTTTTAAATAATATGGAGCATGTACGTTTTGTGAATGGTTAATCCACAACCAAAATAACCTTCTTAAACAGCAAATGTAAATTGAATCAGAATTGGGATATACCATACCCTGTAAAAATATATATATTTAATAAAAAATTTATGGGAGACTTTTTGGGAGTGACCCTTGATATTTTTGAAAGGCTAGCCCAGACGACCTGAGTGATCTTGAAACTCATGAATTTGTCAGAGACTCAGTTTAATGCACCAGAATATTCAGAGCTTTGTCTATGAGGAGTAGTTTATATGTGATATTCTAGGTTACACTGGAAACAATTGATGCAATTTACCCACAGGAGTTACTGTGTTCTGAATGTGCTGCAGCTGTACTCTCAATCCTCATGGAAGGGCTTGGACAAAAAAAGGATTTGCATTAATCTGTGCTGTTGACCAAACAAAACAAAACAAAACCCCGCATATTTTGCTTTTTGTATGAGTTGTTTCTAATGGCTACACCAGGATTACCAGGATTTTGGGTCAGGCTAATAGTTTGTTGATCAAAATATGATAACTTTATTAATTATTTGATTAACAAGATTAGACTTAGATTGCAAACAGTCTTAACCTAAAATGCACTTTAAGCTGAACTCATCATTAAGTCCATTTCGCTCCATGGTGTGGTTGAGAGTGAGTATCCAAAAAGTTTGTCTCTCTGTCAGCAGACTGTAATCAGGTGACTCTAGAATTTTTTTTTGCCAGGAGGAGCAAAGGGATCTCGAGGTGGCCATGGTACGTTGTTAAGATGTGCACACAGAACACTGATTTTTAAATCTGTTAATATATTATTAATAATAGGCTGAAACATAATAGGCTACATACATGCAGAACTTTTCTAATCAATGTTCTGCATTCAACATTCATTTCTGAACTGTTTTCTGAGCTCATTTACTAAAGGTTATTAGATAGCAAAATGCTCTCAGCAAACTCCCAAACCAAAATACAATTCAGATTAGTCACTTTGAGTTCATTTAGAAGTAGATGGAACCCAGGGTTTGCATAATGCATTATGCAAACCCTGGATTTTGTGGTCCTCTAAATTAACTCAAATGACTAATCTGAATCATATCAATATACCATACATTACGGCATAATAAGACAATTTTCCTGGATGTTTTTTGCATAAAGAATAAAAAACATTTTCTGATTTGCCTCAAGGTCTGAGGCTGATAAAAAATTATGCCTTCTTGATGCAATCAGAGAATGCAGAAACATACTGAGAGAACGATGCGAGAGCACAAGCGGTGCCTCTATGTGGACGTTACAGGCATCTGATTCACAAGTGCTCATAATTTTCATATTGATTGGTTCATGTCACCAGCACCACCAGAATTTACAGAGTGTGATAGTGCAGACATGTTGAACATGATGCGCAGGTTGACCCATAACCTATAAGAGGGTATGACTGGTTTAGACAGGCAAGTTATTAATAATCATTTGTTTGTGTGTGAGAGTTCATGTCTGTAACGAAGGGTTACTTGTTTTCTTTAACGAACACTATTTGGACCAGTTTATTATTTTATTTTGCCTAGATCTTTCCACAACTGTTGGTGGGGGAGAAAAGAGCACCAGCACCCTGTGGAGCACTGCGATGTGCTCAGTCTTGTTTCAGTCTTCAGTCCTGACAATTATGTTAATCCAATGCGTAGTTGACAAGTTGACAATTTGACAATTTGTGGGTCAGTTTGGGTTCAGCTCTGATTAGCACGTATTTTCACAGATCGGGCGGTGTGGATTGGGTTTCATAACTGGCCGTACTGGTGTGGGTATTAAAAAACCCAGACCTGTGCATCACTAGGCAACAGACATCAGAATTAATGGGGATGGAGAGAGTGAGAGAGGGCGAGTGCTTTGTAATCAGAACAGCCCTAATCTTTCATGGCTTTAGGGCAGATTGAACTTTCAGTCCACATTACACCAGCTGATGCATTATGTAGCTGTATAAGGACAGAGTTAGTGCACTGGGGAAACTGAATTGCCATTAACGCAGCTGTCTCATTAACGTGACAACTTCGGTGTGGGGGTGGGGGTCAATTACCTGAATCTGCAGTGCAGCTAAAAACTATCAGTAGGAAACTTTGTTTTCGAGACAGCAGACCAGGTTAGAGGCTTACAGATTGCACGTACCATTTGTAAAGTTGCAACTGGTACGTGCAAGTCTTTTTTTTCGGTCGCGTTTGTGTTGCTCCAGAGATGAGTTTTGTTCCGCAGAGCAGCAACAGCAAAACAATTCTTACCTTGGAGAAATTGAGGATGTGCTACTAATCCTTAACTTTCTGAAATAGACTTGATTTTGGGTTTAGCCCTCTACTGAGAATCCTGTTGTCGAAGCACAAAATCCTGTTCCCATTTGACTTTCCTTATTTCTTAAAAATGATTTTAGAATTTCTTTTCACTATCTGTTATTTCCTGTCAGAGACAGGAGTATCTGCCAGCAGGAAACACTTTCAGTCATCATTTAATCAATCATTAATCATCATTGTTGTACCTGATTGGAGGTTCTGTCTTAAGTGGTTGTTCAGCACCTTGGGGACCTGGTTCTTAAAAGGTGCTATATAAATAAAATTGTTTTTATTATTTCTATTTAGTCATATGAAACTGGTAATTTTTGATTTTATACATCACAATTTTTAAAAAATTTTCCTGAAAGGTTTAGTGTAATGAATAATTTCACAATGCAACACTATAACTAGACACTGTAATTATATTGGGGGTTACTGCATAGTGAATTCACAATTGGAATATCAATAAATACAGAGGCAAATAATGAATAAACAATACAAAACCATTGTGCCTTTACAAATGCTTTCTGTGCCTCTAAGCAGGACAGAACATAAATACTGAAAGCAGCGTATTATTCCTGTCCAGGAATTTGTTGAACAGGCAACAGGCTAGAGAGAGGAAACACTGCTGCTCTGCACTGATAACTGTGTGTCTCTATTAGTATTAGCAGAGTGTACATGCTCAGACACAAGCATCACATGGCTCTTTGCATGGTTTCCTTGCATCTCTCTATGTATCTTCAGAGGGAGGCACTAAAACATAAGGAAAATGTACTAATCTACTATCATTTATCTAATCTATTTTTCTGTCTTGTTATCTGAAAGTGTTTGTTGGTAAAACGTATATTTCCTGCCGGTTTCATTGTGAAACACTCTGTAACTTTGGAAACTCCAAGTAGCCACGTTTTCTTCTGTTCTTAGGCTTTGTTTATGCACCCGTCAGGCTTTCTACTGTTGCCGTTCGCGTTCTGCAACGCTTTGACGTGCCTGTCAAGCAGAATCTTTGATCACTGTGGGTACAAACAATCATAGTTTGTCACATAGAATAACTGATGTGTAAACAAATTATTGTTTGTGTTGTTCCAGCTGACACAAAGAATTGCACCCATAACTTCTGTTAGCTGTCCAGTGAGACGCAGCTCGGATTATAAATGTATAACATGCAGCTCTGTGTATTGTGTTTTTGTTGTGTATTGTGGGATATCTCCAGGACTGTCATTCTGGGTTGGATTATGTTGTTTTGATGTACTGTGCTGTTAGAGGATGGTGGGTTAACATGCACAAATGTTCGGTCTGCTGTCAGTTACTGTGTCTGAATAATTCCATTTACATGACCTGACACAATAATAAAATATTCATTCATTCATTTATTCATGCAGCCATGCTATTGCCATTAACAGTACAGCGATATGAAGACAGGACGTCACTTGACTGCTCTGACATTCACGCTATGTCCCTTAATGAAGAATAGACAGAAGAACCTTTCATTTGTTTTTGTTTTTTAAAGATGACAAAATGTGCTCACAGACCTAAAGAGAGTACAGTAATGCTCACATTAACCACTGCATGCGTACACTTAAATCTCCTTTGCCTCACAAGATAGACTTTGAATAATGTTGAAGCTGTGTGGTAGAGACAGTGGACGCTCTGACTGGCTGATGACACAGGCAACATAACTATTTTGTTTTTTTCTTTTTGCTTTATTTTTTTCATTTTCACCAACACAGGTCTACATGTATGGCCAAGTCTCCAGAGGAGGCTATGGTCAGGCAAACCCATATTTACAATGTTTAAGAAGTCAGTCTTATATAAAATATTCTGTGTATACACATAATAAGTTCCATGGATCACACAGAGTTCAGTCCAAATACAGACTGTTTAAACAAGACCAAAGAGCACTCATCAAATGTGCTCCTCTGCCTCAAGTTTGTTTACATATTTAATGTACATGATTTGATCCCACACTGGAAAACGCTGTCTTTTAAATAAGCAAAATTATTTGTCAACAGAAAAGGATAATTTCACTTGTCAAGTTTTCTTACTTGCCTCAAAGAACCCACAGATATATTAGAACCACTGTGGCCAACCCAAAAATAAGTACTTTTGTCTGGATACAAAGAAAATATTTAAGAATTATTTTCTTAATATGTAGGAAAATGTGCTTCAGTTTTCACATAGGAACCATCACCTACTCATGGGAAAGAACCTCTCATCCATGAGGAGAAGCACGCTTCTTTAAAGCAGAAAAGAGTTTCTGCATGAAACTGCTCACAGCAAAATCTGGGGATCTTCTTGAGTAATTTTGGAGATTTTGGAGTGAACTGTCCCTTTAACATGGCACTGTCTTTTAAAGTAAGATAAGATAAGATAATCCTTTATTAGTCCCATTACTGGGAAATTACAGAAAACGCATCTGATAAGAACAGATACTACACTTGATCTTAGCCAAAAGGCAGAGAAGCGAATATTCAAATAACATATTATTCACTTCAGATTCACTCCATAATCAAGCTTTTGATAGCCAATTGGCACTGAAATCTATTGATCGGGTGACCTAAATAACCTGCTCTTGTGTTCGGGGCATCATTTCAAACAAGCTATGAACATGTGAGCTGAAATTCACTTTCAGAGTTACAGAACTGCACACAGAATTGACTGATACAGCAGCATAAAGTTTAAAATAAACACTGGACTCATCATCTGCCCCTCTCCTCTACCCTCAGGTCTGTAATGCACTGTCTTTGGCAACAGAGAACATTACATGTGATGGAAACTTTTATGCTGTATGCATAACAGATGCTTTGGTCTTTGCGTCTTTCAATTAGTCCGCTCGCGTCTGATTTGTATCTGCTTTAGAAAATCAGAACCTCCATGTAACACCTACACTGTCATCCAACAAAAATACTAACTGCTTCACTGCTGTTTAGCAGCCACCTAGCAGAGTTTACAGCATAGCTCGTGTTAGACCATAAACGTCTTTGAAACACACACTCACAACAACGGGTGCCAGGACTTCTGTTTGGATTTCAGGAGGGACTCTGTGATGTCTGTTTTGCCTCCGGTAGTGAGCCTCTCCAGCCTGCCTCTGAGAAGTCACAAAGTATTATGGACTCTGTTCCCAGTTACCACCCAGAGGCAATCCACAGCATTTCATTCTGTTTACGTCCAAACAGAAGAGAACAGAGCGTTTGAGACGGTCAATGTACGACAGAAAGATCGATAGACTTTTCAAAACTTTGATTGGCTTACAAGTAAAAGATCAGATGTCATTAAATGAACACTGAAAACACTTTAATACCATTCTTTCTCCTAACTACTTAGATTCTAGTGTTCTAGGTAATGCATCCATTTTGGGCAGTTGTGCACCTCACCTCAATTTACCTCCAGTGCCAACACAGGTATTTGTCTGGAGCACATTGTTGTCTGGAGATAAAAGTGTTGATAAAATGATATGATTGACCTTAGGTGATGTGGCAAATAATTAATGAAGAAAATGCTACTTGCTAAGTGTAGCTACAGCCATGGACTTTTTTTTTTTTTTAAACAAGAAAAACTATTCTAAACTTTAACCTTCCTCATCTGTTGGAGCCCTGTTCTTCAGCCAGAAAGCCTTTTAATTCAGCAGATTCATTTAGTTGGTTTACCATCTTTACATTCTACACAGCACAAGTGTCTCCAAAATTAAATCCTCAACTCCAAATCCACCCCTCTGGTTTTAACGTGTAATGACAGTACACCACCCAGAAAGTTTAAATAATATTAAACATTTCAGGTTGTGGAGAGACCCCAAATGTATTTTTAAAACACACATTATGCAAGTCAAGAGGTTTTTATTGTCATTTCAGCTGTTCACAGTAGTGTCTGACCAGTGGCCTGTATGCTGGACTTAGCATAACAGAGATGTTGTCTGAGTATCCGGGGGGCTCTGCCTGATTTGTGCTGGGGATGATTTGTGTATACAAGATCCCGTGTGTTTCCCCTCTCATTGCAAAGTCCACATATTGATGGAACTTAGTGAGGACTGCCTTGAGATTCATAAGGTTGAAATATCCAGCAATAATAAAAAGTCCATCCAGGTGTGAGTTATGAGCCCTGTTATAAACACAATTCATTTTAGCATTAATGTTCTTTATCATTTCATACTGTTTTACCTGACCTGTGACACAATTTAGTGAAACAGGACAATGCTCACATTGTTCATCAGAATGCTTGCATAAAAAGTAATGTTTTTCCCCTCAAAGTCATACACAATAAGCTCCGCTGGTTTGTGTTATTCTAGGAGCTCAGTTCTCAGATGGCTCCCTGTTGGTATGAGACGACAGTTTCATTGGTATCTGTCTGTCTTTTAATGCATTCATTTTGACTATCCTTTGTCCCTCATCCTTCCAATTATACTTTCTGAGACTCTGAGAGAAATTGGTTAAAAAACATCCTTTCTTTTAAGGACTCCTTAAGATTGGAATAATTTACTTGTACATGTTTGTTCTATGACTTTCTGGCTTATTATCTTTGCCAAGCATGTGTGTGTTCAGTTTTTGTCCTTGTCTGTCAACAGGAACACAGAATATGCACTGGCCCGATTTTCATGAAACCTGGAAGAGTGTAAAATGCATTCAGAAATGGACCAAAATTACATGAGTTACATTCTTCATCATTTCAGAGAAATTTCTCTGGCTCACATCCTGCTTTCCTTCACTCTGTCTCTCAGCACGCTGACAGGAATCCTTCTTTAACTTCTCATCTCTCTCTCATCCTCACCTTTCTCTCGCAGGTGGTGAAGATGATGATTATTGTAGTGGTGACCTTTGCCCTCTGCTGGCTGCCCTATCATGTCTACTTCATCGTGACAGGTCTCAACAAGAGACTCAGCAAGTGGAAGTACATCCAGCAGGTCTACCTGTCAGTGCTGTGGCTGGCAATGAGCTCCACCATGTACAACCCCATCATCTACTGCTGCCTCAACAGCAGGTGACTACAAAACTAAATTCTCCTGGGAGAATTCAATCCAAGCGAAAATTAACAATTAAAAATACAATTTTATATTTTTATACATGATAAAGGAAAATTGATCAGTTTATCAAAATAAGTTGCATGTTTTGTCAATCCCCGGTATGCTTGTGAGATTCCTTTTGAATAGATTGTAGATATGAAAATACGTTTTGATGAATGGAATTAACTCAAGAATGATATTGTAGAAAATGGATCTTTTTTTACGGAATAGTGAATCGACCCACAACGTCATTCAGTCTACCCGTGCAAATGGATTTGATTCTCAAGCACCTAATAGTGTTTGACGTGTCAGTGAATACAACCTCAGCGCAATCAGAAAAGGAATAAATACTACACTACTGCACTACCTCTACACCACTTTACCTTTTATACATTATTGCACGAACACTGACGTCCATCACAAATTGCCTTTCTAAAAGCTTCAGGGACACATGAACAGGGGTGGAAAGTACGTACATTTACTGAAGTACTGAACTATAATTATGAGGTGCTTTCTGCTTTTCTGCTTTCCACTCCAATACAGTTCAGAGGCAAATTTTACACTTTTTACCCCAGTACATTCACCTGACATCTTTAGTTGCTAGTTACTTTGCAGATTTTGTTTAATACAATGTAGAACAAAATATAATCGACAAAAAACTTGTATGATTATGATTGATTAATGTTACAAATTAAAATAAAGCTTTATTTATCCCCGAGGGGAAGTTCACCCTCAGCAGATAAACTACATAACATAGTTAAACCAGCTTCAGCATTGAAGTGATAAATACATTAGTGCTTCAAAAATTACTACTGACCAATAATATATAATATATAATCTTTCTGAAATATGCTATTCCACACAATGCAAACTTTTACTTTGTTACTGTATGTTACGATGCTAATACTTTTGTCCTTCAAGTAAAAATTTTAATGTTACTTACTATTTCTGTACTATGGTATTACTTTTACTTAAATACAAGATTTGAGTATTTCTTCCTTCTCTGCGTGAACATAGTCTCTTCTCAGCTGAAGATCCAACTTTCAGTACCGTGTACAGTATATTCTCCTTCTTGCAAAATGAAACATGGAGCACTTATCAGAAAATACAGTGTTATTAAAGGACTCGCAATTAAAAAGAAATACCCAAAACACATATTTATTTATTTATTTCCATATTTTTTTCTCTCTCCACTTTCCAAACAATTATCTGCCCCTTGTTTGCCATCTCTTCCCCTCTTCCCCTACATTTGGATCCAGGTTTCGGGCTGGCTTCAAGAGAGCGTTTCGTTGGTGCCCATTCATCAAGGTGTCCAGCTACGACGAGCTGGAACTGCGCTCCACGAGGCTGCACCCAACACGGCAGAGCAGCATGTACACACTGTCACGAATGGATACCACCATGGTGGTGGTGTACGACCCCGCCGAGGGTGATGGTGCCGGCGGTGGCTCTGGCAGAAAGCACTCCCTGTCCTCTAGGAAGAGAAGCTACATGACGTCCCGACACTCGGAGATCACCGGATGCAACGGTGGCAGTAAGAAAGCACAGAATGGAGGGGCCCCCAATGCTCAGCCAGAGGAGTTCTCTTGAAGTGTGTTTCACAGACTGACGCACAGACATGTGACATGTAGGAAATGTATTCACGTGCATGATACACTGTACATAGAAATGGTGCATAGATGTTTGGTTATTGTCGATATAGAAACACCGTGTCAAGGTGGAAGAGGTTAATGGGCAGAGAATGATTGTGTGGATATATAGAGATTATTTAATATTTCACCTTGATGGATAATATTGATTCTTTTAAATACTCTGTAGCATGGATGGATTACTGAGAGAGATTACTGGGCACAGGTCTGGGGCTCAAGGCGTCAGCTTAAAGTGAATGTTATTAGCAATTCTCTTTAAAAAGTCATCACTCATTCATAAGAAGGGGTGTCCCATTTATGTGTTTTTGTTTCTCTTGATTCTTTAATCAGCCACTACAGGGTGTGATCCAATTTAATTTTTATTATGTATTTTTACCCTCATAATAATTGTAAATAACATCACAATGGTTTACTTTAAAAAAATATGGCATGTATCCTGGTTTTCAGTGAGAGAAAGATTTTGTGTATCATCTTAAAGTATTTTGTGTAATGTCTCAAAATCAACAGCAGAGGAAATTATCTTATGTTGCAAACTGCAGCTCTGCTTTAGCAAAGATTCACACGGCTTCTCGTCTCTCTCCCAGCATACAGAAAAAATGAATTGAAGGATTTGTTCTCAACCAACAGCATAACTGTAGAGGTAAGGCAAACTTGCAAAACAACCCAGAAAAAAGATGCAACACAGACTCTAGTGAGGGGGGGGGGGGGGGGGTGCTCTGATATGAAGCACTTTACATTTCTGAACCCAGGGCCCAATGTATCATAATCTGTCCATGTTCAGGAGCAGCCTTAATAATAATAATACAGCAGGGGAAAACACTTAACTTGTTTAGTGTGATCATCTAAATTCACAGCAGAGTCCCGCTGCATTAATCAAATACTGTAAATAGCTGTTGCTTCTTCGTGAGATAAACATTCAGCTCTTATTGAGATTAGTATATAAATACAGTCCATGTACTGCCTTTTCGTCAAGCTCTCAGCCCAACAGTTCAAATGATTAATAACTCAATTAATCAGTTCCGCTTGAAGGTATGCAATTAAAGTACAGTATATGAAGGGAAGGTGAGACTATCTCACAGTGGAGATGCTTTGAAAACAAATCGTGATTGAAATGATGTATATCATGGTTTTCATTTTCATCTGTAACTTCACTTAACTGTGAACTTTACGCTGTACAGAGGACGGCCTCTGCATCTGTTTCCCCCTGAAGCCATGAATGAGCTGCTGCAGACTCACCAATCGAATAGCCATCGATTGAACTGTTTATCTCTATATGTGGCTCTGAAAGTCCTGAAACTGAATTGGGCTTTCTGGTTACGCAACATGCGAGGAACATGTTGTTTGTTAACTGGCAACAAGCCAGAGGCGAAATGCAGTACATTTGTAGCACGTAAATAAACTGCTGTTGGAGAATGTGTATAGTGAAAGCGAACTAATCAGCTAGGAACTAGTGGGTCAGCATCTTTCACTTTAACTTGTTCCATTAAAACAACAAAGGAAGCTGCACAGTGAAGCAGCTCTTTGTTTTACTGTTCGCGAAATGTTCTTTTGGATGCCTTTGTACAATGAGTCACCAGAAAGTAGTTTTCACCTACTGCAGTTGGTGTTTTATAGTTTCTAGCACCATGCTGTTATCCTCTTATCTTAATTTAACTTCCTGCAAGTGTTGACACTGTACTACGCGGTACACCAGCCCATGCTATGCTGGGCTTATCGTGTGATGAGTGGAACCATACTGTGACGAGTAGGATTATACAAACCATTGGAACAGTGTGTCCCCTCGAACTCAGCAGCCACACACAGAGAAGGCCTTAAGTAAGGAGGCTCACTGCTGATAATCAAATCAATTTTGTTATCATTAGTGTCTTGGTATGTTAATTGTAAGCAAACAGACCTTCTTTAGATATACTTCAGATCTTTATAAAAAAAATATTGTATTGAGTGTCCTGCTTGTTGCAGCAACATATGCTGTGTTAAGAAAATTAAAGCTTCATCTTCTAGACTGATCAGTGTTTGCAACCACAGGGAGTCATTATAATTGTCCTTAAATGAACAGTTCCGAATGTTCAGACCTCATGAAAGTATTTACTCAAGAATGTGAAGAAAAACATGTTGTGCATTTCAGTGTGATGTATCTTTAAGCTGTGGTCTGATCATTATATTGAAGTTAAATATTTGGATGTAATAGCTAGTTATTTTATGTGTTTTGTATGAATGTACAGTACAATGTGTGCCTCGATCCGTGTTAAGTGGTGATCATATTATTTGTTGTGTCTACATGGGATAATTAGTTAATTTTGACCTGAGTCTGAGTTTTTTGCTCTCATGACAACACAATCAGTTCTGACTCGGTCACGACTTCAGTACGTATTTCGTCCCCTTTGCAGGACTCACTGCTTTCACTGCTCTTGCTCAAAAACAAGACTCGGGTTAAAAGTAACGGCTGTATTATCCCATAAACAAGTAATTATAATAATAATATTATTATTGCTGGCAAAAGACAAAATATTTTTGGTAATTTGAAATGAGATATTTTAGGGATTCTTTGTGTCTATGTTATATTTCTTATTGTAAGACATCCAAAAGGCTTTTCATTGCTCTGCAGTGGTCAGTACTGATGAATTAGCATCTTGTAGCTTTATTGCAACAGGCTTCTTTGCAGTGTCATAAGTGTTTACAAGTGACATGACATGCTTATGATGAAATGTAGCTGAAATTGTAATGAGAAAAAAAAAAACATTGAACCTATGTGTTGTGTTTTATGTTAGCTGTCAGGAACAATGCAGGCTATCGTGATTATTCGCAACTTTTGAATATCTAAATGTTTTATGGAAACAAATTATCACTATTTCCGTCACATCTCTGAATTACGTTTAATTGTTTAATGAATGAATTGTTTTTCATAATTAGAAAATCTTCATCTTGTTATTGCGTTGTTACCTCTGTATTGATCTCATTTCTCTGCTTTAAATATTCTACATGTGCTGTTATAAAGCCTGTGAAAAGCAAGCTCCCACAGCATAATGTTTTGGTATGAACATGTTGCTGAAAAGACAAAGCAAAAAATACCTGATTAGAAAATTTAATAAAAAAGAAACCAAATAGTTGTTACTACTGCCATTCACCAATTAAGATTACACCAAAATATATATAATATTAGACATTACACTCTATGTGGACGCTGTACAGCAAGAACTGAAATTCTGTCAGTCAGCAACTCATATTTACTTATGTTTTGGTTTAGAAGTTCCTACCATTAAAATGTAGTGTAGTGACCACCTGCTCCCAAAGAAATGACCAAAATTGAGTTTGACATAAATGTCATGGATTATAACATTAGGTTGACCTTTATCAAAGGGTCAATATGTGTTGTTGTCTCTGTCTTTGTTATGAAAAATTGTTAATAAACCATTCATATTGTAACACATCACGTGACCATTGACGTTGCCCGTGTCATTACAGTTATTAATCTGTCAGGGGAGCAATCTGAAGTTTAACAGTGAAACAACTGGTTCTTCAACTGGTTCTTCTGAGCTGGCAAAGTGCCTTATGTCTCATTTGCCTTTCTTTTCTTACATGCTACATTGCATGAATGTAATGTTTCATGTCTTCTCTAAAACATTATTAGGCTCCAGCAATGCAAAAATTGTTTTTTTTTCTTTTTTTCAAAATTGTGCCCTCAGAAAGAACTGAGATGTACATGTAACAGTCATTTAACTTTCCTTACTTACTTTACTTTTCATCAATCTGTTCCCAAAAAAGCACTCTTACAAAGCTTCAAAATTGAGTTCATGATGAAAAACACAGCTGGCAGCCGATGACGTGTTCTTTCTGTGAGAAAATCCATTATCTGTGACATTAGCCTTGTTTGTTTAGAGATTTTTTTTTCACTCTTGTTATCAGAATGTCACGGTTTAATTACTGGAGGTTGTTTGCAGCTTAGGCATCCTGGGAAATGCAAGAGGCCACCAACTGAAGCAGATGATGTGGGCTGTGAGAAAGTAAGTGGTTTTAAGACAAAAAAAATGACAACACATCTCTTGCTAGAATGCATTTACCACCAGTGACCGATAGTAAGGCCAGGGGTGGCCAGAAGGATTACATTTTTGGGTTGTCCATCCTTCTGTGCATTTGTCTGTGTATCCATACGTGAACACAATATCTCTGGAACGCTTTGAGGGAATTTCTTCAATTTTGGCACATCCACTTGTACTCAAAGATGAACTGATGGTCAACGGTCAAAGGTCAAGGAAAAAACACAAAACACATTTTTTTCTTCATTCACATCATGCCAAAATTTTACTTGAATTTCTAATAGGATAAAATGATGAAATGATGACATTATATGTCTAAATGGTTTTTGACCTTTTATTATATTTCTTTAAAGCGTGCTCTGTATACAGTATTGCATGAGTGTGAATAGACATGGATTTTAAACTTCAACTTGACTGGTTTGCAGGGGAATACACCGTTATGGCAGCAATTCTAGTTTCTTTTTGAAAGGGTAACTTGATATGGAAGACCAGCCGGAAGATGTCCTGACATATCACTGGTTTTTGGGTCTATTGGTATTCTGAAATGTAAAACTAAAGCACATCAAATCCAAACCACACACTCATCTTGTTCATAAATGTAAAGTAACAGAAACACATCCAGACCTCATCCTTTCGGATTATGAACCTAACGAAGGCTAACATCACATGGAGGTGGAACTGGATTTAATTTGCTCTGCTACCCATTGCTTTATAGCACAGTCTTCTGGCCTAGTTTTAATGTTTTATTTAAATATAGTACTATATGAATGTATAAGGAACAAAAGTGAAGGAATACAATCATGGAAGACATTTTTTCTTTTTGTTTGAAAACCTACAATTTTCACACCACGTCCTGCAAAAAAGCTGAAGTTCTAAGTAAAAGGTGTTCTCACTCCACCATGAAGTATGGATCTGCACCACTAAATAAAGTAATTGTTACACAGCAATCCATGTGTAGAGCACATTATGGGTGCTGGTCTGTGTCAGACCACTTGGAAGATCAATCGTTTTTCCACCATATGGTACAGAAGGAAAGTAGCACAACGTGATTGCCAGCTAAAACCACTCTGAAAAGAAAGCACTTTTAATTCCTGTTAAATTTTCATGTTTACTGAACACTGAATGCACCTGTTTTGATGAAAGACGATAAGTTCTGAGAATTCATCTAAGAACAGCAATGAATGGTCAAAACCTTTTTGCTTTTAGCTCCCCATGTAGCCTTCAGTGAGACAGCTAGCAGGAAATGTGTGCAAACTGCAGCCCCATTTCATCAATTCTCCTCTCAGCCACTTGTAGCAATTTGCATATGTTCTTATCAGCCTCTGTTCAGGAATTCATTGCTTCACAGATGAAAGATTTCCTCTGTGTTTGCAGCATCTGCGCATATCCATCAAATAATTCAAAATGTTTTCCTTAAGCTTGCAATTTGAAGAGAAACACTACTGGATGCACTCAAGCCTCTGATTCTGCGGAAACAAAATGTGCTGCCGTCAAGTTTGATATGAAAGATTTTTCAGAAAACCTCTTGAGATTACATTTCTACATCTCAGAATGACGGCGTCCATATGTTAAATATATAGTGTAGAATGTAATCTGCAATCTGTGATCTCAGTGTTTTATTTCTGTAATCTTTTTTATTAATTTCCGTATCATGTAAAAGATGAGTTCAGAATCTAATTGAATGAGCTAATTTCACAGAAATGTGAATACAGTGGAAGTTAATTGCAGCAAGAGGTTTTGTCTGTGGTTCATAAAATAGTTATTTCAGGCTTTGTAGTTCATACATCAGTAATATTATTTCTGTGACGATAAAGTATTAGAGGTCTTCGACTTATCACTGAGCTCATCTAAAGCTAAAATATTTTACTTAGGAGATTGATGAAATTGTGTGCTAGTGAAACCAACCTGTCAACTGGTGCAAAGCATCAAGGTGTTTGATAAATGAACTGAATCTGACATTTTCCTTCCTGGTTTAAGCCACTTTGATATAGTCTGAAATCTGATCAGAAATGGTTAGTTCTGTTTCTGTGAAGCCAAGTGACAGTCTCATCACCCCTGGCTCTGATCTCACACCCTGGTGTGGTTCACATTTAATAAATATTATTATTAATGCTGTCGTACAGCCAGGCAATACAGCAGATCTGTTACAAAGTGGTGACAAAAAGCTTGCTTGTTAGTAGCTATTACCAATTAACAACACTTATAAAGATATAAAGTCGATCATTAGCCGTAGACTGAAGTGCAGCACAGATGTGTCAGTTGGCGTCAACTAACGCCTGCAGTAGAGACCGGATGACTCATACGGAGAGCTGTGAAGGTACAGAAGAAAGAATGTGCTGATGATGTGAATGTGATAAAACTGCTGTTTTTCTGCAGATCTTACATACGTAATCAGTGGGAGAGAATACAGGACTTGGAGACATCAGAAGACCCTGATGTACATGCTTATACTGACAAGGTGTACACTGCCTGTGTGTAGCCCGTAGTCATTCATGTAGTTGTATAGTACAGGCTGGTACAGACTTTTTTTTATTTAATTGTACACAACATTTACAAACAATAGCATTTCCATAATAAGATCGGTTTATATCACAGTATCCAGGAAAGCCTGGTTAAATTAAATTAAAAAGAGGATCATCATACTGTCAAACCAAGAGGCATGAGCTTTATCATAAACCTAAACCAGTAAGGATCAGGTGAAAGTGAATAACGAGGCGGTGAGCTGACCATGTTGTAATTTTTGTTTTCAATAAACTTTCATATTTCAACATAATAGTTCACAATCAATGTCAGCATCGTGACATAGATGTGACTTTTGACATGTTTATAGGAAAATACCAGGTGTATTTTTACTTACAATACTGTATAGATTTAAAAAGGGTAGATAGATAGATAGATAGATAGATAGATAGATAGATAGATAGATAGATAGATATACTTTATTGATCCCAGGCTGGGAAATTGCAGAACTCAGAAATGAACAAACTCAGTCACTATCATTTGGAAGTCAAAGCTGAGGCTCATCAAGGCCACCCTAACGACCATGATGGAAAGCATCTGGATGTAGAGAAGACAACATGACATGTCACAGCAGCAAAAGCACAGGACTAAACAATAATATGAATAATTCCTGAATTCTGTTCAACTCTTTGCTGTGCAGCAGCATGTGTGAATATAACTACTGACTCAGAACTCAAGCTGGTCCAGTGATGCCCACAAAACTGCACCGGAGTGATACAAGGCAGCATGAAAGTAAGCGCTTCTCAAGCACAGAACCGTGACCTGAAACCTGAGGCTCAGTGATTCGCCTTAACCTCCAACGCCAACATTATGGTTACACAACAAAAAAAAAACAGAGATACGCCCCAGGTTTCCAGCCCTGAGATACAGATTATTTATGAGTGATGTTTAGAAGCATGTAGGTCTCACATGGTTCGCTGTGGCCAGTGATAAATGTGTGTATGCTTTGAAGTGTTTACAGATTTCTGGACTTTCCAAGGTAAACTGAAGTGTGCAGATAAGGTAATGTAGCAAGAGATATGAGTGTTGTGTGAGTGTCTGAACATAAAAGACCATTCTCGCAGCAGACATTTTGTCAAACACAAGTGTAATCAAAAACATAAATAATGGCTTTATTCCACTTGGATATTCCACTTCCAGGGTCACAGCTAATGTGAATAAAGCTATTAATGTTAATGTTCTATATTAATTAGACATACCTGCACAAGACAGGGCATTTTAAGGGTGTATATGCATGAATGCAGGTGTGACAAAGAAGACGCAGGCATGAAAAGCTTCCGTTAAACTGTGTTTGTTTGCAAAATATTGTTTGGAAATAAATACTTCAGGAATTGCTTGAGAGTTATGGCCCTGAAAAACATGTTTCACCTCAGCTTTGTGAGCTTGAAGAGCCCCATGAACACTTCATCTGAGTGCAGGAATGTATGATGCAGACTTCCATGTGAGTGTTATCTCTTGTGTGATGTACTGGGAGCCTCAACCTGGCAATTCAAGAAAGTCTGAGGTAACAGAAGAGCCACAGTAAGCACAGTACATTTTAGTGAGGAAGACCAAATGTAGCAGCGCTTCTGTGCTCGCAAGAAATGATTAATGGATGTGGTGAACTACACACATTTCATAGATCAAAAACACAAGTGTGTTGTAACATCTTGTTAATTGGATTGAATAAATGATTGTAAATGTAAATATAATTATAAATTTTATCTTACTTACACTTTCCAGATGTCAGAATCTTCTTTTATTGACATACATACATATAATTTGAAATTATCTTGGCATATCTTGGCACAACAAATATAAATGCGAAAATAAGAGAGAGGATTTGTGCTTATCTTGTTTTAACACCGTCAGAATGAACCCTCTACCGAATCCTCTGCAGGTTTTCCACTGTTATTGCCATGCATGACAAGTATGTTGGCCAACATTACATTAATCATCTACTGTGAAATGATGGCTACAACAGATGCAGTCCTGTGTATTCTTGAACAACATGCAGTCTATAATCTAATCTCCAGTTTATTCTGGTATGTGTTTGAGCAAGGGCTTGACACAAACACTTTTGAACAGTATTTATTGAAATCAATGAATGATGGGGGAAAATTAAAACAAAAGACTTCACACATACAAATAAACCACATCAATAGATGGATGGCACCCTGGACATGTCACAACAGAACTAAACAGTAAATCAAGTTGAATCCAAATGTTCAGACTTTTGCCACATTTACAGACTCGTTGACTTACGGCAAAGTGAAAGAGATATTCTTACATACCAGCAGCCTGGCACAGTCGTGAAGTTCACCTCACAGCTCAGGACAATGTTGTGCCCACATGTGCACACGCTCCTGGCAGACTCAGCAAGTGGATATGATCTTATTTTGTTAAGTTAGTGCAGAATTTGAACATTGGCTTGCCCTTAAGTGAACAAATGTGACATGAGATTGCTGCCAACTCTTAGATAACGGGTTAAAAAGATAAATAAATGAATTTTGGGGTTTTTTCCTAAGGTTTGCATGTGGAAAATCTATGACCACATCACTGACTAACACACAAAATGAGCAGGTTGCTGCAACAGAATTATTCCAGATAGCAAACAGCTGGCTTGAATCACCTTTTAAAAAACATGTAGGAGTCAGAGAACAAGACATATAGGAAAAGGAGATAACGAGGCTTTGGCCAAGCAGCTTTAGGGCTCCACTGCCGGGGATACATAGGAATAAACATGAAACAGAGAAATTGCAGGAAGTGGCCCACTCTGCAGTCGACCAGGAGAACATAAACACAGCAGTTAATCTCTTCATCTTTAAGCCAGCGGCCATGATGACAGGGGATGATGAAGACAAGGAGCCAACAGAGCACACTGTCTCTGAGGTGAATTTGACCATATACTGACGATCTTGTTTGTTACTGACGTTGATGGCAGCAGGAAAGCAATGTGTTTAACCATGGGCGGCTTTGACTTTCTCCAAGACAAAGAACAATCTAAACAAATCAGAATTTAGTATTATATGCTCCATGTTGCTCATTTTGATGTTGTTTTGCTTTGTTTTAATTTAGTTTTGTTTGATTCCTCTGGAATGGAAAATAAACAAAGTTTACGATGTATCCATTATGGAATGGGTTCTCGTAATTTCACTTCTTAACCCGCAGTACTTACAGACCATCAACCTTATTCTTCAAACAGACGTCAAGTACCAGCTCTTATCTGACGTCTAAATACAGAAAATGAAAATAGCTATCTAGTCAGCACTTCTGCTTGAGCCAGAAATTTAAATTATTTAATTAATTATTTAGATTAAACACTAAGTTGAATTCCGCCATCCATCACAGCTTATCCTTTGCATGGTTGAAGGGCAAAGCAGAATTAAAACTACTAATCTTACAGCCCTGTTATTTGAATACTGTCATTGTTAACATTAACATTAAGTATTAATGCTTTGTTGTTACTCTACGGCAAAGCAGATTATGAGGACGGCCACAGCATTCTTTTACATGTTAAGAGGTGACAATGACAAGAAAGCTACTTTTGAAAGAAGCATAAATACAGTCAGTGCAGAGAAAGCAAAGTGCTCTTCCTTCATCTCACCTCACAGACTCCACTTATTTTTAGGGTGAGTTCCCAATGACTCATCTGCAGCACAACTTGTGTACGTCACATGTGACATTTTGCCTCTACATCAACAGTTCATTCATTTTCGTGTCTGATGTGTTATTAAAGTACATGAACACAGCGCTGGGTGTTTGAGAAATGATGTACCTTCATTTGACTGTCAATGAATGTATTGAAAAAGAGCAGTGAAACCTTTATTAATTTTATCATATGTAGCAAGTGAATTACATATTGTTATATAACATGTCCTTTAATGTTAAAAATTAATCAAGTTGGAGCATGTTTAAATTTAACCAACACAATGTGGTGACTTTATCTGAGCAGCACTGAAAAAATTACTTTTGACAACTTTGAATTACATTGTGCTATTAGAACTTGATTAGCTTTGCCCGTGTCAGGCGTTATTAAGACGAGTATAAATGTATCTGTTCCGTGATCAGTGAGTTGATACATAAAGAAAAATTCCAGTACATTTTCTTAGTCACGCTTTTTTCATTAAATTTGCCAGTTCCTCATGTTGCCTTCAGTGTCTCACCTTCTATCTTTGTTCTTTTCCTGCCAGTTTTGATTGTTTGCTCCTCCCCTGATTAGTTTCACCTGTGTCTTGTTACCTCCCCTATATAAGCCCAGCTTTGTCAGTCCCTTGTTCTAGGTTCTGTTGTGTCATCCGTTCATGTAATTCCTCATGTTTGTCTTGTTTTATGATCTCCTGCTTGCTTTTCTGAGCTTTACACTGTTTTACCCACTGAGTTTGTCTGTCTTTGCTGACTGCTCACCTGTGTGCTAAATCCTTTGCAAGAATTTAAAGACTGCATTTTATTGAAGTCCATCTCCAGATTTGTGCATTTTTTCAAAAAAAAAGGTAGATAAGAAGCTAACTAAATGTATTTCCATCCATTTTTATGGTTATGTGCACATTTTCAGCTCACATAACAGTAATGAATGGATCAAACATCAGTCACTAACAGGAATTAATTTGTATTTTCATTTGGTGACTGAAAATTTCTTTTAAATTTAAATGGAAACTTAATCTATGACTTCTGAAATACATTGCAGTGAGAAACAACAAAATCACTGATTCTGAAAGTATATCACATCTGCATTCAGGTGTAAATGATGACACGGGTGAAAAAAAAACTGCACAATGCTTCATGACACTAAGAGGTTTACTTTTTCTGCACGATATTTTACAATAAACTTTAATTCAAATTCCTAAAATCCAATAAATATCACTTAGAGTTTTAAGTAAGGTTTCAAGTAATAGGGCGTGTGTGTGTGTGTGTGTGTGTGTGTGTGTGAGAGAGAGAGAGAGAGAGAGAGAGAGAGAGAGAATGACTCCATGCACTGACATAACACATTACTACAGAGTAACAGCTGTCTGGTAGACGTAACATTGCTGTGCTGTCTGCCTTTGCTGGAGAAGAAGGACGTGAAGAACACATGCACAGATATAACAGCCTGTTGCCATATAGTATGAGTATGAGCAGGCATAAAGCAGGAGAATTAAGAGGCATATTAATAAGGATGAAGATGAGAGAGGGATATTGGAATCATCCACTGTTGCTGTGAGAACCATTTCTGTTTTTAAAGGACAATTCCCGATTGGTCACAAAAGTCAAAGGGTCAGAGCCAAGTCAAGGGAACAGTTAGATTTTTTGTCATGTGGATTTCTTAAGTGACTGGGGAACATTACTAACTACGGTACCTGTGAAACAAATTGCTAAAAGAATTGTAGAAGTTGTTGTTGAACAGCTTTTTCAGCGATTATACTGCGAACAGGGGAGTTCAGAATGGTCCCGTTGCTTCTTACGAAGCAGCCAGACTTCAATTTAGAACAACAATTTTCAGGGTCTTTTGGGGGCAAACTGATTGAGGTGATCTGTTTGTCTGTGTAGTACTTCTCCTACTGATGTCTGGCAATTAAAAAAAGATTTTAGATATAGCACAGTTTTCTCTAAGGTTCAATAGTTAACAAGAGCAAAGAATGTCACATTAACTGTGTTTATGTTAAGTTTATGCTGGTGTGAGGCTCGTTTTTTCTGACATGAAGAGGAAGAGAAAGCCAATGCAGATTTCACCAAGTGGCACCCAAAATGACGTATAACAAAGCCCTTTAGAGACGTTGGTTTTTCCTGCCTAGCGGAAACAAATGTTACAGATCTTTTCCTAAACTGAATCAAATGATGTTTCTGCCTGAACTTAAACTTAAGTGCTATTTCGCTTAGTCACATATTGCAAAGGCTCTGTGGCAGGAAGGCTTTGCCACATGTCACACACAGTTGTTAAAGCGTACCTTGTGAGCCTGTATGTAATGCCAAGGGGCGTGACAAAGCAACATCTCTGTCTGACAACCTGGAATGAGAAATTGTTCATTTGTTAAGTGAAAGTCATTACACGCCTCATTGGAGAGGAGCTCAGGGGCTGCTACTACATGAGGGCTTAGTCAGTCTATCAGCAGCAGCAAATAATGAAGTCCTACATGTATAATTAATTTTGTTAATGTATTAGAGATGTTAATGTCTTTTGTAGATTGTGAAGTGTCAGTAAATTCTTGTACATGTCCTGAAGAACCTATAGTTTTGTCCTTGGCTTTCCAAACAAAATTCTTTCAGGGTAATTTTACTAAGGTTGTTTTTAACTGTGTGTGGAAGTTTCTTTTTGCAGAAGTTGTTTGAACACCAACAGACTGACCAAAGCAAGACACAATCTGATATCTTCTGTGTTTTGTGAATGATGCTCAAATGGGTGGCATAGTCTTAAATGCAAACGCAACGATGAATGAATGTAACGGCAGAGACTTCAGTCACAGAGATGTTACGACCTTTCAGAACAGTTTTTCATAATGTGACTCCTCGCGGTGTCGTATGCTGAGTCAGGTGGTGTCATCAAAAAGGCAGCGCAAAATAATAAATATTTTCACTGCTGCCTGCAGGCCTTAATAAAAGAGCCAAGGCGGCTCCCCCACCTCCACAGTTTTATGAATGAGATGAGCAACCTCATTCATGACAGTCCAAGACTCACTTGCTTCACTATGATTTTTCACTCTGTCAGTTTGAGAGCAAGTTTGTTTGCACTTGTGACCACGTGGTTGCTGGGCAGAAGAAAACTTTGGTGACCTTAATGACCTTATCTGTTTCGCCTGGCTGGGCGAAATAGAGCTGGCCTGTCTTGCTGTCATCTTCATTATTAGCAGGGCTTGTGGTGCAGATTGTGCTCGGCACGGCCAGTGAAGGTTGGAGACGAGGAGGACAACATGGCAGGCCCTGGGGGTGAGCGGGGTGAAGACAAGGAGGCGATGAGAGGTGCACCAGTTGACAGACGAAGCATCGAATGAGTGTTTAGAACACACTGTAGAAGGAATGTGGCTGGTGGTTAATTTTATAGCAGCTCTCTCATATTCTCTGGGAATCCTTAAAGTGTAGAAGTGCTGAACAGGAATAAGAATCCTGATTCATGAGCTGGTTATCAATAAGCTGATGACGCTGGTCCTGATGAGACTGTTGCTCTGAATGTGTATGAGAGAGGTGACTTATGACTGGGAGTAGATGAGTGTTGTGTTATTGACTACAAGATAGTTGCCTCTTACATTTTGGGTGAAATGAGTATTTCTGCATGGATTATGTGCGGTGGAGGGATTTTTCCAGTCCACAAAGTGTCACTTTCATGTACTACACTGAACTCATAGGGGTGGGGATCATGGAAATCATTGCTTTCATGTTCTTTCACAGTAGCAGTTTTAATAATTAGATGATGAACTTATTACAAAATTCATTAATTTCTACAGGCAGACTTTTTTTTAAAAAAAAGTAATCAAATGCTAAAATCATACCCAATATGCATTTTGGTGAATGAGGTCTTCGTCTACCCATCTACTGCCCGTTTAATGTTATGTTTTCGGTGCAATGATCTGTAGTTTTCACACTGAATGTGCTGGGATTCGGTGTATATCTAGCTATTCTGGGACAGCTCCCTTCAGCAGCTGTTCTGTGTTCCCGAGTTGTGGTGTTACTTTGAAATGATTCATCATCTTTTGAGTCTAAGTAGATCCTTTTATTGTGACTTGGTTAGCATTACACCATTACGATCAATCAATTGATATGTGACTTAAGGAAGAAAAAAAATTCTTTCATCTCAGTTTTATTTGTGTTTATCTCATAAACAAAACTCAACATGTCAGCGAGTGCAAAATAGTAAAATAGCTTGGATTATGTGCTAAACATGTCTGGAATTATTACACTTTAGCATATCTCTGACACAGCTGCGCTAATGTGGTGCTCTGAGAATGTAACTGCATGAACTGTCAAAGAACTGTTCTTAATAGAACAAAAAGGAAGAAACTGAAAAAATCCCAGAGTTTCTAGTGCACGTCTTTTGATATCAGCGCTCAGTTGTGTCATTCTCTCTTCATTATTTGGTTGAGGGACTGCAACAGCATCGGCCTGGTCTTCAAACATAAATATATTTTTTGATTAGCTCTGCATGCAAGTCTTTTTCTTCTTGAGAGGGACAAAACTGCTAAACTAAGAAATAAATGGTGTGCCCTTCCTGTTGTTTAGAACAGGCCTCATTCAAAGTCATTTAAAACAAACAGTGTCCTCTGCCTGCTTATCAATATCTACTGTGCATTCATCACTTTATGTCAGTACTCATCTCAGTGACAGGTCTGACTGCAAACAGTTCTTTGCCTGTGACATCTTTTTCAAGTCTTAGACACCTCTCTTTGTCATGCTTTTAAGAATCAAATATCAGACTAAGCAGCTGACAGATACAAAGAGCAAAGGCACACTGCGTATGATCAGGAAATAGGTTTTGCAGGAGTAATTACCACTACTGACATGGAAACAGAAGCCACATTGAAATTTGCCTCTGAGAACTGAGGAGGCTGCTTGCTACATCTATTACTGCACAATCTAATTACTTGTTCTATGTTGTTTCCATCTGTCCATTTTTTTCCACAGTTCATCCACAAAGGCGTTTAAAAAGGGAGCTTTGACAGCATTCTGTATGTTTGTAGTGTCTTGGGTTTTGTTTTATTACCTTTTGCTCACCACAGTTCTAAACACGCCAAACCCCATTTAAAGTCTTTTTGAACAGGGACAATATTTGACAACTCCCAAAATCACAGTAACATAGAAACATATCACATTAAGATGTATTGCTTGAATTAATCCACAGTACTCTTTTGTAACTGCCTTCCAAGCATAGGTTCAGAATATGAATCCCTCCCGCCAAAAAAACTAACCCCCCAATAAACTGTGTACCAAAATGTTATCATACAATATACAGAAGTTTTGGGATAGGGCAGTTTGCCAGGAGTTGGGCTCAGCTCCTTACTTCCAGTGAAGGGAAATCTTAATGCTTCATCATACCAAGACATTTTGGACAATGTTGTCCTTCCAACTTTGTGGCAACAGTTTGGTGAAGGCTCTTTTCTATTCCAGCATGAATGTGCCCCAGTGCACAAAGCAAAGTCCATAAAGACATGTTTGGATGAGTTTGGTGTGGAAGAACTTAACTGGTTCACACAAAGCTGACCTGACCTTAACCCCAACAAACACCTTTGGGATAATTTTTTCAGTCAACATCAGAACCTGACCTCACAAATGCTCTACTGCATGAATGGGTAAAAAAATTCTCATATAAACACTCCAAAATCAAGTTTTAGTGTACGCCTTCCCAGAAGACTGGAAACTGTTATAGCTGCAAAGTTGTCTATGCATTTAGAATGCAATGTCATTAAAGTCCCTGTGGGTGTAATGGTCACGTGTCCCAGTCGTTTTGTCTGTACTGTGACTATGCACAGAAAACACTGAACACAATGTTAGTCCTGAGTCTTTCGGCTTATTTTGCATGCATTGTCCTGGCTACGTTGCACCACAAGTCTTTGCTCAACATGAAATAGCATTTTGAAGAGATGAGAACACAGCCATAACCCAAGGTCAAGTGGCCCCACAAGAAACAATGATTTGATTTTTTTTAAAGTACATATAGGAAAATATTCCTGAGTAATAAAACATGTATTTTCATGAAACTGGTGCTAGTTGTGCTGGTGGCCTTGCAAACAACTCAAATAACTTTCTGGCTTTTCCGTTTTAATTTATTCATCTTGTGTTACGAGAACCGAAGGATTAGCCTGCCAGCTCTGCATCAATATGCAAGAAGGTTTCCAAATATGGACTACTGTTCCTCCCTGGGTGCTGCCTTTTAAAGTGTTGTTGTCAAGTACATTCATTAGCTAGTTAGACTTGAAATAATGCAGCCTATAGCGTAATACAAGTGCTGGCAGCACAAGGAGAATTTTGTTCCTCTGAGAGGCTCCTCTGTAGGCTGGAACTGTGACATGTAACGAACAAACTGCAATTATTTTATCGGATTAAAGACAGATATCCATAAACGGTGGATATTCAGCCAAACCTCAGGGCTAAATGGGCTTTGTGAATAATGTAATTTATTGCAGGATGCAGTTTGTGAATTGGAATTTTATGATAATTTCAGCTGCAAGTCTCTTAAAGTTTATAACAACAGCTTTAGATTTTATTATTTTTTTATATTATGGATTTTATTTTCTTTTCTTACACTGAGGTATGCAGAGATCGTGAATTCTCATTGATCGCATGTTGAGTTGCGCACATTTCAACACATTTAGCTTAGTGGCTACAGTGATGATTTTGGCTTAAAAACCGGTGCAAATGATTGTGGCTTCTGAGATCTGGATTACACCTGAGTACTGAGTACCCAGCTCTATTTTGCTTGTGGACAGAGAAACTTCAACTAACTTTCCCTCTGCATGGATATGAGTAAATAATGACTGAATTTTTTTTCATTTTTGGGTGAATTGTTCCTTTTACGTCTTAGACATGTATTGTGGGGGAGCTCTAGTCTCTCCTGGAAGAGCTAAGGCATCCTTTAACTCCCAAGCTATTTGGACACTGCTTGTGTAGTGAAAATCACTGGGTAAAACTGAACTGTACTGCTGTTTTGCCATAAACAGTATTTTCCCCTCAACTCACAGAACAATTTATTATTCATAAAATTCAGCTTGACTGCCAGGGTGCAAAGTTTTCAGAGATCTGCACAGCTTTGCACAGGTCTACACTGGTGAAAATTTTACATATAAGACGAGTTGTGTTGAATCCAGAGTTGGCTGTTTAGAGTTTAGAGTGGTGTTAAGGTCTGACGGGAACATGCAGTATATGGAGGTGGCGCTGCACCATAGTGCAGGTTGATTGTGATGTTGCTAACATTGCCATCCTCGTTTAACTTGCAGATAAAATCAACGCTGAAAGAAATTAGTTTTGTACATGTTTATTTTGGATAGTGCCCTCAAGCTTTAGAGATACGCACTGTGAGTCTGTTTGGTGGATAACAATCATCATATACTTAGCATACAGTGGATGTTCAGGATATTAGGCAGCCTATCTTCCTCCATCAGCTTCTGTTTGCCACAGAAGGATCAAAGGCCCGCGTGGGTTTTCATTCAGTAGGTCATTTGTTCCCCCCTCAACTTAAAAGAAAAAAGATGACAAGAGAAGTCAATTGAATGACAATAAACAACATGAAATAAAAGCCTATAAGGTCAGCACTGCCTTCTGTACCACCATGGGAACTGGTAAACAGGGTTAGCCTCTGTGTTATTTGAATCACTGCCATATGATTACTAGAACAAAGAGATCACTGTAAGCATTGCAAAAGCAATAATCATACATAACTGAGTACATATTATAAGAGATATATACAGTATGTACTTTTTAAAATTACATTATTGATTATTCTTCATCAGCAATATCCCATCGTTTTATTTCATTACTTTAATATTACTTCTTCTGTTGAAGTTCAAGAGAGACAGACTGCGGTAATGAGGAATGTTCTTTTCATTCTTTTGGTGAGTTTGAACTCAGGTCCTCCTGGTACAATTAAAATGTACTGCAGTGGAAACCATGCTGGTGTTCAGATAGCATAATCATTAAGTGAGAGGAAAATTAACATAACAGGTCATTTTTCTTTAATATGGACAACTTGAAGTCGGTTTTTATTTATATAGCCTCAAACCACAAATTTAATGAAATGCATACATGGAATATTGTAACTTGTGTGTCTTGGTGTCTTCCACCAGAGTTTTCTTTTAATGTGATTTTCCCAACTTTTTAGCTGTAATGTCTGCTGTCTGAAAGCATCTACACCATTTGTGCCTGTTTGTTAAAAACATATTTGACATTGATTTACTACAACATTATTATTGTTAATATTATTATTTTCATACAGTTCTTTTTCGGACATATGGGGTGAATCACAAAACATACTACTGATTAAGGCTGTATGTCTCAAGGCTGGAGTTTTAGTCTTTTGTGTTATCACAAATGTCAGTGTAATTATGAATCACTTTGGCTTGTCATATTCTTAGACCCTGAGTGTGGACCAAGGGGAAAAAGAAGGAAAAAAGGGAAAAAGCTTTGATTAATTTTGTTTACAGGATGCACATTGTTTTAATTATTCTAAAAAAGAAATACGACTAACAGCTACGTGTCGGTGTGAAGATACTGAGGGGCTTAACTTCCTTCTGACCTGCTGAGAGTCCTGGGAATAAAAGAATCGCTCTTCTGTTTCCTTCTCTTCCAAAAACAACATAAAGAAGTGTCAGGAATACAAAATGTGGCTGCCAAAGTCACCCAGTATTCTGCACAGAATTTAAATTTTCTGTTGGTCACTTATTCCCGAAGCATCCATTTCAAACAGCCTGAAATACACTCTGATGCCCGAAAGTTGGAAGCCTTCCACTGCAAGCTGCACATTTGTTTTCAGCACTACATCTTTATTTACTCTCTCCCTTTTGGGAAATTAATTGGGTCCTTTTAACTATCATTTGCACCCATTTCTTTGGTGGATTATGAGTTGTTGCTATGGTGCCATGAGGTTACATGATGGTGTCGTGATGAAATGTGTGAAATGTCTGATTCATATTCATCTGGAGGCAATGATAACAGGTGGCTTAAAAGCTTGGAGTTTTATCGTAATTGTACACCACTCAAATGAAAGCACAAGCACCATTTCCATGTGAAAACAGATATCTAGATTTTTATTTAAGGTAAAGATGCATGTTCTTTTTTTTAATTGCACTGCAGGATACATTACCTGAGAAAATGTGACAGATAAAATGCAGAATCCTTTTCTGATTTCTCACATTTGGACGTGCGCATGGTATGACAGCAACGTAAATCACAACAGGTATTGTGATTACTGTCAGTATGATGAATATAGATGCCTGAGTAGAGCATTTTCACTTTTTTATGAAGGTCCTCAGAGGCGGAAAAGAAGTTATGCAAATGTTAGCTTGTCATCTCTCTGTGAAAAATGAACTGAGGGGAAAACCTTTCCTGCTGCTCTGGATGTCTTCCATTTCTTGTTTTTTTGTGAGGATGCACACGTCTTTCAAGAATAGGGTAAAACTACTTTTTACTTTCACTTCAAATCTTGTCAAGCTTGAGTGAATCAAACACAAGTGTTATTGTTTAAGGACACACTCAGCAAGTGTCAGACCCTCTCCCCTGCCATGGCCATCTGTACCATCCCTGAATATTTTGGCCTCTTTCCCAAAGCCTGCCAGGAAATGTTATGGATAGAGAACAAGCACAAATGGCTCAAAGAGGAACTCTAACTTATTTTCACTCAGGAAAGAACACTGAACTGGATTGCAATGTGGTTTGTAACTATACAGAATCAGAAACAAAATCTGCTTTACTGACCAAATGTGTACACAATAAATCTGACTTTCATTGCTTTCATTTCTTTACTTTCATAAAGCCAAACAAATAAAGGTAAAGAATGAATAAAGAACAGTCAGGACTGTGATTTACAAAAGAAAAGCTTGATGTATATGTATAGAAATACATACATACATATATATATAGGCGTCTTTCACAACACCTGAGGTCACCTTACAGGGCATAGAAACAACACTAACAACAACACTATACAACATTAAAACAATTTCAATGTATAAAGTCATTGAAAACTGAGAAATTGAAGTCGTGAAAAGTAAACAAGTGGATGCATATTGAGGCTGAAAGAGATGAGTTTTGAAAGTGCTGAGGGGAATCAATATTACGGAGGTCTGGAGGCAGGGAGTCTCTATGTCAAGTGTGTATTGGTACTGATGAGAGGTAAGTTTTCCAGTTCTATAGAGTAGTTACATACCAGATACACACATTCACACCTAAAAGCTATCAGATTGATGGACACAATATTCTCATTCCCAGTTGCAGTCTAAAGGAATAGTTCAATATATAGTGATGCTTTCTTGCTGACAGTTAGATGAGCCTATTGACACCGCTTTCAGGTCTGTGTATTAAAATCAGTTGTTTATTGACTTCTCTCCCCTATAGCTGGAACCTGTGAAAAAAGTAAGATTTGTTCTATAATTACATGTATGATTAAAAATTCTCAGTGTACAATCGCCACATTCCAGTTGGAGTATTCCTGCTGTGTGTGTGCTGACTATAACACATCAGCCTTGTATTCAAGAAAGGCTGCATTCAGAGAACACAGCAAAACAGATTTTTTTTGCACAGAGAAATTAACTACAGCGCAGAAGAAAAAACAGTCAGCAGAAGAAAAATATATGCATGAGCTATAATGTATTTGTCATGCTATAACACGGCTGCAATGTTCTACAAGTTGAACTTTTAACAGCACATCAACAAAAACTTTACCTTGTGAAATATTGTTGCACTCAGTGAAGCTAAGCAGCCTCCCATTCAATGTGTGTGAATCTAACACGACAGGGTCAATTTACTTCTGGCACCAGATCCATCTGGCCCCGTTCCTCTCACAAATTAATGGGGAGGAAAAAATTGGATTGATCACAGCCACAAGATATTTTAGAAAAAGCTACTTCGGTCAGAAATAATTTGAATAAATTGTGTTTTAGCTCACATTCATTAAAGGCTGATTTTATTAAAAAGTGACAAAAATTGTCATTATTATTTGCATGTGGATTTAAAAAGAGATATAACATGTTGATTAATGATCAAATCAATGATTGACAAAGCCTTTCCCACCTTCCATTTTCAGCATGAAAACAAAAATCCACATTTCATTTAAAACATTTTAGCAGCAGTAAATAATTTAGATGCCTTATTAGACACTCATTTCGACTAACTGCTCAAAGGATTCGCAGACCTGCTTTGTTGACCTCTGGTCTGCCACTGCCCTCAGTCCAACTCTTATTGCATTTTATATCACTATTGTAAGATGTATAGGTTATTCTTTTTATTTCATGGTGTTGACATCGTCCCTGTGTGTAATGTTGCAGCTGCATTGTAATTTCCAAGCTTGGGATCAATAAAGTATATCTGTCTATCTATCAATCAATTTGACAACTACAGGAGGAAACTGGAGGCCATACTCCAACAAAACAGTGTGAAGTATGTGTGGACGGGAATGAAGCACATCATGGTGATTTAGGTGTCGATGATGCTTGATTTCTCCAGTGCTTTCAACACCATTCAATCTCTACTACTGGGTGAGAAGCTGCGGGTGACGGGTGTTCTAGGATCCAGTAGGATCTACTGGATTACTGACTACTTGATAGGCAGGCCACATTTTATCTGTCTGGGTAATGTCCTGCCTGATGTGGTGGTCAGTGATGTAGGAGCTCCACAGGAAACTGCTTTCTCCCCTCCTCTTCACCTTATACTTCACTGACTTTTAGTACAACTCTGAATCATGTCACCTGCAGAAGTTTTCTGATGACTCAGCTGTTGCTGGGTGTATAAGAGAGGGAGAGGAGGGCGAGTACAGGACACTGGGGGACAACTTTGTAGAGTGGTCTGAACAGAATCACCTGAGACTGAATGTCAGCAAGACCAGAGAGATGAGAGTGATTGACTTTAGGAGGAAGAGGACGCCTTCACAGCCACTACGGATCGGGGGGAGGTGGTGGAAGAGGTAGAGGACTACAAATATCTGGGAGTGGTGATCGGCAACAGACTGGACTGGACATCTAATACCGAGGCTGTGTACAAGAAGGGGATGAGCAGACTCTACTCCCTGAGGAAACTGAGATCCTTTAATGTGTGCAGAAAGCTGTTGTAGATCTTCTACCAGTCTGTTTTTGCCAGCGCCATTTTCTTTGCTGTTGTGTATTGGGGCATCAGCATCAGAGCCAGCGACATTAATAGACTTGATAAGATCATCAAGAAGGCTGACTCTGTACTCGGTCTCAGGCTGGAGTCTTTTGAGACCGTGGTGGAGAGGAGGGCGCTGAATAAACCGTTACCCATCATGGACAATGATCAGCGCCCTCTCCACCACACAGTAGACAGACAGCGGAGCACCTTCTCCTACAGGCTCTGCTGTGGAAGGGACAGATACAGGAAATCTGTCCTGCCACATGCCATCACACTGTACAATAACAGCTAAAACTCTGGTCATAACATACAGTCACTACTCATTTTTTGTTTTTATGCACTCGGTTCACTGCGCCTTACATTTTGTTTTGTTTTTGCACCACATTCAATACTGCTTATTTGTTGTATATACATTTTTATATTGCATTTTATAGTGCTATTTTAACATGTATAGGTTATTCTTATTATTTCATGGTGCTGATATCGTCACTGTGTGTAATGCTGCTGCGGCTGCACTGTAATTTTCCAGCCTGGGATCAATAGAGTATATCTATCTATCATCTATCTATCTATCTATTAGTTTTCACAGTCCTGGAGAAAATACGATTATTGGTTTGGGGATAGCTTGTCAGATGGCAGTCCAAGGAAAATAATAAAGAAATTAAGGCCCAAGAACAACAGATGGAATTATTAATAATTCTACTTTGGCCAAGCTACATCTTTGAAGCTGGAATCAAATCAACATTTCTCACGTTCCAAACCGCCGGGCACTGCTTGAAATAAGCACAGTGTAAATATGTGATACGTTTTCGTATCAATTTCACTCTAGCAGGAGAAATATAAACAATCAGTCTTTACTGAGTGTTGACTTAGCCCTGAAATGACAGAATCTTCGTCTGGCAGATTGGAAAATGTTGATTGGATTTTCCAGTGAATATATTGCAATCAGCGTCAGTCCTGTGTGAGGCTACCGGATCCCTCAGCAAGACACTGAGATATCAACTATGTTGCCTCTTACATAACCTGTTCTCTCTAAATCCTTTCAGCAGTTGAAATCAGATGAAACGGAAAGACTCGTGTCTATATAAAAATGGAATAGGAATAACAAGGGCTCAATTTATAATATATAATAATGAAAACTATGATAATAATAGTGTGGATGTGTATTCTCCTATGGACAATAGAACTTTAAAACTTAAAATGATGATTGCATCATATGAAAAACACAATTTATGTATAGAAATACAGTTCTGAGAATATAAGCTAACTACCAAATATTTAGCAAACTAAAAATATTTACCTCCTCTTGACGCAGTACATATTTTTTTTGCATTGAGTTATATTTGCAAAATAGACTTGTATTCATATCATGATAGTCAAGGATTAGCATAGTTTATTAGTTTATTAAATTGCATTGATATTAGCTTTACGCCATGTCCAGTTTACTGCAGATATGTGTGAAAAAAGGAAGTAAATAGATTTTAAATACAGGACTTTGGATTTGCTGCTGCTGGATTTTGAAATAGTTAGCATGTTTGACATATCAACCTTGTAACTTTGACTATGCCAGGTATTGTTTTCCCATTTTGTTTAAGCAAGTTTAAGAAAACTGTTACTCTGCAACAGACTATTAAGACTAGACAGAGTGGGGGGAGGCCAGTCTGTTGATGTAGTTGAAAAATATTCCTTGACAGACATTGGAAGCCTTACATCACTTTTATTCATTGATGCATCAAACTTTACTGAAAAACTGAAAGAGATTCAGTTTCAAAAGCTCCAGCGATCTTTTCATTGTACTGCCTGACATCAGATAAAGGAACTCATGCATCAGGATTCCAAAAAATTCCACTATTGTGTTTAAAGTCAGTACAGATGGATGGCATTTAACCAAACACTGGAAAGCCTAAATGTCAGTAATAGCTTTAAAACTTGTGTCTGTGTGTTTCATAAAGTATTTCTTGACAGTTGTTTGGAATCCTAATGTAATATTATGTCTATCTTTTTTTTGCTGGAGTATTGATACTATTAATATCTACAATTTTTTTTCCAAAAGACTAATTGTGCTTGACTAAAGAAAGAAACCGAGTTGGTCCAGTGATAAAATCCTACGTTTTCTATTCTAGAGGGGCCTGACGAGAGCAGTAATACTGTAGCAATGCCTGTCTAAGAACTAAGCTTACAACTGACATACAAGTAAGATTAAATCTGCAGTGATGTGGTGTTCATACATTATATAATGAAAGATAAGAGAAGGTGTTACATTGTTCTTTGTATTATTATTCTTCAGGACAAATCTGTTTTATGCAGTCTGGTCTGCAGTCAGTCAACCTTGGGCCCTTCGTATGGTTTGCTATTAAAAAAAAAGCAAAGTAAGAATTTCATTGTACAGGGAAACCTGTTTCCTTACAGTGCATACGACAATAAACGCTTTGAATCTTGAATCTTGAATTACTTACCACTATGTACTGGTAATAATGTGGGGAATCCAGCCTACCAGGCCTCAATTTCTTGAAATCCTGGTTGGTTACAGCTGTTTTTTATGGCTAGATACATAAAGTGAAGATCTCTCTCAATACAAAGACTGTAGTATAAACACTGGACATGTTCTGTAATGGCTCTACATGTATTGACTTATTTGGCTTTTTCTTATATAACATCTTGGCACATTGTACCTTCTGGAGAAAATGCTGTCATTCATCTCTCACAGCTGGATCAATAAGTCATTAAAGGTTTGCTACAAGTCACTTCTGATGCATATTCTGCACAAATGTATTGATTCTTCAAAGGAACTCCAGGCTTTAAGTTGTAGTACCTACATTTCCTGTAGTGCAAGCAATACCACATGAGAGACTGGAAATAGTATTCTTAAAAAAACAAAAGCAAAACTGTGAAGGATAGCTGAAAGCCCTGACGAGAAGAAGAAAATCAGTGATTTGACAAACAACAAACAACAAAACAACCCTTAATGCTTTTGGCTTTCTGTGTCATTTGAAAAACAATGTATGAACTACTTTGCCACAAGCCTTTTTTTTCTCATTAACAAAGCTCCTCCATGAAAGGACAGAAGACAAAATGGTTTTCACAAGCTGGGTGTTAACTGACTGTGAGTGGTTACTCTTTCAGTTAAACCATCCACATTTTACTATGATTTCAGTCAGCCTATCATGTCTTTGGTGTCCATCTTTAAATCTGTTCTTCTCTCTACTACTGTCAGTACAAAATCATTGCAACCTTCCTCCACCCCATTCAGCACCAGTTCATCATATCAAGTGCCCAGGCTGAACTCATCAGAGTCCACTCCTCATCATATCCAGATCTTCAGCCATTCTCTCCATTTCTCGACTCCATCTTGACTCTCCTCACAACTTCAACTCCCCTCTTAAAATATGATGGCATCACGATGGGGCTTTATGCTTTAATACTGCTTTGTTTATTTGTTTAATTAATTTTAACAAATGAATGGCAACATTTTGGCAACAAACCATAATCTGAAAAGTAACTTGTAACTAAAACTGTCAGACAAATGCAGTGAAGTAAAAGGTACAAAATTTGCCACAGAGATGTAGTGGAGTTAAAGAATTAAGTATCTAATCTATATCATGTATATACTCTGTTATTTTATTATAGTACTCAGATATTTTTTTTATATTACTCTGTTATTTTATATTTTGTGTGATTACTTGATACTTTTGTTTGCTTCTTTGTATTGCAAACCTGGCACTACAATTTACTGTGGGATCAATAAAGTTCTTATCTTATCTTATCTTAAGTAGCATAAAATGGGAATATTTAAGTACAAGTACCTGGAATTTGTAGCTAGGCTACATAATTCCAGTACACCACTTTTAATGTGTATGTTGTATTAGGATAAAGCTGGGATTAGGTAAGGGGGTTAGGTTTAGGTCAGCCCTGTTACTGACTGGCGACCAGTCCAGGGTGTACCCTGCCTCTCGCCTGTAGTTAGCTGGGATAGGCTCCAGCTCCCCCTGTGACCCTGACAGATAAGCGGTATAGAAAATGGATGGATGGATGGATGGATGGATGGATGGTTAGGTTTAGGTCATCACTACCATGATGTGTACCTGATAGAAGTGTATGCAGTGAGTGTGTAACAACTCCCAGACCACTTATCCGCAATGAGAAAGAAAATGACCACATCCTCCTCATTCCCCTTTGGCCTCATTCTGAACCATTCAGTCCTTCAAGATGTTACACATTCCATAGTGTTTCTAATTTCCATGACCAGACACTGACATGTCAGTGAAGGGTCACATCCACAAGCTTTTGCGGTAATTATGGTTGACCACTTTGAACAGCAAAAAATGTATATGCTAGAAAAAAGGAAAAACAGAAAACAGAAAACACTGAATGAAATGAAAATCTGATATGTTATATGTCTCTCTGATATTGGAATGACAAACAAAAATAAATGTTTGTTCTCAATCTTGGAAATAGCAGTAAACAAAACAGCCTCATTTCAAGGTCAATTAAACAGCTGTTCTGGAGCTTTGATCATCTCACATGGTCTCTGTTGTTGTCAGATGTCACAGAAATGTAGATATTCAGCTTTACCTTCTTCGTCTGAGAACTTCTCATCCATGTTAGCTGAAAAGAAGAAAAGTTAGGACAGAAACTTTTAAGAACACGTACATATATGATCTCTGCTGGATGAGCTGGATGACATATATGATCTCTGAATCCACAGCTGGGCATAAATTCCAAATTCAAAATGATGACGTTCCCAAATCAAAAATGAAGGATAATCTGCAAGTCACAAGTTAGAAGGAAATAATTAACCTCAGCTTGAATATATTGTTAATAACTAATAACCCTCAGTGGCAATAACACTGGGCCCACCAATAACTTGTGCAGATCTCAGAGTTCATTCATTAGCTATTATCAAGATAGTTCACTGCTACCAAAAGGAAAAGTTAACTCGTGGTTGAGTTTTATTATTATTTATTTATTATTTTGTCAAACAAAATATGTGAGGAAGTATCTAAAACTCTTATTCATACATGTATTCACTTAATCGCTTATTAAATAGCGATAAACAACTATACAGGAAACAGGCTGGCAAGGAGGGCACTCGCTCACAGTTTCGTCGAATTACAAACTGCTGTCCTGCGCACTTCCTGGTCTACAACCAATAGCAGTACAAGTCAGAGGTCACGTTGGACTCCACTCACCTTTGACGTCCAACGTGTCGGACCTGGGCAGAGGGTGAGTTTCCCAAACTTAGTTTTTCTGGACTTGCACTTGACTTTGCAACTAACGAATTGCAAGTATACAAATTCCTCAGTGCAAGTCGTCACAGTTTGTTCAGCTGTGATGACTTACAGCTTGCATTTTTCCGGTTTAAGTGTCGAGTTGGTGAGGCACGTTCGAAGACATTATGCAACGAGCAGAATCAGAAAAGACAGCATATCACCCATGCGGGGAAGAAAACATTCAGGATAGCACGTATCATGTGCAGAAGCAGGTGCTGAAGTTTTCTTTGGACAGACAACGATAGTAACGTTAGCTCAACACAACTGCAAATACAGCCTGCACGCCACAATAGCCCCTGACAAAGTATTTCTGCGATTAATTAAATCTTTATCGGATTTAATAAGGACACATTATTATCACTATTAGAATATGCGAAGTGCTTGTACAGATTTAAAGAAAAAACAAGTGTCTCTGCTCAGAAATGACTGTTGAGAAACAGCCTGTCAGTCATAACTGAGATTTTTCTGTGACTGATTAATGCAACCTGAAGTAAACCTCAAAAGGGGAAAACTTCACATGGGTCCAGAGGGATCACCACATCAGTCAGTCAGTGTTTTTCAGCTGATTATTCTCTTGGTAAAGGTTTAGTTGCTGCGGTTGATGTTGTTATTCTTCTATCTTCAACCACGGTGGCTGCGGCTGCTTGTGCTCATGCAGTGCTGCTTAATATTTAACTGGCCAGTTCTTGTGATTATTCCAAACCACCAATGTAATGTAAATGTAAAACCTTGGATGAACTGGGCATATGTTCCTGTATTTGAATCTGTAACAGGTTTGTTAACATTAATCACTATTTAATTCAGACTTTACTGCAAGCTGAAATAATCTTTCATAAACACATTTCTAAATATCTAATGAATACTCAGCAGGAGTTTTTTTTTTTCTTATTCTTGCAAAAGAGTCCCTGTCATCCAAATGAACCTGTTGTTACTGTTTAATGCTCTATGTCTGTTTGTTGTTTTGATCACAGCAGCAGCGGAAGGTGCACTATGGGCCGTCTGGACGGGAAAGTGATTGTGTTGTCAGCTGCCGCACAGGGGATTGGACGTGCCGCAGCAATAGTAATGAGCTTTAATAAGAACTTCTCATTGATACATTTCCTACCAAATCACAGAAGGAAATTGTTTGTTCCACAGCCTGTAGTGTGCAGACTCAAAACAGTGCATATTCTGACTTCATTACATATTTTAACCAGTTTTTGTGGGATGCAAAAGGCAAATTTTAATCCCATGATATCCTCTGTAACTGCAGCAACAATAATGCTGATCCAAAACCGTGTTTTCTGACAAATAGCTGTGCTACTGAAACATACGCCTCACGCATGTATTGTTTTATAGAAACACCATTTTCATGAAGATGTGATCCCGTTACATGCATGTGCTGTAAATAAGTATAATAGTGATTCTTGAGAAGATGCAATCACAGGTTCTTAACAGTCCTCATGCACAATCCTCTGGTGACATTCTTGCCCAAGAGATAGCGAAACACTTGAAATTCTCACTCACATCCTTGTAGAGATTGGGTCATCATCACATCCATTCCCTTCAAGCGATGTCTTGAAGTGTGTGAAACCATGCATTGTATTACCGGGGTTTGTGTAGTGTGGAGGAATTCAAATACAGAGAAGTATACTTAGGTCTCAGATCATTAGGTTCAAATCATGTGGCATTAAAAGAGGCATGTGGTGTGAGGGGTCTATTGAGCATTTTCCATTTAAACTTAATATGATGTATTTTGCTGATGTGATCTGCTCTGTGTTGTCACTCGTGGTAGAGGCAGGATGGATTTAAAGCTAACAACTGACAGCTTATGGTTAGAAATTGACATTTTGTTCCCATCGACTGTGGTAATGAGCTCTTGGTGTCGACATTGTGACCTGGATAGCTGCCTGAAAAACTTGCTCTCGCTGTTCCCAGCCAATCAAAAGATTCTTGAAAATTTTAGAAATAAAACATGTCATATATGCATCACTTACAGTATTTCCTTCCTACAAGGGAATACTGGGCTGCTGGATTTATACCATGACATCTGCTTACAATGTGAAACTGCTCTGTTCTGTTTCATGTTTTTTCATCTGTAGGCATTTGCAAAGGAAGGGGCTCGAGTCACAGCAACAGACATCAATGGAGAGAAACTGAAAGAGCTGGATGGCATTCAAGGCAAGATTCATTTCTGTTGTTCCGATGCTGCCATCTGCTGGATAACCAGTGCAATGAAGTCAGGATGGCTGACGTACTTTTCCCCTTTTTGAGAAATTCTTTCACAACCTGATGTATTAACCTTTGGGAGCTTTTAACAAGATAAGTTTGGATTCATAGCTGTGTTTTATCCTTTTGAAATGTCTACGCTGATGTGGTAGAAAAACAGACCCTCATAATTTTTAAATTGCTGTATTTAGGATGTATGTGGGTTATCAGCACTGTTCCTTCTTTGACACCTCCTCTCAGGTGGCTTACAAGCAAAACACTTCTAACAACAGAGTTGGAGCTTTAACTGTAGAGGTGTAAGGTGGCCAACAGGAAACAGTGTGTACATGGTATCAGCCTGAGTGTTGTTATTCTCATCTTTATGAGTGTTGTCCTTCTCATCTTTATCTAGTATCTCCTGCTATAAAATGTTAAATGATGAAGACGCAATAAAGATGATTATAAATTTTTATAAACCTGTGCCGTTGCCATCAAAATAATTGTGACTTCTGTAGAACCAAAGCTCTTTTTTTTCCCCCTCTTCACCAACAGGGATCAAGACCAAGGTGGTCGATGTGACTAAGAAGGACCAAGTCGAAGCCCTGGCCGTGGAGCACGAGCATGTAGATGTGCTGTTTAATGTTGCTGGGTATTATTTTTCTTTCTTTACCCTCTCATTATATTCTGCTTTTTTATTGTCGGGAAAAAATCATGAATCAGTGAGCCATTATATTCTAATAAGCCGTGTAGTTTATTTTGAGTTTATCCCACATACCCCATTGTTTTTGCCATAAATACACATTAGCACACCGAATCAATGGCTGAATATAGTTCACAAAAAAAAATGCAGTGAGTGTTATTAAAACCACAGTGCAACAATAACAGTTCATATTTGGCAAGTCAGACCGCACAGTAGATTGTCAGCCAGACAGTTAGTGCCAATCAGTTCTGCTTGTATTGCCAATATACCATCTCTGCATGTTTATCCATCTCCTGCTTAACTACATTTCCGAAATCCCTATATCTTAAGGTTTAACCTCGACCTGACCTTTTGGAAATCTCCTTAACGAAGGTCTCTAAATTGACGCCTCAGTAAAATGTTGGGGGAGTTAAATTCTTTCAAGCAGCTTTTATTTTTAATGTAATAATTTGTATCCCATATCGATCAGTCAAGCTCTTCTCTTCTGACACATTTTACCTCTTAGCTTTAGCCACATGTTGAGATGATTCCATCTAACACCGTGTGATTATTTTTGCTGCTTTTCGAGTTTACACTTCACCTGTCGTCTACAGGTTTGTGCACCACGGCACCATTTTGGACTGTGAAGAGGCCGACTGGGACTTCACAATGAACGTGAACGTCCGGAGCATGTACCTCATGTGCAAGGCTTTCCTGCCTAAGGTGACCTTTACCCACTTTACCAAATGCCTAACACCTTTGATCCTGTTGTTGAGAGAATTATACAGGTGCTGCTTTAAATTGGGTGACATATGCTTTTATTTTGTTCTCATCCTTTGTCCGCTGGGATTAGCTGCATTACTCTGAGCCTGTGGCATGATGGGCGGTGACTGACCGATCACTAATCCAGCTTTAGCTGCAAACTAACCAAACGAGGAATTTTAGCTTGAAAGTCAACACATTTATTTGTCAAAAATGAAATGGGAGAAAAAAATGAAAATGCAAAACTGTTGTTCAGTTATACTCTTTAATTTTTGTACCAATTAAATTCTGTTTATATGTACCCTTCCTAATTTATTTTGTCACTCTAGATGTTGGCAAAGAAGTCAGGGAACATTATTAACATGGCATCTGTTGCATCTAGCATAAAAGGTAAAAAAAAAAATAAATAAATAACTTTTAAAAATGAACTGTATGATGATTGTAGAGCAAATATTATACCCAAAGGGACAAAAGAGACACTAAGTTCTTGAAGTATGACCATGTTCATTGTAATCCTCTTACCTCAGATAATTGCTTTGCACGCCTGTGTGTGTGTGTGTCTCTGTGTGAGTGACATATGTGTTTCCTCAGGTGTTGCGAACCGGTGTGTCTATAGTACCTCCAAGGCTGCAGTGATTGGGCTCACAAAGTCTATAGCAGCTGATTTCATTGACAAAGGCATTCGCTGCAATTGTGTTTGTCCTGGTAAGTTTGGAACATCCTGAAAAAGAACAAACAAACAAACAGAAAAACAAAAACCAAAAAACATGCCTCTGTCCTTTTTATTTTTCTCCAAGTGTTACTCAAGGTTATTTGTAATTTAATAGATAAAGCTATATACTGTAGACATACTTGAAAACTAAGCTAGACTGATGTTTTTAGGAAAACTGAAGGACATTTCATGTTTGAGGACATTGTGTACCTCAAAGATACACAGGCCCTGAGTTTGCTTTTTCAAAGCCAGTGCAAATACTGGCTGTGTAACCTCACCAAGCTTTTATTTGTACAGCAGACCTGAATACATTCATACATATTTGGCAACCATAACCATCCACTTTGTCAAAGGCTATCTGTAATTCTGTATTCAGTATTGTTATTGTCATCATCATGAAGAAATTCTTTTTCATTTTCTCAGGCACTGTTGATACTCCATCACTGAGGGGCAGGATCCAGGCCCAGCCTGACCCGGAGCAGGCATGTTAACTCATTGTCATTTTCTCAGCTATTAATCCGACCGTAATGCCTGAGTCATTCAACAGGAACATCTTATCTTTGTTTCCATAAGAAGAAATCCCAATGGCTGGGTATTGAAGATAATGAATTCTACAACTGTATCTCCTCTCTCCTTCTCTGTAACACCTCAGGCTTATAAGGATTTCATGGCAAGACAGAAAACTGGCAGAATGTGCACAGCTGAAGAGGTGGCGTACCTGTGCGTATACCTGGCCTCAGATGAGGTGTGTGTTTGCTGATAATGGATCCTTGTCATGCATGTGTGTGGTATAGTCTATCAACAGGGCAGGTTGTGTTTGCAGGGCTGTAGACAACCACTCAGGACATGCAGATCCAGGTGCTGGCTCAACAAGTGTGAGGGGCTTTGCAACCTGGTGTGAGTTAAAGAATGGCTACTGGTGGATGTTTTAAAGGCTGATTCCAGTATTTTTAGACTCACTACACACAAATGTAACTACTTTTTGGCCAATAAATGAAAAATAAATAAATAAAATAAAGGATTCACCAGACAAGTATTTTTGTTAGTGCAGAGGAGGCTTTGAAACTAAATCTGAATGCTCTAGATCCTCATGGTGGGAAAACTGTTAGTTATATTTATATTTCCCAGTGATCTGATGTTTCTTGACCCCTTCACAGTCTGCCTATGTGACTGGGACAGAGCACATCATCGATGGAGGATGGAGACTCTGAGAAAACTTCAGCTCATCGTGACAGCAATGGAGGCAGTGGGTTGAATGCCGAATTGGAGTCAATAATTTCTTCATTTTGCATATTATCTGACCTGATTTTTGTGGGAGACATTTCCCACTTTCCAGCTAAAATCCATGTTGCAAATATGTGCAGATATGATAACTGACACTGTGATAAATATACTATATATCCCAGCTACAGCATATTGTTATGATCAGTTTACAATTGTTAAAAGCAGATTTTGAATGTGACTAATAATCATCTATTAAAACAAAAACATATTCACCAGCACCCTTGAGTGACTTCTCCACTTCACCCAACTCCCCCACCCCAACCAAGCACTCATGTACGCGGTACATACTTTTCTTGGCCATCACTAATCCGCCTGATTCCCTTTTCCCAGCTGGTCTATCTGCCACATGGCTGCCAGAAAGGCTGCCACTGACAAGCGATGACAATGTTTACGATATGAGGTGAGCTGCTTTTTATTAAATATTGCTAAAACCCCGACAGAGGGGGTCGGGTACGGGCTCCTCTAGCAAGCTAGCGTATTAATTTCATTGACAGTTTTTGGTAGTACACGCGCAGATAGCTAACGATACAGGCAATGAGTCCAATATCGGACAACTCCCCGCGAAATTTCACAATTATATGTTATAGAACATATGTAAAATTGACCTTAGCTTTATGCACCGATAAAACGCATCGTAAGTGATGGCCACCTTAGCGGCCAGTGAGTAACATTAGTACCTGTCGGTCGTGGTTAACGCTGACGTTAGCTACCTTATTTAGCCTGAAGGGAATTAGGCACCACGAGACACTCCCGTACAATCTTCATCTTAACGTTGATTTACCAGGCGGCCCCCAAAACGACAGGTTCCTGTATTACTGAGTAAGAGGAAATGTGTAGCTAGTAGCGTTAGTTTGGCCACCACTGAGAGAGGAGAGAGAGAGAGAGAGCACACACCCCCCCTCCCCCCTGTCCGATAATGGGCCCATTGTTATTGGCTTGTCGTGAGGCGTGGGTATGCTCGTTCACTGTTGAACAGTGTGGCCGTGGGTCGAGTTATCTCTCTGTTCGTACAGTTGCGTATGTACACTAAAGCAAATGCCAAGACAGCCCAACCTCAAGCATTTACTTTGCTTAGCAGATTAGCTTGCTAGATGGTTACTGGTGCCCTACTGGGTGGATAGATTTGGTGTCGGCAGTTGCTGGTTACCCCTAACCTACTTGCCTCAGTATCCGTTGTAACTCGGGCTACTTGAGCTAACTCTAGTTAGATGTGCCATATGGTCGAGCTGTAAGCATTGATTAGTGTGGTCCGTTAGCAATTGGATTAGCCAACGTCTGTTTCCATGAGGAACTGTCAAAACATCGTAGTGGCGTTAGTTTAATGTAAAGTCACTTATCAGCGTTTGTGTGTAGCATGGCTTGAACTAAAGCCATTAAAAGTAAAGCACAGTCTAGTGTTTACCCATTGTAATAAGTTACAGCTCAGTTACTCTGAAGTCGTGCGCATGTTCACAGGGTTAAGGTACCAGCAGGCAGTAGCATGTAGCTACATATTAGCTGCAGAAACTTGTGTTGCTACTTGACATTTGTCCCTTTTCACTCATTCACCCCTCTTGGTCAGGTCCAGTACAGTGTCTATTGAACCAAACAAAACATGCTCGTGTACGAGATTAAACTTATCATTTCGTTTTTATCATTTCCACACCTATGCTAACACCGCTCTTCTACTGTTTATTAAGTAAATATTAATCTGTTTTCTTTCTGATAAAACCGTGTTGAATGAAAAGGAGCCCGTGGCCAGAGCTGGACATACAGAAGCAGGAGTGAAGGAACTGCCCCTCGATGGCCAACCCCACCCCTTGGCTTGATGTGCTGTGATTGAGAAGTGAGTGGACCACAAATACTGTAGCCAGTTGCCATGGAGGACACTCAGCCCAAACCTGTGACCCCGGAACCTAGCCCTGCACCCAGTCCAGCGCCTAGTCCTGCACCCAGTCCAGCACCCAGCCCACTGCTGGACAGAATTGCTTTGCCTGCAGCAAACCATGTGGAGGTACAATATTTTACTACTAATAATTTCTTGGTTTAACCTTGTTGTCTTCTGTTTTAGTGCCTTATCAAAACAAAAAAAGTGTGTTTCAAAGGCTGCTCAATAAAACATTTTAATCTATATATTAGTGATATGGTTGCTGTCATGCAGCGCTGCTTCTTTGTCTCTTGTCTAAGTCTGCTGTGTTGTTTTAGCACATATGTTTTAATATACTGTTCTCTAACTTTGCAAAATTACTTGTTCATGTAACATAATTTGTTCATTATTTGCTGCTGTATTTCTAATGCGGGAATTCATTCAAATGCAGCCAGAAGCAAAGTCAAAAACTTTGATCCAATAAACCCACCTGAGCAATATGACAAAGAGGGTGTTCTGAGAATCACAGTTATCAGCTTCAAGGGCCAGTTCTTATCTTCACTCCATTATTTTCCAAGAAACTGCAGACTATAATCCACTGATATGGCTTACTCCGTGTCAGCAATAAGGCAACGTAAGGACATCTACCCGTGTTCTAATCTTTTCATGAGCAGTGTATTCATATTTCTGTCAGTGTGACATCGTTGACCTGCTGATCACTCAACTGTTTTTTTGTGCACATTCTGAACCTCCAGCACTTAAACGTGAACCAGATCCAGGTGGTAGTACGACGCTGCTCCAGTCCAAATGTCACAGAGGAAACCACCTATTTTATTCCTCGAAACCCTGTGGTGGATGCTGGCACCAACACAGACCCCCCGGTGATCTGCTGCCCCTTGCTCCACAGATTTTGTCCATGCCCACCAAGAGGCCTTCTGGCCTCTCTCATTACTAAAGGTAAGCAATGGAGCGACTCTTGTTGTCCTGCACATGAAATGTATTGCATGTATTTTGTATACCTTGAACTATCTGCAACAGCACGCACACTCATACACAATCACAGAGACAGACAGTCAGTCAACAGTGAGCTTTTAGAAGTTCCATTTATTAAATTACTCAATTATGAGGACGTTTTAGGGGTTAACACACAACAAAAATACCTGCAATAATCTGTCTACTACCCAACATATTCGTAATACTAAAACTTGATCACGTTGCATAATAATCTGATGTCCTGTGTCCTCTCCAGTCCTTTTGGCAGCTGTGCTCTTTGGAGTCGTGTGGTCCATCACAGAGGATGAATGTCTTCCAGGGGGCAACCTGTTTGGCATCACGGTCCTCTTCATCTGCGCTCTCATTGGTGGCAAATTGGTGGCTCTCATCCGTCTGCCCAAACTTCCACCGTTCCCACCGCTTCTTGGTAAGGCTGAGGATTTATGCTTTAGTTTCACATTCAAGTTAAAGGTGGCTTTTTGACCAGGGAATGCTCACAATATTAGAACATTTAGGCTCAGCTATTGAATCATGATTTACCACTACAGGGGCAGCAGATTTATCAGTTGCATAGCAGGGTTCAGCATTAATGAATTTTTTGAAATTGCCCTGTCAGACAAGTGGGTATCTACTTGCCCAAAGTCAGATTTTACTTCCCCTTAAGCATATTATTTGATAGCCACTGGTAAATACAATAACAGTAAAGACTAAAGGGGGTCAAGGGACCATGCTGTCAAACCTGCAGCAAATTAATAAGTTGAGTCAGTGAGTCAGTGGCTAGATTTATCAGGCAGGTGGACAGCCCTTATTGTTGAGTGATGGGCTCACTGCACAGTTATCACCCTCAGTGATCCAAATCTCCCATTTTCTTCAGCTAAGCTCTCTGCCTAAGAAGCTAGTTTTAGCTAACCGGCTACTTCAGCTGTCTCCGTCTTCCTCCAGTGGCAGCTGTATGCCCGTGTTCACTGACTGATTCATTTCATCTTAGTCGCTGGTATAAAAAAGGTCAACAGTCAAAAGGGAGTTCATAGTTAACCTTACAGTCATAAGACACCAACTGCACCCTTATCAAGATAAAAATCAAGGAAGCTGGCACAAAGCCTGAACATCAAAAGGTAGATTGAAGTTCAAGTAAGATAGAGCTTGGAGCTTTTTTCTCTCTAAACTTCATCTTCCTGTGTTTTTCCTGTAAAGAGTATTTTTGTTTACTGGTGTATGTTTCTGTACTGTGAAATATTTTTTGAAACCAACTGCAAGCACGTGATATAAGAGTATGCTGCAGTCGGGCTGAAGGCTAAAAGTGAAGTCCTCGCTCGGTAACACTGTTAAATATTGGCACTTCATGTGTTCTTTTCCTTGTTCAAGTTCATCACCGTTTTGTTTTGTTTTTTTACTCTCAGTCATGTTGTATTTTTTCAACAAATAGAGAGAGAGAGTTTTGAGACTGTGCAGGCAGGATTTAGATGTCATTGAATCCTCATTTACTAGTACTAAAAGACAGTGTTTAAAAGATGGTGTGCCCCATCTCCTGGTGAGTCTCAGTGTCTCAGATGTCCAACATGAGGAGTGGAAGTTCAAAAAGCATCAGGTGATCTCTACTTTTGCTGTATCACTGCATGAGAGACTAAAGGATCATCTTTACTTTTGCAGGTATGCTGCTGATGGGTTTCCTGCTGAGAAACATCCCAGTTGTAACAGATGGAGTGTATATTAACTTCAGATGGTCTGCATCACTCAGGAACATCGCACTGGCCATCATTCTGACCAGAGCGGGTTTGGGCTTGGATCCCACGGTATGCCACACACTCCATTACTGTATCTGCCTAGTATTTCCACACAGAGGTGTTTAGAGAGATATAAAAATGATATACTGGTCTCATTACTTGTCTCTCTTTATAAAAAATAAACTCAGTCCTGCTGTATGTTGAGCTCAGCTCTAAGTTATTATCTCCATTATCTGTTAGCTTCCTTAGCCAAACACAGGACTCTGTTGCTGATTGGCTGCTAAAATTTGCAAGGGCATAGATAGATCAGTACCACAGGAACATTTTGACAATCATATATACATTTTTCATAGGCAGGCAGCAGGCCAGTGATACTAACTAAATCACAGCATGAGAAGACCTGCTCCATTGTGGCGAGCGCTCGGTTTAGTTTTGACATTTTCTGTAGTCTTGTCAGCTAAGGATTCTGTTGTGGCGAAGGGATGCCGTTTGAGCACTGCAGTACTCTGTGGCATTTGAAGGCATGTAGATAAAGTGTGTCGTGTTCACCTGATCGACCCTTATAGAGACCACCCATCACAGAGTGAAACAGCTGATAACAATCGTTGGCCAATCAAGTGGAGCACCTTTAGCCTGAAGCAATGTCTTCAGATTGCTAAAAAATGATCTGACAAGCAGTCGAAAATCAATTCCAGCGATGTGATTTTAGGAGGAGCAAGCATGTCTGAGTGTTGGAAAAAAGGTAACCAACAAACGCCTGTTATTTTCCTTAAAAAAGTGGCCAGATTGGTTATCAAGTAATTTTCTCCATCAGTTTTCAGATGCTTCATTCGGTTAAACAACAAATTATTTGGTACTGCTAAGCATCAGTACACTTTTCAATACCCCGTTGAAATTCATTACTCTTGTGTGTGTCTGCATTCTCAGGCTCTAAAGAAACTGAAAGGAGTGTGTATACGTGTGGCAACTGGGCCCTGCATCATTGAGGCTTGCACCACAGCCCTGATCTCTCACTTCCTCATGGGCTTGCCCTGGGTGTGGGGCTTCATCCTTGGGTAAATACGTCAACATGTACTCTCCCTCTCTCTCTCTCCACTCTCTCTTTTCTATTTAAGAACAAGCTTCGTATACTCCCTACATTATGCCCAGGCCAGACGGACAGACAGACAGACAGACAGATACATATCATCTGAGGAAACTTTTCTAATTTCAATTCTTGGCCAGAGCAAAGAGACAAATTATGTTAACAGCCTTCATTTAATCGGACACGATTTAAATCACAGACTGACCTCAGTGGGCTTCTTTTTTTGGAATATTTCTTATACTTTTATTCCTATCACGCAAACAGACAGTGAGTGATTTTTAATTCACCACATGCTTCCATTGTTTGCCGTGAGTGAGAATGTCAGATGTTAGAAATAAGATACGGAAAGCTGAACTTTGATGGGAAAAAGATACGTTAGAGTGACACTGCACAACAAAGTGAAAGCACCTTGTTCCCATGAAGACTTCGTGGGAGCAGAGAATAGCAAACACACTCTTCCCTGAGAGTCAGTAGATCACTTTACGACCTCTTGTCTGATGTCTAATGAGGTTTGGCACTAGGACAAATACATCGACTGTTAGATGATGTTTTTGTTTTTGTTTTTTTTTCCTTTGGCAATTTGACGCTCTGAACCAAGTGCTTTTATATTTCTGCCTTGTCAGCATTTGCGTAGTTGAAATACAGTTGCAACTATCAGGCTTCCTACAGTGATAGCCACTTCCTCCTCTGATTGTGTTAGTTATCAGTGGTTGAAGGGTGGATGGGGTCCAAGATAAATATTTTTGCACTGTCCAACTTAAATGTCAGTTTTTGACACAGCATAAAACAGTGTAGGGACTTTATTTTTTTTAAAGGTTTGTAGCAGAACTTTAATGATTTGAAAATTTGACAATAAATGAATAACAACATTGTTTGCAGCGTGGTAAAATAAACATTGTCATAAAATCAAAATCATCGGATCAAACCTGGCCATGGGTCACATCTCAGCTACAGTACAGACCATGTACCATACAGTGCGCTGAAAGGCTGATACTTTACTCATTTAATCTGTGTAGGACTATATAAGTTAATTAACAATCCATCTCTTCCACATTGTAGCTTTGTGCTGGGTGCTGTGTCTCCTGCAGTAGTGGTTCCCTCCATGCTACTGCTGCAGAAGGACGGTTACGGCGTGGAGCAGGGCATCCCCACTCTGCTGATGGCTGCAGGCAGTTTTGACGACATTCTTGCCATCACAGGGTTCACCACATGCTTGGGCATGGCCTTCTCCACAGGTGACCTGTGGACATTTGTGTTTCTGCCACTGGAGGGGTGAAGGAAAATAAGAAGTGCTGAATTCAGTGTTATGTCTTCTTTAACACAGCCTTAATTTCCAAGAGGGCTGCACAAAGTTTAGTGAAGTTCAACACCGAGAAGCACACAAAATAAATAACTTTAAACTATATACTTTTATTGTTGTGCCAGTGCATTTTGTGTTTCATGACTCCTGTGCAGTAATATAGAGCCGCTGTAGAGCTACACTAAACTGCGTTTTAAACACAGAATGGTACCATCCATGTTTGCTCTGCTGCTGTCATGAATTGTCATTGTCTGCACATTTTTAGGACAGTCGTCTCAGTTAACTGTATATTTCCTCTCCTGATGCTTCCAGGCTCCACCTGGTACAATCTCCTGAGAGGTGTACTGGAGGTTGCTGGTGGGATGGTTGCTGGGGTTCTTCTTGGCTTCATTATCCAGTACTTCCCTAGTGTCGACCAGGTAGGCACGGCTGGTGTTACTACCACCTAGTCATCCTCACACCACGTTACACCACAGCCCATTTGTGACGCAGCTTGGGAAGAGTGAACAAATGCTTGTGAGGGGGAAAAAAAATTTTCAATGATATGTTCCACTTCTGATTCAAAATGATAAACTATGAAGACTTTTAATGACAAAAAATAGTTTAAAGGAGTATTTTTTTTTGTTTGTTTTGTCATCAAAGTGAGATTAACCCCGCTGTAAAAATAATCAACCACCTCATCTTATCATTTTGTGATTTCATAACTTATTGAATTTCATCAAAATACTATGTTTTTAATCAATAGCTGTCTTTTTCTCCTAGAAACATATAGTAATGAAGCGATCCTTCCTGGTGTTGGGTCTGTCCGTCTTTGCGGTGTTCAGCAGTGGTGTGGCTGGTTTTCCTGGCTCTGGTGGCCTCTGCACCCTGGTGTTGGCCTTTCTGGCTGGCCTTGGCTGGGGAACAGAAAAGGTCAGATCTTCATCAGTACATTAGAAATTGTGTCCACAGACTGCTGCATGTCACACATGAACACTTCTGTGTGCTTGTCTGAAGGCACGCGTGGAGGAAGTGGTGGGGTGGGCGTGGGACGTGTTTCAGCCTCTGCTCTTTGGACTAATAGGAGCAGAGATTCGAGTCTCTGCGCTGGAGGGACTCACAGTTGGTGAGACAGCGACACACTCGAACACTTTAAAATAATACAATGAGGTGGCTGTTATCACTGCGAGATATTCAAATCTGACTGTATGGATGTAAATATATTTGCATAGCCAAAAAGAATCCCTGGAGAGTTTTCTCCCTCTTCCTGTGTACAGGGAATATTAAACCCTGAGTCTGTTAGCACTCATATACTTTAGTTCCAGATGACAGTCCTTTAGGAATCAGATCTTGGATTTCCTCCCAAAAAATATAATCTCATTTGTAAAAGAACAAATCACAAAAATAGTTTTGGCATCAACATATTTGGGTTGCTGTAATTGAAGTAAAGTCACATGTAATTTTCTTGAAAAATACTTCATCACTGTAACTTCCACTCAGCTTTAACTACCCAGAATTCATTGCGACTTGACCTCAGAGCACCATCTTCTCTAGCGACATATTTGTAGTGTTGATAAACTGTACGTATTTGCTATGGTGTACAGCATATTTGTGCTTTGAGTCTTTGTATCAACCACAAAAGCATTTTCATCAAGTTTCATCATTTAAAAGCTACTTTCAATTATTTATTATTTATTTTATTTATTTTATTTTAAATGTGATCCCCCTCTACACAGGAAATATGATTTACAGTAGATGAATGAATATAAGCACCACAGTTAGAAGATATTTCTAAGCAGGTTATGTAAAAATGCCACTCAGCCAGCCTCAGTGATGTTTTATTTCTCACTTCTCCTTGAACAAAAAGGTTAAGAGGAAATACTGGTGTTCGAAAAGTAGTTTTTTTGTATAGCTGTCTATCTCAGCACCAATACAGTGTAACGCTGCTGTGTGACTCATGTATATCTCCTCTGTTTAGGTCTGGGTATAGGCTCTCTGCTCATTGCCCTGCTGGTTCGAGTCCTGTTCACCTTTGTCTGCGTGTTGTGTGCGGGCTTCAGCCTGAAGGAAAAAGTGTTCATAGCTCTGGCCTGGATGCCCAAAGCCACAGTGCAGGTATGTGCACTCATTTTCTTGAGAGTTAAGAGTTTGTTCAGTCATTTTTTCCCCTTTTTTTAAACATACAAAATGAAAAGTAGAGACACAATGTTTGATACCAAGTGTCCCCTCGTGGTGAAGGTAAATGTCATTTGTGAGTGAGAACAGAGCAATCACCAGTGTCCTTGTCTTCATCAGGCTGCTATAGGCTCCACAGCTTTAGACATGGCCAGGACAAAGGACGACAAGCAGCTGCAGAAGTACGGCATGGACGTGCTGACTGTGGCTGTGCTGGCCATCCTTCTCACGGCTCCTGTAGGAGCTCTTATCATAGGGCTCGCTGGACCTCGCCTGCTCCAAAAACCAAAGAACTCAGCCTGTGGTGAGCGAGTCAAACCCACTTTATCAGCTTTCTTTTTAGGTAGGTAAAGTCCTACATTCATCAATTCAAACCAAGCTTCATAGCCTCATTGAACTTCGCCTTGTAGTGGTGTGAGTAGTGAATATCTTTTCCTGCAAATACTTTCCTTCTTCACCTGTGCAGTAGATGCTTCTACTGGGACAGGGATTTGCATAGCTTTAGGCTGCTTCTGTTTACCTAACCGCTTTCATGCCTTCACATCCTTTTACATACACACAGCGGTGACATTTCGGCTGTTAAGCGCAGTGCAAAAGTGTAACTCGTGGTTGTACACAAGCCTTGAACTTTTGTTTGTGTACTTGAGAATGTGAATAGCATGTAATCATTTTTTTCCTCCCTCTGTCTCCATCTCCATCTTTCCTAGGCACTGCAGCAGGAGGTGAAGATGACAGTGAAACTCCTGTCACCTATGAGAGCACACTCTAACATCGCCTATCTTCATCCAGCGAGCATGGGCTAAAAGACTTCCGGTGTATTTCCATACCTCAGACTTTTTTGAGCTTTCCTTTAGCCTCACTTTGTCTCTCTCTCTCTGCCGGTCAGCTCCTGATGTTTGCCATGCCGCAGGAACACATGAATCACTCTTTATTTATAGCCCCTAGGGGTTTCCAAGTCTCAGGCTCCAAACAAATGACCCCCACGTCAGTGTCTGCACTGACATGCTGTGTGTTATAGTGTGCGTGGGCTGTTTTTGTTTCTAATCCTAAGCGAGCTACATTAGTGTGACGCATGAATGTGGTTTGCGTTCTTTGTGAAGGTGGATACTATTCCTGCCTGTCATGTTCACTGAATCCACTATTTGCCCATTTTTTGAGTACATTTACTATTTACTTGAAAAAAAGGGGAATTGTGCATTTTATTATAAGTGGTTTGCTAATTGAGTGGACCTACAGTGTATGTTGTTTCATATTAGACTACGTGTATCACATGCTTAGGTTTTTTAGTTGTTCTGCCCTCAGTAAAATATTTTTACCACATTGTGTTTGCGTAATTTTGCATATGTTTCATTAAAATATGTATTAGCTGTATGGCCCTGGTGATGACAAGGGTGTGTGTAGTTTACTCAGGAGATCTAAATAATCCACAATGCTTCCCTTTGGTTGGTACACAATGCTGCTAAAGCTATCAATTACTACACTATATCCGCTTCCAATATCATGAATGTTCAAAAATGATCATGTCCGTATTTAAAACATTCACATAAAACCACCTTTTATAGTTTATTGTGAAGGAAAGTAGCTTTTTCATGTTTGTTATATATTTGACTTTTTTATTACAGAGGCTTGCAGTGTAACTTAAGATGTTTTTGTTTGAATTTATTTACATTAAAAATGTTTTGTGTATTTTTAGTAAAATATATGATAGATTTATATGATTAAACTTAGTTGTTTTTTGTTTTGTTTTTTTTTACCAAATAAGCTTTGAACAATAAATTATTTAAATAAAAATAACAAGAATTGCCTGTCTCTTTGCTGTAGTTGTACAGTGATAGCTTAAATTACTACTATTCAACAAGTTTAACAATTTGACTTCATGTCTAATTTTGCTTATTAGCCCTTTACTGTTGCTACTTTTTTAGCCACATTAGCTTGGTGGCTCTGGCATATATGGCAATATTCTGTAAGTTGTGACATCTTTGATTTTTTATCTATTTTTGAGGCTATATTGACAGAAGTGTCTAAAACGGTGTACTCTCGTAGAGATATGACCCTGAAGTTTTACTTGAAAAACGCGTAGCACACAAGTGATTTCTCCAGTTACCTCATCATTGATTTAGAATCTCAAACTTCAACTCAAGGGCACGTGAAGTGTTTCTCCAATCATGACAGTCAAAGAAAAGTATGAAGAAGCAGCTCTCCCCTTTTTAAGTGAAGAATGAATAAATTCCAGCAATTTCTGAAAAACGTTTCATAAACACACAGTCATTCTTAGGCATCAAGAAAGTACAAATGTGGAAATGAGGACCATTTATGTATGAAATATTATTGAAGAATTAAAAAAGAAATAATCCAGCAGGAAGTCAACTATATACAGCCACCATGACAAAGCAGAGGTTAGTTAAAAAACAAAACAAAACAAACGACAACAAAAAAAAAAGGCATGCTGCAGAAATTACGTCAACAAACCTCAGTAGGGCAGCGAGGTTAAACTATGTAACTTTGTATTATTCAATGGTGCAGAGGTCTGAAATGTTTGTAAGCAACAAAGTTAAATACAAAAATGTAAAACACTAATGTTTAAAGGCTCTGAACAAAATACATCTGAAGAATAACAAGTGGCCTCCCATACACACAATAACTTAGAAGAGAATATTTCACATCCTGAAAGTTAATATTTGGCAGACAGAGAAATATGGAGAAGCAATGCTAACAAAGGCTTGTTGTTAAAAAACTTCTCCAAAATGAGGACTACAGTACAAAATGTGTATTACGCGGTGGACGAGTATTACGTACTTCATCTGAACAACCATTTAAATGGGTAAAAACTTTTCCTCTAATGGGTTCAGATTACTGAAAGCCACAATAAAGTTTCAAGTCGTCCCCTGAAAGTGGTCCCAAAGATCAATTAACTGACTAAAACTGCATTTAAGCTGGTCTGTTACCTGCAAAAGTGAAAAATGAAAAAAAAAGAAAAAAAACACAATATGAAAAATTTGATGTTAAGGTCATTTAAAATAAAGGCTGGAAGTTAATCTTTCTGACAAACGTTAACATGACACCAAGGTGAGACCAATGTTTCTCGTGAAGAAAGAAGAACAGACAAACTACAAACTGTTGAGAAATGAAAGCTACAAGCTGGCGAGGTGGAAGGAAAACACCCATCAGTGGTTGATTACAGTATCTTCTTTTTGAGTATGAGCGGTCCCACGTTGTCTCCAGTTAGCTCATTGTGCTTTAAGTGTGACTTGTCACAAACAGGAAACTAAAATAGGAAAAAACTTCATATTAGCTGATTATCCTGACCAAAGAAAAAGCACATTAATAACATATTGGCTTAAACAATAAAAGTATAAACTATAATTAAGGAAGTAAGTGAACCTCATTTAGCAGCCTGTGTGACAAACAGGAATATGCCAGTTAACTGTGATACCTCCCTGAGTGTTAAAGAGGTCTGAAAATAACCAGTGAACTCACAGTTTTGGAGCGCCAGCAGCGACAGTAACACACATTTGCGCTGTTCAGGTCCTCGATGTCTATCTCGTTGACCACTTTTGGGTTCTCCTTCTGAATCTTCAGGTTGATCAGGCTGTCCCTCTGCTTCTTCTTCTTCGGCAGGAACGGGCGAATGGTCAGATAGCCCAGCAGCGCCAGGATACCCAAGAGAGGCAGCAACCGGAGCCACTCAGACACTGCAGACACATTACATGCATTTTACACACTGACTGACAGAAAATTAATCAGCAGCTATTTTGATTGCCATTTAATCATTTGAGTCATCTTCCAAACAAGACCCAGCTTGTCTAATGTGAGGATTTGCTGCTTGTCATTGTGATATGCAGGTTTCTCACTGTTTCTGACTAATACTAATAATAATAATAATAAGCACTTTGAAAACTTTACCCTTGGCTTTATGGAACTGTGATGAGGATTATTCTCTATTTTACAGACAAAATTATCAATCCAGAAGATAACTGAAAATAACCATTAGTTGAAGCTCTACTTCACTTTGCAAAGCCAGTTCACAGTTCGGAAAATGATCCAGACTCCAGACTTTGATCACGACACACCAAAGCTAATTCAATCAGAATTTTGAAAAGACTGTCAATCATTCCTTGCCATCCAGCATGAACAGGCATGTTAAAAAACAACTACAAATAGAGCTGCATTTGTTGGTTTGGTGCAGTACAACTAATATTTAAGTCTTTGTGAAGATGTACGACAACCCCAAATCCAAAAACGTAGAGACACTGAATGTGATACTTTGCTGACATGTACATAAAAGACTGGGAAAGTTGTGTACTGTTCAAAAAACACCCGTAACATTCAGTAGGTAAACAGTAACAGGTGAGAGTATCATGATCACTTTAAAAAAAAAAAAAAAGGTATCGCTAAAGTATTGTTTCACACAAGCAGCAGTCAGGGGAGAAGCTCATCGTTCGGTCCACGATGCAGGGAGAGGACAGACAACTGAAGCACAGCGGGGATTAACTGCAGTTATGTCTTAACTACATGTTATACTCCAGAAATTCTCCTAATACCCTTATGGCAATTAAAATACTTTCAATAAAAGGATTTTGGTGCCTAATGGGACAGTGGTAATCCTTAATCTGTTTAAGGAATTATATTTCACACATGTAGGAACACTTCTAAATCTTTCATCGTCTAATATGCACTGACTGACTAAACTGCTCATTTAAAAATCGCAGCTTCAGAAACAGGTTTTAGCTTCGCTTTAACATTTAACTGAAAAGCCAATAGCGGTAAGGTTATCCATGAGAACTAAGCACCACAGCGACTACAATGTACATCCATGTTGTTGCGTTTCTGGCGTGTCATTTGTCACAAAAGCATTTGAGTGATGCAGGACAACCTCAACTTTTCTACTTTCCTTCTTGAGCTATTTTTAGGCTACATTTGACACTTTCCAAAGGTCTGTGAGGGCCAAGAGGTCAGGCTGAAGTGGATGTTCCCTGGTTCTCTAAACCTCTGCTGCACTTGGCTCACTTTCCTTTATTGTTTATTTACAGTGTATGTATGAGTTTCGTTGTTGTTGAAGAGTTGCAAATAAGTTAGTGAATCAGCCTTTGTGTTCTCAATTTAACTGATAAAATAAAATATAAAATAGATAAATAGTTTCCAGACTGCATTGTCACAAATAGTCCATGGAGATGCATGCGTCGCTGCAGGGAATTAATCGTGAATGTCTTTCTGAGTGTGAAACACAAAGTCAGCATTAAAAATTTGGTGTTTCTGATCACAGAAACACTGCATTTGATGATAACATCAGTTAAGTCACTGTATTTAATGTGGAAAATAGCTGAATACCCAGTCCACTCAATAAGGTGAGTACAGTTGCAGATAGCAACCCACAGTATTGGATTTGTACGGCATTAGAGACTGATGTATTGATGTTTATTTAATGTATTCAAAATAATTCAAAATAACCCCGATGGGAAGCCACTGTTGATTACAGATTATCGATCAAACTATCAATTATTGCCATTTTTTTTTAATCTAACAAAGTTTTGGTTAATCATCAGGAAACACTGAAAATCACAATTTTACCACAGCCAAAAGTGAAATCTTCAAAGGCCACGTTTATATCTGACCAGCAGTCCAAAACTTCAATTCAATCTACTACAACTTAAGATAGAAAGAAAAAGCAGAAAATCTTCACATTTGAGAGGCTGGAATCATAGCGAAACTCATTGCCACTTTACGGTTATCAACGTTCCGCCAAACTTAACTGTGCAGAGTATTTCTTTTTTAAGAGGGACCACGACGTTACTCATGACAACAAAGAGCCAAGTAAAATAACATTTATGCAATCCACATCATGACTGTGACTGGGTTTTCGTTTGCAGCGTAGCTAAAGGTAGGGAGCTAACGTTATGAAAAGACACTAACACTAACGACACTGAAAAGTGTCCCCGACTACTTTAAAAGTCATGTTCACAGGACAGAAGTGCAACACAGCTGCAGCTCGTTACCTGTTAACCTTGCAAACCCGCCGATTGTCTCCGGAAGCGGAAGCCTCTTGAGGTAAGCTGGAAGCTGGACTTTTATTATCCTTGAAATACTTTCTAAAACCATCTTGATTTGTACAATGTGGTAGGTTTTCTGTTTGGCTTAAACAGTTCCTGGGGTTCGTTCATGTCATTGCGTTCATTTCTGAGCGCAGCTTGTCACCGGTACGTAGCCTCAATCTGTGAACGTTGGAAACAACCGAAGATAGTGCGTTATTGTTTTCGTGAATAAACGTAACAACGACGTGTGACGGTAGAGCTCGTAACCAATCAGCATTGGAAGAGTTGGTGGCTTCTGATTGGACAACTTGAATTTAGCGTGATGAAGGTGGTTTCTGTCTATTTCAGGTGCCCCTCGTAAAGTTCGCTTTTCAAAGAGGTAAAATAGGTTAATAGACATTTTTTAGTATGATACATCATACTTAACTACAAGGACAGCTTGTGACAACGTGTGCTATTGAAAGATAATGTTATTAAAGTCACTTTTCTGCAATCTTTTGATTACTGTTTCGTAGGAATAGATATGGTTACACTTTAAGTGTTCAGATTATAAACCATATCAAGAAATATTGGAGGTGTACCTAAAGGCAGCGTTATATTTGACCAACCTGTTTGGCATTTTTGACACAATTTTTATTATTAGTGTTGCAGGAACTTTGCTAAATTGTAAACATCCATAGACCCTGCATCCCAGAACAGGAATACAACAACCTTTGTCCCTCGTATTTCTCACCATTGCCAAGTTACAAAGGGTGGGCTACGGCACATGACGTTATGTAAGGCTAATATGAAAGAATCCAGCTTTGTCAAGCGTCAGAGTCTGTCATACTCAGTCTGTTAAAATAACCTTCAAGCTTCACCTTTTTATTTTTAGGCCTGTGGTTTTAGTTAAGAGCAGCCAGGGTGACATTCACTGAATGTATTCAAGGGGTTGATGCGCCCTCTGGTGTGAACACGGCTTCTTTCGCACACCATGAGGAGAACTACACTACCCAGAAATCATAGTGACTTGAAGCTGCCCACTATTTCGCCTGCAATAATTTTAATAACGGCATTTCTTTTTTTTTTAATGGGCTCATAGCCAAAGAAGAAAAGCAGTGTCAGTCAGGTATAGACAAATTCACAAAGCACGATGTTTATTGCAAAATAATAAAATGTTTTCAATTTTATTTAAATATACAGATTTGATGGAGATATTTGTAGTCACCCAAAATGCGTGAGCCAGGTCCCTAGCCTCCGGTGTCATTGGTGAATGACCGAAGATGTCTCACAGCAGGTTGTTTGCCAGGCTGCTTTGTAAGTATTTTAGTAATTTTTAATTTAAATCACTTCATATGTTTGACAGTTTCATTTCTGTAACAGAAGTATACCCATTTGCACTGTGCAGTACGTTACCTGAGCTTTGCAGTCTTCCTCAGCCTTGCACTGTGGCTAGCAAGTTTCCCCTTGGTTGGCTGTCAGGTAGCTTCGTGGGTCGTTAGCCACTTTAGCCTACTAACCGCCTATGTTGTTATAGCTCAGTGACAGTTAGCCAGACAGCTAACTAGCTAGCTTTTCGCTAAGGTCCAGCTGAAATCTAACTTTAACCTCCTGCCAGCCTGTTCTCAGGCCAGTTTTGATCTTTGACCTTTCATGCCCTCTTGACTAAATGTAGCGTATCCACTCAGTCTGCTCAAGTTGTTCTGACTGAGCAGCTCATGCTTAGTTTTCATCCAGCAGTGGAAGCGGCTGAATTAGCTGTTCAGTCAGTCTGGAGCCTGCATGCTTGCAGCTCTTAGCATTGCAGAGATCTGACATTAAAAGTTGTTTTAGACGATTCCCTGACAAGACCGCAGTTGGGCATAGCTTGATTTTTAATATGCAGCTTGTTTAGTAGGTGTCTCACTGTTAGGACAGTAATCTCAGCTGAGCAACTGAACTTTGTACATAGTTGGTGATAAGTTGTGTCTTACTGAGGCACTGACAGAAGACCAAAGTTCAGTCAGAAGGGTTAATGCTGGTGGTTTATGTCAGTTAGTCTAGTCAGAGGCCTGTGTTTTGATGTGCCGTATGTGAAAAGGAAACATGCAATCTTGTCAAGGCTTTTAATAAAATCAGATGCAGATGAAGTTGTTTCCCCAAAAGTCCATACAATGAGTTTTTCTCATTTTTCTCAAGCTTTAAAATGAATTAATTTAGAGTTTGTTTGTCAGACTAGTTCACTGAAAAGCTGCAGTCATTTGGAAGTGTACCTTTCAGTGTCCCCCTTGATTCATAGAGGCAACAGTGTTGTATCGGTTTATGGAGCAAAATCTGAAAGAAGTCTTGTTTAATAATCATCAGAATGCAACTAATGACATGATATGTTTTTACTTTTTATTTTTTACTACTTTTATTTAATGTCAGAAAGTACCGTAGTCAAAAAAGACCCCAAGTTCACAGCAACCTAGAATTATATTGGAACTGTTTGTAAATAGACAAATGGATCAGTCATCAATTCTTTTTATCTCTAAATAATAGATTTTATAAACATTTTTTGTCTAAGCTGTTAAGATGTCGATCACAGCCCGTCTATCACATAGATGTTTAAAAAATCTGAATTTACTTTTGCATTTTTGATCCCAATCAAATGTGAACAGTAAAACATGCATGTGTATTCACAAACAGATTCACTCCCTGAAAAATTGATTAGTACATAAGCAGCAATGATTTCATATCTGTGAAACCATGATGCGGTTCAGTTGAAAGGTCTGTCTAACCAGTTACTGTGTCTGCGCTAGCTCACAGTGAGTTTCTGTATTGTGCAGCAAGTTGCTAATTTCACCTGTCAGATAAGGTTGTTATGTAACACATGTAGTATTTGTCAAATCAGTTGTCTCACAGTAGATATAAAACTTAATAGAGCCTTCTCACTTGTGCTTCGACCTGAATATGTCTTGCTACCTGATACAGCAGACTTGGGCCTTGGAAACAGCTGTCTGCAGCTGCTGGAAACAGAGTACATAATACGGCACTGAAATGAATCATACAGTAAACATGTGAACTGGAAGAGCAAAACACTGAGCTAAGAATCTAAAATATTCAAAACTGGTGACAGTTCTCTGTTGGTTTGTCCCTACAGCTCTGTCACAACACATATAGTCGTTTGTTGTAATGACAGTGTATAAAACACAGATTAAAATTTGATTTCCTCTGTAGCCTGCTTATCTACATATTCTTGTACTATGATGTGGATGAATATTATGTCTGCTCTACAAGACTCAGTTAGCGTATAAACAAAGCAGTTATTTTAGTTTGTTTTGTTTTTTTTAGTCAGCAATTACAAATTCTCTGCAACAATTATACCAGTGAACTTGTATATAGTCACACTTGGAGGATGTAGCTACATGAATTCCTACCATACTGTTACAAAATAACATGTGACCAAAAAAAGTCACACTCTGGAGCCCAGTTCCAGTCAGTGTATTTAGACATGACTTGTTCATGTTACATTTCCATATCTGGTTGGTGCTTCATAGCATAAGATGCCGCCTCTAATTCAAAAAGTGTATTTTAGTGAGTGTATTTTATAAAATTAAGAATGTTTGTGGTTTGTTGATGCAGCAAAAGTCAACTGTCAAGTCAGAAGAAAAGCTGACATTGTTGCAGATCTTGGAAAAAAATGTAAAAAGGTTCTTACTATTCACTGTGAAAAGAGAGGTTTTGTTGAGTTTTCTCCACCTTCAAATCATTTTTAAACAACCACTCATCCTGGTGTATTTCCACACCTTAGTTAAAGCACGTGCATGGAACAGTACTTAATATTGAAATGTGTGTTTATCTGGCACCTAAAACCTGTCTGTGTTGCCCCCCTTTTCTTTCTGCCTTCAGTGCAGCAGAGTGGAGTCAGGCACTGTTATACAGGAACAAGAAAGAACCTCTACATCAACAAGAGCACCAAGGTCATCTGCCAAGGTTTCACAGGGAAGCAGGTTTGTACCATCAACTTGCTGCCATTGACACTTTTTTTTCATTATTGCTTCACATCAGATTAGTTTACTGTAATCTTGTTGTGAAATCTTAGTTTTTCCTTAATACACACATACTCTCTAAAACACAATTCCTCATTCTTTTGTCTAAGGAAGTGTGAGTAAGATCACCAGAGAGGTAGATTTTTTTTAATTCCAACCATAGTTAATACTTTTAGTTTGTTTCCACCTTGGTTTAACTGTGGTCCAGGTATTTACTCAGCTACATAAAGTGTGTCAAATATGTGAAGTAAAATTTATTTATATCGTTCAATTCACAAGTTTACCTCTTTAAAAATCTTTAAAATCCTCCAAGTCAGATAAGGAAAAACTAGAGTAACAAAACGTCCTGCAAGACTGTCACAACTGAAGGAGTTCATGTCCGTCTCCCACACGTGTACTGGGTGTATAGACGGAGTAGACATAAGTAAAATTCATAGAACTACAAGCATGAAAAACTGAATGACAAATCTAGTTAGGTACAACATTGTAAGAATTAAATAAACATTAAGTATGATTATGAAACAGTTTCAGGCAAAGTGTAAAAGAGATTCATGGTCACCATGATCTGTTTAGACCTGGAACAGTTGATACTGTTGTAATTTCCCTGTAGTGCAGATGTTGCAGGAATTTTTTCTTTGCTTTAAAAGCCTGTAAATTAACTCTGTTCCTGTTTTTAGTTCAGCTAGTTTTGGAAAAAATTTATTTTTTGCTTTGACTTTAGCTTTTCCCCATGACTACCTTCGGTCATTGTTTAAGTCGATAATAAAAAGTTTGTTAGGAAGTTTGTTGATCCTTCCAGTTATTTTTCAAAAGCTCGGGTGATTCACTTTGAAATGTGTTCAGTCAGGGAGGGTAAAAATCTTGGCAAGCGTGTTCAACAAGCCAGAAACATGGACTTCACAGATTTATATGTCCCCCCTCTGCCCTTCCGGGTGTTTCATTTTTCACCCTCCATTCTCTCTTCTATGTAATAAAAGGTTGTTAAATATAGTCCCAGTGAACACTCCGGGTAATTAGAAAAGGATGAGAAATGAAGCAAGTGCCATTGAGTGCACATTGTGGTGTCTTTGTGGCTTGATAAGCAAGCGGTTTTTCAAATTTATTGTCCCAACATTTGCGATAATAATGACTGGCAAAAACAGCAAAGTTAGCAGGTTGAAGGAGTATATAACAGTTTGGTATAAAATGCTGATTCATAACTTAAGATACCTCTTAATAGGCTAGTTATAATTTTTACATGTAGGTCATTTATTTGCACTTGTAGTCATGACCCCTGGCTACTTAATCTGCAATGTTTCTTCATCTTCAGTAATAATTAACTGTCTACAGACTGATTGGATTTGTTCAGCAGAAATTCAGTTAACACAGCCTTAGTGCACTAATTTTCTGGGAAAGCACAACAGGGATTCGCTCACAAGATTTTATCTCCACCAGTGTACTCCCTTTAGTGTTATTGCTGCTCTATCATGTTTATCATTTCAAATGGGGCCTGGTGGTGATATTTATACCAACCAGAGAACACACTATGAGCAGCAAGTAATAACAGAGATTACTAACACAGGAAGGCCTCTCTTTCCCTGCAAGTATTAATGTCTTAATTTCCTGTTTTCATCCCTTTCTCATTTGAGTATCTTTAAGATTAGAAAAATCACCTTATTCTGCTCCCTCTTGATAAACACACAGCACATATGTATTCTGTATCAGCTTGTTATGATGATGTTAAAAATACCCAAACCCTGAACTGCATTTTGACAATCGAATGTGCGACTTCAGGACAACCACAAAAGTTAAAGCTCAACCAAAAGTGCATGCAGTTTTCCAACAAGTCAAAATATTCCATCTAACATATTTGATGTTTGTGGGTTTGAACAACATTTTTTTTTTTTTTTTTTTTTTAACTGATTTTGGGTTTATGAGATACAAGAGGTTATCATTACAATCAACTATATGGTGGTTTAATATAGAGCTAGGACAATGTATTGATAAGGGTGAGTCAGTATCAGCATGTAAGTAAGAAATGTCACTTGGTACATAGGATCTTCTGAAGTTTAGATATTAGATAAGCAAAACTTCTGAAAAGTAAAATTGCGAATTTCATGACATTGCTGGCCGGGTTGCAGCAAATGAATCGACTTCATGAATGTCAGGATTACAATCTTTCAGTCGCGATGGATTCCCTCTAACCTGCATGCGAGAGACAGTTTATGAAATGTTTTTGTAAACTATCTGTCTTGGGAGATATTTTACAGCCGATGCTGGAGAATATCCAGCAGCTGCTTTTGATTTGTTTTTTAAATGCTCTGCAAGCAGATTAAGCTTAGCTTACATCGTTATTCATCTGTCAAGAACATTTCGATTTCTTCTCATTGGATATATTTGCCAGAAGCTGCATCCCTTGGAAGAACCCAGCCTCACTTCTGTATCCATGCCTTTACTTTGCCGCACAGCTGATTAATCCTGGATGGCAGCATATTTCCTCCTTCCTCTCTGTCTGTAATGATATCTCAAGGCTGACGCTACAGAAGCAGCTGTACCCCACTTCATTACACACTCATATACCAGTTGACTCCTCTTGCCTTGTAGGGAACGTTTCACAGTCAGCAGGCTCTTGACTATGGCTCCCAGCTAGTCGGAGGTGTTTCCCCTGGCAAGGGTGGTAAGACGCATCTCGGCCTGCCTGTCTTCAATTCAGTCAAGGAGGTAAGAATGACCTTTTAGTGTCTGTTGTAAATCTATTGGAAATGCAAACTGAAACATGTAGTATGGATCTGATATCCCCTGGAGGATTTTTGAAGCACTACAGATGATTTTTAAAGAAACATTAGATGGCACTATTTCACAAGTTTAGAATCTCATTTTTAATACACCACCAAATACTTTTTTTCCCTTGCCTCAGGCGAAGGAGGGCACAGGGGCAGATGCCACCGTGATTTATGTACCTCCTCCGTTCGCGGCGGCAGCCATCATAGAGGCTGTCGACGCTGAGATTCCTCTGGTGGTGTGCATCACTGAGGGCATCCCCCAGCAGGACATGGTGAGAGTCAAACATAAGCTGCTGCGCCAGAGCACCACCCGTCTCATAGGCCCAAACTGCCCAGGAGTCATCAATGTAAGCTCACACACACACACACACACATATACTGACACATTGTGATTTTGACAGAGAGCAGAAAGTACAAACTCCCTGTGAAGGATCCAGACATAGTTAAGATTTAATGCACTGATGACTGATTTATTTATTTATTTATTTATTTTTTTCATTCAAGGCAACTAAAATCATTTAAAGAAGCATAATTTATCTCTATTGATGTTTGTCTTCTTTCTGTGTTTTAGTATATAATAAATAACCAACATCTTTTTGGTACTGTCAGTTATTTGGGTTGATTATTCCATGTCTTCATGTATAGAAAAAATGGTATTTGAAAGAAAGCTTTTAGAAATTAATGAGGAGCGATGGGAATTTTTGCAGTGAACAATCATTGAATTTGTTCTGGTTTATTGGAAATGAGTTCATGGCAGAGAAAAAAAAAAGCTAGATATTAAGTTACTTTGTTTTGTGCAGACAAACTTTTCTACAGTAAAGAAAAATGCGGGGGCTGAGTTCAAAGGGTTGGGAGCTAGTTATTCTACATTTCCACTGTTGGAGCAGAAGTAGTTTATTTTTCTAAGTAGTAAAAAGACAATCGTGTGTATGTCATAGTAAGTCTTCTTTAATTTTTTTAAAATTTATTCTTTATTTTAAGAATTTAAATGACTTTTTTTTTTGGCAGCCTGGAGAATGCAAGATTGGGATCATGCCAGGCCACATTCACAAGAAAGGAAGAATTGGTGAGATTTCTTGATTTGTCTGGGAAATTCTTAAAATCTCTCTGTTTGAATTTTTAATAATGTAATTTATCCAACAAAACAACACAACGGGTATTTAAAAGTTGCCTTTTAAATGGTTTATTTCAGAATATTTGCCACATGACAGCTTGTGTGTGTGTGTGTGTGTGTATAAACAAAGATTCACTTGCTGACAGCATCAGCAACAAGCTTTGAAATGACTGAAGCGTGATGGATTAGAAATAAACAAAGAAACGTTCATACTAATACCTTTCTTCCCAAATTTTATTTATTTTTTTAACAGAACTCTATTTATATCCTGGGTTGAGCTTCTGCTGTTGACAGCTTGATAAGCAGCGCGTGCTGTTGTTGACCAGTGAACCTTTAAGGGAAGGCTGTCTTTATAAGTAATCCGACTGCCATCGTTCCCAAAGCACAGACTGAACAGCTGTTACAAAGCTGTACGGCGATAGCCATCTTGTTTGTTTTTGCTGTCGTGATGAAACCATTCTACCAAAGTTGAACAGAATACAGCTGCACTTTATGTCATGTTATTGGTGCAACATTCTGTACTTATGCACTTATTTATTCATCCGTTTGTTTACTTTTTAAAAATCTTTCTGTCAGGCATTGTGTCTAGATCGGGTACTCTGACATACGAAGCTGTGCACCAAACTACGCAAGTCGGCCTGGGCCAGTCGCTCTGCATCGGTAAGTTACCAATGACCTGTGGCACACTGAATTTAAATTTAGCGCACAGCTTTAAGTTAAGCGTTCTGACGATGTTAAAGCAAGCAGTCGGGATTTAAATTGATCCTGTATGGCTTCATGGGCCACTTCAATATGACAATGATGACGTTTTACAGAGAATAAGAAAGGAGAACATGTGCTGTATTTGGCTTGAAAACAAGATGGTCACCTTATGTCAGGCTCTCAACATCAATGCCTGCTTCTCGTTTGAGCCACACTGTGAATGTTGGCAGGACCGAGTCTTCAGACTGAAGGACAGACACTGTACAAATTGTTTCTATGTTTTGTCTTTAAAGGTTACATTACAGCATGCTCACAGGGGCATCTCACTTGAGGTAGATAGAATAGACATATCTTGTTCTAAAGTATTTTGTGAGTATCTTTAACAGGCCACACCTTTCATAATGAATTAATTTCACAAATTCTTCTTGTCTGCCTCTTCTTTTTTTAGTTCATGCCTCTATGAATTGCAGGCAATACAGTAATTTCTACATTTCCCAAGTATACATGTGGAGCTTCTCATTATCTCCCCATCCTGTTATTACCTTTCCTTCCGCTCAATTTTTCACAGCCTTGTTTCTGCGATTTACTGATTTCCACTGTGGATTAGCAACACAGGCACACACTTTGTAACACAACTTGTAGCCAATATGAAACAGTATCTCTTGCTGTCTTCAGACATGTATCTCACTAGCTTATCTGATTCTGTTTTAATTCCACTGTCCCCATCCTGACATGCCGCAATGATACCGTTATAGCCAGCGTTGTTACTTCTTGGCAAAACTGCACATTTAAGATGAACTGTTTTACAAACACAAATTTCTTTTGTCCAACTTATCTGCCAGCAGAAAATATATATTTAAGGGCTGGTTGGACACCAGAATTAGCTGAAAAACAACTTGACTTCATTATTATTTAGACATTTTAATTATGGAGTGTCCTCTAGCCAGACTTCATAAAGCCTGTGCTGCAACCTTATTAAATATTGTAGAGTTCATTAAGAGGGTTTATTGGTGGCTCTTCTAGCAACTTCTTAAGTCTGAGTATGACCTAGGGGCTACAGCAATTTGCAGTTAATACAATATTTAAAATCACTGTCATCTTTGTTGCTGGTAATGTGGTCCTCTTTGATTATTATTCATGTCATTTTTTTCTTGGTGATGCCAGATTTTTTTTTATGGTATGGATATGAATTGAGGTGACACTTTGTCTCTGACGATTTTGCCTGTGGTTTTATGGATCCTTTTGTCACTTTCTGTGGAAATCATTTCTAAAAAAAATCATTATTGCTACCTTGTTATTTGAAAAAGCTTTGTAACTCGTGTTCCATGGATGTGAACGGAAAGGCAAAATTAAACCACTGTGCAGAGATAACAGTGGATTGAGGCACTTAAATCATTAAAACAAACTTTGAAGTGACTTTGAATTAAAATTGAAAAATGTTGCTTAACCTCAGTCCAGTTTAATACTGTTTCTGAAAATAAAAGTTGCTCATCTACAGTTGCTATGGAAAGAACTCAGACCCCTTAAGATTTTGCATACTTTATTGTGTTAGAAAGCAGCTATAATCAATATTTTACATTAACATGGATGACATGATGCTTGTGAAAGTTGCTTGTAATGACAAAGCCACAGAATCACCTGATTATGCTGTTTTCCCTCAACATTTTAGCAGTTCATTGTTTTGATTTTATGCCCCACAACTTACCTCTTTTGATTCACTCTCACCACTCTCGTGCAGTCATTTAGAGACACTGTTACACAGCAAAAAACTCTGATAAACCCACTGTGCACTACCTTCCCAGCACCGAACAACAGACAGACAGACATACTGTAGTTAGCGACTAGCTGGTGACCATACAGTGGAGCATTTAGCAGCTAAAGAGCCAGAAATTTGGCTCAGGAGTTGGTGGAGACCAAACAACAAAGCTGGAGGGGGAGAACATGTTGGATTTCTGTTTTCCAGGTTGCTATAAACATGACTCCAAGTTAGTGATACTGCTCCACATCTGCTCTTCATAAATAGGTTTGCTTACAAGTTTACTTTTTCTGCTTGAAAGGTGATACGACGTCAGTTTTTAGAGCTTGTTTCCACAGCTCTCAAAGTTACTTTTTCACAATTAATTCTGCATTTTAAGCAAAAACATTTCCGTAAATAAATTAAAAAAAGTTTAAAACATAATTTCTGAAAGGTTGCAAAAAGGGTCTGAATATTCTACAAAGCTACTGAATTTTTGTTTGCTGGTGTTAAACGTTAAATTCAAAATCACCAGTAAAAAGAGCAAGAGTTGGATATGGAATAAATGAAACCATGCTGGATATCTGCATATCAGTGCAGAAAAACATTATGTTCTCTTGTCAGATAATTCAGGCAGGGCAGCATGCTTTAGTACTGTTGTGATGATCAGACCGTATCAACAGCCGTGTACTTCTGAAACATCCACAGGAATTATCATTTGAGTCTTGAGTGTGCAATTAGTGTTTGCTTTGTCTCCTGCAAGGTATTGGCGGGGATCCATTCAACGGCACAAATTTCATAGATTGTCTAGAGGTGTTCCTGCAGGATCCCAAGACAGAGGGCATCATCCTTATCGGAGAAATCGGGGGCAATGCGGAGGAGAATGCAGCAGAGTACCTCAAACAGCACAACTCTGTAAGGAAAGAACACTTGGAGACACCCATTATTTTACTTCACTCTTCTTGTAATATCTCTGCCACAGCGTTTCACCTCCACAGATATATGTGTGCCTGTGAGAAATTCATCCTTTTCTGAATTAGCACTTAGTCGTGCCCTTTCAAATCTATCAGCTGTAGTGAAAAACTGGAAACCATCATAAGTCTCGAACAAAGTGGAACTATATGAAAGTGTCCTTACTTTCTGGTCACAGCCTCAGGCCTTCAGTCTCAGTTTTCTGTGTCCCTATGATAAAGACAAAGAGTGACAGATGGAATGAGGGAATGATTCATGGGCCATGTTCTAGAAATCTGCAGTGGTGATGAGCACTGAACCTTTTCTGATGCCCACATGTGATAAAGTGCTGTGAGTAACGATTGGCTTACGTAGCCAAATGGCAGAGAACTTGTAACTGACATTTTTAACTTCAGCTGGCCTGTACTTGGCATTTTGCTCCTTGCAGATGACTTTAATCTTTCCGTGAGGATATGGAACAGTCAGCCAGTGTGAAAAAGTAGTGACGAGGGGGGCATCAAGGGACAGCGATATGAAGCATCTGGCGTTAGATTGCATAATTGATCGATGCCATAAAAGAAAATAAAATGCATTCTAGGACATTTTGAACTGTAAAATTACAGTGCGGGACTGAGACATAGCCTATTACTCATATGTCACATGCCCGTTTTCACGCACACACACATTCACATAGAGGCTGTGGGAGTGGGACTGATGCAGACAGACAGGCTAGTAGTCATAAAATATACACACATAGCGAATTGCAACCTGTTAATCAAAACTATTTCATTAAAATCTAAAATTAATATAATAAAGTAACTGGCTGGGCTTACATGAGCAGTCAGCTGTTTGGCGGGCAGCCGACGCTTATTGAGCGCTCTGTGTGAGTGTGTGTTTGTTTCTGTGTATGTGTACGTGCTTATGGAGCTCTTGAGCTGAGAAATGGACTTGATTCGCCCTTGGCTGCTCTAATGCATGCAAATCTCCCGTTGGTGTCTCAGGAGAATAACTTCTCTCACTCAACAAATAAAGTACAAGCACCACCCCCCACCTCACCCGCCCAATCACCCAGAGTGTTGACAGCGAGGGACGGTTCAAATGAAACACAGGCACGAAAAAGCCCGGCAGAGCGTGGGAGTAAGCCGCAGATCTAATGTGGAAAGTTAGTTGTGTAGAACATCATACATAAAATAGTGTATTTGGACCCTTATTTTAATAGCAGAGAAGAGCACAAAGATGTTTGGATGGATTGATTTTAGTTTGGAGCTAAACTAAATGTTGCTTGTTTTGAATACATTTAAATTCACACCACCAATACACTAACCTGGGGCAGCTCTCTTATGCAAATGATGTTTTAATGTGAAGCACAGTCTTCCTGGAAAGGGGCAGCAGGTGAGCTCAGCCAAAATAAAGACTGCAAAATAGTGAGGACCTAAATTGGTTGACAGGTAAGATTTATTCAGTTTGTGAGCTTCTTCGTAAGATCATTGTAAAGTGAAACCTTTCTGCATGTTAGCTGTGATATGAAATTGAAGCCTTGAACTGCAATAAGAAAACCTTAAGAATGTTGCTCACTTGTGCTTGATGGAAAACTTTCTTTGGCTTTTAGGGGACAAATTCAGAAAGAAAAAATCTGTTTTGTTCATCACAATGATCAGCTTGTATTTTCTTGACTGCACTCATAGCTCATTCTTGTTTCATTGGCATGTTTGGCATTCTGGTCTCCATGGCTCTTCGTGGCTCTACTTAGGTGCAGCAGTTTGACAACCGAGTGCTGCACTTCTTCTTCTCCTTCTGTTTTCTTTGTATGTTAGCAGGAACTAAATCAGCTTTAAGAGGTGCAGGCTGCCATCTAATGTATTGGAGTGTGTAGATGAAGCTGCTTTGGCTTCTTATGTGTATCTGTATGTGAATTTATTATTTATTTTAATCAATAATCATTTCATGATTTGCCGATAAGCGATAGGAATAACTTTTCAATCATCGGGCCGTTAATTTATTAGTCCAGTAATTATTGTGCAACACTTCTGATGTGTTAGAATTGAACACTCAAAAACACAGCTAATTTGCTTCATCGTTCAAAGTCAGACTTAGTGAATGATGGGAAACAAAATGAGATTTTGGTTCAGATATCTCCATCCGAGCCCCGACTGCTCGAGACCAGCGAGAAGAGCTCGGACACTAAAGCAGAGACAGACGTGTCTTGTGAAATGAACAAAACTTGGGCATTATACTGTGTGATCATGTATGACACCATCACTATCACTCATAGGAAGATGTTAACTAGGAATCATTTTGTTTATTTTGGATTTTTTTTTTTAAGTCGTTGCATTTCGCATTAACTTGACAAATTCTGCCACACTGGCCACATTTAAGTGCCAACTGCTCAGTGAAATTAAAGGTCCAGTGTCATGATTGATTTGCGTCATGCTCCATTAAATATATCGAACTCCTATTTGAAAAACACGCATTTTCTCAAAAGGTGAAGGAAGTATTGATTTCAGTATCCATCAGTGTTAACAGCTGACTTGCCGCAGACTGTTTATCTCCTGACGCCTTAATTCTGTAAAATTCAAGAAAACAACCTCATGCCTCCCACTCGGTTCTGCTGTCAGATCTTATGACGGTGGGCATATTTCAAGGTTCAGTCTTCATCAGTGTCTGCCAGCATAATATGGTCTTAAAAGTCACCTGTATCAAAGCTCTGTCTATCAATGACAGAGTCTCACGGGCTTTCTGAAGTCAGAAATAGACTACATAGAATAACCATATTACAATTTGCTTCATGCATTTCAAATAGGTCAGAGTATTTGGCACCTAAGCTACCACAGAGGTTTACTGTTTTTGATTTGTTTATTTATTTTTTTCAATTTCAGCCAAGCTTGTCTCCGCTGAGCTTAGCTAAACCCCTTTAATTCTTTGGAAACGGCGCTGAACAACACGAGCGTGTAGTCTGGAGGAAGACTTAAGTTAGAGAAGTGTTGGCGAGCCCCACGTGTCTGTGCACATGCCAGCTTTATTCATACATACCTGTCATGTTTATAGGGGCGTATAAGTGTCTCAGTCTGCAAATACAGTTCCTTGCCTTGGAGAGGGGAAAAAAAAACAAAAAAAAACAAAAAACCTTTCTGTAGTCAGGTTAGCACACACACAGGGATGGGGGAACTACCTTCTCGGTTGCATAATTAAGGTAATATATCTGAACTGCTAACAGTGGAAGACAAAAGACGGGTAAAGTGAATGATAGCATGACTCCCCTGCCTCTATGCATTGTAACTACTTAGTATCCAGGGAGGCAGGGATTAATAGAGTAATTAAACCCCTTTCGTTTGAGGTAGATTTAAGACTTGGTTCACATGAGGGTGGTTTGTTTATTCAAGACGTGATTTGACTTCTGACTACTGAGTCGGGGTTCGTTACTAATTTGTTTCGTGCTTACATTTTTCTATTTTTATTTATTTATTTACTTTTTTTCTTTTTTTACCAGTGAACGGAACAGATGCTTGTAACATATTTAGAGCACTTAAAAGTGATGTTCCCTCTCTCTTCATTTCCCTGCTAAATGTGCAAGTGTTGATGTCTCATTACTGGTGCATCTCTAGCCAAGGTCCTCAACATGTCCCTGGCTGATATACATCCTGCTAGTATTAATTATTGAAAGTCATCTCCAGTTTATATTAGTGGCTGCCATCTTGTTCCTGCCAGTGTCAGGTCTGGATCAGGAGCTGAAATGGCATTAGGCGTGGGTGTCTTTGAAGGACCTCGCTGTATTGCTTTGGCTCTTGAACATGTCACATTCACTCTCTGAAAGCAGTCTGCCAGATGAGCCACAGCCTTTGTTGAAAGCACAGGACGTGTGTGTGTGTGTGTGTGTGTGTGTGTGTATGCATGCGCGTCTGCACAAAGCTGTCCTCTACAATTATGTTGTTATTCTTAAGTATGAAATATTAGCTGCTGTATGTACGCACACACACGCACTCCGTCCCTTTTGCTGGTTATGATGTTATTGCTGAAGATGAAATATTAGCTCTCTTCACCTTGGAAATGATCTTAACTGTTGAACGTAACATCCATCAGTGAGCAAGCAGCATAGACAGGCGCTGAGCTAATCAGTGCCTGCATGACTAATTACCATCCCAGAAATGAGATGATATAAAATGGCAGGAGCCTGAGCCCCTATCTGGTCATACACCAATCCATGCAATTAAATGGCTTGATTGACCCTTTGTTTTAATAATGCAGGCTGAGACAGAGATGGCTGGTTAGACAAGCGTGTTACCATGGGGCCTCTGTAATGTGAGGACATGGGGTGTTTAATATCTAATGAATGAATAAAATGCAGGTGCAGAAAACTAATTCTCTCTATTTTAGTACCATCCAACCACCCCCAGCTTGCTTTGCTCTCTTCTGTACTCACATCCTCACACTCTCTTTGGAGCTTTGTCTCCCTTTCTGCCCATTTTAACTTCATGTTATGCTTGCTCATGTTTGTCTTTCTCTCTCCCTCTCATCTACATCCAGGGTGCTAATGCAAAGCCAGTGGTGTCCTTCATCGCTGGGCTAACTGCTCCTCCTGGCCGTAGGATGGGCCACGCCGGTGCCATCATCGCTGGTGGAAAGGGTGGAGCCAAAGAGAAGATTGCAGCCCTCCAGTCAGCTGGAGTTGTAGTCAGCATGTCCCCTGCCCAACTGGGCAGCACTATTTTCAAGGTGAGTCCTTTGTTCCAGCAAGATATTACTTTACATGATTACATTATGCTTTGAGAAGAGCATTTCTGCCTCTAATGAGAACATTTACTTTTCATATTTAATGCTGATAATGTGAAAAACATACTTTAGCCTAAGCAAGATGCTTCATGCAGGACATATCTTTTAATGGAGCATTTCCATGTTTTACTAGGGCTGAAGATGTGAGTACTTATTCCTCATACTTAAATGTGATGGCAGTTTGACATGTTTGATTTAGTCCCATATCAATTTATGTGTTTTTTTTTTCTTTTTCCTGCTTTGGAATTAACTTATTTGTATGCCTTCTCTTATCTTGATGGCCCATTGGCAAATGCAGATCTTGTTGGTCATATCAACTGAAAGGTTCATTTTGGACCGATACTGATATTTTATTTTAAAACCTTTATTGACAAATACTAATGGCGTGCTGATAATATCATGCATCCCTCTCATATGTATTTATGAAAGGAACTTTTATTTGCACAGTACCTTTCTGAAAGTAATGTTTTGCTCACCTTTAAAACACAATCCCAAGTGTATTAGACTCATATTTTCCCTTGTTGGGGCCTCTTCATCAGTCTCTTCTCATGTCTTTCTAACATGCGTCTGTTTTCTTTGTCCTGGTTTCAGTATTTATCTTTAGCTTGTTTCTGCCAAAATAAAATGCAACACAGTCTTGGTGTGAGAAGTATATAAACATTCAAGAAAATATTTCAGTTAATTAGAAAAAGGCAAATCAGAATATGTGTGCTCAATGACATATTGAGCACAAACTGCTGAAATTGACACAAATAGGTAATAAAAAGTAAACTAAACAAATACTGAGGTCACATTTGCTTAATACAGATGAGTAAGCAAGCTAATTAAAACTGATACTCAGCATAGCTAATTAGGAGGTAACAAAATGCTGTCATAATACTCCTCTTTTGCTATCTTGTGATGCTGATGCACCATCCTCCTTCGGTGAGCAGTTGCAAGGTTTTCTGGGAGCAGTAACAGCAGGAGTAGCAAGTTGAAACTGAACTTTTGATTTGCAGTAAAGAAGGGCAGACGACAGAGCTGAAATTAATAAACGCATGTTGACAGTGGCTGAGTTGGCAGCAGTGCTTCTTTATTTCAGTTTATCTCTAGGGAAGCTCTGCTAACAAGATGTATAAAAAGTGAAAGCATGTATTACACCCATTCATCATCTTATACTTTCATTAGCACTGCTGACACTTTTGCACGGGGATATGGATTTATACACCTTTCCCCCTCCCTGCAAAGTTTAATTCATAATCATTGTGTGTAATGATGAAAAACGTGCAACGTGGTTGCTCATTTGCCACACATTGTGTTCATACATCTCTGTTCATTTCATTAACCGCTGTAATCGAAATGTTAACAAGTAAGAGAAGCAAATAGACATAAAGCTTTTTGGGGGGGAGGCAGGAGCCAAAATGTCCCCAGTCACAGGTGCTCTGGGAGGCGGAGAGCATCTCCGCTGTCACTGACCTGAATGAGTCTCAAAACCAAGTGATTAAAACCTGTTTATTTGAGGTTTATGAATTGTACATCAACCTGCAGTGTATTGATTTCTCGTAAAAAACATAACAAGCTGAACTAAGTGACCTTACTGTCTAGACTGTACATTCATTCATTTGTTCATGTTCCAAATGGCTGTATGCTGTGCTCATCCTTGAATACTAACTCTAGCATAGCATCTTTAGTTATTTATTAAGAGTTTTAGCACTCAGGTATTATGCTTCTTCAGGACTTAGCGGGTGTGGTTTGGTAATATCGGATGGACAGTACTGGTAACATTAGCAAACAACCACACAACTGTCATCAGAGTCTGATCTAGATGCTGCTAAACTCTGAGCGGTGGACCATTTCTGTCCAGCTAAACCCTATTCAAAACAGTGAGAAAAGCAAGGCCAAAAAACACAAATGCAAAATTTCCTGAGTGAAGTAACAATAACTGTTCTGATTTTGTTCATGCGGGACACACGCATCGCTCACAGTAAGATATCCAAGATGAGATAAACCTTTATTAGTCCCGCAGTGGGGAAATTCTCAATCTGTGGAGAAGATATGAATTTTCAGTGACTCTGGTGCAAGGACAAGATATAAAGACAAAAACTTATGTTTATCTGAGAAGGACTTAATTCATATGCATGGTAGAATAATTATGACCTTTATCCTTGTTTACAAAATATCTGCAGCTCCCAAACATCAGATAGTATTATCTTATCCGGCTCAACATTCACGGTGAAGTCTGCTTGCGTACGTATACAGATGTGTCCGGGAAAACAGAAGCAAACATGTTTAAGCTCAGGTTTTTGTTTGTGTATGGATTTCAAAACTCTCAAAGTTAAGGCAGAGCATGCACCATATTTACCATACGTCACGCCTCAAATATCTGGCTCCAGGTTAGTCAAAGCTGTTGTCATTCCTGGCCTGTAAAACGCCTTGATTTTCTCTCATGTCGTGTCTTTCCTCAGGTTCGACCCAGATGTATTTTCAGCCATCTTTTTTAAATGGCAACCTCTAGTTTTCTCATTTTGCTCCTCCTTTCGCTCTTCTCTTGTCAAATGTCTGTGAGTTTGTGTCACACAAAAAGTCTGTTTTTTTTTTCCCCCCTCCCTCTCTGTCACAAACAACTCTGCTTTTACCTCTGTGCTGTGATTCCTGTCTCGTACCCTTGAGTTACTGTCTGGCACCTCGGGCCAACAAAGAATGTGTTTGCTTATGTCATGATTGCCCTCCTCCTCCTTTTGCTTTGTCACTCTTTCCATCCTATTACCTTTTTGTTGTCCTCTCATTTCCACCAGCACTTTGTCCCTGATTACTGAACCGTCTGCCACTCTCTTCTCCACCCAGTTCACCTGTAAAACAAAAAAATCTAAAGAGCAAGGCCACAACTCGATCCACGCCTCCACTCAAACGTCTCATTCATTTTGTCCTTCTCAGAAAGTCGAGCTTGGAAAGGCAGAGGTTGCCTCTCATGCATTTCAGAAACATGAACATATTTTCTCCTCAAGGTGGCAGTAGACCTTCAAGTATCCACAAACCACAGAGGAATGGGCCAACATGTGCATGAGTACTTGTGTGTTCTGTAGACCTGATAAATGACGTTTGCATTAAGTTACTTTCCCCCTGTGGAATGAAAAATTCTCAGAACAACATATTTTATCACCCCACGGTTTGTGTGATATTTTCCAAATTGAATATGTAAATAGCTACATCCTTTTTAATGGCCATCATAATGCTCTCTCATTTGTAGTCACATTGGTTGGACTGTGCTGATAAACACAGCGACTGTAACCTCACATCAATCAGATCTTTGCCGATGTGTCGCTGCTATCAATCACAGGAAGTGAGCTGTTTTAATGCTGACAGCTGGAACTTAGCGACACGTACAACGCTACATGATTTGCACTCTCCAGGAAAAACAACAGGCTCTCCAAATCTCCAGCCGCCTCTGTTTCCCCGCCTCAACAGCAGATCTGATACACAGGATCAAAACAGAGCTGTGTGAATTCTGCATGAATAAATCATTCACTTCTGTCTGTCTCACTTCATTTCACATTGTGTCGTCTTCTTCTCTGTTGTCCATCCCTGTAGGAGTTTGAGAAGAGGAAGATGTTGTAAATTGTCCGAGAAGGCACCCGACCTTTTACCTCCTGCCCCGAAATTGAGATGAACAGCCTGATTCTGGAGGTGGATATGCCCTACAGTGTATGTTAACCCTGATAATTTCAACCGCAAAACGCACATCCAGTGTTTATATTGTAATTTCTGCCATGATCTTGTACCTTGCACATAACGAAAGAAATAAAACATAGTGTCTTAATGGTATCCTAAAGAGCTCATTGTACACAATGTAAATGCTTTAAAGATGTTTTTTTCTTCCTCCACACAATGTCGACAGCTGACGGCAGGATGCTAACTTTGGTGATGCGATTCATTCTGTTCATTCTGTTGTACTCCCTCTGTAATGCATATTCGCTCATTTCACTGGCTGTCCACTTGAATAAGAAATGTTTCTCATATCATTTTCCTGCTGTGTTTTTTTTCTATGCTTTCATATGACACGTTCATCAAACAGATGCGGTCTCATTATAGACTGAGCTCTCCAGGTTTTTGCCTTTTGAAGTAACATGAGCATAAAATTTGACATGTGTAAGAGAACAGACGGGTTCCAGAAGGTATCACATGTTGAGCAGACATGATGTTTACAAGAATTGCAGCACAACCTTTGCCAGTTACATTTTGTGTGTACAGAATTAATTTCTAGGAGAGGAGTTAAACATGAAGGTGTTTTTATACCATAGAGGTTTTTTCAGTTGACTTGAATAATCATAGTATGTGGTTTTAGTCATGCCTTTATATTGTTAAAAAAAACTTAAAGAGCATAAAAAAATTAATCAACTAGCTGATCAAAAGATTAACTTGAAATAAATTTGAATAGTCGATTAATAATTCTAAAACCTGGTCACACCAACTTTCAAAATGGAGACACCTTGAGGGGATTCCATAGGTGACCTCAACAAATTCACTTTGTTGACCAATAGCAAGCCATCTGGTCGGTGCTCAGGTTTGGGTCCAAAATGGAGGGCATTGTGTTGCACCATTTTTATTTAACCACCTCGGTCAGAGTGTGATCTGTTTCGCAAAAAAGGAATGATTTGCACTCAAGCTTGGTAACTGTCATTTAGAATGATTTGAACTCTTAACTGATTCAAATGATGTACAGTCCTGAACAAAATGCCAGGATGGAGTAAGGAGCCCATCCACCTATATATATTACTGACTGCTCAAATGTTTCTGGCTTGCTGCACGATGGTGGTTAGCTTTCCAGCTACAGTAGTTCCTCACCAAGCTTCAAGAACAACATATTTTTTGACGACACGTGGGTGAATTTTACCTTTTAGGCCTTTTAGTTAGATGAAGATTCACTGCTTTTTTTGTCTTGTATTATTGGGGGAAAAAAATCTTAATATTTTTTTTACTTTTTTGGATGAATAATGATGTTAACTGGGCCTCTGGGAAAGTCTTTTTTTTAATACTTTCAAATGCCTTTTAGACCACAATTCCACAATGACATCCCTAATTTTCATTATTCATGTAGTCTTTTTTCAAGCCTCAAAGCACAGCTAAGATTTCAAGTAAAATGTGGGTATTGTTATCAGCATTCTCTTATTTTAAGTTTCACACGTTGAGGAAAAACAGAAAATTGGAGCCTAAAATGTAAAATAACTACTGATATCTCAGGTTGTAAACATGCAGCCTGTGTAAATATTCTGAGTAAAGTTTCAGGTTAGCCTCTAATTAAGACAAACCTCCAAGTGCCACGTAAAAGCTATAGGTTAAATTAACACCTCATTACTGCACACAAGGTGAAATTCGACCGAATGAAGGGAAATGAAAGGGGAAGATAAGGTTAGAGTCTGTCGTGCTCCTGCGGAATCTTTTTAAATAAACACACTAGGAACAAAAGTGTGTAATGGAGCATATAATGCCCTACACTGGACATCTCTGCAGCCTATTCTTATCTGCTCCACAGCAGTCGGCCAAGGCAGATTATTCTGTGTACACACTGTTAACAATTACTTTTTAATCTGCATTAGTGAATTAACATAATGACTGACAGTGGAACAGAAAGCTTATTTGTTTAGAGGCTCAGAAGTTCCTTCTCGCAGTGAAGTTGCCAAGCAGCTGTACTGCGCTTTGGTTTGACTCCTGTGTAAGATGTAAAGGAGGCTAAGGTTTTCCTTCTGGTGGCATTAGCTGCTGCTGTGTTTTTTTTTTTACTTTAATACAACTGGATTGCAGTTAGTTAACTATTGAAAAAGAAACTTGAACTGTGTCAGCAAGCCTGCTCAGGAAAAGTTAGGAGAAAAAGAACTTTTTTCATGAGTTGTAATGGTACAGGTCGCAGAAAATTTAGTTGGTTTGAACCTGCATCAGACGGCACAGTGATGAAGTGGCTAGCACTGTTGCCTCACAGCAAGAGGGTTCTGGGTTCAAGTCTGGATCTGCTCCCTTCTGTTTGGAGTTCGCATGTTCTCCCTGTGCCTTGGTTTTCTTCCTCCCACAGTTCCAAAAACATGCACATTAGGTTCATTTGCTACTCTACGCTGCCACTAGGTGTGTGATTGTCTGTCTTTTTGTGTCAGCCCTGTGATTGGCTGGCTACCAGTACAGGAGTAGGCCTTACTTGAGAAGAAAAAATTCATTCAAAAAAGTTCAGTCATTATCTACTCACCAATGCCAGTGGAAGGTTAAGTCAAGTTTCTTGGCCTCAAAACATTTCTGTTTCACAACAAAACGGTATTGCAGCATTCTCTTGAAAAAAAAAATTGAAGAATCTGGGCTCTTTTAAATTGTGCAACAATAACAAAAAGGCTTCAGCTTATAAAAGGTCTAAATAAAATGCTTTCAAATCAACCAATCTCAGCGGCCTTCAAAGACTATTATATTATTATAGATATAATTTTTTTTCACCATACATTTTAAAACGAGTCCCCGGCTGCTCTTCAGTTGTTTATGTGAATGCTGCTGCAATTGTTGTTTTATTGTGAAGCTCAAGAAGTGGACGAAGAAAATTCACCCAACTTTCCACCGCTATGCCGATAGGTAAAAAAATAATTAAATTTCAGTTTCAGGGTGAACTATTCCTTTTAAAGTTCCCCAAAAGAATAAATTGTAGAAAAACAAGAGTTAATTACAGTTTATCAGAATGCTTAAATTGTAAATTTAAGTCAAATGATGACATTTATTGTTATTAGCTAAAATGTTCTATAATGCAGGCCTTGATGTAGTTAAGTTTGGAAACATATAACAGTTTATGATGAATGGAGAAAACTGAACTCTGGTGATGATTCAACTCTTAATGATATCATTAAGCAGTGGAAAACATCTTTAATCACTGCATTTTAAGTACAAAATGGAAAAATCCTTTAAATAATCTATAAAATGATTATATAACACACCATTTACAATTAGTACCTGCATACAGTGACAATAACACAATATGGAAGATGGATGGGAGAAATGAGAAAGATGTATATTTTTATAATACAGTAACAATACTGCTTTATTGGAGTGTAATAACCTGGACTTTGGCTTGTGTGACATATCCATTTTTGTCTGCTTTTTAAGGCACCAAGTCAGAAAATCCAAGTCAATGACTTTGATGTCAAATGGTGTTTACAACTCAGAAATGTGTAATTGAATTCAATAATGAAGAATATTTTATTTTTTGCTACACAGAAGTACAAAAAAATGCAAGGTCAAGCCCACTGCTTGAAAAGGATTTGTGTCAAGAAGAAAGAATCTACTGCCAAATACTTCAGAGTCCACCTTAAAGAGAATAAAGTTTGTGTTTGTGATGAAGATATTCATCACAAGGTGTGTATGTAAGATAAAATTGGTTTGATTGGTTTAATATATGCAAAAAAAAAACAAAAGAAGAATCTCTAATCCAACTGAGTTACTAATAAGAGTTGTTTTTTGATGCACAAGTTCTCATTATCACTGTCAACTTTCCATTTCACTAACAAATCAACACTGATCACAAGTCTGTTCAGATCTGGAGATCTTGAGCTGATCATTTATTCTTTGAGACCAAAGAGTTAACATTATTCATAAATCCATGAATGGCTGACTGAGACACACCCACTGACCCACAGCAAGAGCCTCATTACAAAAAGAGTGCAGACTTCACTTGAAGAAACAAGAATATTCCTCTGAGCAGACGGCAGTCCTAATGAACTCAACAGGGTACTCTGCAAGTACCCTTGTGCACACTGCAACACCTTATGACTAATGTATGTGAGGAGAAGTTGAACAGTGCCAAGTGCCCAGCATGTAAATCAGTCATTTAATTAAATGGTTTCTAATGAAAGAGACAAGATAAATCTTATGTTAAGAGGGAAGAGCTTTTTGGTGGGGGCGTTGGAGTAGGTGCTAACATGCTGTGTACAGCAGGTCATTAACATTGCCGTTGAAATGTAACAATGGCGCAGGCGGCCACCTGCCAGCTAGGATAATTATGTTGCTGTGTCAAAAAGTTGTGTGATCTGGAAGCTGTACAGGTGCAGGTTAGATTTGTTGCCCCTCTTTGTATTTACCTGGTTTGTTTCCAGCAGCCCTCAATGAAGTGCTCATCCACTCAGTGTCCCATATTGCTCTTTTTGTTCTGAAAGTAAGGGCGATCGTTGTCAGATTGTTTCATTGATACCATTGATCCTATGCTGTGAAGTCTGGTTGGCACTATCTCCATTAAAGCACTGGAGAGCAGCGGTAACGATGAGAAATAAAACCAAGGGGCTTGACAGTAGCAATTTGCATGAGGCAGTATTGTTTTAATAGAACCGCTGACTTGAGATTGCTTTGGGAATTGAGGGCAAGGATGAGGACAGAAGAGCGGATGTATAGGGATCTTGGAATAGAGCCCTTTTTCTCTTTTTTAAGTCAGATGTGGATTGGTTTCTTCTCCAGACAGGAAAGGCTTTATTCATCCAGCTATTGATGATAGAAAGACACAAGAAATAGCTTCATACAGGAGTGAGCTGCTACAAATAATTTGTTAAATTCATTCATATTATTGGAATTTATTGGTGTTATTTAGCTATCCGAAATAATTAATAAACGTTTGATCAAGTTTTATGTGTCTTTTTAACAAGGCACACGTATAACTAGTGCAAATCTCTGACTAATGCTTTGCAGATCTGTTATGAAACAATAATTAAAGGAACAGTCAGACATTTTGGGAAAGACAATTATTATTTTGGTGGAGATTTTGTGAGAAAATCAGTGCCACTATTATATCTGTCTGTTTAATATAGGGCTCCAGCCAGCAGCCAGTTAGCTTAGCTTAGCACAATGACTGGAAACCATTAACCTTGTTCTGTCTTCAGGTTAAAAAAAACTGAATTTCCACCAGTACCTTTAAAGGTTAACTCAATATATCTTGTTTATTTAAATGCAAATAAGTACATGTTGAACTATTCCTGGACAGGAAGACTTTGGTTTATTACAAGTTGCATTTTAATGACTTCAATCATCATTTGTTTTTTCTTTATTGTTGCCATCATTTTGTACTCACCAAAGTAATTTCTGAAACCTTGCTGCAATGTTATTAAAAGTGGGTATGATGTGACAAAAGGTAGGTACCATGTGACACTGTTGAACTTACCACCAAATAAAGTAGTATCTAACCTATCAGAACTGCTGGCTAGTTTACAACCCCATCTGACTATTCCTGTTCGTTTCCCTGCTGGACAACAAAATGATCTATCATTATGACACTCAAAAAATTCAATTGACAGGAACCAAACAATCCACCAAATGCAATCCGAGAGATTCAAATGTTGATAAATCCTGACTGGTGAACAATAGCACATGCTCATGCTGTAGAGCCCCGTCCACTTTAAACCAGCAGGAACATGGGACATTCAGAAAATATGTGAAATAACCAAGTGTTATAACTCGTCAGACTCACTGCTCATAAGAAGCTGAGAAAAGAAGTTTTTTGAGTCTTACAAATCTGGATAAATGTTGCGAGCACCAACATCCATTTATCAACATCTTATTAACATTTTCAACCACAGACTTGACTGATAACCCTTTTACAACAATCAATGACTTATTAGCATTAATTATTAATATAACATATGGTGATGGCTCATACAATGCGTGAAACTTGCCAAACTTTTTCAATTAGAAAGTGGGGATAAACACAAGATTAGGATATTTTTTAAACTTACTTATATGAGTCTTTGTTATATCATCTTGTGTTTCTTGTTTGTCATCTTAATGCCTTCTTATGAGTTGTGTAAAGAGTTTGGGTTTTCTTTGTTAAAAGTGCATGCAAATAAGCTTGTTTATTTATGACTCATAGCTGCAGCTAACTATTAATTGGTTAATTGATCTGTCACTTATTATCTTGATTAATTGATTAGTTGTGTCAAAAAATGGTGAAAAATATTGATCATTGTTTCCGAATATCGAAGTTGACATCCTCAAATGGCTTGTTTTTTACGATTCATTTAACAGATAACAACTATACTTGTTACAGCTCTACTTATGACTCATCTATAAAGCATAAGTAAAATGGTTAAAAGCATTAGGAACAACTTAGAAGTCCTTCTCAAAGTGTGTCTTATTAGAAAGTGGCACTGTCTGTACCTTGCAGTAGAAAAAAGGTGTGGGCTTGGGAAAAGGAGGAATGGGTTTGCATGTATCTCCGCTGGTGGCCATATAATGACTGTAATGGTGAGCTCACATGCTGGGTTATCATGTCCGACCAGTCGGTGTGGCGGCTCCTCATCAGGATTTCACCCAGTGGGAAGGACAGCGGTGCAGGCTAATCCCAAGGAGATATGGGTTTTGATGTGCGGGGATATGTTTTGTGAAAATTAATATGGGTGGCCTTTAGTTTGCTTGTCAGCCACAAATGGTAGATTCAAAAATATGAACAAGATTGACAAGAACATGAAATCAAAAAGCAAAACTGGCTCTTTGATGGGATCATTGCGGTTTCCTATCATGTATGCCTCCGTATCATTTCATGAAAAATCTGCCCTCAACGTTATGCTGTCCGGTCTTTTATATTCATGCCAGCATTTATTCCCCCAGTTGTGCGAGAACACATAGCATGAGACTGCGGTTACACAGGACTACTCATACTGTTCATGTTGTGGAGATATTCTTCAGAAGCTTGCATGCATTAAATTGTGGTTACTGATGGATGTAAAATTTCCTCTGATCCTTTAATGCTTATTTAAATTTCAGTTTACTCACTTTTTTTTTTGTGTCTGCAGCCGGGGGATGGATGTATCTCTTTTCATGTCATGATTAGTAGCTCTGGGTGATGCCTTAGGATTTTAGATACTGCAGAACGTGAGGTTCATCATAAAGTGCAACAATTCTTTAACTTTAAAGAGACTGGAAGAATCAGTCTGACCTTCAAGAGGATCCATTCAGCAGAAGTGCTTTTTCATCTGTGTCACGGTTTTATTGATCCACCTGTTGCCATTTTGTGGAGGTTTATAGCCGAGCTGCGCCTTTTCACCTGCTGTCCCCTTCAGAGCCCCTATGGGACCTCATAAACACAGTCCCAGATGATAAAGATATTATAAGTTCGAGCTCACTAAAAGGATGACTGAGGAGGATGATTACTGGTAAGAGCTGCATCAAGCTGGGAACGTCTCTTGACTGATGTATTGATCTCAGCTAGGAGATCTGTGAGAGTTCATCACAGCACAGAGGTAAGCTTACTTGTGCTTTTGAAAAGAAGGAGATTGAAGAGCATCACGTTTTGCCAAATAATAGCTTCCTAACAGCACAGAGTCTCATCAGAAAGGCAGTGATCGCTGCAGCTCATTCAGTCCCTTATAGCAGACTGCTGTGGAGTACTTCCTAACTGCTGCGTATCCATCAAACCCCAAGTGAACACAACAGATCCAGTAACATTGGACTTAACACAATTCAAGCTTCTCTCTGTGTCGTGCCTTTATTAAATCTAGTGCCAGTGAAGGTACAGTATGGGGTCTCTATGGGCAGGTTGATTGGTAGACAAAAATCCAAGGAAGAAACAGCTCCTGTATAACAACACTTTGGAAAAAGGCTGAGAGAGCATCTCTAGTGATTTAAAGGTCGCCGGTTTGATGCCAACAAAAGGAAGAAAATGGGCGAATTTCACTGGCCTGAAATCCTACAGGGAGTCTTATAACACCAGCAGTAACTGACGTAGCAGTCTGGACTCTGCTGTGTGCTCATAAATGTGTGTGTTTCAGGACAAAATAGAGGGGGTGGGGGGTGGGTCTATAGTCTATGTGGCAGTATGTTGTTCCTGAACAGACATTGTTCCCCCTCATTCCAGTCACTAACTGTCCTTCCATTTTTGCTAGAACCAAACCTGTCTTCAACTGGACAAAGCAGGCAAACGAGCTGAGGACCAAGTGGTCCCCCAAAACACCCAGATTCACTGTGTGGCAGTGGGTCCATGGTAATATGATATGAACTAAAACTTTATTTGGGTATACTCCCTACAATAGCAGAATAACAGATGGACTTAAGGTGTGTCTTGTCTTGTTAATTGGCTACTCTACATTGCCCCTAGGTGTGAGCGCGTGCGTGTGTGGTTGTCTGTCTTTGCGTGTCAGCCCTGCAATTGACGGACAACCAGTCCAGGTTGTACCCCGCCTCACACCCATAGTCAGCTGGGATGGACTCCACTTTTTCTGCTTATGACAACCTTTTTCTTCTTTATTGAGACTGGTTTTGTAAATCCTAACCTTTGACTGACATGTCACTGTGCTGAAAACGGCACAGTTTAGATTTTTCTTTCTTTCTTTCTTTCTTTACCTGGGAAATTCAGCTGAAACTACTTGCTCTTTCTCCTGCTTTGCCCTGCTTAGCATTCATGGTACAGTTGCTCACATTCATATCTGGGAGCAGCTCAGCACAGCCGCAGTCTTCAACTGTTGACCAGCGAGAGGCCCAGGGGAAGCAGCCGAGCTAAGTGTCTTACTCAAGGGCACCTATAGACAAAAGTGGTAACAAGCTCTCCAGTGCCTAGCGATGACCCTAGAACAGTTGCTTTTATTTGATGTACTTCTTGCAAAATAGATATACATAAATACTTGAGGGAATTTAAAAAAAAAAATCATGCTCTCAAAATTAAAAGAAAAAATGAATATTAATGATATTTGTAAAGGGTAGACTGGCTGCTCTTGATGTTCTTGACCTTAGAAAACCTCTACACAGTCCTTTTCAAGCATGTCTGTTTATTTATCTTCATTCCTTTGCTCTGCATATCTGCCACACTGGTACTGTCCCTGAGGTTTTGAGCCAAATTTTTCAGAACAGCAACTGCAATAATCATCTCTATGGTAACTCACTGAAAATGCTTTGCTGCATTCGAAGCAGAGAGCACAACAAGGGAGGGGGGACAGCAACATGGGCTCCAAGCTTTCCTTTTCATTCTCAGCTGTTTTCCAGCCATCAGTTATTCGCCCGTGTTTTAAGTCCATCACTCACACTCACTTAAGAATCCCCAGATCACATAAAAATGGAATTGGGTGAATGTTATTTTTCATGCCAATCTTGCTCTATAAATAAAAAAGAAAAAAAAAATCTAGCCGTGCTGTCAAAAATAATTCGTTCCAATAACACGTCCGACTTCTCTGCGTCTGAAAGAAATGGCTCTGCTGCTTGTCTTCCTTGCCAGTCTGTGTTTATCAATAGCAGTTTGAGGGAAAATACATGTTCTGGTTTGAAGTAGATGTGCTGTCAAGTTTTAGGACAGCGCATTTGCTTCATAAATATCTCACGCTCACCATCAATCAGCAAGCTAGATGTAGTCAGTTTTACATTCTGGTCTGTTGTTGAGATATGGCGCTGTAAGTGGTTGTGCTAGAGTCACAGATGAATAATCTATGTGTCCACTAAATTCTGCTTTCATCCAGCTGGGAAATGAATACCAAACCAGCAGTGCTCAGCGAGGTGTAGGACTCAAATCCCTGGCTCTTCACTATCTTTTGGTGCAAATATTTGTCTCATGAATTTCTCTTCCAACTGTTCCAAGAGATATAATATCCCCAAGATAAAGCATAGGTTCTCCCCAACATTTATTTAAATCTTTATTATCAGTTCTACCTCTCCCTAAAACCTCTTAGCTCAGGGAGTATTGCTTTCATGCATTTGCTTTTGGAATATGTACATTGGTTTTCAGTGCTTTCCGGTGAGAAATGTATTCATCTGATAGGAGTCTGAGATGAGAGCTGCCTTTGTCATGCTTTGGCTCAACCTCTGAATGTTTCGCTTTCCTAAGATTAATTAGTGCTTCGGGTCTGACGTAAATGTCGCAGCCTGGGGATCAGTCAATAAGGCCATGGCAGCCTTGACAAATGAAATTAAAATGTAAGAATCGAGCAGAGTAGTGCATATCATACAGGTGCTTCCAATGCCTGTGTGTGTGTGTGTGTTAAAGTGACTGGTCAGGAAAGAAAAATATATATTTGAAAGGTTATGTATGAAGAACACAAAAATATTCATGGCCAGTCAAGCGTGTGAGAAACTAAACTGTGATAAGTTAAATATTTGACATAAAATCTCATTATTTTGAATTATTAAGACAAAACTATCCATTGGCCAGTTGTCCAGTCCTAGCTTAACCCCTGTTACTACACATGGCAACACTTCGCGTGGGATTCTGGTAAGAGCAGTACTCAGCGTTTAAATATTAAGAAGTGTCTGAAATTAACTTTATGACTCACCAGACATGGGGACCGCAAGACAAATGCAGGCCTATGCATCTCAGTGAAGGAAAATGAGAAGAAAACAGAAACTTGGCTGTTTTAAACAACCTTCTTGGCCTTTTGAGTATAGGTTTATTTTTATCACGTCATACCTTTAATGATTTGTTTTCTTTTCTTGGCAGAAATGGGCCCCTATACATACAATTCTGCATTCATGGAAAAATATAACACTGCTATTACTGCATTTTCTGTGTATTGTATAGTCTTTATACAACATGTTTCAGCTTCTGCTCTGCTCATCACCTGGCAGTTATCATACCATAATGATGTTGGAGAAATTGTTTAGCTGCTCCTAAGTCCCAGAGTGGATTATTATCTCTGCACCTCTTAACACTCACATCAAAAGACATGACTCCTACTCCCTCAGGTACATCTTTTGGTCTCAGAGCTTTCTTTTTTGTGTGTTTTCCCGCCATTTCCTGAGAGATAAGAAACTTCTCTCCTGTGTAACAATAGTGTTGACCCAGCATGACTTGCTAGGTGTTGAATTTTTCTGTATGTTCATCTTCTGAAATGTTGCATTTACAACACAGAAGGAAAATATGAGCATTGTTTTCAGGCATGTTAAACGAAACGAGCTAATTACGGTGGCTGGCTATCACTCCTACTGCTTTGCAATTTGCCTCTCGCAGTACGGAGGTTCTGTTTCACTTTACAGTTTGTTGGCTGCCAATGTGTGGGAACAGACTAAAATGCTAACACTGAATAGGGACATTAATAAGAATATCACTTCTGCTACCCTGGGTGCTGACATCCATATAATGGCATTCAAATTGTACATACTGTGCTCTACACAGCTCTCTGCTGGAGAGTAAAGCAATCTGAAGGCAATAAAACAGTGACTAGAGAGCAGTACTCTGATTAGATAACTACTGCTATCATACTGTGTAACACTGGATTCAATATGCGTCCCACTCACCCTCATATATTATGTGGACAAACTAGAAACATAGTAGTTTCCTCTTGTTCCCACAGTGGAGGAGATACCAAAACCAGAAGAAGAATGTTGCATATAACATGTCTTCCCCTGAACAAATGACAGTCTGCCCTTGAAGAGACAAGGACTTCACAAACCATTGGCAAAGTGCAAAATAGAATGATGGAGACATATTTCGTGTTGTGGGTCTCAGAATTACAGTTTAAAGTAGCAGGGTGAGAAAAAAAAATGGAGAGGTTTTACTGTGTGGGTGTGCGAGCGATGAGCATGAATTGTGAATGAGCAAGTGTCTGAGCTGAACACTTGCATAACAACTTAGCCGAGGGAAAAATCCGACTCACCAAAACTGAAAAGGATGCACTGGGTTTTTTTTTTTTTTTAAAGACATCTTGTCGTCTTGTTCACATTAAAAGATGAGAATTTCTCGCCACGGTAATGGGTTACACATTAAGGTTATCCATAAATTATTGAATGTTGTTATGAGTAGTACCTTCTAAAAATACTGGAGCATTTGAAAACTCTGAAATTATATTCTTTTTGGGGGGCTCATAGCTGTTTACAAGGCTAATCAGCTAAACTCATTTGGCTGATTACCTGTTCTCAGCAGCAGCCTGAAGGCATGAGAAGTGATGCAGGGGAACAGCTGAGAAACATCTTTAAGTGTCACTCACCTCATACAGACTTTACCATCCTGCTAATTAAACATAAAAAGGGGAATTATTGTTACTGTGCACTGTCAGTTTTTGTTTTAAGAGAGAACTTAAAACAGAGCTGAAGACAGAAACATGCAAAGGTTGTTCTATTAGAAGGTAATTAACATTCAAACAAAGCCAATGACTTTGGAATCTTGAAGCAAAGTACAGTAAGTATAATGTTCATTTCTACCACTCAATTTAATACATTCAGCAATATAATTATTCAACACTTTGTTCATCTGGATTCCACATTTAAAGTGTTGCATATGTCTGGATGTTAATGTCTCAGCCAACTGTGGTTTGTAATCACAAAAAGTGGCAATAGATGGTACTGGCTGCATTTGAAGTAATCATGTGGGCCCCATTCAGCGCAAGTGACTGAATTAATCACAGCAAAGTGGAGAGCAAACTTAAGCAGCATGGCACCCAGAAGGAGATGCAATTGATTTCAAATTCAAAGAAGAACCTGAAAAACCTGTAGACCGATGTGAAGGAAAATTAAGGAAAGCTGAAAAGCACTTTGATATTGACCTGAGGAGAATCAGGTACTACAACAAACAGAAGTGTTACAGGCTTATTCTTCTTCTCCTTGGGGGAGGCCAACTTTGTGAGTGTTACATGTGTGCCAACTGTTGCGAGCTGAAAGTAGTCACTCTTATGCACTATAAGAAATTGCAGCTCTTTTGCCAGTAAAGGACCATAAAAGGCCCAGCAGTGAAGTTTTGAAGTTGTCACTCTCATCTTGCTTTCCTTGCTTTTCTTGCCATGTTTTTGTCTGGACCAGCTGGTTACCAGCAATGAGCCAATTTTAGCCCCACCAAGGTATGGAGCTGTTAATCTGGAAAAAGGAACAGAAGTGTGAGCTGCTGTAAGCTGACGAGCAAAGCGCAGCTAGCTGGAGGTAGCTTGGAGCTACAGAGAATCTTTCCAGAGTGGATTTACTGGTACTCAGTGTGAGGCATGCATAGTGGAGTATTGAGAAAAGTGATCAAACAACAAAATGTTGCTGATATGTGAGAAATGTTCGTTTGCCACTAGCACGAACATTTACTTAAGGTCTGTACCTAAGTGCAATTTTGGGTTACTGTGCTTGAGTATTTCACTTTACTGCTTTATATCATACTTGAAATCCACTACAATTAAGAGGCAAATATACTTTTTACTTCTTCTGCCTCTGAGTGCTGCAGATAGTCAGACAGGACAGAAAGCATATGTTCCTGCTGGGTAAGTTTAAATCACTTGGGCACAGAATATCTGCTAGACACTAAACAGCTCACCTGAAATATGGAACAAAATGTATAATTCAGCTTGCTGCAACAGAACAATTCATGCATGTGAGGTTGCTGCTCAAATGTCTTTATGTGTCCTCTTACCTGACCTGTCACGGGGCATTTTAATAGATCAAGTAATCGATTTTAAGTACATTTAACAGCATAGGAAACAAAACTGAAAACTCTTTGTAACATTCAATATGTTCTCATATTGTATTTTCATCCACTGCCTGTGAATATATCCAGTATTTATATTTCAGTTATTCAGCCTAAAGCAGCCTTTACATGGCCCCTTTTCATAAGAATAGATTTATTATTATGTTCAGCTTGCAATTTTAACTAGGGGTCAAGCTAGATTATCTGAGGCGGTTTAGTAGCAAACATAACTGTATGATTTCAGCAGAGTTATTTCAGGCTAAGTTTGCCATGAAGCTTTAAATGGCCCAGTGAGACAGTTAGATGATTTACAGCATATATTTGTATTCTGTTACCGTTTTGCAGCTGGCAGAGCGTGTCCTCTTTTTTCTTCGCAAATATGTATAAACTTAGTTTCTTCTTCTCTACAAGCTTTGCCCTTTGGCTGGCACATGAGCGCTGCTGGAGAAATGCTTACTCTTAAATCATTTAGCACGTTTTGTGGATCAATGATCCTCCAACTTTGGAGAAACGATGCCCATTGGATTGATGTTTCCCAGAGCAATACTCTGAGTAAATATTTCTGCATTCATCGAGCTGCCCTGCTCAATCACACTGCTATGGCTGCAGCACTACAAGATAGCTTGCACCCAGAGGGAGATACTGGCAGACTCTGTGAGGCGTCTTGCTGACTGCTCAAGTGCCTTTATCTCTGTATTTCCTAATGGCATAGTGCTTGCACAGACTTTTATGTTAAAAAAGAGATAATGTTCAAAGTGATTTTCTTTCCCCCATGACTTAATTAGTGATAATTGCTCCATAGAAGTGAATGTTTTCAAACTTGTCCGGACTCTTCAGTTGTTCTTTTAAGGTTTGCCCTGACGGAGAACATAAAATCGATGCCATTTCTGCGAAACTGCTTTGTATTTGAAACTTTTGGCATCTTTTTGCTTTGTCATTAGCAGATAATCTTGGAATCAGGTACTCTAGATCTTCTTTGATTCTGATAAGCCTGTCACTTAGTCTAAATATGAACATGATGTAATAACCCTTAAGCATTTTGACTGATGCCACTTAAAAGAAAAAGCCCGTGTATAGTAATCATTTGGCTGGACTTTAAGTTTCCAGGAAAGATTAATGCTTCATCTGATGAGCTCTCTCAGATTAGATGACCTCTAGACATCTACTGTACATTCTCTGCGGTCATCTGAAAACTAATCAATGAGTTCTTGTGACAAAAACCATTATAATGTATATATACTTTTACTTGTTTAATGGCTCAGCTCGTTCCAAGTTCCCTGCCAAAAAAGGGGTGATGCCATCTGTTTTAAATTAACACTGGCCAGGAAGGAAGCGTTTGACTATGTTGTTTAAATCAATCGGATATGAGATGGTAGGGATCTCATTATCGTTATGTTGATCCTGGGAATCAATCATGATCCAGCAGATGTTTCCAAAATAAATGTTCAATCTTCATTTTGGCCGTGCCATCCTTATCATCTGTCAGCTTTCCAACATCAACTTCTGGTCTCTGGAACTACATCAACACTTCTTGAAAATAAAAGACTGTCAACCTGCTCCTTTGTCATTAAACATTTCCCAAATCTTCCTCTTGTGAATAATGAATATGAAAACATCCTTTCAGTTAGATGCTCTCTTGTGAACCGTTCAGTTTACTTGCTGCACATACAGTATACGGCGTGTAGTTTTTACAACTTGAGCTGTCAAAAAAATTAAATTACTTGTATGGTGGCAAGACAAAATTTGATGCATATATTCTTGTTCACAATATATAGACATATGGTGTGTGTGTGTGTGTATTTGTGTGTGTGGTATGAGCACCCATGTATACGTATTCATCTGCACTCACGGTGACAAAGCTCCAGTAGCTTCTGAAAGTAGAAAACAACTTTATAATTTCTGTGCAATTTGAAACGAGCAGCACAGTCTGGAAGACATAATGAGGGAGATGAGGGAGGACAAAATAATAGAAACACCTCACCATATAATTCAGTCCAAAACAACAACATCAAGAGGAATGACCTTAAAAGCAGAGGCTACAGAACTGCACTAACGCAATGTCAACAAAAGGAACAGAATAATCTGTACACTTCAAATAAGATAATTTTCAGATCACCCAACAGCAAGTGAAAACAGCCTCCATCCGCCTCATTCTAATGTCAGGCTTCCCAGAAGAGTGGAAGCTATTATAGCTTCAAAGATGTAGTTAGACCACAGTGTCATTAAAGTCTCCATGTGATGTTGCCTGCACCAATACTTATGTCTATATAGTATACATTATACAACAAGGATGTCACTTTGTCAAACAAATTTAAACGAACATGTTTTTTTTTTTCGTTTGACTTAATTCCAATCCAACCCACATACATTTATGGCCTGTAATAACCAGTAATATTTTCTTCTGAGCTGACCCAAACTCATCCATGGGTTTTAACTGAATCTGATCCTGACTTTACTGTTGGTGACTACACCATGTATTGTCAATCCACAGTCCAGCTGTCACGCGCACACTTATGTTCAAAATAAAGAAGATATGCAGTAAAAGAAATGAATGCTAACGGAATGCTAACGTCCTTTTGGCCTACAAAAAAATGACTGCAGCACTTAACACAGCAGCAGTTAAGCTAAGCTAATTATCTGCTAAACGTACTGTCATATTTACTGGGCAGATACAGGAATGGTATCCATTCATCAAACACTTAACCAAATAATAAAAAAGCCAAAAAGTAAACTTGTTCCTTTGTGATTCACACATCAAGTGTGCTTTGCTTACATTGGATTCTCAGCTTGTGCATTCATATAAAGGTCGATTTAACATGATTCACAGAAAATGTAAAATGCAAAGTCCAAAATGCATGGCACAAGATGGAGAGTATACTCCTCACAGATACCAAAACACACACACAGACACACAGAGAGAGAGAGAGAGAGAGAGAGAGAGAGAGTGCTTCCATCACTTTCGGGATGTTACCCTAACCCTATAGGTTATATAGACTTACATTCATTTCTTGGACGCTTAACCACCACCTAACCATAACAATAAACATTAGTTGCCTAATCCTAATCCTTACCTTAACCAAACGCTAACCTCAGCCAAACCTTAAAGCAAGTCTTCACCCTGATATATAATGATTTATGTTGTGGGGACTTTTGTGGCATTTTGTCCTCATAAGTAAAGCGGGTCCTCACGATGTGGCTGTGTAAACAGATTTTTGTCCCCACAACAGCAGTAATACGTGTCCACACACACAGGCACAGGCACAGGCAAAGGCACAAACACACTCACACACACGCACACACACACTTACATGAGGGCTTTGGATAAAAACTAATAAAAAGCCTGGCAGAAGAGGAATGTTTTGAGCCTACTCCTTAAATTGATAAGATTAAGGGCACATCTCAGGTCATGTGGAAGGCTGTTCCAAGGTTTCAGGGCAGTGGGACTAAAAACAGCTTCACCAGATTTTGATTCCAGCCATAGAACAATAAAAAAAAAATCCCCTACCAGATGATCAGAGAGGTCTGCAGCTAATAAACAATGAACAGGTGAGAAATATATCACGGTGCCAGGTCATTCGATGCTTTATAAACCAGAGGTGCAATCTTAAAGTAAATTCAGGAGGCTTAAGAGAGCCAATGTAAAGGTCTAAGCACAGAAGTGATGTGCTTCAGTGATTTATGTTGAATTCTACTGGGGGAGACCAGAGAGGAGGGCATTTCAATAATCTAATACGCTGGAGTCCAACGCATGTGCAATGCAAACTAAAATAAAATGAACATACTGAGCAGCATAAAGTTATTGGACTTCCAAGACTTAACGCCATCATTGCAGTCAGCCAACATTTTCACCGCACTAACACTATTGTTCTGACATTATACACCACAGGGGCTTTCATATTCAGAACCCTCAGTAGTTCCTGGGGATTAGATTGGAGGATGTCATCTTACAATACACTAACTGCATCAGACTGTAGCATCCTCGGGGGAAAGGTAAACTTCACTGGCTAGAATATGTGATCTACACACCTGATGATTTACTATGACAGGTGTTCTGTGGTCAATTCTTTGCTGTTACTCTCAGAAAAAATACTTCAAAAGTTCTTCTCATGCTCCATAGGCTCAACAACCTCAGATTGAAGTTGAAAGAGCGCTCCTCTCTTTTGAGGCCTTGAGGTATTTTTTAGGTCTGTGAGAGAGACGGAGCACTGAGAAAGACTGATGTATAAGATGCTGTAGCAAGGACAGCCAAAGAAAGCAGTGTCATGGCTGGATGCACTTATAGTTTTGTCAGCTACAGAAATGTTCTTCCTTACCTTTATAGTCTACCTTTATCTCCGGCATTGTTGATCTTGATTTTCAGTCTGCGTCACCATGAAAGTCTTATTCATCTAACTATTTACCAATCAATAGTTTGAGACTAACAATCAAGCAAATGCTTCACAGAGCATTTTATTCTCTTTCAGCTCATTGTTTTGGCTCTACGGCCCACAGCTTTACTGTTCTGGTTTAGATTCAGCTCACTCATCGATCTTGTTTATTGCAAAACAAAAAGCTTGGCTGAGGTGGGAAAGCTGATGAACCAATGAAAGCAAAATGTGACAAATGGCAACGGAAACAGCCTTCATGGCGTACATGAAACATGTGAGTGGAGCCTGCACTCCTCCGAAGAGACAAAAATGTAGCGGCAGATAAAAACATCGGATTTCTGTGGAGAGACTGCAACATTAATTTCAACTGTTCTACACTTTTGCCATGTGAGATTTGACTGGTGCTCATTTCATTTTGTCAGCTCCATGTGCTGTCTTCTCCTGCAATGGTTTAATGGCACTTGAATGAAAAATTAGTTCCACCAGCTGTTTGTCTCGATGAACCGACTCCTCAACAGGAAAACAGAAATGCACAGATGAAAGGGCGAAGACCAACACACACAAGCAGTCAGCCTGTAATTTCATTAATTATCTTGATTTTAACATTTTAACTGAAAATCTGGCTAAACAAAAACAATAGTGGAGCAGCCCTTATCAAACCAGGTCCCCAGACTTCCACTTTATCATTGCACTTTGCTCATCTACTGTCTGCAGCATGATTTCAGTCACGCTCTTATAGAGGGTGACTTTATAATGATAATCCCAATGATGGCAATGCTAAGGAACCTTTGTACAACCTGGATAACTCTGAACGTTCCCAGCGTGTTTAATGCTTTTCAGTCTGGATTCAGACCGCTCCGCAGAACTGCACTTAAAGTTTTAAACGACATTCATTGGTGATGCATCAAAAATGTCGGTTTTGGTCCTACTTTTACACAACTGACCATAAGATACTGCTTGAATGACTACAAAAGTAAGTGGGACTTTCTGACACTGGATTAAATCGGTTCAAATCATATTTGCAAGATAGGGACTACTTTGTGTGAACTAGTAATTATGAATCTGAGCAAACACTTATCGCATGTGGAACTCCTCAAGGGCCTATTCTCAGGCCTCTTCCAATCAGGATGTGCATGCTCGCCCTTGCTCAGATTAGGGATTATTATAACAACTCCTTCCATACTGTTGTGGATGACATGCAAACCTGTGTTACAGTGTCACTATGACTACAGTCTGTTACATGTGCTAAATAAGTGCACTAAACAAAGCAATGAGTGGATGTGCCTCTTGAATATGTGAGGTTCGCTAAAACGGTCAGGTCATAGGACTAAAAAAATACTGTTTACTAAGGCTTTCTTTTTAATTTGTAACTATTTATTGTCTTGATTTATTTTTATGTAATCTGTTTTTAAGGTTTATTTATCTCCTTTTTGGTTTCTATTGTCTTTTAAATACAATTTTAACATTCCCTTAATGTCCTGTTTTTAATGTATTCCTATCTCCTTGTGAAACACTTTGAATTGCTTTGTGCTTTTTCCAAATTGCTTTGGAAATAAACTCTTTAGTGTAGTATGTGTTTCTCTAAGTTTTATTTTGGTATTGTTCAGCCATTCTGTTGTGTTTGCCTCACACTTCCCGTCTTTTTCCTACCACTGTGATTGTATACCCCCACCCTAATTGTTTGCACCCTTGTCTAGTTCTCCCCAGAGTATATACACCTGTGGTTCCGGTGTATTCAGTTGCCAGTTTGTAATGTATCCTGCATTTCTTCTTGTGATTTGGTCTGCTGTTTTCTTGTTTTTTTTTCTAACTCTTGTCTGTCTGTTTGACCTTGCCTTTGTTTGCTCTGACTGCTCACCTGCGTGCTAAACCTTTGCCTGTTCATTATAACATGGAAATGTTTTTGAGACCCAGTTTTGGATCCAGTTTCCTGGGCCACGTCAGCCTTAACGTAAACATGCCTTGCCTGGTTATGATGCAGGTTTCATTTGTGAGAGCTGTTGTTTGGTTTGTTTGCGTCTCTGAAGAAAACTTCCCCACACTGAGCTTTGCTTAGCTCGCTTTATTTTTCACTTTCGACTGCTCTGGAGAATCATTAGCACAGTATGATTGTGTGAGTATTCTGTATGCAAACTAATTTACGAGATGACATGGTTAATGGGTCAAAATATTCTCACCAAATTGGGACACAGTGTTTTTCTTTGCTTTCTTAACATCAGTTTCCAAAAATGTGTCCTCCCAGTGAGACCAAAGCAGGAAACGGTGTCATTACACTTTATGTTATTTAACAAAGCCTTTGAGGAGCAGAAGAAAAATGCATCAAAGGTAAGTAAGTCCTTTGAAAATACTTGCTTAGGTGACACAAGCAAATGTGTCTCTGGTATCCAATGTACTACCTGTCAGTCCTAAGCCTTTTTTCACCTTGCTCATCAGTGCATCTATTGTGGTTCATCCAAGGCTGAGGTGGAGATACTGAAATATGTCTGCTAACATCTTCATCCATTACATTTTTGGATCAGGAATTCTTGTCTGCAGTCAGAGAAACGTGTAATATGCTTGCATGTCTACAGCAGTGACCAGAGAAACGGTCTAAAAATCCCCTGGTGATGGGGCTGCAGAGACGTGCAGCAGACAAAGAGTTGTCAGTTAATAACTTAATTAATTTTAATAACGCAAAACGTGAAACTCAGCATCAAAACAAAAAGTAAAACTTAATTAATCGTGGCTTCTGACATGTTTTCCTCTCTGCAGTGGTGTGATGACCTCAAAGACAAAAATGGGAGTCATTTGTGAGCTGTTTGTTGTTTACATGTTCCAAGTTGTTCTTAGCATCTCGTCTCCATTTAGCTCCTCTCTGAGCCTGCTATACGCCTTGTTGTCTTGGGAGATGCTTCCCTCTCTCTTCATGATGCTGCGAGGGAGTGCATTTTAACATTTTAACTCAAAATAAGTGGTCAGCTAAGTGTTTGCAGTTCATAGTACAATCAGGAATTACATTTATGTTCTGAAAGTCGAAACTATTCTATCGTGCCTGACGTTTATGCGTGTTTGGTATGTCATTTGTTAAGACTGTATTCAGAAAGTGGTCTGTGCTTAACATGATTTGTGCTTTGAAGCCTAAAGCCGGGCTCGTGAGAGGAGTGGAGCTTCCCTCCTCGCTCACAGAGCTGTTTGTTCCCTGCACTCCCCCACTCAAAACTGCCCTCATTCTGCATTCATATTTTCACTCGGGTCAATTCTAATCGCTCAGCGCTCTTTCCAAAAAGAGAGAGAGAGAAAAAAAGCTCAATCTTATGTTAATTTCAGCACAACTGTTCATATAGAAAATGTATATTTTGATTTTAGATTGAATTTCCCTCTGGATCAATAAAGTATCGAGTAGACAAAAACATGAGTTTAATGATACAAAAGACTGAGTTATATCAGGCTTTGGCCCACAGGATAACATTTGTTAGTAGGATCATTTCACTGTTGATTTTGTTGACAATAAAAAAATAAAATATATTGTCTTAATATATATATTATATATATTGACTTAACATTTAAGTACATCAATAAACTGAGGAGAGACTTTACCTGCTGCATCATAGTTTTTTTCATTTAAGTTTCATTTAACGTGCATCAGGAGAACAAATTTAGTTTATGAAGTGATAGCGTTTTAATCCAGAGTTCCTCTCACAGCAGTTTCACTGCAACAAATAATTTGTGTGGACACATTTTAAAAAAACAGTATCGCATATAAAATAAACTGTAATCAGATCAAATTACTGCGAGTCAGCAGTAATTTGACTTGTAAGTTAATTAGACATTAATTAGAAATATTTACATTTGAGGGTTTGTTGTTTTTTTTTCAGTTCAGGCATATGTGGAGCAGGGATCATCTTAGTTCTTCTCTATTTGCTGAAAACCACAGAATAAGAGATAAACAGCATTTTTGAGAGAAGGGATTTTATCTGTGGCGGTAGTGGGTGGACAGCTGATATAAGGATTATCAGCATGACGTGTTGTGACAGTAAAATGAATAAAGAGTGGAGGAATGTAACAGTTTGCAAAGGGCTAAAGATAATTAATCACAAATTTATACCACCACCGTACCAAATGCGATAGTGTGATAAACTGAAATACAGCAAATATAATGAAGCCAAAATAACTGTGGATTTAGATAATGAATAATTTTTGAACTGTAGGATTATGAGCGTGGTACTTTCACAATGGGAAAAGAGGCGTTAAACTGTACCCTCGTTTCTGACTTTGGTCTAATCAATTTACCTCTGACTGCTAGAGTCTTACTTTTTCCGAACACGGAGAGGAAAAAGTTTTCAGCTCAAATAGCCTGTGTGATGTAACGACCGGTGGTTGTTCTGTAAAATTTATCAGCAAGTGCTCTCACAGCATCACAGTTATAGCAAAGGATGGTACACACATGACAAGATCCTCCAGTGATTCCTTCTTTTTTTTCCCCAGCAATTTATTTTTATTCTCTCAAGCTCAACAATCATTTTGTTGTGGTGCAGCTCTGAGCGCTGTGAGAAACTTACAGTGTCTACTCATTAAATTTCAAGATAGCAAGCACATATAAGGAGAGGAGTTCTTTACTGTGTGAGTGAGTGTGTGTTACCCAGTGCTCCATGTGTGCAGTGCTTTAATGGTTTTCACATCAAGTATGCAGTGCAAAGTAAAGAAAGTCTGGGGTGTTTGTGTGACGCCTGAGGAAGTGCTGTGCTGTACTCTCAAAAGATTAGAAATATACGTAAGTAAAAATAGTCATGCTAATCTGTGATATTTAATTGAAGTAAATAACCCCTGATGATCTGTATGCAGCCAACGTCACTCTTAGCGGCAAAACAACATTAACAATGAATAGTTAATGAGACTGTTTATTCAAGCAAGCAGAGAATATAAAACGGCAGAAACATGAAACATGACTCACAAATTAGAGATACACAGCTGGTCAGGTCAGAGCATTTGAAATGATTCTAGCTGAATTCTAAGTGCACATTACCAGCAGTGAGATTGCATCTTTCCTCTCTGTGCATGCATGGAAACAAGCTTTCTTTTTTTTTATTTTTTTGAAAAAAGTAAAATTTAACAAAAGAGATTTTCAAGAGATCTTCAAACAGACCTTGATAATACCTTTGACTTTACAATATGTTGTTTTAAGCCCCGCCCATTGGCTACCAAAAACTTATTTCAAGTGCCCGTGTGGGGAGTTTTCTTTGAGACAGAAGGAAGAACTTGTGAAAAACTTGGGATTGTATTTGTATCTGAGCAGACACATAAGGACATACGTATGCAACAAGTATATATATATATATATATATATAAATTCCAGAGTAGAGCTGTTGATAACTTCTCTCTATAGTAAAGTCTCTTGTGTAAATGATGCGATTCATATTAATGAGAGTCGCATCTTGCCTGAGCCGCTTCCTGCCAGCTGCCAGTCTCTTTAGCAATTAATCTGATTCCATTTGTGTTGAAGAAATGTTTGGGCAGGAGACTGGAGACACAACAGTGGGGAGAGGCAACGTCTTCCGACAACAGAGCCTTTGAAGCTGCCGGTGCCCCTTAAAATAATTATGAAACGCAAGGAATGAAAACATAAAGAACATGCCGCTACATCTCAAAGACAATATGAGGTGAACTTGGTGCACCCGTTTACTGAAGTGTGATCTGACTCCCCTTAATTATTCTTTCGCTCTGTACAGCCTTAAGTTTTTGCACTGTTTGACACAAATGACAGTACTTTCTGTGTTGCTCAGTACACTGCTTCAAAAGAACAGTACATTCATATCTTAACTCTGTGTTTTACAAGTCTAACTCAGGTAGGATCACGAAAGAGCACCTGCTGTGATCACAGTATCAGGTGTGACAGGAGAAAGCTTGTAATTATTAATATTGACAAGAGTTGGTATATACAGTCTATAAATATCTATCTATTCAGTAATCAGCTTACCTGCGTGCATGTTAGATCCTAATCATCATGAGTAATTTACTTAACGAGTATTTTGACACCAGATTCTCCCACTGAACACTTGAAGCCTGTTTCAGCTCTGCTCAGCTGTGGTCAGAACTCGTCATGGGGTTTGTTTGTACCTTGTTTCCTGTTTTATTTTGATATACTCACATCTCCTGTGTTTCAGTAACTTCATTTCCTGTCTTTGTGTTTTACTACCTGTTTGATTGTCAGCCCAACCCTGACAGGTATCCTTCCTGTTTCTTTTAGTCGTTTCCAGTTCATTTTTATACTTTGTTCAAGCGGTTCAGTGATTTTCTTCGTGTTTTGTGATTTTTGGATCTTGCTTTTTTTCCCAGGACCTGGTCTGTTTTGTGGATTTATGATTTTTGCCTGCTCTCTGTGGGATTTCAGGTTTTGACTGCCTTATCTGGTCTTTCACTCTTTCATGCCTGAAGCTCCTTTTTGATCACAGGAGTTTTGTTAATTAAATCACTGAACTGCACAAGCACTTCCCCTATGTCTGCATTTGATCCCTTTCCCTTGTGCTCTTTTTCAGCCTGCTTTACCACAAATGTGGCAAAATATAAGCATATCGACAGCATAAGCACATCTAGCAGTGACGTCATGGCACACTGACACACTCTGGTGTATACTTTTATGTAATTGCATCAACAAAAGTATTGAACAAGCTAGAAAGTGAGCATGGGTGTAAACTAATACATGAGGCAGAACAAATCAACAAGTTGAGCAAAACAAAAAAAACATTATTAACAGTTATGTTTATACACTGGTTGTAATGGCCTCACGCTAATATTGATCGATTGGGTGTATACTATATGGACAAAAGTATTGGGTGTGGTATGGGGGTGTTTTTCAGGAGTTGGACTCACTCAGACATTTTGGACAATGCTATGCTTCTAACTTTGTGGCAACAGTGTGGTGAAGGCCCTTTTCTATTCCAGCATGTCTGAGCCCCAGTGCACAAAGCAAAGTCCATAAAGACATGGCTGGATGAGTTTGATGTGGAAGAACCTGACTGGCCCACACAGAGTCCTGACCTCAACCCCATCAAACACCTTTGGGATGAACTGGAACGGAGATTGTGAGTCAGACCTTTTGGTCCAACATTAGTGCCTGACCTCACAAATGCTCTACTGCATGAATGGTATAATAATGTAATTATAATACAATAATAGTATAATAATCCAATTGTTTGAGACAGATTAAAAAAAAAAGAATCAGTGCCTTTTAAAAAAAAAAAACGGTTTCTAAAAGGGGCCCTAAACATCCTGCTTTGCAAAATTAAGGTAACGCAAACAAATAAGATCCTGAACGCTAGGCTCTAAAGAGGAATCAAGGGAAGCTAATTGAGAAAAGCAATTTATTTAGCTGATTTAAAGTTTCACAGTGAATTTAATTACCATTCAGTGAATAATTTTCTCAAGTTTTTCTCATTTCACACAACTGGGGCCATAATTCTCAAAGTTAAACACGGCGTTGATTTTTTTTACTTTTTTTTTTTTTATCCCTAACAAAGCTCATTATCCACTGCTTCTCCTCCTCCTCCCTCCTCCTGCATCCCCTGGCTTACTTTGCTTTTCTGCTCCACAGCTCATCTTGTTCACTGCAGCCAATTTAAAAGCAGCTTAATCCTGGGGAGAATACTGTTGCTGCTTCCAGTTGCACTCCTGTGATTGATGTCTGGCAAGATTTTATCTAATGCACAATGTTCATGTGATTGACACCGCACAAGTGTGCCTCTATGTGCTAGTGGACGCAAAAAAGCACATCAGCAGGCTACTTGGAGATTAGGACCACATGTCAATGCTGCGAAAGTAACAAGTGCTTCCTGATTGCTCTTGAAATCAGCTTGCAAATCAGGAGGTTCTGTAATTTTCATCTTATTGCTGTGTATTTTTGTTGTTTGTTTATTCCTCTTTTTTAATCCCAATGTTTGTAACAGTCTTGATTGGCCAAAGTGGCACTGTGACACATGGTGTACACGGTGTGTGGAAAAAAAGAATAAAGAAAAAATAAAAAAATAAAATAGAAATAAAAACAGAACACTGCACCACGACATATTTTGTAGCCTGAGGGTATCATTTTATAAGCAAAGTTGGGGTTTGAAACACAGATGCGCACAACACAACACAACACAAGATTCACTTTAAGTAAAACCACAACATGCAGGTTCCCATTCATATTTGCATATAGCAATGCACATATCGAAATCATGTCTATTCTGCTTGATCTTCAAAACACACTGTATTTAACAACTAATTACTCATGGAGATATTTAAGAAGAAAAACATATTTTTTTGTAAACATAGGGAGATGCAGTAGTTAGGACTGTCACCTCACAACAAAATGGTTCTGGATTCAAACTCACTGGCTGGCTGGTGCTTTTCCCTTTGGCGTTTGTTTGTTCTAAATGTGGATTTCCTCCCACATTCTGAAAACATGCAGGTTTAGGTTAACTGGTGACTCTAAATTGCACGTAGGTGTGCAGCCCTGTGTTTGACTGGCAGCCTGTCCAGGGTCTACCCTGCCCCTCGCCCAATGTTCGTTCTGATCCAGCATCCCTGTGACCCTCTAAAGCGTAAGCAGGTGTCAAAAATGGTTCCGTGTATAGTTGTACAATATAACAGCCATGTTACATTTAAAGACAAATATGACATTGTCATGTGAAAGTAAAAATGAAATCTTTAAATAGATACACAACTTGGCCTAAAAAACTGAGAAAGCTCTGTTTTATCCCAATCTGTACAGACTCAGGTTTCCTCAGTTAGTTTGTCAGATACATTCCTATTTTGCCATCATTAGTGCCTGTCTTAAACCACTAGCTAGTCCTCCATGGATTTTGCAGTGCAGCAGCCGCCCCAGGCGACGTAAACAGCCTCCTCTGGACTAGTCCACTCACAGTCAACAACTTTAATTTTATTTTGTCCTACATTTCAGCTGTCATTATTCTCCAGGCGGATCGGATCTAAAGAGTAGACGGATATATCATTAAATAAATACAGGAAATAAACATAGGAAACAGCACTCAACACCAAGTACATGTCTTCTTGCCAACCAGCAGTTAGTGCTAAACTCTCTGCTCAGGTCTCACAGACTCTCGTCATCTGTGTCCTCTTGTTGTGAGTCTTACTTTAGGGATGAACCCGGCTTAAGGCCCTTAAGACCTCAACACATACGTTCACGAGGTATCAGTGACAAGTTTTCCAAGCTGACACCCCAGTTTGTGAGTCCCGTCGATGTTACTAAGTGGGTCAACCCCTTTGCTGTGTAGTTTCACATTCAGCGCTTCATGTGCACATCCAATATTCCACACATTTAATGTCACGCTTGTCGGGACAAGTTCTGCCTCGAGACTCCCACCTGACTCCCAGCTCATGATTCCCAGCCAGTCATCATGGTCAAATTTGCTCACAGGTGTCCATCTTCACCAGAGTGTGGATAGTGTGTGCTATGAACCTGATGCATGACTTGACAGGAGGGCAATGAATAAAAGTAATCCAAATGTAAATGTTAATTACAACAAATAAGATGCGATTTAAACTAAGCTTAGCTAAACTGTGATCTGTTAACTTCCTCTCATGCTCCAAACCGTTGTCTCAATTAGTGGTTGAACGTATGATGGTCATAGAAAAGCCATTAAGGCAGTTAAAACGTTTATGTGTTTAACTGGTGCATAACGACCCACCGGTTATTTCCTGTTTGTATAAAATGAGGATATGTGTAACTGCTTTGGCGGAAAAACTGTACCCCCAGCCTGCCTGAGTGGGAACACAACAGAGGGAGACTGCAGTAAGAACACGTGGCTGCACTGATAACAGCTCCGAGGTGCTGGTAGGGTTCACAAGAACCTTCACAATAGCAGCCTTGAGAGGTTTTCGCTGGACTATCTGCACACAGAAGTCAAAAGTTTTCCGAGCCTTTTTTCCCTCACCGTCTGTACTGGCTCTGTTCTGATGCCTTCTTCCCCTGTTTGCACTGTAAACATCATTTTCTTGTTTGCTTTGCAAAATTGTTTTTGTAACTGGAAAATATAATGTGGTTCAGGACACAGACAAACCTTTTTCAGCAGCCCCCCAGCAAAAATAAAAAAAACAAACCCTTATTCATACTGTGAAATCTAAAGCTTGACTTCCATACTGAACTCTCAAACAGATGTCTTCTTCAGCAAGTTATAGATTGAATATTTGAAGGAACAATATGCTTTTTTTTCTATTGTAAGGTGCTGGTCCTTTCTTTCTAATGCTGGTGAGGCATCCTTACATTGTCACTCAACTTGATAAGTCGAAACAGCATATAGCCACAGCCTGGGACTGAGGTAACGAGCATCTGTAAAGACCACATCCCATTTTAAAGAAAGGCGAGGAACACGGTCGGTAATGCATTTTTTATTGCAGTATTTTTTCATGTTGTTGTCAGGCTTTGTCTGCATCTTTCACCCTTGCTGATAATCTTCTCACTGTTTAATGCCTAGTATGTGTGTGTTGTAGCTTTAAAATGTTATTCTAGCATCAAGCATACAGAGCATTTTAAACGCTGACTACTTTAAAATGGATGTAGTTCATAAAAAGTAATGAATGTTTGATTTGAAAGTACTCTACCATCCCCAGCCATGATTTCTATGCAACAAAACTTGTTTGGTAGTTTGTTTTTTATTTAGCCAGAAGGTATATGTGAATTGACCCGACATCATGGGATCTCAGGGCAAAGTTTACTTGAAGTTGGCTGGACTTGCACAGCAACATTCTTTGTCATGTACAGTCTCTACTGCTGTATTATCAGTGTAAATCCTGTTAAATAGGTATGCATACAGAGTCTCAAATGATAATTTAATCCTACATTAAGTGTTCCTGGATGATGTTGTGAGCCCCAGTGTGAGTGTTAAATTAAGTCTCAGCGCTATCTTAAATCAGGCTCCATGCCAAGCATCTAGTGGCTGGACAGAATTTTCCATGCACTCACCGGAAAATGTGTGTTTGGGCAGATGCTGCGAGTGTGTGCATGAATAATACACAGCATTTCTAATGACTCCTGTGCTCTTGGCTGGAGAGCTGTTTGTGCTGCAGTGGGTGGTCTTGTGTCAACCAGACTGACATGAGAATCATGCTGAATTCTCATCTGCACCTTAAAAGCCTTACAATATTGTCGGACTGCTAAAACTAAAAAGAAAAAAAAAGAAGAAAAAAAAGGAAGAAGAAAAAATCAGAGCCTGCAATAATTAAGTATTCACACTTGTGGGAGAATACTGTTGCTAGCTCAGGCTGCCTTGGTGAATTTTTTAGTAATACTGCAGAACTTTAAGTAATTCTTTGGCCAATTGGGATCAGTGAAGACAAGCTGTGAACACAACAATAACATGCATTGATGTGGTGAACTTATTACTTGTTTACACATCCAACAGTTATGCAGAGCAACATTATCATTTATTTGGAGTCCAGCATTCATTCTGTTTGAGCTCTCTCAAAGTTAGCTTGTCGCTAACTGTGTTGCCTTCTGGTGCTTAACAGGTAGTGCAGTGAGTTTTTAGAGCTCTGTCCCTTTAAACTGTTGCCTGCTGCAGCAGATGAAGATGATGAGTGTGAAAGACAGTAAAGTTGTGGATCAGACAGCTAAACAGCGAGCTAATATACAAAATGAGGTGCCGTAAAGCTTATGGGACCTGCAGATTTGGGTGATAAGTTACCGTAGGTGCACCACTACGAGCAACTCTTTTCAAGTTGTGACACTGTTTTCTCATTTGGCACAGTGTAATTATAAAAATATTGATTAAAGCCACTTTAAATTATCTGCCATTCACAAATATAATTACCTTCCACAGCTTGTTAAAAGACCACAAATATTTATATTCAAAATGCGAGTTCAAGCCAGTTTTCCAGTCAGGGAAGAAAGATACACTAAATATGAGGCACTTTGTTTTGTTTAGTGAGTTTTACTTTAGATCCAAGACACATTTGTAAACAGAAACATCAGATAAGGCAGTATGCTAATGAAATTTTGAAGACAACATTTGTAGCAAAGAATATTAACATTGATGATAGCAGTGGGGAATGCTGCAACATTAACATTCATATCTCTCAATATCAGGCTTCTGACATTGATGAGTTTTCACCCAAAATAAATAAATAAAGAAAGAAAAAAATAAAAACGAGTATCATATTGTTTGGGTTTCCATTCCTTATTATGCATATTTCTTATAGTTGGTCTCAAAGCAGCTTGGTACTTTGAGACAAGCAAAGCCGCCAGGGCTGAGACAATCCTGTGTTTTTACAGGATTTTGCTGTCCAACCGCTATGACAGTCTCAAACACAATAGTGGCAGAAAGACACATAGTCCTGCAATGGTGCGACATTAATCTCCTTTCTGGTTTGTTTTTGCATAAATGATAGCAGATTTCATTTTTTATTAATTTTTTATATCAATGAAAAGAGGACTAATGTACTCATACCGATTTACTCCACATAGTTAAAATGAAGGTGAGATGAACCGGGCATAAGACTCAGCTGTTATTTATTGAATAAGACAGCATCATGCACGTCTCCCCTGGTGTAAATGAGTAGTGTATTGCCTCATTATAATTTGAGTATGAATTTTTATGCTTTCTTGAGGTGGGTTGTTGATCACATTATCTGCAGCATCTCTGAATTCCCATGGAGGGATGAGTGATTTCTAAAATGCCCAGAGATGTGTGTGAAGAGTATTTAACAGCTGTGGCCCATCACAGATGCCATGTTCACAGTTTGACGGGGAATTTGAAGAAGTGGGTCCCCTAGGAAAAAAAAAAAGGATTTCCACAAAAACAGAGAGCCAAGCACATCCCTTACAATTCCAATACAACAGTGAAGAAATACTTTGGTACCAGCTAAAGTAGCCTGCATAGTGACGTACAGTGGTATTATAAATAACACATGCTAAATTGATCAAAAGTAAAAGTACATAATCTGCAGAAAAATGTTCCCTGTTGGACCTGGACTACATGGACATACTTTATATATGGCTATGTACGTATATCTGGTGACTCCCAACATAGAATAATAAGATAAATCTGAAGGATCATGACATAAGTAATGGGAGATAATAGAAGAAAAATCGAAGTTATGCCACAGAATGGAGTTCAGAGACTTCTGAAATGTGACCTCAACAAGGTCCCCAACAAGAGCCTTCTTTTTTGTAAGGGGACACAAGTCAAACCACCAGTGGTAGAAACAATGTCTGGTATTCTATAACCCTATCAAATATTTTTAATGTAAAAGATCAGTCAGAAAAGTAATTAGTAATTGTAGCTGTCAAATAAATGTAGTCTAGTTAAAAAAAATGCAACATTTCCATATATTTAATAAAGTATAAGTATAAAGTCACATCAAAAGTCAATACTCAAGTAAGGTGTAAGCTGCTCAGAGTTGGACTACAGAACACAACATGAGTGAATGTAATTATTTGCTTTCCATTACTGCTTCATGCCATGAAGTCAGTGCTGACTGTTGAGCCAGAGTGCAGCCCATGTTTAAATATGTAAACAGAGATGTCCCCATGTGTTTCCTTGTGATAATACAAACTTGACACAGAGCTCGGTTTGTCTAATCCAGTCCCCATTAGCAAATGTAATATTTTCAGGTTAAATGCCGTGGAGAACTTCAATATTTCATGTTGTTACTATGAACAGCCCAAAGCAGCAGAAACTCAATTGCTGACACAAATAATGTTGATCAAATTATCACCAGGTAACAAAGGTACCGGGATTGATCGGAACTGAATTGAGTAAAATTATGAATGAATGGCATCTTCTCCAGGCAGCCCTTGTGAAGGTGTTGCAGCACCTCCTTCATACAGTAACTGGTAGTGTTTCACCACTGACCTCTCCCACTTTGTTGCCTCTGCAGCAGATGAGGAGGAAATCTGAGACTAGCAACTGAAACATTAGTCTTTCGAACTGCACTGCATCATCTCTGTGAGGAATGTTGCGGTAGATAGAGCTGCCTAACTGCACTATAACTGATCAGGGCAAGAGCGAACAATAACACAAGTTCAGATAGTTGTACCTTATCTTGTTATAGTGCGGTTATCAGTTAAATCATAGGTAACAGAATAAAAATGTTTGCGCTTTTCATGGCTGTTCATCATTCATGGATGCTGCACCTGTCCGTGACTCTGCAAATGTAGAGTTCAGCCATGATTGTTGGGATTATGTGTTTGAGTCAACTGAACCTGTAATCTTTTACTATACTTCAGATGAGTGGATGTTGTTAGATGTGTAACATGTTTATCAAATGTAACAACTGGTGGCTTCTGGAGACACTGTATTGTAAGATATCTGTATATTCTTGTTATGTCATATATACTGTTTAGAAACAGTGGACAATATACTTCATTAAAATTTTTTTTTTAAAGACCAAATGAGTGACTTTTTTGAAACATACTTACTTACTCAAACATACTCTTACAGAAAATAAAAAGTTATGAATCTTTAAATTTGTCAGTCTGAAGAAAGGATGCGTTATTTTAATACAGTAGAAGAAAATCCTGTGCAGCTGACACCAAAAAACAGTTTGGAAATAAAACCCTTGTAGTTTCAACCCTAAACATCATGCAAAAGGAAACACATAACAGGCTTTCTATATGCTTCTCTAGACCAACCTCTGCAATGCAGACTGCCCATAATGAGCTGTGTTTCAAGTTCAGTGGATCTTTATGGACAACGTGGAGCATCTGCAGGAAGTTTCTGAGGTTTCAACAGGTAAATACGGTAAAGTGAAAAAGCCACGCCTAACCTGCTGCCAATCACACAAGAACCGCCTCACCTGTTGGACCTAAACGACATCACAGAAACTCTGATGCGCATCTAGCTAGTTTGGAGCAGCTGTAGCAGATATTAGATAGGCACAAATGTGTTGACGGGATCTCGGATTTGTTTGACGGAAACAAACAAACTGCATTCATATTTCCAGATGTCAGTTTCACTTTCCAGCGGTTCATATTTTCAGGATATCCAGGCTACTGTTGAACCAGACTGAGGCCAACACTGGATTATGTATGAGGGAGCTACGTTTAATCTACTGCACAAATGGATTTGTCCAACTTCATATTGAGGATTTTTGTTTTCAAGGGAGAACACAGGAAAGAATAACCTTCTGGAGGTAAGAAAGTTTTTTCTTGTTATCCAGTCTCTCATTTGCTATCCTTTTGTTGCTTGTATTTTAATGAGCTAGTTGTTTGAGCTGAGTGTTTGGATGAGTGGTTAGCTTCCCTTTCGTATGGTAACAGTGTATATTGCTAAGGTTTCCGTTGCGTAGTTTTTTTATTTATTTATTGTGTGTGGTTTGTGTGTGTTTGTGTCCGAACTTAAAGTGCAAACGTGTGTGCTGCTGTAGTCAGCAGTAGGAGGGTGTTGCTTCAGGTGTGCTGAATGAATGCTTTTGTGGCAGCCTTTTGACATTTGTCAATCTTGTCAAAAAAAGAAAAATTGATGCTCGTTACTGTAATCACAATTTTCAACCATATTTGAAAAAGCCGAAGGGTTTAAACCACAAGGCTGCCACACACACTTTGCAGTATTCCTGAGATGGCTTACTTTAGTGTTACCAGATGTGCCAAAAATATTATTTACTAGTTGTGAATTGTGGCTGCTGATTAAAACAACAAACGCTTTGTTAAACTGATAACTCACATCTCTTACTCTGAACAAGAAAGCAGTGTGTTTCCATTTATATAGACGGATGGATTGTTTGCAGGGCACATTGAATTGATGGGAAAAACGACTGTTGTTTATGCCTGTTATGCGACTCTGTTTACATATGATGCGTTTTAAATTTCCACTGAGTGACTTGTCCTTGTAGTGATATTACCAGCAGTGGTAGCTAGGTGAGGTTAAAGGCTCTTTGTTTAAATATTATTGTATGTTGTTCCTTGATGTGCACCAAGAGGCCAAAATACTCGAAACTTATGGTTACTTTATTAGCTGTACATGTATAATCAGATGCAGTAGCCACGCCTGACAGTTATCAGATACCAGTTAACTGTATAGTATTAATAATAATGATAATGATGATGATAACAATTATAAATAGAAAAAGATAACATAATTAAATGTATTATGATATGGTGAGGTTAAATTCATTTATCAATCATTAACCATAGCACTGAATGAGTACACATTGGTAAAATAATATTTGACCTATTTGAAGTCACCTTTTCTATTGAAAACACGTTTCCCTTCAGATTTGGTTTTTCTACTTCACTCACAGACTAATCACCTTCAAACACTAAGTATGTTTCTGACCATTTACATTCAGTTTTTATGGCATAGCACCCTGTTGGTTTTGCCTTTAAGTGTATTTTTTTCCTGAGAAGGGCTTATTTTCCGGCCCAACAGCATGTGTCAAAATCTGCACATAATGGAGAGGCAGCAGAGTTTTGGATAAAGATGAGCTTCTAGAAACAGTGTTGGTGATTGTGTTGTAGTAACCATCAAAGAAACCATCAAGTCCAGTATGTAGTGAAAACCTAGCCAGAGCTCTGATGTAGATTTTAAACTGGTTAGGATGGTTTTGTTGTATTTTAAATTCCGTTTTAATAACCACAATGGCAAAATGTGCGATTGAGCAGTGCAGTGGTACCCAGAACAACCTAATAAGCTAAATGCTACATGCTGAGTTTTTCCTTCTTTTTGCTATCCTGCTAGTGGTTACAAAATTGCCTTTTCTTGTATCAAATTGGTTTTTAAGTAATTATATGGTCGAGAAATGTTTTAAAAAGTGCTGCTACTTTCATTGAATTGTAAAATTACAACATCCTCAAGTTAATAGAGAATTGCCCTGCTTTTACACTTTTCCGAAATTATTACTGCTGACAAAGAATATTGCAAAGCAAAATGTCACCGTAAAGTGTAGCCAATGGCTTTACCTGCTATTGATTTCGCTCTTTCTCATCTTCAGTTTTATGTCTAATTTGCATGCAAGCAGTAGAGCAAACAAAACAGAAAGTGGAGAGAAAAAACAAAAGAAAAGAGAAGGAGTGCTCACCTGCAATGTGCACTGTTTTATTTATGAAGGCTCTGCCAGGCACGATGGAGACAAATTACCTTTTAACAATGTGAAATAGAATTTTGTTTACAAGGCTACGCTTCCCCTTGCTTTTTCAAATGAGATTTTTCACAGCTTCCTCATTTGTATCTCGCAGTATTATCGTCTCAATCTTTCAAAACCAATCAGTCTCAAGAAAAGAACAGAAAAAAGATGAATGAATCACCGCTGTTCATAAAACAAGCCATTAGGTATATTTATGAATGCACGCCACATCCCACCCCACCATCACCTCCTCCAAACCACCCATCAGTTCAGTCATTCCATGTGGTGCACCGTTCACAGTTTTATTTAAAGCCCAATACAGTCTGTATCGTGGTGGAGTGCCCTCTGTACTTGCTGAGATTTGGGAAATGTTTACACAATCTCAAGCAGAGACATGGGGCAATAAGAGTGGGAGTGGAAACACACTCAACTAAAACACAGCCATATCACTGCATCACAGAGCTGTTGTGAACAGCCATCTCTAAACCTGGAATCCATTTCAAAGATTATCAGCATTTGGTACTCGGGTTAACCAAGCAAAGCAGATCTTTGTTTGCAAAATACAACATCAATATTTGTTAAATCCTCTCTCTTAGCTCACTTTGTAATATTGTCTGCATATATCTGGTGACTTTTTAATTGTTTAGTTTTGTCTTTTGTGTACCTATTTTTGCATGTTTTTCTTCTATTTTCTTGATTTAATGATTTTTTTTTTATATTTTAAATATATTTTTCCTTGGAGGATATCAGCAATTGTGGCATTATTAATGTGGTCCTACACCAAAAAAAAATAAGAAGTCAAAATTATATATGCTAAATGCTTCAAGATGCATTTAGAATCACCAATCAAACATTTGCATCTTGACCATTAAAACGAGGGAGCTAGAATGATTTCATTTTAACCATCATTATAAAAATAAAAACCCTTGTTGTAATTTAAATACAATGAGAAACTTAAATATTTAATTATGATGAAGTTTAGGAGAGGACATTCTGGACTGGGCTATATTGGAGAAATTGAGAGTGACGAATTGATTCAAAATTAAAAAAGACAAATTGATTCGTCACTGACACTTTACATGAATCAGTTCACACAAATTGATTTAATTTGTATTTCATGCTGGTGATGAGATACTGTTAGATTCTGCTGCTATTGAGCACAGTAAATCTCTTCAACATACAGTACATGCATAAAGTAATTATTAGACATCTGACCTGTTTTTTTAAAGGTTTTATGATTTTTTTTGTTGATAACCTGGGGGAACTTGGAAAGCTATGTACATTTCTGCAAGACAGGGATATGTTACTTTTGTGCATTACATAAACATATCGCATCAACATGACAAGTAAGCGTCATATCTGTGAGCTGATTTTCTCATCTGGTGGTGGAAGAGTCGGCAGTGACAAGTAACCTGGAGGAGACGGCTGAGGCCACTGTTCAGTACCACTTCAGCCAACCATTTTGTAGCTGTGCTTGAGGTGACAAATCCAGGTATTGTAAGGCAAAACATGATCTTTTGTGCCTGAACTTCTTCAGACAATAAGCAAGAGCACTGATGTGGAAAAAAAGTAAAGTTTCAACATACCAAGCAGCAAATTTTCAAGATAACCCCTGTTTTGCAGAAATGTTAAAAGCCAACATTTGTTCTGGTGATAGGGTTATGAAGGCTGCTTGAATACTGCATGTAATGGGACAATGGAGATTTTGACAAATAACTTGCTGTTCAACAAACCATAACCTTGACATGGCTGAGACATTCTCTTGAATTTCATCAGAAATCTTTAAATGGCACAATAATCCAAGGCTAAACATCGATCTGATGAGAAGTAGAAACTTTGAAAGTTTCCATGTGAAAAATTTCCTGACTTTGCATTTTGACATTGATCTTTTACTTACCTTCAGTTAATCGACAAAGATGTAGGCGAGGCTCTGAAGTCTGTGTGTATCGTTGTACTGTGTGTTTGGGATGTTGGCTAATCTACTGCGTTGAATACCACATACCAACAGCTTTGAGGACTTTAAGAACCCTGAGAGTCCAGGGACCCCAGCCCGTTGCCTTCTTTGTATGGTCATTAATCTTTTCTAAGATTGCATTGGTTTTCATCAACCTGCATTTTTTTAAGTGAGCCTTGTTGCCTTTAATCTAAATTATTTATTGCCCTGCCTGCTCATTCCAGAAGCTCATAATGTTGGATATCTGCTCATGTACAACTAGCAGTTCTCTTAAATGCTTTTCCAGGTCTTTCCTTTAGCTTTTTCAGTACCTGTATCCTAGTAGAAATAAGATAAATAATAAAATACTCTCATTGCAGTGGTCTTTGTAGGAAGAATCAGTATTGTTAAAATTGTACAACCCAGAGATGGTGCAATGTGTTGTACATTTTTTATAATTTAACAAAAAAAAGCTTCTTGATGATAGTTGTCCAGTAAAAATGGGCCAACATGTATTTCTCTGCTCTCTCTGTGTCTGTCAGCAAAGAGGAGGTAGCATGTGGTTTCTTCACAACCACGTGCTAATGTGCTCACTGTAGTGCTGCCAAACCTGCTGTGCTGGATAGAACATCAAGATGGAAGAGGTAGCAGTAAACAGCCCCCCCCATCCCCCCCCATGCAAGGGAATAGTGCTGATGGACAAAATGAAAACCTGAAAATATGGCTTTTTTTTTCTTTTTTGCCTCGTTTAAGTCAGCAGGGACGAGAGGTGACAGAGGTGAGAAGAGAATATAGCACTTTGCTTTCCAAGGCTGAGTGATTGATATGTTGTGTACCAACTGATGTTTTACAAATTCTCTCTCTGTCATGCTTTCTCTCACCGCCCTGATTAACTTCATATAAAACGAAGAATTATTTGCAGTATTATTAGCAGTTGTTCATCTCAGAGACACGCTACAGTATCAATGAAATTTGGCTGTAATGTTGCAACAGATACATTTGTAGGCACCATCTGGAACACTGACATTAAAGCATTTGTTTATGTTAAACAGTGGCAATAGACATGGTTGCTCATTAAGCTAATAGAGTATAGCATTTCAAACTGTTGTAGCTTTGTGGCATTTCTGCCTTTTTTTAACAGCGAGTAGAGAGTGACTAAAGACTGTCGAGGTAATGGAGAGAGTCACTGCGGTCCACGACAAGTTGTCGGCTTGTCACATAGTGTGCAGGTGTGTTGAGGTGAAATGTGGCTCTCCATGGATATGTAATTATAGTGTTGGTGTTAGGTGGTTTGGACACGAGCTTTGGCATAACAACGGGCTAAGTCTGTGGCTGAACTTTGTGTATTCGTGACATCATTGCCTCTTTCAGTCCTCTAGATACCAGATCTGCAGTGGTGTAGGTTATTAAATACTGCTGCAACAAATGATTGTTTTAATTATTAATTACCCTGCTCATCATTTTCTAAGTCTTAATTGCTTTTTCCATTAAATGTCCGAAATTAACACACATGTGAAAGAGCACAGTCGCCTCACAGCAAGAAGTTCCTGGGGATGAACTCGCTGGCAAGCTGGGTACAGCATTGTCCTGTCCAGTTTGCATGTTCTCCCTGTGTGTGTGTGGGCTCCTTCCAAGAACGTCCTCCCAAAAACATGCAGGTTAGGTTAACTGGCTTAGGTGTAACTGTCCAGGGTTTACCCTGCTGCTCGATAAATGCCAACAGGGATTGGCTGAGCACCTCACAACCCTGCAAAGTGCATTTTGAGAAAAACTAGATGCTGTGTTCCTCATTAATTTGGAAGGGAAGCACACTTTTTTTGCCTTGTCTTGCTCACACAAGTTTAATAATGACCTTATGGGGGAAAAAAAAAAATCTTTTTTGGCCTCAAATATCCAGAGCTCAACAGTGTGAGTGTAACCGGTGGGGGAGGGTTTGGGTGGTGAGAGTTAACCTAGTTAGAGCGGCATACCATTAACTTCTGAACAGGGCAGAGTATAATGTGTGTGTGTGTGTGTGTGTGTGTGTGTGTGTGTGTGGTGTGAGAGAGAGCGAGCAGCAGAAAAGTGACAGTGAATGCGTTTGGAGCAGAGTAAGAAGTTCAGTAAGTTGTCAGTCTGTCAGATAAATGCTGCAGCTTTTCAAGACCAATAGAAGTCTTGTCTGCTGTTTTCCCCAACTGCTGGAAAAGTGAATTTGGTCATCCTCAAACTCAACTTCGGACCTGGAGGGAAACAAACGTCTCCCCTGTGTAGTCCAACTACCGTCTGAAAGCTGAGCAGTAAAAGCTGTGTCTCGTGTGCACGCTAAAAATGAAACCCATTAATTTTTGACTTAACATGAAGCTCTGATGTGATCTTGTACTAGTGAGCATAGCCACTGTGCCAAGATTGCCTTACAGTTTTGTTGCTGGGGGCTTGACAAATGGTACAAAATGGTCATCACAGGCTAGAAAGTGGCATAATTCAAATGGCTGGTTTTGACATCGAAGAAGAAAAAGAAAAAGCAGCGTCTTCAAATTTGATGTCTGACTTATTATTGGACTTGTTTGAAAATTATTTCAGTTGTGCGACCAACTGAGACGCCTCCGTTTTGCAAAGTGCGCATATCTCTCCAGTATCTCAAACTGCAGTATCATGTCTGGTCAGTTTCATTGTGTTGTATACTTTCATCTGATAGATCCTAATTTAAAGCCGAAAATTAAATCAGTTAATCAAATCAAGTTTATTTAGGCCGTTCGTGTGTGATTCGTGTGTGATCTTCCTACTGCAAAAAACTGCGTGAGTTATTCTTGTAGATATTGTAAATAGTCCTGTTCTAACAAGCAGTCCAGCTAACAGGTAGGGGTGGGAAGCCCTTTTATTTTGTTCCATTTTCTTCTGTTTTCTGGTTAGGGAGTTCAGGTCAGTGAAGTGTATTTTCTTTTATTTTGTGAACAAGGGAAGTTAGCTCTGGCTAAAACTAGATCATTTTGTTTGTTATTTTAGGCTATGCTCACCCTGACTTTTTTTTAACTATTATTATTTTATTACAAGAGAAATAAATCCACTTTGTTTTGGACTGCATTCTGTCTTGGACTGGTCACTCCTTGGGAGCTGGGAAAAAAGGGGAGTTCATTTTTATGCTACACGTAAAAGGCAGGGCGTACCTATAGTCAGATATATGCTAATGGTGCCGGCACTGAAACATGGCTATTTTGCCTTGGATAGAAGAATCATTACCCAGCCCTGGTCTCAACTGGTTCTGAATGCAACAGTAAGAGCTATGCAACATGGAGTTCCTCCTCCTGTACAAGTTTGAACAAGGCTTGATCACTCTCTCTATTCAGGATAAAGAGTTTGTGCAGTATACAAAAACAGTTGAACTGATCTGAAATAAACTCTTTCAGTGTAATTCTGTGGTCGAGCAGTGACGTGTATGGAACCACAGACTTGAGCCTCTGAATGTTGACATCCAGGGATTATGGATGGGTCCAACTTGGGTTGAATGAGTGTTCAGCAGAGCATGTTATACATGGGCTTGCTGTGTGGAAGTAGTATAAGAAAAGCCTTAAATACTTTAATAATCTTTTGACAGCCCAGAGATTTTGCCAGGCTGTGACTGGCTTTTGCCACCGTTGCTATGGAAATACTTTGCCTACTTTGCTTTTTAGACTGACAGACGCTGTGTTAGCGTTAACTTTTCACTGCGGATCAAATAATCGCCCTTCAAGGAGAAGGAATATGTGATGAATTACTGCCTTCTGTCATGTAATGTCATTTTCCTGAAGGACTTTAGAGGATAGCGGACATGAAAAGAGGTGAAGCTCATAAAACTGTTACTGGTGCCGCTGGCAGAGTAATGTTATTCTCAGCCAATGTCACACACCTCTCCGACGTCTGCTGTATATGAACATCATCAGCCGTACTGCTGAGATTTCATCATAAATTGCACAAGTGTCTTTGTTATCGTCTCACACTTACATATAAATACATACAGGTGATATTTTGCTCCTTGGTTTTTCTCTGCTCTGCTTCTCAACCTCTCAGTGCTCCTTTGTCCTCTGCTTTGTACTGCAGTGTAGTCACTGACAGAATGGGAAGGAAAACAAAACCCACCTCCCTCCATATTGCCAGCCAGTCTGGTATTTTTAGTCTGAGATACTTCGACTAAATGTTAGAATATCTCCATTTTCCCCTCTTCTAAGTTACTGCCTGTTGAAGCTTTTAGTAATAAGAAAAGATAATAAATAGTAATATAAGAGTTAAATTCAGGAAATAGAGTTCTAAAATACTACTGTCCATGTAAAATACGTAAAACCTCTAATGTGAAATATTGATCTGGGAAGTGCAGGCACAGTCTTCTGTGTTTGTCATGTATTCTACCTAAATCTGAGTCAATACAGCCTAAAAAAGATTTGCAAATCCATTACATTATGCAATTTTTTTGGAAGTGACTAATGAAAGATGCACATAACCCTCTGTTTTTCTGGTCATACTCATACTTTTCTTATGCCTGTACAACTTTATGATAATAGGAGTGCATGTTGTTCCTTTGTTCCTTTGTCTTAGCTGCCAATGAAAGCATCAGAGTAAGGTCACAATCACCGCTAAACTGGATGTATTAGAGATCTGCTTGGTCATGTGCTCGTTGCATAACTCTTCGTTAGATAAGTTAGTTAAATCAGCCAACAGTTTCTCCATTGTTCAGATGCATTGTTGGAGACAATAGACACAAACATCAAACCTGTGTTCCAGTTTGCAAAACAATATTGTTGTCAAAACTCAGCAAAGGCTGGAAAGAAAATAATTCAGCAAAAACTCCACAAAAAGACAGCACAATTTTTGGCAGTCCATTTCTTCTTTTAAATAAGGGCATAGATTTTATTCCACATAACAGCAGTTGCTATACTGTTCCTGACCACACACTATGAATAACAAAAAAAAATCCCAAAAAACAAACAAACAAAGCAAAAATACTTTGTTAATCGGATCTAACCTTTGCATCCCTGTGCAAATGAGGTTTGTCTGGTAATAACAAAGCACAGCACAGCAGGGTCAGCATTGGGCTTTTGACTCAGATCGCTCAGTCGGCTTGCCTCTCTGCTTCTTAGTGAGTCATCAGCGTAATCAAATATCGCTGATGTTGAACGTCCTTGTTATTCCGTCACTTGTCAAACTCTGGGAGCGCTGGGAATACATCCAGCCAGCAAACAGTAGACCTAAACCTCTCTGCTATTTCGTATTAAAGCAGTACCAGTAAATCTTTGCTCATTCTGCTTTAGTTTAGTTATTTAGATTTTAAGTTATAGGTAAATATATTATCATCTCTTCAATGCACATGTAATACAAAGCAGATTAGCATTAATGCACTCTCAAACCAAGAGGTAATGATTCTCTAAATGTATATCTATTAATATATATAAATTTAAACCTCATGTAACAAACGACCTTTTCTCGTTTCCTCCCACAGCATCCTTTGAGCGTCACCGTTTTTAAATTGCTTCGACATAGCAATTAAGTCTTTCACCACCTCTCATAGTTCACTGTAGCTGATACATGCTGGTCTGACCTTCTTTGATCAAAGTCCAGTCATTCCTTTAATTAGCTCCATAGGTGCAAACTGGTTGTAGGTGAGGGCAGTTTTGTTAAGTGTGTAACCCCCTACACACATACACTACTTGCACTTGTACACACCCACGCAGCTGTCATGTTACTGCCTCTTCTTGAAATTAGAGCTTGTATTGAATTCCACTTTCTGTAGATCTTGTGAGTGATTGCAGCCATGCTGCATTGCCGTGAGGTCAATATGACACTGAATGTGGCTTTCCTGTATCTTCCACCGGCCAGTGGTGCTGTATTGATGGCCTCTGTTGATCTATGATGCATGCTTGGATGGAGTTTGATGAAAACATATCATGAAATTAAGGGATGTGATGTGTGTAAGGTGTTTTGTGACAAAACTTTTGGCAGACATTTTTCAGATTTTTAGTCCAGCAAACTCAGTTATTGAAGCATAGCTCACGCAGCTCACTGGAAACTCACGTGGATTACTTTTTCAAGCTCTGCAATTGGATTTTAAATCAATAGTCTGACCACAAGTAGGTGGCATGAAACCTTGAAAAGTAATGGGAACTCTGAGGGGAGAGATCAATTGAAGGACTCGCCTCCTCAATGTCACAAGCTCTTGGCCTTCGTACAGGAGGTAGTTATCAAGTGGTTGTCTTAATAAAGTGGACAGTGAACCCATAGTGAGCAACACGAATCGTATGATGCAGCCCATTTTAAAGTTGCAGTCCATCAGCCTCATAATAAGACTGCATTGCTATTTCATTTTGACACTATTATTTTTATTTAGTCATGTTAGCTGATGTCTTATTTTCGTCACAAGCTCTCCAATGAAAACATTTTTAGTAACAAGGGTAATTCATAATACTGAACTAAAGTACAGTAACAAATGCTCCAGTGTTCCATCTCCTGTGGTATTTCACGCTGAATTCATCGATTTTTTTTTTTTTTTTTTTTTTTTTTTTTACTACTGTACACTTCGCCAGCGGCGAGAGGATAAACAAACCAATAGTTTCAAAGCAGGATTCATCAGCTGCACAAACTGCACAGATATTCATGCTCTCTCTGTGGATAAGTTTGTAAAAATATTAAGGGCTTATATGGCATATGTTACACAACCCCTTAAAAGTATTTAATGTATCAGTATACAGAGTATAAATGTTTTCTTATTTTTCAGATTTTTTTCTTTTTTTTTTTTGCAGTGGAACATCTATAACAGCTATTACAATTTTATCACAGTGTTCAATGTTTTTCTTGTGACTCATTGCACAAAGGCACATGCTGACAACGACACGACACTGTGACATCAAGTGCATTTTCTGTTGACCTTAATATTTTGTTCAGGAACAATTTAACATATCGATTAATGCAGAAGTTGTGCACCATCAGTAGCATAATCAGCACCATGGAGCTTCATTCACTGTTTCAGTAGTGGCCTACACAGTATAAAATGGTTCTCCAGCAGCACTAAACCTTAGCTATCTACAGACATCATATGGCCAAGTGTTCAGTTTAAAGGTTTTGCAACTGAGCGAGGATATCGCGCTTTTGTAGAATCACTCTCATTCAGATATGAATGATTAAAGACTCAAGTCTCAAGATGCCCCTTACAAACTTGCTGAGTAATATCATGGGCTAATATAAAAGGAATGAACTGTATTGTCACAAGTGATTTTTTGCATCTGCTTCCTTACATTTCTCTCTGCTCATATTGAGGTGCATTGGAGAAAAGTTCCCCACTTTTAATAAGAATTCATTACATTCCAGCAGCTTTCAGACATAATTTATTTGCAAGCACATTTTGTCAAGAAATTCTCATATACATTAGTGTGTTTAATCATGCTGCTTTCCCTTGAGCAATGAAGCCAAGTCTTGTCAGAGGATAATATGATAAGGGTCAACCCTCCAGGGAATGCAGAGTTAAATAAACTTTCTTGCTGTATGCAACAGTTTTATTTTTTTTCTTGGATGAATGTAAAATGAAATATGATTCCTAATGAGTACACCTGCCAAGAACAGAGAAGAAAGGGGGATTAGCCGTGGGACATGCAGCTATTTAAATTTCATTAGGCACTAGGGGACCCCTGCAGAATTCACTGTGTAACTCATGCTGTAACAATGCGTATTGCCTCAGGAATAATGTTCTTACTACAATAAACAACAAAGCACTTCTTTTCCTGTGAGTTTCAGGCTGATTACACGTAGAGAGACATGCCTGAAAACAAGGACAGGATTAATGATAAATAAGTGTCTTCATCACTGATTTATATTAGGAGGACAAGTACTTTAGGCGAGCCATTTAAAATGCCTTTACTTCATCTTTATTCCAGAGGATGATAATAATAATAATACTAATACTAATAATCATAATGATAAAGTAGTCCACTGACACAAAACTAATTAACTACAGTTTTGATAATCAATTAATGATTTAAGTCAGTTATCAAGCAAAAATGCCAAACATTCTCTGGTACAGTTGCTGCTGCTTTTTGTTTTTGAAAGTGTTATTTTGTACCAAACAGACATTCTAAGAGCATCTCACCGATGTTGATTTAGGTCTGAAAGTAATTGCAACAACTATTGCAATGATTGATAAACCTGTTCTCAATTCATCAAATCAGTGTTTATTTTGTAGAACTTCCAAAAAATAGTCAAGTCGACTTGCTTGTTTTTTCAAAGTCAGTACTTCGCTCTAATGATATCCTGTCTGTCATTGTATATGACAAAGAAAAGCAGCAAATCAGACAAATCTTTAGCATTTTTTCTTAAATGATAAATATGTTTAAAAATGATTAATCAATCAGTCAATCAATCAGCCCAAATTGATTTTTCAGTAGATGAACTAATTGATTGGCCAACTAAAATCACTATACTAATTCAGAATTACAGTAATTGTGAATTGCAGCCCTTGCACCAGTCCTTTAAACATGCATCTCTGGATTTCATGTTCCAGTATGTAACTACTGTATGCCACTGGATTTATCACAGTTACATCTGTTTCAGCTGAAACCTGATGTTTCTGGCTGTTATCTGTCCTCGACATACAGTGTTGATACTTTGCCTCAGGGGCTTGTCACTAGATGGAGACATTAATCTAAAAGACACTCATATCTAGACACGAGGTCTTATGTGCTGTGGAATAGAGAGCATGTACTGTGATGTCCAGTGATATCTCCTTTTGAATTCCGAGCATCCTCAATCCAACTTGAAACACAAGCACTGATTTCTGTCTGCAACGTCGGGCATTTGAAGTTGAGTCTTTTGTATCCTCATTAACTGCTCGGCTGTGTTTTCCTTGGCAGGGTAGTTAGGCTGTGCCTGTTGCTTAGCAACAGAGCAAAATTTCCCCCGTCTGGAGTGCTTGGCGATGTTAAGGTAGTCCAAAGAGGAGCAAAACGGTAAACAATTAAGTCAACTTCTGAAGGCCAAAACACAGATGAAAGGGGAGAAGAGACCGAATGTTGGACCCAGAGTGAATATTGGATGCAGACATGCTTGCATACGTATGTGTGTGCGCAAGTGTTTTTCATACTCTGGTTTTCATATACCTTGTGATAGCTGAGAGCATCTCGGCATCTTTCGGCAATCAGGAAATTAATATCTCTTAACATAAGCACCTAATATGGCACATAACATCTCATCTTTTGAAACTGCTTGTCCTTCCTTTTCACCACAGTTGAGTGTCTGAGAGCCTCTACAACATAGAGCTGACTATTAAAAAATAGTACGTATTATTAATACAGTGTGTACACTTGCGCACCTGCAGCACAGTCTCGTCAACCACTAAGAAAAGAGGGGCAGAGAAAAGCCAGTTTTCTGTTTTCCTGTCTCTTTGCCTATCTATCTGTCTGACTGTCAGCTCTCTCTCTCTCTCTCTCTCTCTCTCTCTCTCTCTCTCTCTCTCTCTCTCTCTCTATCTATGACTATATCTCGCTCTCTCCTTCTCCGCCAGAGCTGACACCTGCTGGCTGAGTACCAGTGATACTGACTAATAAATCCTGACAGCTTCTTGCCGGAGCCAATATTAATGCCTGGCTCCCTGGCAGGCCAACCTGTGAGAGTGTTTCAATAAAGCAGTCTACCCAGGGCTTCTTATTTACCGACCACAGACAAGCAGATTAAAGGCTGGCAGGATTTTTGTCCTCTTTTCGCCAATGCTTTGAGGTTAATTACCAACCTGAGCCTCAGACACTCCTGCAATGCCGGCTGCAACCAAAATGACTTTCACCTGACTAAGTTGTTGTGCTAGATAGCTTGCTGTTGGACTCGTCACAACGTTCCAATTTTTGTGAGCTGCATCTGGTTGTTTGTTTTTTGTCAACAGAGGTTAAGAGGAGGTTAAACCTGCCCCGTTGAAACTTGTACCCCCTGTTACCTGGTCCCCCCTTCCCACACACTGTCCCTGAGAGCTTGTGTTTGCTTTCGATAACATCACATTGAGGTAGCTCTTCATCTCATTTTACATTCCTATCACTGTGTGCTGCTGCAGGCCTCCTGGGTTTGCTGTTCCTCTGAGTCTCTCTGTCATCACAGGCAGCTCTTGAATTGCAGCAGAAAGCGTTGCAGTTTTTTTTAAATTCACCTTCTCTCTTCCATCTTCTTAGTGTTTTTCCTTTTTTTGGTTGGCTGATGAGCAGGAAAAGGAACATCAATTATTTAGAGCAGGGGTTGGTGCGAGTTATCATAATGCATGTTATGTTGGCCACCCTTGCTGAAGTCTGACTTCTATTCCACTTGTTTTGTTCCACAAATCCATGCTCTGCTTTTAAAAGCCCACCAGTATTGTGCCTTGTATTTCCCCTGAAAGATGAAATCAGCTGTTAGAGAACAGGTTCATACATACTCCAGTATCAAGTGAGACAGCAGGTAATGATTAGGGATATTTTACCTGTCTTATTATTTTCTTGGTTAATTAGTTGTTTCAGCTATAAAGTGTAAGAAAATGTGAAAAATGACCACAGTTTCTCAAAACTCAAGGTGGTGTATTTAAATAATGTGTATTCAGTTCAAAGATATTCAGTCATATAAGACCAGAAGGTTTGGCATTTTTTGTGTGAAAAGTAACTTAAATGTCACCTGTGAAGTTTTCTTGTCATTAAACACATTTGTGTTTACATTCAGCATTTTTCAGCATATAATATGAATTGCTAAGTGCTAATAAACATCTCTTCCTCCAGTATTTGCAGAGCTGAGCTTTTGAATAATTAAAAAATTTTCATTGCTTAGTTTGTACACTTCTGGGTGTTGATTTTGGGGATAGTGAATGTGTATCTTGTGTATCGTCTTGCACAATATGAAAACACAAGGGGATAACTGGGCACCTTTCTGGTCTGATTTTCCCTTCCTGGCAGTTGTTGGGGTTTCGGGGTGTCACTGATACAAGGCTGGTCTGAACTGATTATCTGTCCAAGTGATCATGTAATATGAGGGGTTTACAGAAATAGTCTTAATGTTTCCAACTGGTTTGGAGCATGTTCAAGCCTGAACAAATACATTCAGGAATTATGACTTACAGGAGTATTGAGCAAAAACTCGCAATAGCCAATGAGAGCTAGCCGATGGGAAAGTCTTACCCGAGTGTTACATACTTGAGTTTAACAAAGACGTTGCCGCCAGCGGCATGAACTGTGGCAGCAGGGCAGCGGTATGAGTGCTTAGTTGTTTTTCAGTGCTAAACACAAGTGCAACCAGCTGTCGACAGTGAAGAGCTCATATTTTCCTTCCTTTTTTTTTGATTTGTTTGACAGCATGATTATAGAAAAATTAACTTTGTTGGAAGGGTGTAGCATAAACCATGGAAGAACCCTTTCCATGATCTTAATCATGGGGCAGATACACTCATCACATTTCAGTTCCTAGAGTAACTAGGGTTTAGTTGCAGGTTGGCCCTAAACGAGATGGACAGCGAATGAAGGGAGGAACTGGCATTAGCGACAACAAAGCAGTGAATCAGAGAAATAAAGTTATTTTCTGGTTTTGTTACAGCAGTAGTTGGGTCCTAAAGCGCAAACAAACGTGCCTGCATCTCCGCACAACCCTGCAGGAAGGTGTCACATTGGGTGATTTTGCCTGAACAGATGTAACACGTTAAACAGATGCACACTTTAGCTCTTTAAACCCAGACATACATTATTTGCACTAACAGGTTTGCTTACCATAGAGCAGTGGACTGTTGGCCTTGGCAGAGATGTGTGCTATGTGAGTTCCCTGAACTCACATTTGAACAAGTGAGTTTCTGTGAGATCCCAAGACGCCATTCTGAAATTAGTTAGTATAAACCAAGTATGTGATTCTGCGTCTTGACCACATTGCATGGTGTTAAGATGAGATTACACTGTTAAAAATTGGTTAAATCTATCTGTGGTCTCCCGCATTTTAAAAATTAACTAGGATTTCAACGCCCTCATGTGCACCAGGCATTAAAAAAGCATGTACTGATGCACTTTGTATGAGGCTGCCATCAGTCAGTTTTCCCATTTTGCTCTCATCACTCTGTGCCATTTATAATTGTCAGTCAGTGTGTCATTAGTGATGGTGCAGTGATAGTATCAGCACAGATTATTGCTGGGTTTGCCTTGATTTCTTCGAGACATTTTGATGGAAGACTACCCATAATTGCAAGAGGTGGCATTTGAATGTGAGGGAGGAAAAAGAAGAAAAAAAAATAGTGCTGAATTCCAAACCTGTGTTTGTGAGTTCCAGTTACACTTCCACATGTGTAGGTAGATCACACACACACACACACACACACACACACACACACACACACACACACACACACACACATACAGTCACATAAACAGCTTACCCCCACCTTTGTCAGCAGTATTGACTAACTCTCCTCACTGCAGCCACCGCCCTCATGCTGTGTCTGCCTTAAACCACTGCAGCATGCGCCAGAGCTCTTTGGGGTGTCCAAGTAAACTTGTCTGTCAAAGCCTCAGGCACCATAAAAATGCCCCCCTGTAAAACTGTGGATTGTTTATGTGGTACTTAAGCATGTGGAGACAGTAACCCAGAGTCAAGTACTGCTGGATTATTTTGTCTTTTGAGTTTTAAGCAGGCATATTTACCAAGCACAATCTTTTTTGTACATTTAAGCTTACATCGACTGTTGTGGCTCATACCAATGAGCCATGTACGAATACTTAAATATATATCTTTAAGACGGTGAAAATGTTTCTTTTGTCCCTGATTAAATGCCACTCAGTGGGAGTGCTAAATGGCAGAGCGAAAAGGTCAGCGCATCATGTTATGCCCCTTTTTTTCCCTTTTGTCAGATCTGTCTGCACTCAAACAATGGCTGCCTGAGCTTGCTTTAAAGTCTTATTCCCACAAGTCTTATTCCTGCATGTTTGTCCACTTGACCAGCACCAACCATCCAATGCTAAAAAAACCTCAAAAAATAACAAAAACAAAACAACTTTATTTCTACTGATTGTCTTGTTGACCTCATTTTAAGGTGTTTATTTTTTTAGCATCTTTTTTTTTTCATCTCAGGGGTGGCAAGATAAACCAACTGTCGTGTATCCTACATGAATGTGTATTTATGTTTACAGTGTGTCTTTGATCTGTGTGTGTTCACGTGCGAGTGGGGTTAATGTTTACACTGCATGTTAAAGCTGCCAAGAGAGCAGAGCATGTCCTATACCTCTTCTTGCGGCATCTAGGCATGGAGATTGAAAATAACAGGCAGCGTACCAACCGTCAGGGCTGTATAAATTTTCTATGCAGAGACCTCGAGGCTTTGCTGAGATCTCTGCAGCAATTATAACGGGAGGGAGGGCCACTGTTTCGTTTTATGTTGCTGCAGCAAGGGCTTGGAGAGTACCCACTGTCTCCTGGCATGCCGCTCCTCATCAGTGCTGCAATAAATCAATTTTCATCCTCACACCAGCCCCGCCGACACCCTCTCCACCTCCTGCTCCTTTTCCTCTCCACTTCTGTACTCCCACATGACTTCTTCTCCTCAGCCCTCTTCCCTTCACCGCTATGGTTCTCAGCTCTGAACAGGGGCAGGGGGAGGCTAAAGTCATCTCGACCCTCCTCCTCCTCCTCCTCCTGACTCAAATGAAGCTGATGGGTGTTTTTCGCGAATGTCTGAAATGTCTGTCAGCCTAACCCGAAGCCGACATGTGTCCCTACGCTGTCTTAGAGAGACTGTAAGCATACCTGCGTCCGCAACCTCTCAGTTCACATACAGCCAGCATGTGGTGATATAACCAAGTCTGCAGAAGGCTGTGACACAAAAGCAAAAATTAAAAAAAAAATAATCTCAAAATGCTTCAACATGAAACCAAGTTAGAGCTAGTGTTCAAGTTGTATCAGTCAAGTGGAGTTCCCGCAGAGATTCGAGATGAGAGAGGAAACAGCAATTCAGGTCCTGCTTTTTAAATGTCAGCTGAGCCTCCAGCATTAGGACAGGTGCTGAAGGAGAGCCATTCTCAGTGGCCTCTGGATGAATGGCTCTTGGTCAGCTTTGATCTCATCTCCATATTAACCTGAGGGCACTTCTTGATATTTGGAACAGACACACACAAGGACACATGCGCTTGCTGAAGCATTGTGTTCAAAGAGCTTCTGTGTGTCTCAGGAAACGCAAGAGCGAGCATTGTTTATGAGATCAGCGGGCTTACATATCGCTGTGATTTCAGATCAAAGATTTATTCTATGCATTGGTTCTCGCATGAAAAGCTTCTTCATTCGAGACAAAGATGAAATGCCATCTTTTAAATGTATCTCTCATAGTAATACCCTTGTGTAGGCATAACATTTGCTAAATGACCCAATTTGTATGTCAGTTAAGGAGGTATAAGCAGAGGTGCAACCAGCAATTAGAAGATAATTATTGTACAATGATTTCTGGTCTGTTGCTCTGGTGTGTGTGGTTTTTATTTTTCCATTTTCTTGTTGTTTCAGAAATTAATTGGTGAAATATGTCCCATTAGACCTCTTTACTGATGATGCTCAGGAAAAGAATTTAGGTTGCTGTTTTTTAAGAATTTCCAATGTGTGACACAGAGCAATTTGTTTTGAAGTTTTACATGTCTTTTTCCTCCCAGCTTTCAGTCAGACCTTTAAGACAGTGACTGACTCCTGTGTCTTATTTCTGCTCATTTAATTTGCCAGCACAGAGAGCCTATATATAGAACAGATATGACCCTCGTTCACCGTTCCTAAATGTTTTGGGAATGGTGCTTAGATATACAACTTTTATCTATGCTCTTATATATCCATAAAACAGGCAAACTAGCGAATAAAACCCTTCCAAAGTACCTATTTGTTTTTTGTTCCATCACTACCCAGCGGCATAACAACAGCAATGTCTCACTGGCAAATAGGGCTTTAGCTTTGATATAGTGTGTGCTAACTTTCTCCTCCACCAATCCAGCTAATCTTAAGTGAAATACATCTGTCATAAATCTGTTCACATCTCTATGAATAAGAATTTGGCAGTGTTATCTCTTCAAGCTATTGGCAAGCATCTTTGCTAAACACTTACCAAGGAGTGCTCACAAATCTTCTTAAACCGAGGACCCTGCTAGATTGCTTTGCCACTTTCACAACTGCCAGTCGCACTCCTTTTTTTTTTTTTTTTTTTTTTTTTTTTTTTAAATAAAGTACATCTTACCGAGTATGGATAACACTGCCTGTCTTTGAAGTGCCTTGTCTACTTTAACTTTCTTCCTTTTAAAATGCTTCAAAAGGAAGTAGTTCCACCTATTTTCAAACAAATCAATCTTGATAAGGCCTGCCAGGAGAAAATCAGGCTCCAACAACAGGAGCAGAAGTGCAACCACCAAAATAGTCCAGAGATACTAAAGCTTGGCACATAATCAAATATATATTCTATTTCATCCTGTACTTATAAAACCTGCCAAGTCCACCAAGTGAAATATCCCTATGGCCCACTTAACACGGGGGCTATATTATAAACAGTAAACAGTGCCTACACTGCTGTCTCATTTTAAATGTGCTCCACTAATGCACTGGTTGTGAAGAATCTGCATACTATGTACTTTTCATTTCTTTTCAGCACTGTGAAAGAAAGGTGTTGAGCATTGTCAAGCAAGCAGGTTGTCTGGGTTTAATATTACTGTTATACTGAATGTTGTTAACGTTGGATGTTTCCAAAAACCCCTTGATTTTGATGAGAATGTAGCTTTCAGTACACATTTTAAAACATCCTGCATTACCATAGTATGGTTGAGCAGAGCTTATGGTAGTGTTTTATTGTGCAGCCTCTCTATTTCAGCATCACCTGAAATAAAGAATGAAACTGCAAATGGGTCAAGAAGTTATAACATTTTTATGAAATATTATGGCTCAACACTAACTTATTAAAGAAGTTGTCATTGTTGTCAAAAACTGAAAATATGGTTGCCATTTTTATTCACCTTACGCAGCCAACTGATTAATTGACTAATCATTTTATCTATACTTGTATATAATATTGAATAGTTTAATTTCTAACATTTTATGAACTATAAGCTATTTATTGTAAAGCTGACAAAGGCAGTAAAAGTCCATTTTTTTTCCCTCAGAATTGCAGGAAAGCAGAAGTATAAAGTGGACTGAAAAGAAAATACAAGTACCTCAGATTTGTTGAGTAAACGATTATTTTCCACTAGCGGACAAAGGAAAAGTGTTCGAATGTTCTTAAGGCTTGATACCCAACTGAGAGGAGTGCGTTGAATATAACGAGAAGCTGTAGCATGACCACTTAAACTGCGGTTTCCCAAGAAAGCAGCAACGATTCAGCCAGTAAACGCACCAACTTACAGTATGTGCAGCGCTGTCTGGTTTCATTGGTTCGGAATATCACTGTTGCAACAAATAACAAAATTGTACTTCTTCTGAGTTTCTTTTAAGTTTTAAAAAATGGTTGCCACTGATGGCATCCAGAGACCAACGTGGTTACCATTACTGTTGAGCCTTGGATATTTTTTAGAAAAATTAGCACTGAATATTGCCATTGGAAATAAATCAGTTGCAAAATCAGGCCATGAGCAACGTTCTTGGGGATACTGGGTTGGATGTTTTTACTATTGAAGGTTTGTCATTTTGTGTTTGTTACAGTATTTGATGTAAGGTGTATAGCTGCTAACTCTGCTGATTTAATTACAACATTTTAAAATGATCAAAATCCTTTGCTATATTATCATTGATCTGTCCTGTTATTTAAAGTGGTGTTGTGCTGCAACTGAAGGCCTGATAAAAAAACATAACATGACGTGATATATTGCAAACATATTATGATAGATAGGTTTTATTTTGTCATAACAATGTGCCATGTACTTCACAATAAACCTGGGCCAGTGCTTTGATGGAGGCAGGGCTTGGGGTCTGTCATAAAAGAGATAAATGTCCTAAGTCTGTGTTAGATGGCGAAGCCACATGAGACTTCAGTTTAACCTGTATGCCTGCGTGACATATCCAGCCTCTATCTCTGCCACAGGAGGCACTAACTTTTTGACAGGAGTTGTTTGTCAGTTCCAGCCTAATGAGATTGGATCTGTCCACTGGTTCACTCGCCCATCAGGGTAGCACTGACTAGTTTGGGGGGGGAGACATTGCTTACTGTAAAGAAAAAGAGCCAAGCTGTTCATTCGTACACGACCTCAGTTATGTTTTGCTTTTATATAAAAGACGGACCTATTGAGATAGTCACACTCTTCAAACTTGTGAACACAGTACAGTTAGTAATGTGGTTCTTCAAATTTTGCAATGTCATGTTAGCCTGTTTGTAGAAGAACAAAATTACATACCACTGTGGTTTTACCTGAATGAAAGCCTGACAATATTTTAGATTTTTCTTATTATCAACAAATCCTGTGAAATGCCAACCAGCCGATAAGCAAAGTTGAGACATCTGAATTGGTATCAGGAAGGAAACAATGGTATCTCTTACAAGAAACATATAGAATAATTGCAGCCTTATCCCTTAATTTCTTAAGCTGCAGCTCATCCATAAATTTGCATTAGATTAAAAGACCTTTTCTACAGGTAACCACAGAGAAACAACAAGAAGACAGCAAGAGACGTTCAACTCTCCTCTCAGTGTTCCTAAACACTGTTAAGAACCCTGCTGGACTTCTCATATGCCACGTTGCTTTTTCACCATGTCCCCCTGGCTCCTGTGCAATGCCAAAATTCCTTTTCCTTACCATTAATCTCACTGTAAAGACAATGAAAATTCTTAAACACACCCCCCCCAGCACAAACACACACACACACTTTGATCATCTTCCTTCATGACCAGTGCCTTCCTCTCCGCCTGCAATTTACAGCCCTTTACAAGAAGGACACCGGAGATAAAGTTCAAATATCTGACGCCATTTTTATTTTTCATCTTCCCCAGAGGGCTCTTTGTCAGCTTCTTATCAGAATGTCAGGCCTCTGCTTGAGTAAGTAAACAAACAAGCAGCAGCAGAAATGATGTATCAGAGAAGTGCCACTGGTTGGGGATGGGCTGTCAGTCGCTCTGCTGAGCTAATGATTACTTTTGGGTGCTGTGGGAATTGAAGGTCTTTAATGCAGACCACAACCCCCCCCCCCCCCCCCCCCCCCCCCCGCATGTCTCACTCATGCATGTGCTGGATTCTCAGTGTCTGGATTTTGTGCCTGTTGGTAGGTTAAAATCCCAGAAGTGTTGTGGATTTTGAGGTTCGTTAGCCTGTCCCGTATCAACAGCAATGTAAACTCGGTGGCCTTCTCCAGCTTAGCACAGAGTTAGAATTCACATGAAACTGAATATTTCTATTGATCATGAAGTGAGACAAGGTGAATGGGACCTCTTTGGGAATACTGATGTTGGTGTTTCTGTCCACAAAGAAAATCCAGTAAATGATGCTGTAAAATTGCAACCCAGTGTTCATGAAATTCTGTTTATTTTATTTTCTTTTGTTTTGTCCATCATTAAAGTTTATGCTCTTATATCAGACAGGACTTTAGAAACCAAATGCTGGCTAAATTTAGGTTCTGAAATGCTTTTGTTTATGAACAGACTGTAGTTTAGGCTACTCATTGGAGGAAATAAAAGCATGTCTAGTCTCAAGACATTTGTTGTATTTAACCAAAATCTTGAACATACCCCGACTATATTGTAGGGATAAAAACTGAAACACAGTGTCAGTGTTTTGCATTTAGCTATGAACACTTTATGTATGTTCATTAAAACATTTGCTTGATGAGATGATTATAAACCTAATTTGTGTGGAATCCTGTTTCGTTCAGAAAGTATTGTAAATTGTTCCGTCTGATGAATACCCTAAAACCCAATGATCCTCAACTTAATAATGCTATAAAAAGGATCAGAGCTTCAATTCATCACTTCTTGGAAACCAGCATCTTTTTGGAATTGTTACTTTTTGTAAATTAATGTAAGATTATTTTCTACAGTTGACTTATCTATTAATCAAAAAATTACATAAGCACTACTTTAATCACCTGCAGCGCATATTGTCTTTGTTTCATGTTTCTCTTGTAAAGTGAATTGTTCACAGAACAACAAATAGTACTTTAACTCAACCAAGCTTTAAAAAGCAGAACTGTGCAGTGGAGATGTTGGCTGTGTTACATCAATCTTTTTGTCATTCTTACCTAAGGCTGCATTCAGTCAACCCTCATCAACTAATAATAACAGAAACTTATTGCATGACCGAGTCATATACCATATATCAGGTGTTTTAGTGGTCATCGGTCACAGGTAAATATATCAGAGACCAATAAAAGTGTCCCTGCATGATGTAAATGATGGAAGTCAGGTGAAAATGCCACAGTTTGTCACAGCCTGGACAGGTGTCGTGTTAATCACCACATCTTGGCTGTTACATTTGGCTGTTATTTACACAGCGTATGATCAGTTTAAATCACATGCAGTATATATACCATTAATCCACGACATTTGCAAGTTGCCCATCATGTGCTGAAGTGATAAGTTCCGACCCATAAAGCCTGGCATTGCTGAACTTGCCCACTTACCACCAAATGCTAAATAATGATAGTAAACTCAAAGTTACAACTGCCTAATCTTTCCTCATTTAACAGATGTTGTCCATTAAAAATAATCATCATCCAATGGCTCAGTCCATTGGCTCCTCGAAGTTTTGGCCATTTTTGTCCCCTTTGGCTCGGCCCTCTTACCTCTCTCCCCCTACAAGTCCCCCTACAATATATCCATTCAGCAGCATTCTGCTGCTGAGTTGATAATGAGGAGCTGCAAGCAGTTTTGTTGAGACCTGTTGAAACTGCACTTTTTCAGAATGGCGTAGATGCTGAGTCATGGGCTGTCACTGCTGATGGTTATTGATTCATTGGACAATTAAGCAGCCTTTTTTTTCTGCAATTTTCAATAGCAAAAATAGAATAGAACATAAACAAGGAATGGAGAATGACTTTGTCAAACAAAACTAGTGTGACTTCTAGCTGGATGCTACACAAATCTAAACTTTTAATGTTGTTTCACATGAAAGAAAGAGGAAAATGTCCCTGATGTATGTATGAGGAGGCTTTGGAAATTTGTGTTTCCATTCTTGCTAGTCTTTTTTGTTCTGGACCAGTGGTTTTCAAACTGTGAGGCATGCCTCCCTGGGAGGGTGCACGAGAATTGCACAGGGGATACGGAAGAAGAGCAATGAGATAAAGCATGTGCATGCTACTATTGAAAAAAACAACAGGAGGTTAAGTATTGTACTTTGGCCCTCTGAGACACTGAGAAATTAAGGTACTCTAAACCTCTTAGCACCTGATTATGATGTCAATTTTAGTACCCTTGCGGAAGTCATAACTCAGTCATATCAGTGTGATTTGTACCTTTTGAAGGATATCATTAACTCTGAGGACCATGCCAAACAAAAGTCTGGGGAAAAAAAAAACACCCTTTTAAATACTGTACTTATTTGAAAATCCAGAGAAAAGTTTTCTTCAGTGTCAAAGAAAGTAGAAATCTTGAGTAGGCTTTAACATTTTAGTTCATACTTAAAGACAACCCACACAGGAAGTGTTTTTGAAATCTGTCACTTGTCGGTCTCACAGAACAGATGAATGTAACAAAGAACAGTGAATGGCATCTACTGTACACTGATTAACTGAACAAGGCAGCTAGTGTTGCTATGAGCTCTCTGCTTTGAGTTTGCCCCACACATGCGAAGGGACAGGAAAAAATAATCAAATACAAAGCTGTTTTCTTTCTGTTTCAGCTATTAGTGTCCAGTACATTTCTGCTGTCAGTCAGCCTGGTGAAGACAGTTTGTCCCCCGACTGTCCTTCTAGCTCCTCAGGAACTGATGCTAACAGGACAATGGATTCTGAGGACACTCATGGCTGTACAGAGGTCACAGCTTCTGTTGTACTTTTGCAGTGCTCGCATGCCGCATTGGTCCTGGATCAAGACATTCCTTTTTAAGTGGTTCTGGCCATACTTTTTAGCTTAGAGGTCGACTGACATTCACACTAGACTAAACAAGCTCATGCAGAGCACCAGTGAAACAGCTCATTTCTTGTGCTAAACAAAGTCACAGAAGTCAATCTGAAGTGTTTCACAGCAAATTGGTGCTGGTCGAGGTGCTCATCAGTGGATTATTTCTGGGGATATTATACTCTGCATCCTATAACCTGCCCCTGAAAATTCCTGTCCGCATAGCAAACTCTCTTTATTTTGCACAGTTTCGAGAGAGGCAGATGTAATTTGCAGTCCCTGAACCACACATCCTGTCACAGAAGTGTCAAACAAACATGACAGATCTGCTCAGATCACTTCAGTATCTTGGATCTTAAGCTGGCTATAGTGGAAGTCTATAGTCTCAGGCAGCCTGTGAGTTCTTGGTCATGCTGGTTTCAGGAAGCAATACTTCACCCATTTTAATATCTGTCAAAAAGACGAGGAAGAGAGTCATATAAAGAGGGAATGACGTGGTCACTTATTATTATTTTAAATCTTGAATTTGCATAAACATATATATTATTCAAATCACACAGTTCTATGAAATGGGTACATTTGACTGAATTGCATCTGATTTTAGGGCTGGAAGTGGAAATACTCCCCAGTGCCCCGGGCATACACACTGAGTTTCACTTGTATCTAATGACAGGGCTGAAGAAATGGCAGCACTTTGGGTGTGTAATTATCGAAATGCTGAATACAGTGCAGTGTGTGGTCTTACTCCTTCTGAAAATAGAATTAATTTAGCTGAAGCGACTTTGTGCAGGTTTGTGAAGTTTGAAACCTGCTTGTTCCTGATTGAAAAGTTTTTATTTTCATTATAACATAAAAGAGAACATACATGATTTTACATTTAATTTGTAATATTTTGTATGGATAGATTGATTAGTGGGCACAAAATTGATGATTTTTTTTCTGATTTTACTATTTTAATTTTATGATTTGGCAATGTTAATAATATTTGAAGGGATTATGGCAATTTATCAACAGGGAAAACTGAGTATTCTTTCTATCTTATGATAGCTGTGAAGTATTAAGTGAAAAAAACACCAGAACTGTAGGTGTATGAGACAATGACAAAGAACATGGATTTACTTGATTGAGACTGACCTTCGTGGAAAAAGCATAAAAGATCTGATGTTATCCGTCTGTCATTTATCTCTTTTAATGCCTGAGTTAATGCATGCTCTTATACAGTCTATAGGCCTGTACAAGGGCCCACTACAGTACCCCACCCCTCTCCAGTGAGCCACTGGCTCCACCCCTGGTGTCTAGACTTGCTTTAGTTTCTTGAAGGTGTTTTGTGTGTCAGTTGGATTCTGTTTGACTAGAAATCTTGAACTGTATAGACAGATGATCCCATTCTTAGTTGTGTGTAAGAAAGTGTGAGGATTGTTATATTCACTGCAGTAACTGACATCTTGGCCTGTTCTCACTGCCTGTGTCCTCATTACTGCTGTACTAGCTGATATAGCATGTATTAAGAATTGAAACCCGCTGACCCAGTTCATGCCCCCACCATACTCAGACTTTAGATATTATCTGGCATATAGTAGGGACTGTTAAATATACTGTATAACTTTGGCATTACTGATGCATCCATTTGCATTTCCAGTTCGCTCATTTATATTTGATTATTCTTTCCCACACAGAAAGCAACACATTTCTCCCTCTTCTGAAAATTACAGCCTATAGAAAAATGTCAAATGCTTGGCAAATCATGTTGTTTGAGGCACCTGTTCTCAGTTTTTGAAGGAACAATTTAAGACAAGAGGCATGCCACAGGCATGAACTGAGGAGAGGCTTAGGATGGTTTTATGCAGCTGTTCTCATTACTTAAAATTATTTTATCAAAACTTGTAAGAAAGAAGTGACAGCAGACACCTGGTCTTGTTTGAGCTCCATCTGATTATTGTGACTATTGTTTAGACAAGTCACTGTATTAAATAACTTGAAGCACATAATTTCATTTCACTTCAAATTCATATTCTCTAGCCACTTAGGGCAGAGAGACTCTTTGATAGTTTTAGTCTTTTAACTCCCCTCAGCCATTTGTTGTTTTATGATCAGTTAGCTATATATATTTCAGATAATCTGCACAGATTTACACAGTCGAACCTCTAATATATGTTTATACGCTGTTTTAGATAATAGAAGTGAGCAAACACATTATACTCCCGCTTTTGTTGGAGGTAATTGGTAATTAGGCTACAAACAAATATAGTAAGATCCACGGCTAGGCATGTGTACATCAGATGTTGTGCTTTTTTTTTTTTTGATGGACATAATAATAGCTGTATATCCATAAAGTGGCTTTGATCATCAAAAGTAACTGCTGTATATTAGGCGATTCATAGTCATTGTCTATAGCATTATGAAATGCCTTAGGGTGATGGGTTCTGTTATCCTTCTGGATGATGGATTTCAAGACTTTCTGATTCACAAATAAACAATTGAGCACAAAAGAAATGAAATGCAGCTTTAGTCAACACCCTATAATTTTATGTAAAAGGTTGTAATTATGTACCATGAAGACAAGTGCACCACTTGGATCTTGAATATGGCTGTAACTTACTAAAAACTCATTTGCATGGATGTCTTTTGGATATATATTTTATGATCTTAAGATCTTCAGATCTAAGACATTTGTGGCTATAATTAGCTGCCCCAATAATGGCTTCAGCTGCTAAATAACATGGGATTACCATGAGGGGTGGCAGTATTCTGTTACGGCTGAAAATGTTGTGACATTTAAGCATTTGTTTTCATGTTTTCAAGGAATAAATTGCCAGATTTTTGGATATTTGTTAAGTGGGCCAGGAAACAAGTTAAATGTTGATCAAAGCCTTTCTTCTGGAGCTGAATTCAAGAAACATTTTCTAAAGCAATGCCAAGTATGTCAAACTGGAAACGCAACTTCATGCTTTTTCTATCCCTAGTTGGAAGAACCTGATAAAACTGTCTGCACAGGTAAAGAACCCATGTATGAGTGATTTTATTTTCATGCATCTGTATTAATTGTCGACATCTGTCGCTCGAAGCCAGAAATGGTAATTTCAGTCGTTTTTAAGTGCTCCTTGGTGTTGGCACACAGCTGCTCATCATTCTTCTATTGTTTTTGATTTTTTTTCACAAAGCACTGCATAATCAACTCACATTGTTAAGAACAAAAAAATCCCTGAAAGTAGTGTCAACTTGTCTTTAAAATTGAATAGAGGAATTCTTGACTTCGTTCCTCTTTCATGTATTGTTTCTTGTTGTATCTAAAGCTGCAACTAAGAATTATTTTCATAACTGATGAATCTGAATTTATTTATTTATTTTTTTTGCTGTCAGGAAATGGTAAAAAATGCCCTGTATGTCCATGTCCCAAGGTCACATCTTCAAGCAAATATCTGTCTTGTTCGACCAAATCAAAAGAAAATCAAAAAAAATTTTGTGATGAGTCTTTTACATGCAGTTTGGAGACTTTGTTTACATTACTTTATTACCTTAGTGAAATGTCTTGGTCTCTGAATAATTTGATTTCTAAAAAGTAACAATGACTGAACTACTTTTTTTGTTCAAAGTGTTGTCAATATAGATTAGGATATGACTCGATATGAATGATGGTCACATTATGACATTCATGGTAAGCATGTCATAATGTGGCATGCTTACCATGCATGGTCCACTCGACATGCTTAAATCTAATCTTTCTTATCCATGCATTAATTTGTTTTGTTTTTTTTGTTTTTTTTCTATTGGCATCAGTCCGTGCTTAGGCACCATTTAAAACTCAACAATATATTTGTCACATTTGAAAAGTAGTGCTGTCAGTTTCACTGCAGATTTTCCTTACCTCAAAAGACTTTGTTCAGTATAGATTAAAAACAGCTTGGCATTGCAGCTGCTCCCCTGACAAATGCAATCCACCTTTTCTTTTAAATATCACAGTTATATCATTTTTGTCCCAGTATGACTTTCACTCATTCATCACAAGATGTTTTATCTTGCCAGAACAGAAAATGAGGAAACTGCTGTGAATACTTTTCTCCCTCTTCTGCTATAATTTAAGCGTAGGATCACAGTAGCTGACCACTCAGAACATAATTGTATTATGGCTGCATAACGTTGTTGTTGGGGGAAAAAACAACTTTAATGGCTAAATACATGAAGTCATGCTCCTCTGTGAGCCCGTGGCAGTCAGCCATAAGCATTCAGGAGCAATTAATAAGAACAATTAAACTGCAATATGTTTGGCATAGATTTCCTTTTAGATTTAGACTTTAGATTTCCAATTTTGATTCTAAAAAAATGGGATTTATTTATATTATTATATATACTATGTTATTATATTGATATTTTTCTTTCTTTCCATTTCAAAAATATAAAAAAATCAAGATAGCAGCCTAGTATAATTTACATTGCAGCATAAAAGCAAAATATAAACAAAACAAACAAATGTTTAATGCAATAACAGCATCTCTTCATGAAGGCTACCCACATCCTGCAGGCATTGCAACATGGCTAATAAGATGAACTTGACACAGTTGGGTTAATGCGATGTGTCTGTATGTGTGTGTGGGAGGCTGCAATGTGTCTGTATGTGTGTGTCCATAACACTTCTGCTTATCATCTCTATCACCGCACAGCCTTCCTGCAACACACTGAGAGCCACAAACCTCCTCTCTTATTATGCCAAAAAGAATGATACTCATTAACCACTGGGTGGAGCTGTCACCCTCTCTCCATTTCTCTGCCCCCCACCCCCCCTTACTGTTTCTCTCTCTCTCTCTCTCTCTCTCTCTCTCTCTCTCTCTCTCTCTCTCTCTCCCTCCCTCCCTGTCTCTCTGACTTCAGTCATTGTCTTGTCCATTTTGGTGGTTAGGCTTACACACAGGAAGGATGCTTTTTTACTTTATAACCTGGTAATTTCATGTAAGGATAATCCTGAACCCTTACTATCTCAGCCACTGTTGCATCCATAACATTACTCCCCATTTAAGAAATAATTATGTTTTGTTTTTTTTATTATAAACTTTAATAAAGTTGATGTTTATTGTTTGTTAAGCCGTAAAACAACACTGGCAACTGAATTATCCCTGTAAAGCCCCTTTAAGTCAAATACATACCACAGTGTGTCATTCACAGATTGATATTGGTAATGTAATAGAATGTTTTAAGTAAATTTAACCAGTTATAGTGAGAGCACATTTTGGATGTAATAATGGAATAGTTTTTTTTCCCGAGTTGAAAGTAAGGTGCTGCGTGAATGGACCCTTTGTCTGCAGTTTTCATCATTGGATCAGTTTTTAATTACTGACACCCGTCAATCTCAGTCATGTTTATTTATAGAATTGTCACAAAATTTTGCTTAGAGTTTGTTGTCTTTTATTTTTCCTTTCTTTTATGTATTTATTTCCTTTATTCAAATATTTGGCATAATTGAAGTTGTATGTAGCAGGGCAGAGAATATCATACTTTTTGTCCACCAGTATGGTGGCTGGTGGAAGCAGTGACATCCACTGCAGGATCTCAACAGTCAGGTCAACTCGTTCATGTCAGTCCTATTGTCCACTACTCTTCAGTGACTCAAGTGTGGCTTCTACAGTCATGGTTGACTTCATCTGATTCGCTAAATCTCCGCAGTCTTGGTCTCAACCTCTCATTGTAGATTCAGCGCGGTTATTTCAACCGCTCAACAGCAACGACTATGGACACAATTTTCTTTCCCAGTTATCTATTGTACTTCCTTTTCATTTCCAGATGGAAACCGTTTGTTCTTTGATTCATTCTTACTTGTAATCATGCTTGGGTATTTAATGCATGTGGCCAGCATTTCAACAACCTCAATTGACTAATCTGGTGATTCCTAGTCATTTGGTGTATGAATTGGCAGAACACTGTGAAAGATGCACTTAAAAATCTGTTTGTTTACAGTGCATGGCAGATTTTAGTCATGATTAGAAACTGCATCACAATTTTCCACTACTGTTAGGTCAGAGTTCATGGTGCCACTGTTTTGTTTAATGCTCCTGGCAATTCTGGTATACTACATGCTGATCGGTTCCCTCTCCTGGTCCTATGTGTGTTCACCCTGGACCCCACAAGAATATAATGAATGGTGTGGAATTTGTGGGCCAGCTTTGTGAGACTGCTCTGCACATAAACAAGGAGGTTTTTTGTGAACAGATGTCAATTGCAGGTTTCCTGGAGCAGTATGTAATGACTGAGACCAGGCCACATTTTAAACATGACATGCATGACATACAACTATGCAGGGCGGGCTGGTTGTTAATCAGAATCACGACGTGACTGGAAGGTTTCGCGCTTGATCATGACAGTAAATTTCACCTCTGTGCATCACTGTTGGGGTCCATTAGGAATGCACTGAAGCATTTCCTGCCTTTACATGAAAGGCTGATGCGATGCTCTTGCCCCTTGATGAAATGCATTTGATAGGCATATTTCAATAAATAGATTACACCATGTGAAATAGCTACAGTCTTTCTTCTACTTGTGCTGTTTTGTAAATGCCTTTGTTCAGCTTCAGAAGAATGGTATCAAGGTCTTGTCAGGTATTGATCAGCTGAGTGAGAGGGCACTAGGCTGTCTTAAATGATGCCATGATAAATCACACCATCGCTCATTGCCTTTGGGTTCACTGACATGTGAATCCTCTGCCCTTTACTTGTCTATTACTTAGCACTTACTTAAGAGTGAAGGTAAAGTTCATTCCTTCCATGGGACAAACCTTTGCTTCCTTGCATTAATTGATTAAGGAGCTGGTATTATCTACAGCAAACTCTGTGTTCTCTGTTTCATTAAGTCGGTCTTGAGTCATTTTTGCACATGTACTGCAACCTTGAATTTAAATATAGACATTAGCCAGATGAGCTGTATGTATCAATGCCAATGTTCAAATTAGTTAAACTGAACATTTACCCTGCTGCTTTCCCAGTACAAAGTCCATGTAATGTCTGATTTAGTCCATGTGTGAAAAGAGCAGGTCATTGTCTGGAGATTAACAGCAAGTGAGCGAACATTGTCCAGAGTTCATATGAGAAAATGGATTTGCTCAACAGGTTAAGTGTATTTGAAGGTGTCATGAGCTTGTGTAATGTTCTTCCATCACACACATTTATCTGAAGAACCGAAAACTACTAAATGACTGTGAACTCTTTGTGTGAGGGCCAGAGTACCCTTTTAAACAGTCTTCACTTTACCTTACCTTACCTTACTTTAATTTTGAAGAGACAGTTAACTGATTGTATGTATTAACTTCTAGTATCTTTTGCACAGTCTGCAGGTAATTTGCTTGAAATCAAACCTTGTCAAAACTGGCTGAAGTCCAACAATCTTCCATTCATCTGTTTTCTATAACCCGCTGTGGAGCCTATCCCTGCTGACTACGGGCGAGGGGCGGGGTACACCCTGGACTGTTTGCCAGTCAATCGCATGGCGGATACACAAAGACAGACAACCACACTTGCACCTAGGGCCAATGTAGAGTAGCCAGTTAACCTAACTTGCATGTCTTTGGGATTGTGGAAGGGAGCCGGAGAACCAGAGAAAACCCACAGAGGCACATGCAAACTCCACACAGAAGGGATTCAAACCTGGAACCCTCTTGCTGTGAGGCGACTGTGCTAACCACTGCACCACCGTGCTGCCCGAGTCCAACAATCTTATTGGAGTTAAATGCTGAACTGACACCTTTAACTCAATCCACTGATTCTCTTGGATACCTAATATCCATGTCATTCAGTCATCAGTAAGTAATAGCCTGTCAATGGGGAGAATTTACTGTATATATGCAACTGCTGCCTTATTGAGCAGACTCTCTCCACTGATTTAAATACCTAAAGACCTAAACTAAGTAGCCTCCCATGTGTTTGTAAAAGGGAAAGAAAAGGGCTTGTAGATCTGTGTCATATAGCACCTATTATGACCCGAGCTAGCACAAGTGCCTAACTGCAGGTCAGCCATGGCATTTCATTTAGAGCTATGAACGAAATCCTGTCAGTTCAGTCTGCAGAATGTGCTACAATACATGTACAGACAGAGTACTTTGGCTATAAATAACATGTGGGCAGCTTTTGCTCTGCTGGGAGGTAAGCTTAACAACAGGTGCAAAGCCCAAGAGCAAAAAAGGGCCCAAAAATGTCTGTATAAAGATAAGAAAAAAAATAATAAAAAATATTATACATTTCTTTGTTGATGGAAGACCTCAGTGCCTGATGAAGACAGATCAGGAGCCATACGTACAGATTATGGTACAGTTAACCAGTCCCTAATAAAGCTACAAAATGAACTTGATAGAGACATGTCATTAATGTGGTTTTATGGGGGTACATGAACTGTAGGCTCTGACTGTAATTTATTCATAGACAATGCAACATTATTGAGCTGTGAAACAGATGTGCTATTGCAGCAGAAAATTATGCTGGGTGAAGAACAAGAATATTAATTAACAGTGGGTACATGATCACTTCAGTATCAGGTCAATATATATTTAACTAATGGTTAATTTGAAAACCGTTGTCTTTAAAATGAACTTCTCTTCATAGGTTAAAAGGTGTGGCCGAATAGTATTGTGCCAGTTTACTTTAGTCATTGATAGTCAGCATTTCTGTGGCTTTATTTTTCATTAAATGATACGCTTCGACATTCTGAACATCAGTGAGCAACTTTTCCAAAAAGAGATCACTGCCCATTAAGTGCAGCAGTGGATTCAGTGTAAAGTCTTTGACTACACATCAGTAGAAAACTGACACCACAAGAGCAGAAAGAACTCTAAAGCAATAATGTCTTAATTTCCTTGTGGGTGGCAAATACAAAAACATACACTCAGGGACAGTACTTCATTAAGGTCTAACTGAAATTTTCTGGAATGAAATGATCATTTGCAAAGCAGATAGTCACAGACCTTGAACAACAACCCACATTAGCTCTCATCCGCTCCTAAAATCTCCTCTTTATCTAACTTACAGACCTAAACACGTCTAGTCCTGCACCTTAGCGTGTTAAAGTAGCGACCAGGCATTCACCACTGAAGTACACTGCTAACATCAGTTAGCAGGCAAAAGAGACAATTTGCTGTTTAGCTGCAGTATGTTACAGAACATGTAAATTAACCTGCAAATGTCATTTTGGATGCTGGTGTAGTCCTTGATTTAATAGCTCACAACTCCTCTGTATAAAACACAGAGATGTGGCAAATAATCGAATAAATTTGAAAATGAAATTGACAAGCATTTGCCATGTTTACTTCATTTATTGACTTGCGTTATAATTTAATTATCAAAATTGATGTTGATTCTTTTCTTTCTATCAACAGATTGTTTCAGCATTATCACTAAAAATATATGCTTGAGGATCCAATCACAGGTCCAATCATTGGACCTGATTGGACCTGTGTTCTTTGATAGTCTTGATTAAGAGGTTGAACGTGTTTATGATAAATATAAAAATGCGTCTCTTACAAAAAGTCAACTATACATGTATATGTGTGCTGAGGTCTGCTGTGAATGGGGCTTGAAGGTGGAACTGGACAACTAATGGCCTTCACCTATGCCTGAATGTGATATATGAGCCAAGACATCCTTCCTGACCTCAGTCTTTGAAATACTGTTCAAGTAGACTTTTCAGTGGCAGTAAGAACGAACCAAGCGTCAAACACAAAACACACTCTGGCCTCCCATTTGAACTTGTATCGTGAGGCATGAATGTATTAATCTCCTAATCCAGTGAGTGATTTGAATCTAAAAACTTAATTCAGGTAAATCTTGTATTTAGAATGTTATGTCTTATATCAAGCCAATTTAATTTTCTTGGTGTCTGTTTGTGGGACCAGAATTTCCTGCCAGGGCTACTGTGCATCAAACATGAGTATGCAACAAGTGGGAATGCATGGCATCTATTTTTCATTTTAAGCCCTCAAGTGCCTTCTACAAATGCATTTGTTCATTTACATATTCACAGTAGACAGATTCACAGTATAAACAGGTAGTTGGTGGTCAGTGGTCCTTCTCTTTTTCAATTTAAAAAAAATATATGCAATTTCACATCATTTACAAGCATTATTCCTCTCTTGTCTGTACAGAAAGAGTTGGAAAAGCTGGAACAGATAATAAATATACAACATCCAAAGAGCTTTGGTCCAATTAAAACTGAACCTGTCCACTCCTGGTTCTAAAATAATTTGAAAGTAGGAGAGACATTTCATGATCGACCATCTGCATTGAAATGTGACTTTTACAGTAAACTGGATTTTTCATGCTGCATGCTATTTCTCATTCATGCCTTCCTCCCTTAACTTGGTTTCTCCCTGTACCATCATTTCTTCTGTGGATGCAAAAGCAGTGTTTCTGACACATGGCAATCAGAGGCTTCGTGTCTTCCTCCTTGGGGGCAACTGCATCCTCTTGGCATCTGCCTTTTCATGTGTTTTCACATCACTGATCTTCACACATGGCATCATCTTTCAAGCCTGACCTATAATAAAGCTCCTACCAATAACTTTCAGTCTTCCTCCACATTGTTCAGCCCCCCACCACCACGCAAAGTGCACCAACAGGCGAGCGACACTTAAGACACTCTGGAATTTTCCTTGACAGACAATCAATGTACTTCACAGAAAAGTGAAGCTGAAGAGAACTCTATCACAACAATAGGAGTTACACCAGTAATGTCATACAATCCTACGACTCTCTTATTAGAATCAGCATATTTGAAAAAGACACAACTTCTAATATTTTTTTTTTTTTTTTATTTTATTTTTAGTGACATTTGTTGTTTCATGCGCTGAATGGACAGGATATTTTTTAATGATAATGGTTCTTAGTCAGTATGCTGCATGAATTTTAAATATAATTTAACAATGATTCCAAAATTACGATCAATGGAATAAGGATAAAAGGTCCTCGATGTTTCATTGTCGCTGAACCGAGTAGAAAGAGTCTCTTGAATTGGATCTGAATGATACTTGACTTTGATGCAAACTAATAATGAGCTCTGAACAGATGTGAACAGCAGTCAGTTTTTGCAGTAATATTGTAATATTTTTATTTATTTATTTTTTTAATATTCATATTGTTTCTGTCATCTCTGCAAACCTCACACTGGTCTTTTCAAAATGGAAAGTCGGTGAAACTGAAACGTAGACACAGTACAGATACAAACATGTCCTCATCACTTTATCACTTTTTCTTTATCTAAATTACTCCTACTGACATTTGTCTATACATTGTGAAGAGGATCTGCATTTAGCCAATGCAACAACTCTTCCCGTGATCATGCTAATCATGATTTGGCACTGCACTAGTCACAAGTCACACGGCTGCCAATCACTCCTTACAGAGAAACAGTGTATTCAAAAGACTTTGTGTCAACTGACTCATGAACCGCTTTTGGTTCTGTGTTTTATTTTTGGCTCAGGATTCAGGCTCTTGGATTCAGAAACGTACACCCTCTGAATCCAAGTTTCTCTCTTCCGCCAAACTGAGACAAGCTTAATTTCCTTTTTAATTCATCATAAAAAAAACCCCCCCACTTCATTCACACTTGACAAAACAACGCTTGTCGAAGCCACGAAGCTCCAATAATCAAACTCTGGTTTGGTTGAAATAACCAAACTGAACTAACTAATTCACTGAGAGAGATATGAAAATATCATTCTATTTTTCACTCCTGCTTCTCTCATTGCTGGCTGCTTTGTGCTGTTGGGTGAGTGCGCTGAGTGAAAGTCTGTCACTGAGTAGCTACTGTTTCACTGGAAGACCTTTGTGACCTTTCTGTTATAAACTTCTTAATCATGACCTACGTACTTCTAACAGCACAGTCACTCTAACCTGTACTCGCAAGAGAGACACAAGTCTGAGGCACTTTAACTGGGAAGAACATTATAGAGTGCAAATTGAATACCATATAGTTTTTATAGTATATTTTTTTGTTTGTCTAAATGTCCCAGCCCTCTTCATCCACTGCCAGCAAAGTCAACTTCCCCTCCCAGTGTTTATCAGCAGATCCAACCTGCAAGGACAAACAGTCTCAAAGACTGTTTGAGGAACAAACAAAGAGCATACAAATAAACACCTCTGTCTCTGTCTCTTCCTCACATCTCTGTGCATATGACAGGTAGACATGTAGCTCAAACAAACCTCCCCCACCTCTCCTTTGAGTTAAGTGAGGAAAAAACAGTCAAGCTATTTTCAGTTGACTTCATGATTACAGGCAAACTACCTTACTTTGCATCTAAATTCAGCGAACATGAAAGAGAGGAATATTCCAAACACATTATTTTTGCTTTTCCAAATACGATTCCAGATTTTGGAACTTCCTGAGGTTAGTTTGTGCTTTTGTCTCACATTCCTTCACTGCCCAATTTAGGCTGCTGAAGAAGAAGAAGAATCACTTTATTGGCAGTATATATATTTTTACATACACACACTGAATTCGTCTTCTGCATTTGACCCATCCTTAGTTGAACACACATGCAACACCCGGCAAATTACATGCAATGAAACACACACAGGAGCCCGGGGAGCAAATTGCGGGTTAAGTGCCTTGCTCAAGGGCACATCAGCCGGCTAATGGAGGATGGGAGCAATTTTTTCACATTAAGCACTCCACCACACCCAAATTTTTCCTTCCCGTCCGGTGGGGGAATCGAACTGGTGACCCTCCGATCACAAGCCGCTTCTCCAACCTCTAGGCCACGGCTGCCCCCTGCAACTCACTTTAACATCAAACAGATGTAGAATTAGATACCAACCAACTATTAATCTGAGTGCCTGCATGTTTCAGTAAAGCCTCTTCAATGCAAATTAAAAGTATTATAAAGTTCATCCTAAGCATCCCCCTTTTGACAAAAAGGGGTTGGTAATGTAACAACAATGACAATAATAGCTTCACTGTACTGGACTAATGCTATTTGTTGAAAAAAAAGTCACATGATCAGTGGAAAATCATGATTAGAGTGAACATGCTGTGAGCTAAATCGAAAGCTGAAGCCTTATTAGTTATTATTTCAAAAGACTGAGTGCAACAGGAACTGAAGTAAATTTCAACTGCAACAATCAATGCCAAGGGGGGACGTAGAGGAGACGGATGAGGGAGGCAACTGACGTTACAACTGAAGAAGCCCCCAGTGGTTACACCAGATTATCTTCTACTGCTGGTAGGAGATACAATGTTAATCTGCTGTAGTAGAGAACGTTCCCTGAGGTCATTTTTAAGGCCTTTGCTATGCAACAGAAAGCCGGGAAATCGGTCAGGTTTATCAGGTTAACTCACATGCCCTTGGTAAGAAAGCCTTTCCACCATAATTTATGTTGGTGTAACATCTTCTAGACAGTATTTGTAATTTAGAGAATTGAGTGTCAGTTTATATTTTGATCATGATAGATTATATGTTTCCCTTCAAGGGGTCTTGAATGCCACCAAGACTGCATTTGATATAAGATGGCTTGGGGGACGATAGAGGACGGATGAGAAAATGTGTGTCTTTTGGTGCAGATGGGGCCTCTGTCAGCTTGGGAACCCGTGGGGGCGTGATTGGAAGGCAGGGAGCCATAAAATCCGAATCCACTGTATGCAACACAGCTTTATAATCACAACTAGTTAGAATGCTTCTCTTAAGAAGTTAGTAAAAAAACATATCAGCAACAAAGTTTGTGTATAAGTGAGCGGGTCTATTGTGCTGGAATACACTTACCTGGTTGTCTGCTACTTGCACAGATTGTCATTTGCAATGCTCATCTTACAGAAGACCCAGTCTATGACGTCCATAGTCTGTGATCTTCTGCATCTAATTTGTGTGACCTACTGCTCCAAGGTGACTACTAAAATGGAAGAACTATCATTTTTACCTTATGATTTATATATATATTACACAGCTAAGGAAGGAAATGGAAACTACCCTTTTTTGCATATTTTGCCACTGTCTTTGTGACCTATTCAAAAAGCTAGCTACTCTAGAGCAATGATTTGATCCTCCCCCAAGCCACCTCAGAGCTGAACAGACAGTAACCAGACTGGAGGCACTCAAGATAAAGCCAAAGGCAAGCTTGAGAAGATCCAGGCCTGATTTAGTCACAAGAGGGGAGATGATGAGGTCCCAGGTGTGTTTAGGATAGGCCAGCATGTGGGAATGAAGAAAAAATTATAATCATAAAGATTATGATAGGCACCATCAAATGATTGTAATAGATGTACAGCAGAGAGGTTTGAGAATGAGGGAAATGCAGCTGAGGTCACAGCCATACAATGTGTGTGTGTGTGTGTGTGGGTGTGTGTGTTTTGAAGGGAATAACACTGAAAGTCAACATCACAGGCCTTACACATCCACAGCTGAAGCAGTGTGTGTCAGCTGTGGATGACGCAGTCTGAATCAGTGTGGGTGCTATCAAAGTGAGATTTTGGTGGTTTGTTGAAGCACAAGGGGGAAGCAGACAACACCGTATTCTTTCAGAGTGCCAAAACAGCAAGTCAACCTACTTGCCTTAAGAGATGACAGCGTGGCAGACCTGGTTAGGAATTGTGAGAAGGCTCTAATACTGTAAGAATTTATATCATAAGACACTGCACTGCCATTTGAGACACTTGTCCTTTGTTGTCCTTCAGAGCAAAGTGCAGTACCCCCTACAAGTAAGTACCAAATAGACCAGGAGACAAGTTTTTATGTCTATATATTCATAAACTATATAGACAAAAGTATTTGGACAGACCTCTTTTTTTTTGTCACAGCATTGTGGCGACAGTTTGGGGAAGGCCCTTCTATTCCAGCATGAGTGTGCCCCAGTGGGCAAAGCAAGATCCATAAAGACACAGCTGGATAAGTTTGGTGTGGAAGAACTTGACTGACCCACACAGAGCCCTGACCTCAGTGCGTGTAAAGTATAAGTGCCACATTTACAGGGTGGCACATATCAAAACAGGCCAGGCTGCTGTTGGACCAGTGATATGCTTTGTGTCACTGACTGTATTATGACTGTGCTCTGGTAATCTGGAATACAGAACAAAGCTGTCCTGATGTTAGTGTCTTGATGTTGTGCATTTTCAGTATCCATATCCACTCATGAATGGATCCATATGCCTACTTATCTTAGCTGCTATGATGCCTATGATACTGTTATCGACTTAGTAGGGATACTACCTGACACGAACCTTGTTGGACTTTGTTCGGTTTTTCTCATGTCTGAGATTGGCCGATGGCAGTTAGGGTACGCACACACACACACACACACACATATATAGTTATATATGGTTATACATATGTATATATGATCCCACATTAAGGACTTCAATGCCCTTTCTGATTTTATCTTTTAGTTTGCACATTAACATTCATTTTGTTGAATTCCTGCCTCTTCTGCTTGTGTGATAAAACAAGGAGTTACACGCATCATGCCGTATGTCAATGCAAACCGGCCACTGGCTAAATCAGTCCTGGCTGGGCCTTTTTTTGTCTGCAATACCTGAAAAACCTTTAATTTTAGAGCACTGTAAACCACTGTTCATAATCACACAGCATATGGCTGCAACATACATACTATGCATGGTATTAAATGTTTGATGTTTTTTTTCCACATCACTGACCAACACCGCTACACTGGCCTCCTCAGTTTTACTCCAGAATATTTTCCTCTGTTGTGTTGAAGCTTTGATCTCCCATAGCCTTGAGTTTCAGATTTTAATTACAGCTATACTGTCACAATCAGATGCATCTGAATGTAAAAATCCCCCTTTTGAACTTGCAAATGCCACAAACGCAGCGCTCAGAACTCATTTTCAGGTCTGCAAGTGCCACACTGTCAAAGTATTTTAATTACAAACCTGAAGAAAAGCCCACAGTTTACACGGGGGAGGGGGTCTGGTCAAGAAAACATTATTCATTCCAGTGCAGACTGATTCACCAGAAAGAATAGTTTCACATTATTCTTTGTTTCTGTTTACTCCATTAAATGTTAACTTGATGAGACAAAAGTCATTTTTAATGCAGTGAGATGTGACCTACCTGAGTCATTGAAACAGCGCATTACACAGGATTAAAAGACAAATGGTAAAGAAAAACAGCAGAAACATGTTCTTGCATCCTCAAACAGTATAAATAATGCATTTCACTGTAGTGGATTTTCTAACTACTCAACAGGAGCAAGGACGAAAAACATGTAATCCTATATATGAATAATACACAAGTGAGTTTAATGGGCATCATACTTACACCTTTTGCATTTCATCACCGTGCAGTGGGTTATTTTGTCCTTCAAATACTGTACATATGTGTTGAAATCATGTTTTTTTTACACTCATGCTTCTTTTAAATCTTTTCTAATAAAAAAACCCCCTCAATCTACATATAGATAAAATCTTTAAATAAATATGAGCTATTAACATTTTGTGGCAGTACTTATATTGATTCTGAGTGCCATTTTTATGATTATGTTATTTAAATTCCAGTGTGTAGGATTTTGTGGCATCTAGCGGTGAGGTTGCAGATTAAAACCAACTGAAGACCTCTGGCCTTGCTCTCCCTTTCCAAATGTGCAGGAGAACCTACTGTGACTGCTAAAAAAAAAAAAAGGGAAATGCAAAAGACCCTTTCTAAAGCCAATGTTTGGTATGGCCATTCTGAGGTACAAAATGGTGGTGCGATGTACCACTTGTGGAAGGGGACCTGCTCCCTCTAGCTCATTCTAATATAACTAAAACACTCAGCTCAGTCTTTCAGCTGCATCCTATCCTGGTGTGCAGTATGTTTTTTGGAGCTTTGCTTGGACTCCATGTTGGACTGCTAGCCATCTTAGCCCGTCGTGCTTAGTTAACATTGTTAGCCTGAGAAACTCCACAGCATGATGAGGACATATACAAGCCAGGTGCACAACTTCATCTCTACCAGTTAGGCTCAGCTAACTGGGCTTTGATCATCAGAGTAACATCTATGCTATTATCTTAGCATGTTACATAATGCTAAACTGCTTGAAAAACAAAAATGTATCTCAACCTGACTGTGTATGAGCTCATTTACTTACCATAATGCTGTGCACTCACTATCAGATACACTATTCCTTTTTTCTTCTGCATGTTTGTTCTTTGTTCTGGACAGATTATTCTTAACCTTTGAGTAGAACATGGAGATTAATTTATTATTCCGGGATTCATGTCACTGTCAATTTTGCTGCAAGATGAGCAGTTGTATAACATTATTTAATTATGGCCTACTTCGTAACCCCTTGCAATATCACAAATTAAATTAAACTTCAGTTAGGCTTTGAGAACAACTTCTAAGGTTGGGGTTTAACAGAACATTACCCCTAGGTGTGAGTGTGTGGTTGTCTGTCATAAAAGTCCACTAGGACCGAAGGATGAACTTATTAAAATTTAGTAGTCAAAGGTCGAGGACCATGTGACTTCACAAAACTAAAAATTAATATGCTAAATATGAAAACGTTTACACAGATATCTAATAGGATATTGCCTGACCGTGATCTTTCCCGAATCCGGACCAAGTTGCTTTTGTGCCTAGACCTAATCAATCCTTAACAGCAGTGCTGTCACACCACGAAATAGATTTATTTTTCAGCAGTGAATTGTGACTGTTTTGGAAGGCACAGACAAATGATGCCGTCCTGCTGAGATAGTGGCGTCAGATCAGAATACTCTTCTATGTGCCTTTCTAGACAGATATTTTGTCGTTTAATTCAGAGTTTGTTGACCAAGAAGCAAAATACGTGTGTGAGGAGTGCTGAGACAAGGTGATCTTCTTGGCTGAACCCACTGTGTAACTTCTAAACTGAAAAGAAAGTTCAGAAATTTCATACATTTATTTTGAGGTGAGGGGGTCTGTCAGCAGCAAGAAAAGCAAACATATCTATCTTAACAAAGCACCAAATTGGATAGGACCGTGCCAAGTCTGTCAGGGGCAACGTGCCAGCAGAGAGGCAGGACTTTGTGGCTGCGGCAATAAAAACAAATGATGACAACAATGGAAAGCTTAACATAAACATTCAAATGATGTTGTAAAGGGAGGTAAAAAAAAGAACACAGTAGAGAAGAGATTGGTACACAACATACTTATAACGTAAGTATATAAGTATAAAACCTAACATGGATATTAATTTTGTTCAATGTATTGCATGTCTGGGAATTGCAAAATATTTCTACTAAGAAGTCTTAACTTCATGGATTTTGCATCTACTACTTTGTATGAATTTAATGTTCCTGTTTCCTTCTCCACTTTTCTCTCTCTTTCACACACTGTCACACACACACACACACACACACACACACACACACACACACACACCACACGTTGTCTTGTTTTCATCACTTTTGGTGACATTAAATACACTTACATTCATTTCCTGGAGGCTTAACCATCACTGAACCATAACAATAAACATTACTTTCCTAACCTAACACTGCCCTTAACCTAACCCTAACCTCAACCTAACCTTAAAGCAACTCTTCACCCTAATATTTAAAAATTTATATTGTGGGGATTTCCATTATGTCCCCATAAATAAGGTGCGTCCTCACAATGTGACTGTGTAAACAGATTTTTGTCCCCACAACTACAGGAACACACACACAGAATTTTGGGAAGATGTCCAGCCTCCGCCGTGAGAGTGACTAATGACCCCTTTCACAGCACAAACACCACATAATCAGAGATGCTGAGGATCTGTGTCTGCCCGCTGTCCTGTCTGAGTAATTACGCCAGGGACTCAATTAATCTACTACCCAACAATCAACCCAGCTGTACATACTTGTGGCCCGCTGCAGTATCTCGGTTCAGAGATGAGTGTGTGAAATATGCTATAATTTCTCAAGAAATCACATAGCAGATAAAAATTGAAATGTCTTTTGATTTTTTTTTTTTTTTTTTTGTTAATTGGTCATTAGAGGTGAGCAAATATCTATGTATGGGTGCATGACTGAACACCTGATTAAATAAATAAAAGATAAAATTCTTACCTACTCTTAAGAGTAAAACTGTGAAGAGACTTTCTTAAATGTAGCATTACAGTTAAATGGATTTGGTTCCAGATTGTTACGGGGCACTTGTTTAGATTCGCAATGGGCATTTTGGCCTCACTGGCACCTTTTGATTGGCAATAAAATTGGAATTTGGAATGAAAAAGAAAAAAAAATCTTACCTCACCAATATGGAGCCTGGAGCCTGTCCCAGTTAACTACAGGTGAGAGATGGGGTACACAGGCACAGGGAGAACATACAAACTCCACACAGAAGGGCCCAGACCGGGATTTGAACCTGGAACCTTCTTGCTATGAGGCGATAGTGCTAACTAATATATTCAGTCTACTGTGTTTGCTGTATGTGTATAATTAACCACAAATACTTTCATTAATTTGATTAGATTATTTAATTATTTTGAATGATAGCACTCCTGTGCATGCAGTGCAGGCCCGTTAGACCGAATTTGGCAGTACAGTTCTACGCTGTGCATGCACTGAAGGCATCTGTCAGTATATCTTAAATAGCACCTTTACAGTGTTTGTACTCCCCATTGGTTTTAGGTGTGTGTATACACTGTATTATGTTGATGTATATATTGCACACACACGGGTATATTTAAATCTGGGTCCTATATTTACTTATTTGGGTGTGTAAGTGAGTCATGCTTACTTAAGGTTTAGAATTGGCCCACTGTCGTCTCAGCTCTTAGCCGCAACACAGGTGCAACGGCTTCATTCTATCATGTGTTACTTTGCATGATGGCTGTTGCCTTCAGTGGTGAGGAGCATCCCCACAAAGACGTGGAAGTGGTTCAAGGTCTGTAGCAGCTGGGAGAGTTCTGTCTTCTGGGAGATGCTGTTTGCCTGTCTGAAGAGTCCGTCCAGATGGTAAAGCTTTGAGTGTAGCTCAATCACTGTTCCTCCCAAAAGCACCAAGTTACAAGAGGTAAATGGCATCCTTGGTAGCTTTCCCCTCGCTGGAGAAGCGAAACATATTTGGATTTGTGGGTCCAGTATATACTATAAAAATACTTTGTTAGGGATGTCCTAATCAGTTTGTTTCCTCTTTCATTTTTCATTTTGAGTATCTGTTTGGTGTATGTGTTTGTTCTTGCCCAAACCTGTCTTTTAGAAATCACATTAATTACGGTTTGAGTGCAAAAGCAACTATGTTGGATTCTTTGATTATAACGAGGAAACTGTGTTGAGTCAGTAATATCTAAAATGCTCAATGCTCTGTTTATTTAATTTTATTAATCACTGTACTCCTATGTACAGGACAAGAGGAGGTCAAGAGCTTTTGCTCTTTTAGGCCACAAGGGGGACGTATACCCCTGCATAATTGCTTTTGTAAGGCAAAGCACCTACACTAGACAAAAGTATTGGACCACTTGACCATTACACCAGCAGGGACTTTAACATTATTGCATTCTAAATACATAGACAGCTTCGCAGTCATAACAACATGCATTCTGCTGGGAAGGCTTTCCACAAGACCATGAAGTGTTTCTGTGGGTCATTCATGCAGTAGAGCATGTGGGAGGTCAGGCACTGATGCTGGACAAAAGGGTCTGGCTTGCTATCCCCGTTCCAGTTCATCCCAAAGGTGTTCCTGGGAGTTGAGGTCAGGGCTCTGTGTGGGCCAGTCAGGTTCTTCCACACCAGACTCTTTCATCCATGTCTTTATGGACTTTGCTTTGTGCAGCGGGGCACAGTCATATTTGAACAGAAAATGTGTTCCCCAAAGTGCTGCCACAAAATTGGAAGCATGGCATTGTGTAAAATGGTATGCCAAGGTATTAAGATTTCCCTTCTCTAGAAGGGATGGAGCCCAGCCCCTGAGAAACAGCCCCCTGAAGAGGTGTGTCTGGATACTTTTGTCTTTATAGTGTAGATTGTTTTAAAGTACTATGAGCAAGGCTGTGCACACAGAAATGTTACAATGTGCTACAATGTCTGTGTACTTGGCAGGCAAGAGAACATGAAAGGCGTGCAGCCTACACATGCACACCTTCGCAGTACGCAAGGACAGTGACGAGGCAGCATGTTCTGATGCCTAATAAAATGAAATGAACATTCTCCCTTTTGTGTGCGCACGCTTGTTGCAGCTTGCTTTAGACAGACTGTACTGTGTAGTGATTTGTACTTCCTGTAATTAGTACAGTTGAGGGAATTTCTCATTCCCGCTCTGTATTTGTGATTTCGACATTCAGTCAAGACGGGGAAACGTGAGTCAGATGTGCACTAAACTAATCAGTTGAGTGAAAAGGGAGGGGTATTTGAAGAAATAAAAGAGAATCAATGTTGTCCTAGAAAATGAGATTCTTCTGAAAGCTTGGGAGAGTTGTGTTTAACTCAAATCATGAATCACCAGTTAATTAAGCTCTCAGTGAATGAATTTATTTGCACAAAAATAAATCATTTCCTCTATTGAGATGAAGATGGCCAGATGAAAAAGCAATCTCTTGCATTTCAGTGCAGTTTGAATTTGCATGCCTGGACCTAAATTGGTATTCATTTGAGATCTAAGTGAGAAACAAAAACAGAGTGCGGTTCTGCACTTTTGTCACTGTCTAATTAGTAAGTCATTTTCGATTTCTCTGAAACTTGCAACTTTAAATAACATCGTATAAGCCCAAGATGAGGGTCATTTGCAAATATGAGGTATGCGTTCTCAGAATTGTAACTCACTGATTTATTTTAATCCCAGAATGTCAGTAAATTTACATAAGGCTGCTCTAAAAGTGTGATTTAAAGAGTAGGTCTGTGTGTTACAATGGGCTTCTCCCCTGTTTAATTTTATGCACAGTTTTTAAACTTCGTGTTAAGAAGAATGAGGAAAATATTCTTATTTATACAATATCTTTACATGTACATTTATGCAATTTAAAAAGTTGATTAAACACCCATCTTTCCTCTTGGGGATGTTCCCTGCTGATCACTGATAGAAACACTACATATAAAGTGAAATGGGATACTGATGACCATGTGTTGAAATGACTGAAAAAGAGCCCACTCACAATTTGAAAAGGTCCTTGTGCCATTAGGGAGAGTGATGTCTTCTGGGGTAAAAAATAGGTATTGTTTTCGTGTTCATTGCCTTCGTCAGTGAAACTGAGGGTTGGTTGTGATTGTGAACATAACATCTACTTTTTCATGGTATTTATTAGTCATACATTAATGGTAAGTACTTAATTATTACAATATTAAGATATAATAACTCACATTTCATCACAGGTGTATTCAATAATCGTATGTACTGCACTTACCGTTAAAACTTAAAACCAGTGCAGAGAGATTTCATCTTAAAAAGTTGTGATTTGGACTGGGTTTCCTTGTTCCGTGGTGCTGTGGATGTCTGGGTGCTGTTTCATTTGAGAGGTTTTGGATATTGTAGCCAAGCGACAACTTGAGATCTACAAACTAAAACCACATGATAAAATAACTAAGAAGGAAATCAGAGATAAAAGGTGCTCATTGAAGGTCTTTGCTGTTCAAGGAGCTGTCTCATAAAAAGCTACTGAGCCAATATACAAGGTTTTCTACTGATCAGGACTCACCAGGGCAGCTGAATCACCACCAGCTTATCACGAACAAAACCCTGTGATCAAAGCAACTTTGTACAGGGTTTTTGTTAAATCTCAAAAACATGTTAAGAAAGAAAAAAAATGTAGGAAAAAAAGACTGAAAAGAATGAAAGGATATATTCCCTTCAAGAGAATAGATAAGTTATCAAAACAATAACTACAGAAGGAAAAAATTGACATTTAAGCTGTCAAAAGGTTATTCTGTTCAACAGATTGAAGTTTTTAAAAGTAAGTCTTTTGTGTATGAACTCACTCCCCTTTATAAAACTATGTTCAAATCAACCTTTTATCCTGAGTAATGACTTAATGACTTAGGCTATGACTACTAATTTTATTGTTTCCACTAATGACCAGTTTTCACTGTGGAAAAACTGAATAAAAGCAGTGACAGAACAGAAGGAATGGGGCAGGAATGTGATTTAGTGGCTGCGCAGTCTTGGCCCCCGAATGACTTCATAAGGGCAAGATGGCAACACTTGTATCAGGGTTATTTTGGCTTCACTTTTATACAGTAAGTGGAAGTGCATCACTTGCCTTTATGTCAATGGCCAGACCAAATTAAACATGAGCTTGCACATTTGTCTGGTTCCCAGACTAAAGAATTACAGTTCAATCAAAACTGAGAATAAATTGATCAAGCAATTATTTGAGTATTTTCTGTATGCCTGTTATGGCTTTATACGCGTAACAAAATGAGCACCATGGTCACCCAAAGCAACATTCTTGTTAGACCACTCAGAGATATTTCCATTTAAGTGAAACAATACCCATCTGCTCATCGGGTATTCAGATTCATGAAGCTGGCTTCTGTAATCAGCACCAGCCCATAGTGGCTTCTCCAAAGACACTGAAGGCAATTAGCTTAAAAATCATTACTTGACATTTAACTCTCCCACACCCTTTCCATGAGCCAGTGAATTGCTGACATTTGAAGCAGACTCGGGTGGCTGAAGACTGTAATTTTACTCAGACTGAACTTGCGTCAAGGCCCCAAACCTAGGCTTCCATGCTACACTTGCTACAGGCAAGTGATGTGAGGTGTCAGAGGTCACATCGGCTCCACATAGACTCCAAACGCAATTACTGTGCTGAACTGAGTTAAAAGTCCAACCATCAAAATAAATGAGGCAAAGCACTTGGGCAAGAAAGGTGCAGAGCCTTCATGTGTGGCTCTTTTCTGTACGCTGACCTGCAAGATTATGGTACTATAGGGAAGCTGAGCTAAATTGTGGTGTCATGGTTGTAAAATGTTTCACTCTACCTAATAGATGTAATTAAACAAGATACAGATGTGCGGGACAGATCTGCTAAATGCATTAAATTCATGTTTACTCCATCGCCGCTGTTTATTTACACATTTAACTAATACAGACTTCACAAAGGTTATTATGTGGTTATTATGTTTGTTTTTTCTTGAAACTGGTTTAAAGAGTTGGTAAATAGGAATTGTGTAGCCTGTAGTTTGTGATATTTCATTTTACTGATAGGTAATAGGTGATAGGTCTCTCCCATCATTGACATAAATGGGTTGAATGTCATATTGCAAAAGTATGATGCAAAAGAGATCCTCCAAAATTACCATAAAGTTTAATCAACACCTTTAAAAAAGTCCCAAAGAAACATTGAGCATTAATGGTGGGATTTATTCCAGGGCTGTTGTTTTTTTTTTTAGCTTGATTTTAACTAGGTGTACCTTACAAACTGGCCACAAGGCATATACTACTTACTCACTGGCCTTCACTATATAGACACAAGTATTGGGATTCACCTCTTTGTTATTGAATTCAGGTTTGATATGAGACTGTTTTTCAGGGGTTGACCTGAAAATGACACATTAAAAGGTTAAAATGCATGAAATGATGCACAAAATATCATTAATAGGCATGTGTTATTTATACGGCATTACATAAATCACTTAAAAACAAAAAAAGATAAAAGTTTAAAACAAAACTGAAGTGTGTGTGAAGAATCTGTATGACCGAACACAAGGAACTCTCATGTGGAATCACTCAGAAGAAATTAGCCACAGATATTCATTGCCAGACATTCATTGAAAACAACGGTTTTCTATTTTTTTATAACTGGCAAAGTACAGAACCAGTAACGAGCCATGCTTCAGCGTTTTCAAACAGACTTTGGTTTAGTTCAGATCATTAGGAAGTCTGTGATTTCCAGAGGTCAAGAGCGAAACCGTGACCTTTCTCTACGAAGTCTCTGCAGATAAAATAACACTAACACTAAGCTAAAGGGAGACATCAAATATTACTTCCAAAAATTCATAAGTGAAGATTTTATTCTTGAGTGTTGTCAGGCAGTTCTAATTACTTTATGAATGTACTTATTTATATGAATAAAAAAAGACTGATTCACCCCCTAGTTAAAATAGCGGATCTGTGTCTACACTGTGCCTGTTTGAAAACAAATAAGTAAAAAAAACAACAATGTTTTTTTGTTATTTCCTCTCTAACTCCTTGCCTGTTGTGGACAATATCACAGGCAGAGAAAGCATGAAGGTTTGTTGACTTTCAGCAATGATCACATTTCAATAGTCTCATTTGTGTCATTTCCTTTCACTCACATGTGAGGCTGAAGATTCAAAGATTTCTGTTGTCACCTCACTATATGTGCAGGACATACAGAAGAATCGTAATACTGTTTCTCTCTCGCCTAATGCCATGCAATTAAATAAAAAACAAAATAGAAATATATATGTGTGTGTGTATATATTTGTATACACACACACACACACACACACACACATATATTTCTATTTTTAAAATATCTATCTGCATTATGCAGAAACACAAATGTCACCAACTTTAATGAGGAATAAATTTACTATAAATGCCCAATGTAAGATATGTGTGACATTACAGATCTTAGACACAGGGGGCACTTTTTCCAAAGCAACTTCAGAAATGTGTTACATGTGGTCCATTCGATCTGTTTTATGTTCCCCATTATTTCCTGTATAGAAAAATGGATCTTGGCTCCTATAAAAACACACTCACTCTCTCTCTGTCTGCAGTGAGCCATGCCAGGACATCTCTTAACTTCGGTGCTACTTTTTCATACATATTAAACTTATTTTTGAAACTGGGTAAGGTAAGCAAAAACACTCAGCCATCCTGGGTCCTCTCTGACCTTAACTGTTTTTATTTATTTATTTTTTAACTTTAAAACTTCCACAGCTATAATCCATGTATTTGTCCATTATCAGCTTTTAGAGATTCAGTTTTCATGTTCAAACTTTATTTCATCAATTGTTCTTGTTCTTGCTTATGGGAGAATCACTATGGATTAAAGATTATCTAGAATTGCTCTCTATGAAAAGTGTCATGAGATAACCTTTGTTGTGAATTTGTTGGTGTTATATAAATGAAATATGCATGACTAATAGAAGTGTAGATGTTCAAAATGTTCATTAGGTGCCTTTAAGACTTAGGACTCATTTTTATTGGTTTAAAAGGTAAACTTGTCAGTTCTAATCATGATCTTTATTCTGTTAGCTGGATTTTGGTGAATGCCATCCGGTTAGTTGTATATGAATGGAATTTTTCAGGAGAAATGGTTGCTGTCTTTGTGTTTCATAGTATCACTTAAAATGTTTTTAAACATCAAGTCCTTCAGAGTGAAGGCTAATTACAGTCTCCTCTCCACCATGATGTATTGGCTTTGGTTTTACATGGGAGCATCAGATCGTGTGACCTGCAAAGTATGCAGTGAGCCAGGAGATAGCAGTGTATTGTGTCCTATAATTAGTGGTTCTTTTGCATGTTAAAGTGAATAGAGATCCCTGTTGGCCAGGAGACAGCCAATTAACTTTCTTCTCTTCTTTTGGTTGCGGCATACTCAGCTTCTGAGGGAATAATTTACCCCATCGTTCTCCTGACTCAAAAACAGTGAAGTCAAGTTTGTCTAACGCTATCATTTACACGGCTACATTTCGTTCATTTTTTTGCACCGTCATGCCAAATCACAGATGAAAAAACAATGAATAAAAATCAACAGTAAACTGGGGAAAAAATGTTGATTAACGAAGCATGACCTCAAACATCCAATTAGATCAATGCAGTTAATGTCATTAAACAGCAAACCACTCAGTGTCAATGCTATTTGAAGGTATGTCCAATTAACTGCTTCCAGGATTCCACAAGGCAACAATAAAATGGGGAATCTGACACGAATGATACCTCTTGTAGACAGTCAGCACAAAATATGTCCCCTTCACCCTTGTGTGGTGTTCATGTTTTCGGTTACTCGATCAATGTTTGTGGGTCTCACAGGGGTAAATTATAGGGTTTTATACAGCCATGAAGATGCTTACAGAATTTTGACTTTATCACACATATGATTATTGGTCACTTTTACCAATAAAATTGCCATTTGTGTTTTTTTGTGACTGACTGGCGACCAGTCCAGGGTGTACCCTGCCTCTCGCACAGTCATTTTTGCTTTGAACTAAGCAAATTTGAAACACATTTTAAATTTTGCTCGTTGTACATTGTGGAAATGAGCCCCGTTTAAACATACAAGTGTTGGAATAGAGGGGCCAGAAACCTTGTGTGTGTGTTGTCAACATTTCTGATTTTGAAGAGAAATAAGAATCCTTGCTGACTGAAAGTTTGGGCGAGTGTAGTGGTCTCGAGGAGAGGTGGCGGTGGGGCGGGTGTGTGGGGGAGTGTCTTGGGACTAAGCTTGAGACATTTAACAATGCCTATAAAATGGTGGAGAGGCTGCAAGTAGGAGGAAGTCAGAGTGAATATACTGAGCGAACCTTTTTGTTTCATTTTTATCAGGTTTACTTGCTTTCATCTACTGTTGGAGCCAAAGTCATGATTTTGATGGAGTTTACAATTTCCTCACTTTTATTACCCTCTGGTCCAGTGTGCCTGAACACCACATATGTAATATAAATGTCACTCACTGACAATTTGCTTTTACATGCTCGTCACAGAATGAGCTAAGGCCAATGAATCTGATGTTACATATGTTACATTAATTAATTACATAATTTTTCTTTCAGTAAAGATTGAAAGCAGACAGACAACAGACATATCCTTGTGCGTGATGCATCATTTTTCCAAAATCTCAGTTTGCACACGACTCATAAATAAAGGAACTATAATGTAGGTCACCCCTGTGTAATTTTGTAAATGTCACAGTGTAGTAGGAGGATGTATTATTCCCTCTGGTTTTATGAAAATCAGCAGTAATCACACATAATGGGCCATGAACAAACAAACAAACAGGAGAACTGAGTCATAGACCCCTAATTTCAGTGTGAGGGAGAAATACATATTTAACTAAACTCCAGGCCTTAACTCATGGTCTGCTTAGCGTTATACAAGATCAATTTCTATCAAGCATAATAACAAACCTCACAAAATAATGTTGTTGGCTGTAGTTCAGGTCCTCTGTAGGATCTTTTTCCCAAGTATCAAACATTAAATAAGTGAGTCTTCATTTAGATTCAAGATTCAAAGCGTTTATTGTGATATGCACAGTAAAGAAACCAGTTCTCTGCACAATGAAATTCTTCCTTTGCTTTCCTCGATGAATGCCACTGGAGGTAGAAAATTAAAGAAATAAACAGAGTAATTTAAGAATAACGATTTTTACATGATATGTACAAAGAGAAGGCAATGCAATGCAGAATGTGCCATATCAGTCCAAAAAAAATGTGCAGTATCAGTTCCAGTGGTAAGTATATACACAAGGTGTTGAGTAAGGTTTTACTTCAGTGGTATTGACTCTGACATTGACAGAAAAAAATGATCAGTAAAAGTTGTCATCACATTCATAGGTGTCTTTACTTTAATTGAAAACAGTTGTGTAATGTTTCACTTAAGGTAATTACCAAAAACTGCTGTTATGGCATTTGGCTCAGAGTGATGGTAGTAACTGCTCTGTATTTGAGCTCCTTATAGTAGCTCATATAGTAGCTTCACAGAATGACAATTGGCTTAACAGCCCCGAGCACTGCTGGTCATGATCTATGGTATGCCCAAAAGTTTCACTGGGAGGCTATTGTTCACAACCCAGCCGGCTCTATCAGTCATTCACTCAACTCTACAGCTAACTGCTAACTGTCTGAAACTATTGTAATCACCTAGATCATTTACATAGATAGCATTGTTTTGGTCTTTCTTAAGGGCATAAACCCAAAGAATACAGTGGAGAGTGGTACTTCTTTATGGAGGAAATGATCTTTGGCTGAATACACACAGGAAAATTGTGTCATCTGCCAAGAGTTTCATTTTGTAAAAGGTCACTGAATTTATGGTAATTAGTCACAACTAAGTCTTAAGTTGTCTGAAAGGGCAAAGAAATTTGATGGTTATCAAATATAATTTTGACCTTCATATATTCAAGTATTCTAAAGTTATGGTATTGAACTTGTTTAAAGTAGATGTGTGCCAATTCAGATTTATTTATTTATTTATTTTTGTAAGTGTGACCTGCCTGTACTGATTTTTGCCAGTTCTGATTTTCTTTCTGAGAACTACGTATAATAGACAGTATATACAAAAGCAGGTGTTTTATATAACAAAACAAATGTTGGTTACTATGATACAATTTTACAGTATGCTTATGAATTCACCAGGGCTTATCAGATTTCTGAAGCCTCTACTCTCAACATGGCTGATGATCCAGGGCCATGAATTCCATAGTTCTCCTTGTAGTCACTGCAGCTGTTCATGAATCTTCAGATACCTTAGTTTTTCAACTTTTTCAGCTCAAGTAGCCTTCGTCATCAAGTGCATCTGCAGTGCTCTTTTGACCAGCCTCTCTGCTTTGCTGGGTCTGTTTCCTGTCTGAGGTTTGTAACGTCTGTTGGCCCTTTTCACTCAGCAGTGGTGATTTTCTTACTTTACAACAGCGAGAGAGATTTTTGCCTCACTTTTTTCAGGCGTCCAATATCCATTTTCATTTGTGTTTGTGGCAAGAATATTTTATGGTTTTGGTAAAGTGCTGTATTTTTCACTTCAGATAGGCAGGTGAGATGTTTTCACAGGGACAAAACCCACCTGTAGTGCTTTTTCCTCACTTCACTGAAGTGCTTCATCCCTGCATTTCCCAACCTCCCGCCAGCAGTTTTCATCCAGAAAGGAAAACCAGTGGACACAAGGTGTGATGTTCTCTGCAACTCATCGTTTATGTATTTCAAAGCTAAAAATCTGGCAGTGATGGCTTTATATTATATGCTGCCATGTGAACATTTCAATAAGAAGTACACCACTGTTTTGTTAATGTCAAATTGATGTTTGATCAGATGAGTCTTACATCTCACTTGCACATTTTCCATACTCTTCTGTTGTTCCAAATAAAGAGCCCTACATCATATCATATTAGCAACCCTTGTTTTCACCTTCTCATGGAATGTGGTCATCTGCTTGGACCCCCACACAGTATTTTACAACAGATGAATTTTTGGAAACAGCCCTGTTAGCTAGTGAACGCTGCAGCATTCGCAAGAATAATTCTTCACTAAAAATTTCTCCCATGCTGCTTTAAAATGCTTGAAATATTCCCTTTGACCCATAGGACACTTTTTACATGCAGAGGTTTTGATTCTGCTGGAAGCAGGCAGGAAGATGTTGATATGAAGTATCTTCCACTGTTCAGGCACAACTCAGCTGCATACTTTACAAATACACTGGAACGTGTTGGAGGTGAAGCTGGTGCTCTTGAAGATTAGGTAAAATGAGTCAAGCTGCAGCTGAGCGAAACAGAGTGACATCTGGCTCGCTACTGGCATGTTTTATAGGCTTCAAATGAGGTTTAATCAAAATGAAAGTGTCACTCTCAAAAACACCCAGTGCTGTTCTTTTACTAATGAACATACTGAAATTCAATCTGGCAACAGGCAATTTTCCCCTGTAGAGGGAGTTTTAGATCATTATGGCAAACTTTAATACAGTACTTTATCCAGTCACCTGATCATAATTAACCTTAAGCCCAGCACTGCCAATCAGCAGTAAAGTAAAAATATACACTGTCTCACTTACATAAATCATTGCTTTTGGCCCACACCTCCTGATTGGTAGATGCCAGCAGGTTGAAACCAGATTGCACAGCACAGAAAAGGTACTCAGTCCCAAAAGGTCTGAGTGCTGCTTCACGTGTGGTTGAGTTAATTATAGTCCTATTGTGATTTGACAGATTTTCTGGCTTTTTTTCAGAAGAAGAAATACTTATAAAGATTTTTTTTTTTGCCGACTGAGTTACCTCCCTGATGTGCTTGCTTCCAAAAATGCCCAGAAAAGCTTATTTGAATAGAAAAATGCAACTTCATCCTAACCTATGCCAAATATACCATGAGTTATGCCCGCACACAGCGTGATGTAAATTGAACACAAAGGGGAATCTGAGGTTGGTATGCCGTTCATGCCAAAGATGACTCATCAGAATAAGATAAACCATTTAACCTTCGCTCTGCCCTTGGAAAAAGTATCTTCATTCAGCCCATGTGCCTCTTCCAGACTCATGGTAGGTGAAATGTATCTGTCAAGCCATGTCGTAATTATTATTAAATTATGGCATTCCTCTGAGCCAGTGCTGTACTGTATTCTCAGTGATGATGCCGACTGGAGCTCATCCCGGCTCTTTGTTTATCTCCCTGTTTAGCATCTCAAGGTGACAACATGACTGAGTTCAGGCTTAGTCGCTGGTGACTAATAACCTACAGTCACTGCAACAACCTGCCTACACCCATCTGTGTGTTTCTGTGAATGTCTCTCTCTCTCTCTGTGTCTTCAACACAAACATGCCTCTCCCTTGTTAGTAGTTTCCAGTGTCTCATGAGCATTTTTTCTTCATCAACTCTTTATTTACTCCATTTATTTGCTGTTTTCCTGTCAGGTCTGACAACTGCAAGCTGTTAGGAGCACCTTTTTAACTCGTTACGTAGTTAACTTTATGAGTCCAAAATACAATAAAATTAAGACCGTGCGTACAGTAATAGATGTAATGAATCATTTTGGTTTTTTATATATTATTAAATATTTTAAGAGACATCTTTATGGCTATAGTTTTATAAGCACAGCTTAAAATTGTAGTGCAATTCTGCATTTAAAAAGTGAATGAATAAATAAATAAATAAATAAAATTAAAAACCCTCACATACCTAGGGGTATTTGGTCATCCAAGTAGTATTGGATTCATTTTCCTAACAGCAACAGCGAAATAATTCTGAAGTGGGACTGAAACTAATCGTAGTTTTTTTTTTTCTTTTTCATTTATTCCATTAATCATTTGATCTGCGTTACTTATTGAAGAATATCCATCCCAGTTTTTCCAATCAGTATATTCAGTTAACATTGATATAAAACAGTGAAAAGCAGGCAGCCGTTTCTCACTTTTTGATTTAATAATTTTCACTAATCAAAATAGTTACTAATTAGTCAGTTGATCATCAGAACTTCTTTCTACCAAACAAAATGTCTTGATGAAAACAAAACATGTTGACTGAGGCATATTTATGAATTTGCATGCATACCGCTTATGTCAAAACTTTTTTTTTTTTTTATTTAGTAATTTGGGGAAACTTATCCTTTAAATCAATGTTTAATCAATCAATGTTTAAATCAAAGCCATAGCTTTCTGTCACAGTTCATTGTTTTTGGACAATTTTTAGTTCAGAGTTCACAACATTATTACTGTTTTTATTACTGCTATTATTAATGTACTAATCTGTAATGCAATACTGTAATTTATGTTAATTTAACAAATAAACAGTGTTGTGGGTCACCTGTTAAAGTCCTCCATAATGATTCAGATATTGTTTATTTCATTGCAATACCGAACTCTCTCAGGCTCAGAGAAATACACAAACCCCTTTCGTGCAAATTAATGTTGATAAGACTGAGAGCACTTTCACCTTCGTCCCCAGTCTTAATTTAAATTGCCACGGAGCTGACTAATGCTTTAGCTTTGTGTGTATGCTCGGTAGAAAATACAGGCTAGCTGTGCCTCAGCTCAAAGCACCACAGTGCACTAAATATAGAACACAGAGTGTTGAAATCAGTGCCGAGATTGCTTTCAAATGCAAAACCACTTCCCTGGCTTGAAAAATGTCACTGCACAAATGAATGTGTTTGGAGGGGAACACGGAGAGAAAGATGTGTTTGGGGAGGAAGAAATTAAGAAACTTATAATAGTTGCATAGTGCATTGTGTTTGACAGATGAACAAAAGAGATGTAAGTAAATATGTCTATGATAGGAACTCACATACAGGTCTATACATTGTTGTTTTTAAGTGGCTTATTGTAGTAACTGCTTATATCTTCTGTTTGTTTACTCCAAGCGAATGTGCACCTGCAGTTTATAGTTAGAACAGTTTGTCTTTGCGTGTGTCTGCTCGTAATCCTCACATCAGCATTCATCTACAAAGCGCTTATGTAGCAGAAACGCTGCCTTGAGCAAGCCTCCAGAGTGACAGAGGGTGAATTAGAGAGTGATTATAGGTGAATTCTAATTCATACTCCCATGTGTCTGCCTGTCATTTATAGGACGGGTCACTTGCAAACTAACGAAAGGAGTGTTGCACAGGTTGCAGTACCAACTCACACAGCTGGACAGCAGCCGCTTGGCGCATGCACACACAAACACTTGGTTGCAGAATGTCTCTAGTGACAAAATTGCACACAAGAGGACATAAATCGCAGACAGGGCTCAAGTAGCTGGTAGGGAGCAGTAATTTTTGACTTAACTTTGCTGTATGTGAAAGACTGCTGGATAGCTCAGGGACACAGTGGACTGTGGGAGGAATATTGAAGTAAAGGCCATTGTCTTCCACACAGTGCTTGACCTTTGTGTCTTTGTTGGCAGGCATTACACAAACACACGCATCGAATTTAAGCTCTGTCACGAGTCTGATGGTCCGCCTCTTGTTTTGGTTTAAGACTTTGCAATTAATCACACATCGATTTAAGATTGATTCAAAAAGGAGACCTATAATGAATTGCATGTGTAATTTTTATGAATTGCAAAACCGTTCTTAAGCATATTCACTCTTTCTCAAAAGGTAGAAATTAAAAAGAAAACATTATTTCTATATAGATAATAGATCAGATGCAGTTTGTAGACTTTGTTAACTTGAGCAGCCGACACTGTATCTAAGTAATTAAACCAATAACTCTGAAAAGCAAACTTTAACAATATTTCTCATCTTGAACAGTTACGCTCTGAAGGTAAACTGATTCACACTCAGCAAGGAAATAGTGGTATGAAGGAGATGCCCCTTGCCTGTTTTTTGTTTGTATGTTTGTTTGTTTGTCTGTTTTGCTTTGTTTTTTTACTGGCTTAAATGAATCAGTTTAACAAGTGTGAGCATGGTGATCCTTCACGACACCAGACTGTTACTTTCCATAAAGAGTTGGAACTATACAGCATGATTTAGATGTTACTTCCCTTGCCAGCCTTTAAATTGATCTATCTCTATGTTTGTACGACATTAAGATGGCATCATAAGAACGACATAGATTTATCATGTTTAAATAAGCTGTTTCTTGGCAACTTTCTCTTCTAATCTAACCACGAATGCTTTTTTTTTCCTCTCGGGAAATAGTTTGGTCTGACAGGCCTTGTTAGCCGTCCAGTTGATATGCCTAATCACTGCTTTGCAAGAACATAATTGATGGACATGTTTGTTTACATGTCAATTTTTCAATATTATTAATGACAGCAACTGATGTGTGTCTTTGGCTAGTAACACAAGGACATTACTGAATAAGTGTTTGGCCACATGCTGTCCTATTTAAAAGAAAATAGGTTTTGAATGTGTGATGAATCCAACTGTGATAACTGAATACCTAATAACACAACTTCCAAAAAGTGCATACATCTTGTGATGAACCTTACTGACAGAATTTCACCTGGAACAAGCTTATATCACTCATGCTTTTAAGTCTGTGACTCTGGTTAATATTTGGGTAGACCTTTAGATTCACAGCCTGACTGTGAACTGTCAATATAATCTGCTGACATTAGCTGATTATCTATACTGACACACTCTATGGTGACTGTCCTGTCCTCCCAGCAGAACAACAGCATCAGTCACTTTCAAAGCAACGTGCTTATATTGAAATGACAGTCTTCTATTGGTGATAATGATTATCTTGTTTGCAAACGGAGGAAGAAAGTTGACCGTAACCATAATTGTTGTGTGTTGTTCTAGACGGTACAGACAAATTCCATAAATTCTGTTGAAAGACTTGTGAATTGGCACTTAAAACTAAAACAATTGCACCTCCAAAATGCCAAACACGTGCACGAGGTGGTTTAGAAACGGTGTGTCTGTTACAAGGTTTGTCCAACAGAGGGCACTGACTGAGATTAGTTTACACCAACAAAATGATGGTTGTTCTTGCTCCTATTCCCGAGCATTTTCCAACTGGCTATGATGGAGACATGAATGCAAATGAATTGCCTGGTAGGCCTCATTTTATAAGGAGATTTTGTTCCCAGTGGCAGATAAAACTGCATCGTGAAAGTGAGGTTTATAGGTAACCAATCTAAACATTGATGGTGTCTAAAGCCACTACACTGTGCAGTCAATGTTTAGATCATAATGATACATTAAAGTAGGAAAAAATCCATGCGCCTGTGTAGAAGCCTATTTAAGGACAAAAGGGTGACTATATAGTTAATGTACAGCTTGGCCACATGTCCGTTGTAGCAGTGAAAAACTCAGCTGTTTTCAGCTCCGCAGCGACTCTCTGTTTGCATTTTTTGTGTATCTCAGGTATGGCGACCTGGCTAAAACACGTACGGGACGCCGTGCTGTACTGCTTATCCAGTGTATTTATGAAAGCAGTGAACCCAGGCTTGGTCACCGTACTGAGGAGCATCATATCTTTCGTGATGCACTCTGTTAGTTTTTGAGTAATGTGCCGTTTTGAGGTACGCTCATATGGAGTTAAGCTTTCAAACATTTCGGTAAGTGATCCCTGTCAGGTGGTATTTGGCTTACTTGATATGCTGGTGCTCAGCATCTTAGACATACAACTATCGTACATTGCTTTGTGGTGTTTTTTTAAGTGCTGGAACAGGTTAGTAGTGTTTCCACGTGATGTAGCAACCTTTTTTTGCACAATACACTGACGCAGTGCAGCGTCTTCTTTTTTAAAACCAAAATAATTCCACGCAACTGACATGCTGCTCCTCTTTGACGCTAAAGTTTCCGCAGTCTCAGCTTCTGTCAAGCCTGAGGCCATTGTTAAACAGATTAAGGTGCAGTCGTTGTAACGTTCCAACTTGTCACTTGACAGAGGGTAATCACAGCTTCTGAGGTTGGAATATCGCGTTTTTTCATATCGCAATATTATAGCAAATGCAATTAAACGTTCAGCCCTAGTTCAAACTCTGACAAAGTAGGACTATGCTTATGAAATACCCACAAAATGTGAGTATTAAATGAAGTTGCTTGCAGGGTTGTTGACTGCACATCTCTCTTCTGTCACCTTCGGGTCTCCAGAGACCGATGTGGGTGAGACACACGGAGGACGTTCAGATTGAGATGGCTGTCATAAAAAAAAAGGTAAAATACGAGAGCATTAAAACACTACACTTAATCTATCCATTCAAATTAGCTCCATTAATCATAATTAATTCGCTACATTATATTTCCCTACTTAATTACATGTGCTACAAAGGAATAATTGCCTTGAAGGATGCATATTGTGATCCATCATCCCTCCAGGGTGGTGTAGAGTTTTCTCTGGTAATTAACAAAGGTGTGTTCATCTGGGAGGTGTTGACAAGCATACATGTGAGGATTAAATTAAAAGATCCTTTTAATGACATTTTTGTGAATAATTGGACATGTGGTATTAATTGAAACAAATACTTTCTAAGGGTTAATTACCTACAGGACGTAGAAGAAGGTATGCACTTTTGTTGTTAAACGTTAAAGCAGTACAATATATTGTGAATTTTCGAACACAGAGGGGGGTTTAATGGATACTGTAATACTGTGTATTACTTGCGTATCATTTGCACATTTGCAAAAGGCCATGGGGACATTTTGCTCAGTTGGACTGGTTGCAATGTAAACAGAACAATATTGCTTTGTGGCATCAAAGAAAAGGATTAATAGGTGCGAAATGAACTATTCAGCAGGACTGTTGACAATATAATCAAATTGCCAAAGTTTACAGTGAACACATGGAGGGTCTAGAGAAAATTAAGTAATGGGAATACCCACAAGGATCAAAGTAAATCTACAAAACTGCTTTTGCAAGCAGCTAATAGATATTTGTTGTTGGATTATAATTATTACTGTGATGCCCTCTGTGTGTTGGTTAAAAATTAGTTAATCATGAACATATCGAGTTAATTTGTAATGGAAATTAGTTACTTGCAGCCCTACTCCAAGACAGCTGCGATTAAAAAGAAGTAGGCAAATGCCCTCAGCTTTATCCATGGTTTTTTAGTTTTTACATCTTTCTCTGAATTGCTCTGATGCTTCTGTGTCATTATTAGTCTTATCTGTTTTGTGTTAATGATGAAAACAACATTAAAATAGTTCACTGAGGGCAATGGGGTAATTAATTTTAAGAGCTCTCCCTTACTGAAGCCAATTCTTAGGAGCGACCCAGACATATATGGATGCATCAATATTGAAAATAAAGCTGACAAAATGTCAGTCCTGTCTGACGGTATTTTGCCGTGTTCTGTGACAGGCAGGCTGAAATTAAGCTGCTGTCTGTGTAAAGTGCTCTCTATGAGCCAGTGTCAGTACTCAGAGGCTCCTCTCTGTAACACCACTGAATAATTGTGAGTGGACAGAGTGTTTTTGTAGTTCCACTCCAACAAAGGGATACATCTGCTAGTAAAACAACCAGCTGATCATGTTATGTCATGTTTCAGGTGTCACACTTTCCAGTTAAAACTTTCATTCATAACATATGAATAACTTATATAAGTCTAATAGTTTAGTATCCGGACCTTGACTCTGGTAAAGACTTTGTAGAAAGAGTGGTTAAAAACCAACAAGTTTGAAACGTAAAAAAATATATTTATGTTTAAATGCATTTCTTATTTACACAGGTATGTTGGTATGTTGCATCCCAGTTTGCGGGTGCAATAACCACAACACTTTCAGTTTATTATTCAGGTTTTTTTGTCCTGTGAATTAAGATCCTGTTTAAATGCACAACTCTTAAATGATGATGCAAAAAATGAAAGTAATATATCCAGAGAAAAAGATTCTCGCACCCTAAACGTTCCCTAAAGAGTCACGATCAGCTATGCTGATGTGAACCCATCAATCTTGTGCCACCTCAATCACCCATCAGTTTAGCTTCTGCACTTGTTTTGAAATGAAAAGGGCAGTGCCAGGGTCCTATACTCAGTTCTCCATCATACAGCCAACTGATGATAAATCAATTAATTTATTGGCCTTTATTAACCTTTTGACATATGATTGATCTTCACATTGATAACAATAAAATTTGTCCTTGCATAGTCTGGGACAAAGCCAATTCTACCTTTGTGTCCAAGGTAACCAAAGTCGTTTCAATGCTTTTTGAAAATGATTTATTGTAATGGGTTGTTGAAGGTGTGTCTGTCAACCCAAGAAAATACACTGTAATTTTTAAGCTATTGTAATTTTTTTTTCTCACTAAAGTCTTTGTTTCTAACTCCATGGTCAGAAAATGGTGGTATTATCGAGTATCATTTCTCTTCTTTTGTGAGGAACAGGAAGACTGGAATGAATGCTCCAATTCTGAGTAATTAAATACTGTATAGTGAACTTTTTTCCCCCCAACACTAACAGTGTGCCTTAATGAAAAGTTGTCTTGGGATTCATTCAGGTCCAGGGTAAACATCCCAGTAGTGCCTGCAAAGTGGCATAGCCGTCCCCTGTTAACCATTTAAAGGATGCCCAAGCTCTGTCACTGAAAGAAAAGGAAGTTGGTTATTAAGCACACAATCTGTGCACTCATAGTAAATATGTCAGAAAAATACTAGAAAGTGTTTGCCACTATAGTTGTAATATATGATAGAATGGCACAGAGGGATTTAAGAAAACTTAAAACTGGCATCGCAACTGTGGCAACTTGTGGCAACTTGTGGCAGTACAGCCACAAATGCAATTCACATGTATTCCTGGGCTTTTGTACAGGTAAAGAACAAATATTTTATATAGAATAGAGCATAAAATGTTTCAACAGAAAGAAGTACAGTCAGCATAATATAGGTACACAATAGGAAGCTATATTATCTTTGACTGATTGGCCCAGATGAGGGTAAGGTCAAGAACAAAAGACAAATGTTTTCAATTTCACCATTAGGGATTAGTGGGCCTGCAGATTTTAACATACTCAAACAGATGTTTCACATTGTGCACTAGCTGCTGATGAGGTGAACATCCTACACTTTCACCTGAAAGTGTGGCATCAAATATAATTAAACTCCTCTGTGACTGTCAATTCCTTGTGACCACCTTCCATTTTAGTCAAGGACAGTTTAACTTCAGCAAAATGTTTTTTTATCTCTATCTTCCTATCAAATCATTCCTTTGTATTTCTGTCGTGGTCCAGACCTGTGATTACGCTGTGTTGACAGCTGGAGCAATATTTTCTCATTCCTTAGCTTCCTCAGGTTCCCTAACACTGTTAAATATTCTGTGTTTTTGTCTGCTGATTACAGATAGAGTGACCGTGTTTTGTGAACTTTAGCTTTTCACTCTTGGTTTAAGTGTTTGTTCATGAAATGTGCCTATAACTGCTGGCCTTTGACAACCAGCTATTCTAATCATCAGTTCCCATGAAAGTACAGTTACATACATACACATGCAGGTAACATTTATCAAAGTAAAACCATCTCCTCTTTTTAGTAGTTCTTATTTTCTTTCATTCTTAGGTTTAGTTCAAAAGAGAAACAGCAGGACTTGTGCTGTTTTCGCATATATGTGAGGCCGCAGTTGATTTTGGCACAGAGGGACTTGTGCAGACTTTGTTCACAATTTAAAAATGGAAAGAGATCCTCACAGCTCAGTGTCCTCTCTATGTGACTAATAACTTTAATCAAGCCAATAACTTAATGCTTTGATGAACCTTAGAGCACAGAGCAATTACTATCTGCTGAGGTGGCTTGTTTTATAACTGAGGTGAGAACCGCAATTCCACTCACCCAACTACTTGCCATCAATCAGCAGAGGTGAAATGTTTGAACTTCCCCCTTGAAACTGCATGGTGACAGTTAAATGAAGGCCAAGATAATGGCGGCTATGTGTGATTGAATTTCTCCTTCAGACTAGGCAAGCACAGAGTCACGGACCACAAGATGTGATCTTGTCACATTTTCATATTTAATTGATTGAAATAGAGAACAAGCTCAAAGTTTCAAGAAGCAGAGAAGCCTGAATATCACCTATTGTTTCTCTTCTTTATTATCTTTGTTCTCATTTTTCTTAATAGATGGACATTTAAGAGTAATTTCGCAGAGTCTGATAATCTGTCTTGCTCTGCCAATTAGGCTTAGACTGCAGCCAAATGAGATTTGTTTCCTGCATCAGACAGCCTGTCTATGATGTGTTTTTGTAAGTGATCTAATTTGTGTCTCCAGACATTATTAAATTATGTTCACATGTTGCTGCGATAACAACGTAAGCATCACCAACTACCTAGGTTTTTTTTGTTTTTTTTTTTTTTTTTTGCTGAAACACTTGTTTTCTATTACAGAAATACACTCATCAGCTTTGGAGAGGGAGGCATAGGGGTTTGAGTAAGGACAGCAGATTTTCTGGGACAATCAGTGCCAGTGGAACCAGACCAGCCAGACTGCCCTGGGAGGACAGGAAAGAGTTTCAGGATGGGAGCCATGCTAACCCAGCTTGGACTTCTGGCTAATGTCCGGTCACAGGAAAATGAAATGGATGAATTGAGACTCAGGCTAGCCAAGCAATGGAAAATCAGGGACTGCCTCCACCACAGTGTCCTGAATCAAGTTGTTGCACTCAATGGGTGGAGTTAAAAACTTTACAAAATGCATTATTAGGATTATTTCATGGTTGTTTATGTAAATTTGTAAATTTATGTAAATATATTACGATTTACTGTTCTGTATTTTTATCCAATTCTACTCAAAATTTAGAACCTATTTAATATGTGCAGCATGAAAGAGACCACAAATTTTAATTTTGTTGTGCAACCCAGTGTTTCACAAGGACAAATGAACTGATCCTTGATCCTCGATCCTCGATCCTCGATCCTCGATCCTAGATCCAACAATCCCCAATGTCAAGTCGCAGAACACAGAATTTATTTCGGTGTCTGTCTTCGTCCTGTTGGTTTCTGTATTTTCCAGCTTTGTGCTGGTTCTGCTCAGCCATTCTGATGCACTTCTGTCACTCTTGGCCTGACTTCAGTGTTGTGCATTGTGTTCATTGTTCAAAAGACACTTAGAAATCTGGTTTGACAGGCCAGAGCTTCCGGACTTAAATTTCTGTAGAAATCTGATTTGAATTGCATTCCAAAGCACCTCTGATTGTATCTGACTTGCAAAGAACACTTTTCATGTTGCGTTTTCTTTCTGCTCTCCAGACTTTCTAAACCCAATCTGGACATGCACAAATTTAGGCTGGCAGTGTGAACAAAGCCGGTGATGACATAATTTTTCTGAAGCGTGTGCAGCGACCACTATGTAAAAAGTACCACACAGTAAATTGGTTGTTTTCATTTGTAACCACTGTCATCTTCACAGTCCCTCCTGGAAATGTTTGCCTATACCTTTTCTTAAGAGACAGACTGTAGACACTCTTGAAGTGATGATGCCTGACTGACCTCCCTGCACCATTCTCAGCCTTGCCACCACCTCATCTTTTTCATCCCTCTCTCCCTTAGCTCACAGCGCAGTAATTATTTCCCCACTGCAATTAATCCCTCAGCAGCACTCCCCCTCCCCACCTCTTTCTTCACACCTCTCATCACTGTGGCCCTGTCTCCTTGAGCTTCAGGACTTGATGAAATGAAAACTGTTTGCAACAATTATTCTTCCCCCCTCTTCAGTTGCATTCTCTGCTCCACTCCCCTCTCCTTCCCCTCTGCAAAACCTCAACAATTAATTGAGCTCTTCATCAAGCATGTGAAAGGCTCCTCACCTTGACAAATTATGACACTCTTGGGGCTAAGCACATTATCAAAGCCCAGCGTTTGTTTACATAAAAAAGAGTGCAGAGTGCATAATTTGAATGGAGTGAAGGTTTCTCCAGGTTTGCAGAACACATTTAATTTGGATTTTGCCAACTCATCCTTCTTTGCGGTTATGATAAAACATGACATATTTCTCCCGAGGTGTTTAGCGTGGCTGTTTTGGGTACGCTGTTGTTGCAAATATAGTGTTTTATTTTGTGCAAGGTTGGAAACTTTTATTGAAAACCGTTTTATTTGAAAACAAGATAATTTTTAGAGAAATAAATGCAGATGTAGACCCGTCTCAAATGCTGTTTTTAATCAACTGGTTGTCATCTTGTGAAGTGGACTCAACACGGATTTTCCTTTGTTCTATTCCCTTTACCTTTTTGTTTTATTTCCTGTCATCTTTTTCTCTCTGCACGCTTTCTGACACACTGCTCATTCATTTTGTGATGACTGCCTTTAAGTATATATTGTATGTTTGTACTAACTGAAATGTATGAAACAGGAGCAGGTTTTAAACCAACCATCTTAAACCAATTCAATGCAAATTCCATGTTTACTGCTGTTTATTTGTTCTTCCCTATAGAGAATGTGACAGGCTTTTCATGATAGACTTTTGTGACTGTGTAGGTAGAAGCTAGAGTTTAGCAGGGAAAAAAAATATAATTTCCATATAAATAGATGAGTTCTGTAGGCATGAAATGAGCAGGTGAATTGATATGTGTCACTGAAGGTAACACGAAGGTACTGACTATGAAATATTATTATTACACAGAATAGAAAACAGCAATTGCAGAAGTTCAATTTTTAGTGTAGCATAGGGGAAATAGAAATTATAACCATTTTAACCTAGTTATTCTCTTATCTTATTCTTGACTGAAGAAGTAACTGCACCCTGTACAGAATCTAGTTTAACGTCTTTTTAAGCTCTGAATACAGCACAGTTGTCAGCCCATGTGTTGTCTTTACTGCCACTGAAGAGGAATAAATCTCATCCATGTACAACATCAGTTTTGAGGTAGTCTGGTTATATTTGCTCAGCCTTTGGCTATTCCAGTTATGGGAGTGTTAGGGTTCAGGTGTTTACATGCACTTCTTTACCCACTGATTATATATTTGAATAGTCTCTCCATGAATAACTCAAATGATGTTTTCACCGACACCCTTGACAGCGTATTTGCCCACCAAGGTGCAGATTTCCATAGCATATACGTAGCGCGTTTTCATTATGCATAAGAACATGGGTCAGTTGTCACCAATTATGTGTAAATTACAAGGTTTCCTGCATGCCTTCAGGAGAGGTGTGTACTGATTGAAAAGCCCACCTGGCTTTGCTGAGGATTCCGCCTAATTGAATGCATGGATGGCTGGAGAAATGGATAGAGTTTTGGGGCATACTAAGTATGCATAAGCTCATGAAAATTACACATTCATCCTATGGAATCCCAAGCAAATTATTTTCAAAGTGTGATTAATGGTGTCTGTGAAACACACACACACACACACACACATGCATACACATTAAAAATCAGTTCTTGGCCACAGGGCAAATGCTTTGCGTTTTAGAAGGTGGAAGATTAATGTACAGAATTCTTTTTTTTTTTCTACATACCATATTTAACATGAGCACAAAACCTGCTACAACAACTACCACTGCTCCTGCTCATAATGACAACGAGGAATGATAATGATCTGTCATTTTGGAGTATGTCAAAACTCTCTATGAGTGGGACTAAATGATCATTCTCTATTTGTTCATCATAATCACATTTTCAAATAGTGTTTAATGTGAAATTGTTTTCAAATGAAAAGAGTCACGGTTTTAATTAAGTTGCATTATAAAACTGACATAAGCTGCAGCAAATGAAAGTTTAACCGGGTGATTGCTTTGATTGATTGTTTTCGCTCTCTGTGATAACACCTGTCACCAACAGACTTACTGAGGTGTAAGTAAAAAAAATGTTTATTTTGTGAACTGGTGAGAGAGGGAAAAAAAAAAAAAGAAATTACCATCTTGTGTGGATAATATGTCCTCTGCATGCCGGTGTACATTTACACAAAGCTAACAATAATGTTGTGGAAGAAACACACATTTTTGATGTTTGAAAGACATCACATGAGTAACATGAGTGCATTGTGTATATTTGTTGTTCAGATGTGACCAACAAAGCGTCAGGTCGCCTCATACTGGTTTCGGAGCAGTTAGCAGTTAGCTCGACAGTTGTCAAAAGTAAGGGACAGCTGGTAAACTGAACTGTCACAAATTCTCAGTTGAATTTTTAAGCACTTTGTATCGTAACTTCAGCTTCTGAGTTGTGACCTCCAGGATTCAGGCCTGTGAAGTAGTTTGCCCTCTTAGGTAAACAACGTAGCTGTTATCGGTAAATATGATGCTACTTTTGAATGTCATGAATACGTCTGAATAGTACTGAGCACAGTATTGTGATATCTTAACAGCTATGAGCTAAATTGGCCGTTCTCTTACCAGATAATGATGTTTGTGCACATCTCAGCAAGAAAGCAGATGCATTATTTTATGTTTCAGTTCATGTACAGTAGAAACAAGATAGATTATAATTTAAATTGCAATTGGTCTGAGAAATTGTATTAGATTTTCTCATTGTTTAGTCCAACATCTTTTCAAGTGCAGGTTTTTGCCAATGCCAAAGCCATATTTATTTCGGTTATGAAATTTTTAAAGTCCTTTTGAAAGTACATGCTGCTTCAGTTGCACTTTTTGGTGAATAAGGAGTTATGTAAGTCATATTTCAGAAGTCACAGTGCTAGTTTGAGAGGGAAGAGCCCGTACATCTAAATTGGACATTCACCTGAATTACTACAGCGTGTCAGCGCAGACGTGTCTTGTGCTTTGTGGAAAATGGATGGCAGGAGCTGTTAAACTCAGAAAGAGGGAAATGTTAACATTGGCTGTTATTGATTTGCAAGACTTCTTGCAAGATTTCTACTTTTCAATGAAACTGTTCTTTTGGACAGTTCTCCTGCCCGTTGCTGATGCACTTTATTATACATCACAGAAAGGAAAAAAAGAAAACATCTCAATGTTGAAATTGTGTCTTGTGCAAGGGGCAACATGGAAAGACTCATGTAAGAATTTGTTTTCGAGCAAGACTTTTATTTATTAGAGCTGATGTTCTTTTACATCCTTTAATCGTTGTATTGTCGGGGGATTCAGTTTCTTGCTCAAGGCACAAGTGACTGTATTGTTGACCTGTTCCCACTCCTCTACAGGACTACTACTTTGAACCTGCTGTTGATTAACTCATATTGTTTACAGCACTACTTTTACTTGAGCTTGTAGCATTTTGATGCAGTTAAGTGGTACTGATATGCTATCATCCTGCAGAGGGAATGTCTGTCTATCATGCCCTCTGCCCTACTAAAGTCATCTTTATCTTCCTGTAGTACTCAGAGGAAACTATTCTGCTAACAACTATGATTTAAGAGGTAATTCAGCAGAAATATTGTGACATATGTTTATTCATAGAGTAATTGTTGCTCATTAAATTTTGAAACAGGCTTTTGAAAACAAACAAACAAGCAAAAAAAAAAAAAGAACAACTTGTCGAACCTACCTCTTACAAATATCAGCCAATGGTTATCAGCTTCTTTTGCTGCCAAAGCTACAACATAGCACGTCTTCATCAAACATGAGTATATGAAAAGGCCACATGATTTTTCGCAGACACCTAAGCTACCTCCCATTATTTAATTACCACTCCCAAAGTTTGAAGCGGTTTGGCTTGAACAGCAAAAGCTATTTCATGCCTCCCATCATGTAAATGGTTACAATAATACTACCTTAAATCATCCACACGTGCGCATAAACATAGGCAGCATAGAGCTACACAACGTCATTAGTTTGTGTCAAACATGATGAATAGTGTATTGCCTTTGAATATGAGTGAATAGTGTATTCTCGCTTACTTCCAGTAAGAGATAAATTGCAAACTTTATATAATGCTGCTATTGCAAATATTTCTGCCATTACTGTCACTAATAACAAGTGTAATGACCGTGACTTTTACTGCACAGTACTTTTTTGAAAGCTCTCTTCTTTTCAGATAGAGAAAAATAACGGACAAGTATAACAACGATGTGGCGTTGTTTGCCGGTTCTCACATAAGAGAGCTTTGATGGTGACTAATGCCCCACTGGCCTCTGTCTCCAGTGTGGCTCCGGAGCCAATCAGTAGCAACTGCTTAGCTATGACTTCACGCTATGAACACTGGAGAGTACAAAGAGAGACAGAGGATAAATGTAGGAATAGGTAATGTTTTCATATGCCTTAGATGCCAAAAACTTTTTTTAAGTAAACTGGGAGTTGAAGCTCACTACACTTCTGGAAATTTTGCCAAAATTCATGTATTTACTTCAATGTATGCAAAGTTTTATACATGCAAAAAAAAAAGTATTCTAATGAACTGGATGTTTCTGCTTTTATTTGGACTAGTAAACACTTTTGTATTTTGGTGTTTGACACTGAACATACAATATTATGTTGTTGTAGAAAAGGAAAATAAACTGCATAGCTCTGTAAAGCCGAGGGGACCTGCAGATTCAGTCAGTAATTCTCTTTTGGTTCATCACATTGTCATTGCATACAAATCATCAGTTACACAAGCTTTAGAGACCTTCCGGTGTTTTAAAATGATGGATTGAACATCTTACAGAAACTTTTCAAAGCCATCAAAAATGGATATTCTAGTATATATATATAAAACTCTAAGAACTTTTGTTGAAAACATATTACAGCTTGTATTGTTAAAGCTTATATAGAACTTAACAGAAATTGTGTTCTTGCTTTTAACAAATACTCCATTTAATTATCATCTGCCATTTGCAGGGATTTGGCAACATCTTTCAGGTTGGAGATTATTCTGAATTTACAGGAAAACTGCTCAAATACCCTGAAAAATTCACCAGCATTAGACTTCTTGAGACACACATATGCACACACACACACACACCATAACACTCGCGCTTGTGCTGTTAAAAGGTGCAAAACATTTCCTGGAGAAAGTCATTGATGATGATGTTGGAAGTGATGAAACTCTTCATCTTCAGGGTCTTGTCCTTGTTTTCTTGAAGAGCTTGCTTAAGTGTTTGTGTTCACACATAAGCTTTGTTTAGACTGCGGGCAAATCAGATTTGTTTCTCAAATCAGGTGGGTAAGACAGACTGTTCACACTGTCAGTTGACAATGATCAGCGGAAGGAAAAGGAACGGAGGTCTATCATTTCGCCCTCCCAACAACTGAGCTGTCAAGTTGCTGTGCAGAGCTGTTTCATCGCACCTGACCAGTCTGGATTCTGCTCTGTCGCTCTAATGAACTTCAGTCATTTTGGATTTGACGTTATAATTGTGTGTCATGTTGCAAGTGATAGAAAAGAGACTTTGAAATACAATTTGAGTGGCTAGACCGTTGAGACTGAGACATGTCTCTATAAATCTGATGGGCATCACATTTCAGGGCAGCCTGATTGCGATTTTTTTTTTATTTTAAATAACCTGGTCGTGCCAAAAAGCAGTTTGTGCTGGGAGTCTTAACACAGCCACAACACACACATTTGCTTAGACAACAGGCTTTCTTTTACAGAAATTGAAAAGCCCTTTTGACAATGGTTCAAAGAAATGGCAAGTACTTCAGCTCTTGTTCCAATAGTTCCATCTTGCTTTAATAAAGACACTTACTGACAGATATAAGTTTGCATGTTTCGACAGCCTAGAGCACAAATCCCAATATCATGACTGTGTAAATAAGGGATGATTTGAAGTTGTACACTCTTCCTGTGTTGTCTCACTGTGACCTCTACGCTGTCACAAGTCTGTGCTTCACATTTTAAGTTGGCATTTCCATTGCCTTGATGATGCTATTGCAACAACTTTGCGCCTGAAGCTGCTCCTCAGCTGTGGAGGCATGAGCCGCAATATTCCACACACCCAGTTGTTTCATACGTGTTTGTAACATTTATCTTTTCGTGAACACTGGTACAGTGACTTCAAAGACCATCCATTGTTTGTGAATGTAAGTTGATCCATTTGAAAGATGAACACATTTTCTTTTTACTGTTTAATATTACAGTTGACACGATTATCTTGCCTCTTTTTTCCACAAGTACCCCGCATGACATGTATAAATTGATTATATGTATTATTACTGGGTTCATTCCCTCTCATGTTTATTAATATTTCTCAGGTATCTTTTTTGCTCCCCGTTCGTCATCTGTGATGTCAGTTGCCCTTTATGAAGTGTCTTTTTCTGGCTCCTGTTCATCAGTACTCACCTGTTCATCAGCCTTTATAATATGACCTCAGTATGATGATTAACATTTCAAGGATTTAAAAGGCTTTAAACTTCTAAATTGTATCTTCTGATATTTTTTTTTCCTTAGATGGATGCTTTTTCAGAGTGCAGATTTTCCTGTATACTAAGTAAACTTGGTTATAATGTTCAGTGTATGCTGTTCCTGGCTGCATATTACACCCTGCTGTTATGAGCTGAATTGTCTCAGGGGTATCTTTGCACAGCTTGGTCCTGTCTGGTGTGGTAGACTTTTCAGGATCTGCCTCATTCTGTGTAGGTATTTGACTGCAGCTGATTTCCTTGAGGCTCATCATGGTTTCCATTTGCCTTTGAGATTCCAAGGTATTTGTAGCTGTTCTGAACATCTGTAATGTTGCCTTCTGGTAGCTCAACCCCCTCTGTTCTACTCTTCTTCCCTCTCTTTTTTACCATCCCACTTATCTATTCTGAATGACATTCTGAGGTCATTGCTGTAGAACCTGGTGATGTGGATCAGCAAGTCATGCTAACTCTAGGTGATGTCATCTATCAAGAGGAGGTGACTGATGGTTGCCCCACTTCGAAACAGGTATCCGTAACTGCTCTTTGTGATAATCTGGCTGAGGGGGTTCAGGCGTGGACAGAACAGCAACAGGAATGGCACATCATGATGATAACTTGTGCAGTTGGCTTTGAGTTGACCTCTAAAGTTGTCTTCCATGGTCCCTTCGAGTTCTTTATGAAGGCTCTTGGTGTCCTGTTGATGTTATACATTTCCAGGCATTCCAGTATCCATCTGTGTTTCATTGAGTTGTAGGCTTTCTTGCAGTCAATCCAGGTGGTGCACAGGTTGGTCCTTCCTTGGTTAGCTACTCTGGGTGAGTTCCATCCATCAGCAGCTGGTACATTAGTGCTGCTTGGCATTCATGGACTGCAGTTTCTTTAGTCAAAAGGTGTGGATCATGTCAGGGCCGGGCGCTGTCCAGCTCATCCTACCAGACACGCTTTGTTGGATGTCTTCCATTGTAATGGTTACTGGGTCTTGTTCTGAGAGATTGTTGTGGTCTGATCCACAAACCACTGAGCACTGATGTTATGTGATGCCTTGTTCTCCCATGTGTTCTTCCAATACTGTTCAGTCTCAGCCCTGGGTGGACCTATTCTGATGTTATTGCCCTGCCACTGGGAGTACACTTTGGATGGTTTGGTGGAGAATATCCTGTTTATTCTCCTAGCTTCTACTTCTCGTGTGTATGTCTTCAGATGGGCAGAGCTGTGAGTCTTTGTTTGGAAGTCTCCAGTGCCTCAGGTGTAGACTTCGTTGGTAGCCCTTTCTTCATTCCACCTCTGTAGTCCTGAGAGCCAACTGACTTCTGTGGTTTGCTCTGATCTTTGCCTCCAGCCTCCTTTTCCATGGGGAATGGTGCTCCTTGCTCCTTGTTATGGTGCTAACCTTGTAGCCAAGCATCTCAAAGATTACTGTTGCTGTGGTGTACATCAGCTCATTGGTCTTGGTTATCGACTTAGTAGGGATTGTCTGTAGTACTGCATTCACATCTTCTAGCACACTTTCAGAAAGTACTTTATCACTTAGCTGTAGTAATTGACCACAGGGGTGCCAGATATGTATATATATATATATATATATATATGTATGTATATGTATATGTGTATATATATATATATATATATATGTATGTATATGTATATGTGTATATGTATGTATGTATATAGCAATAAACATGATGTTGAATGTCCACTGAAGAAAAAGGTAGCCATGAAATAAGCAAGGCAAAGCTAGCTTCTCTCTTTCCATGCTTGGTGTATGAAGCTTTAATCCTAGCTTTTGTGTTGCTGACGATATTGGTGGTGGACAAACTGGTTTCTCCTCTACACTGAATTTCTGACATGTGGGAAATTTAACAAATGAATCAGCCTCTTTCAGAGAGAATGTTTGAAACAGCTCATCAAATGTTATCTTCCTGTACTCTCTAACTGGTGCACATTTCAGAATCTCAGAACATATTTGTTACTACTTAGTTGGTTAACTTGCTGTAGCTATTAATGTGCATGTTTATTACAAATGACTGTTGATCTCATTACTCATCAGTTTTTGCAAAATCTGTGTCCAAGTTAGAAAAATCTCAACAAGCACAGTGCAGTATTTTTTTTTAATTGCTGCAGCTCATTTACAGTTAATCAATAACCCATTTTGTCTTGTGTGGTTTGTGTCTAGTGTCACAAACCACAGCTACCCCACACTCCCACGCCACCCTCTTTGTGTGATTGTAGATGAGTCCCAGCAGAGAGGCCTGTGAAGCCCACAGGCCATGCCTGTCTCCTTCCTACTATTTCCCTTCTTCCTCTCACCATGCGACTTGCATCATGCATCATGTATGTGGGATCTCCCCTGTGCATAGCACTACTAAATCTGGTTGTTTATTCATTATGTCAGGTGGTAACCCGAGGCAATCAATAGCATGGCCTTGCAATATCAAAAGCTCTCTATAAAGTGGGATGCAGTCTGTGTTTGGTAATTAGAAACCATGAGGCTTTCCCCACTGATACAAGACTGACACAGACTAAAATATCACTGCACTGTGCAGTGGGGTTTGCTTTTCCCACACTGTTAATTAAAAGATGGTTTTGATTTTACCATTTCATACACACTTCACTGCTGAGTCCTAATTTGATCAAAACTGTAACCAAGAATAGTGAGAAAATGATGCAATGGTGGTCCTTTTCTCTCTGAGCAGCATGACTGCAGTGTCATCTTAACATGGCAGAGTGGAGTTCTTTTTACTGATCTGGTGGATCAGTTTAAATGATTCAAAACAGCTCTGCTGCAATACATCATGCCATGGAAATGCCACAAAAATTCAAACTAAATATCTGGAATAGCACGCTTAGCCTGCTCTAAACCCCCTCTCACTACAGTGAAGACATTTGCAAGGTGCTGGGTGGGTCTATACAGTTACTCAGTCGAAAACTCCATTTTCCTTGAGTCTGAGCTGCTGGCATTATCAAAGAAACCAAGGACTTTGTATATTGTTTATTCCTTCATAGTGAATTTGTGCAGAAGCACAAAGTGGGTTCATGGGCCAAAGCAAACCTTCCAGCTGAAAAGTCCAGCTTGGCCTGCCAGGTGTTTCTAGTGAATTAATAAGTAAATAATCTTAAAAGAAAATGTATACAAAGCACTCTTCATGTTGCATTATGAGATAGAGATGTACTTTAAAAATGTATAATCCCTATTTATTAAATAAAACTTTGGGCACCCCCCGATTTATTGTATGTACTGCATATATGGCGACAGAAAAGACGTTTTATGCTAAACTTTATCCTTCTCCTCCACTACATTTTGGAGGCACATATTGTACTTTTTGCTGCACTACATTCATTGGACAACAAAGTTACTAGTAACTTTGCAATACAAAATCTAAATCTAACTAACACAGTGTGATTTATTATATTAAATTACCCAGTAGAATTTAATATATAATCAAAACTAGGTTCACTTCCTGATTTATTTATACAATACTTTTACTCAAGTAAGGTTTAGAATGTAGGGCTGTGTAGTACGGCTACTTTTACCTTTGATTACTTCCTCCACCACTGCGGATGTGAAGACAAACAGCTGGCCAAAAACCAAAAGCTTACTTACTGCACAGCTGAAGAGAGAGATAAAATGAGCAATTAGTGTTTCAGTATGGTGATAAACGTAACCTTCTCTCCTCTAGGATAAAGGCATTATAACACTTAAGTGGAGACCACATGGCAGCAGTTACAGAGGAGCTGGTTAATAAGCACACAAAGCAAGGCGTTTGTGGTGTTGTGAATCAGATCTCTCACTGTCAAAAAGTGAGGTGTGTGTGTGAGAGAGAGAGAGAGAGAGAGAGAGAGAGAGAGAGATAATCTTGGTAATATCCTGGAGTCTGTGATGTGCTGTTGTTTTCTAATCTTGTAGTTTGAGTGAGGTTCATTATTCAAGAGCAGATAGTCTGTTTTATTTGTCTTTTTTGTTGGATGCATCCCCTAATCAAAGCTTTGCTTTAGTCAACTACAGGCAGTATTTTATTAAAAATACCAGTTTGGCAGATTGAGGCGATTATATCAATGCACAACATTTTACTAAATCTGGGATTTGTAGGTTGACTGCCAGGTAAAAGCAGCGATGCAGTGCGTATGGCTGATCCAGAGCTCATGATGCAACAACAGTCACCTGAAGCTCAACGTCGGCAAACCGAATGAGCTTCAGAATCAGAAAGACTTTATTGCCTTTGTAAGTGAAGAGGTTTCACATTACTAGGAATTTGTCTTGGTGATTGGTTCATACATAGAACGTAACAAGTAACATATAATAGAAGAATAAAATAAAATAAAATAAGGTAACACAAAATAAAATAAGATAAGTAAAATAAATATGTTTCTGGAGGTAGTTCAAAAGTGAGGTAGTGCAGGGTGGAGTATAGTGCAAGTGGGTGAAAAACAGTGCAAATGAACAGCAGGTGGATAATGACATGAGCAAAAATCAGTTACTGAAGTGCAGGGCAGCATGTTAGTCAGTTGGTGTTCAACAGTCTAACAGCACAGGGGTGTGGTGGACTACAGTGTTGCAAATGTGGATGTTGCTGCAAAGAAGCTACAAATTCTAAACATGAACACATATGCTCAACCCGGCAGCACGGAAAGCACATTTCCAAGATTAGTGTCACCAATTCAGTATCTGATCAAAATAGAGAAACAAATTATGGTCACAATCTCTTGTGTGTCTGAACATTATGATGTCATACTGAAGTTGACTTTTGACCCTTTGGATATAAATTTTTATCCATATTAGGTAATTGTGTGAAATTTTGTCATAATTACTGCATGAATTCTTGAGTTAGGGCTGCACATGTGTTTGTGAGCTCTCAGTGACCTTTGGCCACCAAACTTCTAAACAGTTCATCTATGAGTAGCAGTGGACATTGTGCCAAATCTGAAGAAACTCCCAAGGCATTACTGAGATATGGCATTCACCACACTGGGACAGACAGATGAACATATGGACAGATGGACAGACAACCCAAAAATATATTCCCTCCAGCCATGGCTATCACCAGCAGAAGATGCATAAAAATGTCCAACGAATGGATGATCCCCCGCGTCTTTGTCTCCATCCCCTCTTGTTGTCATGTATTCTCCATCTTTTCTCTGGTGGCCAACTGTTCTGTCTGTCTTCCCCTTGTTTGTTTGTTTGTTTGTTTTTTCCCCCCCTTCTTAAGCCATCTGTCAGTGCTGATGAGTACCTACTCTGTCTGCTAAGATAAGATGCTTGATTTGGATGTGAAACACAGAGGAAGTACTTGTTAAATAATTCTATTGACTACTTCAGGAGCACCTTCAATGCTGCCAAGATGTCTCTCGAGAAGTAATTATTTTTATTTAGTTAGATGATATCACAGTGTGTACTTTAAGTCAATTTAAATTTGTTAATTGTCAGTGATTTTATGCTTTTGTTTATACGGTGGTTCTTATCCAAAAGTAAATGTTTCTGTATGCATATGATCTTTGTGGGCAGTGTTACAAATTAATGAGCAAGAGTACTTTTGTGCGATATTGGACTTCGATATAGTTTTTGAATAAATGTAATGAAGAATTAGAAGAATTTAATTACTCAGGCATTAAAATTAAAGTTAGATTATCCATAAATACTCCTTTCTGGGTTGCTTTAAAGTTATTAGTTTATCTGTCCTTCTATTTTCTATACTGCTTTATCCATGCAGGGTCACAGTGCACCCTGGACTGGTCGCCTCTCAATCTCAGGGCCGACACACAAAGTAAGACAATCATACGCTCACACCTAGGGACAATGTAGAGCAGCCAATTATCCTAATGTGCATCTTTCTAGGACTGTGCCCAGAAAACCCATGCAGGCACAAGGAGAACATGCAAACTGCACAGAAGGGCCCAGATTGGGATTCGAGCCTGGAACCCTCTTGTTGTGATGCGGCAGTGCTAACCACATTACCATAATGCCTCCCATTATCAGTGTAAAAAAAACTGAAATTCTTTCTGATAGTGGTCCCTCTAGCTTAGTTGTGTTCACTTTGTTTACAGTGAACCCATTTGACTTTGTTAGTGAGTTGGAAGCCAGCGAGGGTTATTGACTGTTTCAGCAGCAACGACTTGTCAAGCAGGGGTTTTGGGTAGCACCGTGACGCACCCATGCATCATTTGGGAGATTTGGCAAGCTCATCATTGTCAGGTGTAAATAATCGGCTTTCTACACTGTGTGTGATGTAGGTAGCAGGTCTGTTGGGAGGCCACTCCAGTCCTACAGTAGCAGCAGTGAGAGTAAAAAGAGACTGCAGTGCAAAGTGAACTAATCATAGAGTTGTAAAGAAAAAAAAAAATTCATTTAGCTGTATACTGATTTGTAACCACCAACTTTCTTTGTCCCTCCACACAGTCCCACCGCAGTGTGATTAGGGCAGGGTTTGGGATGTGATGGAGCGCACTGAACACCGGTGCCATCTTTGTGTTTGTTTGAATGGGGCAAAGAACATAAGTACGCTATGCATTGCATTCCGTTTGTCTGTGGTCAGTTTGTCAGGTATTACATTTTCTTTTTATTGTAATTTCTTGTCAGGTGATGGCAGGAGGAGGTTTCGACATGATGCTTTTATCTCACATCAGACAAATGTAGCTGACAGAATTCAGGGTCACTTGAAAAACGTAACAAAACCAGCCAAGTACTTGGTCCTTTTTTCACTGAGTAAAAACAATAAATGAGCATGATTAAAGTGCACCTTTTTGTCTTTGTGGGTTTATTTTGTGGGCAAAAGACAACAACAACCCCCCCCCCCCCCAAAAAAAAAGCAGGAATATCAGGGCAAAGTAGCAGTACCTATGAGCTGAGCTGCACATGGGAATCTGATTTGAAATTGAAATGCTTTTTAGAATTTTATAGAGTGGAGCGTGGGAACAACAATATGCCCAGCCCTTTCAGAACACCATATCTTTGGAGCAAAGATATATTGCTCAGTGTAGCCTACTAAAGGGTTGAGAGAATGTATGTGTGTGTGTGTGCATGTGGTGAAGCAGTCTTAAGTGGTCTCGCTCTCAAAACACATCAAAGTGAAGCAGAGGCAATGGTAAGGTCTCTGCATCATGCCCGATAAGAGGAACTTTCCATTAAATCGCCATGCCTCACAGGGATTAAGGAAAAATTTCTCTTTTCCTCCTCTCCGAGCGGTTTGTGAACGCCTCCCTCTTTACGGTTCTTCCACTTGTGATGGCGCTCCTTCTTTAACACCTTTTATTGGTGTGGTAACATCTCTTTTTCCATCATCCCCACTTTAAAGTCGAGGCATTTGTTCATTTGTTGCCACAATTTTAAAGCATGAAAAAGAAGTCTGAATGCCACCAATGTGTGGCGGCTTGGAACGCTGCAGCTGACTGGACTCGGTCAGGATCTCTGTCTAGATGGCTTACACAAACATGATTCAAAGGATTTACTCACAAACACTTTTGATAATTCACAGTAGACACAGTAGTGAAAGAGATATATATGAGTGTGTATATAGATAGATATATAGATGCAATATATAAGTGTGATGGAAATTTTGTATGCTTTGTAGTAACAATGACATAATGTTTACTTTTACCTCATACTTAATGTAGTTAATCTGTAGCTTTAGTTGTGTAGTGTTATAGTGACCAAGTAATGACCTGGTGAACTGACTGTTATAGCCAAGTTATAAATAACATCCTGGGTAAAGCAGAGGGCAGAAAGAGATCTTCATCTCACAAGAGATAAACCTCAATTGGGGTACTAACAGTTATTACGTCCTGTCTGGTTTTCCTTCAACCTGTGAAGGAATGTCTTTGAAGCTCCAAACAAAGAAGCAGAGACACATCAGAAAGCATAAAATGAGATGAAGTCTTCAACCAGTGGGGCACAACTCTGAACTGCTTGCTGTCGTGTGGTTCTGTGTGTTGCCTCCTCTCTGTAGAGATTAAAAACATTTTGGTGCATGCTATCTTCCGGATTTGTTGTGTTTTCCTTTGCTTAACTCGCTACAGGCAGAAATGAAATTTCCGTAACATAAGATATAGATATAGTTGAGCCGCCTAAACACTGTCTTTACTTAAAGATGATCTTAGAAGAAGAAGAAGAAGAAGAAGAATCAACTTTATTGGCAGTATATATATTTTTACATACACACACTGAATTCGTCTTCTGCATTTGACCCATCCTTAGTTGAACACACACATGCAACACCCGGCAAATTACATGCAGTGAAACACACACAGGAGCAGTGGGCAGCATCAGGCGCCCGGGGAGCATATTGGGGGGTTAAGTGCCTTGCTCAAGGGCACATCAGCCGGCTAATAGAGGGGGGGAGTATTTTTCGCATTAATCACTCCACCACACCCAAATTTTTCCTGCCCGTCCAGTGGGGGAATCGAACCGGTGACCCTCCGATCACAAGCCGCTTCTCCAACCTCTAGGCCACGGCTGCCCCCACGGGCCACGGCTGCCCCCACAGGCCACGGCTGCCCCCACAGGCCACGGCTGCCCCCACTTGTGGGTATCCATAGTTCTTATGAAGAATGACAGCATCATACTGTACGCGTCTGGTGGCAGCTGATTCAGTGCAGCATAGCTCCTCAGAAAGCCATGAATAATAGTTTTTGTACAATCCTTACCAGGAGGGATCTTACAGTCATCATGGTCCCAGTTGTGCACTGACCCACTCTTTGATCTGCAGCATCTAGCTGGCATAATCCCAGCACTCTGACAGTGCAAGCCTTGTGCCATCTGTCCACTTGTTAGTGAATTTAAAGGGACAATGCCAGTTGAACAGAGAGAAAACATGAACAGCTGTGGTGAATGGGGTGATGTTTTAACCGTTACCTCTCTACCACATTTACTCTCCTTATCACACATACAATAAATGAATTAATAAGTTGGCCTGAAGGCTTATGATATTAAAACAGCTGGTTCAACCCCTGGATTAGCAAAGAACAGCAAGGGCTCCGTCTGCCATTAGATTAGATTGTGCACTGGGAAACTGCAGGTATGATTCCTAAAGTGTCTATTCCTGTGGAAAAAAAAAATATATATTGCTCTCAGCACTGCCTGCCTGAATAAATAAGGTTGGTAGGTGCTCAGAAGCCCAACTGCTGCTGTACTGTAGGTTACATCTATTGTTGGCGTGAAATAATGATGCATTTTTCCATCGAGCTTTTGTGGAAGAATTGTTTTACCTGACTGACCTATTCTATCTAGGTCAGTCGCTAAAAGCCGCTAAAAAGCCATCTCTTTCATGGCTGGTGAGCCAGTTTTCAACTAGCAAAGGGATTCTCAGAGTGGGTGCTTTATGTGCATCTTTTCAGTCTAATAACCACGAATGAATGAAACACTGAATTCCTTTCCTCATAAAACATATGCAGAGCCGATTTCTGTTTGCTTCCTATGCGGCCTTCTGCTTCCCTGCCTATTTTGGTTACGTTTCCTTGCGTGCTGCTGCTAGCGACTGTTCACCAGTAGAACAGTGCAAAGCCGAGATAAAACGAGGAACCGCTCTTTAAAGCATTGCTCCTTAACAATCACAGGGTATCTTTAAAAACCTATTTTACTGACATTTGCTAGGTGTCATAGTAACACAGCGCACTTTCCGGCTTGTCTGTCAGCAAGCTATGGAAGTATTTGTTTGTCAGTTATTATACTCAAGTCAAATAATTCCTCTTATGTTTTAGCCCTGAGCACAGGTCTGAGGGTAGTAAAGCACCATTAAAAAAAAAAAAAGTATCCAGAGGGATGCTGTTGTTTAAAACTGTTTGATAAACACTGTAATAGGGCGCCACGCCAAGTGTTTGTTTGTCTTATTGTGCTTTGACACAAAGCTTCACATGTACTAGTCTTTACCAGGTCCAAATCCTATTTTTTATTTCATGTATTGTTATGACATTGCTTTACTATTCTAATTAAATAGATAAAACTGAATAAAACTCACAGTTAATCTAACCGTTTTTGCAGCCTGCTTTTTAGTGTCACAAATGTAAGGGTTTTCAAATCTGCAAGGAAAGCTGTGACCGCAGAGGAGAAGATCATAAACTTTATGCCCTTAATTCATTTAACCTGCACGGCTCATTTGTGAAACATATCACCCATGTTGATTAGATTAAAGGTTTGAATTGAGGATTGGTCATAACAGAGTTGAGTTATGTGCCTTCTTCTTTTCTGCATGAGACAAGAAAGTCTTCAGAGTTTATAGAGGTATGATATCACACATCACAGCATTTTTCAGTTAATGTTTCATGCATGTGTATTGAGCCACAGGATGGAGCCACAGTTTTGTCACACAAAGTCTATTCATGTCTGGATTATTGAAGAAAAGTGAAATCTGCTGACATACCTGAAGTAATCGTGGGAAGACATAGTAATATCATTAAAATTACAAGGTACCTTTTGAGTTCATCCTGTCCAGCACAACTGATATCCAGGGTTTGGATGTAAGGACTCTCATCCCTGTTGATGCAACAGCAGCCCACACTGGCATCTGTACACTGAGGTGACAGCTAGGGTGATACATAATGAACAGCCAGGTGAGAATGAATAGACATTATAGAGTAGACAGGACTCTGGCTGTGGTGGCCTGAACAACAGCCCCTGAGACAGTCTCTGTCCGACCCTCTGTCTGTAATGACGGTACCGCGCATCCACTTGAGAATTCATTTGAAAGAAGAGTAGCCTCTCCTCACGATCAAAAGTTGGATCACCATCAGCAATGTGAGCCACAAGGGAAAGAGAACCGCTCGTTTCTTCATCTGCGGACTCTGTAAACAAATCTGAAAGAAGAGAACACGTTTTCAAGTTCTGAAGGTCTTCAAATTCATTTGAACTTGACACTTTTGAAAAAGTGACAGCCCTAATCCATAATGAATGGATGGTTCCTTCATAGTCCATGGTGTGAAATGGAATGCTGTCTTTTTCAAGACAAGTTAAGAACGCTGGATGTAATAAAACAATAAGTAATGCAAACATAAGTACCTAATTTTAATGAATTCTTTCAAGCATGTTCTCCTCTCACAGTAATTCTTACCTATCTGTTCCCTCTATGCCTCTCTCAACCTACATACTCCTGTCCAAAGCAAAATTAACATTTTCATTAAAACATGAACATTCCTGTGATTTTTCTGAGTCTGATCATACTGTGTGTCTTTGTTTTTCAGATTCCCATAGTAAGCTGGTAAAAAATCCAGACACATATCTCTTTATTGTCCAATACATTTCGCCAGCACTCTTCATCATGATTTGCAGGTTATTTAGAGCGTTGTTGAATTATACCGCTACGTTCGGTACGCTTTTATTCAAATGGTAGTTATTGCACTATATGCTACCTTTCCCATACTAAGAAAAGCCAACTAAAAAGGGGGACTTTCTGTAGATATAAACAAAACAACGAAATAAATCAGTCATGATGGAAATGTCATATGTTCATAATGTTCTTCCTGAAAGCAGCTCCCATTTGATTCAAATAGCATTAATGCGTGATGATGACTACAGTATGGGCCTGAGGAGTTTTAGTCTTCACTGAAATAATGTGAAAACTATTGCCAGCTGTAAAAAGAAAAAAAAAACAACTAGCTAGAGAGATACATCACACATTATTGAAAGATTAACCTGCTGACCCCTGAAATATTCAAAATATTAAGACCTTTACCACTGCTATTTGCACCATAACTCAGTTAATATTCATCATAATGCCGCATGCATAATTGATGCCATAGATATGTTCTATTTTGCGTGTTTAGTGCTATAATTTTTGATATCTTCAGTTGTCTCACTGTGATTTTTCTTGGGTTTATGTACTATTTATTATGTTCTTGTGCTGCCTTGCCACAAAAATAATTCCCTCTTGTGGGTCAGTAAAAACTGAACTGAACTGAACTTGAAAAGAAAAAGCAGTATAGCGATTTCAGTGCATTCGCTGACTGTTGACCTACTTGATCTCAACTACTTTCACTACTGTGATTCCCAAAAGCACCTGTCTGCCGCATCTGAAAACCTGACGAGAGTGAACCAAAATAGTAAACCTGCAGGCCATAAAACCAAAACAGTGAGCTGAAAGGTACTTAAATGCTCTTCAGAGCTGAGGGGAGCATCGCTGACAATTCTGTATGTGTTCATACTGCAAACAAATCCTTTCACATTAGATGATTAGTTGTTAACTTAAAAATATTGATTGTTGTAGCTTTATGTATAAAAATAATCACTCTTACTTAGTGCTACTTGTAGTAGTGTGACTGGTAACATTAACATCTTTTAGATTTTAGGGAAGCAATCTTATGGAAACAACTTTTAACAAATTCTAAATGTCAGGACCATCCAAACATTTTCCATCTTGCTTTCACGGTGCAACCATTCCCTCACAATATACTGGCAGATAAGCACGCCTTGTATCTCTTAAAAATATCATTGATTGTTTTGTTTCCAGACGTGTGGATATTGTCATTCATGAACTTTGAGATTCATATCTGCTTTCGAAATCATGAATTAAAGCTCTCACCACAGCAGTTTTATCCCTGTCTGCATCAGTACTTGTAGTTCTGTTCCCTGTTCTCTTCATCAAGCAGCAACATCAGCTGTCCAGCCATGAGTTTGTGTTTGCACTGCCCAAGTGTTGGCTTTCCTTGCTGTCTGAGGGAGGTGACCTGCAAAATACTGCATGATGGAAAGGAAGCACTTTAAAATGCTATGCGCAGATGTGCTGTAGATCACAGTTATCGGCTGTAGTCAACTGAATGCTAATGGGCAGTCATGCAGAACCTCCGTCAACATCATTGGATTTTGTGAAACTAACAGTATCTCTGGTCTGTATCCTGTAACCTTTCAATGCACTTGTCAGTTCAAAGAAACCTTTTCATTCATTAGTGTGTTTATTCAGTCACATTCCTCTTGTACAGACGCAGCAACCATGCAATTCATCTCATGTTCTGCTTTTGTTGTTGTCATCCAGTTTGTCAAGACGTAGTTCCCAATTGCAATCCTGATTCCGAAAAAAGTTGGGTTACTGTGTAAAATGTAAATAAAATGGGATGCAATAATTGTGGATGCAATAACAGACAGCAGTTTACAGAGCCAATGTGACAGTTCTTACAGCACCAAAGAGACCTGGATTCGCAGGACTTGTGACTGTAGCTGTGGGGCTGCTGGACTCGGGAGTCACAATATAAAATCTTGGTTACAGTCTGAGTTCCACACACTCACTTGGTTACATCCTGATTGAACTGATCCAGATCAGAACAATGAATGGCACAATTTAAAGCTTGAATTTACATGGTTATCAGCAGTAATGTTACATTACATTGCATTAAATAAAGTTAATTTATCCCAAAGACATGACACCACTTAGCAATCTAATGTGTTGCTAATATCTTTTGGTGTTGTGTTTGTATAATAATTAATAAATAAAGACTAATGCTGCAAATTTTATGAATATTCAACACAAGTAGATCCTTCAGAGGAAGAGGTAGTGGCAGTTATATTTTATGCTTGCTCGACTTCACTTGACCTTTACCTTTCTACTTTTTGTTGATGGATTTGTGGGGAAAAATGTCATGAACTTACAATTTTGTTGAGCCGCGTATGTTTCATTTATCAAAATACTGAAGGGAAACCTGCTGTGGGTAGGACACCTTCAAGATAGATGTGACAAAAACAACATGAAATATTGTGTAAGACATTCTGCATTAAAAAAAGTCATCCATCACCACCAAACATATTTTACTGCCTTCCATTGCCTTTCTTTTCCACAAACCTAATGTTGTTTGAGTAATAAACACATCCATGCCAATCCCCAGTACATAATATTAATACTATTAAAGAGGCTTGATTTTTTTTTTTTTTTATGAATTCTGGAAATAATGGAATCAATTGTGCATGCCCATTTGATTATATCTATCTGATTTTATCAAATCTTTGATTTCTAGTAAGCAATGATTGGTAAGACAGGGGCAGACAAGTGAGAAATGACAGAAGTGATATATAACATAAAAATTATTGAGCACGGTGCCGGGAAACTAGTAGACTCTCCCTTTCGTCCATGAATTGAGTCTCTGGGATAAAAAATGCACACACCTGGAGCAAGGGCATTTACATAATTTGACAAGTGACAAGTGCATTGCCAAAGGACACCATTCTGTCAAAGGAGCAGACAGGAAGGGTATAATAGCTTTACATGGTTATACATAAGACAAGTTGGGTATGGAGAGAAATAAATAAGAGCAGATGTGAGGGATCAGAAAGGTCATGACCGAAGAAATGGCCGAGGCTTCATGGAACAGTAATGACTGTCTGGATGAAATCCAACTGTCATTGGGAAATCTTAGGAAAGCTCAGTCTCCATCCTGCATTTTCATTCGCCTCTTAAGCCTCTTTTCTCATGTTAATTTGTTAAATTTCTTCATAGATGTTTAATAAAACAATAAGACCAAGACAGAATGGGTATTTTAATGAGCATTTGAACTCATAAAAAATACTTACCTAGTCAGTGCAAAAAAATATCACAAATTACTACTTGCAACACAATTACTAACCAGAAGAATGTGTAAATTTGTTTGTATTTACTGGCTGGTACAGAGCCCCATTTCAAAGTCCAAATCTTTCAATTAGGGGATTTTGAGAAGCGACTTGTGACTGGAGGGTCGCCGGTTCGGTTCCACCCCGAACTGGCAGGAAAAATTTGGGTGTGGTGGAGTGATTGATCACCCAATTAGCCCACTGCTATTGTGTGTTTCACTGCATGCTGCATGTGCGTGTTCAATCAGTGATGGGTTAAATGCAGAGAAAGAATTTCGGTGTATGTAAAAAATATACTGACAAAATAAAGTTCACACCAACAGCACTTGGAGCTATACTAACTTCAACTTCTGTAAAAAGTTTAACTTTTATGTTTTGGTCATGTTTAAGGAGAGAACCTTAGAATTAAGGAGTTGATTTGTGCCAGCTGACAATTGTGTGTTCTTGCTTATTAAATTTTATTCCACAGAAATGGTAAACAATTAAAAGACTAGCGTGACTACATTGCCTCCTGCACCAAAATGACTCTATATCATGTACTGATCTCTACCCAATGTATTATTGTAGTATTCATTTACTGAAAAGGTGAAGCATAGAAAATACATTTGTTATCCTCACCACAAAATATGAAAAGCATAATGGTAATATTAATTGTTCAATTCATCACACTCACGTTACTTTTAAATGGGAAGATTTGGGATGTTTTCTTCTCCAATAATGCCTGTCAGCTTATGTGTAATTATAATACACTCTCTAAAGGCCTTTAAATAATACTTAAGTATAGAAGAACCAGGTAAGGGTAGGGTTAACCCCAGATGGATTTGTCAAGACCTTCAGTCTTCTCCAGGTCCCCTCCTAGCTGTGCAGCTTGAATCTCTGTGAGCAAAAGAAGATCCCAAGTGTATTTAACTAAACAGTATGAGCGCACACAGTTAAAAGTCTCTGAGCAGCTTGTAGAAGTGTTTTGTAATGATCACTCTCGTCCAAATAGCTCATATGTACTTCATTACCTCTAACATTGAGCCCACTAACAGCTGTTTTATTGTGAAAGGATGAATAGTCATGTGCCTGGTTGCAGTAGTCTTTGGGGACATCACACACTCAGTGTGCGAGCAGAACCTCCTGGAAGGCAGAGGACGGAGGCACGCAGCCATTCACACCTCAATAAAAAGTGAGCTACAAATAGGAGACACTGGGACTATACTAACAGCCTTTTTTCAACACATACAAACACAAATTGCATGCTGCCCAAGAATTAGCATTACAGAAATGTGATGCTAGTGTTACAGTTATAGCCTGTAAACAACCACTTGTGTTGCTTGTGGTCAGACTGAAGTGTGAGAGCGGCAGCTGTGTTTGAAAGTGATACCATCAAACATAGCTTTTTAGACATGAGGCAGCAAGCTGACCATATGCGCCAGAGCCAACATGTGCCATACATGCAGTATTGTTAGCTTCCAAACTATCACTTTCCCAGCAGTTGGGAAATAACAGACTTCACTGTTGTTGGTCTTGGCAAGCTGTAACGTTTAACTGACGCACTGTTGCCTATACTGTACTTTTACTGTCAAACTGACAACTTCCTATGCTTCTCCATTGCCATCAACACTTTGTCCCACTGAGACTAAAAAGAATTTGAGCCACCTGGTTGTGCTGCTCTCATCAGAGATTTTGAATCTCCCAAACTGCTTGTGGTAGTTGAGCTCTTGACCTGTGCTGACGAGGAATCTCTGAGCAATGGTTGTGCCTTTCTGTTTTGGCTGATACGCTTTAAGTGATGCACCAAGTCATTTGCCTGTGGAAAGAGAAATTCCAAATCCTATACTTCATGCATTCATGATCTTCCAGAATTCCTACTAGAAACACTGCCATCTTTCGTTGGTGATTTCTTTTGGAGCAATCAGGGGCTGGAGCCGCAGAATCGAGATCTATCCCTTACACCTGTCCAACTTGTGAGTTAGGGTTAGCTGTCAGTCATAACGTTACACCCCCTTTTCATAGCCTCAGATACTTCATTAATACCAAACCTATCAGAATTAGAACTACTTAAAATGACATAATCCATCTTTTGGAAAAATCTATTTGACCTGTACTTTGAGTTTTTAGTTTGGGCCCTTGTTCCATCTGCTAACACACACGGGGAAGGTTTTATAACGTATACTGCAGCCAGTTATAGTTTATGTCCATGTTAATAGCACTTTTTGAGTCCTGTTGTCCATTTTCAAATGCAGTCATTCATATTCAGTGATGTCAATAATTACTGACTTCCCAGTGTTGCAGAAGACTGGAGGCTTGCATTGAGTGTGATGCATTGTTAATTAGAGTCATCGGTTAGCCACAGTGATGTCCATATTTAGCCTATTGTAAATGCCTGTTAGCTTGTCCATTACAATCTCAACGTTTTTGTTTCTGTATTGGCTTTTACCTTTTCATCTTTAGAGACCATTAAAGTCTAGCTTTATAAAGCTCCTCATTATATTGTATTTGTTTCATTTACTTCACTTGTGAGAACTTCATAGCAACTTTTTCACAGTTTCTCACAGAGTTGTAGTCTTAGATGTTCAGGTTTCCTTTATCTACTAAGGTAACATTCAACATGTGGCTTTGGTTGAATTAATGAGTTCTTGGCTTTTTAGTTCAAGAGGCTTTCACCTTTTTTTTTTTAAAGTGTCCTTAACATACAGTATTTTGTACTGGTTTTTGAGTGATATCTAATGGTATAATTGAAACTGAAAGTTGATTCTGTATTTCATGCTTGTTCACCGCTGTAAACCTGTTTAAGTCCAAGAATTTGAAGCTGTTGTTGCACAAGTTAGAGAATTAAAGCCTCATTTTTGTTAAAAATCCTCCATATTCAGTAGGTTTTTGATATTTTTCAAAGTCCTTTATAAATTACAAACCAAACACAGCTCTCCCCTTATCACATCAGACACAGAGATGGGGTATACTGGGCTGAAAGAGAATTAAACTGAGATCACACCAGTGTGGCTCTTACTGGCATACATTCCTCGCTGTCTGTCTGTCTGCCATCCATACATCTTTCCTTCACCATGTCTCTACTGCACTCCTGTGAACAATCTCTTGTTACCATAACAACCAATGAATCCTGTGCCCTTCAAAACAATTAGCATTCAGTACTGTTGCTCCTGCCAGCACTAACCACATCCGCCCATCACAGGAGCTCACAGTCCTGGAATAAAACAATCCAGTGTGAAGGAAATATATCAGGATCTACAGAGAAGGAGAAATAAAAAGCAATAAAAGTAAAAATACTCAACCATAATGAATGCATTGCTGTCATGAGAGTTGTGATTTCAGGCTGATCCAGGATGAATCGATGCCCAGAGCTCTTTTTCTAAGCTTCTGAATACAGAAGTGCGATATTCAGAGTGATGGCTTCTAATTGTTTTAATCTGCCCTTTTTTCTGGTGATATGACAAGCAAAGCCTAATCACCTCTACTAACAGACACTGCTCTTAATTGAGATACATGTGGCAGCTTGAAGCACATGAGACCTGAAGGTTTATCATCAAGACAGTCACTTTGTGGCTCAAAATACAAACATTCAGAGTTTTTAAAAAGCGTACCTGCATTTGGACTTGAGCCTAACAGTCTGACATTTGAAAGATACTTTAGGTGATTTATTTGAACTTCTTTGCCAAACCAGCTGAATTATACTGTAAAGGGTTAAGAACCTCTCAAATGACTTTTCCCAGAGCAAGGAATCTCTCTCTCTCTCTGTTTATATGCAAAACCAGTGTCAGGTTGTCACCCAGACTTGAGGAAATTTTTAAAAGCACAAAATTATTGCTAAAGTAAATTCACATCAACAAGATTCAGGGGCGGTAAGGTCCATCTAATCAAATGTCACTGTAGTGGGAAAATAACCAACTCTTTAAAAAATCAGAGCGCCTGGACATGATAACCATGAATTTTATGAACTTTTTGCACATGACATAATCCCTAAGATAATATGATATCAATCTGCCTGAGGGGACTTTCTGTAAAAATGCACCGGATCACAGAATTAATGCGTAATCATGCAATATAATCAGTGACCTTATACAGCTAATTATGTGCTGAGTCCAAGTTTTCCAATGCTGCTGCAAAACTAATTTGCCAGGAATTTAAAGTTCAAAATGATTTTTTTTTTATTATTATTATTTTTTTTTTTTCCATTTCCAGTCAAACCCAAAAGTTAGAAAAAAAAAACTGCCTCCTGCCCACTCACTTATCTGGCAAAATGGATCCTGACAACAGCCAATGTAGACAGTTACAACCAGTGGTCAGATTTTGTACCCTTGAAAATAAATTCGATCCGACAACACTCACTAAAATTTTACAATGTGTGGTCAATAAAACAATATGGTCCTGTATACCATCCAGAAAGAACACTTCTAAGATGGTTAATTCTTATCAAAGTGTTCATGCAAGACATTTTTTTTCTTACTAGAATAAACATAACCTTCTAAACATAACCATTAAAGAAAGCTCTACATTATCGTTAAAAAAAAAAATTGGACATCAGGCTATAATATTAGAGGTACATAAAAGTTAATTCAGCTAGTTAATTCTACTTCTTTTTACAAAAGCTGTCTTGGTGGGCAAGTTATCAATAATGAATGAATTTCTTCATTACTTATGTATGTGTGTCTAGAAACATATATACATATATATATATATTATGGCATGTCATTCAGGAATATTAAGGCAAGGCGGCAGTTGCGCTGCATTATGGGACCTGTAGTTTGTGTGTTATCAGTGCTTCATATTGGCGGGCCATTGGTAACAATAATAATAGATCTATATGAACTGAGCTCACGGGCCGGATATAATTAAACGCCGAGCCGGATGTGGCCCGCGGGCTGTGAGTTTGACACGTAGAGCCTAAGGCGTGTGTGTGTCTGTGTCTGTGTGTGTGTGTGTGTGATGTGGCATCATCCCCACACATGCATATAAAAGTAAACCATTCAAATAAAAACAGATCAGCATGATTAATAAAATACAGATAAATGAAAGATGAAAGACAAGAAAAACTGATTAATAAGCATTAAATATTTCTTATACTATATTTTCCTCGCATTTATTATTTACATACTTAGTACTAGAGAGGCTTTCATACAAGTCAATACACATTTTATATGTTTTTACACATGCAGTTCACTGCACCTTATATTTTATTTTATTTTCAACATTCAGTACTGCTTATTTGTTATATATACATTTTTATATTGCTTTGTATAGTGCGAATTTCCCAGCCTGGGATCAATAAAGTATACCTCTCTATCTGTAGCATCCAGTTGACAAAAGTCAGCCAGGACTGATAGTTTAGTGGCTTTTTAATGAGTTCTTTGCAGATCATAAACCAGCGTAAGACATTTGTACACAATACACAACAAAATAACGTGTTTCTACTTGAATATTTCTCTTTGGTCTGTGCCACATTTGTCTGACCACGATGTTGTGGAGATACTCCTTCCTCCAGCAGCTCCAAAACTGCTCTGCTAGGAACTGTTCTTGACGCCATCTTTTTTTCCTCCCGAACAAACCTTCCAGAGGGAGGTAGAGCAGTGGTATCCTTCATGGCGATGAGGTGATTCGGAGTGAGTGGTCCCAAACTGTTTGGATCGTTCAGATTTTCTGTTGTGACTATTCACATTCGCAGTTCTTTCCTCTTGTGCTATCTTATATTCAGCCTCTTTTGCCGCTAATTCTGCAGCTGCATCAGCCTGTTTTGATGTGAGGTATGATGATGAGGAATGGTGAGAGATGCTTGAATTTGCAGCAGTGGAACCATATATGGAAAATGCATAATCACAATCTAAAAGCTCATGTAGATGACCTCTTTCACAAAGTCTCCATCAATGTTTCATTTATGTCTTTTATTCTCACATTTTTAGATTTTATTCTCACATACACACGCATACATACATAGCCTATAGTGCACACATAGGTTTCATGCACAAAGTCTCCATCAATGTTTCATTTATGTCTTTTATTCTCACTTTTTTAGATTTTATTCTCACATCTTGAAGCAAGTGTTTTAATTCTTCAATTTCCATTTGTAGTTCAGTCATTTGTTCATTAATGTCTTTTAAACTTATGGACTTCATTGTGCAGCATGGCGGCGGATGGTCAAGCTCTTACTGTAGCATGCAGTCGACAGAAGTCAGCCAGGACTGATGGTTTAGTGACTTTTTAAAGAGTTCTTTGCAGGTCATAAACCTGGGCACAGAATACACAACAAAAGAAATGTGTTACGCTAACTCAAACAGTAGCAACTGACAATAATAACAACAACAATAATAATAATAACAAATAACAATAATACCACCTGCAGCTGTTGGTGTGCTGCTTTATGGGATGAGGATCAGTAAAACCAAGGCGGCCAGAAAACCTGCAGTGATGGCCATGACCTTGATCATGTCCTTCCACCACTTTCCGGAGTTTTCTTTCTTTGCAAGGCGAGCGGACAGGTCTTTGATGTGAGCTTGTAAACATCGGACAATCTCTGCTTCCACAACTGGATCCTCCAATAATATTAGAGTCTCCAGCATTCGCCTACCGCAGAATTTCTTTTGCAGCTCTTTCATCACAGCCTTGCACACTTTCTTGGTGCTCTTGATGTCCGGGCAGAAGCCTTCAGTGATGGTGAGTCCCTCCATCGTCTGGTTTACCATTCTCTTGATGTGGGCGACCCACTCCTCCTGGTTGCGGTTCGTGACAGCGTTACACTTTGCCAACACTCTCACCGTCAGCACAGTGACAAACACCTGGAGCTGGTTCTCAATTTCTGCTCCGGCTGTAGGTTCACAACCAGAGGCAGGTGTTTGAGGTTGGTCCATAGTGACCCCAGAGTTGTTTTCCTTCTCTTGGACTGTCTCCGCTGCTTTGTCATCAGACATGACTACACTTTCAATATGCTCTCCTCTAAACGTTCAGTAGTTTGCAATGACATTAAACCCTGAATGTGTGTAACTGTCTGCTGCTGGTGAGTTTAATAACTTCAAGATTCCAGAATCCCTGTGTGATGTCACAAAGACAATCATGAATCTTGATGTGTTCTACAATTCCCCCCTGTGTGTATATATATATATATCTCTATATATAGATATATAGATATAGATAGATAGATATATAGATAGATAGATACACACACACACATATATGCCTATATATATATATATAGTGCCTATAGTGCACACATATTCATCTATATACTATAGCCCTGGGGATAATGAGGAGGTTTTCACGAGTGACAAGCAGTGAGAAACCTTGTTCTTTTTTTCTTTTTCTCTGCACAGTGAAAACAATGTTTCCAATGATTTATTTATGCAACTTTTTGGTCAAGAATTTATTTATTTATTTAGTTTTTTATACCGCCAACGCAGTTACAATAGCCTGCACCCTGCACTTTTACTTTATTGATAGCCTGTAGCTTTAGCAGCAGATGCAACATTACTTTTAACTGATAAAGTGATCCGGGTTGTTAATATTCACTCCTTCCTTCATTCCTATTCATTTCATATAAGGTCACAAATGTTATAAGTCAGTTTTCAAGGTGTGCTCAAGGTGTTGCGTCACTGGAATTAACATACTGAGTAAATGGAGAAAAATACAAGGTCTTTTTTTTCCTCTGGACCATGTCTGGAAGAAATTAGTTGAGCTGTAAGGGCCTGAGTGACAATACCCGCAAAGGTCATCTCAGCCTTTTAGCCAGTGTGAGGCAGACAGGAAAGGGGGGAAGCATCATCAGCCGACACCCATTTATTTGACAGACTAAATACTGTGACAGAACATGCTCCCACAGGAAACAAGGGGATGCCACAAGCCTTCATTCTGGTTTCAAGATCTGTTCAGCTGCACTGCACACATTGTTTTCAATTCAGTTAGCAGTTCAGAATAGATCCAATCAATTAAAGTGACATTGTTGCAGGCTGGCAGTCAAACAGAAATATTAAATTATCTTTCCGAGTATTCTGGCACCAATACGCCCCCACAGAGAGACCATTAGTTTGCTGTGAGTGATGCAGATTAATGCCCCTAAACATCCTAATTGCCTAATGAACCTTTTTCAAACAGCACAATTGTGTTTTGAGCTATGGAACTCCAGAGTCGCAAAGTCAAATTTAAAGAAACTATGTGAAAAATAGACTCCTGTGCACTATTTGCCACATTTTTCAAACATGCAAATGAGAATGCAGTGATTGATGCTAGAAAAGGAAAAATCAGTGCATTGTGTATGATATCTTCTTGTACCACAAATGTCATACACGCCTAAATGCACAAGATTATTATCTTGAGTACAGTAGATATATTTTTGTGCAGTTTAACAAAGTTCTTATTTAACATGTATCAGGTCAAGGATTATTTTTTTCACTTTTACAGTATATCTGTTTCTGTTTTTGAAAATTTAGAAGCAGATTTTCCTCCTAATGTCAGACATTTAAAGTTCTGGTTAGTGCTTTTTGAAGGCATCGCCTTGTATCTTTTTCGAGGGCCTGCTATCAGCTTATGGCAGGAGATACACTGAAATATGCCTGAAAATATGCCTGTATATATATTTTTTTACAGAAATGGCTGGGTCATCTAGTTCTTAATTTACCAGGAGCAGATGAACTGCACTTTTCATTCTTAAGCAGTATCTGTAGCTTAGCTTAATCAACATACATAAGTGATGTGTTGGTCTTACTTCAGTTAAGTCAGCATTTGAAGCATCTGTTTTGCAAATGATGTTAATTAAAATTACAGGACTATTCATGTATTTTTTTCTTTAAAAGTTACCAACACAAACAGATATCTAATAGCTTCAGAGAAAATACATAACCTGGATTTAATTGTGCTCTTGTGTTAGCAGGTGCAATAAAACACTAGCTGGTTGATTTGTGAGTGCTGACAAGTTAAAGTCCTGATCTTAGGGATACATGGTTGCATCTTAAGACTGTCCAGCACAAAAAATTGCATGTTCAGATTTAATGCATTGTAGGAAATCATTTAATTTCAAAATGTGCAATTATGCAAAGTTAATATCACTTTGTGCAATTACAAATGGCAGTGACAATTATGTTGTCTGGAAAGTTGGGATTTTTGGATGTGTGTGATGTACTGGTTCAGTAACATTTAAATTACAGTACAGTCATTAAACAGTCATACAACTGTTTTTAGACCTTGCTTCACCTTACTATTATTATTATTTTTAAATAAAACTAAACTCACAAAATATAAGTAGCCCCCTATTGCGTTGTTGATTTTGGTCTTTCCTTGGCAGTAGCTGGTAAAACCAAAAAATGTTTTCTAATGTCAGCTTCATTATTTACGTATTTCTTTTTCTGTTTTTCTGCAAAAAAGCTGAAAAATCTTCTCTCTTATTCCCTGGTGTAAACCGCAAGGATCAAAGCCCTTCTCCCATCCACCCTCTTATCTCTTGAACATCTTTAGCCGGTTTGCCAAGACAGGGGGGCTAAGACCAGATATTAGATAGACAGACCTCTGAAAAAGAGCTGTCATGGATTATAGGGATTATTTGATAAAGCACTCGGCCCATCATTTTGACTAGAAGTCAGCACTGTTTGATTGATGCTGGCACCACCAAAAAATGGTGGCAGGACAAGTATAACCTTTAGCTACTTCAGCATGGACACCTAAAGAAAACAAATGGCTGGACCCCTGAAATACTTGCTGCGTGTTCGGAAAAGAAAAAAGAGAATGAAAGCCATATGGCTGACGACATAAGGATGGCTACAAGAGGAGGTTTCATTTTTCAGGCTGTCAAAGATTTTGTGTACATACAGGGCTGTGATCTCAGTTAAATCCCTGCAACCAGTTCTGTGAAACAGAGAGTGTATCAAGTTTTGCAGTAACGTTTTCTTCCATTTCAGATATCGTAAATGCATGTATATGCAGCATAACAAAGAGAGGTTGAATGGGGTGACTCATGGAGAAGAATCACATGAAAACAGCTTCATAAATGTAAAAATTGAAATAGAACAGCATGTATTCAGTCTTTGAATGACATGGACTCAGTGGTGAGTGTTTCAACGTGATCATAATTATCGTCTTTTTTGTTACCTGGATTCACACAATATTTCAACCCTACCATGAAAACAACCACTGGAAGATTAATTGGATATTTATTATTGAATTATTGTAATTATCCAATAAAATGGAATTTGGAGGATAATTTAAGATAAGATTTGGTTGTTGCAGTGGGAAGGAAAATGGAATTCAGGAACCCAACTTGAAATAAATACTGCTAACCACTAAGCACTGTTGCCTCATAGTAAGAGGGTTCCTGGTTCGAATCCCAGTCTGGGCCCTTCTGCATGGAGTTTGCATGTTCTCCCTGTGCCTACGTGGGTTTTCTCTGGGTACTTAATCCCAAAAACATGCACATTAGGTTAATTGGCTACTCCACGTTGCCCCTAGGTGTGAGTGTGTGAATGTGTGGTTATTTGTCTTTGTGTGTCAGCCCTGCGATTGACTGGCCACCAGTCCAGGGTGTACCCCGCCTCTCGGTTGTAGTTAGCTGGGTAGCGGTATAGAAAATGGATGGGATTTCTCTGGGAAATGGTTCATGTTGGAGTTCCTTCTGCCAGACATTTAGCCAGTATACTTTCTGAGATCACACTTTAATAAAAGATAAGACTCTGCAGTATTCAAAAGTAATTCATTACTCACATGACACAACGGTGGCTTCAGTCTTTAGGGTCCACCTTTGGCTAGATCGCTTAACATCATCTGGACAGCCTGTCGATGATATTAAAGTGGGGTTCATAATTACTAGATAATCCCATGAACTATCAACAGGCCAAGAGTAAAGAGTGTAATGTGATGAGGACAATGTTGATCCCTTTGTGATGATGGGCCACTGAAGAGGCATTAGGTAATGTTATGAGGGTGTGAGGCAAGAATTCAAACACAGTACAGAATGAGAACCAGCAGGCATCGCAAAAAATAATATGAATGAACTGACAGTAGGTGTGTTATTTATTATAAGCCTTATCAAGAGAGGGAGAAAAAAATATTGTTGACTTGCTCTCATGAAAAGACAATTATAATGAACCATAAACAACACTGAAGATTAGCAGATTTAAAATTAAGATGTTTCTGTCACTGAAATAGAGATAAAACATAAATATAAAATGACTTGAACAGCAGGGCTTGGTTAATGCTCGATGAAAAGTCCTGTTTTAAAGCTAGATTCTCACTAAGCATGTCACCCTGTTCTCTTATTCTCTATTTATTTCAACAGTTTTCTTTTTCTGTGTTCATTCGTTATTAGACAGGTTGTTGATTAATTTTAATATGATCCCCTCTAACCTTTAATTATAAAAAAAATATATAACAAGTGTCATTATTTATTTATCAAACTTTATTGAAGCTGCTGTATTTACAGGTTCACTATATGTGAAGTAACCCTGAACTGCTGAAACTCCGCTCCTCGCTCATGAAATCTCATTAACATTAAAATAGAGTGTGTTTCACATTAAAATAAAATGTGTTTCTCCTGAAGGGCTCTATATAGAATTACATATCAAACAGCCCTTGTGGATGGGAGGGCAATCATTGATCTGCACACACAATTTTTAAAATCACCTGAGCTCCCCTGTAGATATAAATCCCGCCTGAATTTTTTCTTTTTTTCTTTTTTGCCATGGCAACACCGACACATGCAGATGCACAAGCCTGTAGCTCCTCCACAATTGTTTTATCACAATTTTTGTTTTAAATGTCATTTTTGGCTTTACTCATGTTACCTTTGAGAGGTACTGGACAAGAAGGCACAGGGTTTCGATTAAGAGCACTGCCCACAGTATCGCTTCGCTGTTCAGCCGGACCACCCTGGAATAAGAGGAAAGAGATCCAGGATCAGAGATCTTCTGCTGCTCGGAGGAGGGGGGCTTGATGCTTCATTGCAGTCAAAGTTCATGGACAGTGTTTCCTAGATACTTATAATGTGAGAATGCCAACTATGTTATCATGATATTGTTGGTGCTGTTTTTGTTCACCCAGATGCAAATTTAAAAAGTGCAATTATTTTCTGGGTGTTTCATCTTTTTTTTTTTTTTTTTAATTTTTGTTCTATTCAAAATTAAGTGACAATGTTCTGCAGGGAAATCATGTGGATGTTCTTTGACACACACCACCCACTTAAACACTGCAGACCAAATACACCTCCCATGTCAACAGCTCTTCCCATCAGCAGCAGCCTCCTCTCAGCTGGATAATGTACCCTGTCACATTTCGAAGACAGCTAAGGACCATTGCAAAGGCCTGCAGACTCTCCAGATCTGCCAGAATAAGCCAAATCCATACTCTTAGCTGGATGCCCCACTCTCAATGCACAGGCCTCAGAGGATCCGGTGGCCACAAAATACCCCCAGAGGTCCCACGTCCTGTCCCCTGACAGGTCAGACTTGTTTTGGCAGCACAAGGAGGACCTACAAAATATTTAGCAGGTGGTTTTAATGTTGTGGCTGATTGGTGTATCTTCTATTTGTGTACCATGTTGGGGACTAAAACCTTTTGTTGTATTTTGTTGAGAAACCCAGTACTGCACAAAGATCAATGTGATCTTGTGGGCCTTTCCTGCTTTTTATACTACATCACCTAAGATTGACATTTGCACCTCAAATGACACGAGAACAGCTTAGTCCAGACGGCGTTAAATGACACGTGAAAAGCAAAAAAAAAAAAAAAAGTGTTCTGATAACACTCAAAATGACTTCAGAAACTGACATGTTATTCACGGCCACTTGCCGAGACCAGGCTGCACGGACAAATAAATCGCCCTTTTTGACTTTGGGTTTTCACATTATATATCTTTTACCTGATTTCAGAGCATTTGCCTCACTTCTTCACAGGCGATTAACAATTTAATTCTGCTCTTGACCTGTTGGTTATATTTAGGTGAACTGTCGTTAAGCGTATTCACCAACCTATAGATATCAAGTGGCTTTGTAACCGCTGGGCTTAGCTGCGAGCTTGTGCACATAAAAGACTCAGGATTTGTATAAATTAGTCAATCATTAGTCAACACACAGGATATGATTCTGAGATCCAGCATTTTAATACAACAAAGACCAGGTTTAGCCCAATGTTAGCTGATAACCTTCTAATCATGCTTCATGATAGAGTTGTCAACCCCCTTTTGCAGGTGTCTTATACAGACATATGTCCCCATATTGTGAGCAGTGAATAATACCTTTTTTGTTTAATCTTCCTCCATTTTTAACCCCAACACAACGTCGTCAGTACTAAAATACCAATTTCTTGCAACAGCTCATCATGAGTAATTGACTTTTTTTTTTTTTATGGGCACTATGAGACAGAACAGGCTGAGTGGATTGGCCATACTGTTGATTTAGAGTCAACAAGCCAAGACGTTGGGCCAGTGGAGCACATTGTCATATTGGCCTCGCATGAGCAAAAAGCTCATGAAATGGTCTTTTGAAACATACTTGGCTTGGTCACATTTACAGAGTTGTATTCAGTTTGCATCTCTAAGCTGCTTCACTGTGGGGTTTGGCAGTATTGATGCACCACCCTGCCAATGTGTTGGTTCATCTGGCTGCCAAGAACTAAAAAAAAAAAAAAAATAAAACAAAGCAAAAAAAAAAAAAAAAACCCCAAAAAAACACACAAAGCACTGATCTCTTTCAGAAATTTTGTTCTCCCATCCACTTGCAAAATAGATAAAATTTGTAGTGAATAATTTATAAATAAGTAGGAGTTAGAGCAGTTGTGATTCTATTTGCATGGGATTCTTCTCATTTCACCTAAATCTTCCCTACAGCAGCACAAAAATAGCACAGGGTGTAATGTATGTGTGAGTGCTGTGCCTGCTATATCATATATAAAAAGGACTGAATACTACATAAAATGATACTAGACCTTATTTGTCCATGTTAGTTTATCAATAGCGCAGTTATTAACGCAGCGTGTGAAGGTGTCACTCACCCTGTGCTAATCAGCACAGAGGTATAATGTTCTCAAGTGTAAGTACTACTTTTTAACCAAGTAATATGAACTAGTTTTTATGAATAATAAGTACCTACATTTGCTCATAAAAAGTAGGTACTTGGGCATATGTCAGTGCCACATGGTGCAGCCTGCAGAGGGAGACTATAATCTATTGACATTAGATTATACAGGGCTGCTAAAAAAATATGCCCCTGCGTATATATAAAAGCTATTTTTCCTTGGTGTTTCCCTTGGCCCCACATGTCTGCACATCTCAGATGCTGCAAACAAAACAATCTGAGAGACGGACACTGGCATTCCTTTCAGCACACAGACCTGATGTTATAAAGCAGCAAATGGACAGTATATCTGCACGTCTGAACTCCCACTACAAGGCTGCTGAGTGTGAGAGACAGATTTTGTTAAAGGGATCATACATTTTGCATCAGATTTACTGGGTTAAGGGAGAATTAAGGAACAGTCAGTGTTTTCAAGGCTGCATCCACGATTTTCCAGAATTCATTTTTAGATTACATGAAACAGCTAATGAGACAAAGATCACTGAGGGCCACTGAGGGACGTGTTTAAAATGAGATGAGAAATGAGAGGTACATAAAGTCTTTTTTCTAAATACATGGATATTAATATGGAGTTGGTAGACCCTTTTGCCGTGGTAACAGCTTCCACTGTTCTGAGAAGGCTTTCCACAAGATTTTGTGATTATGTGTGTTTGAAGTGAGTTTGACCATTCATGCAGTGGCGCATTTGTGAGATCAGGAACTGATGTTTGATAAAAAGACCCGACAGTCTTTGTTCCAGTTCTTCCCAAAGGTGTTTGATGGGGTTGAATTCAGGGCTCTGTGCAGGCCAGTCAAGTTCTTCCACATCCAAACATGTCTTTATGGACTTATGCTTTGTGCACTGGGGCACAGTCATGGAATAGAAAAGGGCCTTCACCAAACTATTGCCATGAAGTTGGAAGCATAGCATTGTCCAGAATGTCTTGGTATGCTGAAGCATTAAGATTTCCCTTCACTGGAAGTAAGGGGCCGAGCCCAACCCCTGACAAACAGCCCATTCCCCATACTTTTGTCTATATAGTGTATGTGATACAGAAGAATGACTTGCAGGACTATTTCATGACTGTGTTTTTGATGTAGTATGTGTGTGTGTGTGTGTGTACAGATCATCTTTGATCCTTGATTTGCTCTGTACTAACTCTGAAGTGTTGTCATACAGCATTTAAAATTAGAGGTCTTGCAATCTGCTACATTTTGCTTATATTTCATTCAGTCTATGCTGCTTCTTCTCAGTCTGCCCCCCCCCCCCCCCCTCGTGTTCAGAGCTGAACACAGCTGAACACAGCCTCATCAGTTTATGAACATTTGACAAGGTTCCTTTTATCCTAAGTATGATCAAAACCTGAGAACTCATGCTTCTGCTGAATGACTTGAACTGACACTGTTGTTCTGTGTCCCTGTTTTGAACTTTTGATAGTATCATATTATTCTCTCTGCGTTTTCCTTTTGGTAGATCAAACAGCAGTTTTTGATACTGTCAAAGCTGCATATGTAAGTTGTAACTTATCTTTTTTGATTAGGATAGTTACAGTTTTGTTGTGATTAATTTTCTTCTTTACAAAAAGCAAGGCCAGCTAATTTCTTCATTTGCTGTGCCTGCAGATAAATCAAAGGCAATTTAGTTCCTAATTGACTGAGCATGAGAGAGAAGTCTGTAGCATCTCCTTTTCTTTTCCTGATAGTCACTGAGTTGGTCTCATTAATCACATGATTAATAAGGCCAGATTAGTTTCCCAAACAGAGACATGGATCATTTTTCAATTTACCAATTAGTCCGTGTCTTCCAAAATGTCATGTATTTTATAGTACAGTGCTATCTTATGACTATATTAACAGCCTCAGCTCCCATGGGAATTTGGCAGGGAGTCTGTGTCAGACTCATGGGAACTGTAGATGTCAAATGCTTAAAAAGTATCAGTTGTTAAATCTTTAGAAAATAATGATGTGTTCTCATCTCAGAATAGTATTAGGTTCCCATTTAGCTTAAAGGCATCCAATGGGGAATTAAAAAATATAATAACAATGATAATGACATGCTGGGCGGCACGGTGGTGCAGTGATTAGCACTGTCACCTCATAGCAAGAGGGTTCCAGGTTCTAATCCTGGTCTGGGCCCTTCTATGTGGAGTTTGCATGTTCTCCCTGTGCCTGCGTGGGTTTTCTCTGGGTACTCTGGCTAATGATATACTGTATGTATTTACTACATGTACAGTATGTACTCTTACTCAAATTAATCTCACTCAATCATTACTTATGGCCCAATAGAAGTGTTTTCTTTGCTGTGTTTAGCACATTACTGGCCATCAACCTTTGGGCAACGTTGTGTTGTTCCCAACCAGTAACAGCACAATGTTCGCACTGTAAAATCACAGAAACCAGGTTACATTAGTGTGTTTGTCTCTCCCCTTTCCTCTCGGTCTGCTTTGTTCTTGCTAACGCCTCTTCCTCTTGTTAATTCACTCTCACTCTCAAAGCATGCACGATCACCTCTCCATCCTAAGAACTGCGGAGGATGGGCCAACTTTGAATGGCCTGTTTACCAAAAGAAACCAATATAACCTGCGTGTAATTTCTTTAAAATATGAGCAGAATAGTAAAGCATCATGTTTCAGCAAGATTCATGAAGAAGGTCCCCATTGACAAAATACAGTGTAGAAAAGAAAAAAAAAGAAAAACTCTCAGAAAACAAGCTAACTTGGAACTCGAGGAGAAGTAGGGCGTCTATCGGGTATAAAACATATGCTGTATTCTTCTCTGTGGACACATTCATTTTTTGCCTTTGACTGCTGTTTTGTCAGGATTTGTCACAGTCACTTTTGGTCATACAGGTGTGATTTCCTGCCATGACTGTGCTGCTTTCTGTCCAACTGCAGCAGCTGCACAGTTAACCAACATGCTATGGCTGCTATCTTGCAGAGCACACCTGCAAAATGTAGCTACTTGCCATGTCTTTGCCACGGCTGGTCAGACTCTGGCATCTGAACTGAGGGCCAATGCCTGGCTATAGGCTGGAAAATGGCACTGGAAGATTTTAGCTGATGTTGCCTGACTCTGTGCAGTGCAAACACTCAAACTGCAGCGTGAAGCCTTTAGTTTAATCCTATTATGGTTACTCTCCCAGCTACAAATGCTTTTATTATCTTAAAGGAATATGAATGTTGTGAGTATCAAGCAGCCAAAAGTTAAAACAAAAAAATTGCAGCAGCAAAACAGGCTTTAAAAGAAGTGTAATGTGAGCCAAATTTAGTTTTTATATTATTGTAATGAGGAAATGTTTGTATTAAATGTAGGCTACACATTGTTTCCAGCCAGCGCAAAATTCTACTGAATCTGCAAAGCATCGTGGGAACAAATGTCTTTTAGCCATTTTTTTTTTTTACTTTGTTGTGTCAATTAATTAATCATGAACTCAGCATGATTATCAAGGAATATTAGCTTTCATAATTTAGTTCAGGACACTTTTAAAAGTGCTGTTAACAATATAATGAGCCCAAGGGCTCATGAAGTCTTTGCAAAGCTTACTAGCTTCTGAGCCACTCTCTACTTTTTGCAGACTGACAGTTTTGACAGGATATTCCCTCAGTAGGTGGAATGTGTTGGCAGCCCAAACTCCTTTACTACTTTAAACCACTCTCTATTTGTGTGCACTTTTTAATGCCCGTTACATTATGCTTTTACATAGCAAGTTGGCCTGTGCTAGAAAGGACTATAAAAGTGTTGCATGGTTATTCATAAAATGCTTGTATATCTATTATTGTTATTATTATTTGCTTTCTTAAAAGTGGAAAAATTGCATCCAGTTCCATTTAAAGGGCAGTGATACCTTATTGGTAGTTTTTCTCCACCATTTCCTGAGCTGCCTCCTGTCTTGGAAAAGTTCATCATACAGTTATTATTGTGGAGACTTGACAGCTTCTGAAACTGCAGCACTTTCTGTTTACAGTTAGAACTCAAACTTTTTACCCCCTGAACACACTATCTTAAAATCTTCACAGCTTCTTTCTTTTAAATCCCACTCATGTTTTCTATTAATAACTTTCAGTTAACTCTTTTCTTTTTTCGTAATAACTTGGAAGCTTTGAGGGGTTCCTTCAAAATCATAATGAGTCTCTAATATAAAAGCTAGATGCACAACCAAACATCTGTATCTGTGTTTTTGATATCTGTCTGGACTAACAAGGTAGCAATGACTCAGATGTTATTGCAGTCAATAATTAGCAATCATGCCTGCTTATTTGCCCTGCAGTGAGCTTGCAGCCAGATTCCCACCCACATCATAACAAATGAGACTGAAAAGACCAATGTGCAGTTGAAAGTGATTTTTTTTTTTGTTTGTTTTGCTTTGCTTTGCTTTGTTTTCTCTGTGTGTGTGTGTGTGTGTGTGTGTGTGCACATGTGTGTCTCAACCAAAGATATTTTCATAGTATTTGTTTTGTGTTGTTAATATATATTGAGACTCTGATTAGATATGCACTCAGATAAATTACAATAAAACACATTTGAGAAATTTTGTGGTAAAAACAAGAAAAACTGCTCTCCAGGGGCTCTAAAGGCTTTCTGACTGTTGTAGTCGTCTGTGACAAACCCGTCAGAACAACTCTGATGTAGAGAAAACAGAGAAACTCTGTTATAACTGTTTGCCAGAGCTTCAGTGCCGACTGTATTCTGCTTCTCCCTTTGAGTTACAGCACAGCTGACACTTAAACACACTTTTCATCACAGGCGCTAGCTTGCTGATTAGAGGCAGAAATCCGACAGAAATATCTCACTTGCACATGTGCAACATGTGTTTATGTACAAATGGCTGACTATGATATTCATCCACTGATAACAATATGAGACTTTTGATCTTTCCTTGTCTTTTACTTTCTCTGCCTCTCCCCTATTTCCTCTAACAAGCAGATAGGTCTTACTAATGAGTTAAAAAATAGAAATATGACATATAAAAACACATTTTTACAAAAGTTGCTTGTCTACTGCATAGTGTATGTTATATAAAGTAAAATAACATTTATTTTAATTCTGTAGTAATGAATTTTAAGCTTCTTTCAGCTCATCCCGGCAGAGATGTAGCAGCTAGCTGATGGTGATGGTAGAGCAGCCAAAGAGCTGCAGTGTATTTATCAGGTGGCCAGAGACACAGCTTCAGATGGATGTTAATGTTGCTGTGTGAATGTGATTGATGTACAAAGAAGCAAGCGATTGCTAGTACATTGTCCATGTCAACCGAAAATGTGATAATATGCACTAAAGCTGTATTTAGCAACTTTGAAAGAAATGAGCAAGAACTTGATAGAAACCCCCTCGCCTGCTGCGACATATCCACCGACAAAATATTAAGGACCGCGCTGATTTGTGCATGTGTGAGTCACACATGTACAAATCAGTGACTGTCTGGCAGCATGCACTAAAATGCAGCTTGTTTTCATAACGCAGAGATGAAAATAGAGTGTAGTCTCTGGGTTTAGAGTGCTGAATTCGATTAGTAATCGCACTGAATAGTGCTGGATTTCTCTGGCAGAAGCTCTTTGTATGATTACTAATTCAGCATACGTCAGTGTCCTTTTGCAAACCCAAGGTTTCAGTTACACTTCACCTCCAATGGATTTACTTCCTTGTGTAGTTTTATGGTTCACTTTATTCATCAATTATTAATTATGTGAGAAGCGCATTGTATGATAACACATTTTATTTTTATGCAAAGGGGGTTAAGATTGTTTATTTGAATGGATTTAAAGGAACCACATGAGATTTGTTTATAAGGTTCAATTAAGAGACCTGGTTGACTGTCTGTTGACACAATTTCAGTCAATGATTAAATCAAGCAATTGTCCATTTATTGAAAGTATATATTGATGACACCTGGAAACATCAAATCAGAAACAAGCCTTCAGATATGCTTCCTTACAGGCCGATGCAGTAATGTCTTGTGCAGTCAAACAGGCTTGAATGATATACTATGTTTATAAACATCATAAATTCAGAATAGAGGGGAAGGCTATAGGTGTTTGATTAAGTGTGATGATTTGGCACCAACTCTATAAACCCAACTGGTCCCAGGAGAGCATTAAAAAGACTTACATAACAAGAGGTCACTGGCGTAATCTGAAGAATTGACAGCTTTATTAAAACCAGGATGTAATAAGGTCAGAACTTGTCCATGCTAGATTTACTGCACAGTTTTAATAAGCAGCATCCCGCCCGTTGGACACTCTCTTTCTGACACAAAAATGAATCACATGGTCTTCAGTAAGGAGTTTCTTGTCTTCAATAAGGTCAGCAAATACAGAAACATTAATTGTGTTACGTTCTTTTGTTTGGAATGGCCTTTCCCCACCAAAAATAGGGCATATTCTTACACTTGTAGGATTGGCAATTGCATGGACCAACCTGCACCTAAAATATATATATATATATATATTTAAGTAAAACTGTCTCTTTTTTTTCAGAATTTTAATACTTATTCAGACTTGACAGTAAAAGTTTATATTTGATCTGTGTCAATCCATTTCAGATCAAAATAAACAGTTTGTAAGTCTAGTCACAGTCACAGTCAAATGGAAAGGGTCAGAGAGGAAACATTTGCCGAACATTCACAGGTCTTTAGAGACCAGTTAATTAAAGTTACTCCATGGAGCAAAATTTTCACATGATGTGAAATCACTGGAATGTGCATCCTTGTGATGAGTACGTTTCTTTCTCAATTATGGATTTGCAACACCAGTTTTAAAAATATATTTAACTGTATACTGTTTGCATCTATATTCTCGATCTAGTAATCTTCTCGATCACTGTTTCTGCTGTAACCACAAAGTCATTAGCATAATAGAACAAAACCAGCAGCAGATTCTGAATTGTGCAGGCAGTGTGCCACCAGGTTTGCACATACATTTTAGTTTGTGTGCGTGATAAAAACAGAACAGGGACCCACTCATGCAAACACCACATGACAGTGGTCAAAGCACAGTTTGAGCTGCAGATTAAACTATTATTGGTTGTAATGGTATTAACACTCTAAACCCCATATATGTCTTATCAAAATCATCAGAAAATCAAATGAAATCACTAGATGATACTGTACAAAACAAAAAACAAACAAACAAACAAACAAAAATACTGTTTGAGGGTTAATAGAAAAGAATGAATTAATTTAAAACAAAATGTGATCTGTCGCCTGATCTCTAAGGACCACAGGTATGCATTTAAGGTTTAACATTAATTGGTGACATTAACAAGTGCTTAAAAGTGAAGCAGTCTTCAAAATCTAATTTAAAAAGACATAACATTTAACCACAGATTCATGTATATATAATTGATTCTCCATCTCTCCTTTTCCACAGTCAGAAGCTCCATCAGAGTGATTCTCCTTGAATCATGAACGTGACACTGCTGAGAATAAAATCTGAGACTCGGTAGTTCTCAAATTCACACTCTCAACATGTTTATTGTAGTCTCAAAACCCTCATTTTTGAATCTCACAAAGCAGGGTTTCTTGCTGAGGATCTGAACTATGTTTGTACTCAATAAATTGAACTGGGAAAGAGTTGAAAGTGAGAGCCGTGTGATATGATAGCCTTCATATCCTAAGGGAAATCGAACCAGCCTGGTGTATCAACCATTGTGAGCGCAGCGTGAACTGGTCCACTACAAACGCAGGAAAACTGAGCTTTTACTTTGTGCAAACCCCTTTTCATGTGCCTCTAGCATAACTAAAGATAAAAAAAAACAACCTTAAATCATGTGTGAGAGAAATGCACCATGCATTATGTATGATGGTTGTTTTCTGAACCATTTAGTTTCAAGGATTAAGGCAAACTTCAAAGATACCTTTTTTTCTATCCACTTTTAGTCGACAAACGAAAATATGAAGTCGTTTGCTCGTATAAATGATTGAAATAAAGTGTGCATCCATTTCATATTAATATCAACAAAAGTGAAGTTGTGAGTCAGTTGCAGCTAAAACTTTGACTCCCCCCCACAGACACACACACACACACACACACACACACACACACGTACGTCGTATGAACAAGGCTGATTTATACTGGCGAGAAGAGTTTATTGTGGTTGGTTGGTACACGTCTCCTCTGCTGTAATTCTCATGTATGAATCACAGAGGCAGGGAAGAATGTGATTAATCATCTGATGTTATCAGCCACTCCCTAATGAAAACAAGCTACATCTCATGATCATTTTGCTCATTTCAGTCTGCATCCATCTTTCTTTGAGTATTGGTATTTTTTCTGTCAATTGTAGCAGTAAAATAAGCCCCCCTGTCTTATTCAGCAATTTTTTCCCATAAATACCGGTGATCAACAACCATCAGAGCAGCAGGGGCTGTTGCTGTTGGGTATTAATGCCATCACAGAAAAATATCAGCCCTCACCAACATGATGACAGGGTGTAATCCTGAAATGGATAGCGTGGATGGACTGTTTGTATAATTTCCCCTGCACATATTCCTGAACCAGAGTATTGTCGTTTTTATATGTTTTCTTATATCATAGGCATTTATGTGTTTTCTGTTTTTTGTTTTGCTCTTGCATTGTAATTGTCGGCCTTTACAAATAAGAGATTAAAAACCTAATGGATTTGTTTTGTGAAGTAGATGGATGTGGTAGAATATAGCTTGGCATCCTACCAGATATTTGTTTTTGTCATTCGTTTGTCTGTAAACGACCACTTCTTGGTTTCAGGCAATAAAGCCTCCCGCTACAACACTGTAATCCAGTATTGTCATGGCTGAGCTCAGTGTGGCTTGTTTGTTGTACCAATACACTGGAATTACTGTTAACTAATTCATTAATTAATTAAATTACCAGCAATTTTTACAGGACTCCCTCAGGCAAATACCCAGTGAAGAAAATGGCGGATAAACTGTATACTGTAGAACAAAATGACCAGTGACAGTGTAATGACATAATCACTTCTAGGCGCGTCAAGATATCCTTGTTAAAAGGAAATGTAGCCCCCCACCCCAAATAAAACAAGGATAATTTAAGCAATATGGTGGTTTCCATTAGTCATTAAAAATCATACATATTCATGAGTATCAGACTTTGTAAATGTGCACACAAATCTTACTTTATGCATCACGTTTTGTGGCTTATGTATAACCAATTCCCCAGTGTTTGTCCAATTTATCAAACTTCATAATTACATCTGTTCTCATCATCCCGCCTCCTTCTATAAACTGCTACCCTCATTACATAGGTATTAATATTTGATCATGTTCTACAAATCCTGAGGCATGCTGCGGTTTGGGCTGATGAATGATCAGTTACTAATTACATAAAGATTGTTAAGGTGCTTCATGACTGCTCTTTAGGCTCAATGCAACAGTGCATTGGGAACACAGGGGAAAGGCCAAGCTATATGCAGAGATAAGAAATTTCTTGAGGGAGAAGTCGGTGAAAGTCCTTTACTTTACGTTGACCCAGACTGTCTCTTTTACTAAGTATTAATTTTAGTCCAGCACCTGTATTAAATCTTGATTAGAATTTGCCCAATCTCTCCCTTTTCCCAATTGAATTTCTGTAATGGCTGAAATTAGCTATCCAAGTCTATTTAAGTTGCATCTACTTAGACAGCTAATAATACTGAAATAAATTCTGATGGATTAAAAATGGTGGATATTATTCCGAGAATAAGCATGTGTTGGTTTTATTTTGACAAATCAAATGTTTTTCTTTGGCTTTTCTTGTTTCTGCTCCTCTGATCCAGAATATGTTATTCATCACATATTTGCAAAGGTATTACTGGAGCTTACAATATTTTGAAAACTCATGAGCCAAAACTGTTAATCAGTAGCTAAGTTACTAATCTGAGATGGCAAGTATTATCTTAACACTGATTACAAAGTAATATTCTCATAAGACAGGAGAGTGAGTCTGCCAACCTTTAGTGCATTTGTGATGTGTTCAGAATGGTAATGCTGTTTTATAGCAACTGAAAACATATTTTAGCAGGGCTAGAGAAAGAACAATTCACTGAATTAAAATACATATATACAGAAAATAAAGATGTCTGTCTCCTCTGTGACAATAAATTTGATTCTTTGACCCATCCATCCACCTTGACCTCCTTCCTCCCAGCTGATCTTCTATAACAGCATCCGCCTGACTTCCTCTGTTGCTCCCATCATAATTATTACAGTCGCTAGAGGACTTTACACTGAATATAATTAATTAAAAAGATTAACTCGTTGTAGACTGAAATGTAATATTTTAAAATATTTGTCTTTGTGTGTATATTAGGATTGGCACCAAGTTAAGACTGATGTGCAGCATTATTGTTTGTGTAAATTTATCTTCAGGGAAATATAGTCAGTAATAATCTTTTAAGGACACATCATCCCTCATGATATTCCACAAGCCTATGATAAAAGGCATATCTTATAGATTTTGCTCTAAAAATCAGTGAGCGACATTGTTTAATTGAAATTGAGATTTTAAGCACGGATTTCCCCAAACCAATCTGAGCTGTGTCTGCAACCATTTGTTTTTGTCGTCACTCTTCTTGGGCCACCTTTTCGCTTTGATGAATTGCTCCATATGGTTTGAGCGAGTCCTTTGCGAGCTCACATTTTGTGCTTGTGCCCTGAATTAGTCTGACATTTCATGCTTGAATGCCTTCATGACATTTAGTTTAAGGAAATATCATGGTCTGCTGAACTGTCCAGGACTAACCACAAACACAGATGAATATGGAATACATTGAAGTCCTGCACGGAGATACTTTGGTTTTCAGCAGCACATTAGTGTTCAAATCAAAGATGGTGATATTTATATTTTCAAAACTTTTTTTTAAATGATATCTGCAGTTTTTCAGTTTGATTAGTCTTTTAATTAGGCTTGGTCAGAAAACTGTCTGATGAAACTGATTGTCCTTGGGGAAAAAAATGACAAGAACATCATTGGAATATTTCCCTGAAGCACTTCTATATAATTGCTTTTCTGGTTTATTTATTTTCTGGTCATAAAGAGAAATTGAATATGTTGAAATGATGAACAGGTTTCTTGATTATTTTGAGATTGAAGAGGTAATTGTCTTTTAAAATTGAGGGGTTTTTTTTAACTCTTATTCATTCAAGCCACATAACTGATTACAAATAGAGCAAAACTTAAAATTCCTATGACAACACAGACTGCGGTGAACGCTACCTTGACAAGATCACATGAAAAACAAGAATAAAACAGCAATTTTACAATTAACATTATTAATTGGCAATTATTCACCTTTGATTAAATTATTAACAAAAACAATTGCAAAATCTCTTCATGAATCAACAAGTATGTTAAGGTCAGCTCAGCTATACAAAGGTAGGCCGACAAAGACAGAATCACCTGTAATGTGGGATTGCAGGGTTGTGAACATCTTATCTTGGCTAATGCTGTGGCTCAGGATCACAGAGTGGTTCAGTCCTTGCTCTTGCTCCCCAAACCTGCTTCCACTGGTCGGGCTCAGCATCCTGCGTGGTAATAAACAAACAATCATTGTCAAACCAGACACCTACATTACCCACAATGCAATTAGACTATAAACAGTTTTGTCAGCTATTCAGGTATGTTATACTGATAGCGACTAACGTGGCACTGAACCACTAGCCTCAAGCAGAGATGAAGTCCAGCTCTGGAGGTCCGGTAAGCTCCAAGTTTCCAACTATACATCCTCAGTTGTATTTATTTTTATTTTTATTTTTTTCTCCATTTTCAAACTTGTAGTTTTTAACCCAATCTGACATTATTACATCACTTGAGGCAATCTGTCAGCTTGCTCTGGAGCTACACAACTTTTCATGCAAATGCCACAGTACTCCTCACGACCTGTAAACATCTTTTGATGTGTAAAATCAGTTCCCTTTTAACAAGTGATCTGTGAAGTTAGCACAGTCCTTCTCTACTTCTTCAGCTGTCTCACAGTTGTGCACTGAGCTGATGAAATCAGTGACAGTAAACATAGCACGACGTAGAAAAACTAAAAGATAAGCCTACTTTTATTTTACCTTTTTATCTTTTTTGATTGCGAAGTGACTTAAATCAAGTTATAGCCAGAGGTTTGCAGAGGTTTGAAAAAACTACAGTAAGTAAAATTAGATTAGGGGCTGTGCTTATTACTGGAGGGGTCAAAAAATGACAGACATATTCAGTCTGGATAGGATGAAAATGACAGATGCAGGTAGTAAAGAGATTACTCCACCTGCAGTAGAAAAATAAATCATGTGAATGTGGCTGGAGGGATTTTTTTACTTGCTGTACATCATTTAGTGTACATTATTGTCTGTTTGATCCTTTCAGTTGAAGTAAAACTCAATTTCATTTCATCCTGTTGGCTGTTATTATCGTCTTCATCAAGTATATACTGTATATCTGTCTGGAAAAGAAAAAGAATAAAGGAATTAATTGTTGTAATGTAGCACACACGGTTATTTTAAGGATCAGTTAGGATTTTCAGTTTATTTTTCACCTTTCAAACCCTGCATCATTTCTATGCTGCACCTCTTCTTCTCTGTAATCTACAGAGCAAAGAGCCTTTTATTGTGCAGTTTATGTTATGCAATCTATTTTCTGATGATGCTGGTGGTTACAGGTCCACAGTTCACTCAGATGACAGAAGATGGCAATTAAGAGCCACTGTTACCAGCACTGAGCAAGAGGGGTCATAACAGCAGCGTGGGCTTGTCATGTGTACCGGAGCCTTGGGGGAGTTTTAGTGGTTTATTGGCAAAGCAATACAAGGGGAACACAGTGTCAGGGGCTAAGGAGGATAAGTGAGGTTGATGCAGTTCACAGCTTAGACTTTTTTCTTCTCCACCTCCTTTTTGCATGTGATGCCTTTGTGGTGACTAAATGGGTCTGACACCAGAGGTCAAGGTGGCAATTAAATAACGTCAAGGAAGTTCCATATGTGTTAATACATGCCTCCCTTTCACCTCCCTCAGTCACTTGATATTAAGTGTCTTCTGAGACCTGCCCTCCCTTTGTCACCATACACAGTCCTATACTTTACTTCATTGATGTTAAATTTGATGTATGGTTTCTTTCCCACTGCTGGTCCCCTCTTTTAAAAAATACAACAGACCTCATGGTGTGGGTTATGTGGGTTTGAAGTGGTGAGAGATAAATAACAACGTAATTAATGGAGCAATTACGTGAAGGGATGATTGAAAATAAACCCAACTGAACTGCTTGCTTTGGTTTCCTATGGCAAAGAAAAAAAGACACAGCGAAGAAAAATGCACACAATTAAAATATTTACTGTAATGTCCTGTTTTTGAGGATGGTACCTTTCTAAACTTTTTTTTTTTTTTTAAACATTCAGTGACTTAAAAAAAATGGAGGGCTGGTCCTCTTACAACTCTAGCATTCTCAAAGCACTCTCACCAAATGTATTATTCATGAAAGGGTTTGTCATTGTTTATAGGAGTATGTGTCCCACTGGGGTGAATGCATCCCTTTGAATGCAAATTTTTGGAGCTGCTGGGACAATAGAAAGTTCTACTGTGTTTGAAAAGAACTTAAAAAGATGGTATTAAGACAGTATGCTCTGCGGTTGCCAAAATCAAAACCACTTGTTTGCTTGTGAATTTCTTTAACAATGGAACATGGAGTCGAACACTCAGCAGCTCATATGGTACATCTAAATTTGTTTGGGCGTGTTTAATTCTCTCTCGTCATGCTGTAGTGTACAGTATGTGACTGTGATTAGAATGAAGATGACCCCTCAGTTTGAATTTGTAATACTGGCTGTACGATTCACGTCCAAGCTTTTAGTATTCATTGTCACCTGTGTGTGACCTGGTTCCCAAAGAGAAGCCTGTGATATTGTCATGTGAAACTCTAAAGAACAAGACACACCTGTACAGTGTATCACATGTAATAAAAATAATAATAGATGTTGCTTGAACACTTTATTTTGAGTATTTTAAAAAAGCCTTTCTTTCACCTCTTTTAAACAAAGAGAGATAAAGTAGTCAAACTTAATCTGTGTATATGTGTGTGTGTTTATTTTGCTTCTATTAAAAAAAAACAAAAAAACAAAACTCCTGATGATTGCTGCTCTGATAATGAGGAGTATGCTTGGAGCCTCCTGATTAAAATGTTTTATTAAATAGTTTATGTTATTAAATATGTTTTCATGCAGCCTTAACAACAACAGTATGATAATCCACTACAAATGGATCATTTAATTATAACATGTTACACACAAGGAAGTAAAGTTTATTATATGAACCACTGTAGAATATAGAATCAATTTAACCCATTATAATATCCTCATAGAAAACATTCCTAAGTAGGATTTTACTCTGGAAAAAAATCGTAAAAGGCTCAGTTTAAACCATTAAATGATTGTAATCTCAAACAACATGAAAAAACATTTTCATAGTTTTAACTTATAACAGTCAGTGGAAGGGACATCTTATAGACATGAAATGCTGTATATGAAAACATTGATTTTGCATGATAAATTCAGTTGCACGTATTAAGAAATTAGAATATTTCACTATTTAAGTCTTTGGGCAGCAGAGGGGTTTATTGACTTCCATGCAAATGTTCAATAAACTATATTTGCCCAAATTGTTTTGAGTCCATTTTTAAGGCTTACTTCATTGTCCGTAACTTTCATTTTTATTTCATTGCCATTGTTGCTTTGAACAGGTATCAGGTAGAGTTGTGGCAGTCTGATATTCAAATGTCCCTGGGCATTATTTAATTAGAATTCACCATTTTCGTGGCCTTGGAACAAATATTCTCACCGCATATTTCTTCAAAGGAGCCTTTTAATGTGGTCATCTGAAAATAGAAAATGATTCTCTTTCTTTCCCTTGGCTTCATTTCCTCCCTGTTAAATGATACAGAACACAGGTACCCATTTCTAACACTGAGGGCTCTATTTTAAGTCCAGCACAAAGCCACTGTCATTGCTAGTTTGCAACTGCAGCTGCGATTTGTTATGCCAAGCAGCAGTGTTGTGCAAGTATGTACTTACAACTGTCTGTGCACCCATGGGTGTGTCGGTCTTGAAATAAAGTGTGATCAACCGCAATGTTGGCTATCAAAAACTGATTGTGCCATTGACCAACAAAAATCAGGTCTAAAGCCAGTGGTGCAATATTTTTTCCAGCTATTTAAAGGTTGCATTATTCAGATTATGCATCTACAGAGGTGGGTTCACAACGCACGTATGTTCTGCTTGTTACACACTAGTGATGCATGGATTGGCTACTACGTCATTCGACCCCATATGTAAATTTTTGTCAACCCTATTTTGTCTGATTTAGAGACCTGCACCTGTATCACTCCACCTCTGCCATTGTCTGTGGGTTATATTACCTTTTAAATAATGTTGAGTAACGCTAGCTTTCCAGGTGATTTGAGTTGTTTTCTTTAACAGTTTAGATTGGAGAGGCTGCTTTCAGTAATTTTAAGTTTTCATGTGTATAGTAATTTCACAGCAAGTATTGTGGAAGAGTGAAGATGCAAAACCAATGGCTGTAATTAACAGGACAGAGGAAACTCAACCTTTAGCTTCTGAAATATATTTTTGTAGACAGGATTTATCAGGAGGACAACTTTTCTTCTCTAAATAATGTCGCTGCATGAACCTTGGATGTGTAGAACAACACACAACATTAATTAATATTAGAGCCTAACTGATTCTGTCAGCGTGTTGGGAGATTTAAATAATCAGTGAAGTTAGGCACAGCATCCCTCGTAATGGCGAGACATACTTATCGTTTCTGCTGCTGTGGGATTGAGCAGGTAATGTAATTAATATTTTCCTCATTAATGATGTATTATTTCCCCCCTTATATTAATCACAATTATAATTAATCATTTTTATGATCATGTCTGCCCAATCTGCAGTCTGTAATCCTTGCATTACCATACACACAGACACACACAGAAGCCCTCCTCTTCCTCAGTCAAATGGAGTTGTTGACAGGACAAAGAATCAGAATCAGAATCAGAATCAGAAAAGACTTTATTGCCATGTAAGTGAAGAGGTTTCACATTACTAGGAATTTGTCTTGGTGATTGGTGCATACATAGAACATAACAGTAACATATAATTGAAGAATAAAATAAAATAAAAAATAAAGATAAAAATAAAATAGAGTAAGGTAACACAAAATAAAATAAGTGAAATAAATATTTTTCTGGAGGTAGTTCAAAAGTAAGGTGCAGGGTGGAGTATAGTGCAAGTGGGTGAGGTAGACAGTGCAAATGAACAGCAGGTGAACAGTGAATGAGCAAAATCAATTGCTAAGGTGCAGGGCAGCATGTTAGTCAGTTGTGTTCAACAGTCTAACAGCACAGGGGAAGAAACTGTTCTTGTGGCGTGAGGTTTTGGTCCGAATGGACCGTAACCTCCTGCCTGAAGGGACTGGGCAACAGACTGTCCCTCAGTGAAGACATGTAGCTGCTTAAACAGCAGTGTGCCAGGTGAGGGCACACCTGGCTTTTGAAGGGAATGTGACATGACTTCCTGATTCACGTTACGCCCAAAACACAAAAACATACTTATGTATAATTAAGAGACTAAATACAACCCTTTTGCACCCAAATTATGTGCCTAGAAAAAGGGAGTTCGACACGCCCTCAATGCACTTGTGCTATATACTGTAAATCATTTAAACAGGGCCCTTTGGGTTAACACCTTCTTAATAGACTGCAGGGTTGTTTATTTTTTTCAATATAAGAAAAATAATCAGCCTGAAAAGTTTCTGCCAAACTCTGACACAGACTGAGATGAGGCAGTAACTGGTACGAAATTGATAGACACATAAGGCCTGAGTGAAAGATATGCTTTTTGTGCCCAGTATTGCAAGACTAATGGCTCTTGTGATGTAACATGGTCATAAAAATGAAGCCACTTCTTGTTTTAAGTGCACCTTTATCACCCAGGTAGTGACTGAACTGCAAATATTGACATCTTTCTATTACATCTGTCTGATAGGACAATTGTGGTTCTAAGCATTAATAAGGTTGATGCCACTCCATGTTAAGAATCTTTATTCTGAATAAATTTTACACATGAGCAATCTTTCCTATTTCATATGTATGTATCCCATTTTTCCCATAGTTTTTTTCAGCAAATATCATGGGCAAAAGTTCTGATAATTGGTCCTCAATACTATTTTTTTCCAATAAATAATTAAATGTTTAATTTGTTTCCCTTGAATTAATAATTTTGTGTCTTGAATTACTAAATCGTTTCCTCAAGTTATGTGGTTCAATTATTAAAATTAGGCTGCAGATTTTAGGTTACAGTACTGAAAGCAATAGGCAGTGAGGTGAAGTTAGTCGTTGCTTTGGCCAGTCAGGGAGGAGCACCCCAACTGTCAGCAGAATAGCGGCTGTGTTTTAGTAAGAGGCAGCTTCAGATTACTGAATAAGTTGTTATGTTATCTGATTCATTCCATTTGTCCTTGTTAACTGACACTTATACAGTTTTGATCTTTATGCTCTTGTTGTTTTGGCTGTGAGTAAATGGCATACTCGAAGTAAGAATATAAAAGCTGACAACCCAAGACTGTTTTACTTTGGACTGAGGACTGAGCATATATTAAGCTTGTTGTCTGTTTTTCAGAAACTGGTTTTATCTGCCAATCTACCAACGTTTGAGAATTTTTTTAGCTCATTATTTTGGTTTTTCGGTGAGACAACTCAGCCTTGTTGCCAGCAGCAGCAGGCATCTGTTTCCATCAAAAACCAAAAAAAGTTTGACAGACCCACTGTATTCAACCTGCTCAGCATCAAACAGCAAAGAAGTGACTGTTGAACACAGTAGTGACTTTAGCAGTTAGAGAGCCCTCAAGAGTTCTTGGAGACAAAAACAGGACAGTGAGTATTGGACTTTGTCACTTTTCTCATTACTCAGGTGGCTGCAAACGTGAATCTGGTTGAATGGTAATGTTGTCCCGTGTCTACTTAATGTCTAAATTAGAACTTTTCTGCTTGCACATTCGCCAGATAACATATATAAGATGATTTGTATGTATATGTAAATGTATTTTAAATGTACCTTAGGACAGATTATTTCTGTTCAGTCACTCACTGAGTAATTTGAGGGCACAGATGATTAATTTAACTACAGTTGACTAATCTTTATCCTGCAAATTAGCAATAATTCTACCTCTGATGTCTGCCAGGCTTTATATCTTTAAAGTTCACAACTACTGTTGTGTAGATTCATTAATCCTTTTCCAATCACTGCTGGCTATGTTGTCCCTATACAGTACAAACCTATAATATTCATCCATCCATCCATTTTCTATACCGCTTATCCGTCAGGGTCGCGGGGGAGCTGGAGCCTATCCCAGCTGACTACGGGCGAGAGGCGGGGTACACCCTGGACTGGTCGCCAGTCCCTATAATATTCATGTATATTTTAATTCTCAACGTAACATTTGAAACACCACATATACATGGTCTCCATACCACCTATCCCCACCCCCAACTGAGTGGCATTATGGCAAAAGTTCCCAGTTAACTTTCACAGCTGGTAATGTAGCCATTTCAATGTAATGAACAGATGTTCAGGCAGAGCAATGATATTTACCATTCTGCAGCAGCGTCTCTTATCAGCTGTTGGGCTCTGGAATCCATGGATGTGCTTAAGCACAGCGTGAGTGTGTTGATATTGGTAATATCTCATTACTTCTCGTCTAACATAAATGTGCGACTAAATCTTCCCTTCCCCTGATGACTTCAACTGTTGCTTACATAAGCCGCTTCATCCGGCCCAATCTCCAAAACAACATCCAGACAGAACGTTCTGCAGATCAATGAACACTGCCAGAAGCTATTCACATAGCAGGACAAAAAAAAAAAAAAAAAGAAAAAGAAGAAGAAGAAATAAATAAAGAAAAAACCTCAACAGGAAGGAGGGAAAAAAAACATATCTGCAGTGAGTTAAGCAAAACAGGAAGACTTGTGGATAATCTGTGTCCATATGCTCACACACATTGTGTTGTGTGGTCTGCCGATTGTGTCTGTGAGTCAAGTGATGCTTATGTTCTGTTGTATTTGGCCTTGTGTTGTCTAACTGTGGGGCTGCAGGATCTTGAGTCATGAAATAACAGGTTGCAAATTGATTATCAACACTGAAAAGCATCTTGGAATCTGGCAGTTTATCATAAAAATTATGTACTATGTATTTGTGCAGTGTACATGTTAATAGGAAAGACAAGCTCTGTTCCAAATATCTTCTCTTTGACTTTGTACAAAAAATAAATAAGACGAAATGAAATAAACATTTTAAATGATTTTAAGACTGCAACAATGTGATAATTGTTCATTATTCAATGAACAAAAAAATCTTGGAATACATTTTGATTCATTTTTTGAATCATTTTAATCATCAATAGCATCAGTCAATCAGTATTCCAACTTGTCAGGATTTGCTGCTCTCCCTTTGTCTCTTTGCGCCGAACTGTTGGTGGGCTTTGGCTGACACATTGTGAGAGGCAGTCTGCATTTTGTTATATTTTCTGACATTCTCACGAAACCATCAATCATTTAATTGAGAAAATAACAGATAATCACAGACCAATCAATTTGAAAATAATTATTTAAGAAATACAGCAGTCAGCCAACCTACTTTCATTCTCTTTTCTTCAAATGCGGCCTAAGCCTTTCTCGTATTCACATCAGATAATGTATCATAAATTCAGATAAATGTAGAATAAGTGGCAGTCTAGTCTAGCAGGGTAGCAGTTTTGTGATCCTTCTTCTTATTGTTATTGTTATTATTATTACTGTTATTTTAGTGTTTATTGTTAATTTACACCTATGAGCCATAACATTGTTACCTCTGACATTTCAGTGGGTGGGATGTATTAGGCAGTGTAGGCAGTGAATATTTTGTCATTGAAGTTGATGTGTCAGGATTTGAGCGACATTCATAAGGGCCAAATTGGGATAGCTAGGTGACTGGGTCAGAGCATCTCAAAAACTGCACATCTTGTGGGATGCACCCAGTTTGCGGTGGTCAGGACCTACCAAAAGTCGTCCAAGGAAGAAAAACCGGTGAACTAGCGATAGTCATGGGTGGCCAAGGCTCACTGATGGACGTGAGGAGTGAAGTGTGGCTCGTGTTGTGCAATCCAGTGCGACCAGAAGATTGCTGAAAACAGAACAACAAAAATGTGTCAGTACACACAGTCCATCGCAGTCTGTTGCATATGGGGCTGCGTAGCTGCAGACTGGTCAAGCTGCAAATGGTGACCCGTGTCCACCGCCAAAAGCACTTACGATGGGTCACACCCGGAGCATGGAGCTTTGGAAGGAGGTGGCTTGGTCTGATGGATCACATTTTCTTTTCCATCGCGTGGATGGCCGGGTATATGGAAAACGATATTCCTCGATGGCGGCAGCCTCTTTCAGCAGGGTACTGTGCCCTGCCACACTGCAAAAATTATTCAAGAATGGTTTGAGGAACACAACAACAGGTTTGAGGTATTGACTTGGCCTCCAAATTGTCCAGACCTCAGTCCAATCGAGCGTCAGTGGGATGTGCTGGAAAAACAAGTCCGATCCATGGAGGTCCCACCTCACAGTTTACAGGACTACGTGGATCTGCTGCTGACGGCTTGGTGCCAGATACCACAGCCTACCTTCAGAAGTCTAGTGGAGTCCATGGCTTGATGGGTCAGGGCTGTTTTGGTGTAAAAAGGTGACCTACTCAATATAAGGCAGGTGGTGATAATGTTAGGGTTCATCAGTGTACTAAGGAGATTTTTTTTCTTTGGCCCATCATACAGAGTACAGTGTATGACTAACCCTGGATATTGTACTAATCTGTTTACGTCAGAGTTTGAATGCAGCGTGACCTTCAGGCTTATTGCGCACAGCTCAGTAGATAGACCCACCTTTTGACCTGCTTGCACTTCCCCCAAGTCATCTGCACTGCTGTTTGACTGTCAGTTATCTTTTGGACTGTGAGTCCCTATCGGACGCTAATGAACTGGAGTGAATGAACGAATTATGCGCCGCTGAATGGGCCCATATCACGTTTTTTAATTGATTAAGCAATGCAGAAAAAAGATATGATATTCAATCAAGCATCATCACTCATCTGAATCTTCTCAGCCACAAGCAATCCAAAACTGAATTGGATTGTTGTGCTCTTCTTATTTATTTATTTTTTAATCATTTAATTGATAAACATGGTGGTTTTAAGACAGCTATGGCAGGTTCCCTATTAAGTGATTCATACCCTGCATGTATCGTGTCATTTCAGATTAAGGATTAAATAGTGATGGAGAAATAAAACAAGGACATGAAAATGAACCCAGCAGCTCTACTTATAGAGCGAAATGATGTGGTTACAAATATACTGTGTTGTCAATTTTCAAAGAAAGAAGAAAATGAATGGATTAGGAAATCGTCAGAAAATTAAATTGCAACTATTTTCACAATCAATTTATTGTTCTTCAGATTTCAAGAGATGACCATTTCCAACATGCAACAATTTGCATGATAGAAATGTAGAATATTTTTGCTTTTTTGGTCAAGGCAACAAAGTAAGCAATCTGGTGTGGTCTGCTTGGGCTCTGCTAAATTCTTGTGTGCAGGAAGACACATTTTTCGCTGTTCTGAACAATGCTTGACCAGTCGAAAGATAAATCTATACTTGTTAGTTATGAAAAAAAAAAATTCATTGATTGTAGTCCTACTTGAAAGTTTATTATTTGTAAAAAATAAAAAATGCCTGAAAAATTCCTAAGCATTTTCAGTTTTCATCCCCAGTAGATTTTATGTATGTGTACTATGGTTCAACATACTTTTGTGTGAATAAGCAGTCATATTTATCTTTTCAGATTATACTGTGTATCACTTCTTGAGAGCCTCCTTGCTTGAGATGTGTTACCACAGTAACCTGTGCCAACAATGAATTAATTTAAAACATATATCATGCCCAGCAAAGTGAAAACTTATTCTTACACTTACTGAAGCATTGCTGACGTGTTGTTATCATTACTGCATCGCACTGTGGGTGTTGTGTCTGGTGCTTGCATAATGTAACATTCCCCAGTAAATAGTATGTATTTTACATACTATTGGTTTCTAACATCCTAAAAAAAAATCTCACGTGCTGTTTTAGCCTACTACAAAGTATGTCAGCATGAATTTTCAGACTCAGCCCAAGACTTATTTTTGCGAGTCATCCTTAAGTCAACATACCTTGTTTAGCTGTCCACCATTCGTTTACCTCCCTGGTTGCTGTCTCTACGTTAAGCGGGCACCGCAGCATGAAATGCAAGGGGTATTTCCATCTCACATCTCTTCATCTGACATCAAGGATAATGGCCTCTGTCAGCCTGTTAAAGGTTGGTCTGGCAGCCCCTCTGTCACATCCTGCATCAGCCTGTATTTCCATAACCTTGTCACTTTTATTGCAGCATAAATCGGTGTAAGGTCAGCCAAGTCCAGGCAGTGTAGATAGTAACAGGGCATGAGGTTAATTAAAAGACTGCACAGATGAACCCCTTACACCCACCCACAAGCAGTGCCATCACCACACACATGCACACACACACCCTATGTCAACCAAATAATAAGATGCATGTGAAAGCTTTGATGCACACCACCGCCCAGTATTGAACACTTAAACCCAGTGCGGCATGTAGTAGACCCATGAGCAATGTGCGCTCCCTCTTTCTAGTCGGTTTTGTCTGCCACTACGAGTTATGCTCACCTCCAAGTAATGGTTCCTCCAGGCTTGAAATTAGCACAATTTACCCCACTCTGTGGCACGTCTTGGTGTTGAAAACCAACTGGTTGCACCACTCCCCGCTCCTGATAAGCCCACACAACAGAGCAAGCCAAGGACATAATGGAATATAAAAGTTGTCAGCTTACATGACCAAGTAGTGTTGTGTGAAATGACTTTAGCCCGACATTGTTAACGCTGAGCGGGCTGCCTCTGCCATGCTCGATAAAGGCAAATAAAAGGCCAGATAAAGCTCTGATGGAATGCTGTGTGTGTGTGTGGGGGGGGGTGGGGGTGGGGGGGGGGGGGTGCAGGGGTATAAAGTTTGCCATCTAATCCTTGGCCTCTATTATAGCCAGTGTTTAGCAACACAGACACCCTCTTCTCCATTCACCCTTAGAGACTTTCTCCTTCTCTGTGTCACTCGCACTCTTCCAGTCTATCACTCTATCAAGTCCAGCGGTAGCCATACATAAAAGATTCAAATGCTGTTGCAAGAAATGCCTTTTTGTTTGCTTGTTTGTATTGTCGTCTTTTAAATTTTTTTAAATGATCAGGTGTATTTTTGTCTTCAGGGATTGTAAGTACAGACTGTTCCGGCACACACTAACTTAAGGAACTCACTCAAAATAAAAGTGTTCCGGCAATATGCAATGTGTGCTTTGTAATTGCTAACGTCCCTGTCTCGAGGACACCACGGGACTATTGTCACGTGTCATCCGTCTCTCTCTCTGCTTATGCTTAGTGTTGCTCTATACTATTCAATAAAATGATACCTTCAGTGAGACATGAGATGGAGAGGTGAGCAGCAGAGGTTCGAATCAAGGCCCATCCAACCAGGCCCACAGAGAGAGGAGAAAGCATAGACATGACAAAACCATAAGTCTGTTTGATTAGTACATTCTCTCTGCTACTGCTGGCCATGTGCTTGCTAATTAGCATGAGTACAATTCATTACCCAAGGAGACATGGGATTATGTCTCTGGATCACTCAGCAGCAAAAAGTTTTGACACTGTCTAATTTAACAGATGGAGAGCTCACTTAACTTTGCCAGCTCCCTATAGGCAAGTGGTGTTAATAACAGGATGGGGTGGGGAAATTGTGCACTTGTGCCAGTGTGTGTGTGTGCAAGAGAGAGAGAGACAGAGAGAGAGATGAAAAAAAAGCACAGTGTTTATGTTACAGACACTAATTGTGTTTGATTGGATGAGCAAAAAAGCAGCTGTTTCATAGCAATAGGAGCTACAGCGGATATTGTCGCATATCACATCTCAAATCATTCAACATGCACATGCAAGGACAGAGTCATGTGACAAGTTACAATAAACTGAATTAAGCTCACTATTTTTTTTTTTTTTTTGACTGCATTTTTGTTGTATGAGTAGTAGTGACTAGTAGCTTCAAGTGAAGTCTAGGGTTATGCTTGTTTCCACACACATACAGACGCACTCAATCACAGCATAGTGTAGGAGTAATGGCAGCTGATTAATCATATGTTTACAAAGAGAAGCAGCTGTCAGTTAGAGACAAGTGTTTATTTTATTTTAGTGTTTGAGAGCTTGAAGACGATTTCAATTTTGTTTTGAAGGCTTGTGTAACATTTAAAGGATGAACAAAAAGTCGAATCTCTGCATTATTATTATATAAAACACTGGTTTCCATCAATTAGAGTGTTCTTTCTTCAAAATTGCAGCGCTCTTTTTAGTGTTTCTTCAACTCATTTTTCCTCTGTTCTCCTGGTGTATTAGTTTGTTTTCCATGTTTGAAACTTTTTAAATGCTGATCTGTAATTTGGTGCACATTTATTGGAGAAAAAAGTTTTGCAACTTTGAAAATTGAGTTGCATGGTGTTGTGCAGCCCACTGACTGGGAAGCAAGGGCAGACCGCCGAATGGGCACCTGACACTGGGCACTGGGACAACAATGGGACCTCTGTGGCGCTGAGCAGTGCTAGTTAGTGAGGATGAGGAGTTGGGTAGGGGTAAGGACAAGGACCTGAGAAGCTGAGAGTCACAACATAGGTAGGAGCCACATGTCCCTCTGGAGGACTTCCCAGAAGGTTGCCCAAGGGCAGGATCAGCCAGAAAAACAGCTGGTTCTGTTTTAGCTGTCTGGCCAGCTGGTTTTTAGGGAGGGAGCCTTGGTGGCTGAATCTACATAGAATGAATAATGAAACATGGGTGAGACAGGAAATACACTAAGATAGGGATTAAACCAAAACATCACTCATGAGGAAAGTGAACTTTCAACATAAAACAAGACTAAAACCTAACACCACAACACAGAAAGCAAACAAACAGATTAAGAGCAAATGCCTCTGCAGGCATCTAGAGTTTACCCTTAGTCATACTCAGCAATCTTCATTTTAGGTGAAATTACGTGATAAATAGTTTTTTTATTTGCTTAAGAGTAGTAACAATAAATTATTTAAGTTATTAAGATTATTAAGATTATTTTTTAGTTTTTGGTTTTTTTTTTTAAGCATGGACATGGGTCCTGTTTTATCAGCTGTTCCTGTCTCCAGTAGGTCATCACAAACATATCAGTAATACATACAATCATTTATAAAGCCAATGCTGCTATTCCTGATACTGAGGTAGGTGTTTTGTTACAGTTTAACCTCTCTTTTATTATCCAGTCCCAAAGAGCATTATAAAATACAAAATTACCACATGGTATGTTGTTTGTCCGCACAACTGAAGTTCAGATTCTTCATCTGTTACTGTGAAGATAACAGAGTACTCATCTCTTCATTTACTTGTCAGTTGTCTAATATTAGACGGGCAAAGAAAATAGAATTGGGCCCCATTCATATCCTTTTCTCTAAATTACAATTTCTATATTCTGGTAAAGGTTTCAGGCTCCTTTCAGTGCAAAACCATAACAAATATTCATTCATATCTTCGACAGTCAAGTATTCGAAATAATGAAATGAAGCTCAAAAGCTTTGTGTCATATGTCCTCACTGTGCATGTGAAAAGCAGACAAGGAGATTATGTGTAAATGTGAAATTTTTTTTTAAATTTATTTTAATGATCATATTCTCCCTATAATGCTTTTAGCCATAAGGGGGACTATAGGGATGGCAATGCCAGTTGTTCCAAGATTTTGGTCCAGACTAAAAATGCTACACATGCTAAAGATCAGCATGTCATTGATCAGCTTTGTCACTGTAACCATGTTGATGCTGACATTAGCATTCAGTAGAGCTCACAGAGCTGCTAGCGTGGCTGTAGACTCTTGTTATTTTGTAAGGATATTCGTAGTGGATCAGGAGTTTGAGAGTCTAGAACACTCTACGTTGCCTTACATGACAGTAAAGTAAATAATATTGCATCATATGGTGCAATGTCTCACCTTCTATCGTAACGTGTGATGAGACAGCTAGAGAGAGAAAAAGGAAAGAGAAATCAAAGCCGTAATATGTAACGCATTCACCGCTTATCAATCTGATGGACGGCGGTACGTTTGCAGTCTGAGTAGTGAGCAGTTGTGTTGAGATGCTGTGTGATGTTTGTGGTCATGTGTTACAGATGTACATTTTCCTAACCACGCAAGCCTGCGAAAACACTGATGGCCTCTTTCCCTTTCTTAACAATTCAGTGCAAAGAAGCTTTGTATTTTGAAAGATGAGAATGCACTTTTTGTTTTACTGTTTTAATATTTCCAAACCATTCAGAACAGAACATTTGTGTCGCTTTGTCCACGGTCATGCAACCATTTTTCATAGCTTAACACGTAAGTGATATCTTCCCATTTGTATAGCATGATTTTCTTGATAAAATGGAAATGAACTGAGCACAGTTTCTTAGTCACTTATGATGCTGGACTACTGAGGAAAACATACAAACAAACACAGACATCCGTAGATGATATCTGAGATGGCAGTGACAGATGCATTGTGCATTGTACATGACCAGTGAAACCACAGCAGTGATTATTACTGGGTTGTTCTTTGCTGGTTCTTTTTTTTTTGTCATCTTAATATCAACTGAACTCTTTGACTCCATCAAAGAAAACATCGGTGACATCTCCTGCTTAGATAAAAACGGTTGATTTTTTAATGAAAAAAACAAAAAACAACAAAAGAAACCAGAATGATAAATCAGTACAAGTAAAGTAAGGCCGTCAGACAAATGATGGAGTATTTACAGTACTAATACTTAGGTAAAGGTCAGGTTTTTCTGTGAGGAAAAAAAAGGGTAAAAGAAGGTTAAGAAAACGACAATATGAGAAAAAGAGTGGCGGACAAGGTTTATTTTGCTCTTCCTAGTAACCTGTCTTTTATTTACATTCAGTAAAGTGCTTAATCTGGCCATCAGTGCGTGGTCACTTCACATCTATCACAAGGAGCACCACATCTCTCACAGCTGTGTCAACACACCTGTCTTCTTTACTTGATCGTCTCCTCCAGTCATGCATGACCACCAATTTAATTGAACACCTCTCAAAGAGCAAAAAAGAGGCAACACATTCAAGGAGAGGCCATTCTTGCCAGACGTGTCTTTAGAAAAAGTTGAGGTTTCCTCTCAAATTTAATTAGTGTCTACCCTTCCTCATTAGAGGCTCTGTATTTTCCTTCTCGTCCTCTCTTTCAGCCTGTCACACAAATTTGCGCTTTCTCTGGCCCATTCCATCCCTCTTCCTTTGTCACTCAGTCAGACGCCTCCTGACATAGTTGAGCTTGTGCTCACTGATTACTTAAGCTCTGACATCAGAACAACTGTCACTGATTATGAAAAATTATTACCCCTTCTGCAGGACAGGTCCATATAGGTCGACTTGCATTTATATAGAGCTTTTCTTGTCTATCAACTCCTCAGAGCACTTAACAACGCTTGCCACATTCATGCTGGTCATGTTGTTATATGTAAGAATCGACAGGTGTGGTCTTTTGCAGGGCCTGTACTGATTTTGCTTATTAGTAATCAGGGAGACCAATTGTTGATATGTGGAACCAATACATTTGCAGGATCAATTTAAATCTTAGTGTCAATTTAACAACCAGTGATGAAGAGTAACTAAGTACAATTTTGAGATACTCAAGGAGTGTGCACTGTTAATGGGCTATTATTCATGATTTGTAACCAGATTGTTGCGGGTAGCAGACAGTGACTGCAGACACGCATTTTTAAATTGATTAATTTTTTTGGCAGTCAGACAAAGAATATGATAATTGGGAAAATGCCACCTATTTGAGCTAGTAAACCACCAGGACGAGAATCAGCTTGTCCCTAGTTATGCACTGTATATAAGTATTGAAATGGGGCTGTGTGGACCCTTTGACTTCCACTGAAGAAAAATCTTAATGCTTAAGCATACCAAGACATTATGGACAATTTTATGCTTCATACTTTGTGGCAACAGTGTGGTGAAGGCCCTTTTCTATTCCTGCATGATTGTGCCTAGTGCAAAAGCAAAGTCCATAAAGACATGTTTAGGTGAGTTTGGTGTGGAAGAACCTGACTGGCCCACACTTAGCCCTGACCTCAACCCCATCAGACACCTTTGGGATGAACTGGAACAAAGACTATGAGCCAGGCCTTTTTGTCCAACATCAGTGCCTGACCTCACAAATGCTCTACTGTGTGAATGGGCAAACATTCTCACAGAAACACAATGGGAATCTTGTGAAAAGCCTTCCCGGAAGAGAGGAAGCCATTATAGTTGCAAAGAGAGGACTAACTTCATCCTAATATCTATGTATTCAGAATGCAGTGTCATTAAAGTCCTTGTTGGTGTAATGGTCAGGTATCCCAATACTTTTGTTCATATAGTATGTGTACATATGTTTTATGTATACATGTATAAATATTCTGAATTAACAGATATTCAAGTGGGATCAAAACATTCTCTTTATTAAATGTTAGTAGTCATTTAGCCGTAGACATTTTTTGGTAGGTCTATTTATCTATTAAATCAAAAAATTAACTGTACTTCACTAATTAAAGTAGATATAAATTGTCTAGATAAAAAATAAAAAACAAAAAAACAAAGAAAAACAAAACTCATGTCTGTCAGCACCCATATTTCACCACATGTTACCACTGCAGATCAGAGCCTCACTTGGGCCACACTTGGGCCACCCTAGCCAAAAAAAGCCTGGACACACCTCTGCTGTTCTGGCTTGCTCCAGCGAGATCTAAAGCCTGTTTTGGAGGAGCTTTCTCTCTGCTGCAGTTGCTTTCTTTCAAAAAAAAATTTGTCTTTCCCCTGTGCCTTGAATACTGATGAGGTGGTGGCGGTAGGTATGACACCATCTTGATCAAGTAGTGTGCTGGCCAGAGATTTTTATTTGTAGTTGGACACAGAAGAATTGTTGTGGAGGAGGCTTATAAATTGAAGAACTGGCGATAGTGCAGACAACTGTAGCTGGAATACCAATGTAGTTCTGAGCTGTGCTCCACCTGTAGTTGTGTGCATCAGTCGGATTGTTCTGATCTTCTGCTCGTAAGGGAAGTTGAATGCAGTGTTGAAAGCTTCACATGCTGTGCACCTTTTGTTAAATAAAATTTAACACTTAACACTAAAACCAGGGTCACTTTGTGCTCCACATATAGAAACAAAACAATGAACATTAAAATAGTAAATACAACAGGGGAAAGTGAATGGTTGTTATGTGGCTTACATGGCATCATTTAATCCTGTTTCAATTTCAGGATGAGTCTGGTGGTTTTCTTGTTGTTATTTAACTCTGTGCGATAACCAAAACAATGATTTGATCCTGCTAGTGTGTTATTTGTGTAATTATCTCTCTATTGTAATCCAAAGCCTATAAAATACATGTAAAAATATGTGGTTATTACCATGAACCATGTAAGGTATTTTGAGTCATTTGGTTCACCTTCCTGACTTTTAAACAGGATATTTGGTATATGACTTTATTTGTTTAAAAATAAAGAAAAAGTAAAAGCCACTGTGCTGTACATACAATGTACAATACAATACAATGTACATACATTGTAGTATGTATGAAATGATAGCTAATAATCTTCCCATCAATTAAACTTTTTATTATCTTCATTTCTTTTCGTGGTTGTCACGTCATTCCATCATCATCACTCTTACACTCATTTCACTCTAGGTTGTTTGTTACGTAATTGACATTTGAATGTCAGCATAAGCATTGGGATACTACTGAAATTTCCAACATATGGCCAAGATCTTCCTGTCGGACAGTGCTGTCATGAAGATGCTCCTCATGGTAATTAGATAAGGAGGGTCACTCTCATGGCTGCTTGATTGTTGTAGGATAATGTGATGGCGTGCATATAATGAGTTTTGAGTTTTATTTTATTTTTCACCCTTGGCTGAATTTACTTTGTGATGTGAATGACAAAAGTTGGCTGATGCTACCTAACTGAACATCACTTGTCAGCTATCATATACAGCATAGCTGATGTATTTCATAATGCTGTTGCTATTTCTTCAATGCACTCTGGATCTAAATGATCCAAAAGCAGAGTGTAGTAACTTCACTCATGGCTATCTGCCATAATTTTGAGTCAGATTTTGTAGTTACTGCAGTTTTTAGTTTTTTTTTTTACTCTGAAACAAAGCAAACTTGAACTGTGAAACTTTGTCACAAAATAAAGCGATTATCAAGAAGATGATTTTTTTTTTTGTTAAAACTTTAACTCTGTTTACTGTGCTTAGCCAGTGAGCCTTCAATGCAGCATTTCTGTGTCAGTTTAATAGGAAGGTGAGTGTCTGTACTTTGACGATATTGAAAATCATTCCTTTGGGATCTCTAAACACCCTGGTGTACCATAATACCCCGATACTGATCAAATTTAATTTCCACATACATTGTCCTGCTGCCATTAATGATCATGATGAACCTAATGTGCTTTAATATGTAAGGACTCTCAAATCTACTCCAGTTTGAGCAATATTTGCTGAAAACTACAGTGCAAAAAAGGTATTATCATACATTATTGCTTGTTCTAGCTCAGAATAGGCATTCAGAACATGCGGAAAAGCATCTCAAAACAAACTGTTATGATTGTTGTCGATACATAACTGAAAAAGCTAAGAGGCAGAGATAACAACTTCTTAGCAAACATTAAGGAGGCGTAGTAGCAATATACTGTGTTTTAATCAGTGTTTACTTGCAGAATCAAAAATGAGCCGCACAGTGAGCAAACAGTGGTGACTAATAATCAGGTATCGTTTTTCAGACTGCCACCAGACATATCTCCACACTGCCTTTGTAATGTGCAAGAGGGAATTCATTCAGTCCTCATTCTTTAACATGTTGGATATACCGATCCCTCATCTAACATTTGAAAAGGTGGTTCTTTAAGAATTTAAGAATAAATCCTTCATTTACATCCTGCTAACAGTCTTCTTCTCTGCATTTGCTTAATCATTGCTGCATGTTTTTTTTGGAAATATTTTTGACATTTGCCTTTATTAGATTAGGACACTCAATGAGAGATAGGCAGCATTGACCAAAAAACACAAAAACAGATATAATTCTGAAACTGTGTGTGCACTGTACATGCATTGTAAGAGCAAGGATAGATCGTTAATCATGTGGAGAGTCCTAGTAGTGTCAGTGATAAGCAATGGCGTAAGGTGGTTCACGCATGAGGCTCATGAGTGCTTCAAAAGGACCCTCTTGGTGTCAGCTTAAACAGATGGTAGAGGGATTGTGTTACATTAATGAAAGGTCCCTGCCTCACTTGAGGTATCTGTCTTCCTGACAGTTCATGTCCCTTATGAGGACTTATCAAAGTTTTCCTATCATTTTTAAAGAAGTTTAATGTCACCTCCATTGCCAAGAGCACTCATTTTTAACATCCTCAAGGCCAGTCGAACAAGCACAGGGTGATTATGACACTTTAACCCCTCCAGGGAGACAGCAGCGTGTCACTTGATGGCTGCGACGTCAACACAGAAAAACACATACATGCTCAGCATTTTCACACATGCCCACACAGGCTGAGCTGAAAAGCCTCTAAAACCAACAAAGTGATGTATCATATCTGAGAGAATGGCTTATATTCTATTTAGTATCCATTTTCTTTTTCACACTTTCCTGGCAGCTGCAGTTGTGATATAATTGTGTAAATCTGTATTATATAACTATATAACTATAGCTACCAGAACCAGGGAATCTCATCTGTGCTATGGAGATGCTAACATGTAGCTAGAAAAATTAAAGAACTATGGTCCACTTCCAGCTGGGTACCATTATGCTGCATGTATAGGACATGCTGTCTTTTTGATGCTAAGGTATGAACATGAACCTTTTTGGTATATTGGCACTAGGCAAAGGATTGCACACTGCTTTGCAAGTAGTGTTCTCACTGGGGTTGAGCGAGTACTTGGCTGAACGGAATATCCAGTACACATAATTTAGTTCTTTAACAAAAACAAAGGTCATTTGAGTAAATTGTGTCAATATCTGCACTCGTGATGATGGAAATTCCTCACTGGGTATCAGAATCAGAATCCGAATTCCTTTATTTATCCCTGAAGGGAAATTCTTAAGCTGAGAGATGTTTTTTTTAGTACAAATTTATCAAAATGAATAGTATAATCTTACTTTTGCGATCAATCTAATTCGTCTGAAGCTGTTCTGCAAATGTTTTTCAAACAAATGATAAATACAGCAACTTCTCAGCAACCCATATTGATTTCAGTGTTAAATTAACAACTTATGGTCAGCCATGTCCTTTTCCACTTTAAGCAGACACCCTCTTCTCATGTAAGCCTTGCCCATTCCGGGCACATTTACGTACACAGATAATCCACTTGGTTCATCAGATACTGATAATGCTGTTCTTGCTTATCCCTACTTCTCGCTATTAATTTCAGTATGATGAGCGATGAGCTGATCTAAAATGACGAAGACTGCATGCAAATAAATTACATTGTTATTATGTTTGGGATGTTCCTGTTTCTGTGTCACCCGTGTTTTTGTCACTATTTGCTCTTTTGCTGGATTTTGTTTGTCTTCAGTTGATGACTGAAAGTTTAAAGTTAAAGGGATACCCTGGGGATATGATGGTCAGCTGAGTGTGATTTATTTGTTGTTCATGCTCTCATAGTTGGAACAGACTGACAGTGTTGGTTTCATCTGTCGCTGTGTATGTAAATCAGTATGTATTGTAATGCTGCTAACAATAAATCAGCCAAGTGCTGGCAGCTGTTCTGTCGAATTCTGACATTGCCAAAAATGTAAAAAGATAGTGTATGATTACAGAATACGAATGGACATGCATCGTAATATAAGGAACATTCGATTATCAAAATTCTGCAGCACTGCTGTTCCTCCACATCACCTGAGCTACAAAGCCTTCACCAAGCTTGAAAAAAAAAATAAAAAACAGAGCACTTGAACACAATGCACTTCTAGGGGACAAACTTTGTGTAATGACGTTGCACATTGTTGCCTCATTTCTGCTCTCTCAATCCTGTGCCACTTCAGGTAATGCAATGAGTGGTCTGACGCAGCTGTTTTCACTCACTCACTCACTCATCAGGGCCTTGAGCATAAAAGACCAGGGGTACGTCACAGTTCCTGTAACTGGCGTTTCCTCGCTCCTCTGTCCTCGTTAGAACTGGAAGTTGTTCTGGCAGGTCCTCTTGCAGGCTATGCCAAAGCCTCCATTGAGGCTTTTTACCAGCCATCAGTTACGGATTGGACGCTGCACCTGATTAGACTGATCAGATACGTCACAACATCACTGGAGTTTTATACTGAAGTGTCATATGAGGCCAATAATTGCTAAGCACCATGTTTGAAATGTCACATCGTTTACCGTCATTTCTGTTTGGTCACATGTAAGGCTGATAATTGCTATGCACCAGGTTACATAATTTAAATTTTCCCTGAAAGATTTAGTCTAATGAATCATTTACAGTATTCAAATAACACCATAATCAGAATCTAGATTATTAAATATTCATGTCACAATCAAAATATCAGTAAATACAGATAATAATACAAATAATTATTATATACATAATTAAAATCATTAACCCATTCTGCCAGGAGAAATGGTTGCTGTGCCTCTGAGCAGGATAGAGTATAAATACAGAATGCAGCTTGTTATTCATATGCAGGTGTTTGTTGAAGAGGTGCCAGAGAAAACACTGCTGCTCTTCAGTGATAACTGTGCACCTTTTTTAATGTTTGTAAAGTTTACTTATGCCGACACAAATCAAAAGTCTCTACAGCTGTTAAAGCCAACTGACAGCTGATCCAGCAGCCACCATCATCAGAAACAGATGTCGCTTCATGTGATGCTTCAGAGGAAAGGACATATAATTTCTCTTAAAACATGTACTCGTACTTCTCTCCGCTTGCTTTCATTGCATCTCTTCATGTATCCTTGGTGAGAGGACTAAGATGCAAGAAAGACAGCAAGTGAAGGAAAGGTGGATGCAGTTTAAGAGAACTGAGATGTAATTAATAAAGAGAACAAGTGAAGGGAAATAACATACCAGTGTTTACTTGGCATTCTTGTCATTGTTTCAGTTGTTCGGATACATGTCCAAAGATCAATATTACTGTACTATTAAGTCCTTTTCTAAATTTCAAAAAACCCTTTTTTTGGTTTACTGTAGAGACAGATAGGTAAATAAACAGATAAAGACTACTGAAAAGTCTTTAACTGTTCAATCTCTTGCTAGAATTGTCTTTTAATTTCTTGGTCCTTTTTGTTTGTCTGATATCTATCAGGATATCCCAAGAACCACACAGTCCATTTCACAGAAACATGGTGAAATGTTAGGTAATGGACCATGGAAAGGCTGATTTGGTGCAGATGGCATCCCCATTTGACTATTTATAAATATTTTGGCTTAAATCTCTTGAACTGCAGTAAACCAGCAATCATTTTCCCTGGATGTCTTGAATAGATGCACATGCACATGCAAGCTCACTTTGACCTAAATTCTTACCAATATTTTGCTTTTTTGGAAAACTAAATTTAGATAACAAGTGAATAAACTATATATATGATGTTGGTCTGTCCTTTATGTGTCAGAATTTTTATAAATTCTAGCATTTTAGCATGTTAGTTTTATCATTTAATTCAAGTAGCTTCAGAAACCCACTCACCCCACGCCTTGTCACGCCGTGTCCGGCCATTTCTATAACTTTCTAAAACCGACTACCAGGCATTTATACCACGATTTTACCAGTTGTGCAGAAGTGAGGAAGGAGTCAGGGTTTGTCGTGCAAACCAGTTATGTTGAGCATAAATCGACACTTGGTCTTGTTAAGACAGGATTAGCGCTGACTGAAAACATTGTTTTTTTGTTTTGTATACAACTGCCGTCTTCTTTATAAGAGGCATCACCTGTATTATACTGAACAAATTAATGGGATTTATACTCACCAAGGAATGTGTTTCCATTTTTATTCATTATGACTGATCATTGAGATCACTCAACGCTCATTTCAGGTTCAAAATATAGCTACTTAATGAATAGTTTGGTGCATGATTATTAGCAAACATGGAAATTCAGCATTTTTTATTATTGTCATAAATAGTGTAGAGGGGAAAGGAGAGAAGCACTGGACAGAAATGTGTTCAGGCGAGGAAAGCACTGTGAAGGAACTGTTCAGTGTTGCACAGTGTCCTTTTCACCCCAGTGAATCATTGACTTCTGATACAAGTGTGGCTAACCCTGCCCTTTCCCCATTCCATCTCCCAACACTAACACGCACCACTGACATATGTCATATTTTGGCCACCTGGGAGGACAGTGGAGAGAAGCAATAGAGAAACATGGTCAGTGTGATAAAGTGGGGCAGCTTTACATGGGAATCATTGCTGTACAGGATGGTCATCACAGACTGAACCCCTAGAGAACTTCAGTGAGAGCATGTTGACAGGCTGCAAATCCATGACAGTCCAATAGGGGAAAGGCCAGTCTCACAGAGGGAAAATAAAAACAGATATGAAGGGATTTCTGCCTCTAAAACTCTGGGCTGACAATGATTAAGAAATGAAACCCTGCTGTGAAAAGGTTATCATTAAAAGGTCATGTGTTTCATCCCCCTCTGTTGCTTTCAAAGTCACATGTCTCGGTGAGACACACACATGAACACGCAAATGCACATAAACACAGCTTGAACCTTGTAAAAGAAGATCTCTCTGTGGGGATTCCGAAACAAAAACTAAAGAAGTTCAATTCAGCTGGACAAAAACTGAAGAAGGACACACCACTGCATCTGTCTGAAGTGGGTTTAAGCCACAGCTCTCCCCAGTCCTTATCCTCCAGTTCCCATGAACACCATGTTGTGATGTGGATTACAACCTTTGGCTTGCTGTGATGCCTCCTCTTTGCGGCTGTGTGGACTGTGGTGAACTGAAACAATTTCACAATATTTCAGTGACAGTCCTTTGTGTTGATTGTTCTCTAGCTAGTTTATGTGGAAGTATTGGACTGTTGTAACCAGAGGATATAAAAATAATGTTTTAATGTCAGAACTTCTGGCTTGCTTGGTAATGTAATAATGATAATAATAATAAAAATAACTTTACTCATAAAGCACCTTTTAAGAACCAGGTTCCCACGGTGTAATACAGAAAATTAAAATGTTTAGGAGCACAGACATACTCAGAATGAATGTGACCTCAGAGAAGATGCTTAAAAAACTTCATAATCAATAATCCAAGGGTGTGTGGATGAAAGACCCCTCCCTGTGCATATAGGTGCGCAGCTGTGCAGTGAGCTAAACACACTTAAAATAAGGTTTGAAGAGAGGAGTTTGCCATTATTTTTTATAATACTGCAAGGCAAAATTGGATAAACAACAGTTTTATTCACAATGGTTACAAATCAGAGAAAGGCAAGATGCCATAAACAAGTTTTCTCAAATTATTTAAGTTGTCCCTTGTTCCAGAAATAATGTATCACTAGTGAAAGAACAACTTCATGTTCACACAGGGAATACACCTCAGTGTGTGATTTCATAAACTGTTGTGCTCAATTCTTTGAGAAACAAGCTATATTACTATATGAAATATAACACTATATTACTGCGATATAAGATTAATTGGAAAGTATTCAATAATATGCACAACTTTATGAGATATACCATGATATATTCAGTATTAAACACTATGTTACAAAATATACCAATTCATGTAATCAAAAAATATACTCTATGCTATAGTATATTCCAACATGTATTGACTACCAACCTTTGTAATCAGTATGTAATCTATATGCATGAATAAAGTAAAGCAATGGGATTTTTGAAGAACTGTAGCTAAGGCCTCTTGTAGAAACTCAATGGGCATGTGCATAACAGCACTAACCAAGATTTGACCAGACAGTACCTGGCCTTCATAATGACACCAGTGTATGACAAATCTTGCTCCCCAGCCCTTATGAAAAAAAAAATCTATATATGGCTTAAGTCTGATACTATTGGACATCATCCGCTCATGCTAGCCCTATATATGGGAATTAGACACTGGCGTGACATGTATGGGTATAGAACAGTTGTGTGTCAGCAGCTTCTTTGAGACCTTGTTTGGTATTGGAGGGGATGGACAGCTGTTCTGCATTCAGCTTCTCATCAGTGACAAGCTCGGTCTTTGCTTCAAACGCAATTTTTGACTCTTATTAATTTTTGGGACCCCAAAAACTTTTCACCTTTACAGCAGTTAAGTGTTGGAGAGGAGGTTCTCTGGCCCAAACATGGATATCTCAACTCTGTCAAAACATGTACATACAGTATGTGGTCTGTAAAAGAAAAGAGATAACAAACATCATCAATTTTCCCAACAGTAAATTAAAAATTTATCTAAAATGTTGTAATAGCAAGACATTAGCCTGAGACTGAGGCCAATTTAATTGTCAGTAAACTGAGCTCAGACAATAGGACAAATTAACAATCACAAAGCTGTGCCAATTAAAAGAGTATCAAACCATACTGTTGTAAATAAAAGATTCCTGTTGGTCCCGACTGAGAAATTGGTGGACCTAACAGTGTCAGCTAACCTGCAACTGCCTCTGAACTGCCATTAGGGGGTGCTACTAGCAACAGGACGTTCACTTGAGACCGACTACTGGTGACAGCTAAACCAGAAAATATTTCACGTTGTTCACAAATTGAAACAATTATGTCAGAGAATCATAATGGCGGGTGTTAATAGTGCTGACTTCAACATCAGTGATGTCCACCCACATGCAGACAGGTAGCAGCTTCCTGTGGGCACGACAGTCCATCAGAATCTCAGATCTGCTCACTAATATGCTCTTTCTTTGTACTGAAAGAAGATGACTGTAGTCTTAATGTTAAAAGTAGTTTGGATTCACGATGATGCCTGTTTGTATCATTGCATTAATCTGCCAGAATGACACAGTAAAATATCACAGGCAGATAATCACACTGACTAACAGCCAGAGAGCAGCCTGATGCACTACACAGTGGCTGCTAATGTCAGTTTGCACTGTAGATACACTAATTAGCCAGTCAACACTTTAAACAGCATGTAAAAGTATGCAACTATGACATAATTTTAGATTCTGGTGTTGTCATCAGTCTTCACTACCACTGCTAACACAAAATCTGTCAATGGCTTTTAAATTACTTGTAACTAATTACTTGTTGTTTTTTTTTTAACTTTATCAGGGATCAGCTTCAGAGTTGCTATCACTCAAACAGACACTGAAATGCATACTGGCTTTGTGTTTTCTTTTCATTTGATAAGAAGAAGATGTTGAATTTATAAATAACACCGATCATGATTTTTGACTGCAAAATGGATGACAAAGTCCAATAAACAAAATGCCTTTAAAGTCAGTTGATTTCAAGTATCATAGACAATCTGTGGCTCCACCCACAGACCTTCACATGGTGGTTATGAGTGTTTAAACTGCAGTTTTCATAACACCCCCCCCCCCCCCCCCCCCCAAAAAAAAAAGAAAATACTGCTAATGACGCTTTTAGGAAACTGTACCACCATGTGCCCCTTTTCCAAGGTTGTTTTTACATCTTCTCTCTTTCTCTCTCTCTCTGAAGGGACTTCCTGTGGCAGTTGTGATGCTTTGGCTGTAGCATTTCACACCACATCACCTGCCCTAACCTCTTATCACTTCATTTGCACTCACCGCAGTGAGTTGGTGAATATAATTTGTATCTTAAATTAGCTGTTTCAACTGCTTGTCACGTTATATATATATATATAGTGGCACTATTGCACTTCATCAGGGAAATTATGCAGCTTAAAGCAGGGGTGGATCAGTCACTAACAGGAGTTTTCCCAGTAGGCCGGTGGTTTTTGTGTGTGTCTCCAAAAACATCCTTTGCTGTTCTGTATTAGATGTGTTGCTCTGCTTCAAACAGTCCATATATTAAATTAACTATTTGCTGCCATCTGTGTCAGTTTGAAATATCAGCACATGCATGCTTAAGTGAACTTACCAATGTAAACAAAGCCTTCAGTTGTCCGTAGCAGTTTAGAATCTAAAATATCTCTGCTGATGTACAAATATAATGTCAGAACAGCAGTAAACAGTTTACCAAACTAGCTCTGAAGGAACCTCATCGCCTTTAGTTACTGTCTGCCTGCTTCTATTTAGGCTTCTCTAGCACTAGGGATGCAGTATGTAGTTTAAACTTAAAACGGTGGCAGATGTGTCACACATGAATTAGAGGTGATAGTAATAGACGTGAACAGATAGAGTAATAGAGGTTATTTGACTACAGTAATAAACTAAATGAAATGATCCTAAAGGGTTCCAGGTTTGAATCCCGGTCTGGGCTTTTCTGTGTGGAGTTTGCATGTTCTCCCTGTGCCTGCGTGGGTTTTCTCCAGGTTCTCTGAATTCCTCCCACAATCCCAAAGACATACACATTAGGTTAATTGGCTACTCTACATTGCCCCTCGGTGTGAGTGTGAGAGTGTGTGGTTGTTTGACTGGCGACCAGTTCAGGGTGTACCCCGCCTGGATGTAGTCAGCTGGGATAGGTTCCAGGCCTTCCCGCGACCCTGACGGATAAGCAGTATAGAAAATGAATGGATGGATGGATGTTCTCCATTGTTAGCAGATTATTTTAGCTTGCTAGCTCACCTAAGTCTGTGAGTTGCATGAAAACTTGTAACAGGGTGGTAGATATGCATTTAAAGGCTACACAGATGTTATTCTAATTCAGCACTGTGTAATGGTGCAAAATAAATAAATAAATAAAGGCAAAAGTTTAACATGTTCCAGGCCAAAAATCAGTGTCCTCATCAGATATTGAGCCATGTAGACAAAGGAAAGCTTTTCTAATGTGACCTCAAATAATATTTTGCTAAGGGAGAGAGTGGTACTATCTGTAAATAGTCATCTGGAACCAATAACATTTTGCTCACTGTTTTACACATTTTTTTAATAAATATAGAAAGTATAGCACTTTTCTTCTTCCTCCTAAGACATTCGTGGCACATGTGCATTTATGTCAGTTATTTAATGTCACAGTAAATCCAAGACCAGTGAGTGGACTTTGTATTTCCTTTATGCACATGAAAATACTGCGTAGCTGTTTTCCTTCTCTTTGAATTCTTTTCACATTCTGTTTGATTTCATATTGCAGAACAAGTATTATCACTGACCACAACATACTTAAATGTGCATCAATCCAGACTAACCTCTGGATTGTAAAGCAGCAGAGGTTTGCAGCAGGTGCTGTACTATAATTATGCATGTATACTTTTGACACAAACTTTACCAGTTGAAGAAAATAAAAAACATTTTTGATTCTGGTGATGCTCAAATAGGAAAGTTTCATTCAATGTTGGCACAGCATATGAGGCAATAATGTGCAGCAATCTTGCATTTCCTGGCAGCACATTATTTACGAACCAGTACGCCACCCTAAGATGGTGAAACATCGTCTGAGATGATTCTAAAGAATCCCACATGCTGAGTCACTCCATACCCAGCCATTTGGGTCTCAGATGTGTAATCTTGACATACACACATTAAAGGACAACTTTAGGTGCATGACATCTGGTTTTAAAGGCGTGAATGTTTTCCTCTTATACTGAAGTTTTGGCATTTCATTTATCCCTCTATTCACATGTCTGCTTGTAGAAAAGCATCCTATAGAGAACCAAAATGAGATGACAACCCAATCAAATGTCTTTTTCCCTGCCTCTGATGGTGTCTGTGTCTCATGTTTTTCCAAATATGCCGTGACAAATTTCTTTTATAGATGCATGTACAGGCCTTGGCTTTGATGAGGGATTGTGAACATGACTAAAGTTGTTCTTCCCTCCAATGTAGAAGCCTGATGTGTTATTTAGAGGTCGTGGCTTGCTTCTTTATATGGGTTAAATGTGTGAAACTCAGCATTCCATGTGGTAGTTGTACGAATGGCTTGTTATGTCTTGTAATTGGCTTGATAGTTTGTAGAGGCAGAAGTAAAAGGGACTAATGACTTCACTGTGGTTGTGTATGATTTTGGGCGATCTGAGAGTAGGTGGTAAATGAGTTTCACTATCGTACCCTTAATTACCATTACTATGTAAAAATAATGTAATGGTGGCCAGCCTCAACTGTGAGTGTGGAGCTGTTGCATGCAATCTATTGGCTTTGTAAAATCTTTGACTGCGTTTGGTCATGGTAACTTAAGTGTTGTCACTAGTGCACCGTGGTAATCATGAGACATATTCAGGTCAGTCATTCAGGTCTCTGTACCTGGGAGATATCAGACTTCTTCCAAATTGCATCTTTCTCTTTCTCAGGCACTGTCTTTGTAATAAAATGAAAAGACAGGGCCATAAATGTTAACATCTCATTTTAGCTTGGGATCTTAACATCTTGGCTAGGAAATTTCATGCCATCCTTTGAGGAGAGAACTACTGTGTACTGTATCCCTACAGATACACCATGGGCCATTAAGTTTAGCATTAGTGTACATACATAAACTCATTTTGAAACGGCAGACTGGCAAAGCCACCTACTTGAAAATACACAAAATGTGCTCTGACTTCAGTTATTTAAGGACTATTTATTTATTCATGGCAACTAAAACATCATGCAAAGACTATTGTAATGGTTGCAATCTCCACAGTTTGTGTTATTTACACAACCAAACATCTAATTATAGGACTGTTTCCACATCTGACTACACTGTGTTTTATTCTTAAACATGCCTTTTAGTCGCAGTTCATTTTGTATTACATGTATAATAGCAGTGACTCACTTGTAGTTTATTGGAAATCAACTTGTTTTTCTTCTAATGCCAACCGGTGTTTTCATTTGAAAGCATGTGCTGCTGTCTTGATGATGTCTTGTCCTTCAGCTTTGAGACCGATGCTCTCAGACAGACAAGTCAATATACTGTGGATTTCCGTCCGTGACTAGTAGCTCAGGAGAAAACTGGAGAACGTGGCTGTGTCTGTTAATTGCCATTACCAAGTGCAATGACTAAAGGGGAACGCACCCACGCTTAATACTACGTGTCAAACACTATATAGGACATATATATATAGCATATATGTATAGGAATTAATATGGGAAATGGAATGTTTTTCTCTGGGCTACAGGACTCAGGAAAGGTGGTGTCACATACTTCTATGCACCAATCAGATTTTAACAACATTTCAAGTGAAAGGTTATGACACTTGTGGGGGTTGTGTGCTCATACAGTATCACTGTGTACCAAATCTGATCAAATCACACTTACACAAACACTGGATGATATAGAAGAATGTTTATCGTGTAGTAAATTCGGCAAATCTAGTACATTAAGTTATTTCTGTCTTTGGCTTTGACAAAGACTGTGTCCATTTGTCCCAGAGCTGTAAGTGCGTATTTGCATATAGAGCTGGAAAATGGTCACTGGAAACGCATCACAATGCCAGGTGTGAACTGATGGATTCAGAGCGGGCCACTTGTGATTGGATCTCCTTGGGAGAATGCTAATACCAGGTACGAACAGACTTTATGAATATATTGTCAAAGTAGCACATAGTAATGCAACCCAGACTCACTGGCACATAAATGCACCAATGGTCAGCAATTTTGTTGTTTTTAGCGGTATTATCGTACGTGTCCCTTTGAGTGAAACATTATTCAACATCCCAACATTTCTCTTCTTGGTTTATCACTGTTACCCGTAAGTGTGTGGGCGTGTATTTAGGCTCATGTTCTAACCTAACTGAGAATCTAGGAGCCCAATGACAAACATACCTCAGAGTCTTTTCCATGGGTGACTGAGCTTGTGATAGAATACATGGACTCATGCTCCAGAGCCATCAGTAGTAGGCTTGATGAATGAACATGTGTGGTGCAGAGAGCTGAGAGGTGGAGGGGGAAAAAGGGAGGGAGGGAGAGAGAGAGAGAGAGAGAGAATGAAAGAGAGGGAGAGAGAGAGATAGTGTTGGAGCTGTAGGCCCTTTGGCACAGGACGCTACCTCGGCACTCTTAATGACGCGGTGCCGTTGATCTGTGAAGGAAAGAGAAAATGGGCCATTTAGGGAGAGAAACAGTCAACCTGCTATGTCTTGTCCATTGTCTGGGATTTAAGTGAGAAAATCGATTTGTCATGACACTTGGCTGATAAAAGTAATTCCCCTGTTCTCTCTTCCCAGCCCTCATCTGATATGCACACAAGGCTCAGCACCAAGAAGGGGGGTTATTGGAATGATTGGTTACACACTTTGAGATTTAGTAAACACATACTGCAAGTTTCCATATTTGGACAGACTAATGTCCATATTCACAATCGCACATGCTTTCTCCCACACATCTCTAACTGTCTAATCATCAGCGTATTGGCTGGTGTAGAGTCAGGGACATCCGATGATGGGAGAGTGAGATTGTACGTATAAGAGAAAGGAGAATCTGGCAAAGTGGATCAACCATAACAATCCAGGGTACCATGTGTCATGAAAATGCATCACATGACACTTGTGTCTCCCCATAGAACTTGAGGGAGGTGGGAATTTATTATCAGGCAAGAGATCCAGTCATGATGGCCAGCCTGACAAAGTTTTCCCTAGGTTCAATCAATCACATGTGTCCTCTGTGAAGAGGCACCACCACAAGGGGCCCTCGGAGGCTTTGCCAACAGATTAGTCACAGCCAGGTCTCATTTCTGCAGCTGCACCAGCACAAAGATGGAATGATGGAGGAGGAGGAGGGCGAGCACTGGGTGATAGGTGAGAGGTAGGCAAAAAGTAAATGATGGAAGGGTTGCGACAAGAGATTGGGAGGGAAAAAGAAGGGATATGCAGCGAGTGAGCAGAAAGACGAGGAAGAAAGGGAAACTAATCATTTGCGACAGAAGTGATGAAATGGTGGGATGAGGAGTGAAGAAAAAGTGAAACAGAAACACAGAGTAACAGAGGCAGCAAAATTAATGGGAGCATAGGACAAGAGTATGTGAGTTTTCAAGCATTATTGGTCTCTTGGTTTTAAGATATAAATGTTTTGGTAGCATTTTTCAATACCTCGTTTCTGTATAGGTTTGTAATAGTAATAGAGTCTGTTACCTCATTTTGTTAAGTAATGACTTTATTGCCACAGCAGGTCATTCACTAAAGGAGAATTAACACAGTGCAGATGCTCATTCATTCATTATTCCACTGTGTGCAAATAGCATTGCACCAAAACGTCTAACTGCACTCAACAACTTGACTGATGTGCTCATATTTCCCAGTTTATTTTGTGTAATTTATGTTGAGCCCCATTGAGTATTAATGTGAGGTTATAGTGTCTGTCGTTATGACCACATGTCAGTTGCCAAGAAGAAATATATCCAATTAAGTACTGGCGCTTTTAGTAGGTAGGTAAGTGCTTAGACATTTAAGATGAGAACAAATAATTGTTAAAAAATATTTACAGGAATATTATTGTTCATTTGTTTTGCATTACAAAGCAATCTTACTTTGGGTTGATATACTGATAATAGGGCAGCTTCTGGGCAATATGTTTTCCCTGATATAATCTGTCTGGCTACAGGAAAGCTTTTTTTTGTAACTAATTTAAAATTTTTCCCGTTTGTTCACCCAACTCAAAGAGGATTAAGAAAAGAGTGCCAGCTTTTAAATATGAATACTTTATTGAAAATCATGAAGTGTTCAAGACTAGATTTTACATCTGGGGCTTTGGGCTCAGCTCTCGGAAATGCTGCATTCGTAATGATGTTCCTGACTTGATGTAATGGCCCTGTCCCGCTTTTATTGCAAAGATAATAACAGCTCTATCTGTTCATAACCTAAGCCTTGGAGGGGTAGATTGCTGACCCAGTCCAAACTGCCCCTGGTCCATGCCACAGTATCTTACTGTTATCAGTCTCATGCCACACTCATGCCTAGACTGATATCCACTTGTTTGCACCAGAGCTTACTTGAGTATGAATGACAAGAGACATATGCGGCTATGAGAAAACACAAACTTTTTGTGTCTGGTTCTTGAGAAATTAGAGGAAACCAGTACCAATTTTTGGTCCTAGAACTACAGTTTCCTTTTGCCCATTGCAGGCCCTGCTGTATGCCAAGTCTACACTCGCCTTTAAAAACAGGCAACACAACAGTGTCTCCCCAGAGAGCCCTTCTTTGTTAATCCCTATTAACCTCTCCAGTGAGCAGGGCGCAGGTTCACAGTCTTGGCCACTTAAGTTTGAGCATGACCTTACTTTGTGCTTACAACTGTCTAATGTGTCTGCCATGGCTTGGCTGCTCTCCAGTGCAGGTTCTCATCCATCCACCCCTGAGCTTGTGCAAATAAGAGGGGGGGGGGGCATGACCAGGTACTTCATGAACTTTGACTACTTTCAGCAGGATGTTGAGAATGAGGGAACAGGAGTGAACATCTATCAAAAACAACATTTTTAATACTGCTAAATCCACCCACAATTCTTAGTTCTTGATAATAGAAATATTAGAGTTCAAAATATTCTTGCTTATTCTCAAAATATTCCTCTTATAACTTTAAAATGACAAAGTTCAGTGCGGTCTTACAAGGCCACAGACAAATTTGCTTGGAACAGACGTCATTTTCTTTCCAGGTGGCTACAACTGATGTTTTCTATACCATGCAGACGAAAATGAAAGAGATTACTTTTAATGGCCAAAATATGCAGCTGAGCTTTACAAGTTTAGAGTGAACAATCCAACAACAGGGCAGGAAAGCATAGACTACAAACTAAACTAGCTGATAATCATCCGTCCTCATTTTGTCTACTTAACCAGAATTAGAATCCCAATGGGAGAGCCCCAACAACCTCTTACACATATGTAAGTGCAGCATGACAACATTAGATATAAAAAAACCCTGTATTATCCTTGAATGTGAAAATTCAAAGAATGTATCAATCAAAAATAATTGAAAAAAGACGTTTCTGAAAATATGAGATCACACAGAGCACCAGTGAAGTTTAATACAGCATACTGTTTTATTAGTATTAGTTTACCCCCAGCTTTTATTTTCTCAACATTTACCCCTTTATATCATAACTTTTCAATCGGACTTGTTCAGTACTTTCAGCTCAGTTTTCTACCATCAAATCACTTTGTGTTCTGTTTCAGTGGCTACACAAGAAATAATGCTGCACTTTACAGACAGTCCACACAGTACCCAGAAAGCATCTTGGCTCCAACTTCTCCTTTGCTGACATGTATGGAAGTTTTATTGGACCTTAATAGTTGCGACTCACAGAAGACAATTGGCTGATGCGCACCATGAGGCACAAATATCTCACTGCAACAACAGACAGCAGACTTCAACACTAACATACTGCAGTTGAAACAGCCGCAGCCACTTTGCTGGCAAGGACATTAAGCGGCCGATCACACACAGACACACGAACATACTGTCACTCGAAAAGCGTTACCAGCTATACCATTATTTTCCAGTGATATGGCACACCTGGCGCACAATCCTCCCTTGCACATTTTATTTATTTTATTTTTTTTTTAGCAGTTTTTAGATGTGCACAAATGTCAAATACATTTTCAACCTTTCAGTGCAGCACACAGGACATGCACCACTTTTTCCATAAACTGCATTTGCTCACCCACTGCAGTCACCTTTCTACAAGGTCAACAACTCTTGACTGTAGACCCATACATAATGGCAACACATATTTTTATTGTCTATTCACAACCGATTTTCAAACAGTTTGGTTTGTTACAAATGCTGGACATGTATTTACAATACACACTGTTCTCCCACTGAATGGAAAATAGATGACTTTATGTTATTTTATTCTTAATTTTGAAATTAAAGAATTAATTAATAAAAAAATACATAATTGCAACACTAAAGTTAGAGGATGAAGTACATTTCTGGCAGGCTTCACTGTATTCTATTTTAAATTACGTTTGTAATGAAATATAACGGGCAGGAAAAAAAATTTGAGTGTGGTGGAGTGATTAATGTGAAAAAATGCTCCACCACTCCATTAGCCGGCTGATGTGCCCTTGAGCAAGGCACTTAACCCCCAATTTGCTCCTCGGGCACTTGATTCAGCCCACTGCTCCTGTGTGTGTTTCACTGCATGTAATTTGCCGGGTGTTGCATGTGTGTGTTCAACTAAGGATGGGTCAAATGCAGAAGACAAATTCTGTGTGTGTATGTATATATATATATATATATATATATACTGTGAATAAAGCTGATTCTTAATTCTTCTCGTATCAAAAAATTCTTTAATCTTTAATTTACTCTGTGTGTCTTTGACACGGGGCGGCACGGTGGTGCAGTGGTTAGCACTGTCGCCTCATAGCAAGAGGGTTCCAGGTTCGAATCCCGGTCTGGGCCCTTCTATGTGGAGTTTGCATGTTCTCCCTGTGCCTGCGTGGGTTTTCTCCGGGTACTCCGGCTTCCTCCCACAATACCAAAAACATGCACATTAGGTTAACTGGCTACTCTAAATTGCCCCTAGGTGTGAGTGTGAGAGTGTGTGGTTGTTTGTCTTTGTGTGTTGGCCCTGCGATTGACTGGCGACCGGTCCAGGGTGTGCCCCGCCTCTCGCCCGTAGTCAGCTGGGATAGGCTCCAGCTTCCCCGCGACCCTGACGGATAAGCGGTATAGAAAATGGATGGATGGATGTCTTTGACACTTACTACACGGAGGTCAGGCCTGGCAGCCCATCTTGTATAGTATCTAAGGAGTTACATCTAGTGCGTGCAATGTTTTATACTGTCTCTCTGTCTCTTACATGTAAATATGGACAAGATGAGTACAGATACCTCAAACCTGTACTGAAGTATAGCACTTGGGTAAATGTACTGTAGCTTTCCATCACTGTCCATGATCAGTCAACTAATGATTTCAAGACTAATAGTAATTAAGAGGCGAAGTGGTAAATATATTAGAACTACAATACCTCACTTAAACTAAATATGATTTTCATATGTTCCTACCTGTGGTTTTGTGTGATATGAACATAATTTAGCTTTATACAGAGTCGATTAATCTTCTCTGTGTTCTTCTCAGCTTTAACAAGTTAGTGTTTTCTTAAGAAAGCAGTGAGCTTTGTGATTTTTCAGGTTTTTTTTTTCCAGAATTATTTGTGGTAAATGTCACTTTGTCTGATTTATTCATGAGTATGCCTCACATTTAAATTCACATTTCATTCGACAGGCCTTATTTGCACCACTCCCAGCTTCCAAGAGACTGTGGGTGCACCCAAGGGAAATTGTTAAATAGGTCTCTAGGACCTGGTAGTGTTCATTTCCCAGGAAATTTTGATGAAAGAAAGCATGAGTTATGTCCTCAGGGAGAAGATGAGGAGATTAGAAGAAAATAAAGTTGCTTTGCTGTTGAGCAGTGACTAATGGCAAAGTCATACTCTGAAGTCTCAGTTTACAAATCTCAAGGTGTGATACATTGCTGAGAAAATGTTGTTAAAAATCTCCCCTTAATCAGTTATTAAAGTCATGCATAGGGAAAGAAATAACTTTACTGTTCGTCATGTCATCTACAGGCATTTGTGTTTTTAGTTAAAGTGAAAGTGGGATCACACAAGATAAGCCAGGAGTCGTTTTCCCCATACACACCCTCCAAGTCTTCCTGGGATGTTCCAAGGCCCCACAGAATATATAATCCATACCGCATGTTCTGACTGTTCTCCAGGGTCTCCCAGATGACCATAATTGGTGTTCCTCCACATAGAGATGTCCTTATTGGATGCCACAATCACCTTGATGCAAAGGAATTGCAATCTAATTCCAAGTTCTCCACGGATATTCAACTCTTCACTCAGTCTCAAAAATCATCTTAGGTGAGAAGAAGTCCTCTGTCTTATTGTGCTACAAACCACAGTACAAGAACCTAAAATGCCAAAGGCAACAAGGAAAGGTGCAACATTAAAGAAAGTGCAGTAGCATGTGCTGCATTTATCTTACTGTAAAATAGAATGTTTTGGGACACCTGCTGCAGAACAATACAAACAGTCTACAGCCATGGTTTTGGGGCTGTGTTTTGTACCCCTGTAAACATTAATCTGCTCACAGTCTGTGTAGATACTCAGTCATCCAGGTCATCTTGCGTAGAAGAGCTTCAGTTGGGGCATCCGGATTTCAGTTTGAAAGCAAAGACATTTCACTTCTCATCCAAAAGGCTTCTTCAGACATCAAGACAGCGCTTAGGACCTGCGGGTACCCCAACTAGGCCTTCATAAAATCTTCAAAAGGTCAGAGAAATAACAGGATCACTACCATCAGTGAGGATGATGAAGATATGAAGGGCAAAAACATCACTGTGCCATATGTGGCTGTACTGTCTGAAAGACTACAGAGAATTTTCTCCAGACATGACATTCCAGTACACTTCAAACCCATCAACACCCTCAAGCAGAAACTGATTGATCCTAAGGACAAAGCCCCTAAAGCCAAACTAAGCACTGTCATATATGTGCTCCAGCGTAGTGAGGACTGCAGTGACCTGTACATCGGGGAGATCAAACAACTGCTTCAGAAGCACATGGTCCAGCACAGGAGGACCAACCCCACTGGCCAGGATTCTGCAATCCATCTACATCTTAAGGAGAAGGGACATTCATTTTAGGACAATAATCTTAAACACTTAAACAGTGGTCGCCATCTTAGTTAAGCATAGTAACATGGTAACATTTGCTCACCTTCTAACACTAACATTTACTGTTACTCAGTAATAAGCAGAGCTGAAGCTGGTGTTAATGGCATTGAATTTGGTCATAAACCAAACTATAGGACACGCTGTAAGTTTGAGCTGATCGAGGTATTTATGAAGAGGCAGGGGATCATCAAAGCGATCGAAATTTAACCTAAACAGGGATAAATTTACAAGCAATCCATTTAACAGCCGTTGAGACATTTCATTAAGAAACTCAAATATCAGCCTCATGGTGGCACTAAGTAGAGAGTGAGAAAGAGTCAGTAGTGTTCTCAATCTGGGAACCATAGATGTCTGCAACAAATTTTGCGTCCCTATATTAGATGTTGAGGTAATGTCTTTGTCTGTTAGTGGTGGGCCTGTGATGGATTGGCAGTCTGTCTAGCTTGTACCTGAACTCTTGCCCAGTGTATGCTGGGATAGGCTCCAGCTCCCTGCCATCCTGAAGAAGGTGGGAAGGATGATAGATGTGCAGCAGATGATGGGGGAAAAGGAAAAGCTGGCCGAGTTAAATTAGAATTTGTAGCCTCCTGCCTTAAAAAGTTTGCACAGCAGTGGCTGGCTCACGGGTCTCCAGTAAGTTCTTGTAAGTAGCCGAAATGACTACAATCAAACGAAATTAACTGACATCGGTTATGTTGATTGCGTGAAACAGAGAAGCGAAGATGTTACCTGAGACCCTGGGTACTGCTTTTTTGTCTGGAATCCACTGACTACTATAAAGACAGGCTTTGTAGTATACCTTACATATAAAAACTGTCACGTATACCCAGTTGCTAGTTACGGTATGTAAATTAGCCTGACAGACATGCCCTGAATTTACTGATGTACTGTAACTACATGTGAAAAGAAATTACTAACTGCATGAATCCATTTTCTTGGAAACATTTTCTAATTTGAATAGAACCCTTTCAGACTACCAGGTATAGTGCAGTAAGTGCACTGTGGCTGATTTTGTTACGTGCAGATATCTTTTCTCCACCAGTGGATTGGTTGGAAAGTAGGCAGAATTTCAGTCAACCAAGATTTTCACTGCTTGACAGCCCTTGTTCTTACCACCTTCCAATGAACAAAGATGAAAAAGAATTCATTCATTAGAATGTGCATAAATTGCTAGTTGCTGTAAATTAAAATTAATGTATGTTAAAATGCCATTATTAATTTAAACTGTTCAAATCAGTTTTTGATTTGCAGTTAGCCTTTAACTCTCAGTTGTTCTGTGTTCAACAGGATACTTATGGAATATTAATGACTTTGACCTATTTAAGACAAGCACAGCAGAGGTTAAAACAAGTAAAGAGCACTTTTGTGTATATTCTGCTCCCTTGCTGTGCCAGGCCCCAGAATGGTAATGTCTCTTTAACATCTTTGCGCAGCCAGAACTGTTTTTGCTTCCAAGAATAATCGGCAGGGTAAGTGGTAAAGAGGTCTTTGTACCTTAATTTTTGCCCAGTAAATGGGCAGTTAGAGAGCAATTGGATCACATTCAATTTTTTTGTGATTTGCACAAAGCAGCAACATGAAAAGGTAATTTAAAAAAAAAGTCACACAAGGTCAACTTAAGGAGCACATGAAGGATTACAGAGTATTTTTCTGTCAAGACGTGCATCGATTTGTTCAATATCGCTGATGATTTTCATCTAGTCCTCACAGGGAGCATTCAAGCCAAGCCTGGAACATCAGTAATACATATTTCAGTTTTCAGACAGCCTTACCCTTACGTGATGAATATGAGTGTGTGGAAAAATTGTGTTGGTACAGAATAAAATGGTTGTTTGCTGCCAAGAAGCATCCCTTGAGGAGGGGGATATTTAATAAATATTGTTACTGTAAAACAACACTACCAGGTCTTAGGAGTATGTATTGGAAGAGCGATGAAAAATTATGTTATCCTGCATTACCCTTTCCTGTTTTCCTTTATTTGACACATTTTCCAATCCATTATTTGATTTCTCCAGTTGCTTTTAGTAAGGATCCAGATTAATGTCTTTGCAGTCTAGGCTGTTTGGATGTGTATTGGTGTATACACACAGAGTGGAGGAGGAGAGAATATTTATACCAGAGCCAAAGAGAAAACAGCAATACTAAAAACATGCACTGTGGTGTATTTTCACCTTAACTGGGTTTTTAGGCTTAATGATGAACAGCTATGACACCTGTAGTTATGTCACCATATTCTGTTCCTTAAGATATCACATCTACACACCACTTCCTCTTGAAAACTCTTGTAAGTTATCTGTTAATCTCACTCAAGTGAGGGGGTCAAGTGAATACTGATGTATAAAGAATGAAGAAAAGGATTTCTGTGTTTAACATCTGTCTAAACAGGGAGACTAGGAATTTGTCTTTGTCATACACTGTATAGACAAAAGTATTGGGATAAGGCTCAGGGGTTGGGCTCGGCCCCTTATATCCAGTGAAGGGAAATCTTAATGCTTCAGCATACCAAGACATTCTGGACAATGCTATGCTTCCAACTTTGTGGCAACAGTTTGGGGAAGGCTCTTTTCTATTCCAGCATGACTGTGCCACAGTGCACAAAGCAAAGTCCGTAAAGACATGGCTAGATGAGTTTGGTGTGGCAGAACATGACCGGGCCCTGACCTCAACCCCATCAAACACCTTTGGATGGACTGGAATGGAGATTGTGAGCCAGACCTTTTCATCCAACATTAGAGCCTGATCTCACAAATGCTCTACGGCATTAATGGATAGAAATTCCCACAGAAACACTTTGGGAATATTGTGGTAAACCTTCCCATGAGAGAGAAAGCTGTTACAGCTACAAAGCTGTCTATATATTTATGTAGTTATTGTTAAAGAGGTGTAATGGTCATAGTCCCAGTGCTTTTGTCTATATAGTGTATTTACATATATGACACTGGATTTGCTCACTGATCATTCACCCATATGTCTGAGATTATTGTGTGCTTAAATTAAACTGTCCTCAATATCCTCAGCCAGCATTGAGCTTCTGGGCCCCTTCACCTGGAAAAGTATAATTATATTTGGCTATGTCTCTAGAGAGGGCGATGAGGACAGGTGCTTAGCTCTATTCATTTTAATGGACGGAACAATGCAACTCTTCCCTTACATCAGTGCCTTCTGCACTCAAGGCCACTGATCCCTCCAGTAATTTCCCTCAGCTTTTTGAATAAGAATAATGGTATTAATTTTAATAGCACATACTACCAAATTTGAAATTATGTTAACCTTTTCAAAATGACCTCTGAATTTACACAACTATTTTCTGTTGGACCACAATGATAGAGCAATCCGTTATAAATTCTTATTCAAGTTCTTTTCTTAGAAAATACGGAGGGAAATACAGTCCACATTATTGAAGGTACCATTTCACTTACTGCAATATTTTTAAGATTGAACAAAAATCCCCTCAAGGAAATCATCCTTTCACCCATTCACCTCTCAAACAGTCCCACATGGTGACAGACCGACCATTTTCTCTCCTCCAAATGAAAATGTCAACATATATAGATATCACGCTGGCTGACTTCACTATGCCACATTAGTTCTCCTTCAAAGGCAATGTCCAATGTGCATAATGTATACTGCCTCCATCTGACTGACAGCATTTTGCTAAATAGGAAGATTAAATTATTAATAAGGTTTCATGTATGCTGCAGCATGTTAATAACTTTGAAGGGATAATGCAATGAACTAGTTTCTTATTTTCTGCACTATGATGGTACTAATTCAGACTTAGCGTGCTTCAACTCTGCATCTTGTAGAATTGAAAATGACTGGCGGTAGAAGCCTTTCTGTGTTGTCTAAAGTAAACACATAATTACAAGCAAATTTGTGGCCATAAAGGCAGTCTTTTTCACATCGGCGGTCTTAAAGAAACACTTCTTGTTAATGTTAATTAACTGATTCACATGGAAGAAATTGTTCTGCAATGGAAAAAAAGTGGATTTAAAGAATCATTTGTGCCGAAAGCTAAGAATCAGAGAATATTGTGCCCCCTCGTTCACTTTTGTCTTCTACTGTACCACCAAGCCTTTTTTATTTAAATAAAACTCTGTTCTTTAGACCTTGACCAGCTCAAAACACATGGTGTCTAAGCTACTGTTACATAAATGTTGCCTTTTTTATTCATTCAAGAATAACCAACACAGTGAAAGTTGTCTGTTTCAAGGCCTTTATGCATAAATCAAATTCAAATCTTTGCTCAACTGCCTGCTGAGGGTTACGCAATCCTCTGCAACATTTTCCTGACAGACAAATCATCAAACGAGGTCTCTGGTATTGTTGTTTCTTTCCCCAATACTACAGAAGCTAAACTGAACAAATAGTTTTATCTTGTCATGTAACTGTGTGCAAACACACGGCCACCTCTTTGTATGTGGATTCCATTTGTCTCGCGCATAAATGCCAAATTTGCGCTTTAGACACATCACTGTTGCAGAAAACTATAACACAGTGCACATAGCTAGATAAATGATGTACAGCAGATCAACTGCAGAATGACATAAAATTCCAACATGGGAGTAGAATTCACCATTTATGGACCATCTGCCTTTGCAAGATGTATTATACATGTAGTTCAGACTAAAGTCAGCTTGGGTCTTGCACTGCATTTCAAATAAAGTTTTATCACTTTTGCTTGTTGTTCCTTTTGGTTTCATTCAGTGAAGTGATCAACCCAAAGGTAGCCCTGACTCCACTGTGGTTTGTAATGTATCCTGTTCAGTACTATATGGCAGTGATTACAAATAATTTGCTTTTAGGAGTCTTATTCCAAAACATTTTTTTCTTCATGTGCAGAGGTACATCAATACACAGATGGATGCTGCACTTAGCAACCTTTACACCTTTATGCCCTTTATGCCACCCACAGACCAATGTTTAATTCATCAAGCAGCTCTCATTTATACAGCATGTAGGGTTTGTGCGAGACTTCTCTCAGTCTCCTTTTGCTCGCCTACAGCAACATGTGCTTTCAAGGCCTGCTGATGTCCCATAAGGCAACAGTTTTATATTTGTACATCAAATTGTCTCAATTTTTCTTGTGCTATAAGCATGACAACTGTTTGTTCAGAGTACAAATCAGTTTTATGTGACGATCCAAATGACTTCTTTTGTCATTGCTCAGGCACATGGCTTCTCATTATCATCAACTTATTTCTCAAAGCAAATGTACTGGTAGCGAGACAGAAGTCATTAAGGACGAATACGAAATTGATATGCACAGCAGCAATCAGAAGGGTCATATGACAAATATTTCCCATCAAAGTAGGGAGCGTCACTTTTATTCTTGGCACAGACTTTGAAAGAAATAATAGAGAAATAATTAAATATCTACTCTGTAAGATATATGAATCTTTTTTTTAAATTCATGTGCATTTGTGTGGTAAATTAATTGAAACTGACATGTAATTTTTCTTTTTCTAAAATAATAGCAATGTCATTCACATTTTTCCGCATGACAGCTGTAAAACTCCACCTGTGCTAGTTAATGTTTAAATTTCACTGACTCCATAGGTCCAAATTCAGAGCTAGTGGGATGGGTAAGCTGGTGGTAATGGATTTGGCTGGAAGTTTAATCACCATTGCAGAATTTTAAGTATCAATAATTGGTTCGGGCAGAATGAAACCAGAAGTACTTGAAGGATAAATCCTCAGTTCTGTTACATAGTTTTGTTATTTTCATGGTTTAGCATTTAAGAGGGTTTTTAGGACCTCTTAAAACTTCATATTGATTCAGAGGCCTGAAAGGAATCTTGTGTGTGTATGTGTGTGTGTGTGTGTGTGTGTGTGTGTGTTTGTTATGGTTGTGCCACTGTGATATGTGAACAGAAAGAGATGTGCAGAAGTCATCAGTAGAACCAGTTCTCAGGACCTGCTGAATGTTTCATGGATAACCATAATTCAGCGATAGATTTAAGTTTTTGTTTTGTTTCTGTGTCTTACTGACTCTCTGCTTTAAATTGCAGCTACAAGTCACAGAATTCTTTAAACCATTAACTGTACAGTAACTGATTTTGGGGCATTGGAAACAAGTTACGAAGAGAACACTGACAGATTATCACCTTCTACATTGACATGGTGACATTTACACATCAGTTATACAGAGCAACATCAATATTCATATAGAGTTTTGTTTCTAGCCACCTGGTAAATGTAAGTATTCTCCCTCTTTTTCTGATTTGGTACCTTTCAACTCCTGGGGGAAATATCTGGCCATTTGGAGCTGAGCAAGTAGTGTATGGTGGGTTATTACAGCTCTTTTGCTGAAAACGGCTGCCCGTTTCAGACCAAAACAATGCTCTAAGTGCAGCAACAGTGCATCATAACTTTAAGTTGTGGTTAGGACAGCTTAACAATGAGCTGAAACGTGCTGGAACACTCTGTGAAGCCAAAGGGAACTGTTGGTTTGTTACTATGAGTGACCCTATCACACTGTCCCACCGTTTTCACAGTGCCATGTCATGCATTTTTTTAAAAAAAATATTAACAGCAACTTTAAACATCAGTATCAATCAAAGAAATTCCCAAAACAATTGTTACATCCGTATTAATCAAGTACCATCCATTGGAATAAGCTGCAAACACAGATCAGACAGCATATGCCTCAATCTGCATCCATGCACACACAAATATCAAACATTCTCCATGTGCACAGTCACGTACTTTACAGCTTTATAGAATAAAACGCTAGTAATGTCCAATATCATCGCGTTATAGGGAACATCAGGGCAGAAGATGAAAGCTATTATTTCCATAGATGCTTTGCTGGGCAAAAAACAGATATTTTTATCTCCTGGAGGCACTGAAAATTAAAGTCCTTGGAACGTCTCCACAAAATACCAAGATATGTTGCCTTGCTACGAACTTATTCAGAGAAAGGGCTATTTGTTATTACCAGGGACACAGAAAAAGTGTGGTTTGATAATGAAATTGAATCTTGTTCCACAGCAACAGCAAAGTAGAAGTTTGGGGAGTGCGAGCATATATTTGTACTTTAACCAACTGCATGTTAAGGGAGAAACCTTATGGTGTTACTCCTCACCCCTCAACAATTTGTTTGTGATTATGTGGGGGAGCTAATTAGTGCTTGACTCCTGTGTTAAAATAAAATAGCCTGTGAGCAGAAATACCTGTGCCTGGTGCAAAGCCACAATAACAGGTGAACATGACTTGGGCTCATATAATGAAATAATACTTTCTGGACCAACCATGCCTTGCAGCTTTCTTTGATGTCACTTCACTTTTATGCAAATGGAATCCATTTTCCCTCTGTCTGCATTTGTCTTTTGAGAGGGCAGTGCCCCCCTCCCTCTCTGCTCACTATTTGTGGTTAGAAATTTAAATTTTAATGCAATGCTGTGAGGTATATTAACAATTATGCAAATATATAAGGATACCTGATAAGATCTTTCCAGCTATTCTTGAGTGCAGGGGCATGAGTAAAATGTGTTCAGGCACTTTCAGCATGCGGGGAATTGAGGGGAATAAAAGCACTTATGGATATAATATACTGTGGCATAAACGATACTGCACAGGGAATACAAGCAGGTTCATTTATATTAGGGTCGTCTGTATAATGGAGGAATTGAAAGCCGTATATTCATGTACAGTTGCAAGTTAACAGAATGAAAAGACATGGTAAACAATGAAAATCAATCATGGACATATAGAAAATAAATCAAGAGGGAATAAAAGCACAATTGCTACTGTAATTGCTTGAAACGATGTTGTGTATTCCAGTTATTTTACTGTGATTGCAGATAGACAACTTAATATTCGAAACTGATTTTACAATCTGGAGGGTGTCAGTAAACTAACTAATTAACACCAGTGACAGACCATCAGGGACAGCAAGGCCTTCTCTGCTGGCCTAAACACTATCAGAAGCACTGACCTACATTATCAGCCTAAATTCTAATATTGGTTCCATGAAATTGTATTCATTTATTCCCAAATGTTTATTCTCTTCATTTCGTAGCATTTCTCTCAGCTGCACCGCTTCCAGTATGCGTATGTGGATGTTCGATTTTTGTCCAATCAGATTTTAGCCTCTATGTGTTGTCATGTCAGTCTAATCTGCCCAGGGCCTTCAGAATCAGTGGTGCTGGCCCACGCAATTTTGACTATATTAGCCACTGACTGTTTCTTTAACCAATCAGATTTCAGAATCCACACTGTGACGCCAGCTAACTGGCCCTGCAAAGTGTCAGCATTGTTCTGTCCTCTGATTGGTCGCTCAGAGCAAAAGTCACAGCCAAGTGCGACTAGCGGTTCTGAACTGCTTCGGATGATGTACATGGCATGGTTGCTGTAGCAGTGTAGACGTTTGGAGTTGTCTTAACTGTGTTTCTTGTTTTATTAATAATGGTAATTATCCTCAACACGTGAAATTCCTCTCTATCTACACTATCGAAACGTGGCCTCGTCATATTGCGTTTTTGGATAGTATCAATGGTTTTTTTTTTTTTATAATGGCGACATGATAGCGGTTGTATTAAGAGGTGGACTAAGTCAGGTTAGCACTAGCAACACTGTAGATTGGGGAAAGCATAGTAAATGCACTTTCATTGGTGATTCCACAACACCTTTTACAAAGGGCATGTAAATTACTTCCAATATCAGTTATTTTTTGATGTTTTTTATTTATTTTGATTTGAGTAATTTTTTACCTTGGGCTTCTCCCAAAGCCTAAGGTAAAATCTTCAAACTTCTTTAAATTTTGTCCAGTCGGTATTCCTAAATACATTACATAAACTGCACCAGCTAATTGTTTACTATGTATTTACTGTGAGTTTGAATGTTTAAAAAGTACTCTGTAATTCTGGATGTTTTATTATGATTATCTATATTATTTTATTTTGTTGTTGTTGTTACGTACTTGTTTTTGGATTTGGATAGATTTATTTTTTATAAATGAATTGAAATTAACATTCTTAAAATGGAGAATGTACACATCTACAGTCTCAGCAAGGTATACACTCTTTCCTCAGGAAATTCTAACTATTCACCACAATATTTCATCTTTCCTCAGAATTTTTCTAAAAGTTGTGTTTCAGTGTTTATTCATATTGGAGCCTCTAGAAAACCACACAAGGATGTGTTGATTCACTTTACTGCTTCTGATTACTTGCTCATTCAGCTGCTAACTTGAGAATACAAGAAAAATCATTGCTTCATTGCACTTCTGCTGTATTACCCCATCAAGGTTTTCACTATACTACGGTCATCCTACCTTGTCACGGTAATCAATTTGCAGCAGCTTGCTCAGAAGATCAATAACTGGTTAAGATGCAAAGTGCCACGTCCCTGTTATGCGGCCTGTTTATTTATTTTGACAGTTAATAAAATTGGCAGCTCAGTCAATCAAGAAAAAAAAAAAATGCAGTGGCACATCCTGAAATGACGTGTCTTCGGCTGTGTGCTCTTTCAAGTTCTTGCCTCTATGTGATGGTATGTTTTTGGAGGCAACCTATTTTTACACTGTTTTTGTGTGCTGCTAATGATACACAGCAGAAACAATATTTACGGCCTATGTAATACCATAGAGTTCAAGTCTCACGTTTTATCCATGCTGGATAAAAAACTTTACATTTTCCATTTTGTTCTTTATTTTTCACTATATACATGTAAGATTAACACATTTCAAAGTATTTACTTCTTAAGGAATTCATTAGCATGAATTGGATTAGTTGTCTGATTGAGTTACCGATGTGATGACGTTATTTCAGGAATAACCCTCACCTCATTTTGAACAAAATGTGTACATTTACTAACTAAATTTTAGTAATCCCGTTGTAATTGTAATTAAGAGCAGTGTTATGCTCATACTGTTGAATCCTCTTGTTGAATTGAAATTAAAATCAGGATTTTATCATAACACCCTCAGAGAAGCTGACGTTTAAGAGTCGGATATCCAAACTCTTGCGGCTCAATCTCTTGTATCCAATACTGTGCTGAAGAAGCAGGCTGGACGCATTTGTACTGTGAGATGATTTATGTGCTCTTTGCTCTCATGAGCTCTCATGAACATCTGAACACAGCACCGATGCCGATGTACTCCTGTATTCAAAATTCTACTTAATTAATATTGTCAGTTAAATATACTTAAAGGACCAAAATTACTTAATACTTCACACAAGTACTTGTTCCTCGTAGAAATGCCATAGGTGATTAAATATAATTATTTGACTGTTAATACTGATAACAGTGTGTAAGTAGTATTTCATTTCTGTCATTGGCTGAGATAGAGCTGGTTCATTGACTTAAACGTTTTGTAGATGTTACTGTGTGTTGTATACTTTTCAATCAGCAGAAACCAAAGTTTAATAAGCTGGTTGCATCTCTCTTTGTACAAAGTAATGACTTTGTTCAAGTTTATCTGTAAAGCACAATCCCTACACAAGAAGAATCCTTTGACAGCACTTCATTTTTGATATTAATGATAAATATAATGCAGATAAATGTTTTTCACTGATAATAAACATAAATGCAATAAGTTTAAATAAATAACTGATGAATGATAAATTATCACTTCATCACTATACGCACCACTATCAGCAGTTCTTTTAGGAGAGGTCAGAGGAGCCTCTGTTCCATGAAATTTGTACAGAGGTTTATTATGAAATCATAATAAACTGAACTCAAAATACATTTTGACATTTGTTTCTCCCTTCTTTGTATTACTGTGCCTTTAAAAAAAAAAAATAAGACCAGGGACAAGCTCCAAAAATTATAAAACCATCACATGTTCTACTTCTCTCCCAACCTGTATACTTTGACCAGTGAATCTAAAATTGGAGCACATTCCTGGGCAGCCGCATTCAGGTCCTAATCTGAAAGGGACTGGCATATGCAATGGTCCTCGAGGGACTCTCTTTCAGTCTTGGCCATTTCAGTAGTGCAGAACCAACTTGGCTTTCTACACTGCGCCCGTATGCACATACACACAAGCATGGCTGCAGCAAAGAGCGACTGAAAAAGTATTGTAAAACGTTACATTAATGAAGCTTGTATTAAGAGTGCAATGCAATGACCAGCCTGTGGGAGAATGAGAAAGAGAAGGGGCTAGGGAGAGATGCTTAGAAAGACACAGAGAAAAATGGAGTGACAGAGAGAAAATGGGTCAGATGGAGGGATAAAGTGAAGAGCAACACCAAGAGATGGGGAAAAACAACTAAGGTAGAAAAAGAAAAAAAGTGACTATGATTTGGTTTTGGTTTGTGAGACTGAATATTTGCCTTCTGAAACGAATGAGCCCAAATATCTTCTAATATCCAATATCTGCAAAAACATTTTTAACATCAGAGTAACCCAAGAAAAACTGATTTTGCTGCTAAATTACTTTATTAAACACAAAGATGTAAAGCTCTCTCGTCCTGTGTGCATTGAACCCTGAGATAATGATTATTTTTAAAGTTTGAGACTTTATCAGTCACACATTCCCTTGGGGCAGCAAGTTGGGCTAAGCCCAAGGCGAGCATTGCTGTGGGACTCCAACTGCCTCCCCAGATTCAACACTAATGTCCCCTGGTACACCTCTTTCTCATTTATCATACAAGTGACCCATATAAGAGTATATTTGAAAACCTCTAAGGGGACTTCACGAAAAAAAGACCCTTTGAGAATTTCTCTTAAGAAAGATTCAAGGTAAGAAGAAGAAGAATCCGCTTTATTGGCAGCATATTTTTACATACTGATTTTTTCCCCTGCATTTAACCCATCCGTGGTTGAACACACATGCAGCACCCAGCAAATTACATGCAGTGAACACACATAGGAGCAGTGGGCTGCCTTGTAAGGCGCCCAAGGAGCAGTTAGGGGGTTGGGTGCCTTGCTCAGGGGCACATCAGCTGTTAATAATGGAGGGGCGAGAGCGTTGATTATCCACCCTCCCCACCCATGCCAGACTCGAAATGGCGACCCTGTTGTCACAAGCTGCTTCTCCAGCCTCTAGGCCAGAGCTGCCCCCAGGTATGTAGAAGCTCTACCTTTGCTATTAAATCTAATAATTCCTTCACCAATGATAAATGGCTCAGTGTGTTGTTGCCCATCTTGAATGATTTGTTAAAGTGGGATCATTCATTTTTGACATATTTCTTAGCTCTCTAAATACAAAAGGACCTTGCTGAAAATTGTAACAACGAGGCTTTTCTCAAGGCTCTCTTGATTGAGTCATTACATCCTTATCTGAATTCTGTTGCTAAGCAATAAATGGAAAAGACGTAACTAAACAAATAAATATTAATATCCTAATTACTGTCTTGAGGAAAGCATGCTGCCTGGCAATTACACATTTGGCACAAAAAACAATTAACTTTTAGCTGGGTGAAATCAATAAATTCTGCCGTGCTGTTGCAAACTTCAAAGCTTAAATCTGTAACGTTTTGAGTCGGTGAGAGCTACACAGAAATGATGGCTGAATTGCTGTGGAAAGTTGTGTGGAGGGCTGCCTTTTAATTGAATCACCTCGCCCCCAAAAAAGAGGAATAAAGTGAACTCAATAATAAATAATAAAGAATAAACTCAATTTATTTTTGAGTTACGCATTTCTTGTGAGACTCATGTACCGTGTCACCCATGCTACTTTTGTAGCACGGAAGCAAAAATGTAACATGAATATGCTGCTTCCAGTGCAGCAGCTCTGCTTTGTCAGACAGTCAGAATGAGTGCGACCTGGCAGGTACGACAAACTCATCAAAACCTTGTCAACACAGGATGCATTTTAAGTCCTGTTTTTGGTAGTCTAAATTTTGATATAATGTGTATGCGACTTAGAAATAGAAGCATAACTGTTCTGCCCCTTAGCTCAAAACAGCTCTATGCTTTGCCTTCTGGATGTTTCAGCACAATCTGAAAGTCTGGAAAAATAACCTGTGCTCGCTTATGACACTGCTGACCCGTATGATTAGAAGTGTTGCATAGTGTGGTAAATGCCACTTATTTTAGCTGCTGTTACCTTATCTGTCTGACTGTCATCTTTGAGTTTCAGCAACTTTGGAAACATTGTGCATTTATTGAACTTCTTGAAGTTTAATAATGATTGAACTGAAAGCGAAATCAAAAAATAAATCAGGGTTTAATATGTACAGTGACATAATGGTCTTCTTCATTCATTCACAGTCATCAATGTAGAGATCTGAGAGAGTTTGCTTTTGCTGTTTTTAACTGATTTGTATGAGGTTTAGGCACTGCTACAACATATCATGATCATCTCTGCCTGCTCTCCCAACATACTTGAAGTTCAGCGTGTGCTGTGCCCACCCATGCACCATATGATATCTCCAGTTCTAACAGCTGAATTGGATTTACCTTTTTATCCACCTAAAAATACCTCAAACCTGGCTGAGAGTGAGTCTGGGCTTTTAAGGAGGGGCAAAAGCATATCACTGTGAAAAATAATAATTAAATAAGGGGTTTATAACACGAGACAAAATAAGGGCTTCAGTGGAATGTAACACAATACTGTTTTAATGTAGACTATTTTCTTTTTTCCAATTTCACCCATGTACAATTATTTTCCTTTTACTTTTTTAGTTTGCATCATATCAACAGACCTACACTATATAGACAAAAGTATTGGGACATCACCACTGACCATTAAATCAACAGCAAACTGGTGCAATGGTACAGCTTCTACTCTTATGGAAAGGCTTTCTACAAGTGTTTGGAATGTTTCTGTAAGAATTTTTGTCCATTCATGCAATCTCCTTTCCAGTTCATCCCAAAGGTGTTTGATGGTGTTGAGGTCAGGGCTCTGTGCAGGCCAATCAAGTTTTTCCACACCAAATTCATCCAACCATGTCTTTATAGACTTTGCTTTGTGCACTGGGGCACAGTCATGCTGGAATAGAAAAGGGCCTTCACCAAACTGTTGCCACAAAGTTGGAAGAATAGCATTGTCCAAAATGTGTTGGTATGCTGAAGCATTAAGATTTCCCTTCACTGGAAGTAAGAGGCCGAGCCCAACCACTGACAAATAGTGCCATAGTGAGATGTGTCTAGATACTTTTGTTTTATTTAGAGTACTATGCAGCTACCCTCACCTACCCAAATTTGACTTTAATCTTGTTGCTCAGAAATATTCTCATTTTAATTTTGATTTGAGTTTATTTCTCTTGTTGGTTTGCCTTCCAAAATACGAGCATTTCTGAGATGGATAAAGGAAAATGCTTTCAGAAAAGATAAGGGACAGACTCAGAAAAAGGTTTTATGATAATACCTTAAATTTCAAACAATATTTGTGCCCTCATGAACCTCCTGCCCTTCAGTCATGTTGACTGGTTGAAGGATTCTGTCTGCTGGAGTTGCATATCATCTTTCTTTCAGTGGTTTCATGACCTCAAAAACTACTTTTTTTTTCAAGGCAAGAATAATGATGTTTCTGATTTTCATTCAATCTGTTGCATCCTTGGTAGAGCCCATTAGTGGTGAAATTGTACTTTTTCAGGTTCAAAGTCTTTACTGTCATATGCAAACCAAGTATAGGGAAACATAAAATGTATAAACTATAATGTAAACCAGTTTTGCAGTAATGTATATATATAAATATACAATGAAACACCCTCGACAGGTATTTACATAACTATAGCAAGTCACAAGTTAATTAAGCAAGTGGGGCCAGTGCTGTACACTATGTATATACAGTACCAGCACAAATCAGGCCAACTAATTCTGACATTTGCGGTCACACATAAAGCTCCACCGGGTAATATCCTGACAATTTCATGGTAACAATATATGTGTCAAAGGGGCTTAAGTGAAGACATCTGCCAGTTATCTGCACACACCTTGAGGACGTGTCCACGGACCTGTCAGTGGATATCAGCAGGTCCACAGTGTTTCACCTGTGTCGACAGCTGTGGCCTGGCATTAGATGGGCGGAGGGTGGAGGATTGGTGTCTGTCTTTGGTTCTACGGGGATCATATTCATAATTTCCTCTTGCTGGGAAGCTTTTGTTCCATTTACTGTAACTTAAGGAGTTGTTATCAACTTCAATAGGTGTCTCTCCTCTGCTCTGCTTTGTATGTTAGTAACTTGCAGTAAAACGTGCAAACTAGTTAGGCTAGCCCGCTTTAACACTTAGAGAGCCTAATTTCCAAAGACTACAATGATTACAGCAAGTACATGTAGATATACTTGTATCAACTAGACAGTGCAAGATGATGAAATACAGCGAGAGAATCGAGTCATTGTGCTGCATGGACTTTAGCAGTCACTTCTGCACCGCTGGCAACGAGTCACGGTAGTTGTTTCTTGGCACTGTTAATTGCTAGTTCATACCTGGGTTTTCTGTCCTCCTCCAAATTGGCAGAGTTTTACATTTCACACATTTTACAATTCAGATCAACAGACAGGTTGGTAGATTTAAAAAAAAAAAAAAATGTGAAAGTGATCAGGGGTGGAAGTATTCTACCAACAGAAAGGTTGGTGAATTTTTGAGGGATTAAGAGAAGGTCGGAAGAGAAGTTGTAAATAGCAGGAAGTAATTTAATTATAGCTATAATTTTCTTGCATGACTTTGAAAGTATAAATAGGTGCAGAAGTTGGACTGACATTTTGAAAGATTAAATATTTCAATTCTAAACTTGCTCGAATGGTTCAGATCCCCTGACTGTCTGGGAGGATGTGATGACTAACCCTCCTCCTCCTTGCAGTACCTGTGTGGTATACTCAATATCTGAATCTAATTTTGATTGAGAAAATGTGAGCTTTTGAATACGATTTCTGTAGAAATTATGTCTTTTCAAACACTTTTGATACCATGCATTGTATCAAAGCAACATATGCCATGAGGCCAAGAGACTGCATATTACACTGCATAATACACTGCAGTGATTACGCCAAAAACACTGACTTTACAAATTTTAATTCAATTTCCATCTATGGTACATAATTTCAGTTCAAAGATTCAAGGATTCAAGGAGCTTTATTGTCATTTCACACATGTAGAAACATGAGGTGGACCAAAATCAGTTTCCCTGGTCCCGGTATGAGCCCAATAACCTACAAAATACGTAACTACTATAAATATAAAACAGCACTATATAAATATAAAAACTACCAGAATAAAAAAAATATATAAAGTGTCAGGGATGACAACAATATTTACAGCGGTATTGTGCAAATGACAGAGTAGTGCAATGTTCCGTGGGTGGTTGTCAGGGAAGGGAGAGGGTGTGTGTGTGTGTGTGTGTGTGTGTGTGTGTGTGTGTGTGTGTGTGTGTGGGGTGGGGTGGGGTGGGGATGGGGTAGCAGCAGGGGCTACAGAGGTCCTCCAGAGTTCAACAGTCTCACAGCTTCTGAACTCTGGAGGACCTCTGTAGCCCCTCCTGTAGCCCCTTCAATATAAAGGATCACATTTAATGTAGTAATTCACATCATGTTGAGGCAAACTGTTAAAGATACACAGAAGACATTCAGTGTTAGATGACAATCCTTACCATCAGATCCCTACGATCTAATACCAACATCCAAAGAAGGAAAAACAGGTTCTTCTGGCCTCACTGTATAACAGATTACAACTATGCATAAACATAAACTATGGAAGTAATCACATAACCACATTTGTCAGTTTGTGGTGAAGAGGTTAGGTTTTGCTGTCTTACTGAAAAGAAGACAGCAAAACCTAACCTGGCTAATCAGAATCAGAATCAGAATCAGAATTCCTTTATTAATCCCTGGAGGGAAATTCTTGTTTCTACAGACAATTGCACATGCAGTATTCCCGACCAAGAAAGGAGAAAAGTGCAGAGTATAAAAATAGGATAAAACAAAAACTAAAATCTCAAGTACAGGTATTTACAAAAAACTGTATTCAAAATTTTTTAAGAAAATTTAAAAATACAGGTATGTACAATGTGTAAAAGTAGCCAATATGTACATTGTATATACAAGTGAGTGTGTCCGTCACAGTGCTGAGTTTAACAGTTTGATGGCGACAGGAAGGAATCATTTCCTGTGTCGCTCTGTGGTGCATCGTGGGAGTATGAGTCTGTTGCTGAACGAGCTCCTGTAGCTGATCAGCACATTGTGGAGAGGGTGAGAGGGAAAGTCCAGTATAGTTCTTATTTTGGACAACATCCTCCTCTCAGACACCACTGTCAGAGAGTCCAGTTCCTCTCCCACAACATGGCTGGCCTTCTTGATGATTCTATTGAGTCTGTTGGTGTCCCTCACCCTCAGGCAGCTGCCCCAGCAGGCAACGGCATATGTGATGGCACTGGACACCACCGACTCGTAGAACATCCTCAGCATCGTCCTGCAGATGTTGAAGGACCTCAGCCGCCTCAGAAAGTAGAGGCGGCTCTGGCCCTTTCTGTAGACCATGTCCACGTTCTTGCACCAGTCCAGTTTGTGGTCTAAGTACACCCCCAGGTATTTGTATTTGTATCACAGTTTTAGCAGAGATATTTCTGCAGCTGTTTTTGTCTGTCATAATTAAGTCACATTGGAAGAGATGTCTCTTACCTCTGGATTACACTATGAGCCCTTTACCTCAATAACATAATGTTCTTTACATCACTGTCAACCACATTGTTATTTAGTATCAACAACACTGACAACAACACTGGTTGCTATGTTTTGCTTTTTACCACGCAGGAAATGTTGGAAATAAGTTCTGTAAAACTTTAACTGCTTTTGAAAATGGTCATCTGTGCTGTAATTTATACATTTGTTATTAATAGTCTTCAACATTCTAAAATCATTCATATAGTTCATTAACTGAAGGTGTGCTCTTTAAAGCTAAGTGAATTAAATTCTACTCAGCTATTCTGAATTTGACATCAGTAATGCCTTTGCAGAGGTGTTTTGATCAGTCATTTTGATTTCAGCATTAAGCACTGATGTTGGTGCAGTCATCGACTCGGAGCCCACTGTGTCCATCCTTGAGGGACAGAAAATATTCAAAGAAAAGATGAGAGTACATGGAGCCCAGCAAGAAATGATAGTCATAGTCATCAATGATAGCCAAATGATAGTGACCCTGCATGACAAGGGCAATGTGCCCAGAGGCAAAATAAACTGACAGTGCTGCGGTTTCGTGGTGATGTTATACCATAAATAATTAAACAGCCTATTCTTAAGGAATAAAAGAAGCAAGTATCAGGGTTTGCACTGCTCTGAGCCTCTCTCCCAGCCAGAAGCTATATTCATCACGGCTTACATAATGTTCTTAATAAGCATCACCCAGCATTTGTCTCAAAATAATCAATGCAAATAATCTATGAAAACACTTTAAGGGAAGTTCCTGTCAGATATATTTGAATGGTTACCATCAATCTGTGATCCCAATACATTTCAGAAGTTATTTTATGATCAGATACTGGAAACTATGTTCTGTTTCACATTTCCTGAATCAAATTCATGTGCTGACCTTCTTGTAGTGATTATGGACTTTTGCACAATGCCTCAAACCCACAAATAGAGGGAATAAGCATCTACGTGTTAAAGGTGAGGGAAATAACTGTACTGTAAAAGCAATCCACAGATGTTGTGCTAAAAGGCACTGACCATTCCAAAACATTATCATTTAGGCTATTTGTCACATCGATGTTCTGTTTGGCAAGTGAGTTACAGACTCACAGCAATGGATTTCCTGTGGCTGTGAAGTTTCAAGTCTCTGCAAGCTGGTATTTATACTGTACTGAATGGAAAACAATTACTCTCTGAGGCATAAGAACAGTCAACATATTTAGAGAATACAACAGTGAAAATGTTTGGAAGTGATTTACTCAGTAAAGTAGCCAATGTTTCGGCAACCCAAATGTTTAATTAGAGGCCAATGTGAAACTATCCACTAGCTGTGCGATTACATTTTAATGGACATTTTTAAATTTAGTATGGTGTTCTATGGACTGGTTGCACAGTGCAGCTGGACTGAAGTTTAATTAAGTGTCCCAGTAAAAATGACAGTGAACCAGCATGCATAATAGCATTAATATACCTGTGGATTTCCTGCTAAGATAGATTAGAATATTTGTTGTGGAATCAGTGCTCTGGCTGAATGAATGTGAAGAATTAGGTGGATTTATTACACATTGTTCTTTTTCATTCTTTGGATTTGGGAACATCCCTACAAGTCCCAAGAAAAAAATAAAGGCAACATATCATCAAAATGTTTTCTCAACTTGAAGCTTGACCAGGTTCTGATTTGTTGATGTCTTTGGCCCATCTCAAGTGGCCTGATTAAATTATAGCAAACAAAGCTTGTTGTGAAGAAAACACTGAAGTTTGATGCCAGCTTTTCCCCATTTTCTTTATTGTACACTGATACAAATATGCTTTTCAGGAAATCGCATTTACAATAAGGTTAAAAAATGGATTCTTTTTCCTCTCAGCCTTTACAGGAACCTTCTTTTTTTACTCTTCCTTTAAAGATCACATTTCAGCTCAGATACAGGATTACCAGTGCAGAATTAGATGAGGATTAGACATGGACCAAAAGGGCCAAATGTGTTCCGTACACTGGCTCAGAACATTGCAAAGGCCTTTGTGATGTGAATTCAGGTTTTCTCCACTTGTAGCAGCAAAGAGTCCATTAAACTGTAGAGAAATAAAAGAAAAACAACATACAACTATATGTGAGATCTTAATGTCACAGGCACAGTGTACAGAGGTCACTAACACAAAAGGATGGGTGATCTGTTTCACACCTTAGCAGTCACATTCACACAAATTTAACAAGTAAGTTGGGCTCTTTGACACGTTGATGGAGAAATGATTTAAAGGAATAGTTCAGCATTGTGGTAATGCACTTAAACACAAGGAGATCAATACCACTCTCGTGCCAGTGCTTTAAGATGAAAGCTCGAGCCTGGAGGTCAGCATCTGTAAGCCTCAACTTGTCATTTTTAAAATCATGTTTGTGTATGGAGTAAAGAACAAAGATGAAATTTGTTGTGTCTCGCTTCTTCCAGTCTGAGCTAAGCTAATCGCCTCCTGGCTCCAGCTCCATACTCAACACAGTCATGATAGTGTTCTGATCTTCTCACTAAACTCCATGCTAGGAAACAAATATGCCTGTCACCTAAAATAGTTAACCACTCATTTAAAAGTAAATATGTCTTCAAGTACTCCTGGATAGCATAAATGAAGTGATAAACAAAACATTAATCGGTAAGCAAATCAATAATGATCAGTACTTGACATGCTGCCAGTGTGACCCTTGTCTGGGTCTGGGATGATGAGATGATGTAGAGGGCCTCTTGTAGGACTGTATGTCCACTTTCAGGTATGCATCTCTTTGAAGCCCTCCAGGTTTGGGTGGCCAGGAGGGGGATCAAAGCTGTAACAGAATAATTTGTCAAGCGTGCCTGTCAGTTTTAGAAAGATCTAAGCCATTTCATCTACAAGCAAAATGCAACAAGGGTAACACAGAGAGGGGGGAAAAAAGCCATAATGAAAAAAGTGACATGCTTCTCTTTTATCAGATATTTTGTTGCCTCCAAACATTAATGTCACTGTTCTGCAATTCTGCAATAGTGCCTCGAGATTCATTGGGGGGGGGTGGGGGGGGTGTAATTACTTGAGAGCACTTTCAAGCTGTTTTTCTCCTGTCATATACGGTTATGTGATTTTTCATTTATTTCTTTTTATGTTCTATAATTAACACATGGTCATCACTTTGCAGTATGCTATAAAATGCTTTATCTCAGTCTTCTGCTAGTTTATCAGCCCATTTGGAATGGATGGTTATTAATTGTTTATGGATGCATGGGGCAGGGGGGTGAATTGCACGAAGTAAGCATCTTATATTGGTCGTCGCATTTGAGTGCATGTAGACTTCATATCTGCCGTGCTTCAATGATTACTCATTAACATCAATTTATCATTTAATGTCAGACTCATTTATTCACTGCAAGATTACATAAATTGCCCCAGAGCATGCCACAAGTGCATGTTAATGGTCTTGCTGTTTCCACTGGCATTTGTGGTTTTAAGAGGCCGCATTTCTTATAATTTCTCAAAATGCCTGACAGATGAAAGTAAATTATGGCGTTGACGTTAATGTGTAAGATACAAGTTCCACAAGACGCACAACTGAGAGCCTTCGATTTCCTGTAAATGTCCCTTCAATTATAGCAATACACAGTAAGTTGAGTAGGGCCTGCTGTGATTGATCAATTATTGGTTCATCACAATTTATAATTGAGTCAATAGAATATTTTAATTAAACTATTTAATATTCATTTTAATTGGAAAAAATGCAGCAGCTGCACATACAGAGTTAACGGGCCCCCCGTCTTCTGCTGTCCTGCACAGATGAAAGCGGTTCAATGTGCTAAGTGTGGCAGTCCTGAAAGCTAGCTTACTCCTCTAAATGAGTGACAGGTATGTATTGGCCACACCTCAGCATAAAGTAATACTGTAAAAATCCCACTGAGTTGTTGACTGGCAGCTATCCAGAGCCTCATGCTAATCATGGTCGAACTACCAGCTTCAACAAAGCAGCTAACAGCCACTCAATCATGGCAGGCCTGGGAGCAGCACATCAGACAGTAAAAAGTAAAGCTGCAGTTGCAGAGCGAACATTAAAAGGACAAGCACTTTCCACCACCATGAAATTGTTTTGAGTGTAAATCCAGTTTACTAGTGGAATTGTCTACTCCCTGGACTGGGACAGTAAGTAGATAGGCAGGTAGGCCACAGACACAAGTTTTCTGTTTTGTTTTGTTTCTTGTTTTTTTTTGTCAGAGGATGATTTCTGGATTGGTCTGTCATGTTAAGAGATTTTCAACAAATATGACAAAAAAATGCTTGTAAAATACATTACAAACCGCTAGACCGAAGTCAGTTGTCATGATGTTTCAAATTTGGTTTTGTATTTCTGAACCTTAACCTTCAGATATGCAAGTGAAAATATGTCAAATAATCTTAACAAATTAAAGCTGAAACAAATATAAATGCTCATTTTGAGAGGAAAGGACTCTTTTATATTGGCAAGTTTGAGCTTTCTCAACTATGGCACATAAAAACTGATCTGTACATTATGATTTATAGAGCACAGCTGATAATTTATTGGTTAATTAGTTACAGCATTTTTATGTGAGTTCCCTGATTTAATTATGTCTCTACATCACTGAGATGCAGAGATTGAAATTGCCCCCATAAAACCTTCCCATACTGCCTTACTGCTATATCCGTGTCATTGGCTCTGATCGTAGCTTCTACACTGATAATGTGCTCCATGTATGTTGGTATTGTATATTTTGTTTGCAGTCTACTGTATCTTTCACCAGCTCCACCAGGTGAAAACTAGAGACTGAAATATGTGTATGTAAGCCCTATACACATTTGATTTATTTTTTCAAAAATGTGCAAATATATAAAATCCTTTGGAATATGAAAATATATATTATATTTAATCAGAATCAGAAATGTCTCAGTTGTCTTTTCTTCCCTACTTTGTCCCCACTTCTTTTAATCAACTACTGTTTAACAGTATTTTCTTGCAGCAAAAACACAATTTGTGAATACACACACCTTTCTCTTGAAGATGTTTTGTTTGGGTGACATGAAAATCCAATATAGTGGGCCAAAACATTAAAACCATAAAATACTGCATCTAGAACTCTGCATAACATGTACTGTAGAATAAGCTATAAATGTAATCACACTTTTCTTCATCTATTTGTCCTGCTCCATATGCTTAAGCGAAAGCTGAGCAGTTTAATCCCCAACATGTTAATTGTTGTTTTGTATTATTATTTTCATCATCATTATTATTATTGTTATTAAATATTTCTGCTCTTAGGATTATTTGGGAGCTTAGTCTAACAAATGACCATTTACCTGAGCATAAATCCAATATAGCAGGAACCCTAATTTACACACACGTAAACCAGTGGCCTGCAAATGTTTTATGAAAATGGTGTGCCTTATTTTTTCCCTGTGCTATTTTACTATTAGAACTTCCTTCTAACAAATTTTAGGGATCAAGGGAAAAAAATGAATAAATGAGAAAACATTCAATAATAGTGCTGTACATAATGCGTTTAACATGATGTAAATGACTATTGAAAACATTTGCTTTTTTCAGCAGCAGTACTGCATACAGAAAAGAGGCAGAGCAGATAAAAATTCTGGAGTGACTCAGCAGAGTTACATTGCAAGGTCATGGTGGGGTCATCAGATATACGTATTTATTTTTGGCAGTATTTTCTTAAATATGGGGAAAAAAAAAAAAAAATGGGCTGAAGCTCTGGAGGGTCAAACCTGACTCAACAGCCCTCTGAGTCACAGGGTACTATGGCCAAAATATGCAGGCTATGACATCATCTGTTTATTTCATCATTAGTGGTAAAAATGACATGACAGAAGGTCAATGGTTGCCTGACAAAAGGAGTGCACCCTATAAGAACTGAGCGCCTATATACAGCATATTACTCCGTCATCCTCAGAGAGACACACACCATGTCTTCTGCATACGTAATACCTATTACCATGCTACAGCTCTCCTACCTTGCCCCTCATTTAATTATTCATTCTCTGCTAGTGTCTCTTGTATTATTGAAGTTTTGCCCAGCTGGCCAGTGGTGTAACAGATAAGATAATAATATTTTCATATTTCATAAACATATTTTTATGAATCCTTTTTCATAATTTTTACATATTAACTTTGAAAAAATGAAAACTACATTTCAACTCTGGACTACGCACAGCAGCACTGACGTTTGTGGTCGGGTTTTGTCAGATTCGCGAGCTATTGTACCTGTAACCACACTGAACAATGATGTTACAGAGTGCTGAAACATCCTCAAGTGTGCTTCCACATCACCTCACTAAAGTGAGAAGCTAATTCATGATTGAAGATGCTCTTTAAACAGACCAGGAGACTCTGATGATTTGATGTGACATTGAGTTCAGTTGCCATTAAAAGTAAATGTTCAAATGCATATTTAAGGTGGGGAAAATACTTCTGGAACCTGTGGCTCAATCCACTTTACTAGTCTATAGTGCTGCAAACAGTGCTAGCAACATGCCCTGGAAGATGACATCCTGCTCCAGTTGTTGATACTCATTTCAAAACAGATCATCAAAGCACTGCGCTGCACTGACACTGAGTTGACATTAAGCATACAAATCTGTCTCTATAGGTTCAGTTTATGTCATGCACCCATGCTGTATGTGTACAGCAAACAGACTGGCAGTTAAATATTGATTTTAGTATTTTGATTATTTCCTGTGCAGTACTTAACACAGCCTGTGAACCAGAAGACTCAGCTCAGTGAGCTCATGTTTCATTTGCTCAGATACACCTGAAGCCCCTCCCATTTAAATCTATTTCCCCTTGTCCTGGTTTGTGACGAGCCAATCATAAATGCTTATCTAAGACGGTTCCAGTTTGAAACAATACCAGTGATGGTTTGATACATCAGTCTGTGCACCATCTTGTTTCTGAATTTTAGTGTTTGATAAGGCAAGGAACAGTGAAGAGCCAAGCTGAGGTGTCAACTGATTACCACCTAGTGGTGAGTTGTATCAGGTGGTGGGGGAGGGTCCTGGACAGACCTGGTAAATCCAAAGGGGACTGGCAATGTCAATTCTTCAGCTTCCACCTGTGAAAGAATTTCTTACACATCTCAGGGGTTAGAGGCATGGAATCTGAGTGGGTCAGTAGGCTGGAGGGAGCTCAGAGTAAATCCACTCCTCCTCTCAGTTAAAAGGAATACGTTGAGGTAGTTACAGCATCTGATTAGGGTGCCTCTGGTGTGCCTCCTCTTGTAGGTTTTCTGGGTACATCCAACCTTGATGTAGACCCAGAACTCACTGGAGGGATTCCATATCTCAAGTGACCAGGAAACATCTCAATATCCCACAGGAGAAGCTGAAAACATTCCTGGGAAAAAAACAAACAAACAAACAAAAAAAAACTTCAGCGGTCATTAAAATACTTGGCAGGCCCAGCCAAGTCAGTGTGTTGGAAACGCAAGGTGTTTAGATAACCAGTGTCAGTAAACCAAGTCCATCACTGTAATTACAAATGCAATTTACAACTCTACCTGGTTCGATTCCCCGTACCGGTGTCCATGGCTGAGGTACCCTTGAGCAAGGTACCTAACCCCCACTGCTCCCCGGGCGCTGCACGCGGTCGCCCACTGCCCCGGGTTTGTTGTGTGTGTGCACGTCACTTGGGTGGGTTAAATGCAGAGCACGAATTTCGTTGGAGTGAGTTCCCTCCAATGACAAAATATGTCACTTTCTTTTTATTTTTGGAAATCAAGGACATTGCATCTTCCAGGTTAAAGAGAAAATGGACAATCTAGTTTGCTACCAGCACAAAGTTCAAATGCCAGCATCTGTGACAGTATAGGGGTTTAACTGCTCATGGTGTGGGTAACTTCCACATCTGTGATGGAACAGTTAATACTAAAAGGTACACACAGGTTTTAGAGGAAAAATATTGCCATCCAGATGATTGAGTGCAGCTGCTAGACTGGCAAGCATTTCACCAGCATTATCACCAGCATTTTCTGTTATATTGTTACTACCAACAACAACTTATCCAACTACATAATTAATTACTGAAAGATGCTGATGATGTTGTTGATGCTTCGCTGAAAGTTTTGTCTTTCAAGGAGAAGAAGCTGCAGAACACAAAGAAAACAACAATTAAAAGCTTAGTTTTCTTAATCATGTAGATCCAACAAAGCCTGATTCTACAGACAACAGACAGAAGACTAACTTTGTGACACCTTACCTTAAAAGATAAACAGGTGGTAAGGCACTCAGCGTGCATCATGTATGGTTCTTCAGGAGATGAAAGTCGCTTATGAGGTGGACTATCAAGAGGTCTAAGATGCTGTTTTAGTTGGCAACATCAGCCTTGAGTGTCAGCTCCCACAGCAGTGTATGTCATCGTCTAAATCGAGTTTGAACAGCTGATGCCACTGCTGCAGAAGCTGTGATGAGGAGCATACAAGAGGCTCTCTCGCTCTGCTTTGGTTAAATGTTATGTACCTGTTTGTGGAAAGATCATGAAGTAAATGGAATGAATATAGAGTATTAAAGATAAAGACTTAATTTGTCAGAACTTTAAGCGTAATGGTGCTACTACATTTCCTGTTCATGCCTGCTACAAAAGGGAATCATTTTTGTGTGATCGCTTTCCTTTATTTTTGCTGATTTAATCTACAAGTTATGTAGATTATGTAGTTATACAACCAGCTGTAGAAGAAGATTAGACACTGAAGTCAACTCCCAAAGCATTTTGAAACTTTGAGAAACATTCTGGAGATGGTGTAACTCTGAGCTAATTGCTTCATCTGTATTACCGCCAAATATCTGAACATGATGGTCAACAGGGAAAAGTAGATGATGTCATTGTGATGGTTGGATGTTGTTTTGGTTGGATGGTTGGATGTTGTTTTGTCAAAGGGCTTCATGACACTGAAGTGCCCTGAAAAACAGACTCAGCCACTGTGAGAAAATTACTTCCATCCATTGGGTCAGCAAACTTACAAACAGAAGGGTCGGACAAGTGTCTTCATGTCAAGACATTGGAAGAATTACTCTCCAGTTCCTTTTCCTCAAATAAGAAGTTGTCTCTCAGAATCAACATGAGTCTCCCTTTGTTTACTTTTATGCTTGGCTTGTGTTGTTGATGCCACAAGAATAAATTTAACTGTTGCATCAAATTGAACATTAAATTCTGAATAAATATGCTATATGCATGTGATCTAACACTCGCAGGAGTATGGATAACTGTATCAGTGACTAGGATTACACTGCAGATACACAGAATCCATGTCAATGGACGTAATGGTTTGGGTGTCAGCCATGATGTGACCAGTCCAGGTTAAATAGAGTTTGTCAGTCTCATTATAAAAATTCTGCTCATAGTTCCATTCATTCAGATGAGGTGGTTGACAACAGTCAACAGTTTTTAGAGCCTCTAATTTAGAGTGTTTTAAATTAGGGGTAAAGACAGCACTGGCATTAGAGCAACTCTGAGAAATGCCCAGAGCTGAGGTCATCAGAATCAGTATGGGGAGAGACAAAGCTGGATTTTTGCATCCCTTTATTTATTTATTTATTTTCTGTAGGGCTGTTTTTTGGTTTTTGAAATATTTTTGCTTTTGAAAATAAACTGTTCTGTGCTGTTCTGGAACAGTATTATATTTCACTATGAAAAGAAGCTTTTCTAAGGTTGTTTCATCTTGTTTTAGATTTTTAGATTTTTCTTTACAACTCTTTGACCTTTTCAGGAAATATTTTTGGTAGATATGTTAAATCCACTAATACTTAGTTATGTTCTGCCATCTCCTGAGAGTAGGATGAATTATGAAAATAGTGAGGTGCAATTCTTGTCATTGCTAAATTACACTTCGCCCACTGATTGGTCAGGCTACATCCATCCATCTCAAAAGTCATTACAAAACTGTTTGTTCTGTTCAGTGTTGTAGAGGGCTAGAGCTCATAACAGCGCACACTGTGCAGGAAGAGGAGTACGCCCTAGACAGGTCGCCAGTGTATCACAGCAACAAATCAACAAATGGTCAAAATATGCGGAAGTATCCCATCAGTGGAATCTTGTAAGCACTAGCTTCCAGAAGATGGAAGCAAGGTTAAAGCAAATGAATTGTTCTAGAGCCTGCACTCACAAGCTGCTCCTCACATCTTATTTTCCACACAAACACACACACACATACACACACACTTATTCAGAGCCAGCATGACAGCTTGGTCCTGTGATGCAGAAAGTGATAAGCTCATCTCCAAGTCTCTGTGGTCCTGGGAAAAGAGACAAAATGAGAAAAAAGAAAGAGAGAGCAATGATAGAAGGAAATGACACCAGTGAAGCCAGCAGAAATGAGGGAGGGGGATAGGACAGAGCGAAGAAAGAGATAAAATGAGAAAACGACAATGAGAGTGCATCACATTTGGGCTAGCAGACCTGAGTCCAAATGAGAGGACAATGTAGATGAGTAAATGATCCTCATTTGGACTCCAGCATGTAATCACAGAGTAGCCATTTCCTGAGAAATACAATCTCAAGTCTGCCATTTAGAATAAGAAAACCGAACCATTTGGTGTATAATGAAGGACCAGTAATCCAGGACCTAACTGCCTATGTGTCAGCAGAAATATATGTATGATCATAAATAATCTTTAGCTAATGCCTCACCAAACACTTTCAACCCCTCCTTGCTCCACACCCAATATCTCTGCACCAGCAACCAGTTTCCAAGGCCATCGATTGGCGGTGAATTCCAGCCAGAGAGAGAGAGAGGCTACTCCTCTTCCCTATGGATTTTCACGTCACAGCGATGACTGACTGCAAATAACCACTCGCCAATCATGCCCCACTTTTCAAGTGACCTTTCCCAAACACTCACACTTAGCGCTCTAATGCAATAATGTGTTTTATGGAAGGTACACAGACAGGTTTTATTTAGCGATAAATCTGAGCTGTGTTTTGGGTGAAATGTGTGAATTGTGTCTGTGTTTGGTTAACGCTGCATTTAACTACATCAGACCAGCATAATGGCAAATGACTGCTCATGTGTTGTGTATGTGTGTTTATGTGTTTGCACTACAGTGGCATAGCTTTTGACCAGTTGCCGTGGAATGTATGTCCTCAAAATCTGCACCCAACACCCAAGTAGTAGTAGTAAATAAGAATAATTGGAAGAGACAGATACACACACACACACACACGTATATATACATATATATATATATATATATATACATATATATATATATATATATATATAGAGAGAGAGAGAGAGAGAGAGAGAGAGAGAGAGAGAGAGATTACATGACTTTTTTGCAGTCTACAGAACAATTAGTCTATTAAAAGAAACCTTCATTAAGTAAATGAATGCATTAGATCTACTCAAAAAATTTCATACAATTCATACAATTCATACAATTCGAGTTATCAGTAGCCACAGACAGGCACTTGATGGTAATGCACAAAGAATGAATGAATTGGGGGCACTTCTTTGCCATTCTTTTCACTGACAAGTCAAACAAAAGTGGTGGAGCAGGCAGAAATACAACTGTACAAAAGGTCTGCACATACCATGATTTAAAATGATGAAATGTAAAGTCAACACAAATGATTTGCATAGTGTTCACCTTTGGTGACAGCTATTTAGCATGGATGAGTCAATGACACTTTGAGGTGTGACCTGCGGATATGGAGACAGCTCACTGAAGGGTATGTCTAAGAATCTGAGCGAGCAGACATGAAGCTTGTTCTCAGTCATCTAGTTTTAAAAAAACATAAGCAAGTTCAGCTATTTATAAAGAATATTTCTGCCTTGTACCTGCCATGTACAGAGATTATTTATTTATTTATTTTTATCCATCTGGTTTCTGGTTTAGGTGTTTTTGAGCTGATTATTTTGCAGTTATTTGAAGGCTAAACCTAAAAACAATAATGGTTCTAAGTGAACTTGTTCCATCCACACCATAGCCTATTTTACTGACATCTCAAACTGAATATTATCACAGACGCCGATTTGTTCACTCAGACACACATTTCAGCTCTCAGCCCACATGCATCCTGTATCACCGGTTTCACTGTTTCTCTTCTTCCACGAGGCAGGCTCGACCTGTCACTTCATTCGTTTCGTTTTCTCCTCGCTCAGTTCACTCTCGTCTCCGAAATAACTCAATTCCCTTCCTGTATCTCTATTTCCCTTCACACTATGTCTGTCTCATCTCACTCTCTTTCCCCGTCTTTTTGTTACATATTTTATTTTATCAGTTTTAGCACAGTGATTATGTTACTACTACTATTACATTTAGTTTGACCGTGACAAACTCGTCAGAATTTATCTAGGAAGCAAAGCTTTACAGTTTGCATGTTCGAGTGTAAAAGCCCCTTTGCTCTCTAACCTGCGCAGATGATTTAGGAGGACTGGTCACACTCTGATTTCATTAAATACGCTTCACCTATTCCCTTGCTTCATTAATGAATGAGAGAGGCAGGTTAAAGATAGTGCTATGCTAATAGGCTGCATGAGAGACGGGGAAAAATCGAGGTAGACGCTCAGGGTGGGGGTGGGGTTGAGGAAGGTGGGTAATCGAGGCAGGATTCAGAAGTCATTAAGGTCACTTAAGATGAGGTCTCACATTGCCACTGTGATACCTGGGTCAACAGTACAGAGATGTGAACACTACTGAGAAAGGAGCTGTGTGTGTGTGTGTGTGTGTGAAAGACATTATGTTAAGCATGGTTTTACATATTGCTGTATGAGTAGCAACTGCAACAGCATTGTTTAATTATTATTTATTTTTATTTTAGTATTATTGCACTACTAGAGACTATAATGTGGTAACTGAAATGCCAAATGATTAAATTAAACAATTATTTAGGTTCATAAACTCAATCTGAAGATTTGATATCAGATCAGAGCTCTTTGGACAAAGCATCAAAGACATTGGATTAAAGCAGAATGTGCGAATGACCCAGATCCACAGGTATACTGTCCTGATTAAATCCTGAACAAAAACAACACAGTAGGTTGCCACATTAGATAACTTGTTTACTTCATCCTCTCTCATCATTGGCTAGTGACTTAGCAACAACACTGCTTAAATTTTATTGATAGCCTGTGACGTTAGTAAATGATCTGACGTGATCTCTTCATTGGTCTGGACTCAGTGTGCAGAGGATGATCTGAACATTCAGAACATTCAGACTGAATTTGCTCTGAGTGGGCTCTATTGGCTGCTCCATAACATGCATAAGGTGGATGAGGTAACGAGAGATGTGCTGTGAACTAGGCAGTTCAAAACAGTGCATCTTACTGCCTGTATGTCATGTACTTTTGTTAGATGTTTAAAAAGATTGCTTGCATTTCTGACCTCGCATGAAAAACAATTCTCGCATCCATGGCAATGAGCACTGTCAGCTCTAGTAAAGTGTATTTCTCTCGGGCATTGTCGCGAGCAGGATCTGTCTGTCTCTATGTGAGCCAGAGGCAGAGCCTGCCCTCGCCACTCGCACATATGACATACAGACGAATCTCTTCTGAATTTAGAGTAGCAAAAATACATTCTATGCAAATGTCATAACTTCTCTAATACTGTTAGGAGAACCAATAATGTTGGAGCTTGTCAGTACTAATAATTTAGCCCTGTTTGGATCAGCGGTTAGGGTGTCGGACCCGTAACCGGTGGATCGCTGGTTCGATTCCCCGTCCCGGTGTCCATGGCTGAGGTACCCTTGAGCAAGGTACCTAACCCCCACTGCTCCCCGGGCGCTGCACGCGGTCGCCCACTGCCCCGGGTTTGCTGTGTGTGTGTGTGCACGTCACTTGGGTGGGTTAAATGCAGAGCACGAATTTCATTGGAGTGAGTTCCCTCCAATGACGAAATATGTCACTTTCATCTTTCATCTTTCATCTTAATACCAGGTTTTGGTAGCATCTCTACATGTATGCCTTGACCACTATTACTAAGGAGAACAAGCTAGTCAAAGGCAAATTCAAAATGCTTCATCATTTAATTTGTGAATGAACACAGTGCTATAGCGGTTGAGTTTACCCAAAACTGATCCATAATCTTAAATCAATAGATTTAAGGAGATTGCATTGTTAGTTTCCTCAAAATATTATCTTTAAGTTATACCAGCTGTCACTTGCACAAAATGCTGAAATTTAAGCTCTGTCATTGGATGTTACTTGCTATACTGCAGATAAGGAGCTAACTTCTCCCCCAAACTTCTGCTCGCAGGTTTGTATCTTCCTTTTAGAACCTTTCAGGAACTTTTCAGGCTTTTTCTGTAGCTGGATACAATAGTTTTAAATTATAAATGAGGACAGATTGTGAATTACTTGCTGTTGCAGTTGTATTTCTAGTATTGATTAAATGGCTAAAACATAAAAAGTTGTGTGCTGAGAATTTTGGAGCTATCCATGGGTGCTTCAATGGAATATTCCGGGGGCTTTTGCAAATTGTTGTGAATCTGAGAGAGGAGCCCCCTCCTTTTTGTGAATCCCTCCCATGTATTCCTGGAGCAGTTCTGCCGTTCAGAGGAGTTGGTTCAGAGTCATTTCAGTCTGCTGACAGCTGTTGGTGACTTGACAAGAGCCGCAGGTTGAGGTTGCTTGAGTCGAGCTGAGATGAACCAGGCAACACAGCTGGAACTTTCCCCTGTGATGTTCTACAAAGGTTTCCTGTCATGAATCTTTGGTGGGCAGTAAGTCACCAGATCTCAACAGAGACACTTTACGTTGTTTTTTTCCTTTAATTTGTCACACATCTTAAAACGTCTTAAATGACTGCATTGTCCAACATCTGTTGAGAATTCAAACAGAACTTACTGAGAAAACATTCATTACTGATGCATTGCTCCAAGGAGAGCTGCATCAGATCTACAGGCAGTGTCAGGTAGCATTTTATCAATGTGTTTCATGTCTGTGCAATCTGCACAAACCTTAGGGACACGAAGCACAAGAGTGATCAAGAAAGCCTTGTAAACATTCATCAGAAATGGCAAATTTACACAGAACCTATTAGAGAAGACACATGCTGTGTTTAAGCCATTATAATATAAAATAGTTTCTGTGAAGATGTTTGATCTTCAAAACTTCAAATGAGTTGAATTTCATGGCATGTAAATTTTAGAGATATTATTTTAACATTAAGATATGAGGTTTTTTTTTTTTTTTTATGGATACCATTGTACCAACAGTAAAATTCAAGACATGGTAACTGCAGTTATTAAAAACAAAAAGAAAGCAAAGCATCAACAAAGTAGGTTTCAAAGGGGTTTCAGAAAAGTTTCATACAGAAAAGTACTAATGACTTCTGTAAAACAAGTCCCATTTATATATAAATATATATATATATATATTTATATATATTTATATTGGTTATAAATTCTATTCTCTATAGACTTCTAGGACAACTTCTCAAGAGATTTATATGGTCTGCATGTTTTCTTTAAGGAAACAGCCATCTGCGCCTACAACCCATCTACTTCAGTCCCATCCTACACGTTCCCTGTGGAGAAACACAAAGAGAGAGAGAGAGACAGAGATGTTCTTTAGCATTATGTTCCTTTTCTAAATGCATTGAATGCATCACGACCTCTCCTGTTTAATGTAGTCCTACTTGTGCAGTTGTTTTAAGCTTCTAAGCGCACCTGACTGGAGAAGTGTCATTCAGTACCACAGTTTTGATCATTTCAACAGGCTACATCGTTAACAACAAGCCCCCTCCACGCACGACTGACCTGCTTTTCTGAAAACAGAACTGCGTATTGCGTGTGTGTAAATCCTCTTGGTGATGAGGAAAGTAGTTAAACATCAAAATAAGGTATTAGTATTAAGTAGAAGTATTAAATAGAATTTAAATGTTGAAATAAAAATCTTACTTTCACAAGACTGGACAATTACAAACAGCACACCTCTACTTCTAATATTCAAAATGACCACAACAAAACACACACACCGTTCATATTCTTGCTAATGTAACTGGGTAGGAGGGATGCTGCTTGATGGGAACCTAAACATTATGCTGTGTATTCCTGTGCATTCACTCTCACCCATCTACACTGTACCACAAACTTCCACTAAAACCTCAGCTTTATCTACACAGAATAGTAAGATATTATTTCATATTTATGTTCTTACATTGACAAAAGTATTTTCACAGTTTACCAGCAATGTATAAACTGTATAAAGGGATGATGGTATTTGATGGAAGAATTTTGATTTCAGACAGCAGCTTTGTGTTGGGAGCTATGAAAAAGTTTTACAGTATGAGCTATAAAGCCACCGTGTAGTCATAGAAACATCCCCGCTTCTAGTGGCTTGCAAAAGCAACAGAGCAGGGCATGTATTAAAAATGCATCTGATGGATTCACAAGCAGTGGACTAAGGGTTTCCATACCGCCCTCATTACTCTATCCATTTACAGAGCATTGAAATTATTATGAAAATTGCTGCAGAAATTCTTCTCTGCATCTTGAAAAGAGACTGTGATCCGAGTATGCGTGAGAGAATGTTTGTGTGTGCATGTATGCGCCTCATTGCGGTTTCAGTGGTGTGAGATGGTCTGTTTATTTATTTATTTGACTACTCACTTTTTAACCTTTATGTGACAAATCAAAGTAACAAGAGAAAGGAAGGTGAGAATAGGGAGCGATGATATGCAACATGATCACCGTTGTGTCCTCTTATCAAGGTTAATCCATCGATCACGGATGTTTGCTAAGCTATTCCCATGGGGAAATAAGCAGGTAAAACAAACAAGGGCGTATAATTCCTGTAGCAGAGCTCATACAATTACTCTTCAACAGAAAATTAATTTGCAACTAGATAATAAAATGAAAATTTCAGTTATTTTTCAAGCAAAATGTCAAATATTCTCAGATTTTTTTTAGCAGTCAGATTTGAAGATTTCATCCTCTTGTCCTATAGGCTGAATATCTTTGGATTTATGATAAAACAAAGTATTTGCATACTGGTACATCTCCTTGGGTGCTGTAAAATCATAATGACCATTTTTTTACCACAGGATTTATATTTCAACTACACTAATTTTGGATACTTTTGCTTGAGTTGGCTCAAAAACCAACATTTGACTTTAAGCATCTATGCGTGCATGAATACATATGCTGGATATGGATGCAAACACAGTTACACGTGCACACAAACCAACGCCTCTACTCTGAAGGCTGTAGAAATGTCCTGAGGAGAAGATAACGTGATCCATCTACACATTATGTGAGGTTGAGCCCAAAAGTGTGAGGAGGGTACGTGTACTCAGAGGTCCCAAACACATGTATCCTGGCAGAATGTAATTTTCATTTCAAGATTTTAGGAAGAAAACATGTTTAATTTGAAAAGCCTCAATAAATTATCCACAAAAGTGTGGAACCAGGATCTTTGTAATTCCCTTCTCTCCTTCAGATGGATTTCCATTAAATTTGGCACAGAACCCCAGATGATGAGGAATTCCCTGACTTTTCTGTGTAGCAACTGGATTCAGTGTAATTAGAGCCTTTTAACATGCAAAAAGGTAAACTAAGATAATGAACATCATTAAAATTATATCTATGTAACATCAGCAACATTTTTGTATTAGCATACTAACGTAAGCATTCAGCTCAAAGCAGCACTGTCCCTTTCCCGTGTACACCCCCATAGACTCCCAACGTTACGAGCATCACAAACAATACCTCTCACTTATGTTGTGGAAACAACTCTCATTATGAGCTATCTCAAAACCTTGGCAAAGCAAACCAACCACTAGGGAAAAGCAGGACAATATTCTTGGGGATTTTGGTGAACTGACCCATTAATTTCCTCTGCAGTTAGATCAAACAAATACATCTCTCTCTGTAAACTTTCATTTGGTTGTGCCCCCCATGGACTGGTGGGTATTTGTCAAACAACTTAGTGCATTTCCCTGTATATCAGTGGCAGCCAGCCAAAGTCTTAGAAGAAATATTAAAAGATAAATGAAAGTGGGAAGGTGGCATCACTAAATGCCTGGGGAGAACACTGGGTTTGACACTGATGTAGTAACATCAAACAGTTTTATTATTGTTCACACAAACAGAAACAACACGCACAATGCCACCTGACGAGGAGTGACATGTACTTCTTTTATTATTGAACCAATTACCTCATGCGTACCACTGACAGATGCCTTCATGAATTTCAAATGGTCTCCTGGCCTCCCTCTGCAACTCCCTACCAGGCCTGAATCCCTGAAGCAGGTGAGAGCAATGCTTGAGCACGAGAGTCACTGAGGCGTTTAAGCGAGAACAATAATAAGGAATTCTCTTATGTATGCTTCAGTCTTAGACAAACACTTAGACAAGTACTGCACTGTGTACTTAAGATGTACTCACTGGTTTTTGCACACAATGGATGTAGTGTAGCTCAGTTACAGACCTCTGAATCACCCTACAAAATATTGAAGTTTAGTGAAGCTTAAAAGTCTGAGACATGTTTTTGGCCTTTTTTTCCCCCTACATCTAGCATTTCCACTCCACCTGTCATTTCCACAAGCTTTCTGTGCAAGCAATACATGTAAACTTTCCAGAATAGCAATTTTTCTTCCTGTGCCCTAAAACATTAGAAACTTACAGGCCTGTATGTGTAATTAAAACAGTTGGTGTCTGCAGCTAACCCCTTCATCAGATAAGAGAGGTAATGATTGACCAGTCATGTCTTTTATTTGTGTCCAACACCAGTGTTTTCAAGTCAAGTCAACTCAAGTCAACTTTATTTGTATAACCCATTTTTACAAGCAGTTTGTCTCAAAGGGCTTAACATAACATCAGCAACATCCTCTGCCCTTCGACCCTCACATCGACTAAGGAAAAACTACCAAAAAAACCTTTAACAGGAAAAAATGGAAGAAACCTCAGGGTGAGCAACAGAGGAGGGATCCCTCACCCAGACATGCAATGGATGTTGTACAGGCAGGAAAGCAGTTAACAACATGAGAATGACATTACTAAAAAGACAAGTAGAACAAAATTTCAACTGTTTAGTTTCATTTTTGATACCACCTCAATATGGTTTTAGCATTTCACAATACTGAAATTATCATAATGAAATTATAATGAACAGCTGTATCATTCATATATGTTTTATGTGCTGTTGAAAATCACTATCCTATCAATTCTATTCAGTTCAATTTCGGCCTGCAGGGAGAACCAAAAGAACACAAAAGAATGAATGACAGGCAGATGTCAACAGTAGACATTGGGTTGGTCATAGAGCCGGCTACAGTTCAACATGAAGATCTGGATGGAGAGATACCTGCAGAAAGATACAGAGAGAGAGAGAGAGAGAGAAAGGCAGGGAGAGACACAAAACTACGAGGAGAACTGGACACACAGTTAGTGACATAAAATAATGAATTGTATGTTAATCTGACGAGGGGAGAGGATAGAAGAGGAAAAGGAAGAGGTGGAACTGCTTGGTGGATCATGTTTGTGTCCCCCGGCAGCATAGGCCTATAGCAGCGTAGCTATGATAGAAATTTAAAGATTAACAGTTGGTCAGACCTATTCTACCTGTGGCTATATATCATGAGGTGAGTGTAACTATGCCTACCAGCCCTACACACTTTATTTGGTGCTAACTATATGCTTTACTAAACGGAAAGGTTTTAAGTTTAGTCTTAAAAGTGGAGGTGGTGTCTGCCTGTCGAACCCAGATTGGCAACTGGTTCCACAGTAAGGATGCCTGATAGCTAAAGGCTCGTCCTCCCGTTCTACTTTTATGAATTCTGGGAACTCCAAGTAAACCTGCACTGTGATCTGAGTGTTCTATTGGGAATATATGGGACTATTAGATCCTGCAGGTATGATGGGGCTAGTCCATTTAGGGCCTTATATGTAAGTAGGAGAATTTTAATGTCTATTCTGAATTTTACCAGAAGCCAGTGAGGACAAGCTAAGATGGGGGAGATATGATCCCTTTTACTGATTCCTGTTAAGACTCTAGCTGCTGCATTCTGGATCAGCTGCAGGCTATTAACAGAGTAATTTGGACATCCTGACAATAGTGAGTTGCAGTAGTCCAGCCTAGAAGTGACGAAAGCATGGACAAGTTTTTCAGCATCAGTTTGAGAGAGGACGCTCCTAATCTTAGCAAAATTCCTTATGCGTGCCAAAGACCGTATGCTTTTGTTTTATGGCTCACTACCTACCACATCAGCTCAGAACATGGGCACTGACTGTAAACTGTGAGCTGTACAGTCGACCAACATATACAGTGGACTGCTGTAACTGCTGGATGAATTATCTTTTGGTCAAAAACGGCAGCAGGACAAATGCCGTATGCATACTGTAGAGGTAGAAACTTCCCCGTGGAGCCTATTTTATTATCTCTCGTTATTTGTCAGAATAAAATCCTTGTGATATTAACAATAAATGTCTGTGCCACATGTTTTATGGTTTAAGTTGGAAGAGCTGCAGTGTGCACCAGGGGTGTGCTGCAACCATGACAGTTAAAGGGCTCAAAGAAATATGCCCAATCAGGTTACGAGCTTTCCTGGTTAAGTTATAATCGTTTCAGACACTTTTTAGATTAACAAGTCCTGCAGTAAGACTGAAAAAAGTGGTTCCCATTTGTTCTGCAGTCTCCCCAATGGCCGTAAAGGAAATATGGCAAGCCAAATAGTTAGTTGTGGTGCTTCTTAAAAAACAGCTGATTGAGGGAAAAGTGCTTGATATACAGAATAAGAGGCCAAAGTGATAGTTGCATACAGGATTGCCTATTTTTTATTGCCAATTTACCTCACAACATCTAAACTGATCTCAGAGCAGACTTTTAGTGTGTTTTGCATGGAACTTGCTTCCTTTACAGTGTCACATTAAAGTTGCACCTTGTATTAATGGTTCGTCAGTCATTGTAGCATGATAATAATAATAATTACAAAAACCCTTGCATTTGTACCGTAAAACACATGGGTTCCTCCATTTGGAATTTTGTAGGGATATTTGCACAGCAAACATTTAAAAGTATTGTATTGTCCTCTCAGTGCATGTCCTCATAACTTTACAAACCTTTCACTTCTGTATGTATTACCCATTAAAGTGAACACATAATATTTTGCCATCCAATTTATTGATCTAATCCAATCAACTCAAATTGCTTGAATGCATTTCATCTGTTTTGTATTCAGATCCAGGTAAGACCACAGCTGTTTCTTCCTGATTTCAAAGTGTTCCTTGGAGGTCAAACTTTATAAAACAATGAGCGAAATGCAGTTTTAAAATGTTAAACACTGACTCTTTTCAGCATAGGATGTCATGGATGTGGACATCCCAGGAATTTGTTCCACCGTTCCACATTAGTAGGGTAATTACAATTTATTGTACCCATATGAGTAGCATAGCTCTGCCCTTGTTATGCCATAATCAGGTCTTTTCCTTAATCATTTTCAACCCCTGAAGAGATATTTCTCCTGTTATTTACACTCGTTACTCTAAAGGTTAAGCCCTGAAATGCTTTGTCCCATTCATTTGTCTTTTCTGAATGGACCGTGGCCAATAGGTCTACTAATCTTTTGTTTGGCGCATGGATGTGTTCGGGAAAGAAAAAAAGAAACATTATTAGTTATTAGGTGCACAGGATGTATATATAGTAGATACAGAGTGCCTTAAACATTTTATTTATAGCTTTTTATATAAGTTTTTGTTGTATGAACATGCTGCACACCTGTAAACAACAAATTATGCTGCAAAATAAAGTAAGAACAGGAATTGATTTAATTTTTTTAAATTAACTATGTTACCTACACCATATTGTCATATATACAGGACTCAGGAACAACTTTTTTTTTTCAAATGTTTGATGGATACCTGATATACAGTAAGTTAACTGATATATCCTCAGTTGGAGAAAATTTATCAGAGATGGGGGTGAAAGATGTCGCAGACAAGTTGCTCAGATAGATGATCCCATTTCACCTTTACAGTCTACCCCGCCAGCTGATCCAACTCACCACCAGGTGGTGATCAGTTGACAACCCTGCTCCCCTTAAGTGTCCAAGATATATGGCCCCAGAGACGCTGAAAAGACTGCAAAGATGACCATCAATCTCACCAAATATACCTCACCCTATACTCAGATGTGGTATTTGTTATGGCAATACATGATAGCACTGATACATGATTAGCACTGAAGTCTAAACTGTTCTAATACCATGCCAACTCCCACCTCCCACACTAGATCTAAGTCCCTGAACTACTCTCTACTCTCCAATACCATGGATTGACACACCTGTGGATAACCGGCTGACCCCCCCCCCCCCCTCCGCGGCTAAAGTCTGTCCTTGCTGGGTGTCAGGATGTCCTATGTGAAACGTGAATGAACATGAATTAAGAGCTTTGAGTACTGCACTGGGCCCAGACCTGGACGGAGCTCTGAAACATGCAAGCAATTTTGGACATATAATATGTCAGAGGTGTTGTCGAGCTATTTTATTAGGGCTCAGAATTTCTAGAGACACCCTGGCTTCAAGCCAGCAACACTCAAGACACGTAGGTTGCTGTCAGCAGCATGCAATATCATGTCTGTTTTATATCAGACAATGTGAAGAGAACCAGCACTTCAATCCATATGTATTATGAATTCACAATTCTTGTGGTTTCATGTCATCTTGCAGACAGTTAACTGGCTATTCTGTGTTATTTGTGTAATGTATCTCACACAGCACTAACACTGTTTAATGAATCTTACAAAAATAATGAAACATTCAGTGAGTTTGATACAACTATGCAAACATTAATCTGTGAAATCTCCTACTCTGTGGCACACAGTTAACAGACTACAAAATATAAATTAGAGCAGAGCTATCCCAGGGCAGTCTGTTGAAAAATTCTTCATGATCTGCCATTAAAGAAACAAGGCATGTTCCAATTAAAAAAAGTCCCTAACAAGCACATTTACATAAGATGAAATATATATATTTTTTATGCCTCATTGGTCACCATGGTGTTTAAAATGGCAAATCTATACCTCACACATGCATGCATCTGTAAGCACATACACAGACACTCATAGATAAACACCCAAGCCTGCAGCTTAGTGGAGTGCTAATGCCTTTTGCTATCAGTTCTGAGCCTTCTATCAGACAAAAAGATGATTTCTGTTACATACACATGCATTTTGTATCCAGACCTTTGACTGACCCTCCAGACTCCAGCAATGAGTCATGCTATGTAAATCAAGGCCTGTATACTGACTATGTGCTCCCAATGCAAACAGACACACACTCTTTGCTACTCACCAATTTAACCTCTCCATATTTCCTTTTGTATTCTTTCTCTGAGACATTCTGTTCATTCAGCAGGCAGAAAGTGGGAAATACAAGACTGCATGCTGTGGGAGGCTCCGGCTGATCACCAGGATGTGAACTCTATCTGACACTGTGTCCCAGTTCCATACTTCATAATACCATGCACTTTGTTCTGAATATCTTTAGAGCATATTGTATCTGCAGTTATTTTGTGAGGCATTCAGCTTCATTACTGTTTTGTACCAACAAGGAAATTATAAAAAAAAAATGCTTTTCAGTGAGACCCAATTCAGATGTGAGGTTGCTCACATTTAACTGTAAAAAGAAATTAAATTGTTTTTCCCAGTTAGTCCAGTCTGACCAGCTGCCCCTTTCATTTGTGGGCTACATTGTGGGCAAGTAGGGTTACTTTCAAAAGTCACACAGGTGTAGCATACATGCAGATAACATTGAATACTTTTGAATAAAGTACTTTCCCATGTTTTATCTTGACCACTGATACCATAGTACTAATAATAATTGTGGAAATGTCAAATTACTTCATTAGCCTACATTGGGGAACACCAGATCCATGCTACATATGAGGTTACAACTAGCTAATCTTAGCTTAGGTTAGGTTTCAGTTAGCCAGTTGGTCGTCCCTGTCTGGCATTGCTTTATGGCAGTTAGAAAGCAATTGTATGAAAGTTTTTGAAGTTGAATTTGAATGAATTCACACATTGGCAGTAGAAAGCAATGAATCTGTGTAAGTTGCTTCACATTCTTACATTCTGTATAGTACCTTTATGGAGAGAATGAAGACACCAAACTTGGTGGCAGCACCAGCATTGCCCATCATTTTATTTCTGCCAGGTTTAAGTGGCCTTCAGTGTGCAACCAATAAGATGTAATGTAGACAGAAAATGCGAACACACTAGGTCCTTATCTGTTGTTTTCTACTAAAAATGGCCACCACCTATGTATTAAACTGACATACATAATTTGTTAAAAAGTAAATTTCTCACAACCTCCCTTCTGTCTAGCACATTTGAATGTCTTGAGCCTTTGCTACATTTTGCCCATGCGTTGCAGTCTACGCCTCATCTTGCAGTGAGGACAGCTCATATGGCTGTTCATGTCTAGAGATCCTGAAGGACAACATGCACCAGCAGCTAGTGACTCTTGTTCCGAATAAATGCCACCACAGCTGAGAAATCTTGAGAAGTATCATCATCACAGGTAGGCGGGTCAGCACATGAGAATATCACACCACCAGTATCAGTGAACACAGCAACTGTCCAGATAAACAGCAATCAGTGCATCCAGTGTGTGCTTAGCAAATCAGCATGCAACAGTTGACATAATGCTGTGTGTTGTGGCCATCTCTCAGCTGATATGAGAGATTAAGTAATGGGTGGAGAGGTTCAAACACCTTTGTCTTCCTCTGTTTAGATGGATTGTAAAGTACTGTACACAGGTCCTTGTTGGCGCTTAGGAGAAACACGGGATCTCTTGTGATGATGGCTGTCAATAAGTTGAATTACCAGGCTCCGGTGCCTGTTCTTGAATAGCTGTGTGTTTTTTTTTTTTTTTTGTTGTTGTTGTTTTTGATGCATCCCTGTGTGTCTCTGCTCTTGTAATTTAAACAAAACTGTCAGTAGGAGAAAGACTGGAGCAAAGAAGCAAAAGTTTTTTAAGTTTTCACATAAATCTGCTGGAATTGGTCTTTCAGTCAGGGGTTTTTCACTTCTTACATATCCTAACATTCCACTTGTTGTTTTATTATATGATCTTGTGCTTTGCTTTATGGCCACAGAGAAATTTATGTCAGGGAGTTTTAAGTGTGGACACAAACACATCTCACACACACTTAAACACTCAAACAAGTAAGTAAGTAAGTGGGTGTATCCAGCACCGACGTGCTGTCTCCGTCCATTCATCCCATTATCAGTCATACAGACCCGACCACACACACGCGCACACACATACACGCACAAATGTACCGTTTATGTGTGACATGCACACACAAGCACAGACAGAGTTTAAGAGACAGACCACATTTATTTAAGGTTGCTATTTCCTCTGTCTGGTTGTCCGTAGGCAGACTTTGTGGTGGCATGCTTTAATGTCAGTCTCTTCACTTGAGTCTCTTGTGAGCTCTGTCTACTTCATCTCTGTCTGGTGTGCCAAGGCAGTGTTACCATGTGTAGTACTTCTTCAAACGGCTAGTCATAACTCTGTGTTCCTTTTTTCTTGTGTTCTATGTCTGTCTATCAGTGTTGCTGTTACTTTTTTCTTTTGTGATAGCCTGTCATTTATATTGATATTGTTTGCTGTCTGTCTAGTGTCTTAGAGTAATTGTTTTAGTCAACATGGTGGAAAGATCTAAATAAGCAGGGACAGTGAGTGTTAAGTTTGAACCAGGCAGGCATTAAGATCCACTGTCGACAGTGGTGTATATGGCATATTCCTACTTCTAAATAAATGCAAACCAACCGTTGGGTGGGATATGGAGCGGGGGGGCCCTGCTCATGCCAAAAAAAAGAAAAAAACCCAAAACCTCAATCGGAGATGATGCCAACAGTGACAGAGATGCTACCTCTCGACGACAGCTTTGAAGGCATATGGTGAGCTCTTATCAATAGCAGGACCTTGTAAATTAGAATAAGCTAGGGCTTGACATTACTGTATGCTCATTGCCCAATTTGAGAGCAGCGAGTTTGGGGTGGGATGCCCGGCACTGAAATAGGATGCAAACTGTCCAGGCAGACAGGTTTTTCATTCAAAAGATAAAAGGCCTTTGGGACTATGAACTTGAACTTTGAGAGAATAGATTAGTAGAATCTCTGTACTTCTCTTATTTAGTCTGTTTAACTATAAAACATATAAACATGGTATGCAGAGAGTATTTATCTGTTTTCAGAGAGGCCTCTTTAAAAAAATTGGGACAAAAATGAAGACTACACACACTTCCAGGTACTACTAAACTGTGGCATTTTATATTGGTGTAATGCTTGAATATTTATAGAATATTTATTTTATTTTGTCATAAAATTACTTATATTCTTTGGTTCTAAAAGTCATGGAGACAGTTACATTTTTCAAAAATGACTTTTAAACATTAGGACCTTGGGATCATTTCCATTATTTGTCAGTTTGTTCAGACACTGGATGTTCTCAATTAAGTAGTTTCTCATATTTATTTTAGGTTTAATTACTGAACAAGCCAATTTATGTCAGTTAATGTAACCCTATAGATTTGGTGATGACTTGATTTTTGAAAATACTTTTAAAGATGTTATGACCAGCACTACCTGCTTTTTTGAAACCTATAACAGCCCATTCACTTCTGAAAAGGATAAAAAAGACTAAGCTAACAATTTTAACTGCAAAAACTGCTGCTTTTCATAGACAACAGCTAATAATGTTAACATACAGGGAATACAAAAATCCCCTCATGTCAAGATAAGGCTTAGATCTTGAAGTGACACCTTCTGGTGCAGCTGAATTTTTGTTTGGACAGCTTGGTCAAGTATGTGGCCTCCAAAGAAAAACAAAAATCCTGAGTCACTGCAGAAGGACTGAGGTTTCAAGAGAACAACATTGTAAAAAGTAACCAAGTGCCTTTGACCAACTAGAACTGAAAGCGATAGAACTATGTATTTAATTAAACTGACTTTTTTGAGAGTCACTAGTAAACAATCATAAAATAGGGACAACTGGATATTCTCCTTCCTGTCAAATCAAATCAAAATTAACTGGTTTATTCTCAGAAATATAGCACACACAAATGTAATGTTATTTGGTGCACCAAGGTACAACCATTACTGTAACATAAAGGGTTTTGAGTCTTATCTCTTTCTGTAACATTCCTTCTTTCATTCCTTGCACTGCTTATAATCTTGAAGTGATGGTTCAGGGCCCTCAGAATATACGTGGAGCTTGAAAGACTGTCATAAGCATCCATGTTTTAAGTTTGATAGGTGACAAATAACCCTGGAACTTCTTAAGTAACTTCTGAAATGCAACCTTACCCTATTTAACTTCAGCTGCTTGTCAGCCAAGACATGCTCTGTTTTGTCCCTTAGTGTTTCACAACAAGCAGGCTTTTTTCCTGAAAGGGTTAGCAGCAACCTGACAGATGTGTTAATGGTGCGCCGGGTTACCGCAATTGAACTTGATGCACACACTGCTCACAGGGGTTGGCTGAGGGAGCGTAATCATTATGAAAAACTCAACCAGAGCCAAATATGCTATAAAAGCTGCAATGCTGTGTATAATCTACAGTATAAACATGCATAAATGCAATGTTAAACATATATGTTAGCATAGTTTATCTTAGATAATTATTATATTATTAACATATTATCACCTTCACTTATTATTTCCAACAACAGTATTTTAAAATAAAGAATTAATAATCAACTTTTATTGGCAGTATATATATTTTTACATACACTGTATCTGCATTTAACCATTCCTTGGCTGAACACACATGCAACACCCAGCAAATTGCATACAGTGAACACACACACACACACACACACACACACACACACACACACACACACACACACACACACACACACACACAGGAGCAGTGGGCTGCCACTGTCATTTGCCTGGGGAGCAAATTTTGGTTTAAGTGCCTTGCTCAAGGGCACATCAACCAGCTAATGGAGGGCAGGTGGCATTTTCTTATTAATCACTCCAGTCCGGTGGGAGAATTTAACCGGCAGCCCTCTGGTTACAAGCCACTTCTCTAATCTCTAAGCCACGGCTCAAAATAAAAAATAATAATTTAATATGGTAACTGGCAGATCCTTTCCCCAAGTCCCGTTTCATGCCAGCAGAAGGATGTCAGAAACCTCTCTTGGTTGATTTACTGTATGCAAACATGCTTTACCTGCATTTAGCAGAGGAGTAAGGCACTGAATGAAGTCAAACGTGTGCATGGTGAATATATCACTGTGACACCTTGTCCTTTCTTTCTGTGGATGGAGTATTCATGTTAATTTCAGAAAATATGCTGTAGCACATACAGTAAATGTGACCTGAAATACTCTGCCTTTCACCTCCACAATTAGGGACACTGCAGACAACATAGATAAATTCCTGTGTTGCTGCTGCTGTCAGCTGCTGCTGTTCATTCAAATCACACAGTTTGATCAGACACTAAAGAGATGGAACACAAGTATAGACTTTTTCATTCTTAAGAGATAGATTTTCATTATTTGTGTTGCCAAATATACATTGGAGTCCTAAGACAATATGCTCTACTGTGCATTTAAGGTCCAAAAAGGTATGTATGCTGCCATTGTACAATAGCAGCAATCTGTAGAACACATAATGACATTCAGATTTTTCATTTCACACTCACATACTGCTGACAGTATACACTAGCTGTTATATGAATATTATTAGTAATTTAGGTAATATATTAGGTGTTGTGTTGCAGGATGGGACTGAACACATTTTTGTGTTTTTTCTAATGTGTTTTTTCCATTTGCGATTAGACAAATGTAGTTTGTGGGCTCACAATTTTTGTAATAAGCTGCACAGTGGTTTTGTGACCAAAAAGAAACATCCCCTAAGTCTACAGCTGACAAAGTGCACAGGGCTGACACAGGAAAGAAGCTACTGTGAAATAAACAGCATTATGGAAAGCTGATTGTGTTACTGTTATACCCCTAAATAATCAGCTACTTGCCTGAAGTCAAGCTTCATTAATTTTTCAGTAATTGAAAGATAACCACCAACCAAAGGGCACAAAAAAACTGTCATACAAAAAACCTAAGGATGAAATACTAATACAAGGTTCACTGTGCAGCTTTAAAAAAAAAAATCAATTGATAAAACAAGGCTTTCTACTTTTCTTTCAAACACTGATGAGTGCTCTCCATGCTCAGGAGTTAACTGAAGATATGTAGCTTCCTGAAATGCTGAGACACGTATTGATTTTGCTCCTTGACAGATTTTTTTTTCTTTTGTTATTTTTCATTATTCCTGTCTCTGTTCTCATGCTGTGAGGTAAACTACAAATTATTCTTATTTTTTTATGCTGGTAATGTGATTATCTATAAAAAAAAATCCCCTTTTCCTGATCTACCCCAATATTGTTGTAGTTAAGAATTTGTAGCCTATGCAGTAGGTTTTGTGCAATCACTGTCAAGATCAGCACAGTCTGTGAATACTGACTTCAACTTCTGTCCCCTGATTAAAGCACCATTGTTGCTATTCTGCACTCATCCAGTTGCAAGTAATGTTGTCCTTTTATAAAACACCACTACATTTCAGCAGTAATACCGAATGTATTTTCCTTTTAATTAAGCCTTTGAAGGTTATTTGATCACACTCCTCTTGTGCATTCACTCAACAATGGGAAACAAATGTTTTCATGTGGACACTGAATCTTTAAAAACTTGCACTCGCACTCAGACTCTATAAAGGCAGTCCTCCTCCTCCTCCTCTGTTAGGGTTTTTTGGCATAGGTGAACATGGCAAAGTATTTAAATAGAGCTACTCACCTCAGCCTATGATGCTGTTTTTCTCCATATTTAGACCAGTTCTACCAAGAGGATTTTGGTAGATTTTGGCAAACTTTGGCAACATTGTCACTTTCCTCTGGGCGGAAATGTTCTCTTACCAACATGTGCTTTACCCATTTGTCCTTAGGCATACTGAACATTTTGCTGTCGTACCCTTGCTTCCCTTATCTGTCACCCTACATGGACAACAAAGAAAAATTTGGTTGTTTTTCTGTGCATTTTGGCTAGTGAAAAAAGTCATCATCATCATTCTGTGATGTGTATCTCTCTAGTTACTACCAATGTCTGCTGAAATTAACTGGTAGCATATAAAAAGCCACCCATCAGCATCTTGTTTGCAGCAGCTGGAATCCTCTGTGAGTGTCTACACTGTTTCGTATGCAGAAACATTTTGACACAAATAAACAGCAGGTTATGCGGTGGTTAAGTTTAACAGTGGAACTTTTCCTCATGAGTTCGTTGGAACTACAGAAACAGGTTTTATTAACAACCGTGTGAATTGCACACACTTTCACATAAATGCAAGAAATGAAGAAATGTTTATAGTCTTAAGATTGATTGTTTTGACCAACCAACAGCCAAAACCCCATAGATTTTAGACTTGTATAAGACAAAAAAATAAGATATATTTTTTTAACATTACAAAATGATTAAATATGAACAGAATTCTTTGGAGAAAATGCTGAGAAAAGGTTGTTTCAAGGCTTTGTTTGGAGTTGTTTAAATTTGACCTCCAGTAATACAATCTTGGTTCTCGTGGGACGTTGGACCTCCTCATCCATGGTTGTTTTTTCATTCTGATTTAGATAGGCTTTGGAGTTGATAAAAATTCGCAGCTCTGTCCAATGGGACACTGGAGGGCAGGATAGGGCAGAGGTGCTTCCCTGCTGCCCTCTGTCTCTCATTCCTCCCACTATTTAGATCGATAACAAGCTCCTTAGCTACAGGTGCTCTCCAGGGAGGCAGACTTGGAGTCTTCCCTCTTCAGCTCATTGTCTTGTTGCTGATTCTGGAAGAGCCAGCCATTCAAGCCTGACAGATGCACACGGCCCCAAACCCTTGGAGGAAAAGCAACTCCGAGTACACAGGTATACAGAGACCTTTTGTCTAAGTGTGGACATGCATGCATGCACACTTTACATTCAAATCTTTTCTACACTTACCCACACCTAAATCAGAAAATGAAGAGAATCAGAGAAAAGAATCAGAAAATAGTTTAACATTGCCATACGACCTTCCTGATGCTAGAAAATGTCAGGTAAGATGCATTTTCTTTATATGGGCATATATCTTTATATTTAATTTATATTTAACTTTATTATTCTCACAACACTATGGGTTGATTAGCGGGAACAGCTAAATATAGCAATTTAATAAGTATATCTTTTTGTCATTGCATTGTAGATAGTTTTACCACATTTAAATGCAGGGGAGTCCAGGATTTGAAAACATTTTGTCGTTAATTTCCACATGCGAAGGATGTTAGTGTAAAAGCTCATATTTGTGCTGTGTAGGGCAGAGTCGTCAAGAAAACACCCTCCATGCAGCAAGAACCATGAGGGACCCGCACAGTTAAAGCATCCCAAATAACAATCACTCTGACAAAACACTGAATACAGAGTGACTCTTAGAAAATGAGTGACATTCGCAGATAGAAACAGATGAAAGAGCGGGTTGGGTTAACAGATAATTAGATCAGTTATAATTACAATTCAATATGTTTTATTTCAAATCAAACATTGTAACATTACGTCGCAACATTTTATTTTTTCTTAAACTCAAACCAGAGATGGGAATAACGGTTTGTGCACAGACACAGGCTTCAGACTTGACATGGGATTTGAGCTGAACAGGACGTGACATTTAGGATTCATGAACAATCTTTATTTTGTCAACACTTTAATGTTAAGGAAATGTCTGATGAGCATGAGCTGACCTCACACAGCCACGGATGACACTGCAATAACAACACCATCATCTTTGGCTATTTGGCTATTATAACCTAACACAAGGCCAAAACAAAAGAATCGCTTAATGTCACATCTGTGGTATCACTATTGAAGGTGCTGAATCGACCATATCAAACTTTATCGGGCACCTAAAAATGAAGCAGACGGTTTGCATCAGCTATTGAATGTTAGCTAGCTCATAGCTTTGTTAACTTGATTAGACTGGCTTTGCTGGATACTTTGAAAAGTTTGGTGGTTTGAGTGTTTGTTTGCTTACCACACTCGTTTCCGGTGCCAGCAGTGCTCGTTTCCTGGTCATCTTCCTGCTCTTTAATTGACTCTTTTCTGTGGAATCTCTGGATTTTCTACAGCTCACTCTCTACTGAGCGCTTTAGATAGCGAATCATATCGAGTGATAGTGAGTGATTTGGTAGTGAAGTCTTCCTCTTGCCTGTTGGCACAAGGTGTTGGTTTTGGGGAAATTGTAGCTCAAATATTGGGAAAGTATGGCGTCAGTAAGAAATATCACACTAAATACAAATTATTAATACAGCGATAAGATTATAGTCTGTGTTATAAAACCAAAGAAACAATTTTTGGTGATCAATCAAGAACAGGCCTGTTTAATGCACGAACTTGTTTAAATCTTCTCTATGGGTTTGTGAATAGTGGTGAATACAGTTCTTACTATTTCTTAAGCAAATTAAAATTTTTAATTTTAGCGGGAACAGAGACCTTTTTTTTGACCTTTTTTTTTTTTAAAGATTTCCATATTGGCATTTCACACACATTCCAAATGGCTCTTTGTTCTTTGTTTCCTGAGGCCACACATTCCTGTGACCTCTGGGCCACATCTGGAAATGTGGCAGTATTGACAGTTTATCATATTCTGAGGTTCAGTCTGCCACAAACCATCCTACCATTTCTTATCAACTCTTCTTTGAGCTCCCTGAGATGTCTCTACAGAGCCTGTTTTATGACCCTCATAAGGAGGCGTTGTATACAGTCAGGCTGGGATGAAAGTTCATCAGTTCAAAAATAAATTAAAGTCCAGGCTGATGCTTCAGTGGACTGTTACAGTGTGTAACCTTGGTCTTTGCTTTCTTGGAGCACTTGGTGAGAATGGGTTAAGGTGAGCCAGTGGGTAAAATGTAGTTAAACCACAGAAAAGATTCCTTATTGTCATTGTACAAAGCTCTCAAGAACCATGCCCAATATATAAAATGCTATAAAAATTTTATTAAAAAAGTATAAAATACATAAATGCTCTCATTTCATTCTCTTAACCTCACATCGCACACATCAACACACATGCCAGCATTATTACCACACACTCATCGCCAATGTATGCAGTTGTAAGTGAGATAAAAGTTAATTTTATCTATAAGTAATAAATAGTGCTCATAGATTTTATTTGCACAATATTAAATTATATAAAATAAAATAATCAAATGAAAATAATAATTCATGTTACCACAAATTAAGGAAGTACAGTTTACAGAACTCAGTCAATAAAATACGTAAAAGAAACGCTCCTGGAACAGGTTATGCCAAACAAGCAAAAGCTATGTTTGCTTGTTTGCACAGTTTCTTTCTTCTTCTTAGGAAGCCTGCGCGGGGTGTTTTATTTTAAAAATTCATCATACAACTGTGTTGACCTTGTGGATGGGCAGAGAAGATGCTGAGAGGCCTTACTCCAAGGCCAAATACGACTGCATATTGTAGTCTGTAAGTGTTTTATGCTAATTGAACAACAAAAGAAAACTGAAAAATTCAAAAACGATTATATTATTCAAAGTACTGACTGAGGCACAGCAGAAAGAAAGCAGGAGACTTTTCTACAAGAAATTCAGCATGCAGTTAGGTAATATGGTATGAAGCTGGCAGATTTGACAACCTCTTGCTCTTCAATACAACAAAGAAATTCATGTGCGACCACAGATGGGATGGAAATGACCTCTGTGCACAAGTCAGATGGGGTGACACTGCACATGAATGACTTTAAATCACAACTTATGTCCTGTAGAAATACCAAGAGGAAAGATGGAGAAAGAAGTAAATGAAGCAGGGCAAGCGGAGGTTGCAGACTTTCATTCCTTCTGATAAATTGTACAACTGGCTGTAATATTTTTCCTATATGTGGTAATCTCAGGAATTATAATGCCACACATTTTCAGAATTGTTCAAATGAAATGTATGAATTCAAAAAAATGTTTATAAAAGATATAACAGATGGGCACACTTTTGAAGCACAACACAACACACTAGACTCTTACATGTTGTAGATTGCCCTACTTAGTGAACCATGATGACATTGTATACACAATACGTCCAGCTTATTCAATACCAAGTAGAAACATTCCCCACAATAAGGTCTTTGTTATCTACATAATTTATACTTATTCTAAGGTTGTTCTCCCAAAGCAATAACATGGTCTTGTAAAAAAATATACTGAATAGTTGGACAAGGGCAAAAACAAAATAATGTTGTTGTTTTTTCTAGAGTTGAACATGAATATGAGGGAGCACACACATGTTTTAAGGCCGTCTGATTAAGCTCAAACCTTTTTCTGTCCAAGGCTATGAAGTCCGAGTTTGGTTGTAAAGTTTGCATACAACTTCCAGAATAAAGTTTATTGATCACAGGCTGTCCGGGCATCATACACGATCCCTGCCCATGTTCTGCACTCTGGATGGGATGAATGAAGCGGGGAACCTGTGTCATTCTCTCATAACGTCACATCATGCCTTTGCACGAACTGTCAGATGTTTAAAGGGAATAAAAAGACTGTATAAGGGAACCTGAAGAAACACTGAGAGCAAAGTATACTACTGTTTATGTACAGCCCAGTTTAAGGGAAATCTTGTTTTTGCATGATTTTTAAAACAGCTATATTAGAATTGAATGGATTTGTTTTATACACGCTTGCTGCAGTTTGCAGTCATTGTGTCTCTTGATTCCAGGTGGCATGTACAAGGCAGACAGACTGACAAAAGACTGTAAACTGATCTGATCTTTGGGTTTGTGTTTATTGACAAGGTGTTATCTCTTTTTGCATGAGGCGAAGCCACAGGAATCAACGTGGCAGTGTTCAGATTCTGCTGTATCCGTTCTCTGCTCTATCTGTGCTGAAAGTGAAACACCTTTGGGATGAACTGGAGCGATGACTGTGAGCTCCATCTTATCATCCAACATCAGTGCCTGGCCTCAGTAATGCTGCTGTGGTTAAATGGGAGCAAATTTCTGCAGCCGGGTTACAAAATCCTGGCTCACCACTTCACTAATGTTATCTCGCTTCAGGGTTAACATCTAAGATAAGAGCATAAGACAGGTCATGTGAAGTGCAGCATTGTGATATTGTTGCTGATTGAGTTAACATATTGGAACTACAAGAAAGCCTGCCGCATCGGGATCTTAGAGCATGTGCCAGTTTCTCCCTTATTGTAACTGAAGCAGCTCCAGAGGAAGAAAAAAAGTAAAAAGTGAAAAGATACACTGAACTCTTTCCAAGTTTTGAATTATTGTCACCTGGCAAACAATTAAGGAGAAAATATAGTCAGGCAAAAACTTTACTTTTAAACTTTGTTTTCAGCAAGTTACTTCAGCTCTTCTGACATTCTGATACAGTGAAAAGTGATGTCCTCCCCTCATCCTCACCTTCAGCCTCTCCCTTTTTGATAATCCATTCCATTCATGTCAAAAGTAGTGCTTTACCAAAACAAATCACTCTGCCGTCAAGGTTACATTTAATAACTACTTTGGCATAGCTGAAGAATAAAGATGGACAGCAACAGTTCAACAACTTTAAACAGAAAGCAACTTGCTATTAAATGCCCCAAGAATTAAAACAAACAACAACAAAAAAACCTCTACCTCTTACGTATCTTTTTGGATGATGACTCTGAAACAAGAACAAGGATTAAGGAGGAGATTAGGGAAAAGGCCTTGATAGACAACAATATCCTTTATGGCCCAGTTTTCATTAGTGTCCTCTCTTCCATGCAGTGATGTCTCAGTGAAAACTAAATCAAAAGTTCTGAGGTTCATCGTGATATTCCTGTCATGGTACTGTACTGTAACAAGAAACCTTTGGCAACCTTTACATGCACAGCGCACTCTGAAAGTGTAGACTAATTAATTCACTTTAAAAAAAAAAAAAAAAAAAAATCAAGGTCCTAATCACAGCTATCACAGTTTTGCTCATTCATATGCTGTGACTTAGACCCAAAGGGGAAACATATCCATTAACCTATAATGAATGCATCATTTGAAAAATGAAGAAATTGCAAATCATTATAACTAAAATACTTGCATCTGTCAAGAAACAAATGGGCGGTAGTGCAACTCCAAGCTTGATTTGAAAATCCGGATCTCTCTTGTCAGCATACAATGCAGATAATGATGAGTATGTTTCTGTGCTGGCTGGATATCCCCACTCTTGAGTCGTGAGGGCTACTTACAGAAGGACTGCTGCATGGATCAGCATGGCTCATGTCATTCATCTCTTCCCTTTTACAGCTGGAACTGAGAGCCATGGACACTGCATGATCAAATACAAGAGCCAATCAAGGAGCGGTGGCTTCCCTGACAGGAGCTAAAGCTTCGTGTGCCAGGTACATAGAGTTATAATTTAGCACTCAGTTTTTGGAGCGACATGACTTAGCATGATAACTGTTTTTTTGGTTTTTTTGGTCTTTTTCTTTGCTCTGATTCACTGCATTCTCACAATGAAGTTTTTGAAAATCTTTGCTGCATTGCGCTCTGACTCTGTTGAGGCAGCCACAGATGAACCTCTGCCACTCTCGCTGGTCTGCCAATGTCCATCATCATCTTTACACCTCTCCAGTATAATTACATGCCACCTCTATTTTTGTTTGGGGAAAAATCAAATCTGTGAAGTTAGAAATTTCTTTTTCGCTGAAAATATAGATGTAAACATTTAGTGTTAACTTTGTCTTTACAAACACACCCATCAACACTAGTTTTTCTTGCTTGATTTCAGCACATCTATCCCAACATATGTTAAGCAGAGTAAAGAATGCTTCACTTTTCCTTAACAAATATCAAAAAACATGACTTGCTGAAGTAATTAAAGTCAAATTATGCAAAGTCACAGTATGTGTAACTAAATCAATCATCAATAAGCTTCAAGGATGCAATCACTATAATGCTAAAAGACTAAAAAGTAAAAGCCAAAGAAGAACATAAGAACATGAGCAATTTCTACTTGAAACATCCAAGTTTGAAGCCTCACCTTGTATAAACTCACTCATCCTCTCTTGTAGTCCCCCACAGCTCCAGTGTTGCTAATGACAACTTTCCATCTTCCATGGTCTAATTCTTACTCCATTACCATACCCTGTGCAGAAGTTAGTATTAGGGCTCTTTCCATAAATAGATTGACTGGATCAGTTGCGAAAGTTAAGATTCTTCATTTCACTAGATTCAACTGCTGATTTCATTCATGAAAGGAATGAGATTGAATTTGGATGAATCTTTAAGCTTTAAGGCTAGTGAGCCCTGTGTTGTGCAAACAAGGTTCAGAACAATTTGAGGAAGGTGGCGTACTGGTGGAATCGATTTTTAATGACTATGGGTGAATGAATTGTGTTTGCTGTGTTATCTACTCAAGCTTTCCAAATGAAGCCCCCCCAATCTATCGCAATGCTGTTTTCTGTTCTCAGACAGTGTCAAGCTATTTGTAAGGAGAGAACATGAAATTAACTGTAGCGCTGTCTACACTCTCTCACAGAAATATTCTTTCACTGAAAACACTGAGAGAAGATGTGGTGTGGTAGTTTCAAGGATTCGGAGAGATCAAACCTTCTCCTGAGCTCTGGATGCTACTGTACAGGCAGACCAGTTATGCTGTCCTTCAGCACTTTCACTGCTCAGCATGAATCTACTCTGCTAAAAGGCTTATAATAAGCTTTCAACACTTTCAAAGGTGGTTCTCAAAGGCTTCTCCAAGCTGAGCGAGAGGAATAACCACCTACTAAAAAACTGGCCACTGTGCAAAACCAGAAAAGTGTATTGTAGACCTATTCATTGCAAGCAGGCAGTTCTTAAGGAAACATAATAGGATTTAAGAGTTAGGTACATAGAGTACTGGAGCAGACACCCAGAAACCCCAGCTTTGACAAGGTGCTGAAAGTTTTTTTCTCTGTTACACTGCATGTTTGTGCTCTTTTGTGTGGAGGCTTTTGGTATTTATGGGTTTATAAATGGATTTAGAATTTTAAAAAGAAAAAATAACCTCATGCAATTAGGTATATAATTAAATTAATGAGTTTGGTTGAGTTTTGAAATTTGGAAGAAAAAAAAGAGTTTGTATTTTTTCATTTAGACTGTATTCAGTAAGCCCAGTCTGTGACACTGCAGCGGTATTCACCGAATCAAAAAGAATCACTAATGAAAAACCTCATACAGTGCATCAAGTCTGTAGCAAAACATATCTCTGCAAGTCTCAAGAAAAATAACAAGATTAAGCTGAATCCAAGTAAATACAGGTACAAAAGAAGATCAATGTTCAAGTAAAGTGTGTGTTCAGTGACATATTAAAACAGCCTCCAGACTTCCAGCCTAAAACCCCACAGGAGCACCCAGCAAACCAAATGTCAACTCTCAACTACTTCTTTTGGCGAGTTTTTGTATTTTATAAGATTTTTAATGTCTTAAGTTGCGATAAATGTGAACACTTTTGTCTGTCCATCTTCTATCTTTAACCTTGGACTGAGTGTGTGCTTACTACAGTTCATATTTAGTATACTGATACGGCCTGATCAGGTCAGTACATTCACAGTCAAACTGACACTTCCTGTCTTTGGACTATGGGATGAAACTAGAGCACCCAGAGAAAACCCTCACATACATGGGAGTTACTGGAGATAATTATTTGAGAAATGTGCAAATTTAAAAGGTGGTTTGACAGAAACAAATTACCATTAAACTTAAGTAAAACTAAAATCATGTTATTTAGAAGTACTCAAGTACAGATACTGGTATAGAGTGTCACAACTGAAAGAGTGTATGAAAATGAGATTCTTGGTGTAATAATAGATGACATAAGCTGGAAATCACACACACAAAAAAAAACATCCATCCATCCACTTTCTATACCACTTCATCCATCAGGCTCACAGAGTCAATCACAGGGCTGACACACAGAGACAGACAACCACACATGCACACATTCACACCCCCAGTGGCAGTGTAGAGTAGTCAATTAACCTAATATGCATGTTTTTGGGACTGTGGAAGGAAGCCAGAGTACCTGAAGAAAACCCATGTAGACACAGGGAGAACACAGAAGGGCCCAGACTGGGATTCGAGCCTGGAACCCTCTTGCTGTGAGGGGAAAATGCTAACCACTGCACCACCGTGGCACCTGCATAAAGCATGAATACAATACAGCATATTTTATACTGTTCACTGGTTTTACCATATTTAAATTACTGTGTGGGGGTTTGGAGTAATACTTACAAATGTACACTGTTACACTATCTATATTGCAAAAAAGAGTCATAGGAATAATTCACAATACCAGTTATAGAAATCACACAAATCCATTATTTATAAAACATTAAAATTCACTGATGTGGTTTATTTTCAAACAGCACAAATAATGTACAAAGCAAGAAACAACCTACAATATTCAAAAATTGTTTTTTTATAGAGATGGGAGAAATAATTTGTATAGATATCTCTCTCTCTCTCTCTCTCTCTCTCTCTCTCTCTATATATATATATATATATATATATATATATATATATATAAATATATATATACACATCTTAATATATGTAGAGTCAGTGAATAATGTGAGGAAGTTAATCGATGTTTATTAATTTTCTGAGTTGTGGAGAAGGATTAAATAGGATTAAATAAATTTATGCTTTTTCCTACTCCTTTTGGGACATGTTAACTTAATATTATTTTTTGTATTACTTTCTCATGTTCAAAATAAAGCCTTTATTCATTCGTTCATTCGCTAATATGCAGAAATCACACAGAAATACTCCTGTCTGCACATCACCTACATTCGGTGTTAGTGTTAGTTGTTCGGTGCAAGAATTTATCTCAGGGAAAGATGGGTATGGTTAGGATTTTAAGGGTACTACTCAGAAAAATGTGGATCTCATTACCACTGTCGCTCGCACATACAACAGGCTCAGGGAGAGAGAGAGAGAGAGATCTCTATTCTGGTTTGGGAAAAGTGAAAATACATCTAGAAGAATGCTTTAATGTACTGAGAGCAAATCTGGTAATTTAGCCCTGAAACCCAACACAGGGTTTTAGCACCCATGCCAAAAGTGTTGCTGGTTTTAAACATTTCAGCTGCAGGCTTGAATGTTCACAGTGCTTGACAGAGAAAAGTAGATTTGCTGCGCAAATAAATGTAAAAATCTTGTATTTTAGTTACATATTTTTTTCATTATCAATAATTTTACCAATTTTTCTCACAATAGATTAATCATTGGGTCTATAAAAATGTATTCTTTTGTCAGAGAGAAAAATCCTGCTGAACTTGATAAGATCTCTGGCTATGTACCCTAAACAGCTACCTGTTTCTGACATTTTTCATATATCAGACCCACAGACAAGATAGCCACCATAGTAGCTGTACTCAAAAAGTCTGCAATGTCTCGTCTATATGACTGCCACCTTGTGGGACTCATCCCATCTCTGATGAAGTATTTTGAGAAACTGTTTCTTCAACACAACAAGAACAACATACCAGCCAGCCTAGACCCTCACCAGTTTGCAGTGGGAACAAACAGATCCACAGAGAATTTCAGGTCCACTTTCCTTCACACACCTTGAAAATAACAACACCTACATCAGAATGCTGTTTGTTGACTTCAGCTCAGCGTTCAATACAATCTCCCCCATGAAACTGATTGGAAAACTTAACACTCCGGGCTGGAGTACCACACTCTACAATTGGATATTGGACTTTACAAATAGACCTCAGACACCTCCCCCAAACACACACACACACACACACACACACACACACACACACACACACACACACACACGTGGATAGAACCCAAGTATGCCAACGACACCACTATGAGCAGCCTAATTGCAAACAACACGGAGAGTTTATGTTCACGCATTCAAGAAGCTTTATTTGTCATTTTTGCTATGTATGTGCACTACATAAAGCAATGAAACAGCATTACTTCAGTATGCTACATGGTTCTACACAGAAGACTACTCATAAGTAACAAAGAATAAAAAAAATACAAAAAGTATTAAAATGAAGAATAAAAACAGAAATATAAAATAAAAATTCTAAAAAATACGAACAAGATAATAATAAATAAATATTTTTTTCCAAAATACACAGATATCCACAGTATATAGACAGTTAAGCACGAAATGGACAAGGCAGTGCAATGCAGTCAGCCATTCGAGGGTATAAACATTTTTGCAAAAAGATGCACAATTAACCACCTGCTGTTTAATGTCGTTTAAAACAAGGAGGTGATTATTGATTTTAAAAAGAGGAGGCAGACGGACACCCACCCTTATCCCTTATCTATGTCAACAGAACTGACATGAAGCAGGTGGTTTTAGGTTCCTGGTAATCAACATCACAGAAAACCTGTCATGGACATCAAACATCTCTATCCTGGTAAAGAAAGCTGTACACAACTGTAATTCTCAAGGAAGCTGAGAATTCTAAATTCCCATGCCAAATTCTCTTTCATTTTTGCAGAGAAGCTATTCAAACTGTTCACTCTGCTGCTGACTGACAAAAGATACAGAAGTATTCTTAACTGTTCTACCAGGTTGTTGCACAGATTTTTCCCTCTGGATGCAAAAATCCTGAACTCATCCTTCACACTCCATGTTTGAAAAGTTTATTTTATGATGTGATTATTTATTCATCTTTATTTATTTATTCATATTCATATAGTTCATAGTTCATATAGTTATCCAATCTTGTGCTGCATAATTAATCTTGAATTTTAATTATGAGATCAACAGTCCCAGATATATTCAGATTCTTATCCTGGAAGAGTAAGAAAACAAACAAACAAAAATAATAATAATAATAATAATGACATATGAGAAGCTAGAACCTGTAAAAGAATGACTATAAAATTGATAGCAAGAAATAATTATAAATAATAATAATAATAAAATAATAAAAAATTGCTATCTGCCATACCCCAGTGTTGTGCCATTATTTTTATTGTGCCTTGTGGGCAGTTGTAAACCCTAAAATGCTCAGTATTTGTTATAGTTTTTTTTTTTTTTTTTTAGCACTATTAACAAAATAGGACTCTTTTTAGCTGTGCAAATATATATAAAATATATGTACAGTAGTACAGAGAAGATTTTAGGACTTTTTTGGGACTAACCCACATCATGCATTATCACAAACAAAGTTGCATGTAAGCATTGTGTTTGCATCCTTTTGCCCTGTCATTCCAGCTTTTGCATCTATCTGTCAACGTTCACATCAAAGCAACCCTGATGGGCACCATAGCCTACCCTCATAACAACAGGAGATGTTGGCTTATTAAAAAATAATATAACCTCTTTTATGAGGCAGAAAATGTCTGGAGAAACATCTGTGAAACAAGTTGTGTATTAAATATGTAGGAGCTACATTCAAAATTCCTTTTTGCATGGGATGGCAGAGCTATAAAGAGAATCTAGAGTGCGGGCCCCCAAGCTCATTCAAGTCCCGCCATTCTCCCTATCTGACAGTCAAAGCAGAATGATCTTGCTCTCTATGCCTTTCCCCCAACTCTGTAGGGACTGAGCAGTCAAAATGTTCCTATCACTGCCAGAAATTAGTGACTCAGGATTGTCTCTGATCATATCAGAAAATCAAGAGAAAAAAAACAAAGCATTAAGAGGTATTTTTTGTATTCTTTCCCTGAAAGCATTTGCGCAGGCTAAAGAGTTCATTAATGCCGTTTTTGTTCTGAAGCGGAGGCCTCTGGAGACATCCAGAGAAATGAAGAACGATGGGGGTGTGCTGCAGTACAGCAGGAAAATGAGCACAATGCTGGTGGATAGATTAAAGAGGCTGGAATTCAAAGGCTTCTTTATAACCTTTTAATGTAATGTTGTTTTATCCTTGAGAATTACATTGGACCGATATTACATATTTATATTCACACAGCTGATTTTCCAACTGATTGGAACTGTGGAATCTGTATTTGTGCTTTAATCATTACTATTATTTGCACAGTGGATCCATAGAGGACGTATTATTTTGTGGTTTCTGTTGCAGTTTGAAAAGGCGTAATATCCATCAGGCAATATTTCTCTTCGTTCCGTTTAATTGCAGCTATATAACCAATAAAATGCCAAAAACAAATGAACAAACAAACACAAATCGTGCTCATCACAATTTCTCAGAGCCCAAAGTAATATTTTAATGATGCTTCTTTTGTCTAACCAACAGTCCAACATCCATTTACTCTTCATTTACTATCATAAATGACAAAGGAAAAAAAAGCAAATTTGTTCATTTAAGAATTTGGAGCAAATGTTTGATTTTTTTTTTTTTTTCGGAAAATGATTCAAATGATTAGTCAATGATCAAAATAGCTGTACTAGTAATGGCAATTAAATTTCTTTTAATTTATTAACTGATCAACTGGTGCAGATCTAGATTACACAGCCGCATGGTAAAACATGTTTGCAACAAGAAAAAGTCACTGCTGACCGCATTTGGCACATTTATGGTGTTTTGATGATTTGAACCCTCTATTACTGATGGCATCAGTCTCCCCTCTAAGGGGAATCATTGGCTCGGCTTCCACAGAAATCATTCAAACATGATATGCACAATTAGGGCTGGCGCCTGTAGTGGTACCTCAAAGAAGAATATTCAGCAGAATGTACACCATGCAAATGCAGACATCAAGTATTGCTCCCCATTGAGTACAAACAATCATAGACAAATGAAAGATGTAACCAAGCAAGTTGTGCAACAATGGCATTTTCTATGTTTTTCAATTTGACTCCAAATTAGAAATCAAAGGGGCCCCACTGACAAGATTTAGCTTCTTGCTCAGAGGCAGAACCCCAACACTGAAACACACAAGGGGTGCTGCAGTTTTGTTTTTATTGGATTAGAGGTGTGTGTGTGTGTGTGTGTATGTGTGTGTCAAGCGAATATTTCACATGAGACAATGTAAATGCAAAGCAAGTTCACGCAAGTTGAAGGGACAGAACCGCTGTTTACCCACTGAGATATGGGGAGCTCTGGTGGAAGGAGCTGCTTGTAGAGCTGGGGCTTCTAGAAGGATAAACATTGCGATTCTGCTCCTATCAGTTTACCAGGAGAGCTCAGGGTTACTTTTTTATGCTGTTGGGAACAAAAGTAGATTTATCTTCAATAGGTTTTTGTAATTAGTCCCCTTTTGTCCTTGCTGACTACCACACAAAAGCAGGAAAAAAAGATACTGGATGGAAATAACTGTATTTCTGGTGAGTGATGAGTTCACCAGTGGTGAAAAACAGACCCTTAGTACCTGCCATTGCTCACTATCATAATAATATACAGTAAGATATTATGGCTGTTTGGAGCAAATAAACAAAAATGATCTTGCATTGCCACTTGTGTGAGTCATGTATTCACTTTGCTTTCTGTGTGTACATGTGTGCAATTTGAATTGTCTTAAAGGAGAAAGATGATTGTTGAAACTCATTCCAAAGTAGAGCCCTTTTACATCTATAGAGGAAATGGGTCCTTTTCCAAGGAGTCCACCATGTTGCACTTCCATGTTTCCAGTAGTAGTCCAGAATGGACAAAACAAACATTGCATGTAGTGGAGCTCTTTTGCATTTTTCGTATTTTAGCAGTCACCAAAGGGGAGGGTGAGAAGAGAAATGTTAATTTGGTTGCCAAGTAAAACCACACCACTAGATGCCACTAAATCCTGCACATATAACCTTTAAGAGCTTAAGGTCTTAAACACAGAGATTAACTGGACTGCATGAGCCTGTGGATTTTAAGCATTGTCATCTCTGGCCTTTGGTCTGCTGCACCAGAATGCCTACTACCTTTGAGCCTTGAATGATATGTCTCAGTGACTGCTGGCGAGATGAAAGGCTCCATTTTGAAGTGGTTAGTGCTGGTGTGTTCGATTGGCTGCCTTATATTCTTGCTTCTGTCAGAAACACTTGGCTAGACTCGTGTGAAAACCCCACTGCCATCCGAATCCTGTTATCACATGAAAAGGCCGTGCTTTGACCATAGGACATATCTGAGCATGTTATTGTCCACGGCATTGTGCACAATTTACTTCGAGGCTCAGGTGGACTCAAAGTAAACAGGGACAAAATGCACTGATGGCAGTTAAAATGGTGATGAAATCCTGTTTGAAATGAATATACCAGTGTTGCCAAAGTATACAGACACCTCTCTACAGCTGTGGAGTTAATATGGATGTGGGGAAACTGCAATTTATATGCGTGGCCATGGCAGAGACACACCTGGGGTTGACTTGATGAAGAAAATGCTTCACTTTACATGCTATGATTTTAATTTTAGACTTCTTTTAGCTTTCCATTAAGTAATTTTGAAACGTAAAAGCCTCATTCCAGCCAAGTGTCTGTCATTGAGATGAAGAGCTATTATGTTCACATCTGGGACCAGGGACAATAGCATCAAAATAAGATGGTATGGGGAGGGCTCTCTCAGTGGAAAACAGATTTTTCTTAGCTCTCTGCAGCAGGCTGTTATAACCACTATTGGCAGAAATCAAATTGAAAATGTGGCCTAAAAAATCAGTTGTAACCAGTTTGGACAAAAAACAATTTTGGAAAAATTAGCAGATAATAGCTAAGAGGTAAATAAGTAAATTCGGCATAATAAAAATACAGATTAAGGATGCCAAAGATTTCCATGCTTTTATTGTTTATTTTAAGCAGTTGAATATGCTCCATCTGGATATCAACATGACATCAGGTATTTAGAGTGCAAAATACCAAATTTATTTACTCTTACTACTTACAATGTCACATGGGTACAAAAAAAAAAACAAAAAAGGAAAAAAAGAAAGAAAGCACTCTGCACTGTGCAGGCTACATTTGGCTCTGATCTAACAAAACAACCACACGCATGCAACCAACTTTTTATCATAATATCTCCTAGCGTCCTACAATATATTTTGAAAACTAACAGTCTTTTTTTTCTCTTATTCCTAATATCCATTGGTGACAATGAAGGTGTAATCCAATCAATAACATCTTAATAAATAAAATTAGCTGGTACTAGTCTACTACGAGTGCCAGTGACTCTCTGTTACTGCTCTTAATAATACCACTGTCAGTAATATACTGTACACAGCATTGCTGCTATTACATATTACACTACATTGTGTAACTACAGGGCTGCTGAAGAGAGAGAATGAAATGTGTGATCAACAATATTAATGGCCACATAAGCATACGCATTCAAAATTTATAAAACTGTTTCGTGTGATGTTTTGCTTGTTTGCCTTTCAATAATGCAAAAAAAAAAATATAGTAAAAAAAAAAAAATAAAGTAAAAAAAACATCTTATTAATATTTATCAACTTGTAAGAGAAAAATTAAAATGGTGTGTGGGCTATGTATATATATATATATATATATATACACAGAGAGTGAGACAGATATCTACTGACATGTATGTGAATATATCACATGTGAATGTAGACGCAAAGGTCCAGGTGTCTGCTTGGCAATTTTTTCAGGCTTTGCCCCAGTAACTGAAACAAAAATAATGAGTCATTCATAATCTGTGATGAATATTTTATTGTTTTATATCTAATTAGTACTGCATTTCATTAAGCATTTCAATCGCTCATTGTGTGCAGTATGGAGCTTAGTGATGCAAGTGCTACTGGGCTTATAACCAGACGATGTGTTTGAAATGACCCTGTTAGCAAATCTTAAAGGAATAGTTCATCCAGAAAATGAAAATTCAGTCATTGTCTACACCCCCCTCATGCCAGTGGAAAGTCAGATGCAATTTCTTCATCCGCAAAACTTTTCTGGAGCGTCACAGCCAAACAGTGCTGCACCATTCTCATGAACAACTGAAGAAGCTGGGGTCTTGTAATTACGCTGCCGTAGCCGCTAAGCTAAATGCATTAGTAAAATGGGTGCTGGAGCTTGAAAGTGCATACATGTGCAGCAAGATGGGATTATTGGTTACTATTATAGTGACAGGTCTTGCAGAGCAGGTCCCTCTGTTGTTTTGATGTGAGCTTCAAGGTAGCACATAAACATTGTGGATTCTCAGTGTATAATATTGAGCCACATGTTGGTTTTTTTTACATTTTATAACAAGTCCCCAGATTCTTCTGTTCTTTAGAGGAATGTTGCAACACTGTCTTGCTGTGAAGCTCCAGAGATGTTATGGACCAAGAAACTTTCCATCAGCATCGGGTTAAGTAATGACCCAAGATATGTCTTGGTTTTACCAGAAAATCCTATTGGGTGCATTGTCCAAGTCCCTAAATCACAAGCAGCCCTCAGAGGAATTCACAGAAAATGAGAATAAAAACCTATCTCGATCTAACTAATCAATAATCAATCACAGGAGAAAATGAAGTAATGCATTATACAACAAATAAAGGGAGGGATGACAAAAAGGCATGAGGCATGTTGGTAAGTCTCCCTAATCTACATGGCTGAGCGCACAGCTACAACTTAAGTAGTGTGAAAATGGTAAATATGCCTTTTTCACAGAATACATTTTGACAAGCCACAGTATAAAAGGAGCTGCTGCAAATACAATAAAAATGACAGAATTCTGTTTAGCTGTATCAGTTTCCGGATACTGATTTCATTGCTTACTCACTGTCATGCTGTCATGGTTTATTGGAACACTGGGATAAAACAAAGCCACTGATATTGTGAAAAGTAACACCTGTGCTTTTCCTTCTTTGACAAATAAAAATCTCTGCTGCAAAAAAGGCCGATTATCACTAGTAACAAAAGAATTTTCTGTATGATATCTGGAAGACATAATGTGTAGTTCCACGCAATGGATAAGCGGTATAGAAAATGAATGAATAATGTGTACTTCACAATATTTTAAAATGTAAAAACTATTTTGTTCTTTCTGGGTGCTATGGAGGCGTATGAGTTAAGGTGCAGATAGTGACATCCAACTTTCACATCGAGATGAGGATCATTTCATAACATCCACTTCTTTCCCTCCCCTTGTTTCTTGTCATATCTCTGCTGTTGAATAAAGGCACAAAATGACACTATTAACTGCCATGCTGCATGTTGCACAGACCAACCAATGAAATTACAATGGTTATAAAAGCTTATTTCCCTGTGTTTTTGACAAGAACAGTAACAAAGAGAATTTTCAGCTTGATTTAAAAAGCACTTAGCCCACTAGGTTCTTGAGGTGTGTGAAAACATAATGATGAGAGGGCATTTGAGTTCTATCTCTGTTATGTACACACTGGAGGTAAATCTATATGAAATACAGAACAAACCCTCTTCAAAAAGATCCAATACAAAATCATGCACAATTATATAACCCCTAATTCACACTCACTTTACCAGAGCAGCATCTCTGTGCCAATATCAAATTAGGGTACTGTTACTGTAGGACATTATTCTAATTATAACATCAGAACATAGCTATGTGCCATAGTATATATTCATAGTGTTTTGTGCAAACCTTTTCTCTTCAGTCCTTGAGTATGGGGTTTTGTCAAGACCAACCATTCAAGCAGTTGCCTCATAATTTCCAAGAACTGTGAGTGTTCTCCTAAACTGATGAGCAATGACATCTCATTGATTTGTCTTCCTTCTCCTTTTTCATTGCTCAAAAACGTCATTAAGCAGACCATATTTCTGTGTTCAGCCTAAATTGAGCATCAACAGTCTCCCCAAGACCATGTACTGAGAATATACCAGACATAATAGTGATAGATTGAGCTACTTACAAAAAGGTACAGATGCATTTAATGGGCAGTCGAACAATTTAATGGTTATAGGAGCACCTTGGTGCCCTACTCTAAGCTCTCACAACACCTCACTGTGCGTTTAAGGGCAACCGGATTGGAAATGTAAAAGGCATGAACAAAGCACTCCAAATCCTGCCTACAAAGTCCATCAATGGACAAACAGTATCACGGTACTGTTGCGTAATCTTTAAGTAAGTCTTGGCAGCCATGGCCTAGAGGTTGGAGAAGCAGCTTGTGATCGGAAGGTCGCTGGTTCAAGGAAAAATTTTGAGTGTGGTGGAGTGATAATGTCCCCACCCCCGATTAGCTGGCTGATGTGCCCTTGAGCAAGGCACTTAACCTCCAATATGCTCCCTGGGCGCTTGATGCAGCCCACTGCTCCTGTGTGTTTCACTGCATGTTGCATATGTGTGTGTTTCAATCAGCGATGGGTTAAATGCAGAGAAGTAATTTCCCAGTTTGGGATTAATAAATTAAATTAAATTAAATTAAATTAAACCAAGTATCTTGTCATGTCATTGTGTTGAACAAAGTCACAGCAGGAGAACCAAAGCAGACATATGGAGTACTAAGCCTTTGGATGTATGGTTTCTCTTCATACTTAGTCCTTGAAGAGCTGCAAACAAGCTGTAGTTTGTCCCTAACAGTACTAAGAAAGATTCATCTTTCTTTCATCTTTCAAGACAGAGACATTTTGTGGAAGATTTAAAATGCTTACATGAAAACAAGTTGAAATGGCAGGAATGCCACAAACACATCAGTAAAGTGTCTCATTCTAGTACTAGATCGCTATTTGAGATGACACCTTCAATAACCATGAGATTTGGTTCTGAACTTTACCTTAATTTTGACATATCACGGTGACACTGGGATTCTTTGTCCACTCTGTTCTTCCAGGTCCGATCGTATTTTCAGAAGCTGAGCAGGGGATCAGCAGTGGCCCAGACAGGTCAGTGACTCCTTACTGGTTTTTATGGCCCCAGGCAATTGACTGTTTAGACCCAGGATCAACTGAATAAGTTATACAAGACAAAAAGGTTGAATAATAGTCATACATACTCACACTTCAGTCACGCCATTGGAAGGAGTCAAAAAGATTTTCTCAGACATTTTTCAAGCTGTCTTTTTGTCCTTTTGAGCTCCTCATAATCTCTGCCACCAGCAGTTCTCAGCTGCTTGACAGATGATTTGGTCCCCGGTGTACTACTGCAGTCACCATCACGAAACACTTTCAACTTATATTCACCCATCGGGAATTTATTTCCTCTGCGACATTAGAAGCAGAAGCCATAAGAGAGGTTGAATGGCACCTCCCAAACACTGTATAGGTTTACTGATTCTAAAACTCGCACTCTAAAAACATTAGCCGATAATAAGACTAAAAACAATCCAAAATGCAACACTCTTAGTAGGAGGACATTACACTTAATTCACCTGTGAGATTATGTTTCACTTTTTCTGCGCTTGTGTGTCTGAGTTAGAACATTTTCCAATTAGTCTAAAACAATGAGAAAACACAAAACTTTTGGTCAAATAAAATCAATTTATCTTAGAGGAGGACCCCCCCACATGACAGCAATAAAGATCCCCAACCATGTGTAGTTTATGACAGGATTCCTCTGGTCACCAGGGTGCCTGGATTAATATCTTTTGTTTGTTAAATTTTAACGTTTTACTTACATTGAAGTGATTATTTTAATTTCCTGTGTTCATGGTCTATGCCTTTGAGAGCTATAAATTAAATTCTTAATTACTTTTTGGACATTTAATTTTGATGAATGAGACATACTGGGGAAAATGGAAATCAGTGTCAGTCTCGCTAAAGACATTGAGTAAAAAGGAATGAATATTCATAGTTCTGTCTTTATGCATGCACACAATTTAACTATAACAAACTAACTATATTATAATGTAACTGTGTAGAGGCCCAGTTATATCCATTATGCCAACACAGGAAGACAGGCATTCCACATTGTGTCTATAAACAATTTACTTTCTCCTGAAAGTGAACTTACTTGTCTCTGAAATCTGACATAAATCCGGAATATAGAGTAACAGCACAAACAATGGTTGATGCAAACGCACCACACACACAAAAAAAGCCATGAATCAATTCAGATGGTTCTTGCTGTGATGATACAATGCCAACCATGGAGTCACAACAACCCCCCCAGCAGAATCTGGCTCACACCAAGGCTACAGTCAGTGTATGTATGCAGTCCTGCACATGTGTGTGTTTGGTTCCTGCAGTTAGATTTATTGGATTTGGGGGATCTTTCCTGCTGTGTGCTCTGTGGTAAGAGTGGGACTGACTCAGTTTCTCTGTGTGAAACTGGCAACGCTTTGGACTGACCTTGCAATGGAGGTGTCACTATGCAGAGTTGTTGTCATTACTCAATTAGACAGAATCAGGCACTGGCTAACGTGACAGTAGCATGCTGTGAAAACTAACTCAGAATTAGGTTCCAGGCTTGGCAAGGTTTGTTTTAATGGAACGGCAATGCAATCAGTCACAACAGGTCTGTTTTTATGTGATGACATATAAACCCTTAGGACATTACTATCCCTGCATGTCTCTGTAGGGAAAAAAACAACCAAAAAAAAGTATGCATGCTGCGCAAATGAGCACTAAGGTTAATGGAGTGTTATGTCAGGATAAATCCTGTTATACCCCTTCCAGACCAACACAGTGTAAACCTGTGTCTGCAGTCTATTTCAGTGGGTCATTGTGCTTCATCAAACCTGGGTTCAGTGTGGGTTAGTCACTGCTCCGCTTTGGCAAACAGACATTTCTATTAGGAATGGGTATTTAATTGAATGTTATTGACATTTAAAGGACTTCATTTGAAGCTGGTCTATGAATGGGGAAAAAAGCAAAAGGGAGACGAGGCACCTAAGTAGAGTATCTGAGTATCAGAAGAGAACTGAGACTTCAGTATATGTGAACACTGATAAGATGTGTCTTAAATGAATGGTTATAAAAATTGATTAATGTGTAGATCATTTTAAAGTTGCACCTATTAAAGATGGTACTAATAATTCATACTTTATATACTGCTGTGTAGTTTGTGAATTTTGGCCCAGAATCAATAAAGTAACTTAATTTATAATAATACATCATAATTCATTTAGTGTCAATGATTATATTATTAACCTAAAATTGCAAAGTAACCGATAATTATATTTATCAAAAAATGTATTGGAGTAAAAAGCATAGAGTCTTTGCCTCTGAACTGTAGTAAAGTAGCAAAAATGAAAATACTCACAGATAAGTACCTCAAAATTTTACTTTAGTACATTACTTGAGGACTTTCCGCAAGTGAGGTGGAGGCTGCACATAAAACAACAGGCAACAAAGTTTACTCAAAGGTTAAGAAGTCATTCATTGACAAAACCAAACCAGGAAACCCAAACACGCCCAACATTAAATTCAACAGCAAAATGAAAGAAAGAGGAAAAAAGGTCCGGAGCTAACCAACAGTGCAGTACAATATTCTCAACTATGGGTAGTGACAGGGTTAACAAAACGTGACTGCAAACAGATGCAGACAGGCAACAGATCCGGCTGCCACTTGGCTTTTGTCGTGCATCTTTTCACGCTTCTTAGAACAGCTAAACAAGATGAACAGCTTCAATTTCCCATCATTAAATTACACGTCATGGTGTCAGTCTTGTTGAATTTGTTATTTTTATATTTTGTACAATACAAAAAAAAATTCCATCTATTTACAGTATAATTCTGATTCATCACACCAGTGGTGTTAGTTGGTCAACTTTGGTCCACATTTAAATATCATAAAAAGTACTGCATGGATTATCAGGAAATTTGGAGGCTTCCATGGTCCCCAGATGATACCTGCATTGGTGATGTAGAGCAAAATATCTCAATTTCTAGATGCCAAAATATGGTGTTGATAATTATAGCCAGCATCGGTTCCAAATGTCAGTTCATCCAACACTTTATGAGCCCCCCCCCCCCACACACACACAAAGTCCAGTCAAGCCTCACATGGCACTGACACTATCCAGAATGGGTTTCAGCATGTGAATCCAGAGCAGGAAAAAAACAAAAAAAATATCATTTGATGAAACATTAAAACAAGTAGTTTTTATATTATGGTTTGATTTATATCAGTAGTTTTCTGTGTTTTACTGTTACAGCTGAATAACCCATAAAAAAGCTGCTGACCGGGCAGCGAAATGTAAAAAAATTCATCAGTGAAACACTTCTTATCCACTCTTTAACCTCTGTGAAAGCACATTCCTCCTGATGTGTAAATACGGATCCAGCACACTCCTCATGTGTCCACTCTCTTTGAAAGCTAATGTTAATTGTATATAGTTAATAGTTGTGGGGACGATAATAGTTGGTGATGGAAGGAAATAGCTCTTCCACATCCCCCGCGTCTGATGGAATTTTCTGTCCGATTGGCCGACGCTCTGGCTTATTAGAGGTCACTCTCTCTTTTCTCATTCAATTACAGACAGACATTAATCAAGCTGTTTCTCCAGCCATTTTGGGCGACTGCTGACCACTTTATTATGACCTTGCTCAAATTTGCAAAGGGTTGTTTTATTCTTTGCCACTCATTTCCTTGCTCTGTGCAATTTAAACAGTGACAGCTTCGGCTCATTACGGTACCATCTGGTGAAATGCAAAATAAAAGAGGAAAGCGCTCAATAGAGTGCAGACCTCCAACAGGGCCTAATAATCTTCTCTGTTAATGTAGCTGTAAGTTTATCATTCAGCAGTGCATTGGACAGATTATAAGTTCTTATATGTGAAAATTAAAAGATGGTAGCGCAGCAGGTCATGAGTCACCAAAATGCATACATTTCTTTTGGTTGTCTTCATTACCATGACATCTTTGATATAGCCTATAAATGGCCAATTTTGTTTAATTTGATTTGCTTTTATTTTTTGCTCAAAAGGTTGGTTTTCAGTTTTCAGCATTTCAATTGATAAAGCTGGTGCTAAAAGATTGCAGAGGTGGTGCTAATTAAAAAGAATGAGCTGACTCAGTTGTTTGTATACCAATAACATGCTGCAAGCTCCTCATCATCAACTTTTATTACAGCTTAAAATAACATCATTTCCCACCAGTAATGTTTCTTCACCAACCAAGACCACAACCACGACCCTTCAGACAAAAAAAACTAATTATGTAAGAATTTTTTTATATGTACAATAACCTTGAAGGAAAAACACAACTTTATTTACTTTTTTTAACACACAGCCCAAATGACCTTCTCTTAATAAGCTGCAATTATTTGCTTTGCAACATAATTTACTGATATAAAGAAGAGGTTTTTATAGAATCAGAATCATGATGCTCATCTCTTACTTATTTACATACTTTTATTTCTTACTTTGTGTGTTAAGCAAGCATTACGCTGGGAGGAAATGTTATTAAAGTTCTTCAATATGTTAAAAAAGATCATTAATTTATTTTGCCAAATCAGTCTTTCCAGTGTATCCAGTACACAGTGTTCCACAGAAGACACAAGATTTGTTTGGAGGTTGGCTGTCACAGGTACTGACAGTTATAAATCTCCAAGTCATAAATCTCACTAATTAACATGTGATGTCTAATTTGCTGCTGTAGTTTTATATTTAATGGAAATGACAGTTGAATTGATCCTCTAAATATAAATCTTAGCAAGAGAGCAAGTGGAGGCGAATAGAAGTCTATTTCTCAAAATACTGAACTGCCTTTAATTGGATATTTTGTTGTTGCGTAAAACACTGAGAAAACATTGCAGTTAGCAGGCGCCAAAAATGTACAGAAGGACATAAGTTTCACAGGTTCTGCCTTTCCTGTAGATGTAAACAACTGTGGCTGACCAGACATGACAGGGAGAGACAATTAGCCTAAAATCTGTTTACTGCTTAGACTGTGAGTCATCAATGATACACTAAACAGCCTAAATGCTCTAATTGAAGACTCAGTCAAAACAAGTTCGCGTGGAAAACCGGTTGTGTACCAAACCAAGATTAATTAATCTGCCTACAAATGAATATGTAGACCTTTTACACTTCCTTTAGAATTCATAACAAACTATACCTTCATATAATGATGTCAACTTGATATTTAATAATTGTAAAAAAAAAAAAAGTAGTAAAAGGTATTTATCCTACTGTATCTCTGCATGGAGCAAATCAACACACCCCACATACACACTGGTGCTGTAGTCCTGTCAACCTTATTTCTTATTTCAAATGGTGTTAGAGGGAGACCCAAGGCCAGGTATCACCGCCCACCTCAACATGCAGTCCTAATGGGATGCCACTTACAGCAACTTACCCCTCACTCACACTGCCCATCTCTCACACTCCTTTCTTCCTTCACTGACAGAAATGGAACTGACAAAATCACACCCCCCACATCCCCCCAGTGGTCACTGTCTATCACTCTAAAGGTCAACACAACACTCTGGCAATGGTTCCTTTTTGAACTCTTCACCCAGCATTAGGCTACACTGTTCATTACACCTGGAGACAGCACTGTGCCACCCCGAGCAGAATGTCAATGCCATCCAGGTGAGGAGGTAATTTGGGATGTAATGCTCAAGCAAGACAGCATCCACTCAGGGTGCACACACAAAACATCTATCAGCCATCTACAAGTGGTTTTCCTTGTACCTGTTCAATATATCGTATGCATGGACATTGTAAATGTTTTTTTGGAGGCTGGTGCTATAGGACCTCAAAACTCTGGAATGGACCCAGTGGATTTGCTTTAGTTTGCATGCAAGGCCGATATGTGATATAAAGTAATATACCACAAGGTTTCATTCAGCATGAGTCAGAGGCTTTGCGTGCTTTAGTTCATCGTCTACATTGGACTTCAGATATAACTTCCAATACACCTCTGAAATCGCCTTTGTTGTGGAATGGATGTGTGGACATATGTAGAAGGATTAGAGAAAGAGATGGAGGGCTACATCAGGTGGATCAGAGTGGAAACATCTGCAGAACGACCGAATAGAGAGAATAAGAATCTGCTGAAGCTGTTGTGCTGTATTTTCAAGAAATAAAAAGACAGGAAGTGTGCCACAATCTTATGCTATCCTTCAGGTATCTGGGACTATACAGTATGTGTGTGTATTCAACCCAGTATACTCTTAATATTGTATTCATATTGAATGATTTAGGTGCCAATACAGGAAGTAGTGTGCCCTTTAACAAGGTCGGATGTGGAGGTGGCTGTGGTTGATTGGTGTGCAATGGTATATCTGATTTTCATTCAGCTTGCAGTTTGTCTCGATGCAACAGTTAAAGTTCACTCTTTCCCTAAACTTAACCAATTGTTTGTGTTAGTTCATCCTGACATCATTTATTTTCCATTACCTCAGTCTTTTTCTGACCAAACTCACATTGCACAGACATGGTTAATCAAGGATTTTTCAAAAAGTGGCATTGATAAAATCTGTGATTTTGCAGAATAGTCGTACTCTGTACTCTCAGTATTTAGCCACTGCTCACAAGAAATCCACTATCAACTGCAAACTGCACTGTACTATAATGATTCTGTTGCTGATTTGTAAATAGTAAACTAATATTTAGTCTGTCATTCCCATCCTGTGTTAATATGCCAAATTGCCACCTTAATAAAAACAAACAGAGGATTCAGGTTGTCAGACTTTAAATGAGATCTGTTAGCTGTGTTGCGCTAACCACTTTTATTTAATCCTCCTCTGTAAGAGTACTATGCTTCACAAAAGAGGAATGGAATTCACACAGTTATGAAACAGTAGTTGATGCTACAACTGAAGTGTATCTAAAAACCTGCTAGCTGGGAGTTACCTCAATAGCCAGCAGCTAACAGACGGCTAGCTTGTTGACTAAGAGCACAATTTTCTTCCTTATTCAGCATGTCTTTATTGAATGAGATGAACAAGAGAATAATTTACCAGGAAGGAGTAAAGAGCGAATAACAGAGAAAAAAGAAAAAGCTTGGGTAGCAGTCGTGACTGATTAGCACTGGAGCATTCACAGGTGGCTGCTATATTAGCAGTTAGCGTGCCAGCTAAAGTAATTTAACAACTAGCCCTGAAAGTAGTTCCTATGTCAGTAAGTTTCTAGGACAAAATATTTTCCTTAGATGTGAGGATGAATTTTGCTGTGTCACTTTACCCAGGCCTAAAGAATTTTCTCAGCTGTGAGTGTCTGAGCCATGTGCCAGTGGGACATTTTTATATCCTCTGAGAAACTGAGACATTGTACCGGGGGAATGGCAGGATTATCTACCGTCAACCAGGATATATTTTTTTCTTTAATCAATGGCTGTATGGCCGAAAACCATTTACATCCTCGCAGTCAGTTTAAAAACTTAGACCGAGTCGGTGCAGAGTAGTCTGAATCCGGGCAGTCACATTCAATTGCCATGCACTTGAACTCCTCACACATTCAAAAAGTAGAGTTGGAGTTGAAGGAAGCATGCAAAAAGAATTACAGGCACTTAAAGGCCTTAAAATGAGTGATGTGGCTCTGTGTGCGTATGTTTTGCATACTTTTACACAGCATATCCACCAGATTGTGAAACTTCTAGCCTCTCTCCAGCTGTTGGCTGAAAATTAGAAACAGGTTTGACCCTTTCTTGGAAGAACATCTAAAGAACTAAAAGAAAACATAAATAAAGAAGGCAACACCTCAAGTTTAATTTAATATCTCCCCAAAACTAACTGCAATGGATTTGTAGTATTCTGTCACAGGGTTCAACATCAAATGTACTTCTGTGAGTTTTTTCACAAATGTTTGCTCAAATTAGGGACTCCAAGTAAAACTGAAAATTTGCACATCTACTTAGCCTGGTTTAGAGTGAAGGACACTTGAGCTGTTCATTCAAATATAATGTTTGTACTCAGGTCTATTCAGGTCTTACAAATCTTGGTGAATGGCTAAAAAAAGACACTGAACTACAACCCTGATTTCTAAACACTTGGGATGCTGTATAAATAAAACTGACTGTGATAATTTTCTAATCCTTGTTGGCATATATTAGAGTAAAAAGACAACACATTTTGTATTTTACCTCATCAAATTCAGTTTTTTTGTAAATATTATCAATTCTGAAATTGATGCTAACAACACCTTTCAAACGAGACAATTATTTGTATTTTACAACACAGTGTTGTAAAATGCTTAAAAAAATACGTTTGGAACATTTCACAGGTAAACAGGTTGAATGGTCATGACTGGGTGTGTAAGGGACATCTAGGAAAGGCTCAGTTGTTCACAAGCAAGCGAGATCCACCACTTTTTGAGACATACATGTGATTGTAGAAAGGATATCACTACACGGTTTTGAGAACACTTCATAAAACCACCTTCGGTAAACACTTTGCATATGATTGCATACAATTTTTATTTATGTTATACACAGCATCCCAACTTCTTTGGAATCAGGTTTATATGACTTTAGGACAAAGATAATTCAACTTCGCTTTCCCCGACTGATTTTTTGTGTTGTGTTATAAAGCAACTGCAGCCCTAAAAGGGGTCCCTTTACAGCGCTCATGTCCATCTGTGCAGATGGCAGAGTCTCCAGTGTGTTCAGTGTCAGAAGGCATCTGACACCAGAGACTGAAAGCCAAAAGCCATATTGCAGCAGCTGGTTGTATGCAGTTGATCACTATTCTGCCTGAGGGAATATTAAGTCATTTTTCTCTCCGTCTATTTTTATAGTTGGTCTGAGGGTGGTTTGTTTAACTAAATTAGAAGTCTGTTTTAATCCTTTTAATACACCATACCCCATGAAGACATATCTCAAATCAAATTACTAATATCCCACACTGCAGTGGCATTTCTGCTTCCATCATTATTTCTTTTTAATTATTCCTTCTTAATTCTTCAAAGAGAACAGGCTGTCAGCCATCATGTCAGGTTTTATTTGGATGGCAGAACTGGATACATACAAGGATTATTCTAGTTGCACAGCAGCGCAGTCAGGAATTAATCCCTCCCTTAACTGGACCATGTAACAGTTCCTCTCCTGTGGTCCCCCTTTCATAAACACAGGGTACTTTGGTGATGCACGGATGGCTGATGCATGTTGTGTTTAATGTTCATTAACAGTACAATGCGGATACATAAAGAGCCTTATTCATTATCAGCGATTAAACTGCTGAATTATCTAAACTAGTGTCCCACAAGCCATTATTGGGACAGTTATTTTTCTCGATGCTTTTGATTTGATTAACGAGAGATCAAGGTCGTGTTAAGCAATCAATTGATTTGCGTTCCCTGTTTCAATGGCATGGTGCTGTCTGTAATTCCTGTAGAGGCTTGGCAGGGCTGCTTTTTCTTATAGGAATTCATTGTACTGTCTCTTAAAATGAACTAATTCACTAGAATCACCAGGCATGACAGGAGGTTGCAACCAGGTCTCCTTGGCCTCCCAGAGACCAGACAAGCTATATAAACCTCACATTTGTAGTATCCACAAGTATTTTCACTTGCCTTTAGAGATCTCAAACTTTTACATTTAGTCAGTCAGAGTGTTTAGGGTTTCCTTGCCTTGCTGACTGGCGATATTTCAGGGTCTGTTGGATCTCAGCTGTCTAACCGATCTACCTCTCTCCCCACATCTCCTGTCCTGCTCCTCAACAACTCACTGAGCTTAAAAGAGATTGACAAGGACTTCAGTGGTCAATACTGGCTTAGGTACCCTGACATGTAGTCAGCAGTTATCTTTGAGACCGTGAGAAACATTCAATGAATGTAATCTAAGAAACAGATTTTATGAAATATAATAACAAGGCTAGAATCTTACTTTGAGCTAATGTGAACATGGTAATATGCTCACAATGTCCAGTCAAACATGCTGATGTTCAGCAGGTTAGGTTTACCGTGTTTACCTCTTAGTTTAGTGTGGTAGTGCGGTAACATTTGCTAATTAGCACTAAACACAAAGAATCGCTGAGGCTACTTAGAATCTTATCAGTTTTGAAGGTATTTGGTCATAAACTAAAAAAAACAAACAAAAAAACAAAACAAAAATTAAGTGATGATGGCTTCAAGATACAATCACCAGTGTTTTTGAAAGTCATTCTGAGTGGGACACGTGTGTGTACCAAACTTGATGAATAGTTGTTGACACGACTTCTAAGAACCAAAACAGAGCCACACAGATAGCATGACAACCAAGTTTCATAGCTTAATTTATGTCAAAATCACCTGTTAGGTGAATAAGTACGATGGCCTGTTTGTGTGCAGGACCTGGCAAAATACCACAACCACAGCAGTTACATTGCTGACCCAAGACCAATTATCTCAAGTCACAGTGAAGTAATGGGACTTGACCTGTGACCCCGAATCAATATACCTATCATTGTAAGCTTTTAACACTAATAGATTTTAATCCCTGGAGCCTTTCAACTGCAGGTCTTGCATAGCAATCTCTAATGATTATGTCAGATCCTTCTGATTAATAAAAGGCATAACTTCTGTAATACTTACTCACAGATTGGTGCTGTAACTGAAAGAGTAAGAAAGACACTTGAAACTTTGATGGTCAGCTTGAGGGATTTATTAGAGAAGGGTGAATATAAAGGTACTGTATGCAGGGATTTCTATTCTCTGAGCCAACCACAACTAGTCAAACCTGTCTCTCAAACTCTGTCTATATTTATACGCTACACAACTTCCAATCAAGGTCATCATAGTTAGTGATGTAATAATTAAATAAATGGAGTTTAAAAAGGCAATACAATAGACCATAAGTGTGCTTTGCAAAAAACACCATATGGATTATTATTATAATTATCAGGAACAAGGAAACTACTTGGATGCCAACACTTCCAGGTATCTTAAACATAAGTTATTCCTAGCACTACAGGTTACATTCAAAAACAAAATATCAAGAGGGAGCATACCAACATTGATATATTCCCTTTAGAATAACTCCTCTACTGAACCATTCAGGATTTCCAGTAAGACAGTTTAAATGTGTATACAAGCACGATATCAACTGCCACAATTTTTTAAAATGCCACTCTTCTTCCTCTGATATGTTTCTTTTTTTTTTTAACCTCCCACATTATATATCAAAAGTACTTGCATTTGTGTCACATTTTGGCTCTCACATATTAAGCTACAATAAGATCAATAAATAGTGTTGGGTGTGCACTGGCTGCCTGTGAGCCACGAGGCCCACAGTGTTCACAGGAGCCATAGTGTGGCAGTTTAATATGTACTGTAGTCCTCCTGAGGTGTCACCAAGCACACGCAGGGCAAACAGAGGTGGGTTAACACAATGTAAAAAGGGACTTTCTTTTTTATCAACTTGTCATCGTCATGTTTTGTTGTTTTTCTTGGGTAAGCGTGACTCTTTTTTTTTTCTTTTTCTTTTTTCTTCCTCTTAGAAGGAGTCCATAGCCTTGAATTCGCTGAGGGCCTGGACAGGGGAGATGTGTTTCTTCTGGGAGCCTCGTCGCACACGCGTCTGGCACTCCTCGGGCTTCTCCCTTTTTACCAGAGGCTTCTTCTCAGGGGCCTTCATGCGCCAAGACACCACGGGTGAGTTAACAGCTGCTGTCCCGTACACCTTCTGGTACTTGGTGGAGGCTACATAAGATGCCTTTACAGTCAGCACCACGGCATTCATTAGGTTCTTGGCCGCTTGGATCAGGGAGGTGGCACTATCCAGCTACAAGAAGACAAGGACAGTTGGAGGGGAAAGAGAGAGATAAACACTAGGAGTCAAGTCCAAAAAGTCAATTTATCTGTAAAGACATACACTCAGCACGGACTGTATGACATATCAGCTACATGCAGTACCTAGGAGGTCTCTGCTGCAACAGGCAATTAAGCAGATGAAAACATGGCCCTCTCTATATGACGTCTCATTTTAGCAGTTCTTAATTAGCAGAGGCAGTGGTCAGGTGTACCTCTGTCTCCGTCTGTTTTGTTTGGCTGACATTTAAGGGTCGGCGGCCAGTGGGCCTCCTCCTACCTCACACTGAGACAAGTCAACTGCTTAGATTTAATGAGTGTGGACTCCAGCTGGCCACCATGAAAAGGTTAAAATCTCAGCAGGGCTTGCATGTGAAATTAACAATAATAGAATTCTGAAGAATCACAGAGAACTGTATCAACATGAAATACGATGAGACCCAAAGCAAAGATAAAAGTCATGTATGATTTTAATCAGAGGAGCAAATCATATTAAGGCAATTAATCATAAAGGTCTTGACTGAAAAAACAGTAGGAATAAAACGATTCCACTTTTTTCTCTCCTCACAGAAATCTGAATTCACAACAGCTCCTTTTTATCCATTTAAAGTCTGTATACACTGTATGGAAGGGATAGAAATCATTCTGCGTTAGCTAACATTACCTCACATTACTAAGGATACTAAGGATCAGCCTTCTCTGATCTTACTCTCTGAGACGTCTGTCCCTCCTAGAGGAGGGATCCCTCCTCTTTTGTTCTTTCTGATGTTTATTTCCTTTTTCTGCCTGTAAAAGTGTTTGTTCTGGCGAGTTTTCCCTTATATAAAGGTTACTTAGACAGTTAGACAGATGTTACTGTATACTGTTAACAATGCAACAATGTTCTAAGTCAAATCTGTGATTTTGTGCTGTAAAAAAAATTGACACCTGATCAGTTTGAAAACAAACAAACAACAAAAACTAAACAAAACCCATAAAAACAAATAATTAACTGTCTTTAAACAAAAGTCCACTTAGAAGAAAAATCATCTCATGATTCACAACTGACTGCTGCTGGAACACATGTAGGGAGTACATTTCTCTTTGTTTGAACTATGTATTAACTGATGTATGAACTTTATGAGATGAGAGATGAAATCCTTTCTTATAATCAACAATCGGCTTTGCAGGTGGATTTGCTATATTTTACCGAAAGTACAAAACAACTTTTAGAGAGAGTTGAGAGGAGAGTTACATTATTATGAGGATTATTCTGGTCAAACTAATCAATATTTTTCATTAACACTGAAAGCTTTGAAATGAATAATATGCTGCACATATATTAGTTAAGATAACAGTTAAATGTCAAACGGAAGCAATACGGGATAATTGACTGATTTTACTTTGCGCAGTAATAACAGGGTTCGCAAGGCATGAAAAATACAGATGGAAAAAAATTATGCACTTTCTGGTATTATTAGATGGTAATCGGTCTGAGATAATTGCACCAGCCTTAATCTGCATGACCCTTCATCTGGTCTTCCAAGCTCCATCGTGACCTTGCATTGAAAGGTTTGCCCACTCACAGTGCACAGCACAGACACTGTCTTAGAGTGACCAAGTCTGGTGATTCAAGCCTAAAAACTAACCCAGAGCATGTGCAATAGTAGAGCCCTGTATGGACAGACTTACCCCAGACACGATGAGCTCTCCGCCCAGATTCTGAACCTCAGCTTTCACCTTGCTGCAAATGTTGAGCTGATGACAGTACAGAGCAATTCTCTGAAGGTAGGCCAGCAGATCCTGCTTGCACGCTGAATCGGGGCACTGAGTGGAAAAGAGGAACAAGGAAACACATTGTCAGAACACGCAGACCAAAAACGATAGTAGCCGTAAGTGAGCACTGGCTTTTCAAGAACAGCTGAATACTGCTTGACCCACTTTTAAGGCCTTGCCAGATATTTTAAGTTTCATCAATTTGATCTTAATGTAACATTTGGGAGTTTGAGGCCACTGCAACAGTTGGCCTGGGGTGACAGCATGGAGCACACCTTTGACACCCTTTGATACTCCAAATCATTCACAACATTTGTGTGATATTAAGGAATTATGCCTCACTTACTATTGACACACATAGCAACATGAGCTATTTCAAAATCACTGCATTAATTACTCTTTAAATAAGTACAGTGTGCTAGTAAAGTAATTAGGGTGAGATTTTAGACAGGCAATATAAATCTGGAACTGAACATCAAACTAACCATAAAAAATCTAGGTGGGGGCAATTTAATTTTTTGAAGTATTATGTAGACTGGGCAGCCATCGGCCAATATCAGCGCCAAGTTAAGATACTGGATTTGTCAGTGAGACCCAGAAAGGTTCTTGGCCTTATTTCAGTTATTATTCTCAAAATCTAAAGCTACTTTTTTTTTAATTATTTTAATTTTCATTATTATTATTATTATTTTTTTTTTTTAATCAGAAGGACCATCTGGTTTTAAATGGTGCATATTTTTACTCAAATATGTTTGAGATCTCCACCAGATTGGTTAGATACTGTATAACTTCTGATGTTGAGGCTGTTTTAAAACTGAAATCAAGAACAACAATCCTAGCAAAACCAGTAGGGTTCCAGCATTTTGGGTCACTAATTACATTTCTTTGCACGGACCCTGAAAAATGACATTTTTTTTTTTTCCAGGGGTGGTTTGCTGCAAGTTTGAGTTTCAAAGGCAAGTTGAGTTACACTGCAGGGTGTCAAACTGATTCATTTTACATGAAACAAGTTTGTCACAGCTTGTTGCCCCAGAAGAAAACAGATCAATCAACAGTGAATGGACTTAACGACTTTGCTTCTGCAGCAAGCCTTTTCCGGATCCTTCCTTTTCTTGTCTTCCTTTTTTTTGTTGTTGTTTTGACCGGGGCCTTTTGGCCTACGTACTACTTCAACAGTGAAGAAACCAATCATTCAGAGCAGCAAACGGACCAAAAGGGAATACGAGGACAGCCTTCTGAGGTCTCCTACTATCACACAGTTTTCCCCTATTATTCCACCTGGAAGCTTTCCAGTTGTCAGCTACGGTCCACTAAGCTCCCAGTAGGATAAGAACACTGCATCAGCTGCTTAAAGACTGTGAGCATCATTTTGTAGCAACACCTTTCCTCTAGTCATTAATATTAAATGACCTTAACTAGGGCATTCAGCAACACTGCGTGGGGACATGCACAGCTCATTTCCTTGTCCTATGGGCTCAAGTAGAGCTGGGTGTCAAGTTAAACATCGAGCTGTGATATGAATATACCCCTCTCCAGGTCATGCAGCTTTCCCGGCCGAGAAACATCTCTCCTTCTCTTTGAGAAGACAAACAGTACCGAATGGCCACAAGTGCCCTTCGCTGATGGCCACAAATAGCAAGAATAGTAACAGAAAGATTTGTTTTTTCAGCCTACAAATAATGATTGGAAAGAGCAACTCAAGGTGTGATTTACATTTACAATTATGGCTGCTATCAAAGCAGGAATTTGGAAATCGTAGTAAATAAAACCGAAGCTGACACCAGCATCCAGCTTCCCCTCACTAAGTGGCACTGAAGGCAGACTGCAGAGGAGCTGCTAGCTCATAGAGCAGCCAGTGAGGCAGAGGGAAGCTTCTCCTTGGGCTTTATCACTGCACTGACAGCCCTGGCTAGCATCACCGCTAACTGCACTTAACACTGCTAGCACGCACACACACACACACACACACACACACACACACACTGCTGCCCAGGGTTAGTTTGATGGAGACATGACACAGTGGTTCCCTTTTGTACAGTTGATTAATAGCCCATTTCTTCCACATATTCCCTGTTGATGTAAATAAACTGTATGGCCCATTACTTTGCAGGCCCACTGAAACTCTCTCTGTCTCTATCGCTGTCCATCCTAGTGAAAACCAGCCTTTATTATAGAGTAGCGAGGAAACTGTGTGGGTCACTGCTTGACTTTGTCCCAGACTTTCTGAAACTCCACCTGTCCTCAGTGCATCCCTCAGCATTTCAGGAATATTTATTTGTTCGGTCCAGAGAAACAGCTGAGAAATCTCTTTTTTTTTTTTTTTTTTTGTCACCTAATTGGGCCCAAAATGAATGAAACGTGCTCCCAATGGATAATTCAGTGAGATGAAGTGAACTCTGGTGCTGAAATGAGGGCAACACGCTATCAGACTAAAGCAGTCTGTCAAAACACAAGTCACACCTCACACTGATGCTGCATATAAAAGCAGGCTGAAACTGACCTTTCCTTAATCATTCAGAATGTAAAAAAAGCAGTCTTTTTTTTTATTATTTAATTTTGAACTACACCACGTTTGCTGTGTCTCTTTAATTACGCCACTTTCTACATCGTTCTCATTTCTGATCTAATACATGCCCAGTAGAAGGAAGATGGTACAATGAGAGATTCAAATAGAGCATGTTACACACAGTTACACAATATGCCTTTGAGCTGAATGGACAACTACAGTCTCTGTGATGTAAGCCATCACCTGTCAGTTACTTGAAGAAAACTGGAAATCTTTCTACTTCCTCTCTGGCTTTCCACCAAAATCACAGTGCTACTGTGTTCTGGTGCGTACTGAAACCACCTGTCATATTTATGAGACTACACAATGTGGTTGTTTTCCTTTCTTCTTTGAAATCCCATTTTGCATATAAAAAGTGACCCTGTGTTCCCATTCATGCGAATCTTTGAAACATCCTGTTCTTTTTCAGAATTCATTTAGTGGAATCTGGCATATTAGAATTAAATTTAAAGCTGACACCTGCTGCAACATACAGACAAGCAGACAGACAGTAGTGTGTCAGCATGAAAAGCGGATTATGTGTTGTTATGATGCATTTCTCAGGCATTAATATTAACTGTAAAAAAAGCAGCATAGACATACGGTAACACAATAGATGTCATAGTAAAATGAGAATGGATTTGTCTGAGATGTGAGTGATTTTCACACACTGTGGTTTGGGTCTTGGTTGTGTGAATGAGTTTTGAGGAACTCAACCAAAGAGTGGCTTTGTGAGTTCAGGTAAAACTGGGCGGCAGAACCACTGTCCTAAGTAATGCCCTAATGCCTTTTGTAAAATATTACAATAGATACAACCAGTTCCATCCTGTTCAATAAGCAAGGAGCCTGTTTATGATAAACACAATCAACGGTTTGAGCTGCGACACACTGCTTGAGGAGGCAAGTAAGGTGCTATTTTAAATGCTCCAGTTTACATCACATACACATATTTTTAGATTCGGTGTGACTGACACTTTCTGAGAATATTACTCACTCCTTTTAACTACTGAGCTTGGGAATCGTAACATTTTTCAGTTTTATTCTGTATAAAAGTACTGCTGTAGTTATTGTCTTGCGGCATTGGTGCACTGCAAACAGGAAGTGCTAATAGCTCATTTGGCATACTTTTAATTGTGCCAATTTACCAAAATATTAATGGGCTCAAGTTGATGCCAAGGGCAATAACAACTGAATGCACAACAACACAGAATTATGGGAACTTGCGTCCCAAAACCTTGAGCGTGAATATCTACCAAACAGACATTGACATGAGTCAGACCGTGGAAACTGCTGCTTTAATTTTAGAGAAGGATTTTATACAGAGCTCCTTTATGCTTTCAGAAATAGTATTTTTTTGATCTAAAGGCGTGGGGTGAGACCCAACAACCTCTAAGATTGAACTAAAATACGTATTTTAGACAAATCTACAAACATTGCTGTTTTCTAACTTTTAGATCCCGAGCTTTTCACTCTGCAATAGGATTCGTTTTTAAAGATAGTTTGCTGACTGTTTAACTGTAGTTTTTGTTCTTTACTCAGAAGTCTTTTAATTACACATCAGTCACACTTGGTTTCACCGCTGTCAGCAAAGGCAACGGGAGCTTTGCTCTTGCTGTTCTGCATTCGATGCGACAGGACCTTCTGTGACAACCGAAGTGAAACCTGGAGGTCCGAACACTTGGCCTCAAACTTGCATGTGATTAGCTGCATTTACAAACTACAACTTGATACTTTTAAGTTATTTAATTTTTAACACTACCAAAGCTCAACTGAAAGTCCACAAGTACATTACAAAAAAGAAACGGATTTGTGAAAGTAAGAACAAGGGTTAGTGCTGGTGATATTCAAAATTTTGTTAATGTCAAAAAACAGCCAAAATAAATAAATAATTTAAAAAAGTCCTACTAAAAAGTCTGTGTAGCCACATTTTGATACAACTTATTACTTCAAAAACTACTATAAACACATTAGTGAGCCACCCAGTTGCATTACACGTTTCCTCATTGCCAGTGCATTGCCTGTAGTTTATTTAGTTCAGCATGCATCGTCCTGCAGCTGTAAATACTCGGTAGTGCACCAAACAGTCTTAATCTGTGTCTAAAAATAGTGTGCAAGATTTGCACTATCTACCCTGTTTATATATAACATACTCACCTTAAATTAACTGCACAAGTGCTGTAATCAACAGAGACCACCAACACAGGTAGATTTCAAACCAGATGGTGCTGCAGAATTAGTCTCAAACAGAGTGATTCAAATTGTTACATGCAATGCAGTACGCAACACTCAACAGTCAGCATATGAACGGGTATGCCCAACGTTGTACAGAAGCCAGCAACTATTCAGTCTGTGTCTGTAGGAAGCATATGTAAAGAATGAAGCAAAGTAGGGAAAATGGAGTGGGAGAAATAGAGTAGGAAAAAAAGGCATTGCTGCTGGAGTGAAATGGGGTGAGGTGCCTCGAGGGGTTTTTCTACGTCAAGTGCTGTGCTTAAATGACTATGAAAGAGCTCGCCGTCCTCCCAGCCTTCCACGCAGAATTGACTTCTGCTTCACACATGTTCATCAATAGGGCTGATGTGCAGTCATGGAGACAAGGTTTGCTACTTAAGGGACCTGTCTGAAGGCAGTGGAGCAGCCTTTATTCTTACTGTCAATCCAGAGTTCTCTCGACAAGCACAGGTTACGTACCATAATGTGTGAATGCAAAATACTTGTCTTCTTCGTCCGGAATAAAGACAAATAATCAAGGTTATGTTATTTGTTGTGTAATCCCATTAAGAAGCTTGATAAAAGCAAACTTTTGCTGTTTTAACTTTTAATAACTCTCTCTCTGTTGACTGAATGGAATGGCAAACAGATTTCCTGAATGCCACACGATGAATACACTTTTAGAACAAATACACTGTGAAAATGAAAAGGTCTTCAAGCCCCTCTTTATTTCCTGCCACTGTTCCTGTTCTGGAGTCTGTGGAAGTGTAACAGAAGGCTTTGAATATTCAGTAAACACTGGTCTAGGAACCATTTAAGTGAGAATTAAAAATGGCAAGCCACCTGCTCCTTTCATTACAGCAACTGTTCTGATTCAGACACTGGCTCTGTCAGTGATTTGCCATGTGACAGATTAACTCCCACCTAAACCCTGTTAAACAGCGATCATCACTCGGCAGCCTACAAGAGCTAAGAAATTAATACATAAGCACATAAGTTCATGCTTGCTTTGTCCTTGCTGTCCCAAATTCTGCTCTGAACAACACACACACAAGCTGTGACGCAGACTGACACCTGCTTTCCGAGACAAATGTTCCCAAACTCGCAAACATGCAAACATGCGCACACAGACTGAAATCTCCGTCTGTGGTAATTACTGCATAACAGACAGAGTTTTGCATTCAAGGCCTGAAAGTTCATTCTGTAGTACAATATGCTCTGGAGAGCAGGACGGTGTGACATGAGGAGAACTGTGCCAACTCTGACTAAAGATGCCTTCTGGTCAGTTAAAAGCTTAGCCTACTCTGTGGCCACTCAAACAGACAGCCATTCTGTGCTGTTCTCACAGCAGAGGGCTTGTCCATATATTGTTGTGAGGACGCATACTGTCACAAGAAGGTACAGGATAAAGAAGATATACAGTAGGTGGTGAAAATCATCTCTTTGTGCCGGTACACCCAACCCCGAGCAATGTTTTTTTCTGCGTACTTTAATCTAACTTCATCATGTTCCTTTTATTATGAACATAAAGTACTCTGGATAGGATCACGCCTCCTGACTGAATGTGAAATGATTTTAGTAAGTATAAAACATCTTCACAGGAAATAATGATGAGGACTTGGAGGTGTTTTTCTGTGCTGGGTGAAGTAAAAAGCACAGTCTTATTTTTAATTTTATTTGATTTTACTTCATCTTTTTTAGTTGGCAGGATATGTCATGTTTAAATTAAAAATTTCAGAATGTTAGGGCATGGGCCAAGAACCAAAAGCTTGTTTTACTGGTGTAGAACCTTGTGTACTCAAATATTAAAACATTTTAAACACTGAATTAAAAACTCTCTGGCCTTATTATCCCAATAAGGATCTGAATATAAAATTTTTACAATCAATATTTTTACATGAACAGTTAATCAGATAAATTAGGTGTAACGTGAAAGGGCTCGATTGTAGTTATGAACCCACGTAGAATTATCATCCAACTCTACAGTTTACACTTTTCGTAATTATTTTGCTTTTACGGGGCCCCTAAATTTTTGTTTTATTCTCGCTGCTCTCATCAGCATCATTTCCAGATACAGCAGGCAGCTATTTTCAGCAACAAATCTGTGAAAACCAACTACACACCACCATCCCAGCACCAGATGACAGACAGACAAAGACAATGACTAGTTGGTGAATGTAATGGAGCATTTAGCATAATTTTTCCCAGGAATTAGCTGCCAAACAGTGCATAAAGAGAGTGAATATTGGACTTGTTCTATGTGTGCTGGTTATGTAAAGAAGTCACTGTTTGCTGGCATATTTGCATATTGACTTATAAGGTGATAAGGTGATATTGTATATGTCACTCTTACAGAGTGTCGCAGGTTTAAGATAAGGACATAAAAGAACGATTTCCATAAAACACGAAATAAGTTTTTAAAATTCGTAAAGCAGCTTTGTTTATCGGGCCTTTTGAAAGTTTCAGGACTTCAGTTAAATAAAAAAAATATATATATATATTATTGTGAATTTTGATGTGAACATTTCTTCAGCTCAGCAGCACTGGAAAGAGACCCAGCATGCGATACTGAAACCAACAATAATTATTCCAAGGGTTTGCGAGCTAACAGCAGTTACAATTACAATGACAACAGGCTGCCTTAATAAATCAGTGGGTCTTGTGCCTAAGTGTATTCTCACTGCTTATTAGAGACAGATGAAATGAACATTATGCATTACCTGGAGTGCTGCATTCTGAAATACCTCCCACTTCATTTGCTGTACGTGCACATACACAGCATACACACCTGCCTCTCTTCACTCCCATCCTCCCTCGGCAGAGCACTGATTGATTAGATATTGAAAATGGTCTGTCAACGTGCTTTAGAGAGGTACTCATTTGATAATGAATGCAACACCTCTGTTGGGAGCTAATTATATTAGAGACACAACTTGGTTCTGCTGTCTTGCTCTTTCAGCATGGGGCCCATTGGGAGACACAGTCACAGCCCACCACTCCAGCTGGTCTCATCAATGCCCACATTAAAGATTTCCAATGGCCATGCCCACTTACTCCAACTCAAAATTTGTCCTGGCGCCAGCTGCGGTGATACAGCTGGAGACAGCTTCAGACTGACACACAGTGTAATGACAAAAAATGACAGTGACAGATTCAGTTGCAAGGCTACCTGATCAGCGACAGCGCGGGCCAATTTGTCCATCCTGGAACCAGCCTCTGCAATCTTCTTAGCGGCGTTGATCACATCTGAGGAGTTCTTCAAGGGGCCTTTACCTCTGAGAAAATTCAAGAAGTGAGACACAAGGAAAAAGGGAATGTGGGTGGAGTTGCAGTGTTTCGCTTTAAAGACTGAGTTCACCTCTGTGCCACACAGGCTTTAACAGAAGCTAATTTGCTTTGGCTGTCGAGAGGAATATTACAGAAAGTTGAAGTGCTAGAAGCGAAACCTTCAGTTTTCAAGAACTGAGAAAGCCTTTTGGGTGAGATGTGAAACGTCTTCAACAGCCTAAAAGAAATCAGGTTGCCTTCGCTTCTAGCACTTTAACTACCACGACCCGGATGACTGAGAACCTACATAGACAACATTACAGAAATGTTACAATCAACCAACAATGCAGAATTTACCATATAATGGATGTTGTTTTGTCCCTATTGAGGTATCATAGAAATGTGTTTCCAGGTGTTGTTTTAAAGGCAGAACAGAAGAATTTTCAAGAGCAGGTCCAGTAGGAAAAAAACACACAGGAGGGGGAAATAATGGCTGAGAACTGAGTCAATTAGATGTCTTGTATTTTCTTGATTTGCCAGAATGGGAAACGTTAATCTGGCTAAGATAAGTGTGTATGCCTGTGTGCGATGTCTCATTTTTAGTCAGCGCTAAGCTGAAGTTTCCACACAGTTTGTTCATGCCAGTCTGAGTAACTGGGGTCAATGCCAAGTAATAATGATGCAGTCGCAGCACCACAGCCATAATCACTCATGACTAATCACTTTTGGTTTGCTCCAAGCCATACAATTGTGGAGTGGATCTCAACCCTGTACACAAGACACACCACCATCAGTTAGACATTTCTCTGATGTGTTGAGCCCAGATGGAGGAGACTGAGAGGAAAGCTGTTGGCTCTTAGGAAACATAAGCGACAATGTTCTTAATGAAAACATTATCTATTACACTATATCTTTGAATCTCAGCAGCATCTGATCAAAGAAAAGGCTGCTGGGTCGCCTTCCCGTCAGTTCGCAGGTCTGGGGTTATTTCAAAGGCGAGACTGTTTCTCAGCAATCCCTTTATTTACTTGTTGCTGCAGTATTTTTATGCAAACAATGGCTCCAGACACTACCTGTATGTGAAAAGGGTTGCTCAAAGTGATGAACTCGTGGTAAATTATCAACTGACACTCACCCTCAGCTCATGGCTTTGGCTTTATTATCAAGCTGTTTTGTTTTGATCCACTCTTGCAATCTCATTAGCATGTTTTCTTTGCAGGGAAAAACTACTGTATGCTTCCTAACTGGTACCAAGCTGCAGAAAGAGTGCGGGCTGGTGAACATAGTTGAGAATCTGTCAGTTTAAGATTCAGTTATTTCCCTCTTTCAGTATCTGCTAAATGTGTAAAAAAAAAAGCTACATATTTGGTGACAAATTAGCCACATGATGATACATCAGTGCTGTGGAGTAGTTTTTACCTGGTGAAGTCAGTCATCTCCATCATGATCATACACATCTGCTTGGCCAGCACGATGATGTCATTGCCGTTGTCATCCCACTTAGCCACTTCTGCATCTAGCTTGCACTTCTCCTGTCTGAAGCTCTCCACCTGCTCGGCAATCTTGGCCTTCTCCTCCTGGGGAAGCTGTGCCATGATGGCCTGCAGACAACAAGGGGAGTGTGAAGGAAACAAAAGCATTAGAGGAGGAGGAGGAGAAGAAAAAGGTTGTTGGGGAGTAAATTTAAGCTCAATAAATTGGGAAGATGGCTCATAATGAGGGAAATGCCAGAGGAGAAGAATTTAGGTAAAGGAAGGAGATAAGTTTGGGGAGCAGAATACGATAGGGAAATGAGGAAAGGGGCGAATAAGAACAGGGATTAGTTTTGAAGGAAGAGAATAAAGGAAAGAATATAAAAGGAAGAGCTGTAGCACCATTTGTTCTATTTTTTTCTGTCCAGTCTACTTTTTAATCCGCCCTATAAAACTTGAACATTAAGTTTGGAGACTGACTATCCCTGCCCCTCTGAAATACTTCAAAATAAAGTTCTAAACTTTACATTTAATGACCGGACCTTTTCAAACCCCTTGACATCTTATATCCATAAAGAGCAAATCCATTTTTGCTTTCATTTTTTTTCCCTCGGTGGCCTTTGGGGGCAGGTCCAAAATGGCATAAATCTTGTGGCAAGGTCACAGGCGCAGCAAGTACCCGGTATTATTTGGGAGATAAATGTATAATTACCTTGCTTCTTAGACCAGAGAATGAATAATGCATTTGTTCAACATTATGTCAGGGAGGTGTGATGGAGAGAAGAGTAACCTGGTTTCCATTAGGTCGATTCGATTGACTTGAGAGGCAGAGGGAAAGAAAATGAGTACAGTGAAAAAGAAGAGTCCCCATTGTTTTTTAACCTCATCTATTATTGACTGTCCTCCAAGAATTGCCATTCGCTAAATGAAATAATCGCCCTTGTCCTCCTTTTGCCGCTTCCTTATTCCCTCTCTCACAGCAAAGCTGTTGTGTGGGGGGTGCGGGGTGAGCTCAGAGAGAAAGTGCGCCACTTTGCTCATGTCCCCCGGTAGACGTGTCAGGAGGAAAATGAAAATAAAAAATATAGATGACTTGTCCTCCTGAAATTCTTTGAAAGAAAATGACAAGGAGCAGGAGGAGGGCCTCAGTGAAAGAAAGAAAATTGAAATTACAGATAGAAATAGAGAAGCATGGAGGCACAACTTTCTCATCAGAGGGCAACAGATGTGTCCATGAGCTCTGGCCTACTGATCACTGTGTAAGAAAAGCTTTGATGGTGGTTAGCTTGAAAAAAGAAAAACAAACAAACAAAACCCCCCCCTAAAAAACCCAAACGGCATCAACGGCATAAACAAACAAGCAAAACCAGCCCCCGCAAGCCCAGTGGTGTAGATTTCCTCTGCTGCTGGTGCCAAGACACACAAACAACGGAGCGGCAGCAAATCCCATTAAACAGCGTGTGCGGTGAAAACACTGCTCACATTTAAAACAAATACCAAGTTAATATGTATTTAGACTGCACAATGAGGAATAAACAATTTAAAACAGAATGACTGATTTGAGCAGAGCGGACTTGTATTCACTTTGCAGGTACGCTTAGGCATGTCAGTGTGAGTTATGCGTCGCACGCAGCATGCAGCGGCTCAGGGGCCCCTGCAACACCATTTATTTAATATATGACAGGACTACTGTATGTCTGCCACTGCACAAGTGAAATACGACTGCAAATGATCATTTACAAATCCAACAAATGCTTTCATAATCAAATTTTAACCAATACTCTAACTCTGTTAGAAATATCAGACAGATAACTGAAGCTTGCAGTCAACCCAGATCTGCTCACACAGGATACTCTTCTCACTTTGGCATGTATCCGCTGCACTCTGTTGATTATGGCCACATGCTCAAGATGTCAGTGCTCTGCCCACTCTTTTGCTACCATGTCTGCTGCCACACCTGGAAACTGGTTACTATTGTCACTCTCCACCCCCTGCTGTGTTTCACTGTGCAGAGTGACAAGGTCACAATGTTAATGCTACACACATAACAATCCTTTCCACATGGTTGGCTGGCTGTACTGTTCCTGCTTATTTGAGTTTGTCTTATGTAACACTACACTAGCTGTGTTTATGCCGTTGATTTAAATTACATCCCGTTTTTAGCTTCTAATCAGTTTGGATAACAGCACAAATATTTAAAAATATAAACCTGAGGACTACAAAAGGCACTTTAGTCCAGACACTTTAAGGGTTCTTGTGCTCTCAGCTTGTGGTTCTGGGTAGTCAGAGGCTCCCTGGCTTAAGGCTCGATAGCTACATGTTCATGTTTAATGTTGCCAAAAAATGACGTGGCCAAAGCTGTACTGTAATTTCTGCCTAATTAATAGCAACACAAGTAATTGCACTATACCACCAGGCTTTGACCTCAGGTCTAGAGGGAATTCGTTAGCATATCTTTGCTACTCATATCATTCTTGTACCCAACTGTTGAGCGATTAGTTATTCACTCCTTTCCATAATTACACCAAACAGCATGCTGCTGGTGTCAAATTGGGGGATACCCCACTGAGGAGAAGTTATGGATTTGCTAAATGCCATGGTAACGACTCAGAGAAAGACTGTAAATTGAGAATTTGGGTAATGCTAGGTACAGCTATTTCTGCAAACCAAGACAAAGTGGTCTCCTGAACTGCTAAAAGGGAGCAAAAAGTCTCTTGAAACTCAACAATTTGGGCTGAAAAATTCTTTTTCTAAAATTAGGGATCAAAGGATGTTGGGGAGAGAGAGTGAGGGATTTGGTTGATATTTAAATTCACTCTGAAAATGGTGTGACAAGAGAGAGAGAGCGAAACAGAGAGGGGCTCTGAACACAAAAGAACGTTGCAGCACAGGGGTAAACACATGAGCCAATTGGGACGTCAGGGGAGCAGGAAGGCACTTGGTGAAGACCCCCTCTCCCGCCTCCCCTGCTCTCTAGAATTCACTTATCCCCAAATCCCTTCCCCTACTTTACTGATAACAACAAGGAGCGGGCCTTGGGAGCTTAACATAGTGGCAAATCCGGCCGAGGGAGTGCTGTGCCAATACACTCTGCGACTCGGCTACGTCTGCAGGGATTAGAGCGCTTTCAGGGTTTCTTCACTGAGCGAGGCGTCTTGAAATGACTTTAATTTGTTTCATTTGAAATAAACTGCCCAGACACTCAGAGTTCAATTTTATGGATGACCTATCAACAGTGTTATCCAATCACTGTGTTAAAAATGTTGGGTGTATGTGTGTGTGTGTGTGTGGAGGGGGGCCTTTGCATTTAGCTTTCTGTGCATTGTCCGTGGTGTGTTATAGAAGGAGAGTTTGTTTCTGCATGCTCTAATAGAAAGAGACACTATGTAAGGCCTCCTTCCTCTGCGTGTTTTTCTGCCTTCTCATTATGCATGTTTGCTCTAGTAACTTATCTTTATGCGTAAGTATAATAGAAGTGACAAGTGGAGCACAACGCACGGCAAAGCACTGGGAACAAAGGCCCCTGGGACTGCCCCGGACTTGATTTTATTTCTTTCTACACTGAGCAAGAGAGGGACAGTGAGATGGAGAAAGCGAGAGGGAGATATTACGCCCGTGTCATGTGTGTGATACCAGCACAGTGAAGGGGCTTGGAGGGATCATGACTGTAAACCTCAGTGTGCTTGTGTCAGCTCTTGTGAAGAAAATGGATTACGCTTCCTCTTGTCTGTTTGAATAGAAACATAGAACACCAGTGTGCACTTGGCATGACTGTGAGAGGACAACAAGCTTTTTCCTGACACAACAGGCTGAGACTGACTGGGAAGATCACCAATGGTTCACATTTTTTATGGATGCGCTTGTCTTCTGGGCGTGTAAATGTTTAGTCTCCGAGGGCCTAACTGAGAGGACTTTTCAGCATGTATGTCAGTACGTTGTGCACGATTATTTGCACTAAACACACAAATGGGAATAATCACCCTTGATAACGTGCTGCGATAAGTTGTTGTGCACTTAACTGATGCGAGCTCGAGTGCATAGCTAACCAATCAAGGACGCCTGATCGATCATTACATTCAGCCACGTCACCCTTTAATCCACCTTATAGCACTATACTTCACCAACAAGTTATGACAAACGAACATGCTGCTACTTCAAACTGTTCCCAAAAAGGACTGCCCACTCAAAGCGCAGTTGAGTGCCAGGAAAACTAGTGAACAGTTTGGTGCTGTGAAGCTCCTTTGTGTGGCAGCTCTGGTGCGTCTAAGCTCAGATGGCCCTACAATGTTACGCTGCGGGAGCCTTAGTGGGAGTATACATACAACAAACTCAAGGCACTTCACACCCAGGACCCCCACAGTCATCCTGGAGCATTTACTGTGCACTCAAAGCATGGGCTTGTTCTTTTTGTTGGTTGGATTTCAGATGCTAAACTTTTATGAGCTGTTTTGTAGTTCGTCACATGCTTGACTACTAAAAATTTCTGCTAAAATCGACTCAGATCTAAATGACATCTCTCACACACCACTGTGGAATTGTGAAATGTGATTATGTTTTGTTTCAAACACATAGAAAAACACATATGTGAAAGTCAAATTTTACATTTTGCTATGTGTTACATTACTGGTCTGTTTTAGGGCTGTAAACTAATGACTTAAGTGTACTGTAGAACACATGCTAACAGTTGTTAGTTTCTCCTAAAATTGACAACGTGATCAATTTCGTCAAATGACAAAAACATGTTCCAACATCTCAGTTTAACTGACAAAGACCTCCAGGGTTTAGTATAATTCCTTTCATGGGGGAAGTATTGTGATGCGGTTATAGAACAAGCCACATGTCTTAGGGACCAGATTGCAGCGGGTGGATTTTTAAGCAAAAACACAAGCTTTCCCTAATCCTAAACAAGTAGTTCAAGTGATACCCTGGAAAGAAAAAAAGACATGCAAACATATAAATATAAAAAGGCCCATAAACAATTTTTGTAACAGTCAGATGGAACTGATTTCGGAAGCATTAAAAAGCTCTGCAAAAAAAATGCTCATTTGTGTCGTTTTGTCAGGGAATAACAAACAACATATTTTGTCATTTAGTTTGAAGGACTTGTTGGCTGCACTCACAGTCCATGATATTAAAAACCGATGCAACATTTGAAAATAAATTGGGCATTTCATCGAGAACTTCCATTTGTGTGCCAGTTTTATAAATGCTGCGAAAAGATTAGTAATGCCAGGGAAAATAGCCAGGGTAGATTTAAAGCAAGACTATGTAATTTCTGAAATAAGAAAAAACTATTACGAAAATCCATTAGCAGTAAAACACACCCTTGTTCAATTAAATACACTCAGGGGTTTTGCAGCTACAGTTCGTCTATGATGGCCAGTGGATTATGGTGGCCATTTACGCTAATAAGTTAACAAACTTTGGCTGGATATTACCGCATATCTTACTGCATACCTTTCACCTTTCTGTCTTTCTGAGTTCTCTCTATTACACTATGATTTAGCATTGACCATTATCCCATTATTACTATTTGTGGCAAGAGTGGCTACTGCACAGAAGCAGTCACATGGCCCCACTTCTATGTATAGTATTTTGAGCGAGCCTAAAGAATGAAGGATTGCCCATTAGCAGTGTCTGAGTTGGTTATTTTTTTGTTGTAACTAATATCAGAAGGCATCAAAATAAGGGCTATAGCTGTATGGTACATACATTTAGCAACAATATGCTGTTTTGGTTTTATTTCTCCCCTCTTTGTGCATTACCCCCTTGTGTGTGCAGACTGGGTACAGACTCAGGCAATATAATTCAGGCCTGTGCCACAGGGAGAGGCACTGGGCCAAGTCATACTTCTGCCATCCACAATCCATTCAACATGCAACACACTGCTAGAGCCTCTGTGTTGCTGGAGGGGAGCAAGCACTGATACCCTCTTAATGTTCTTTAAGCCGGGCCCAAGTGAACAATTGCTAATGTGCAACAAAGCCCAGACCCTCATGATCGTGACTGAAGCCCTGGCACAGTCCTGTACAGTATTTTGTGTTTTTGTCTGGCATCAGAAGGGAATTTGGTAATTACTTCTTTGTTTGTGACTACAATTTTACACCTGCCATCCCCAAACAGTGTTAACTGAAAATAATCCCAATTGTTAGGATAATTTAAATGGACTTTCAAGCTATGTAAGTGGAATTAGTTAGATGAATTCTTGTATGATCAATTCAGCCATGGTCAGGGAATAGGGGTGGTTGTTGGGGTGGGATGCAGTTCAATGAGCATGAGCACCTCAGCCTACAAGCAATAACAATAACACTTAAATGAAAAACTTGGGCTTGTTGCCCAGCATGTTACCCAGAACCAAATAGATGTTTTCCGTTTCTTTATTTTTTAATGTGAGGTTCCATAACTGAGGCACATTCGAGAAATTTCATCACAGTGGGGAAGTGAACATCCACTCACCCGAGCACTCTGTCCAGCAATAAGCTGGTCATCTTCAGTCTGGACGCTAGTCCTGCTGCGAGTATCATAGTCCTCCTGCTCGAAGTCAGAGTCGTCTTCTAGCTCCTCTGGTGTCTTCAAGAAACACAAAGACATTTAAAAGGCTGTCATAAATAGACAATAGAAAAGGTCAATTTTCTTTGGCTTTATGCCCCATTGTGTGGGAAGTCAGACAAATATCACATATCACACACAGCTTTGACTTATTTTTTTATTCAGAACCTCATGGAAGGTTTTAGTTCAACTCAGCATATGACAGAGAGGATCTTGAAAATGCAGAAATTAGGAGTTAAAGGTGTTTATTCAAACCACAAGCACTGATGTGTTGGCATTAAGGTAAAAATATACCTGACGGGAAATAAAAACGCAGTGGCAGCTGTCAGAAATCAAACAAGATGAAAGGCTGTGGTGTAAATAGCAACAACCGGTCACTGTTCGAACACAGAAAATTGCACATGTGAGCACCTTCTTTTTAAGCATCAAATATCTGGACCCATTCAATAAGAATATATCAAAAATGTCTAGGTTTGGTAAGTTAAAGGATCTTAGTGGCATTTTTACAGTGGAGAGTGATAGTATGAACAGAGTGGTTTAACTTTTGGAACTTTATGAAACCATTCAAAACTACTTAATAATACAAATATTATTACTCATTTTTTCAGTTTAAGATTAAATTAAATATTAACACCATTTTAAGTTTTTAGCCCAACCTTTAGTCAAAGGAGAAGAAACCATCAACAATGATGTGGACGTGTGGAAAAATTACTGCTGGATAATGTCATGCGCTGCAAGATTCGATTCTAATGATCTACCTACCACTACTACCACTAATACTGTGGCTCTGACAACTATTCTGTCAGTACTGGATTAAGAAAAAACTGACATCTCTTTGTCAAGCCACGACTCAAGGGTGGGACAAGATTTTGTGGGTGGTCTCAGTGAAGGCTGGCGTTAAAATATATAACAGGACTGTATTTTAAACAAGAAGCAACTGTGAAAATGTGAAACTTACTGTTGCGTAAATGAATATTTGCACAGTCTGTCTCTGAGCTTATGTTCATTTATTTTCTTTTGAATATCAATCATGATTACTCATTGCTGTGTCAATTTTAATAGCTTTAATATTATTCTTTAAAAAGCAGTGACAGTCCTTTGATTTCTCTTTTTGTAATTCAAAGGAGAAAGAAAAGGCACGACTGAAAAGAGCTGTGTGAATGTAGCATTGCTTCAACATTCTAAATGACTGAAAAAGCACTGGGAGCACAAACAATTTGTGGTCTCTCATCAAAATAAAAAGATTGAAATTTATTAGTGAGTTATATTTATTCCGTCTGCTCAAAGTGAAAGACTTAATGATTAATACACATATTTATTGGTCTCTACTGGCTACAAAGTGCCATCTCCCTTATTAAGATCAGTGGGTGAGTCAGTTGACTTCAGCACAGATTTGATGGTAACATATTCGATGCCGCATGGCTTACCTGCCGCATAGCAGAGCATCAGTTCAACATCTGCATATGTGTAAAGTCCTGCTTCCCACATCATGCTGGCATTTAAAAAAAAGCCCTGAATTCACAGGGCTGTCACAGGTGTTCTTCAAAAGAGTGGTGTGAATAATTTTATTTATGGGCTGCGAGAATGTTTACTCGCCCTGACGGTTAATTAAGCAAGAGATACAATAATTTTTAAAAAGTATTTTTAAAAGTATACCCACTTTGCTGCAATTATGGCAAACAATGAGCTTGAAATAAAAATAGAAAAGGAACCACATGCACTGAAAATAATCTTCAAGTGAAAACCCATTACTTTGAGCTTACGTAATGTTGTTTTACTCTTATTCATTCATAAAAACACAAACTGCATCATGTATTCACCTGAACATGTTCACAGTTTTTTTTTAGTGTATACTTTGATTTATTACTTGACTCATTGTTTCCCTTGTTTGGTTTTACTAGTCCAACTAAATCATAATATTTTAGTCTCTGCACTGACCTAATCCCACCATGAGAAATAATCATCTCATTTTATCTCAAAATAAAAACAGAGCACTTGGCAACCCTCCCTCCTCTGAAAGGGAAAGTATTCCTAACTGTATCACAAAATCGTAGAACCCAATATTAACCACAGACTGGTAATTCACGATAGTTAATTTCTGCACATAATGTAATAATCGTGGTGACAACATACTTATTCTTTAATCTGACTGCACAAAGCTGAGATAAAGGTCAGTGGGACTGTGATTTCCCTCCATCCAAAATCAAGCGTGGAGCTGCAGTTGAGTAAGATGACACAAAGACAGACAGACTAAGGCCTTGTTAAGAAAGACATTAGCTTTTGTTGTGCTTAATTCTGCTTTCTATTGCAACAGATGACAAAATTATTGCTATTGAGATAATTCCCCATCTCATTATATTATAAACCACTGTGCAGTATCATGGCAACTGATAACCCTTTAAAGTAATGGATCTATTATTAAAATCTGTCTCCTCAGGAACCTGAAACAATATATACATCAGTGCAGTCATTTTTCTTTAAAGGCAGTGCTGGTATAGATGTGAACCATCCAGTAAGACTTGAACTTCCTATGTGAGAAAGGCTGTAGGTCAGGTTGCTGAGACAGGGAGAGAGTGTAAACACTGGTTATATTACAGTTGCCAATCTCCAACCACTGTTCCATTCTATCCAGTGCGTGCTGCTCCATTGCACCGCTCTGTATTTGTGTGTGCGTACGTGGGTACATAAAGGCCAGGACAAAGCTATGTTTTCGAGAACTTTCATTATAACTTTACACTCTTCTCAAGACCTGCCTCAATTTTTAAACACTGTGGCGAATTGGGTCCTTAATCCATCGACTGCTCATAAGATCTGTGCTGTAAAAATTCTAAAGGAGCCATTATTCGGCGTGAGTGGGGGGAGAAAAATAACACAGACACCTAAATATGTGTGCGCAAAAAACTATTACATGTGGCACCAACATTTGCTATCTATATTATGGAGTTAGACAACAGAGAAAAGCAAGGATCTTCCAAGTTGTTTCCTCAGAAAGTAATTGAACTTGGATGGGATTATGAAGCCAGCTGGTCCCGGGCAGTTCAAAGCTGCCTGTTTTACATTATTTACCAACATCAAATTATTTTCCATAATTAGATTTTTTCCAGAGCTGCACTGGGAAAGCTTCCAGCCTGCATAAAGTTGAATAAATGAATTACATGGTGAAGAGAGAAGGGCCGGATCGGGTGAAAAATGCAGATAGCATCATGGTGGGTACGACACGCTGCAGAGCTACTGGTATCATGTTATGCAGCATTTTTATCATGACGTGTTGTATCGCGACGTCTTCAGATCATGTGAGAGGTGCAACATTCCAGATGATTTCTAGATTTCAGTTATGTTTTTCTTTAACCGTGGGGCAAATATATTTTTGTCATAAAACATCCACTATCATCTATGATAGCCAATGGAACACTTTGCTCCAATGATAATTTTAAACAGATGTGTAGCTAAAAGGACACAGAAGAGGTAAAAAAGTGGACAGGTGTCTGCGAATTTGACAAATTTATCTCACGAGGGTGAAGTTCACATGGGTATGAATCCAGTCAAACTATTCCATGAATAAATGCTCTGGTTTCTACATTTGTAAGAGAGATAATTTCTAAACATTAATAGGAGGGTAAAAAGGATGATAATATGTAGACTGGTAGATCATAAATTTACCAAGTGGGCTTAATAAAGACCCACTGACTCTTCAGCAACACTAGGAAATAAATTATTTAAATGCCTATATTCACAAAATACCCGTTCAAATATTTCTAATATGGATGAATCGGGAAATAAATTACTGCACTTGGTCTTCGTCTGCATTTCTAAACACATTCATCTTTGTCAAACTCTTGCGGAGCATATAAGCATTTCAGTGTTTTCCTTTTGTTCTTGTAGAGGAGGTAAATGGACATACCCTTATCATGAGGACAGCTTTCCTGATGTCACGGACGCCATCGTAGACCAAACGGGATGCGTCAATGAACTCATTCTCCTCAAAGGCCTGTGGGGGGTTTGTACTCAGTGCCTCAATTGCTACCTCCACTTGTTCAGCAAAACGGGGCATGACTGCAGGAAGGAACAGATAAGGGCGGGAGAGAACAAAAGGAAGATATAAGAGCATTACATTTGTCAGTAAATTTTCAGAATGGGTGCAGGCTTATCAATTAGAACAAAAGAAGAAGGCACAGCAGGGGCACAATTATTATTGTGCAGATTCTCTGGCGGAGGACATGATCACAACCTTTTCATCTCGAAGTTTATAGCAGCAGGGTCCCCCACCCTGCGTCAGTCTCTGCTCATGTGCACTTCAGGAAAAAAAGGAGAGATGTCACCCTAAGCCTCTGTGTAAGCAACAATATGCCGTTCGCACATTGCACTTCAATTAGCTGTTTCACCTTGGCTTAACCAACAGAAAGATTGGCCCATCTGTCACACATGTGTTTGGGTATATGTTGGCATTTGGCATGTGGGATTGTGTGCACCTGTGTGTGTGTGTGCACGTGTGCTATGTGTGCTACAGTGTTACAGTACACAGACGCTAACTTGCAAGCTCAGCCTGTCAAATCACAATGCCGATAAAGGGAAACAAATTCATCAAAGTCCTTTGAGCCGAACAAAAGCCATGCAACAAAAGAAAAGTCCCCATTGACCATAAAAATGGTTGGTTTTGTTGTCAGTATCAATTGTCCAGGCCCGATGGAAGTTCTTTGTGCTCTTTGTGTGTTCAAATGAATTGTGCTGAATGTGAATAGACATTATTCAATATTCAAGAATACTGGCTGAATGTTTGAATATTTAGCAGGCTACCATTCTACGTAATCTCTTGTTGAGTAAAAATAATTGAAAGCAAAGTTTAATGTTTTTTTTTCTTTCTTTCTTTTTTTTTTTTTAATACAGACTCTGCACTGTGGCAAATTATCATAACAAAAAGCTATGATTTACCTGGACAGACAGCTAGAAAAGGTCAGTCTTCACATGTTGTATTATATATAGGCACACCAGAAAAAATGCCTTTAACCCCATCATTACTTTGAGTCCACGACTTTATGGGCATTTTCTGTAAAGAGACAATATAACTGTACATGTTTAGAAGTGAAGACTTTTGTCAGTGCTTATTGATAGGTGATAAAAAGATGTCTCTGCTTCTTTGGTAATAATCAGCAACAAATATGTGTACACAGAGAAGATTTTTTGAAAGTAGATTCTTGCATTGATTTAAGACAAGACCCTTTTGAGAGGAGAAGACGGGTCTAATGAGGACAGACGGACAGGCGAGGAAAAACAGGGGAAACAAATAGACAAATAAAGTATGGCAGCTTGGCTGGTGAGCCTCCACCAGAAAGCCAACTGTGTGATTTTATTATTACTCTCAACACTTTCCTCCTGTCTTACATGCGGAATGAACTAAATCAATTAGCCAGCTTGCACTAAAGGTGTATCTGCAGTACACTTATTTGTCTGATATAAAACATAAGCTATATTTCACCAAACATAAAAGGCGCTACAAAAAGTCTCTCCCTTTTTCTTTTCATTTTTAATTCAGTTTAATCCACTTACTGAAGAAGCGTAAAATAGGCTTTTGGGAATTGCTGGGAAGGCGTTTTAAATAGAAATATTTAAATGTTCTCCAAGCTCTTAATGAGCAAAGTTGCTGATGGTAAGGAGCAATTTCACTCATTCCAGTTGAAAAATGATGAAGGGAATTAAATGTGACCATGTAAGAATGGATTTTTTCACCCCCTAGGCCTAAGCATAGTTTAAGTGAGAAGTTATGGAAGCAGAATGAATGCCTAAAAACCCCACAGCAGAGATGGCGTGCCAAACTGAGGTGTTAAACGAGCTCCAAACAGCACAACCTGCTTGGCTTTTAATGCCTAAACCTCAACTTTGCCTGAAGACAGCGCAGGTCAGACGATATATCACAAGAGGTAAAATCAATAGTGCTTATATACAAACACAAACTGCACTCAATCACCATGTCGATGTAAAACTTTAACTTTAAAACTGAAGGTCTCAAACTATTTTTGGTTCAGTTTTACCTCAGAGTTAAAGCCTACTACAGTATTGTTATTGTATTTTTATGTTATATACTATATTATGGTATTATTTTCTATCTCTGTAATATATATGTAGAGTTGAATAAAGACAACTGGACTGGTGATTGGTTCTTGAAGATCATAGATTCTTCAGTTTTGACAGAGTGGTGGGAAGACCCAGGTATTATATTCCACTGTTTTTATATTATATAGCATTGTTTATATTTATATTTATTTTGTTTGGAAACTGGGCTTATACTGGGACCGGGGAAACTAATTTCGTTCCACTCATGTTTTACGTGTGTGAAATGACAATAAAGCTCCTTGAATCCTTGAATCCTTGAATCCTCTACTTGGTTTGTTAACGTTTTGCCTCTCTTAATGACAGTCGTTATGGTCACCTGATGCCAAGTGTGAACAACAGCCATTCTTGGAATCACATGTGGTCCCATGCGAATGACCAAATCCAGATGCCTTTTGTCAGCTGTACGTGGATAACCATGACCTGGATAACTGGGAATCTTCGCAAAATAATATGTATGTCATAGGATTGTATACTGTTGTATTTGGACTGCATATTGTGCATCTATTAGCCTAAATATAGTGAATATTATACCTATAATTATACAGTATACTCTGCTATACTATTTTTATATTGATAAATGATAAGAAGACTTGAGTGAAGGCAAAACTGACAAACTATCACCCATCTTTGAACTCAGCAAACAAGCAGTAAAACCTCACTGTATGATACCTGCACAGCACCACACAGCAGACAAATGAAACTCTAGTGAAATCTAATAAACACGGTGGAGCACTTAATGACCAAATAAAAACCCCAGATAATTCCTACAGTGGCTGGTGGAGGCCAAAACAGAGCTACAGTGAAAGGAGAATGAATACTGGACTTAATCAGGTGGCTGGAAACACAACTGCAAACAAAAGATATGTGATGTGTCAGTGCTGTTTTTATGTATACTTTATTTATTATTCATGATATAGAGGGCACACAGCATTGCTGCAGAGTTGCACTACTGAATGTCTTGCACAAATGTTTCTTTAGCATAATTCAATTATATTGTCTAAGTCAGTGTAATATATGGAGTAAAGCCCATGGCTGTGACTTCATTTTCTTAAGTTCTTTGCCAGTCTCTGTGCCGGTGTAGCATGTGAACCCCAGGGGATCAAAAGTCATGTTTTATCTTTAAAACTCTGCATAAGACATCTATTGTAGAACTTTTCCATTTGGCAAAAAATGAGTCACTCAGTAAAAGCGAAACAGCTTCAGATTTTACACCACATAATAAAATTAACACTGAAAAAAAAAAAAAAAAATCTGTAATATCAAATTTGAAAGCTACTATTTTCTGAGAGAACATTTTATGATTAAGACTTCATTGATCCTCCTTTTAATCTGTTTGCAGCTCTGTTCTTCACACTAACCTTGGTTAAAATGTTTCACCTACCTCTTCATACTGCACTGCTACTCTCAAAGCAATTTCCTCATCAGCACTCTCTCCTACTGTAACTCCCACCTCTATTTACACACTGATTAAGAGAACTTACCTCCTCTCCTTGCTAGCTATGAGGCTGCCATCTGCTTCTCATTCTGGCTAAAACCTCTTTTCCCATCATTATAACAGTGGATAAAATTTTAAAGAGTGACTCATCAAAATCAGAAACTTCACTCAGTATCATTTTGAATATTAAAAGAGCTAGAATACACTTTCCTATTTCTCCTCACAAACAAATTGTTTTCTTTTTTGTATGTATTAGCGGTCACTGATGTCACTAATACGTTGTTGTTCTGATTCAAATAAATATTTATGGTATGCTGCTTTAAGCTGGGCCAGCCATGGAGTCTGGACCTCAGAGCTATTATTTTAGAAGCAGACAGTGTGAAGTGTCTTTACTTCTATCCCACAGTCTCTGCTGCACTTCTTTTAAGTGCACTTGATCCACTGATTTACAGGCATGACATGTGGGTGGCAGTGTGAGCATGTGTGTTATTACTCACTGCAAAACTCTGGCTAAATCCCATTTACGGTGGCCCGATGTAATAACAAGGAGCGACGCCACCCTGCTTCTCTAAATGGCACACTGACTTAGGCCATATATCAGTTTTTTAATCTACCCTCTCCAGGCACCACATTAATGATCGACTTTGAAATTTGTCCCTTTTTTGAAGAGAAGATTAGTTCAAACACAGGGAAGTAGTGGGGAGAAAGGTATCTCAGGGAAGAAGGAGGGAGAGGGGGGGAAAAAGAGAGAGAAGCCATAACCACTTTCCCATTAGGCTATTGATTTTTCTCCCTCTCAAGGACACGTTTCAATCCTGGGCCCATGTGTGGACTGTCTGTTAGGAATCTATGGCTCAGCTTTACACAGAGGAGTTGTGAGTCTTGGCTGCCTGTATTTGGCCTGGCCATAAATCTGACCACACTCAATATGAGGAAGAGGGATGGGCAAATTGAAACAAGGTCAAAGGGCAGCTAGTTGTGATAAGCGTCCTGCCTTGATGTGGCAGCTGTCAGAAAGACGAACAAGTGGTCGCGACTGGCATGAGTGGCCGTGGGCATAAACACGGGAACAATCAAATAAAACCACAAACAGCCAGCTCTCTGTCTCTCTCTCTCTATCTCACACACACACACGCACACACACACACACTTGGGCACAATAACTGTTTTACACATGCACACCACTGAGAAAAAGGAAAAAAAGGGGATCACATCAATGAATTCCACTAAAATCCCTGTTCAGATCGCTTAGTGAAATCCTTGGTGACAGCTATTGATTTTTTGGTAGAGTCTAGTTAATTGGACTCAGTACCCTCTAAAAAGTGTGTGGTCCTATATCCTTTTCCTTTGTTCAGCTACACTTAATCATCTTTCCCCCAGCTATAGATTTCTCCTTGACTGTGTTCAAATCCATAGACATCAGGCCTGTGAGGACTGAGGCAAAAGTTCACAGGGATCAATAAGTGCTTTATGGTCCAGATCAGATGTGCATGGTAGCCCCTAAAAAGCCCAACTACCACTACTAAGAGGGAAACAGGAAGGGGAAACACAACAGCTCTTCATCATAGTGAAATATGGAGCCAATGAAATGCTGGTCTAACATGGTTGCCTGTTCCCCACCTTAACATCTCAATTAGCAGGCGATCGAGGGGACACGAGGCCTGCTGAAAACTTAAGACAGGAGTCCTCGTTAGGGCTATGGAGCCAACTTGACTTGCCGATTTCCAGAATCTGCAACATTTGAATTTGAAGAATTTGCAGACAGGATGCTGGCCATCCTAAAATTGTCTGCTTGTTGCTGTATCCACAATCATGCCAATTTTATGCTAGGCTTCCTGCCTAAGTAGGCTACAGTCCCACTGCAGCTGAGATGCAGCAGGGTTCATGAGGTCAACGGGGTGAAACAACTGCATCCGAGTTTTATCTGAACATGGATCAAGAGGTTTTAACACTTTCACCACCTACATGCAAATCCTACATCTTTCCTCTTTTGTTGCACTACAGGTGCTGCTTTAGGGATTTACTTGTTAGTGTACATAAAACACTGAATCATCTTTTAAAACTTTTAAAACATTCAAACAGAAATATATTTCACCTTTTAAACAGGAAATAAATCACTCTTTACAATCATCTATAATCCAGAATGAGGCACTGTCAGTTGGCTGCAGAAATTGTTACCTATCCAGTAATAACAATTCTACCAACAAACCTTGAGGTCCTCCAAGTTAAATGCCAAATAATATCATTTGTCTAGAACAACACATAGAGGCATTTACTGAGCTGATGGCCCGGCAGGACATCATTTGTCTGTCTCAAATTTTTGAGACAAAAAGATTTTTATTTGACATTTGGGCTGAAATTAGTACTTGGGCTGAAATTAGTACTTGGCTCTGATTTGGGACCGTCATTCTTGAATTTCCCTCGGGATCAAAAAACTATCTGTTTATCTAGCTATCTATTTATTGTTACAATAATAAACATATGGTTAAGGGAACAATTATAGTCATACTTTCTGTGAAAAAGTCTGATTTGTTTGTTTGTTTGTTACACATCCACACACCTCCACTGCGTTATAACACGGTTAACCTCCTCCTTTGCTCCTGTCAAAATTACTATGGCTGCTAGAAGGCTTGGGGACTTGAATGTAACCATATGTTGTTATGGGGCACTTGCTGAAATAACTGATGCTGTCACTCTTCTTGAGAGGACGGTCTCCACTGAACAGACATATAAATGATTAACTAACATTACAGTTTGTAGTTCAAATATTCAGCATGGAACTATGGACAAAAGTGAACCAACAGTGTTTCCTTTTGGCTTTGCGTCCCACCACACCCGTTCTTCTTCTATAAAACAGTGGCATGCTGTTCCAGATAAGTCTTACATTTTGCAGGTTTTAAATGCACACATACAAACAGCTGCTATAATCAAGAAAACACTGCAGCTCTAACACTCATTTCCGACAGTTTGGTTAAATTTGCTGAGGCTGTGACTTTCCTATGATGCACATCAGCATATCTGAAGTGTTGCAGCTATTACTTATTAGAGACTGGACTGGAACTGCAGTACTGGCTATGTGTGTGTGTGTGTTTTGTTGAAATGTAAACAATGTAATATGTTGAGGTGAGGTGCTGATGAGGTGAGACCCAAACATTGTTGAATATTTCAGTATTAGACGGGTTAATGGAGCCAACAATGCAGTTCTTCTTACGGGTTCCAGTATAAACCCTCTGTACAGGATCTTAATGTGTAGGTAATTAAACTAATCCATGCAGACTGCTGTTTGCTGATGTTTTACCTTAACAATTAATCATGTTACTGTACAGTAAGTTCTTCAGGTAAAACCTCATTTCATTTTGTAGAAAAAAGTACTGGATTTCTGAAAAGGAGTAAGTAGTAAGTAAGTATTTATTGTATTTATAAAATACAATAAAAATACTTAAAATACTGTGAAGTGATACTATCTTATGTTTGTACTCACGCAAATGTTGCTTTCTTCCTCTGCTTATGTGTATGGTTGATTCTGTCAGCTAGGTACATAACCAGAGGCCAATTACTGAATCTTTTATCTGATTTCTCTTTTGTATAAAGGATTCAGGTAGTATACCTCTCATTTCAGGCCATTAGATTTACATTATGATGTTAACGCTTTAAAAATCAAATACACAATGAAGACAAATCAGTGGGCAATCAATATGATGTTGCACCATTAACAGTTCTCCATTTGTTGTTCTCAGTAATGCTGACATAATGTTTCCGGAGTTCTGCTGACTCTAGAAACAATCTTCATAGTCCATGGAGGACTAATAGAACAGCAGTGCAATTATTATAATTATCATAGTCTTTGTATGTGATAAGGTTATGGTCATACAAAATTGACCTTAAGTGTCCATGAGATACTGCCACCATACTTCACCAATTAATTACCCCAACTGTATTATGCAATAGCAGAACAGAATGAGATTAAGATACCGTATAACCGCTGCTGTAGGTAGTGCATTACGGTGGAGCTAGGTGCCATAAGAGGCGCCCAGACAGATGGCTGCGTGAACATACGTGACTCACCTAATGCTGTTTGTGACTTATTAGCTAGCAGGGATGGGAGATAACTGTGTTTCTCAATTATCCTGGCACATGAAAGTAACGAGCAAAACAATACATATAGCGTCCTGCTAAATGGTCTCTAATGGGAGAGACAGAAACCAGGGCAGGGATGGATAGTAGGTGAGAATGGAGGAAAACTAGAATAGGGAGGGAGTTGGCCATTGCAAAAGAGGGATTGTGGTCTGATTTGATTCTTGTGGACAAGTAATTGCTAAATTACCTCTTACCTTTCATCCTGTGTTTTTGTTTGTCTGCCTTTCATAATAGTGCACTTTTTAGTAAAGGCACATTAGCACCATTTTTAAGGGATCTGAAAAGCTATTTCAAACAGTCAAAATCTTTCTAACGAAATTAAAGACACTGGACCCTTTCTTCTTTTCTAGTGTGTGTATGCAGTCATTATGCTGAGCTATTGTACAAAACTAGTCTGAACATGTGAAGCTGTAAAACAACAGGTTTAGGCAAAAAAAAAAAGACTTCTGTGTTTGTTTTGCACCAGGAACGCACTGGTACCTGCTGCTTACAGGAAATTTCGACAGTCTTGCATTTTGACAATGATAGAAGCTCGCACCTTTGTGTGTTGCAAACTCAATGTGTGTGCGTGTGTAACAAAGTTCTGCTTTAAAAAGTGTAGATGGTGAAATCATTCTGTACTACAAACCAGCATACTTGACTCAACTCGCCTGGTAATGCTGTCCAAATAATAACGTCCAAAACCAGCTGCCAAACTCACCATTTTTTTTTTTCCATGGGTCGACAACTTGTAGTGTTATAATTAATAATAAATGTCATAAAGCAAATGCAAAGCAGATTTTCTATAGTATTTTAAATCCAGCATTGTTTCTATCTATGATTACTGGCTTGAAGTCTTGTTCTTTAGATAGCTGGAAGACTAGATGGTGTGACACCATTTGACTGTTGTATTGCATCACCCATCAGCACATGCGAGATAAACCAAAAGGAAAACCGCTCCTATTAGAGGCCTAAAAGTCCACGGGGAACCTTTAGTGTGGCCTACAATTTAATATCTGGAAAGGATAATGGAACATAAATTGCTTTACTTCCACTCCATAATGGCGCTTTAGTGTGTTCTGCACTCTTGTGGCCTGCAAAGCCTTATACTTCTGTTCAGAGGTCCAATACGGTGTAAGCAAACTTAACACTTACCAGCACTAAACACAGTCCTTACTCACAACTGCATCTTCACACCCCATGTAGTGTCAAAAGTATAAAATTTGGGGGTGCGGGGTGGGGGATAGGTGGCGGTCTTGGCTTTAGCGGTGACTGAGACATGTTTTAGGCCTGAATCTTGTCTGAACTGGTGGGACATACAGACAGCCAAGACACTCATCCAAACTGCTGGACAATGGGCCAGTGGGCATCCATGCAGTTGTGTGTCAAGGTGTGTCTATATGTTACTGACTAGATCTGGATGCTAATGTAAGCTCTTGTGTGTGTTTCCTCATGAAATTAGCTTAACTTGCCAAAGGGATTGTTGCAAAATGTTTCATGCAAGCACAGTCCAAGGGTGAAGGATACCATATTAATCTTCACAATGCACAGTAATGTATTGAACTGTGTTTCCTTGTGCCACACCAGATTCGTGTACAGTGTACTAACCAGTCTCAGACAGGAGCTTGATGGACTCCAGCACACGCTCCGTGTAGACTCCAGGTTCGTAGTTTTCCATCTCAGCATTAATAATGTGGACCACACGAGCAGCTCTGCCCCGGATTGCACCAGCAGTTCGGTCAAGAGTATCCACATCTCCCTCTTGCAGTGCAATTACGCACTTGTTGACATCTTCAAGGATGTGGTTCTCTTTGGAGAGGCCAAAAACAAAGACAGTGAATGGAAGTGGGAAGGAACCAAGGCTTTCTCTGGTCTAGAAATAATATTAAGATTCTTAACAAAACAATCTTTTTTCCTTGGAAATGGAATGTTTTAAATATTGTATGTTGATGATTAATACTGCATATTGTCAATGAAAAGGGAATGGAATGAAATGAATGACATTCACGTCTGCCACTGAATGAGTCCTTGATGAGATAATTCTGAACAATTCTAATTGTGCACCTCCCATGAATTTAATGCATGTCAAGTGCTAAATGTTTTTTTGTTACATAAAATGAAATTAAAGGAACATACAACTGAATGGGAGATGTTGGGCCAAACATATAAAACAAAAAGCAGACAGACAAGCAAATGGAGCAAACCACAATTAAAGCACAAGAGTCATTGGTTTTCAGTTTGCTTGGCTTACTGACTTTGAGTTTCCTCTGATTTGTTCCATTATTTTGCTTTTTTTTTTCAATTTTGTGATTTATGTTTTTGTCAGCTAAAACTTGATTTTGTTTTGTTTTTTTTACATCAAGCCACCACAGACAAAGCCTTTCAACTTGAAGTCTGAAGCTACCAGTCATAAAATTAATCTTTCACCCTGAGTGAGTGGAGAAAAGGAAAACATATGGATTATTTTTTTTGAATTAGTCAAACAGTGAAGAATTTGTTTTATGTTGCCTCATACCTGACACAGACAGGAAGTCGTCCACAGAGGTGATGTCATCCACAGCCTCGGTCAGGATGCGCACCTGCTTCTCCCACTGATCCTTGAAAACATCCATGTTGTCCTGGGCCACTTTGCTTTGGGGGCGAGCAGCCAGAGTGAGAGCAGCGTTGATAACCTGGCATGGAAAAAGCGTCAGCCTTGTTATGCAAAGTGTTAATAACACTGTATTATCTTAAAGGATGAAGTTGACATTGTTCTCTAAGTTTCTAATAGTCACCAAATCCCACAAGAAAACCTAAGCCAATGATAATCATTCTTTAGTCTGTCTGTATCTGAGAATGACTGAAACTACACTGTTCACGTTCATCTTAATGAAGAAATATATCACTTACTGTCATTGTCAGTGGTGTAGCTCACTCACTCACTTTTTCATAGATTTCAGATATAGGAAGAGGCCTACGGCACAGAACTACAAAGACTGCTTGTTTGTAGGACTGAATTGCTGGTTTTAGTCTTGTCACAAGATCTCTTTGCAACATGATAAATGCAGAACATCACCTCAGACTTATCCTTTAAACATTTTTTTACATCTTCAAAAAACCTTTCTTTTTAAAATTTGTGAATATGAGATTTGTGTCCTTGTATTCTTTTTCAGCTGCATCCTGCTGAGACTCTTCACATTGAACAGACTTGTGCTTAAGAACAGGGAGTATTAATCATATCACTATGACAGCTGGCATGTTAACTTTACCCAGAAGTAGCATTTTCCTTTTCTCCCTGATCTTTATCAAGTCTTGCTTATAAGATATGGTGTAAGCTAAATTAATTTGATGCATCAAAAGGTACACTATGACCTGGACATAGCCGTTGCTGAGGTTGGGTGTTTGTCTGTGTGTGTTTGCATGCATGTGTGAAGATAAGGGACTACGCTACCCAGAACAGATGGAAATATTTCTCTTTGTTCAACATCCTCTTTGTTGCTACTTCCCAGCCACAAAGTCTGTGTCTATTATATATTTTTTAATCTGTCTGTGTTGAGCATTGCCAAGAGGCATCAGGAGATGGGTTCGCCCCAAGTTTTTTGAGTAAGTAGGTCTCAGCAGGTGTGCATAGTTGGCCCTGCACATTAGATCCTGAATCTAAAATTCAGCCTCCCTTCTCCATTTCTGCTCTACATTACAGTGTTTTGTCACATGTGAATAAGACCTATTGTTAACCTTAGAAACAATGGATTGATTGAAACCTGCTCCTTTGCTTGCATCCTGAGAAACAGCACTACAAGGTCCACCTACACAATATTCATAGCTCTTCTTCCCACTTTAGCAAACTTGATTTATTCTCTGTCATCTCTAGCTATTTCAGTGTCTAAAACTCTCTAAAGGTACCCATTTAAGGTGATTTTAAAACAATTTATAATCACCAAAATTTTTTGCTCAACATTTTTGACCAGTGCTTGTGTTAAGAGTTCTTTAAAAAGGAGTGAAAATGCTGTTTTACGTCCTCACCTGTGGACATAGGCTGTCGATCTGGGTGGCAGCCATCCGAACCAACTTTACACCTTCTTCATTGTTTGAGATGGAGCAAGCCAGGTTGGCCACCTGGAAAAAAAGCAAAGGACAACTGTTTAGCCAATTTTCTTTTTAGTTAGTGTTTTTTTGTTGTTGTTTTTTTGTTGTTGTTTAAAATGTACTTTGTGTTATGATCCCTTCTCTGTAGGAAACACTGTCTGAAGAAAGACAAAGATGGAAATTCATACTACAAAGACTGCATTTTCACCAGCACTTAATTTATATAATTTTGGCAGCTGAAGCCTCATGTTAGCTTCAGCTTAGTTTTAGAATAAATTTTTGCACGAGGACTGTCGATTTTGTTGGATTCCTCACTAGAATGAGATTTACAGAGAAAATGAACAAATTTTTATTAACCTCTGATGGTACAGACCTTGAAATGACTGCATTAACATTTCTACAGAGGGCACACGTGTCAAAAATGTGACTGGGGGGGTACTTAGCACAGGTTGGAATATAATGCTGAGATGCTGCAAGGTAATTGGATTAATTCCAATTCAGAATGGCCAGCTTCTTCTCACTCATTAAGTTTACATTTCCAGCATGCCTACGATGCATGACTAGCATGCTTAAATCATTATGGGCCTTAGTAAAGTAAAGAGGTGCTTTATTGTACAACTGAGGTGCCTGGCAGGTTTTATGAATGAAAACAAACCTTTTTTTTTTATTTATTTATGTCTGTTTTTCTGTCGAGGTGCTTGATGACATGTTTCTAACCTCCTTCGTTGGAGACAAGGCTTATCCCAGTCACTTTATTGAATTGTTGGTCAAGCTAATGTGGGTACAAAGCTGTGCTACTATGTTAGAAAATGCATCTGCAAACATTTTTTTTAAGCTTATTATATTTGATTGATGACATTTGAAGAATTTGTGATTTGGTGTCTGTTTGCATTTGAAGCATTTGAAAAAAAGGTGGAAAATTTTAGAGGTGCTCAAAAAATATTTTAAACCACCACAACCGCATCTTTGCACACACACACACACACACACACGCTGTATTCCACTGTGAAATATGATGAAGTCATCATATTTCTCCACAGTATCGCTGTACTTCACAGTTAATTTTCATAACTTCAAACTCGGTATAATCCGATACCGTCCTTAAGTAAATCAGATTTCAGTGTGAGTCCAGGGTTTGAAACTGAGCTAAACAGACACATGTCTGTTGGCAGCAAAAGGTGTCAGTCTGTATTAGCACTTCTACTGCTCACATGTCACTGTTTGAGGCAAATTGAGGTAAATCAAATTTGTGTTCGTGGACTCTTGCTTAGAGCTCTGTCTCTTTACTCATGACAGCAATGAGCACATTGATGGATTGCAGTCCTTTATGTGAAGTTGTGTGTGTATGTGTTTAAAGTGTGGTGTGTTGTGTGTGTGTGTCTAGGATGAAGAGGGAGAGACAGACTGTGACTGAGAGTCTGTGTTTCACATAAATGCAAGTGGCAGCTTAGATTTGAAAAAATACACAAAACAGAATTTTAAGGACTATTCCAACTTATTTCAGGTTCTGTGCATTCACTCAATGTTTTACCTAACAGTAAACTATGAACAGACTTTAGAGGAACCATTATTGAGCTGTGACATATTTGCAATTTTCTCCTTGACTTTGCAAAGTAAATTGGAAATAAATGCAGTTCAGTTTTCACAAAATACTTCCAGTAAAGAAACCAGTGGCTACTTTCTGCACTTCAGTTATATTTCCCTTTTACTTAATGATTCACAGCTGATGGAAGCAGACAATTTGGGACTTTCTCTTGGTTTCTGACTGACAGAGCACTTGTATTGGTAAATGAAGCAAGTCTTGTCTTAACTTTGCCAAATGCAGACATTAATATGACATGTTGAATGGGCCTACCTTGAGAAGGCTCATGGCATTATGGTCTTTATAGTCTTTTTCTAACACAACTTAAAGTAAATTTAAAACTGAAATAACAATGCATCTGTGTCACTAGTCTTGTCCCCAATATAGTAATGAAATTGCAGCATTTTACTTCCATTTAGCTTTTTCACCCAAAACTATTGTACAAATGCAGTACCTGACCAGTAGAAAGTAAGCCTCTTCTCTCTAGTTTTGCTTTAGCCCAGCAGCAGTCTGACTGTTTCACTGTGCCCATGGGAGCCAAACGGGCAGAGGGCTTTTTGGAGGCTGGAAACATGCCCACCAGGCCCACTCCCTCTTACCCAACACAGAGAGCTGGTCCACGGCCAGCACGGCAACATCCAGCCAAAACTACTAATTGCAATTATCTAAGGAAGTGGCTCTCCTTTGAGGCCCCCCACCACCAAAAGAGAGGAGGGGAAACTAAGACAGAAGGTTTGAGACTACATCACGCAAGCCTAATGCTGATATGGTCAAGGATGTTGGAACAGAATATGAAATTCAAAGAGGTGTGTGTGTGTGTGAGAGAGAGAGAGAGAGAGAGAGAGAGGGAGAGAGAGGGGGAGAGAGAGAGAGAGAAAGGGGGAGTGAGAGAGCGAGGGAGCAATATAGAGCGAGATCCCTGCTGAATGCCCATTCTTCATTTTAGCCTCGAACAAAGAACTATCGATTTTGTCCTTTTGCTCTGCCCTGGATAATCACTTCAATTCTAATTTGATGAAGGTTTCCACTGCAGTTGGAGAGATGGGCATTCTCATGTATGCTATCTAAATCACCTAAATGGAGCTAAGTAACTGAAAATAGATCTGATAGTGTCATTTTTTCCACCTCTTTTTTTAGGCAGAGGGTTGTTACCGAGAACGTCAAATCTATCACCAGGAGGTACCAAGGATGGTAATGCATTAAAGATCTTAACAGCCTCTTTTTATTGCAATTTAGCACTGCCTGCATATGTCCTTTTATTTCCAAGTCGAGTCATGGATCTCCTCTTTGTTGAACCTCTGCATTATTACCGATGTGATGTATAAACTGTTGGAAAAATTACTTTTTCCCCCCAATGTTTAATTTTTCTATTTTAATCTTTCATCATTCCATAAGGAGTGAACACACGAGCGGCTCTACCAAAGAGCAAGAAAGGTGAGCCAGGAGGAGAATTTCTTTGTTTCACCAAGGATGGTCAGAGACCCCTTCTAGTTACGAAGTCTCAAGAATGATTAATAGAGCTGAGGTAGTCGGTGCAACAGCTTCAACCGAGGAACAAGAAAGAAGCGAACTTGAGAAGCAGGAGTATGTCAGTGTAAGAAGCCATCAGTGAGGATGACTTTTTTCATTTTGTGGTGAAAGAAGGAAGCACTTTGTCCTTTTAAGTCTGTCACCTGGACGTTGACTTGTTGCAGGAATGGTATAGGTGGTTTCTTTCAAATGCAGAAAACAACCTCAAAAAAAAATCTCTCCCTGCTCTTTATTGGCCTCTCCTCTCACGGGGCACACATGAACCCCGGCATGCACTCTCACACACAGGACATAAATCAGTCTGTCACTGTAGCCCAAGCTAAACATGCAACAGGGGACACAGTATGCAGACCGTGAAACAATTACAGGCCTACCCTCGTAGGAGCACTTCTATTTGTTTTGGTCATGTGCTGTCAGCTCCCAGCTGTGATGCCTGCATGTACAATGTATTGACCAGAGGTGACATGAACAGGTTAAGGTGCTTCACGTTAGGTAACGCCAGATGTCAAGGTTGCATGAAGTTCAAGTCTATGGGGGATATCAAGCAGCAGGAGATGATGACCTTCTGTGACCGACTATAAACTACACCTTTGAAAATCAATCCCTATTAAGGAGTGAAGTGCGTTTTGCCTCAGGAAGAAAAGACCACCAGACTCGCAACAACATCAAAAAGCCTGCCAGACCTTGCAGCATATTAAATAAGGAATGTGTGAAATAACAAAAAAACAAAGGCAAGCATGCAGTTGCAATGTCTATTGTACGCTTGGATCTTGTTCAGATGAAGGTAGCTCTTCATTGCTGGATCAAATTCGGTATCATCACCCACTTAAAAAAAAAAGAAATAAAAATCGAACGCCATTTTAATAAAGCTTAATTTGTACAATATGTCAGACTTAATATTACAAATTATAACGGAAAAGCAATTTATCAAACACTCTTCATTTCTTGTATGGTGGGGATACAACATAATCTGAAATTAGGAAATGGCTTTGTGAGTGATTTTGATTACAGATTGCTGTTTAATTGCTCCCTCTGCTACCTTTTTTTCCTAAACCCCCCTCCACACACGCCCTCGCTTGAGAGACAAAGTGGACCTAAATTGTGAGTGACTCTAATGCACTTAGGAGTTCTCTCTACACTTCCTAACTCAGAATGGAAATGAGTTTAAGTCACTGTTTACTAAGTGACAGGTTCACTAATATGTGGCCGACTGGGATACAATCCTACACTCCTCCACACGCAGACTCCCGCAGACCCCTGGTTCATCAACTCCATGAATACAGATGCAGCCGCTCCCACGAATGCAAGCACAAAGAGACAAAGAGTGTCTCTTATTATTTGTAATGCTCAAGTCTTTCAGATAAAAGCAGATGCTCTGTAATAGTCACAAAACAGTACAGTGTTTGCCCACTAGACTGACATTTCAACAATGCATTTGATCAAGATGATACTTACTTCATGTTACAAGGAAGATACATAGTACAGGATCACAGTACTGATTAATTAAGAATGCCCTGTTCTTCCTTAATATGACGAAATATCGAACACCTCGTGCAGGGATACACCCATTGACCACATTATAGGTACATCGATAAAATCAATGCGATCCAAAACAACAACTCAGCCAGAAGAATATTACAAACCTACTTCAATACAGCGTACTGCAACACCAATGACTACAGCTTCAGTAATAAATATGTAGTTAAATCAACACTTCTTAATGTTTGTAAAGGGAAAAATATGGGGCAGAGCTGCTGTACTGAATTAAACAGTAAAGATGAACCGAATAAAGTGGGATTGCAAGTCCCACTATACATCACAGCCTGAGCGTGAGCCTGAGCATGAGCATGAATACCAAGTTTGTTAAAGACATGTTTACCAGCTGAAGTAGAAAAGTGAACAGAATCAAACTAAAAGTACATTATATCAAAAAAAAAAGCTTTTATTTTCACCGATGAAAACAAATACAGCCATTGTTTTCATTCGGTGCTGCTTATATGTAAGTGACTGAGGTGTCTGAACAAAATCAGGTTAAGACATCCACAATATACTGAGGCTTTAAGATTTCCTTTCGCTGGAGGTAAGGTGCTGAGCCCAACCCCTGAACAACAGTCCCATAAAGAGGTGTGTCTGAATACCTTTGCCTATATAGGGTAGCAACATGGAAGTTTATTGTCCTGATTGCAAATGGTCAGTGAATCCTTAACAAAGCTGCTCTGAGATCAGCTCCAGCATATGTACACATTCCTCTTTACAATAGGACCATGCGCAGGTGCGATAGAGGTTGGAATGTACACAGGGGGTTCAGTGGAAGCAAAGAGGAAATCAGACAATTCAGTCTGAATATACACTCATTATAGTTGTATGCCTTGACTTTCTTTACTTCCATATTAATTACTCTGTAAAGTGTTTAATGATGTTCCTCAGTGGGCTGAATGATACAGCTGGATATCTGACAGTACAGTTTTTAATGGAGTGCTCATATTAGAGTGGAAACATTCTGCATCTCCTTTTACCTAGGAGAACCATAAATAATGATTGTTTTGTGTATCTCTGCTGTAGAATGGAACTGGTTAGATACAGAAGCTAGTTATGAAGACAGAATATAAAATAAAAATATGGATTTAACATGTTAATTTTAATCTATTGACTTTTCTTTTCTATTTTCTTCTTTGAGTCAATATGATTTTGAATCACAGCTGTGATCATACCTTACGAAAAACAGGATAGCCTCCACAACCCCATCACGGTCTCTTTGATGACCATGACTGGGCTTGCATGAAAGACTGACAGAGTGTGATTTGCAGTGGTCGTTTCTCTGGAGCCGCAGCTGAGGATTGGGTGTTCCTGCTAATACCATGGCTGGCTTCTCGATAAATATGATAATTTGCTGCAGGCTGGGGAGGTGAACAAGCACTGATAGCAGAGAGAGGTTAGAGTCGTACATGAGACAACAGTATGGGTGTTTGACTACACAAGTCAGCCATGTACATTGTCACAAATGTACACAGACACACCGCTGGAAAGGAGAGGCACTTGATAAGTAACACAAAAGAATATGCTGAATCTGTTTGCAACACACTGTGCTCGTTCCCTCCTTTCTAGTGCTAAATATCAAGGACCAGTGGCTTCTTTCAGTGACCACATCCACAGAGGCTTCAAAATGTGATTTATTTACATTGAAATTTGAATGCCTTAATAAAGAAGGCCATAGGAGGACAGGATGGCCACCTAGAGAATCGTACCCACAATATAAAATTTTATTGAGCTCAACAAGGGACATAGAGAGGTAATTGAAAGCAATATAAACAAATCATAAAGTTAGCTGGACAGAGCCGACTTGGGACAAGGATATATATGTGTTTGTGGGTGTATGTATATATGTTTGTGTGGGTGTACACATGCTTTAGATGAGCATCTTACAGCTTCAATTTAGAGCACTGGACATTGGTTTATCTTGTTCATGTTGCTGTAAATGACAGGGTATTAAAGAAAGGAGGGAGAGAGAAACAAACAGCTGACTCACTTTCCCTCAGGCAGAGGGCAACTATTCACGCTTCCCATCGGTACGGGTGTCTCGCTGCTTTCCTCTGCTCTAGTCTCGAGGAGCAAAGGCTGGCTAGACTGATTTCTCTTCACTCTGCTACAAGCAGTCGGTTGCACAGGGGGGTGTTAGTACCACCACTACAGTCAAAAAGTTGTGTCACCCAGGTAGGTAGTACAGTAGCTTGTTCATCTTACAAAATCTTTAGCCTTTTGCTCAAGCTGCTACTGTAGCCACAGGGGCCAGATGATCTTTCTCACAGTTTCTATCCATTCCTCTTTCTCTGACACAAAACAAAAGAGAGAGAGAGAAAGAAAGAGAGAGAGAGAGAGAGAGAGAGAGAGAGAGTGCAGCTTGGGCTATTTCAACTGAAGTATTGATTTCTCTTTGCTTCCTCTCTCTGTCTCTCCCACCTTCCCTTTCTAAGAGTGCTAGCCAAGCAGTCGGGCTTGGCACCAAAACATAATTATGAAAATGGACCTCTGGGTTGTTGCTTTTAATCTATCTGTACATTCCACAGTCCCTCTGCAACAGAAGCTATTTAAAAACTGTTTCAGGGGAATTGAAATGTTTAACCCACTGTACTGTAAAGAATGGTACTTATGGCACTTATTGGTGGCATGACATTGATTGCTATTTAAATCAGGTGTGTAACAGAGGCTTTCTACTTTTGGTCAAAATTAACTGGAAATGCATACAGACTCACACTGTGTGTTGTTAGCAGACCCTGACAAGACATCTAATTATCAAGGCAGCGAGAGATCTGAATTTTACTTTCTGTCAAATGCTGGCATCAGTTTGCACTGTGTGACATCCATGACAAAGTGCTGAGAGGCAGACAGTATTTGCTGCAACTTACAGCTCAATGGCCGGTGAAGCCAGAATGACACAGCCAAAAGCAGGCTCATTTTCAACACATGCTTAAGGTGTTTGTGTTTTGTTTAAGTTCAAAATGCCATGACTTAAAGCATATATTTGGATATATCTGGGCTTCCTTTCCATGCTGTTTGGTGTCAATACAAAATCCATTATTCTGGCTAAGCTAACAGGCTAAGGCAAGATTTGTTCTGAAACAAAGGTCATACAAGGTGTGATGCTTCTGTATTTCAAGCTTAGGTTAATGAGTGTGTCCATATATTACCCTCGATGCATTTGGTCTCTCATAGATTGAAAAATTATCACCCTATTTCAGGACTAGATTCTCAGTTGATCCAAAGGATCTTTAACACCGTAGTCCAATCTCATAGTCCAGACAAAATGTGAATACGACAAGACCTTGACATTTCTCCACATCACATCCCTCTGCCTCCTCACATCTGTCTAAAGCACAAGAAAAGCATGATTAGTCCTGTTGGATAATAGATGCACGCAGAGGGAAAGGTCAGCAGTTGTCGGCCCTTAATGCCTCAACCTTTAAATTGGGGGATGGGTGAAGAGAGAAGAAATTAAAAGAATGAGGTGGTGGCACTGATGGTTTATAAGAATCAATAATTACTCATTTCATGTCTCATACATGTGAAGCATGTGAAAGAAATGTAAACATGACAGCTCAAGGGTCAGAAAAAACTCTGCTTTACATCCTCCCATAGGCTTTTAAAAGAAAAGGAAAATGTCAGCTAGCATAACATGCCCTCTGTAAATGCTGAAACACCCACGTTAAAACTAAAATGAAAGAAGTGATGTGACAAATTTTAGTAGCATCACATAATTTTGCACCTACTTTTTTTGTTTGCACAGAAGCCAAGTTAAACATATTGAAGTCAGTGTGAAAAAAAAAAAAAATGCTGCAGAGAGGCCAGGTGCCTCAGATGGACTTTTTGATCGGATCTATCGGCTGTATTTGTATCGCAGGAAGTCTAAATGTGCCGGTGGAAATGTCACATTGATTCCTGTGCTTTTATATTAATGCTTGTGTGACTTTCTCTCAGGTGAGGACAGCAAAGTGTGAAGACGTGAAAGGCCAACATGACACGGTGGCTCTGTGAGCAGAATTAACAGCAATTAAAACAGTCTCCATCCCGATGGCCATTAGTCCTCCTCCATCTTGGAATATTATTCCTAGCAGATTTAGCAGTTTAAGTATAATTTCTGTGGCGATATACAACACATTGCAGTACACTGTGTATTTTATGTTTGACTGATGCCAATTTTACAAAAGGATGTTAACGTGTTTGAAATTGTAACATTAATGTTTTGGCGCACTTTTTGGCAGAGGACATTCATCGAAATTATAAATGAACTGCCGCAAATACAAGAACTCAGTGATCAGACAAAATCAAATTTGCAATCACCACATGCCTTTGATGCTCTGACTTTAGCTAATTACTTCATTAAGGAACAGACATAACTTTTGCCCTGGGCTGCCAATTAATGTGAACCCTTGAATCTCCCACGGTGCCTCCCCTCCTCTTGGAATCAAATGAATTATAGCTGCTATTCTTACCTAGGAATGCTAAACTATGAATTGTGAGTCCAGTTAATTTAGGATTGGTATAATTAAGCTTTGGGAACTGAACAGTGCTACACCTATTGTTCCTTGGGGAGTAGTGTATGGACATTTCCCCAGTAAATAATGCTCACACTCTTCACTTTTCCACCTTGAAAACTGCTCTTTCCCATAAAGAACTCATTAAAACATGTTGCTGTCATCAACCACTTTTAGGAAACGGGTGCCTTATGACCAGCTGGGGTCCAGCCCGTAGCATTTAAGGTTATTTCCACAGAATAACAGACGGCAGGTTGTGGGAGTCACCACGAGGGCATATTCACAGCTGCTGTCCCAGGGGTGTTGTTGCTGCACTGTGCAATTGGATATTTGTCTTCAACGCAGGCTCTCTGTTTTGGCTTCACAGGGGACGCTAGACTGACGCCAAGTTGGGTTTAGATATACAGATCCTAATTTTACTTGTAGTCTCAAAGGGCTATTCGATGACTTGTTATTAACCAACAAAAACTGTTAACCTAAAGGTGACAATAACAGCTTTTGTATTTTGTATCTATTCTGAAGAACTGTAAACAGATAGGCTGACTTTTCTCTCTGGCAGTGAGACAACATGTGTTTATCCCTCATTGTGCAGATCGAACTCAGATGACCCATCCTGACATTGTTCAATTTTCCAAACACTACCGGCTGGTCAATATACTGACATCCTGGTAAGGGGTGACAAAAAATATTGTGTATGTTTAAAGGTTAAATTCTCTTATCAGTGACAGCTACACCGAATTTTCAACATCCCGCTGGGGACAGACTGACGGACTAACAGACACAGATACAGACAGACAGACAGATAGATTAGATAGACAAGTACGTATATAAAGTTATGATCTGAACTATGCCCTGAGTAGTGAGACTTTGAGTGAAGGGACAGTGTTTATTCTCAACAAGATGAATAATTAATTCCCATCAATGTCTGAGCTTTTTATTTCCTTTGTGACAAAACAAGAACACACCAATAGCGTTTTTGGAGAATGAGCCTTAATTGCTGCAGGTCTCAGTGGGACAAATGACTTGTTTCAGTTCTCTTTTCTGTTTGCCAGTCCCATCATCACAACATTCATACTTCTACAATACCCCACACACGTTTCTGTTTCTGCAGATGGACCTACTGGTGTTGAGTTTTTCCTCCCCTCTCATATTATGTTGTCTAACAGTAGCTTCCAAGAAATTGCAGAAAAATAATTTCTTTTGTTATTGGTTTGGCATTTTTTCAGTGTTTTAGTTCTGAGTCGTGTTTTAGACTGCAAAGCAGGGAGTAGCACACTACTGAGCAACACAAACTGAATGCTATTTACTATGTAGAGCTGAATTCTTACTTTACTGTCCATTTTATTGTGTGTGTGAAGTGTACGCTCTATACAGTGCCCCTTGGAGACTCCATTGACAGAACAAAAATTGCAGTTTCTCTTAACATCTTATAGTGCTATGTGTTGCCTTTGTAGAATTCCACTATGTCAGGTATAACACATAAAGATGAGTAACTTGACAGTGAATGTAACATAATAATTCATTAGTGTCCAAAATTTCACTTCAGTGCTCACTATAAAGTGGACTACTGTCTACTATAAAGGTAGTACAAATCAGTAATGACTTCAGACACAGCAACAAATATGACAACACTCCATCCATGCACTAAGCTTAAACCTTAACTCTAACACCACACCCTTATCCCCACCACAAATTACTGCCACGTTGTTAAGCACATGTAAAATGTAGTCACTTTAAACATTTATAAACAATACAGTGGCCCAGCATTGTATCACTTGGGAGCGCCAAGGTGCCAAGAAACCAGGCAGATAATCATATCATTTCGCTGGTTCAGTGAATGGATTGGGAAAACATATGGCCTTGTTTGCCAAGCTGAGAGTGAGTAGTCGAGTATGTTTTAGATGTGGGGCTGGAGAAATAATAACACAACACGGGAAGTTAGGCAAAAATAGAAAAAAAATATGGATAAAGCAACAAATAACATTTGTGCTAAATTACTCATCAGAGCTGAGAGTAAATGTTCAGCCAAAAACCTTTGCCACCCAGATGAAAGTTTTGGGGTAATTGGCTGGAAATGGTAAAGCAAAGAATTTCTGGATTATTTGCCATGGTAACAGTTGTCTCTTCACTTCAACTAACACTGTTGTGCAACTTTCGTCTCCTCGTGTTTTTTCTCTTTATTGCTGCCCCTCTTTCCAGAATTAATTCACTGGAGCAAGAACTGAATTCTAAACTGAATGAAGTGTCTTGATATGAATTTATATGCTGTGGGCAAAATGGTGAGGTTTTGCTTGAAAAGCATTGGGGTAGCACTTCATTTGACAGCGCAATAATTACAAAGAACTTAGTACTGAACAGCTAATGACCGCAAAAAGGCAATTACATGATATTTACAGAGGCAAATATTGTAATTACAACAATAATGCAATTAATACATATTTTTACAATAATTCAAGGATCTGATATTAATATACAGTAATGTGTAAAAAAATTACATACTAACAAGAAGTCATATGTAATTAGCACCTTTCAATGTAATTATTACTTTCCAAAAGTAATTACTTAAGTAAATGTCTAAGTACACCAATAGTTTTTTTTTTTTGTTTTTTTTTTTTACTATTTTTCTGGGTGCTTTGGGTTAAATGAAACTTTATTTATGTTTGTTTGTTTTTGTTTTGGTGAGGCCACAGTGACCAGGTCAGAGACCTGAGTGCTCCAGGAGTCCACCCTGAAACACGGTGGTTATATGACATCAGCAGGAGGCGTGAGCGGGGGCGTGGGGGCTTATAAAGTGCCAAATCATCTTCCATTTGAGGCAGTGCCACATCCTCCCCTTCATTTTCTCCTCTCCCCACCCCACCAAAAGCATAGCTCCCCTCTGGAGAGAGAACCAATGGCTCCTTCTGCTCCATTAATCTAATGACAATGCCCCGTGACTAAGACCAGCTTAGCAGGCATTGCTCATCCCCATTGGCTCCTCTTTCACTTAGCATGCCATCTATGCATGAATGCAACAGGGGTAATGACAGCAAAGGAGGTGGAGAAGGAAAATAAAGAGGGAGACAGAATTGCTGCAAACAATGGCCAGATTATATTGCACTGGTGTCCATGGTTACCAAAGGATGTCACATACACATACTAATAAAGGGTCTGATGAAATGCATTCAGAAAACTTAAAAAAATAATGCAGGGAAAACTCTTTAGATTTCCCAAAACTTCTGAAAGTTTTAGATTTTTATGATCTTTACAAAGTGCCAGTGTGCACTTCTTTAAGAATGTAATTATGCCTAAGAGCCATGCTGGTTATGGGAGCACCACGAGAACCATGACTGACTGCCTGACAACTCGCAACAGGTCATAATCTTGTCTTTCTCATTAATGTTAAACAAATTAGCTCTTCATCACCTAGGAATGAAAGCAAGTGCAAACCCTCTCTTCATTGCTACTGTAACTACTCTGCATCACAAAGTGAATGAGAGAGAATTTACATAATTGCTTCTTTTCTGACAGAATGAATGCACAACACCGCTATCTAGTTTTGCAGCAGTGTGATAACAGTCGATAGGTAGAGTCTACATGGAAGAACAAATCACTAGCTATTCAAGATGCATTTGCAGCACAGTTATGATTTAATCCAGGTGTTAGGTGATGACGGTGAGCATTTAGTCCAGCCCTGTGGAGTAAGTAGTAGAAGCTGCCCCTTCCATCTGGCACCTCTGGGAATGTCACTGCTCTGTGGTGTACGTGTTGCTCGCTGATGTCCGCAGGAGCACTGGCTCTGTGTATGTTAGCCCAGCATCTCATAGGAGAGATGTCTGCTTCAGCTTAACCTCCAGGGAAATAGCGACCAGAAGTTGGCTGTCAAATAACAGAGCTGGCGGCCCAGAATAGCACAGGGTCAGTGCGGAAAAATAGGCCTCCCACACAACAAGAGCAGACAGGGCTTCTTAACTAAATGTGTGACACTTTGAGTCAAGCTAACTGCCAAATATTCTTAGCCACATTAAGAGTTGATGCAGCAAATCTGTTTGGGTGTGACACTGCTACATAAAGCCAAGTGAACCCACGGCAATGACTGAAGTTATCAATGACAGGAAGCGGTTCGCTCAAACCCCCGAAGGTCAAGGCAATTCAACTGTATTTATATTAACCTAATCTGCTGCGACAAAGGCTTCCCAAGGCCTACATTATGAAACATGCAATGAAAATGGCACCTTCAACCTTCTGTGAGATTTAGAAAAAAAAAAAAAAAAAACTTTATAAAGTTAAAGGGTATAAGACCAAGGCTTTTTCTAGCGATTTGCATAAATTAAATTGAGTGCATGAGAAGAGCTGCCCTCTGCAGAATGTCAAACTGAAAAGATTGGGTTCAGCTTGTTTGATAAAGTTGATGTACTTGCATGATTCTTGCAATTTTAGGTTGTATAAATGATTGAATGAGCTTATTTTAAGTCATTTTCAATAAAAGCTTCAGCCAAATAAATGCATGTGAGGTAACAAGGTGCTTTAGTGTACTAATTTAGGATGTTTAACATTTAACTGCAATGCCTTCTGTGATTTTGATGGCAACGACAGAACCTTTGAACCTACTCACGTCAAAGCTCTCCAGGTACTGAAGGACCAAAAGCTGTCTTCATATAAATGCACTTTTTGAAATATATTTGACATTATGGAAAAAAAAATCAAACTTCTATTAAGCTCTTAAGCTATAAAATAAATTTTCAAAAACAGTTTGTCATAAATAATTTCTGGATCCTGATCAAATGTAGAAAAACTTCTTGCCTTTTTAAACATTGTTTTGGGGGGGGTTAAAAATGTTCCCATTTCGATGACTCAGTCTTGATTGAGTGTTCTTCTCCTTTATTACCCAGGGGGATGTGTGTTGCCATGGTGACAGAGAAAGCAGGAGCTGATACAGTATTTCATTATTGACCGAACAAAGAGCAAAATGAAACATAATTTGCCGTTCTGAAAGACAGACAGATGGGGATTTTTTTTTTTTTTTTAAAAGAACCTACTCTGCTATATCATTTGCCTGTTACTCCAGGTACAGTAATGAGTGAAAAAAGACCTTTACAATTTCAAGCTTGATTTTTCTGTATCACTCGTGTTGGCAGCTGACATGCATCTCAGTTGTTGTCATCACCTATAAACCCTCCAGAGTCCTTGAGGAAGCAAAACTACTATTATCTTAAATTGCTACAATGCACCCATATTATTTGTCTGTACATGTGGATTCACCTTTATGTGCCTAACATTCAGATTTCCTGCTTTTCACCAAAGGGCAAACACGGGCACTGTAACATGGTAATGATACAGTAGCGTGTGTCTGCATTGGGAAACAGTAATTTTAGTTTTATTCCATTTGGAAGCAACTGCAGAACTTCTCCCATTTTACACAGCAACACGCAGTGTTGCTGTGTAAACAGCATAATATGAACATAATACCGGTTTGCTTTTGCCTTTATTTTAACTCATAAATAATAAGATAACCTTGAACCTGCAAATAGTTCTCTCTGCTCTGACATTAGTGAAATGAGTGTCATCACCCATATACTATCTGCCATAAAAACCGTCAGAATAGGTAGCAACAATTTTCTGGTGTGCAAAGGACATTTTAACCTAGGCTTTTCTATGGCTAAGATATCTGTTTCTTCTGCCTTTTCATCCAGTACACTGTCAAATTCAAACATTGTGAAATTCTTAGTATGCATTCTCGGAAACACCAAACTAATTTATGTTATTCTGATCAAACCGTGATTGCAAAAAAAATTAGCTACACAGACCACAATTAAATTAGAAGTTGGATTGAGATACTAAAGACAACATACAGATGATACACTTTAACAAGAATCTCTGTCACACACATAGATGCATATATACACACACACACACTCGTGAAACCGTGTGCATACAAGTGAAACTATAACTGCATGATTTCACTTGCGTGTGTGCATATGCAAGTAGTCTAGTTGTGTGTGAGTGCGTGTGTGTGTAATACATATTCATCAGACAGAATTTAAGTCTGAATCGTCTTATGGCTTAGCAGACTTGCACATCAGCCCACAGCCAACATCACATCTGTGTGAAACAGCTGCATGACACCAAGATGTATGCACTCACATGTTCTAGCACTTTTCCAAGTTACTCTTGATTTCCAAGTCAAATTGCGTTTCAGCTTTGCCTAACATGTGAAACGATCAACCCCTGTGGCTGCCTGTAATGTGATAAGATCGGACCAATGGATGCATATGGATCAAATGAACCCAAAATAACACAAATTACCCTTGCAGCACACAGTATATCACATTATATGCTCTCATAGATGCATATTAGAGCACTTCTGCACAAAAAAGGACAGTTTGTACTTAAATTAACAATATTAGACAGTTGAGTAAGCTATGTTTACTGTATGCATCCAGGGGAAGGGCGAGCTAGTGTGGTTAACTCTGGGTGGTGTGGTTTGATGATCTGAGCAGCAAGCAGGAGGGTGAGAAATGCCTCGTGTGCTACTGTGTGCACACATCATTTGCATACTCTATGAATCGGATCAAAGATAGTGTGATGAGCTGTGCCGACCTCATGAATATGCACGAGGCAATGTTCTGCTCACATTTTGAGTCCATTTAGGCCTGAGCTGCACTGCTGTTTTTTTGCTTGTTCCTTCCACCTCATCCAGGATATTCTCTTCACCTGTGACCTTTGTTAAACAAACTACAACTTATCTGCCTTAAAGTCTTGAAGGAAACGGTGCAATGGAGAAGAGAAAATAAATAGACAAAGCACAAAAACTGCTGAGGAGAGAGATAAGACTACACTGGGTCAGAGAAGGAAGGAAATGAAATTAGGTATATGTCCTGTTCGTGCTCGGCTGGATTTATGTTCCTGCTTTATTTATTTCATTTGAGGAAAAAAGCGGCGGCAGAAGCAGACATGTGGATATACTAGGAGCTTTGGTCATGAATTTCACAGGCAAAATAGGATAAGAATGAATATTACCCCCAAAAAAGGTAATACATGAAGGGTGAGCAAGAAACAACAGAAGCCACAATGTTTTGGGACTAAGTGCAGGTGGGATTTCATGTGGAAAATAGACGAATGTGACTGGTCTCTGTTCATGGAATATATTCAGTACATACAGTATTTGTATTTCTGTCTTATAACTCTGAATATATCTATTACACAGGTTGCTTTCCAGCTGTGTAGCTTTGAGAAGACTAGCTGCTACGTGAATCTCCTGTACTTTGATTATTTCATCATAAGGATGAAGATGGGACTTTTTTTTTTTACCTTAATGACCCCCCTCCCTGCCTTCTCCTCTTTTAAAAATTTGTAACACCACCTTAATCATCTAAAAAGGAGGATCCCAATTATCTATAGTGCTCCTCGGTCAAGCGATGTCTTTCTGCTGGTGCCAAAATTCCCTTCCTCTCCAAACCTGTCATTCCATATTTGACAAAGAAGAAATCCCTCTGTACCCATCTTCTCTATTGTCTTATGATTATTGAACAAATGCCAGTGTTTGTTACCTGATATCTTCAAACTGCTGTGGCGATTAGGGGAGGGATTAGGACAGTCAATCCCAAATTGTACCCTGGGACACAATGTGAAGCCACTTGACATGCAGACCATTCATTTCACTGGAGGCTCATACATTTATATTTCTTTTTTAATCTTAAGTACAGTTTTCTCTGTTTTTTATTTTTTCTTTCCTTGCCTCTTTCTCTCATTATGTAAGGGAATAAAGCAAGGTGCAAGTTACAGTCGTTGCTCCTTTCACAATTCTTAAGCGATGCTCAGCGAGACACATTTAGTTAACAGAAGGGCAGTCATGTTTCATATGAAGCACCTCATAAAGGCTTTGGAAATGGATACGTATCCACATATATTTTCCCAGAGGACCTGACCTGCTATATATTGTGCTTTACCTTTAATAAGCTATCTGGGGCAAAATCGCCGGGTCCTTCTCTTGTAGGTTTTTATTCACTCACCTAATTAATCTGTGGTGGGTGGCGCCTGCCATCGCCAGCTTGCATTATTTGGCATTTGTACTATGGTAAAAAGCCATGGCTCTAATTAGGAGAGATGATCTATATTCCATAATGAGAATTGATGGCTTTTCTTCTGCACCACCAAACATTTTTTCTCTTTCTCTCGCTCTTTCCAACCGAGGCCCCCCATTCTCTCCTCCTCCCCCACACAGCCACAATTTTGAGCTATATGTAGAAAAGGACTAAATGAAGCACTATGTGATTAATGGACTTAATTTCCAGCAGATTTGACTTCACGGTGACAGCCCACTTCACCTCGAAAGCTTTCTGATTATTAGATTTAAGCCTGTGTCAAAAAGTCAAACAGTTTACAGATGAATGTCCCTCCCTGTCCTCTCCTGATCACCCACACAGTTTCCACATGTCCTTCTCACAAGCTTCATATAGAAAAAAAATAATGTCTTTTTCATGTTTTATACACAGCATGTTATTTTTCATAGATTGTATTAATATTATATGATGAAGTTAAACAAAACAAAGAGAATAAATATGAGCAAAACTGCACTTATGAGACTACTTAGTTTAAAACCAGAAATCATTTATACAATAAAATGCAAAGCTGTTCAAAGTCCTGTAGATGACAGATGCCGCGTGCCTAAATTAGTCACCTTGCAAAACAGTGAGCCCATATATGCTCTAATCTTGTCGCCTCCCATCAGAGCCTCCTAATCTTTGAACACAAAGACAGACCCTCTCTATGAGGCTTTGCAAGCCTGCGCTAATGCTGTGTAAACATTGCTACTGCTGTTTGCCACTAATTTAGCACATGTTAATATTACATGAGACAGAGAGGCCCTTTGATGATGTAAGTGAATACTCAAAGTAGGGCTTTCCACCTCAGGGAAGGGGAGACGGGGCTGTGGAGCAAGTCCATCGAGATTTGTTTCACTTCCGCATATGCAATCCAGCTTGGTAGGAGTTGTGCGGTTCATTTTTCCGCAGTCGCATCACAGAGGGGGATTGTTCTAGTTTCATATCCCAGGGCTGGGGCAAAACGGAATAATCAAATCTATGCAGAAACATATAGGGGTGGGATAATGATAGCTAAAGAAATTTTTTTGAAAGAAATTATGTCAGTCATTGATGTGTTTGGTTGTTTTTTCCATGCATAATTAATGAAACAGCAGACAAATTACAGCAACTCGTACATGAAAATCAAAGATATGCCTACAAGAATCTAAAACCGACCGTACCAAGTTTTTTATATCAGTATTCCCAAACAGATATTGACAACCTTGTTTACTCTGATGGACCTAGACAATATCAAATCAATGCCTGTATAGGGCAAGCTGGGTCTTGAATGGTGAGAAAATCTGGTAACAATGGCTTGTGGAGTCAGAGGGAGATGATTAACCGTTATAGCTGCAACCAGTGACTCGATGACGGGGCTGTAGTGTAGCAAGTGAAACAATTTCATTGGTATGAAGATGTGCTGTGTTTTTTCAGAATTATCTGTGGACCTTTTAATGTGAAACAACAAATTCAAATGTTATCCATGCAGATTTTTTTTCAAAATAAACATTTTTTCATTGTATAATACTGACCTAAGATTTGTTACAGAAACAGTTTCTAAGAGTAATGGTGTACTTTGGTATCATTTCATTAATTACCATTTATTCCAAAATCATTTCAGAAAAGTCTAGACCTGATCTAGCCAAGGCCCTAGAGAGCTTGCACAGAGACGAGACAGCTAAATCAACCTTCCTGTTTGGAATGAATGTCTCACAAATTTAAAACAGGGATTTAATCAATCTCAGGCTTTACAGTATGACATTTTATGGCATGTGGTGTGTTATTGAGAATTAACTGAGAAATATTTTCTCATAAATCGAAAGCCATCTTAAACCTTGTGCAGTCATCTAACGACACACAGCCTGGCTGTGACTTTCAGGTTGCAGTGATCTCTATTTTCTTCTTTTCTGTTTCACCTGTGTGCTCAAACCGATTCCCATGGCTTTCCAGTAGCCTATAGCCAATTTGTGTCTTCTGGGAAACATCTTTCATTACTGCTGCATCAACCTTTCATAATCTCACACCTCCCACAGCCACCGCTGGACAGTTCAGTTATGATGATGCCAGAAAACTAACTCCTTTGTTTGTGGCTCTCCACTTTCTTAGGTCTCGTTTTCTCTGACTTCAACCCTCTACTCAAACCAGGCATGTTAGCCGAAATCATGTTAATTCTAAATTTTAAAATGGTATTTTTATGCAAGTACACAGACAAGTAGAAAAATCTGCGAGCATGGATACACACTCAGGAATGTGTGCTCTCACACACCCTCAGCACAATGTCATCAATAGAGCTGTATAAGGACGAGCAGGCACGAGAATGAGAAGATCACTTTCAGGAGAGAGAACAGACTCTTGATGAGCCATTAACCTGCTGTCGGTGAGGTAAAATGGCTGTGGGACGTGGTTTAATTTACCCTTTTATAAAGAGGTCGTTGAATTGATGAGCCACAGGAAAAGAGTTACACCCCTGGTTTGGTGGATTAGCAGTGCTGATGGTGAACAGGTTGAGTGAGGAACTGGAGGAGTAGTCAATATCTCCAATCAATCTCAGCTTTCAGACAGTCACTGTGACACTTGTGGTCAGATCTATAAAACTAATAAAATGGATATGGGCAGGCCCCTTGCGGTGGAATGCTCCAATTTGAAAAGGAAATCATTTGAAACCTCTTCTGACGCACTTTTTTTTGTTTTGTTTTTTAAATGAAAACTGTTATTGAAAACAGTTGTTTTGGCACAGCAGGTTAGATGATTTCCAGTTTTGCAAAATGTATAATTTTGTCTGCCAGTGCTTTCATTTAGCCATCGTTGGTCTGGTCTTTCTCAGCATTGAGTTTAAGATCTCTCTTTGAAAATATCCATCAGAGGGTACAAAGAGTCAATTTTCACTTTGAAATAAGCTGCCAGAGAGTTCTATGTGCTCTCCTCACCATCCATTACAGTATCTCTATGGATGATAAATTTTAATAGACAAAAGATGGCAAGCGAAGGTCCTTCCATCAATGAAAGAGAGAAGAGAAAAATTGAAAATTATGGCCCATTTTGTGCATACATAGTATCGCAGGTTGTCTGCTGATACATTTCACATGAAAAGACTTATCTCCCTGTCCATTCTGGCTCGTAAAATCCAAAGTTAGACAGAAATCATGCAAACCGTCCCAATCACTAGTACTATATTTTTTGCAACCACACAATCTTAAATCATTGAGCCACAACATATATACTCAATATTGCCATGTTAAATGATTGCAGATGTATGAATTTGCTTTCTGCGTTTCTGACTTTAGTGACACCTAATGGCAGTAGCAAAAAAATACACTATTGTACAAACCTATGTGTGCATGTCCTCAACCACCAAGAGGCCTTGCAGCTTCGCACTACTGAATGCTTTGTACCCCACTTCCTGACATAAGAGCTGCAGACTGCTTTCTTCTTTTTGAACAAAACTCAAATCTTCTAAGTTGTCATCAATATAATTTCACTAAGAAGATGAATGTATCCTGTGCTTATGTGAGAAGGACAGAGCAATCTAATGCACTCTGTATTCTTCACTGAGAAAAAAATACCAGGCATTAATTGAAGTCTGAAATCAAGAACAGAAGGCATTGGCCTGATGGGTAATAACTCCAGTGGCAGCGTGCGTCACAATGACTCCCATTTGAGAGCTAGCATTTCCTGCTGCCAGAAAAAAGGAAGTGATCCATAAGAGGAAGGACACACACCAAGGGCTTATCATCATTATTACTTTGATACATAAAGATTAGACAAGTTCTAATATGAAGCTAACATATTGAATTGTTGATGTCCTTTACATAATCTGTAATTAAATGTGGTTCATATTTGATTGGTGTAGAACAATAAAACAAATATTTTTTGTCTTCATCTTGGTCTTATTCTGCTTATCTGCCTCTGAATTGCAGGGACAGCAGTCTCAGTAAAGAAACCCAGATTCTTCACTCTCTGGCCACTTCCACTAACTTGTCCAGGGGAATACTGAGGCGTTCCCATGCCATTCAAGAGATGTAGTCTCTCTCCATCGTGTCCTGGGTCTGCCGCAAGGACTCCTCCAAGCTGGACAAGCCTGAAACACCTCCCCAGGGAGATATCCAGGACCACCTCAACTAGATCTTCTTGATGCGGAAGAGCAGCAGCTCTACCCTCAGCCCCTTCCAGATGTCCGAGCTCCTAACCCTATCTCTAAGGCTGAGCTCAGCCGCCCTGCGGAAGAAGCTCATTTCAGTCGCTTGTATTGCAATCTTGTTTGAGCGGTAAATTGAGAGCTTTGGCTTTTGGCTCAGCTCTCTCTTCACCACATCAGACCAGTATAGCGTCCGCATAACTACCCCAATCCGCCTGTCAATCTCCCGTTCCATTTTTCCCTCTCTCATGAACAAAACCCCAACATCCTTGAACTCCTCCACTTCGAGCAGCAACTCTCCTCCGACCCAAAGTGGGCAATCCATGGCATCCAGCCATTGCCTCTTGTGATCTTTATTCCAGCTGCTTCTCCAATGTAATGTTCTTTAAACAAGTACACATACACAAACATTTTTCGTACTATTCCAATACAGTATTACAAAGTGACCGTATTGCTTAGTTATAAGTCTGTAACACGGGTCAAACAAAATCATGCAGATTAAATATGACGCTATGAATAGCTCAACAGTACAACATTAAGTTTCAGGTCATCATCAAACAATTTTCATGACAGATTTTCAAAAATGATTTTGTCTGAATATTGATATCATAATATAATATTAATCATCTCATGACTAATGAGATAAAATCCGTTTCTCGTGTAGTCTCTACATTACAGACAAAAGGGGACATGTGTGGACATCATGCACCTTATTGTTCACATCCTTGAAAAATGAATATGATACATGAATCAGAGGCAAAAATGCATTATGGGACATCTAAAGTGATATGACTAAGCCCCCACGGGCGCATGACATAATTAAGGATTTATACTAGGCTATATATCATATTACCATAGGAAGTCTACTTGTTCAAAGCATGGAAGCATAGTGCCATGTCAAGTCTTATTCCTCTTTTGCTTTCTATTTTGTCATACTTAATCTCGTGTAATCCACTTAGTGTCGTATCTGAATAAAATGACAGGAATTCTGCCGCTCCTCGTCATGTAGAACCTTTACAGAAGCTACCTCGGCTCTTAGCGGGAATGCTGATGTTGTTTTTGTCTCAGAGCTAAGCTTAGCTCCATGGCAATTTGTTTGGGCAAGGTTTGGTAAAATGCGTCACACAAACATTGCCACCAATTCATGCATTCTGTGAGAGATAATGGTCCCTTGAGTTGACTCCTCTAAGCCTGCAGGGGAGGGGCGGGGGCAATCTCTTGTGAATACATGCTTGATGTATAATTTCCATTTGTTTATCTCGCTTTTCCCCTTTTAGGGACAGTGCAGATATAACATAAAGAATATAAATGTCATCTTGAGGTTAAAGGATTCCTTGATTGCATCCTAGGGCACAGCTGTAATTCTTCATAAAAGGGGCTGATGACCAATTCCCTCTGAGACATGTGGACTGAGTCACAAGGATATTAACAAAGAAGCCAAGAGGGAACAAATGTCCATGTATATTATTAGAATCTAAGTTCCACAAATTACTTATGCATGCATGGTAAATATATTGTGTTTTTAGTGGTTTGTTTGTTGGGACTGCAATTTTCAAAAAGACTTTTTTTGAATGTCATTTGGTGATCTGTATACAATAAAACAAAAGGCCACAATAAAATGAAAGCATTATCAAGCAACCCTTTGTACCCTTTAGGCTTATGAGCAGGAAGGTGCTAAGAGCTCACCGCTTTGCCCTACCCTTACCTGTCATAGCTATTTCCAGTCAATTCATAACTGCAATAATGGTGAAAATTGAAGGGCAATGTGGGATACTAATGGTAAGGCTAGATGTCAGAAGAAGACAAAGAGGAAGCACTCAGACCCTCTCCTTTAGTAAAAGTATTAAGACACCTGTAAAAATAAAGTAAAAGCTCTGCATCCAACATCCTAGTAAAGTGAAAATACTAAAGCATTATCAACAAAATGTAAAAGTATCAGAAATAAAAGAAGTCATTCTTCAGAAAAAGACCCTGATCTCTTCTTTGACCTGTGACCACTTACTTAGTTTGCCACTTCCTTTGGATTTCATAAGGTTATCCTACTCAAGAAAAGTACCTCAAAGTTGTATCCAAGCACAATACTTGAGTAAATGCACTTTTTTCCACCACTGCAAGCCAAAGTAACACAGTATTGTATAACACTGGAGAAAAGTATTGTGATTATCTTCTCCTTGGACTGGGTTTTACTGGTTGTAGCAATATTGATCAAATCACCAAAATTCATCGCATTAAGACCACCCTTAAAACACTGCTGTCAGGGTTGACTGCTGAGGGGGGAAAAAAAACAAATCTGACACCAGCTGGTGGATGAATCTACTTCGTTTTTCTCTTAATATTGTATTGCAGCTGTGCCAGATAAATTCAAAGGGAAATCTTTAGCACCAATGACTAAATCCTTTCTTTTTATTTTCTTCATGTTTTTTCTTTGCATTTTATTTGTAAATGCAAAAATCTAACTTAGGAATTCTCAGCCTTTTACTTAAGACCCATTTATGAACCATATTCCTTAATAAATGCAAAAAACCCCAAAAAACAAAATAATCCTAACATGATTAAAAAAAAAAAAAAAAAAAAAAAAAGAAAAGAAGAATAAAAAATAAACTGGACTGTGACAGGATTTCAACACAACATCACTGTCTTCTATCATGGATCCAAATTTAATGTTTAATTTAATTTTCCTCAACACACACTTTGAAGCTGAACTTTGAAGACCCATTTATGTCACTGCATCTTAGGGAATGTAGTTAGCCAATAGGCTAACAGCGGAAAAACAAGTATCTCTCTACCAGAACATGTTTCAACTGGCGAAGTGATAAGGTAAGGTAACTGCACTGAAATTACGCATTTAAATTTAACATTTGTTATTGAGCACATTTAATTATGAAAATAATTAAATAACTTTTTGTGAATTACCAAAATAATTGCATAAATAATCTAACCATTTGGCAGGATCATTACGCAGTACTAACCAAAGTTGTGTATTATTTATATTTTCAATAGCACAGACAGCAGCCATGTGGAAAAGCCCATTCTGCTGTTACTCTCCTTTCCTGATAAAATTCTTCAACACATTCTGCCTGTAATTTGTTTTTTTTTTTTTGTTTTTGTTGTTTTTGTTTGTTTGGAAAATTAAAAAACTATGGAACACATTCATTTGAGGTAAATTTAGACCATAGAAACATGACATAAATTTCTTAAGGTATTTTATAGAAGAAATTCTGTAAAAACCGATTTGCTGATTCATTTGAAAATAATCCCTTTCAATCATCACTTATGTCTTCAGAAGTGTGTGGTGGTGTCTGTAGCTGCAAGACCCTGTCCTGTTCCTGAATGGCACCTGGTCTCTGTGGACATTATCAGCATATTATACTCTCTTGACCTCAGTCTCTGACCAAGGGTACTCCTACTCCTTCTAAGTCTGGGTCAATCACCCTATTTTTTTATGCATCTATTTTCCTCGGAGCCTACTGTGTTTTTTTATTCCCTGTACTTTAAAATCCCTTTCATACTATTCCTCTATGCCATGCCACTTCACAATTCTGTCTCTGAATTCTAATGAACTGAGATGACTGTAGACTTTCTGTTGTAACATGCCCTGCAATGTGTCACAAAGTCCGATGTGTGGCAACTAGACATCTTTGATTGGCAGAAAAGTGCTGTTCATTGACAGCAAAATATATAGGAGCATAAAAACTTTTGCCTACACAAAAGCACCTTAAGTACAAGGCAGATTCAGTGTCCATCCAATGGGCTCCCATCAAACAGTCTTTCTCTCTTTGTTGTGGTAATACGTGTTTTTCTTTCATGGCGAACAATGGTATTAACTCTCATCTCCTCTAGTGTGACTGCACAGTGCATGAAAACTAACACAGATGAGCAGGCTGTTTCTCTCAAACACTGAGCTGATTTCAGCTTGAAGTACTCAGAGGTGAACACTAAAAGGAAAGGGGTTTCAGGAAAAAAAACAAGGGCACAGACAGTCAGTTCTGCAAGTGCTCCAAAACCATTAAAAACAATGATGGTTTATTCTATATAACTGTGACTCTATTTAAGACTTTTACAAACATTTAGCAGAATTTAGATGTATGCATTTTACTTGTGTTGAGACTGTTACCATGAGACTCAAAGTCTCAAAGTCAGTCGCTTAAATGTCTATATCTACTTTAATATTATGGGCAATTTTGAGTAGATCAGTAAAAAAGATAATTGGTTCCATTGTTTTTGTGGCATTGTATTATAACATTCACTGTGGTCCAGAGTTTAAAATAAACAAAAAGAAAATGTAAGTGAATGCTTTATAAAGGCCAAATGACATTACTTCTTCTTCTCATGAAAGTAATGTAGGCCTAGATGTTCGGGTCATCTCAGACAAAACCTGTTCCAGGGGAACAGGGATCCATCCACTTCCTGGTTAACTGTCCAGTAAAGTGTTTAATGCAGTGGCCCCCAGAATAATATTTACTGCTGCAGTCTTTCTCATGTCGCTGAGCCCTGAAGGCCAATTCAGTATTGGTTACATTCATTTTCATATTGATTATGCATAATGACTGAAGGTATGTGTTTCCCCTTGACTTTGCTTATGACCAAAGTAAGGTCAGTGCTGTAAATTCAAAGTAAGAAAAGCCAATGAACTGAAGAAGGTAAAATGAACAACCTAGCTTCATGAAAGCTCTATGGTCACAATCACAAGGTTTTGTCCTGAAGCAGGAAGTGCATTTGCTTTCTTAATGTTATAATATATAGTATCATTAAGGCAAAAACACTACAAGGTGGTTTGATTATTGTCAAAACAGTGTTCTTAGAAAATATGCAACAGAACATGCAAAGAGCAATCACAGGTGTCAAGCAGCCTCATTAAGCAGAATTTTCACACATGTACAATTAAGTCTTGTCTACCCATTAAGCAAATCTGCTCTTGTTCAGAGGAAACATTGCATAGATAAGGCTGTGTTAAAGATAAAACACACACCAGTGTCCTTCATAACATCAGAGCTGTTCAAGAGACGGGCTCCAAGATGGATTCAAGGTCAGAGGAAAACCTCATTTTGACATTAGAATAGTGATGGAGCGTAACGTCCTTTAGATGTCCAAGAACTGCTGGCACGTATACATTCCCACTGCAGTGGCAATAAAAAGGAACCATGGTAACTTTAAAAGATTGGATATTCATCTTGTGTTTGAATTAACAAGAGCATATCGGTGTGGGCAGCACTAATTTAATGGAGAGCTCGGCCTGCAGCCTCAATGAATGAGGCAGATGTAAGGAAGTAAAAACTGTATAATGGTGATGATACATCTGTGCTGAATGGTATCCAATGGGAAAGAAATAGCTTAAAAAAAGAACAATATATATATATATATATATATATATATATATATATATATATATATATATATATTATTGTAAATATATAAAATATTTACAATACTGGACATCAATACTGGAAGTTTAAGGACACAGTAACATGTTGTCACTCTGTATTTACTTTATAACAAAACAGACATGGTCTATTATGTACATACACACAATTTGGTAATTTACTAGCCAAATCAAAATAATAGAGGAGACAAGAAAATCCACATTTAGTGATCACACTTGAGAGATGCAGACCAGGATTACTGTCCTAGTGTATAAATAGCAGTTATGTAATTAGAATAAACAGAGGTACAAAAAAATACAGGTCTATGTTCATTTCTTTATCTGAGATGAGAATGTGAATTACACAGAGCTGATCATTAGTAGCATATGAGCCCTGTCACTTATCTGTGTGCATGTATTTGTGTTATGATGGCCAAGGGACTTTACTTCCTCAGCAAAGTGAGCACATGAGAGTTAAATGGGGTGCAATTAAAAATTAACTGCGTTGCATGAGAAGTCTGGATTCTTGCACTTACATTTCTGATTTTGTAAACTTAATTAATTAATAGGAACAAGAGGAGATGTGGGAACCATTAGAGGGCAAGGAGTGTGAAGTGGTTTGTTGTAAGTGTTGAATGTCAGTGTGGATTTGGCTTGGATTATTTGTGACAGTGGTGGATTTGGCTTGGCAATAACAATATATTTTAAACACAAGCAGTTCATAACTAGAAAAAAAACCAACATTTTATATTTAATGCATCAATAATGACACCAATTTTAAAGAAAGATATTCTGTGTTTAATTAAAAGTCTAACGTTCTACTTCTAAAGTTGTAACAAAGCATTTAAATCGTTTCAGGTGATAAGTTCTCAGTCATCTTGGGAAAAGGAATATCTCCATTAATAGCGGCCGGGATTGAGCAGGTGACTGATAACTGCTGTCATACTTCTCAGCCAAATGATAGAGACTATACTTTTAAAGGTGAAATTGATGAGTTAATAAGCTGTCAATGGTATAGAAGTTGGGAATATTTATCTTCTCAAATTACTACAATGATGTAGGTATATCCACAATTTACCTACCGAACAGTGAGGAACAACTAGCTCACTTTTCCTTGACAAATCAGATCGGCTGAAATGGTTCTAAAACATTGCAATTCCAGAGAAATAAAGATTGTCAGAAGTCATGCATTATAGGCATTATAGGTGCAGTACAAGAGTCTTTTGTCTGTCTGCCAAAATGTCATCCTGTAACGTGGGATTAGAGAACAAATCAGCATGTGTGTAAGTGTGTGTGAGTGTAGCGTATGACTACATGTGAAAGGCTCTAAGTCAATACGCACATCATCTGCGTAGATGTTGAGACTGCAAATATCTGAATACATAGAGAGCTAAACAAGAAAACACAGCCAATGCCAAGTTTAATTTAAAGTGCTAAATAACCTTTCCGTGAATATTTCAGGTTTATTGCATTGCATTTCACATATCCATTATATGTCTTCAAGCCAATGACATACATGGCTTAATAATTGGTGGTTTAATGTCGCTGGTCAAGACAGATAATGAGTATGATGTGATTAGCAGAGCCCTCAGGGTGAACTTGATTCATCACTGAGGTGAACAGAGAACAATGGTGGGTTAAAAGAGAGATACTGAAAACTGTAGAACAAAATGGAACATAATTAGATGAAAACAAAGTAGACAAGGAGGAGAACTTTTTTTTTCTTTGATACTTCTGACCATGTCCTAACTCCAAGCTAATGGCTGAAGACAGTTCCTCCTTGACATCAGGGAGATGACTGCAGCGACACTGATCAGGATGTTAATTATCTTAATATATTAGAGGATTGTGATGGTGGTGGTTATGATGGCTATGTCTGTGAAAGCGCGAATAATGATTATGACAGCAATGACAATGATATTGCCAAGTATATTGAATAGCCTTAAGTGTATTAGCTATTTAGTTGGTAAGGATCAGTAATGTACACGCTCACCCTAATTAAAGGATAAAGTTCTGCACTGAACCTCCTCATATGTTGCACTCTGCCAGCATGTGTGGTATGATATAACTATTCTTTGTTCTATACTGGGATAGTGACTATGTGGAAATATGATTAGGATGTTAGGGAATATTGGGGATACTATATTTAACATGCCAACATCACATTCAGAATCTCCTTGTTGCATCTACAGTAATAATTAAATAAAATTTCATTCTCAATGTATGACAGCTTAGTTTATGTCCAGCCACACTTATTACTCACTGCCATGACTTAGACAAGAAGACGCTATAACTGTAGCTCAATGCTCACAGCTGGAGACCTCTAATTGGACTTCATTGACGAAGCACCTCATCATTTCATGAAACCATTGTGCATTTAACCCTGCCTTACTAAAAGGCAGGTGCAGCAACGTGTCTCTTTAAGTAACTTTTCATTGACTCATGCACCTACGAGTACTCATTTCTTACTTTAGGCCCCATGATGACACTAATGTTAAAATGATACCAGCCAAACTAACTGTGAACCACCGCACAACAGGTGAGCCAGAGAGCTGTGATGGGACCAAAAGATGGTTAGATCCTGTTAACATGAACCTACTGGCCGAGGTTTGCTATAAGACCAGGTGAACAAACAACAGTTTTAGTAACAACTCTGTTTAGGTCATCGCCACTCACATTACTGTGAGCATGCTCTGCTCCATGCAGAGAATTTTTTTAACCATCTTTTCATACCATTTCTTATAGAAACAGATTTTTATTTCGATTGTTAATGTTGTTATATGTTGCTACTATTCTTGGGGCAAAAGTAACAGAAACAGCTCCGCTGTGATGCACACAACTGAGAAAAGATTCAGTAAAGTGAAGAGATGCACCATATTCCATTTAAGTGACATTTTTGTGAACATGACTTGCTTCCAACAAGCCAACTGCACAGCCTATGAGATCTCTGCTTGCACTGAGGCTTATGTTCCATCTTCTAGGCATACAAGCAACTGCTGTGTACCTCCCTGCTGCCTTGTGCTTTACAGAACAAATTAAAAAATGCACAAGGCAAAAGCAATGCAACATCTCTCCCCTTCTTTTTCCTTCACGAGAATGACAGAATGCGTATACCTAAGATGTCCTTGGCCAAACAAAGTTTTAAGATTGTTGGATGCAAAGGACAGACTTTGTTCATCAGTCAGATCCTCCCTCATCAACAAACAGCTGGGGCTGACGAAAAGGGCACACAAATCACTCACTCTCTCAGCTGATGTCAAAGGAAGCAGCAGTGCTGTTTTAAGTGACAGTATGTTAAGAGAGGCCCAGATAAAAGTTCTAAACCTTCTTTGAAAGGGCCATGAGTACAAAAGGCAATGCCCACTAAAGAAATTTATCACTACCCCATTCCTTTTACCCCACTGCAGGGGACATCTCTTGAAAATAAGTCACAGTATAAACCTTAATAGAAGGTGCTGAACCCCTTTGAGCGTAAGCTAAAAAGAAAAGAAACCTGACCTGAGTAGCATACCATTTCTTTCCACATATCCCCCCTTTACAGTTTGTGAAGATGACCTGAGTCTGTAAACCAGTCTGCACTGATAGATGTTTGTCTCTCGCAATAACCAAACACAGGTGAAGTAGGAATAGTCTATAGTCAGTGCAGATATACACTGTGCAGGGCTAGATAGATCCAACAGCCGCAACAGCCCTTTTTTTCTTCTGTACTTGCCCAAGAAACCCCAAGAGCCAAAGTCGGGTCCACAAAACATGTGCACACTGGAAGGGTAAACTTATGTCTTGTCCACTGTTCCACAACAGCCCTGCTCGTTGAGGTTGGTTGAGTTTGTAAAAAAGTTGGCTTGAGTGTCCATCAGTGAGCTGAGTAGTGTGATACCCCCCCCCCCAAGTAATTAAAGTAAACTTCCCACACTTCCATCACCCACCACGCTTCCATAGATGGAATGTGGTTTACATACAGAAGTTTATCAAAGGGTTCCTTTTACTGTTTGACAGCATCTCCATTTGAGGTAATTAATTATCCTACCTTGCTGAGAACAAGCTGGACAGGGCCCTGACTCCCCTTTCTGAGTCATCTAATGTTTTGCCAGATCCTTTTTGAGCCTGCCTGAAAGACCTTCACAGTGGTCTCCCTGAACTGCTTCCACACTTCTGTAATCACAGAGGCTGCAGTCCGAATGGACTTATTTTGCTGAGTCAGGAGTCCTCTGGACCAACTAAGTCCAATATTCTTCTTACAGAAAATTCATGTCTTCCTTAACCAGTGTGTATGTGTGGACCAGGTTCTTCTCGGGTTGTCACCACGACAGCACCAATGATCTTGTGACCGCAACTCACATCATCCATCACTGCAATGGCTCACCTTAGCCTGCATGTCCCCATACTCCGTCAATCCAGCGACAAAACATTACTCGGGCTTGTACTGCCAGCACACATTTCGACATGTATTGAAGCAGAGTGACACTTGCTGTGTTATTTACCAGTCCTATTGGCATACAGAGGTCAGAGCGCTTGCAGCATATGCCAGCAACATAAACTGTATCTCACTCTTGCTGCGGCTTTGACTGAGGGACTGTGTTTTTTTTGAAATTTAATTTGCATTCAAGGTGGGAGTCACACCAGAGAATAACTACTGTATATGACTACAGGCTGCAAATCAAGCCAAAAGAGACAGAAGTAAATCTGTGTCTAAACAGATCCTCAGTACCAGGAGTCTCACACCAGTAAACAATAGCTATCCCACCACTATATATAGGTGCATACAGTATGAAAGAATCTATCTGAAGGGTTTATTTACAGTTGCCGTCATCACAGTTTTTTTGACCTTTAAAAAGGTGACAGGTAGGTGCATATTTGCTGACAATCTTTTTTATGTGGAATTTTGTGTGTGTGGACAGAAATATCTTTTCAAGTGATTGATGTACATGCTTACTTTAGTTAGAAACGTATGTGTAACTGAATTAGTGCTCAAGCTTCAGTCGAGATCCAGCTTATATGCAGGAGTGACTTTAAGAAATAATAAAGCATATATTATAAGGTTGAGCTGTGTTGAAACACGGGAAGAAATAAAGAGCAGTGACATCACTCAAAGCGGCAGAAGTTTGCATGCCAAGCACATTATTTCTATAATTAAAGTAAAAGCTAATAGTGGCTGAAGCTTCGCGTTGAGGTATGCAATGTGATTTCAGCCACAAATATCTACACAAACGGTTCAGAAGAAATACATGTTTTGAAGCATATTGTACCTTGATTATGCTACGTTGTCACATAGCATATAATGCAATAACATTTCCACACTGTCTGAGAGAAAAGCTATTTGTATGGCAATCAATCAGGGGAAGTGTGTATGGGTGCGTGTGTCTAAGGAGGTGTGTTGTCAGATTTTAGATTTTATTCAAATAAAAAAATAAGTTTACCAATATTACCATTTCTTATATGTATTGTTCTATTTAATGAGTAATGTTTTTTTTCATAAGAGCAACGTGTCTGTGCACTGGTTGTTATCTAAATTCCATTACAGTGACCTGACCTGGACTGCTCACATAACTTGCACATAACTCTTTAATTTTTGGTAAATAAGAAGCGATATATGTGGGTATATGTGTGTGACCCCATGTATAATGCATGACTGACCTCCACCAGCTTGTTAGCATGTTCACGGAACACCTGGGCGTACTCCTTGACCTCCTTCTCGTTTCCACTCTTAGCTGCTTCAATGAGCACCAATAGAGGGACGTTGGTCTCCAGGAAAGAGTCTGAGATGTGGTCCATCACTGCCTTTCTCAACTAGAACACAGAGGGAGACAGACGGGGAAGAGGTCACACTTACTAATAACATTGCAGATGAGTTCACTGTATCACATTTGGCAATGATTACATATCACTTAACATTGTAATGAATATGATGTAGTAACATGATGGGTGGCAGGACAGAGAGAGAGAGAGAGAGAGAGAGAGAGAGAGGGGGGGAGAGGGCGAGTGAGAGAGACAGAGAAAGAGAGAGAGGAAGACAGAGGGGGAGAGGGAAAGCGAGAGCGACAGAGTGAAAGAGAGAGAGAGAGCGACAAAGCAACACAAAAAAAAGGAGAAGAACTCTCAATGGGCTGGAGTGTAAATTGCTTGTAAGGTGTCATTTTTCCCATAAGGCCTTTTACTAGGGCAGACTTTGTGACTTATATCTTTGTTTATGGAATCATTTTGTACCCAACTGGCAGGGGACTGTTTGTTTTATAAGACAATAAACGGACCCTGATGCCACGCACTGGGATATCTGATGAGATGCTAGAGGGAACAGTACAGAAACCACCAAAGACAAATCCTTTATCTTACACAAAGAGGGAGCATGTCACATGAGACCAGAACTAAGACAGACAAGATACACTATAGGGGATGGAGAATATAGAACATATAGCATCACCATTCATTTGTTTTGAAGCACCTTTCAGTTCTTAAAAGGTCCTTCTTTAATTAATTTGTTTTAAACCCCTGCACTAGAATAATGCATATTATTGCATATTATATTATTAACAACCAAAACAACAGGGAAGTATATATATATATATATATACTCTGTTGTTTTGGTTGTTGTGATTGTAATTGTAAGATTAACATAACATTTATAAAAGGATAGAAAAAAAAATAGAACAGCAGTGAAAGTACTTAAATTATTAAACTTTCATGAGCAATAAAAATTTTGTTTTAAAAAAAACACAATAATGGTTTATACAAACTAAAAGAGCTTTTTTATGCACACCAAACACGAGTGTGCCAACATGGACCAATTCAATTATCACTTCTCCACACACATTTTATGACATTAAAATGAAAAGAAATGAACAACGTGGACAACAGACATCCGTTTGACATTTTTAACCAACTAATGTCTGTAATTAGATGTAAAGCACACATTGTGCCCATATCCCTGAATTTAAAACATTTAAATACCACTGCAGAGGTTAGAGACGACTAATAGCTATGACTGACAAGGGACAAATCAATTAACCAACTGGAAAAAAAAAAAAAAAAAAATCATACGTAAGCCTGTCAGTCGTGCTTAAACAACCTGCAGCAATTACAAACTTAATTGCCAGTCCACAGAGTGGAGGAGAATAATGGTGAATAATGCCTTCCTAAGGGCAGATAATCCATCACTATTGCCTCTGGAAAGAGACTAGCTTTGGCCAGTCTAGTAGACATGACGAATCTACAAATGCTGTAAACAAGCCCACACTCTCTGAAAGTGCTCATTTATCCAGAACTCTTTAATCCTAGATCACAGATTTGGTGAGATGTGTGCTGAGACGATATGCAAGACCAAAGCGTCTGACTTTTCTGAAAGACTGATAAACATTGGCATTTTCTAATTGTGAATACAGCATCTTTTTCACTCAGCGGTGAACAGACTGCGTCAGTGCAGCTATGTAACCTTACTACGCTGTTGCCTGGTGGGTAACGGTGAGGAATCAGGGAAGACAGAACTTGTGCATTGCCTGAACTATCTTCACACTATGCTGCTGTTGCAGCACTGAAGAAAGGTGCGGCAGAACTATCAGTGTGGAAAAGGTTAAAAACCTTCACCTCACCAGTGCTTTTACTGCAGTAAATAAAGTAATGGACTAGAATTAAGGGATGGTGTTATACTGGGAAAGTGACAGCGATATGTATAACAATTTATGTGAAAATGCATACTGAAGTGCAACAAAAAATTGAAGAGCTGTAATAAATTATTAGAGCAGCAAAACCTTTTGGATCAGGAATGCAATTCTGCTGTTGTCCTTTAAATCTTGTATCTTTGCGTGTTAAACAAAAACACACCTATATTTGCTGTTTGCTGTAGTGTAAACTTTTCCAAATTTATTAACAAATGTGCTTAATAACTATTAAATTAAATTATTGTGGGCATTCAAATTAATGCAATTTGAATGTCACCCTAAGATTAATTAACTGAATTGAAGGGACAGACGTGAGGGAGTGTGGAAATTTTTTGACATCTACTGTGTAGAAAGATTCCTGAAAATTATTATTTTGTGTCACTGAGTAGCAATCACGAGTAGATGGCATACACAGGTGCATATGAATAGGATACGTGAAAAACAGTGCTAGGCCTCAGGATACTCATGAATGCCCAACAGCGAAACTGATTCTGACGGTGGTTTTGAGTGAAGAAATGATACAGACGAGTGATTTCCCAAGTCGCAGTCTCTCCTGCACCATCAGCATTCTAATGCCCACACACCCCTCCCACAGAAATCCATCTTCAATCTTTCAGATCTCACCTCCCTCCGTGCTCCACCCCCACCGTCTCTACTCTAACACTCCCTTTGTATTTCACTAACACTTTAAAGGAAATAGACCTGGAATTCCAATAGACAGCAAAGGCTCTGCTCATTATAAGTTAGTGGGGCAGCTATTTGTCTCCCCAGTCATGCAGTGTTACTATGGTTTGAGCTCTGAATGCAACAGGCTTTAGTTTAACACCTACATACATATAATTAATTACATATTAATGAATTATTGAAGATTACGTCTTGTTATGGCCCTTATGTGTGTTGTGCCCTTACATTTATTATTGCTATTTTGCATACACAGATTTTTGTTATTCTAAAATGCCATTAGCATATGTCTGGCAGCATGCAGGCTGAGAAGATGTGGTACAGATAAGACACAGCAGCAGTCAGCCAAGGCTGCTGTCATCAAAGATACACTGGCAGACAAGTAGAACGATAAAGATTATCTATTATGCCTGTGTGGATACATTCGGGCTGATGTTATGATTTGGTCTTGGCTACTTGATTTCAATTAAGTTGAATCTTGCTGCATGCTGCAGAATACAGCAATATTTAAGTATGCTTCCAACTGTGTGTCAACAATCTGGACAGAGCCCTTTCTTCAACTCCATGAGATGCTGTTTAAAGCTACTTTTTCCCCAGGTGAAAATCCTACTTTGACATACGGGACTAAATGAATTATTCTGTCAACTAAATCTGTACAGTGGTGCACAGGCATTCTCTGAGGGACCCTCCTCAAATTCACATTTATTCATTTTAATATCTTTGTGGGTCCTCCCCTCACGAGAGCCTCGTACACTCAGTCCACGTTTTCCTACAATCCGACGCTCCTGACATTCGGCACCCGGGATGAAATGGGAGTTTAACTGCGACCCAGGCCTCATCGCCCAAAATCAGTGCTCGACCTCACTTATTTGCTCCCATTCAGCCACAGGAGCAAATTCCTACAGCCAAGTTCCAAAATCTTGTAGAAAGGCTGGTACTAATGCATAATTCATAAAGTAATGCATGAATGTAGCGCACAAGGTGATGTGCGTATCATGTTCAGATGTCTCTATAGGAAGTGTATGTGCCCACACACCATATAGTGAAATTCAATACGTACATAATCAATATCACATTGCACCCTAAATATTTAGCAGTATCAAGGAGAGATTTGAATGATTCTGGTTTAACGTGAGTGTGAGTGAATGAATTAACAAATGAATGAATATGGAGATAAAGGAATTTTTGGAGATGTTTGGTATTCGTAGGTTTTTTCTCCAATAATAAAGTAATTTGACTTTCTTCTCTTATCCCTCCATCATGCCTCTCATCCTGTACGTCTCTGATGCCCAAAGAGGGGAAACAGTTAAAATTCAGTGAATCCCACCTGATACTGAAGTGGTTAACAAGAAGCTCTGTGACATAATTAAGAAGTTGCATATGATTAAACAAAAAAAAAAAACAAAACAAAACTTGACAGATAAATATGTGTTTTGCCGACTGATAAGTGGGAGGTCTGTGTGATCTTCAAAGATAAGATTAGCATTAATTTGGCGCATTTGCTTTTTAATGGGAAGAATGTTTGCATTTTGTCGGATTAGACACCTGCTCTGTCACAGAAACAGATGCGTGCAGGAAACTGCTGGAAAAATCCCCTATGATATGAGTATGACTCAAAAACAAAGAAACGAGCTCGTGTTTAAAGGATTGCAGAAATATAGACAAAATTATCATGTACACAAACACGCATTCAAAGGCAAACTCTGCCAATTTGACCAATTTACAATTCAATCGAGTCTTAACACACGCAAAGGGTGAAAACCATGAATCTGAGTTGGAAAGGGAACATTGTGCTGGATTTATGAATGTTTACAGTTGCATTTTGGTTTCTGTTACGTTTCACTTGTGATTCACAACACATAGCAGTGGGTACCTTGGGGTCAGCACCAGAAAGTTTCTTATTAAAATGTCAAGAGCAATCACACCGTAAACGGCTAAAGTCACGGCTGAGGGGAAACAGCCTGAGCAAATCAAAAATTAAGTAATAGCTCTCATATATGGTATCTTTCAGGGAGCATGGGAAGATGATTAGTGAGAGGAGAGCAGAGAGATGAAAGAGGGAAAGAGGGACTGACTGATCATCAACCATCTGAGGACAAACACATTAGACACCTCATCTCAGAGCCCTCATTTAATGTTTCCTGCAAAATAAAACACAAGTCAGGAGAATCCAGTTTTAGGAACAAGGAAATAGTGCAGAAATACTGCTTTTACACTGTTTTTATTCTCAAAGGAGAACTGATACTGACAGATGTTGCTCATGACACTTTGACTACTGGTCAGTTGCATCTGCTGCTGTTTGTTCTGATTCTGAGAAAAAAAATGACAGAAACATGTAAATGGGTGTAGAAGTAACCAACTCCACTAACTACAATTGCACATTGTCATGTATAACAAGCACTCAGAAAAGTGTTTCTCAGCCTTTTCTTCTGCCATGGCCCACATCGTGAGTTAGTGTGTAGGATTTAGTGGCATCTAGCAGTGCGGTTGCAGTTTGCGACCAACTAAACACCCGTCGTCTCACCCTCCTCTGCAGTCGTTGCTAAAAATGAGCATCTCAGTCTGCTCAGTGGAAGAGCACTAGGCTCGTTGGACAGTGACAAAAACATGATTCTGATTTTCAGGGGATTACACAGTAATAAAAACACAATCGTTAATTTCATATTCCATTTCTGTCCCCAGATGCACATAAACATACACATTGGACTCCAAAGTGCATAATTGTGAAACTTAAGTTTGTCTTTATAAATTTAGCTTGATTGATAATTGCTCATATCATCTATATCTAATCTGAGGTTTTGCAGTAGGGTTGCAAGAGCGATGGTGGTGCAGCTTGGACTCAGCAAACTAAGACCCTTAGCAGACTATAGAACTTTGTTGTATAATATTATTTGTGTGTATGGCTGGTTTTTTGTTAGATATTTTCTGGACACTTTGGCAGCTGTAAAAGCAACATTAACATTGCAGACTTGTTGGCAAACAGTGTATTTACCCAATGAGCAGATACAGAGCAACATCTGAATTAATTGGAAGCTTGGTAGATGTTCAGTCTTCTTTTAACTTTGTATTTTGCCTCTAATAACTGCTGAGGGAAATATCTTCCCATAACTCCTGAAAGCTCTGCTATGGTCACAAGCTAATTGATAACATTATCTATCTGACAAGTAACATACTCAACAGATACCTGCTGCATCTGGAATTGATGCAAATGAAAGCAGTAACAGATAAGAGATCGTAAAAAAAAAAGCTTAAATGCTCCATAGAGCGGAACTGCAAAGTTGGGTGGGTTTGTTTTTAAGAGCGAACACTTTCATGTAGTGTAGTCATGTCATTTCATGTCATGTAGTCATCTTTTTCAGTCTTTTTGTATTCACTGTTACTGTCTTATTTAAAAATAACTTCTAAAAACAAATTCATTTTTCTATATCCATGTTTATTAGCCTAGCTGTAAACACGCGGCACTTTCAAAAATGGATGTGGCTTTCTCAGTGCCAAAGATAGCAAGGAATTTGCAATAATACATCTAATGAAACTTTAATGTGTAGCCTCAAAACATTTTGCAGGAAAAGAGCGAAAGGATTCACAGATAATCTTGAATTGTTAGTCTAAACAAAGAGTTACAGCTGACAAGATTCGTGGCAGCTGTTCCTCCTTAACATGATAACCCTCAACAATTAAAAACAGCTGTACTAATCAACAAACTAATGGCAGAAATGGAAATGATTTCAGCATCCCAAAGCAGAAAGAAATGGAGAGAAAGAGAGCAAGAGAGAGAGAGAAAATATTTGAAGCATTTGTGCTATAGGGAATCATGGAATCAGCCATCAGTCAAAATAGGGCCCAGAGAGATGACTTGACAGATGCATTCATTACAGGCAGGATGACAGGGGATAGAACACATGGCTCATTTCCAACAACTTTGTCAGCTTGGTTGGCTAGTGAATACTAATTAAAGGAGGAAATATGTTAAAATCTCCAGAATTATGCTAAGGTATAAACATTTGATTTATATTTTACTTATTTTAAATTCCTGCCGATACACACCTGTTCCAAATTCCCCTTCCCACTCTTTTTATTTCAAGTTTATTCTTCTCTGTCGCACATAGACAGTTGGTTACATTTATGATTTTAAAAGCAAAATGGATTTCTAGGTGTTTGTTCTCAATTCTCAAAAAGAGCCATTGGCAAAGCCTACTCTTACTTATTTTATTTTATTTTTCATGTTTTGTGAATGTCGATATCTCTTATATTATTTAAACCTGTGCCTGTTATTATGAAATTACTCCATGATCTCTTCTTCATAGGTCCTAACCTAAACAACCATGGTTTTTTCAGATCTTTCAGTTGTGGAAGTGAGGCAAATGAATGCAAACATTTAACACATTTAATGAATGTTTCAGCTTATTCATATGTTTATGAATAAACTGAACTTTGAAATGGCCACTTTAATAAACAATTTTCAGTTTGGTCTGCTAATTTTCAAGCTTAAGTTGATGGGTTAATTACTCAGCCCCAGAATGCCACAGTCATTTATTAGCTCACCTTGACATTTTATTCCTGTGACACCTGTGCTGGCATGTCAAGTTTCTTATCAGAAAATGAGCTCAAAGCTCAGCTAATTTTATGTTAAATGTGAATTAAATTTGAATTTGCTGATGTAATTACCAGTTATTTGAACCGAGCTGACTCAGCTGAGAGAACCGAAACAATAAATAAGCATTAGACTAGTTCTACCACTAATGTAAATGTTTTACAAATGAGGATAATACTATGTGGAGCTCATGGGCTTTGTTCAGGACAATTACTATTATGAGGTTGAACGATTAATTGCATTTGCGATAATATTGCGATATGAAAAAACACGATTTTCCTGTGCTGCGTCAGGTATTGTGCAAAACCTGCCTTGGTAAGGTTGCTACATCACGGCGCAACAGTACTAACCTGTTCCAGCACTTAAAAAAACACCACAAAGCAATGTACGATAGTTGTATGTCTAAGATGCTGAGCACCAGCATATCAAGTAAGCCAAATACCACCTGACAGGGATCACTTACCGAAATGTTTCACAGCTTAACTCCATATGAGCGTACCTCAAAACGGCACATTACTCAAAAACTAACAGAGTGCATCACGAAAGATATGATGCCCCTCAGTACGGTGACCAAGCCTGGGTTCACTGCTTTAATAAATACACTGGATAAGCAGTACAGCACGGCGTCCCGTACGTGTTTTAGCCAGGTCGCCACACCTGAGCTACACAAAAAATGCAAACAGAGAGTCGCTGCGGAGCTGAAAACAGCTGAGTTTTTCCCTGCTACAACGGACATGTGGCCAAGCTGTACAGCAGAGCCCTATATAAAAAGAGAGGTTTCAAAAAAAATAATTGCATATTAAATTGCAATATTGGTAAAAAAAAAATCGCAGTAAGATTATTTTCCAAAATTGTTTACCCCTAGTTTGGGACTTCCAAAGTTAAAACTTTGACCTTAATGCCTACTTTAGTGATCTGGACACAGTACCAAAATATGCTATCCAAAACTTACAATGTGATCAACTTTTTTTGCATTACTGTTTCTATATATGCCTGCATATTAACATCAAAATATTTTATCATGTACATCTTGTGCAGTTCAATTCAAAAAGTCAAACAAATAACATTCTGGCTGCTTCAACAGCGTGAAAGACAATGAAATAAATTTCTTTGGAAGATCAAAATATCTTGCCCTACACTGTATTCTGATTTCAGTGGACCTGATCACAACATTTGACATACTTATCCATGACATACTTCTCAGTCATCTTCATACACAGTCCAACACTAGTTTTAATCTAATCAAAACCTTGCCAATTGAAAATTTCTGGTATAACATTTCTGTTTATTCTTTAGCAAATTTTATTTATGGTGTGCCACAAGGATCTCATTTAGGTTATTTATTGTTTTCAAAATGTTCTCCCTCTGTCACTTATTAGTAACAACTACCTTATAGGTTTTTTGTTATGGAGAGGATATCCAGTTGGACCCATAGTACCCTGTGGCAGTGGTAAAGTCTTTCTCAAAACCCTCAATACCTTAAGTTAAGTCAACCAGTTTGTTTAGTTTGTTTATCTGGCCTGTAGCTGTTAATTTGGAGTGCTTAGAGTCTTATTTGTTTTGCCATCATATGTATGACCTATCTTGAAATGTCTAAACTTTTTCCTAAATAATGATTCATTGCTATTTTGAAAGGAACTATATATATACTCAAGAAATACAAATAATGTATGTACATATATATATATATATATGTACATACATTATTTGTATTTCTTGAGTATATATATAGTTCCTTTCAAAATATATGTACATATACACATATATATATATATACACATTATTACAATGCACAGCAGGGAAATTACTCCCTACAGTCCGGTCAGACGGTCAGCATGAAAGAAGCCCCTGCTGCTGCAAGCACCAGATGTACAGCTGGAAATCAGAGAGTCACCTGCTGCTAAACGGCTGGTAAGGCATAAGGGGCACTGACTTATGGAGATTAAGTCTGAGGCAAAGACAAGGTCTTGCTAAACTTCAGCCTGCTGTCTCAATGTAACACTGTCAGGTGATAACAAGTTGTTTAGCATTTTTAGCTGGTCAGAACATATGTTAATTCAGTGTGCCACCCAATGAGAGGTATGGTTAAGAAGCCAATAGTGTCATACCTAAGAATGTGTGAATCTCAATCCACAGAAAGTAAAATTATGAATGAAGAGAGATGGCTTTGAATATGCACTTCAGTGGTGATTGAACTTTTGTCGGGAGATACAGATGATTAATGTCTATTGTGAATAAGGAGCATCCATGTAATCATAGTGTATGGAGACAGGAATAACAACAGGTCACCAAGGCTGTTATTTCTGAATGATGAAGATTGGTTCAACATTTGATTGCACATGCTCAAGTAAGATATTCCTTTAATGTTGCCTTGGTAATCAAACATTATTTTAATAGAGTCAAAATGCTGAGTAGTTAAGCTAGCCTGCATTGTCTCAGACTGGGTAGTGTTGTTGAAATTTCCATTTACTAAGAAAACAAAACAGGGGGTGGGGATGACATCTACCGAATCTGTCCTGGATAACAGACAGCTCAGCATTGTCTTGTACGTGTATACAATAGCATCAAAGAAAAAACAATGCCGCATTTCTCTGGTGGTGTTGTCACAAGGCTTGTTCAGTCGTACCTGCTCCCATCTCACAAGTGCTGCCTGTCATTTGTGCTTGTCTGCGCTAATATTTGATCCTTCCTTTTCACAATGAAGACGATGCTCAAACGAACAATGGTGCTCCTCCCTTCAGGAAGGTCTTGTGTCTCAACAGGGCGCCACTGACTTGCTAAACTCAAAACGTTTTGACATAATTACAGTATCACAGCTCTATGAAATGCCTGCATATGTGCTGTGAGTTTGCCCTCCCATCTCAAAGCTCAAAGCTTAAACAGACCGCCTACTCTGTCAAGCCAACCCCTGAGTCAATAGAACATCCTGTCAGAGTGAGAACCACCTGGCAGTCTGTCAGGCAGCCCCACCAAATACCCTATTGGGGTGGTGGTGTTGGTGGTGGTGGGGAGTCACAGCCTCCCGTCTGGAATGATCCCCTGGTCTTAGGAGGTCAGAGAGGACACGACTGCAGCTACTCTGTGCAGATAGTTGCTATTGTCAATTTTGCCAGAATACTTTTCCTGCCAAGAAAAAAAGGGGAAAAAAAAAAAAAGACTTGCAATGCGTGACAGGAGACGGTTGTTTGGAACCGAAACACAACAAGTGATGTCCTGATGGTTGTGCTTTTTCTAGGGCAAGATGCCTCCTCAAATGTTCTCCAGTCTTTATTAAAAGGTATGTTCATTGAAAATGAAAAATAAATCAATATTGCTTTTGAGGTGTTCTTCTGACAGTATTTATAAGAGTGTGAGTCATTTACTTATTCACAACTGTTGGGAGGGCAGCTTTTGGATGGTACAAGGTCATTTTACTGCAACTTCCTGACTCTTAACTCTTGTAAGGTTAAGAATCAGACATACAGCAGAGATCAGTGAATGGCTGAAATACTTTTGATTGTTCATCAAAATGTTTAGAGCATCTGCTTCACCGTGTCTAGGTAACTACATATAAGTAAAATAAAGTGGAAATAAAGTAGTAGCAGATTCAGTGTAAAAGGAAACTTGTACTCACTTGTCTGCGCAGGTCCCTGGTCTTTTTGGTCATCTTATCAATAGCCGAGTTCAATGGGTCACCTTTCTCTTTTCTGCCAGTCTGTGAAAGGAAACAAAAAAAGCACGTTAACACAATTCGAGAAAATGTCATTACAATTATATCTGTGTGACACCTAACATTATGCATATATTTTACAGTGTAAATTTGTTGCTGATGTGACTTCAAGAGATATAGATTATAGAGTTCACTTGGCAATTACAAAAATGCACTTCATCACAGTACAACACAGTCTGGTATCTTATCGAGCAACTAGCCTATCTGGCAGGTTTCAATTTAGTTGCCGCCAGTTCCCCTGTGTGCTGCGCTTCCTGTCGCTGCCAACTCCTACTGGTGGACTGAGGAGGGTGTTGACTACCATGTGCTTCACCTGATGCACATGGAGTCACCAGCTGCTTCTTCTCACCTGACAGCGGGGTGCTCCCCTGGGAGAGCAGTACAGGACATCTCACTATTCCAGATTCCCCTACTCTGCAGTTAACATGCATCCCAACCAACCAGTAGGAGTCACTGAGGCAGTTACTGGGACATGATGTTTTGCCGTCTTTCACAAAGAAATATTTCAGATTGTGTTCATTTAAAAGCCGGGCCAAAGAAGAGGCTGTCGCTTTTTGCTATACTACCTTGGCATCCAATTTACTACTTATAAGCTCTACTGTTTTTGCTCAGAGACCATGGAGAAAAGTAGGGTGATTTATATTACCACAGTTACAGATTTCTACATTTACTATCAAAGTCAGAATGGAAGCTTGGCCTGAAGGTTAGAAGGATGCTGTCTGTGTCTCGGAGTGAATAATTTCTGCTCCAGGACACATATAAATGATCCTGTACTCTGATCCCTCGAGACAAATGCATACATGTCTGTTTCAGGCAGTGGAAGTGGTAAAATCTTAATGGTCTGTATATCAAGGATGACTTTTACAAAGATAAATAAAAAGTATTCTCACTAATTATTAAAGAGATATTTGCATAACACTTAACAGGTTGCCACAGGATAAAGTATGCTCCCTAATTTCTCTGCAAAGACTCTTTGTGTTACAGTCTGTGTTACTGACAGAGGTTTGGATGACTGCAGTAAACTGAATGGTTGTTAAACAGTAGAAAATGTGTAATTTGGGATGTAGTCATTCGGTACAGGATTATACCATAGTATAACCATAGTACATACCATACCATAGTACCATAGTATTAATAATGATATGTTAAGTATATGGTTGCATTTGGGGGATCATTTCAATCATTTGCAAGTAAAGTAAAAAAAAAAAAAAAAGTAACATTAATGAACAATAACAGCATTAAAACTGGATAGAACGGCGGGAACTGTGACATAGCCAAAGAGTACACTCCTTTGAAGTGAAGAACGTGCTGCATTCACTGCAGCACAACAAACTCTGCCTCGGGTATGCTCAATCAACGCTGAAGTCAAATGCCACCACACTTCACACTAAAGGTCTACAAATAATGATTCATGTTAATTACCTTGTCCTTTTATTTTGACAACTGACAAATGAAAAAAAAAAAGGGTGTGTCTCAGATGTGCAGAGAGCACTGTATTTGCATTTATAACGGCATCTGATGAGTCAGAATAATTATTTGTGTTCGAATTAAAGTGGAAACAGTTTTTGTTTTTGCATTAAAAGCAGCTAAGATATGTGATGTAGGAGAGTGACTTGCAGGATAAGGTCACAGCTTTGTTTCTGATGTAGTGCTCGTGGGCTTTTGGGGGGAAGGTTGTGTGAATACCAGAGGAGGATGATTGAAATGAAAGTGATTATGCGTTGCAGTTGTTGACAGATAGTTAACATCTTTGCTCTCTACTGAATGTACTTTTGCACACTTTACAAATCATCTTGATTGGATCCGCACTGACTGTGAATGCTACCAGAAAATCATGTGTTTTTATGGAGCTCTACAAATGAGCTCAGCAGCACAGACTTTCTATTCTACGAGCACAACAAACGAGGGGTCAAAAGGTGGCCGCTAACTACGGAGGCACGTTAACTAGTAGACACTGACAACAGAGCTAACAATGGAACTAACAACTAGATCCTTCCTGTCCGCAAAACGGAGAGCAGACCAACAGGTGGATATCCTTGTGAAGTGTGAAAGCAATCTGAAACACTTAAAAGGCAGACCAACTTCTGCACTGCTAACAGTATAGAATACGGCAGCACTAAGAGATGAATGCTACCCCAATCTCCTCCAAGTAAAACGACACTCTGCTGCGTTTGTGAAGTTAGAGTAGCAGCACAGCAACATTGCTAGAATAATATTTCTATATTACTTGAATAATGCTAGAATCAATAAAAAATGCTTCATTTCTCCAGTGTGATACTGGCGGCTGTTTGACACACAGGCTGACTGAATGAGCAGCGAGCTAGTTGGCAATTTCACTGTGAGAGACAATTTAGGCTGTTCTCTTCTTCCCAGTAAAACAAACTCCGCTTCTCATACTGAAAGTTTAGCAGGAAAACAAAAGACAAATTTTGTAATCTTTGTCAGCTAGTACAAAAAGAGGCGAAAGCAAATCTACCGAGTCAATATCTTCGGCTACTTGTGGACTCTTTTATTAAAATGTTTTTGCAGAGAAAAATAATTGGTGAGCAGGATGATCAACGGATTGTAAGACACAGTGATCTTCTGTCAAAGGAATACCAGCACAGAAAAGCAGTTGTTTCACTGACAGCAAAAATGTTGACAGTTCTGTCCAGCACAGCATGAAGGCAAACAGCTAAAAAGCTCATCAGCCTTTGCAGAAAACCACATACCTGGTGACATGGATTCACATTCATCCATGTCTGTTTTGAATGAGGATCTCTACGAGACAAACTGACCACAAGTCCACAACAACAGGGCTTTCGTGTAAACGGGCTATTTAGTCGTTATCCTGTTAAATGAGACACAAAATGCGGTTGCTTATCTCTGCGCTGCTGCACTATTGTCCTGCCCTTTTGATAATTGAGCGGGACTGAACGTCTCATATCTGTGTGTCACAAAAAAACTAAATGAGACCCTATCAAACACCCTCCTCATTGTGAGCTCACCTCAAGGTTAACACTGATTGCCACTTTCAATGGCTGGGTCACTATCAGGTTGTAAAATTACTGTTTCCGCATTAGTTGTGAATATGCCTCCGATCATACAGAGAGAGCAGCGGAGAGGGAGGGCTGCCACTGTAAACTCAGGCCCACGACATGGTGACACCAACTACCTGTTTTGCAATGCAGCTATCAGTCCACATGCACCACTCTGCAGAGTTCGTTCGACGAGCTGCCAACTTGAGGATAAACGACCACAATCTTTCAGCAATTTCTTCACTTTTGATTTGAACATTCTAAGCTTAACATATGTTTTAATGTGAGTGTGTGTTATGGGAAATTGGCATGTGTGGAAGGTCACTGACGTGAAAGTGCTGCTCAATAAAAAGAGCCTGTAGCCATAAAAACAGATATGATTCCCTATTCTCTCTAATGTATTGCTGGCTTGCCCTTGGCCAAGGCTCATGTAGCACGAGTTTTCTTTCATATGGATGTTAAACATTAGGAATGAGCCATTTGTCTCCTAGCTCATACTACAGTTAGTCACCCCCTCTTCTAATAGCAATCACACGATGCAGTCTCTGTTTTCTTGCAGAGCAATGCACCAAACTGAAAAAAAAAAAAAAGAAAAAAGAAAACTGGCATTCAAAATGTGAACAGTATATTTGAGACTGGATCTCATATTCAACAAAGAAAAACCCACTGACCCTAACATGTCTACTGTACTGTGCATACATTTATTAAATGTGCAAGCCATATTCTGAAACATACAAAAAATGCTTTTAGCAAATCGTTGATTGTCAAAGGGGGAGGAGGGGAAATGAAGATAACATTCAGTTGCCTTCCATTATGTGCCGCACACTCATACAAGCACTCACACTTTGATGTACATGCACAGACAAGCTCTTCTATGCCGAAGCAGAGGACATGACAACATTAGTCATTGTGCTGCCTAAAGAGCCTAATGTGTCATTAAGGCACCAGAGGGACGCACAGGATTAAAGATGCTCACTGCCAAAAATAAAATGGGGCTTAACTGGAACCTTTCTGAGGCCACTTCAGGCATATTCACGTGTTTTTATGTATAACCGACAACCTTAAATGAACTGGGAGAAAGAGAAAATGGTCAGGCTCTCGATGACACAAACAACTCCTCTCATTATTCATATCATGAATAGACACACCGATCAAACAAAATTGAAAATTGAAGTGTTTTTTTTTTTTTGTTTTTTTTTGTTTTTTCATTTTCTGGAATTACAAATCCCAGCTGTTTTATTTCTCAAAACTCTGAACCCTTTAATCTGAGTTAAGGAGATTAGAACAGCACAGTGATGTCAGTCTAAAGGGACAAAAGCCAGCACCTGTTATATCAAGCTCCTATTGACAACTGAGCAGTGCTTACCCATTAGAATATTGTATTTTAAACATTACAGCTCCTTCTGTAATCTTGTATTATTAAGATCAATGCAGCATCCTTTTGACAGTTACAGTAAGTCAAGTCTAGCGTTACTAAAACTATGGGCCACTTTTACAGCAAATACTCTTCTGCTTGAAATGATGCATTAAAACTCCTTCAACATGCAATGAAAAAAAAGAAGTATTGCTCATGGTGTGTTGCCTGCAAACATAAAGCTCCCAATTAAAAACAATTTATGCGATTCCCTCACATCACAAACTCCATATAGAAAGCAGTCCACAATGATGAATCGGTTAGTCGGTGTGTCAGAATCAAATTTGTGCCCAAGTCAGTCCAAACTGTGGACTCTGATGTGCGTGATTGTATGCACGAAAGTGAGGGAGACAAACAGAGTCACATTATGTGTTTATCTGGGAAACTATTTGACTTCCCTCCAGTCCCATCCAGGTGTGCCCTGTATGCGTGAGCAATTGTGCTCTCCAATTCACAGCCATTAAAAGCTTGACAACACAGTTGGCTGTCTCCCATGAAGCAACATTGATTGTTTGGTTTTTGACTGCCACATAATGGAATGTGCATGTTCGGTTTTTTTTTCCTGGTAAACACAAGTCCCCGTGGTGTTTTGCAGACAATGTTCCCAACTGTCTCCATCCATTATTTTCCACCGCCCGGTGTGCACACATTCATTCTCAGTTGGGGAGAAGAAGACAGAGGAAGGTGCCAGAAAATAAGCATCCAGTGTGTGGGGTAATGGAAGCAGTAGCAGTGGACTTGTTGTTGCCCACTCAGGAGACAGCTGGTGTACAGTGCATGCCTGTGGAACAGCTGAGGGAAGTGAGTGTGTTCACTCTCTCAGGCCCTCCTAAAGTAAGTCGTGTAATTCGGTGGTGCACCGCAGCGCACACTGCTTCACTGCATTTCTCACCTCAAACCTTGTAAGGGTGGTGTCAGAACAATGTGGCACTTGTTTTCAGGTAAGGCGGTTCTCCATTATCCACTCATTTTGAACTGTAAAATAAATGCTAGGTCTATAGTGTTATTTCAATTAAAACAAATACAGAGGTGTTATCACATGAAATTGCAGCTGATTTTTCTTTTTAGTATGGTTGCGAAACAATACTTTGATTTCTTAGTCCAGACTGTTGTCTATGCTTATTTTTATATCTGTAATCATCCAGTGAACAAATGTCCGACATTTCTATTTCTGGCAAGAAAATAATGAACAGACGTAACCAAAATGTAGATGATCAATTCTTCATTGATGCATCTAAATGAAAAGGTGACAGCATTCGCTTGTTCACTGAAGAAAAGTCCGTTTTGTTTTGTTTTCTTATATCACCACGTCTCTGTACCTCCCTTGAAACAAGAGCAATAAAAAAAATACAATGGCGAGGCAGCGCCGAAAAGGATGGCCGGTGAAAGAAGTGAGGAATGAATCTGGTAATTCATGGGCAATAACATGGCAAATCAAAGGAATGGGCAGATGAATCAGAGAGAAGAAAATAGAAGACAGGTGGGGTGGGGTGGAGGGTGAGGCATTCTGTCTCATTGTCTCCCAAGATCAATGTGTTAAATGACATCAATTCCGGCTCCTTGTCAATTCAATTAGGCAGGAGCGAGAGGTACAATTACTGTCCAATGTGGTTATACTGTCTGCAGCGGGCTTAAAGGGGAAGGCAAGCTGATAACAAGAAGGTGAGTAAATGTCTCTGTATGTGCGAGCCTGAGGTGGGTTGATAATGGTGGTAACATGTTGGTTGGGTTACCAGCATATAATGGGTAGCTAGATCCTCATTAAGATAAGTTGTGCTCCCTCAGCTGTAGTGCCATAGATGGGCCAATTTGACTTGTTCTCATTAAGTGGAACTTAAAGAGGTGCAGCGGTGGCTATCAGCTAGCTTGATTACAGGATACTGAAAAAGAAAATACGCTGCAATGCCTGTGGCTGTAACAAATACTTCCAGATGAGTGGTTCAGATTACATTTATTTTCTTTTTTAAATGAGATGACAGAGAAACATAGTACAGAAATAGACGCCATATCATAATCTCATTATAGCCATTATAACCCTCTGGGCAAACTGATAGATATACAGTGCAGGCAGAAGGCAGTGCTGAAGCAAATAAGCACAGAAGTAGCATTTACAATACAGTGATACAGTGTGTGAGTGTGTTTGTGTGTGTAAAAAAAAAAAAAACACAAGTTAGAGTTAGAGGGAAAGATTATATGTTTCTATTTTGTTTTTTTCATCCACTCTTTCTCTGCACCTGCTTATCCTTCGCATGGATTAGGGTGGGCGGCGCTAAGGATGTGGAAGATGGAGCCTGTCCTGGTTCACATACAGGCGCGCAGCCATCCTGGACAGGCCACCAGTCCATCACAGGGCTAACACATGTAGGCAGACAACCATTCACAGTCATACTTGCATGTCTTCAGAATGAGGGAGAAAGGTGGAATACCAGCAGAGAGCAGCGTATACATATATAGGGAAATCTTCTGCACACCAAGACATTTTGGACAATGCTATGCTTCTAACTTTGTGGCAACAGTTTGGTGAAGGCCCTTTTCTATTCCAGCATGTCTGAGCTCCAGTGCACAACGCAAAGTCCATAAAGACATGGTTGGATGAGTTTGGTGTGAAAGAACTTGACTGGCCCACACAGAGTCCTGACCTCAATCCCATCAAACACCTTTGGGATAAACTGGAACAGAGGTTGCCAGCCAGGCCGCCCCAGTGCCTGACTTCACAAATGCTCTACTGCATGAACGGGCAAAGATCCCGACAGAAACACTCCAAAATCCCATGAACTTGAATTAAAATGGGATATATTTGTTCAACTGTACATCAGAGAGCCTGTCCTAGATCAAGATTAATTAACTGACTAAGTAAAAATTAGTTGCAAGCCAAGCAGTCACAGCTTTGTGTGTTACCTGCAATTGTTTTTGCACCTCCACCTCCCACAACACAACCACGAAACTGATCTGGCTCATAGCAGGGATGCAGACATAGCTTGACCTTTATTTTGTGTTATGCTGGAGCCAGGCACTGCAGATTGATAAGGAGCATTGCACCGCACGCAAGATTTTCGATGACACAGCCCAAACAAATCATTTTCCAACTTTGCTTTCCAGGGTTTACAAAGAAATAAAATTGAATAAAAAGTGAACGAAACATCTTCCATTCTGTCACGTATCATAGGCACTGATTAACACTCGAGCCTTATACTGTTTATGCAATGTCTTGCGTGTTGGTCTGAACACCAAACTGTATCTCTCTTAATGGGGTCTAATGAAAGTGATAATGACCTAAGGCAATGATTCTCAATCCTTGTCCTTGGGACTCCTGGAGCACCACATGTAACTCATTATCCTTTATGTTTCACAAATTGTCCACATCAGTTACAATTTGGATTGGCCCCACAGAATGCTTATCAGGTCGGTTTCATTATGAACAAAGCAGAAACTAATTTTTACAAATTAATTACAGCTTGTGTGTTCTGATAAAACGAAACATGTGTTTAAATGGTTGTTAAATTGTTGATCAGTGGTTTAATAAAGTGCATTTATCATTCGGCTATTAGTATCTAAACAATGCAATAACATGTACATGGTCAATAATCTTTAAACTGACTACATACAGTACAGCAGTGCTGTATAAATACTCGTATTTATGAGTATTAGTAATGTTATTGAAAAGCGTTGACTTCTCTCCTCCTCTCACCTGGTCACATACAGTATCTGTAATGGTGTTGCTTGAGCCTGGCAGTCCACTGTAAGTTAGAGTTAATGCAGCCGAGAACGACACCGCCTGTGGGGGAGCCGGAGCGCCTTCTGGCACAAACTCTCTTATGTTTAATGGCTGATGCCGTTTGCTCACTCCTCTCATTACACTGGCTCATGTTTAGACTGTGGGCCTGTCACTGGCTATTAGCATCTGTGGTCAAGCAGGCCGTGGATGAGAGGAAGCATCTGGCTTATCATCAAGCACATCGTAAGTCAGAAACGAGCAGTTTGTTGAGGATGGGGTGAACACAGATTGAAGGATTAACATCCTGTGCGCATGGATACATGATTAATAGGTCGATTGATGCAACATAAAAAGCAAAACTCTGAAAAAACTTTGGTTTGAAAAATAAACTGATACGTACAAACGGTAGAGTGTTTTAGTCAGTTTGTAGTTTAGACCAGTTTGTTTCCATACATGCAAACAGTACTTACACAGACTTGTTTGAAATTATTTTGGGGGCATGTTTTTTTTTTGCCTGTACATGATAGCAGTGACTCATAGGAAATGTGACGAGAGAGCAACAGGAACATTCTGTAGATGTTAATAAACTGTTGTCATCAGACTTTGTCAGTGGGATGGAGAAAATCTAAATTACCCACTGGAGCTTTTTTTAGATACTTACTGATGGCTTCATACAAAGTGGAAAAGATAGCTTTTTACATAACAGCGATTATTTCAACAAGTTGCACATATGAAAATCTAACCAGACATAAGTGAAGAGGAACAGTGAGGGCAGACAGAGGACACACGAAACAGAAACCTCAGCAGAGACAGAGACAGTGGCAGAAACTGACATAAGAATAAACAGAAACAAGGACAGACCTGAAGAAAGGGACTTTTAGATCCATGCCTTTCCTCTTGCTGTGCTCTTTGTCTGATTGCTACACATAATACGAGCATTTTTGTATTCACAAATTTGTAGTCTCACCTGGGATAATACTGAAACATAGGTTTTAGGGATCCGCACATTAAGTGTTATTGCACAGATGACAGGCAGTAATGCTAAACACTGCAACTGATTAATCCGCCATAACCTGAGACAAGGTGTTGTATTCTCAGACAAAAGTCAGTTCTAGAAAATTCAGACCCTCTACAGCTTTTTCACACTGGAGGAGGTTATAGACATCATAAAGACTTTATTACCCACATCCCTTAGTCAGAGTCAGTACAATGAAATTAGGATGCTGTCACCCTCCATATTTCTGTTTTTACAGTACTAGTAAGGTATCCCAAAACAGTCCGAAGTGCATGAGCTAACATAGAAACAAACTTGGAGAAGTAGCACTGAAATATAACAAGGGTACTGGAGGGCTCAGAAGTCAATAGAATACTCAAGAAGATGCAGTCAACATGTGAAGATGCTGAACTCTAATTTGGTTTGCCTCCATGAAAAGACAATTTCCTAATATACAATCAATGCTGGGATAAAATGGTTTGAAAATGCTATCTCTAGCTATCAAAGGAAGAAAAAAAAAAGCTTTCTGATTTCCTGATCCTCACGTGAGGAACAGGACCGCACGTAGCGGTGTTACTTGTTATAATGCAATAGGCAACAATGCAGGGGTTTAAGAATAGAAGCATGAAGAGAGAGAGGAGGGTTAAATATTAAGCGTATTGGGCTGAAAGCCAAGGTTTTAGGTGCATAGTTTCAGGAGAATAAGAAAAGGAAGGAGGGGAAATGTCTGGTTATCAGACAGAAGGAGAGAGAGAGAGAGAGAGAGAGAGAGAGAGAGAGAGCAAGGGATGAAAAAGTCTAGTCCTGCAGCAGCAGTACAGGGAGCTAGAGCAATGCTGCCTGCAGCCTCCCTGAACTGAATAGCAAGTAGTTTGCGAGGGAGGGACTGAAGGAAGGGCAGCAGGAGAGAAGAGAAGCGAGGGAGGGAGAGGCTGAGAATAGGTTATAGAGGGTGAGAAAATAAGAAAGTGGTGTGATATCAGTGAGAGCAGAACTGTGGTAAAGAGAAAAAAAAAACGCAAGTCAATGGGGTGAGAAGAAGGTTTGAGTATCATTGATGTACTTTTGTTTCACTGCAGAGCTGAAAAAAGCCAATTTATCACACACACATATACACACTCACTTGCCTATACATGCATACACAAACGTGACATGGCTGTCTGCCGGTGCCTGACGGCGTTTTTGAAAGGAGTGAAGCTTCAATATGAGTCAAATGCTCCAGATCAGCTAGAACAGCTGAAACACGGGCTACTGTGGGTCAATCCAATTCTAAGACCTATTCTTAATACCAGGAGACATAATCCCATTTCATCGTCATTTTCACTTTCCTGCATTGCATCATTCTGCATCCCTCCGTAGTGGATAAGACCAAACAATGACATGTTATGCATTATGGGATTTCTGTCCAATGTTGTGAGGGTTCAAGTACCTTTCGTTTAAATGGATGTCCAATCCTGGACCCTCCAACTACATACATCCTCATGATGTCTCCTCATTATATGTATGTGTCACAAATAGTGCTGTTAACACTGAGTATTGGACGTGGCTGTCATGTCAACACCATGCAGATTTAATACATGTCAGACTTTATGGTCTATTACTTAGTGTAACACAGTGTAACAAGATTCATAATCTACAAACAAAGGTGCTAAAATGTTACAATGCATCTATATCGTGGGATCTACATTTACAAAGGGCTTGATTTGGGCTAATCTGGTTTCATGTCTACTTTAATCAAAGTATGTTATCATATGCCGTGTCATTATGAGGAAATAAGTATAAACGAACTTCAAGAAACAAAAATAGTAAAAAAACAAACATTAGTTGAGGTAGAAAGACAAGGGAACACACTGGCTTGTTTGGTCTAGACATTATCTACCTTCACACTTGCCTCAGACTCCATCCCTGCTTGCCTGATGGTCTCTTTCGACTCATTGTTCGTATCTGTCAAAACCTCCCCTCTCTATGGGACCTCTTAACTAGACTGTGTGGAGCACAGGGTTACAAGTCAGCAAGGTAGCTCAAGAAACCTGAAATGACTGATAAGAAAACAAGTTTTGCCACCGACGCTGACACATTTTGGTTCCATTCTTTCACACAGTGCCTCTCAAAAAATTGTTGTAATATAGACACAGAGAGATGTGAAAGCCCAGTTATCTAGACTCTGACACCCAGTGGGTTTAAAGAGTTCACTGCACAGGCACACAGAAATAACCTGATTCAAATTATACGAAACATGCGACCAGCAAACGAGATCTCCAGAGCTGGCAGCCCTTTCCTATCATTGTGAAGGTGATGGTTGTCAGGGATAGCAAGGGCTATAAAGAATATTAATGCATGTTTTTGTAAACCAGGATAATGATGACTCAAGCTGCTCTTCCGGGTGGGTTGCAGTGTGTAGGTAGCACTAATCGGGGATTAGGGGGGGTTTGGGAAAACGAAAGAATATGGCCTCAAGTCTGACAGCACAACATACCCAGCAGTGGATCAAGTAAAAACATGCTAATGATAGCATGATAACACAAGTGTACCTACTGCCTATTGTGGCTGAGCCCACTGAAGGGACAAACAACATGTACACAAACAACACAGACATACTGTACGGTGCTAGACAACAGTATGCTCCCTTGCTGTAATGATCCAGGGTGTCACAACTTCAAAGACTGCTGGAGCTGGATGAACTGGTGAAATGATTATGTCTCCCATTATCCTTTCATGTGGGCTTTGTCAGTCTAGCCACATAGCAGCTCCAACCATGAACACGAGTTGTTGCTGCTATTAGTTATGAGGAAGAAAGAACAGTAAAGCCACAGAATATCTGGACATGATGTAAGTGCCCTGCGTGAGAACGGATCAGGGGATAGAACTCACTGTTATGGTGGGTGTTTGGGGATTGATGTCTTTTCAAAGGACATCTATTCTCTTCCTTAAGCTGACTTAAAAATGTATTCCTACAGTGGTCACAGCTGTTCCAAGCTCCACCAGTATTTTCAGGAAATGACATGTAGACATCACCCTTGAAAATACTGGCTGTCATTTATCAATCCGTCTTGGAAACAGCACAGATTCAAGCACTGAGAGAGACATATGAACCGTTCTACATCTGATTTATTAAACTGTCGCACAGCATCTAAATGAGCACTGATTTGATCACAGGCTGATAAATTGATTCCGCTGTGGAAACAAGGACATGTTGCACCAGTCCTTTATTTACATACGACAGACCCTAATTTATGTTTGGCAACTCTTGGCCTATTAAAAGGGATGCCTGGTGCAGTAAAATTTCCATACGCTACATGATAAAGAGGATACAGAAAAGTATCTGTCACAGTTATTAATACTCACCAGAAAATCTTTGAAATTAGTGTCAATGTTCTCCTAGCGAGGGTGAGAAATAATACAACTGATAATTACTGAGTGTCAAAAGAACATAAACAGATTTTTATCATAAGTAAGTGAATGAACAAATAAGAACAAATAAATAAATCGATCCTGAAGGATATGCATTAGGGAAATTCAGGGACATGTTTGGAAAACCTTGGCCATTTTAATACTACTCTGTGCTTTGCCTGGCAATAACAGTTATGGTAGTCTGGGAGCAGCACAGCAGGCACTTGTGGGCATTGCAGCGAAGGTGAAGCATGCCCATGGGCCAGCCAGCCTTATTTTCAATGCTGTGACAGGGTCAGGTCTCTGATGAGGGTTATCGTCTTAATTATGCATGGCCCATCTGGTAGACAAGGCTCCGGTGCAGGTGGACAGCTGCACCAGACGGCAGCTGATAGAAGAATGGCTCGATGAATAATGTCGAATCCTATTCCCTGATCTCAGTAACTTAAATAGAGAGATGCCAATAGAAAATGCAGCCAGTGCTTTCTCACCCAGGTTAAACAGACTGAAATATAAACTTGCAGCCCCTAAAGAACGCAGTCCATATTTAAGGTCTTCAGTGGTCCACCCAAACCCTATACTGCAAAAACTGTAGATCTACCCAAAGGTAATATATATATTTTTTTATAATTTATAAAATGTGCTTTCTATATTATCTAAGTAATATCCATTGACTTATTTCAAGTAAATGTCACTTGACTATTCAGCAAGCAACATTCTATTTATTTGAGTTATATTTAAGTAGATGCAAGTGACATGTCAAAATACATACAAATATCTAAAAGAGACGAGGACACTTGCAAACAGTTAATGTCTTCTTCATTATGCTAGATGCAAAACTGCAAAGCTGATCATAAACGAGTTGCATTTGTCTGAAACACCAGCTGAATTGGCCACACTGCTGCAATCAGTAAGTGAGGAATAACAGGAAACAGGGATACATTTTCTTGGCAAGATGGATGGATTATATGCATCACAACCAGTCTGGACAACTTGTAAATTAACATAAACTTGTTAACAGCAATCAGCTGTGAAAATTGGGCAGATCGATTCAGCTCCAATATTTTCTATTCTACATGGCCCAGGAACTCACATTTCAAATAATAGATGTGTCCGACTCGGTTCAGGGTTTGTTTGGGGTCAGGCACAAATTTTTGGACCCACAAAGACTTCTATTGTACATTAGAAAATATCTAGCCAGTAGTGGGGTAGGAAAACTAAACTACAGTCAGAACATTGTTGTATTCCAAACGTAAAGGCATAAAGGTTAGATACCTGAGCATTCAACCTACAGATTAAATCTGGGTGGGGAAGGTGAAAAAGCAGCGCTTGTCCCTCCCTCATTATCCACACTAGGATGTCCTTGAGCAAGGTCCTTAACCCACACTGCTCCAGTGGACCTGCTCAGTGATCAGACTGTGGGTGTAGTGGGCAGTTTCCTGGTGTGAATGTGATCATTGAAACTTCCCTGGGTAAATAATGTTTAAAAAACAAAAAAAAAATCTGGTAATTTCCCCATCGCATTCAGTGACACTTTTGGTATTTGATCAAAAAAAAAGAATGACATCATGCAGTAGCCAGAGTTTAAAATTAGCCCCCTAAACTGAATGAAGGCTCTCACTACATATAATTTCTTGAAAGCAGCACCCACAGTGCAATGGGTTCTGCAGCTTGTCAACAAGTTCATTACAAAGGATGATTTTGATTGGGATATAGATTTCCAGGTTTAAAATTACTGTGGTGGAGAGAGGGTAAATCATAAGGAAAAAAAAAAAACAAAACAGATACACGCAAGAGTACAAAGACAGCAGAGAAGAAGTGAGGCTGAGAATTGTTATCTTGGGAGAGGATTTAGCTGTTATTGTCTGCTACCAGAGACAGCACTCTGTGTTCTAATCAAGGGTGCAGTTTTGATTCCAGCAGCCTTATGATGTGATAACAAATGTATTTTTCACTTCTACTATTGAACCCGTACAGATCTGGCACACTTATTGGGATCCGGTTATCTGTACAGCGTGCCTGCAACAAGGTGGTCTGTTTCATGTTATGGTGTCAATAAATTTGACACAATAAGGGACACTGAGAGGTGGCATTTTCTCTCACAGCCCCAGGGATGCCAAATGGTTTATAGACACAGCGCACAGTTTTCAAATCTTTAAGGTTGAATTAAAGCTTGTGGATGTAAATTCATAGCAAAGAGTCTACTTAACATCTGCAGTGGGGACTTTCTGTTTTATCCATGTGTAATGTGTGCTTCAAAGAACATAAGGAATAGAAGGGTTTTTATAAGTATGTGTACATATTTGACATGTAAAACAAAAATACACTATATAGACAAAAGCGTTCAGATGGGGCTGTTTTTCAAGAGTTGGGCTTGGCAGCTTCCTTCCAGTGAAGGGAAATCTTAATGTTTCAGCATACCAAGACATGTTGGACAATGCTATGCTTCCAACTTTGTGGCAACAGTTTGGGGAAGGCCCTTTTCTATTCCAGCATGACTGTTGTTAAAGTCTCTGTTGGTGTGGAGGTCTGGAGTCCCAATACTTTTGTCTGTATAATGTATATATCAATACCAACACATATTTTGTTTGATCGGTTGTACTAAATCTGTAAACACTGAAATAGTCCTGCAGAAATCTGGCTTACCTGCAAAAATAAAACAGACTACCTCGTCAATCACTCCAACCAAGAATACTGTATATATCGTATTCAAGAGAATCATTGATGTTAAAACTGGTACACAGTCCACCTCTAAACAGGAACACATACAGGACAAACATTATACACTTTGTGAAAAAAGTAAACAATGCATTTTCCTGTGCTAGTCTCTAGTGTTATTTACCTTAAGAAACATTCCTCTTTAAACTGCTGCATTCTAAAAGCAGTGCTACTCCACGCTTTATCAGTTTGATTGGGTTGTACACTTGTGCTCTGAACATTTACCATCAAATATCTACAATGAAATGTTCTCAATAACCGCACTGGTGTCATTTGCTCCATATGTAAACAAACAACAGCTGTCAACAACGATGACACACTCGCCCCTGAAATATCCTGAAGGCTTTGCAATGTAATGTAAATTCCAAAGGCCATATCCAGCTTGCCAATAAAACAATCTGCATGACCTACGGTATGAACACCAACTTGTACTGTACCACATGACCTTTAATTCCACATAGAACTTTCTCTGTTATATATATATATATGTTTTTTTTTTTAATGAATACTGTGATCTGTTAATGGAAAGCTCAAAAGACAACCTTCTGACCTTTTTCTGCACTACAGCGCAGTGGCTCAGTGGATGGAGTTAAAACATCCTCCCCTTTGCTCACAAACATTTCCTACAGTTAGCCTCATTTTATCACACACCAATAAACATGATTGTTAGGTAACAGGAATCATCCTTTCACTGCCCTTGGCCAAAGCACTGGCCTAAGAACTGGAGCTGAGGACCCCATGGGGATTAATAAAGTACAGCTTTAACGACCCCCTTATGTCATAATAAAAAGGTGTTGTGGGGATTCCCTCTGTGAACAGGGAGGACATTCCTCTTTAGTACTGAATCCAAGGTGAACAAGAGCAGCTCTGAAAAAAAAGAAAATCATATTGAGAGGAGGCGCTAACAAAACTGCATTAGATACTACCTAGACTGAACGCAGCCCGTAGGCCAGAATTAACTGGGGCGTAACAACCTAACATTTTCTTTTTGTTTCCACTTATTTCACTTTTGTTCAGAGGATTGACTTCACTTTTATAGGAGATATAAATGTTTAATTTATATGGGAGATGGAATAAAGTATGTGGTCGGTATCTTTTCTGTGTTATCTAAAAACGCTGAGCGAATGATCACACTGAAGTACCATGCAAGCAAATGCACATGCATGCACACAAATACAAGCACACTCAAACTGAGAGCTAAATTACAGTGTTTAACCACTAAGTGGATGTCAGTGTAAATTCATCAAGTGCTATAGAAGTTAACCTAACTACTGAATCCCACTCAAATAAAGTCTCATCTCAAAGTGACAAGGGTTGCATCCGATGCTACCTGAGAAAAACCAAAGCCTGGCGTAGAAGGATAAAACTGGCATTATTTTAGCTTTTCCATTGTTATCAACAATTCCCCTCAAGAGAGAAAACAAACAACAAACAACAACAAAAAACTAAAACAAACCAGAAGTTAATTTGCCTGTGCTGCCAGAGCCTGATATAGCACATGCCTCTGTACCACTGAACTCCACTGTCATCCAGAACCCATTATAAAACACATGAGAGAGCCATATTGTTACACCAGGTGACATATTCCTTCACTGAGATCAACACAACGAGTGCAGTTTACTCTGAAACAACCCCGACTGCATTTTAGATCTCTCAGAGCTGCTCCTCATTGGGCAGACACCACGCTCAGGGAACACGGCTCTGCGTTTACCCCTTCGCTATTTTGACGAGCCGTGAGGAATAACTCCTTACTGGTACAAAAGAATATCCCACACCTCAGGCTATGGGTGGAAAAAAGAAGTCTGAAGATGTTTATCAATTGTGTTTGTGAGTATGAGGAGAGGAGAAGGCATTCAGGAGTTTTCCTTGATCTCATTTATAAACATTGAGTGCATACTTTCCACGAAATAGTCAGGATTCATAAAAGTCATGAGAATGAGAATTTGCTTGTGGACCTCGGACGCATACTTTTGACACACTGAGACTCTAATGGTAAAGCTTTGAATCGAAATGAACTGTTACAATGGTGCTCACTATCAAATCTTAACGTCATGCACCAATTTTGAAGAGAAATGTACCCGATGAATGTGAAGGTTATTGTTTGCTTTGCACTTCAAAGAAACCCTTTTCTATTTAACTTAACCTTATGAGTGCATACAGCATGTTGTCACAATTAACTTAGAAAATCAAGGCAGTTGTAGGCTACCTGAATAAATGCCTAATGTTAAGGAGTGTAGGAGAAGGAGAAGGCGTTCACTAGTTCTTTGTAAAGGTGGAGGTTCCTTTACAAACATTGTGTACAGACTTTGCATGCAATAGCTGAGATTCATAAACGTCACGGTACAGTGAGAATTCACTTGTGACCACTGCACACACACTTTTTGACACACTCAGAATGAAATGGTAAGAAACACTCAGATGCTCAGTAGCAAGTATGAGACACAAGTCATATTGCGAGACTTAGTTACTGCTAATGTGTTTTTTGTGGGTTTGCTTTTGGGTCAGTGTGAAATGATGAATGCGTCATTGGGGTTCACTTCAAAGTCAAAAGACTATATATTCAGGAGAGAGATATTCAGGAGACCCGGGTCACCCCCCAGCAGCGTATGTAATGAATTTTAGTGTCAGCCTGTTTTTCAGACATTGTGCAGCTAATTATCTCAATCAAGGTGAGACATCCATAAAGGAGAAAGAAGCTCCACTGTAAGCCACTGCCTGTGACACTGACCCAAAATGAGCAGCAGGGAGGTTCTTGGCATCAGGCTTAACACCAGACTCTTAACATCATTTATCAAATATTTTCCCTCTTGACATAAACAGCATAAAGTACTGGGAGATGTTGCCTCTGCTCGAACGTTTTCTGTTTGGCGATACCTGCATGAATTTATTCCACAAAAAGAACAAAGACAAGCAAATTTACATGAAAACCAGGAAGTCAAAAACAGCAGGTTTTTAATAGCATTTCATGTGCTATTACTGCTGATTGAAGATGTGACGCAGACTTGTGTGCACTTTTAAAAAGAACCTTGCTTGATGGAAAGTAAAAACAGAGTTTCAAGTACATAATTACCATTTTTGCTTTGCTATCAAATAGAATATGTGTGTAACAAAATGCAAATATTTTCATTCCCAGGTTCAAGATGTAGGACTTAAAGTTTTATATCTGAAACACAAGGACTTTCCTGGTATTACAAGGTTCGTCTTTTCTTGGCACTACTGCTCTCAACTTGTTTACTACTTTACAGCAGGTTTAATGCGATACATTTTTAGCACGAACAGTAAAAAAGATACAGGAAATCTGTTTCTGAGGTTCTAAGTAATTCTTTCAATTTATCTGATGTATTTGAGTGTTTTCAGGTGTGGATACAGTGATTTAATGTCCAGCCAAGTCTGTACAATTTGCTCATTATTGTACACAGATAATTCTAAGTATCTGCTGCTCTCGGTTCTTACCTTACCTTGCATTAAGGACACTAGGGATAAAGGCGCAAGTCATTTTCGGTCTAAATTTACAAGTGTTTCAGTCTTTTGCATCAGAGGCTCCTCTGTTTGCCGTGTTCTGCTCTGCTTCATCCCAACATGAGAGAGGTTAGTGGACACATGAAGGATGTAGAGGCTTGTTTGGCTCTGGATGAGGCAATAGGCCAGACTAGTCAGGGCTATCAGAAGTGGGGGCATGTTGCTCCAGAGAGCTCGGTTTTGAAAATAGGCTTGGTGGCTCCCAGTGGGATTTCTGCGTTATCTGACAGCAGAACAAAGTTCCTTTGGCAGACAGAGCCTAGTCACAGGCGCTGTTTAATGTAGTCTCTGAAGAGAAACACATTAGAGCCAGAACACAAACACATAAAGAAACACAAAATCAACTACAAATGTTAAAACACGTAATTGAATTAAATACTATATATGTAAAACCCACACATACCAACCCACCAAATCTGGATAAAAGACTGGCTGTGGCAGGTAGCTGTAAAATTCTACCAGCCGTGGTGGCGGGTGAAGAATTCTGATCTTGTTTCTGTATAAAAGCATGTCCAACACTGAGAGTCTGACTGCTCTGTGTTGTGACATGGCAAAATCACTCTCTGTCGTGCTCTCTCTCAACGGGGAACCCCTCGGATTGGACATAGCTAGAAGCAATTTAGACCCATATTAATTCTCTCTCTGTTACACACACCCACACACACACACACACACGTGAGTTTCCATTGTCTCTTCCAATACACATTTACACAATGCCTTGAGAAAAGCCAGTTCTCTTAGTACTTCTATTTGTAATCAAGTTAAATATAATGTGTATGGTAATTATTATTTTTTAAGTATTCTTAACAAGTGCTGTCACAAATCTTTATTGTAGGGTCAAGAGAGCAAACAAATTTCCAAACAGCTGTAAAACTCGAAGTCAGAATGAGTGGAAATTTTATGGTTTGGTGACCTTGGGATGTCATCCATCCTTTTTGTCAAGGATGTGGTTCTGTTGGTTTCAGCAGACAGCAACTTCCAATGAAAATTGTGGTGGTTTGCAGCTGAATATGTAGCACTTGAAAAAAAAGCATTAGCAGCAATTCTTCCTTAAGGTATGGAGTAAACTTTTGCCACATCATATCTTCTCCATGCACATACAAACAGGTATATCTGTTTGTCTGTTCTTCACACATCTTCGTCTACTTCACAATATGTGTAGTTCATCGGACTAACAAGTAGAGTATTTAACCTACCCACTCGTTTGTAAAAATAGATTTTTACTTATCCTGTCCGTTATCCATTTGTAATGACTTCAGTCTTCGTCTACCACATACCTTGCTTAAAAATTTTCTATCTTTGTCCATTCCCACCACCATTCTTTTTGCTTGCTTTTGTTCTTCCACTCCTTCTGAGGTAAGCATTGATATTTTCTGCACATTATTTTCAAATATATAACTCTAATATATACTAGATAACGCACCCAGTCAGGTTCTTCAAATGGTAAATAATGTCACTGTCAAGGGGTCAAGAGTGCTTGTCAGTGCCAGCCACTGAGGTTTCAACATCTCAGATGCAGCCACCAACGTGGATTTAAACAATGCAGTGTATAGAGTTCATAGAGAGCGGTGAAAATATAAAGGAGTTCAACATCAGTGAAAGAGAAGAACAACATGTTCAAGGCAACAAGGAGGCTACAAAATAAACCTAGAAGGATTCCTGAAAGCAATTCATCGAACCTTAAACTAAGAGCAAGGATTCAGTGCACACGTGATCACTGAAACCGGGTGATATAAAGAGACAGCATCCCACAGAATATTCATTAATACTAAACATTATGACATGAGATTTCATTTTTGCTTATAAGAAAACCAAAAAAAAAAAAAAAAAACAATTACTGTGGTCAATGTAACAAAAATTGTTTCATTAGAATTTTAAGGAATTGAGTCTCACCTTTAAGTGGAAATGTCTTTTATCAAAAGGTAAGAAGGTGAAGAGGCAAAAGCTGCTCAAAGTTACCTCAGATATGAAGGATGGTGATAAACAGGAGGAACGCAAACATTTAATATAAGTTTTTGACATATGGCAGGCTTGTGTTTAATAAAGAAAGTTAAAAAATGTTTTATCACTGCTGCCCAATTTACACAGTACAGAGCATTATTTTTGTATTCGGAGAGAAACATAAAACCGGAGGTGATTTAAGATCACGCTGCTTCGAAAAGCCACCCCCAGATTTATTGGCACACACTGTTTATTTCCTCCCAAAAATAATACACACTCTAGTTGCCTTACCAATTTTGGTAAAGCAACTCCATTCTTTCTCTCAATTCCTTTCTTCATTTTGACACCTCCAGTATTTCCAGATCCTCATGTCCACATGACCATAAAAAAAAATATCTGAGCTTTCCCAGACTTGCCATCAATCTTGTTCTATAAATCTCTCCATACTTAAAAGCTTAAAGGCCTCAAAAAATGGGCAAATCATGAGGATGGTGCTTTATTGATCTTTCTGTTTAAGCAACTGACATTGCTTATTCAAGCAAACTTCACATGACATAAAATATGCTTCGTGGAGCTGTAACCCATAGTGACAGCCATGTTCCCCTGTCGCATGCTCCAGTAAACGTTAAGATGGTATTTTATTTTTTTTCTTTCCTGTTTTGTTTCCCACAGTTGCAGTTAGTTTAAAGTGCCCTAAAGATTTTAAGTGAAGATTCATAGATGTAGAGAGATAGATTTTTTTTTTGTGCATTGTGTGGGAAATTGATGTATACCACATGCAAAACTTCACTGCATTACTGTCTTCGCAATTTGATTAAGTTGTTTTGTATCAGAGACAAGATTATGATGGTAATAATTAGAAATGTCTATGCCTATCTCAATTTATCCTTCATTGCATTTCTTCTGTTCCTCTGTTTATCTACAGTTGCTGATTATATAAAGGGATTATGTCATCCAAAGGGTCAAAGAAGAGAGGGAATAAGTACTGAAACTAAAAACGAATAAGCTCAATGTTAACTCTGTCTGCTTGTGACCCAATGAAACTGAGAAAAACCTCCATCTGCTGGAGGTCGCACTCAGTCGCAGATGCAGAATCATCTCTTGCTGTTTCCTCACCACACCACTGACAGCCCCTCTGTGGTGTAAGTGTCTGCACAGATCCCCGCCACAATCCTTTCCCAGCTGCCCATCAACATTATCTCTGCAGTGGGCCAATTAGTCATCATCTGCCTTGTTTTGTTGGGCTCACACAGTCAGACATCCTCTGATTCAATAAATGATTTAAATAATTGGCCTGTAATCATAGATGGTGATAATTTTGAGTCTTATTTGATTCCTCAAATCACTTCAGTCAACTGACAATACACCACAAACTCGAACTATTTTGATACTATCAAATAAAATGATCACATAATTAACAAAGGAATAAAATCATGATTTAGACCATGTAAATCAATTTAAATTTTGCAGAACTGGTTGCACACAACAAAATAATTTTAACAAAACTACCAAGTCTAGGCTAATATTAACAAAAACTCAAACTGCTGACCCTTGGCTGCTTGTGTGCTGAAAGTCAGTAACATATGGGGTCAACATGTGCGTGCTTTAGCTTGTCCCTTTTCCTTAAACAAGTAAAGCAGCAGTCAGACGGGATGGCAGTGAGGAACTGTGCTCTTGGCATCGCACTCAGCTTGATTTCCCACTAAATGCATTAAAAACACGCATCAACACCATCACCACGCTTTCCTTACTTTCAAGAGACGCAAGAGGTCAGATTTGAAGATATGAATGATAAGAAATGTCAACCCAATCCATTTCATAAGCAAAGCCACAAGCACTTGCTGGAGATGACAGATATCCTGGATAACTTTGCTGAGATCAGGTTTGTTTTGAAAGATGATGAGTTACACGGAAACATAAAAGAAGGTTACTGAAGGATATTCATTTAAAAAAAAAATAATAAAATAAAAAAATCCATATCTTAATAAACCATCAATCTGTTATATGGCTGTATAAGACTGTGTTCCATGTGAGTGTGTCAGTGCACATGTGTGTGTTTCACCCACACACACACTCTTGTTCTGACCTTAACTCCAAAGCAGGGACTCAAAAGCTCTGCAAGTCTTAAAACTGATGGTCTGGATACTCTCATCTCCCGTTCCCTGTGTCAAGTCATTACAGTGCACCAAGTCATTAGCTGATGGTATAGTCATCCATTACTGCTAAGAGGGAATGTAGCAAAGGCGAGGCAGAGATGATTCCAACTTTAAGATTTTCAGATCATGTGAAGGACAATTTTTCTTTTCCTTTGGTGCTCAATCTGCATCGCTGTCAAACCTTCACGGGCTCTTCATCGATCGTGCTTGAATTAAAAAAGCACATCAGATCTGGAATTTGAATGATTTTGTTGTCAGTGAGCTGCATGTGAATTCTCTAGATAAAAATAAAAATAAATTAAAAAGAAAGTTGAGAAAATATCATCCGAGGACAAGCAGGATTAAAAAAAAAAAAAAAAAAAAAAAGAAAATATCAGTCACATCTGAAAAAAAATAAAGTTTTTTTTTTTTTTTTGAGCTGTCAGCTGTTTTGCTGCAACACTAATGTTAAGAACCTTTTGTGAGTATTGGAAAGCCCCCAGTGGTGGATGCACTATTTAAGGTTAAGCTGTCAAGTGTCAGACAGGGTCAGGACAAAGTACAGGGCTGTTAGGTAATTGTGGTGTTTTGACATAATTATTGCAATCAAACAGAAAGCCAAACTCCCACCCCAATTTTAAGCTAGCTTATGTTCCACTAGATCCAGTCAGATAATGTATTTTAATTTATTTGTCTTTCCAAAAAGCCTAGAACTTACTTATGCTTTAAATTCACCATAAGATAACATAAGATACTACTCTATTGTGCTGACCGTGTTGCGCTCCATTTTGTACTGATTCTCGACAAACAATTTGATATAGTATAAAAGGAAAATCTTAAGAAAATTTTAAAAGAAACTAGAATTATCACCTTGTGGTGTTGCATGCCTCCACACACCGGTCAAGTTTCAGTTTACATCCATGCAGGCACGTCAAACTGGTCCACAGGAGGGCCGGTGTGGCTGCAGGTTTTTGTGCCAACCAACCAAGAGCACACCGTTTGACCAATCAGCTGTCTGAAGACGGAGATCAGTTGATTAAATGAGTCAAGTCTGGTGTGCTGCTACTTGGTTGGAAAGAAAACCTGCAGCCACACCGGCCCTCCTGTGGACCAGTTTGACATGCCTGTAGAGGCTCATATGTGCAATGACTGACAGAGAGCTGAAGCTTGATATCAGCAAAGCCAACAAGCTTGTGGTGGACTACAGTGTTTCAAATATGAAATGTTGTTATAAAGAAGCTACAAATTCTAAACAGTGGATTCTTCACACACAGCATGGAATCAGCACAGTTTCAATGTGGACTCCCAATGATTAGTGTCACCAATTCAGTATCTGGCTAAATGTGAAATATGGACACACACATGTAATATGCCCTTCTGTTCCTGAGTTATGGTGTTGAAAAATGGACAGAAAAGTGTTTCTGAGAACATTATGATGCCACAGTGACGCTGACCTTTGGCCTTTTGGATAAGAAATGTCATCACATCATCATTTTATCCTATTGAGCTTTGAAGACCAATTTCTCATCAGTTCATTCTTGAGTCCCGGTGGAAGTTTGGAAAGCCAAGTTAAAAAACAAACAAACAAAAAAAAAAGTAAAAATACATTGGAGCTGCTATGATTAGCTGATTAATCAATTAGCCAAGCAAAAATGTTGTGAACTACTCTGTTCTCTTTTACTCTCATTTTTAAAGCAAAAATGCAGTTGCTGGTTGCAGCTTCTTAACTGTAAGGACTTGCTGCTTTTCTTAGTCATTTATGACAGTAAATGATAAGTTGAATGTTAAGAGAATATTGTTAAATGATGGAACAATAATAATTTTGACCCCTTAATATCAAACACATTGAGTATGCATAGTCTACACTCGTGAGGAAGTGCCAGTGTGCTGTGCTTTGCGATACACTGGCATGGGCAAACTCACTATCATTTCCTGCTTATGCAATCTAAAATATTTCTGTACATGTACTTAGTGATTGGAATAGCTCTAACAACAAAAGTCAAAATCAAATCTTAGCCTCTGATCCATTAGTTTTCAGAAAAGCTCTGTTAGATACACATAATGGTTGTTCGCATAACAGATAATAGCTTGAAATGTCGGTAACATAAGAGTCACAAAGGCCTGTTGCTGTTATGGGCTTCACGACTTACTCCTTTTGTTTGAAAAGATGCACTTAAACACTATAAGTGCCCTGTTCCCTACAGCACATTAAGTGCTTCTTATATTTTACTCCGACATCATGATTATATGACTGAAGGGTGGAGGTTAGATAAGATCTGGTTAATACGTGCCATAAAATAAAGTTGAATTTTCTTAGTTAGCCTGCTATTCTACAGCTAATTCCAATATCATCGTATCAGCTCTAACACAAACAACAGCATCACATTAACTGTCTGCCAAAGCAGAACACATGAACAGACACTGTGACATGATAAACATCTGGGGCAAACCACCAGGCTTTTGTCTTTCATCAGTTCAGTCCTATAGACTTCAACCCATAACAGGATCATTTATTTAAACTTGTCACATAAAGCAAGTATTCTTGCTTTCTATAAATGAAATGTCTTCTTCTTCTTCTTATTATTATTATTATTAGATCTAGTATATGGACAATAATAGTTTGGGGCTGTTTTTTGACAATTTAGTTGCAACTCATGTTCGTTCATTCTGAATGCCTTTTGTAAAATGAACAAGAACGCTTGATATCAAAGAAATGCCATCTGTCAGTAAAAATGCAGTGAACTCAGAAAGGGAAAATGGTCCGACGGTTAGAATCTTGGCCGGTATGAGGAATGTAAGGCCCTGTCACAGCTCATTGTCTCTGAAAATTAATGGGAGAACGTTGACAAGGCTAGGAGTGATTCCAGAGAAGTGCGAAGCAAGGCAAGAGCAGACCTTCAGAGAAGAATATTTATGTTATAGCTTTATGGTAATATTATGTGGCAAGCAATTACATCTGTATTCAGAATGGAAAGCCTAGCCATAATTGACAATGACATAGAGGGCCTGGCTACAGGACAGTTTGATCAAATAAAGAATGTCATACTCTAGTCTTGACTCACTATTCTCTCGCCTTTTTTGTTGGCAAGCCTAAACGGTGATAATGAATGAACATAGTCATATTTGAAATCATTAGACAAACATGACAGTGAGCACATTTAAACTGTCATCCTCCTCACTGGAATTAATAATTTTGTGTGGATTTAGTTGTTATCTTGAGAGAAAATACTGTGAATTTGATTTATTTCTTCTTTATTCTTCGATATGTGAACTCTCTCATTGTTGATATGCATGTAAATGGCTCCCTGCTTTAGGGGTGGAACTAATATAGGCCACCCTTTTTGGATGGTGTCCCACTGGATAAATGTTATTTTGCAACACTGAAATCAGAAAACTGCTTTCTCACAGCAACGTCAAAGGAGGCAGACATTATATGGCCCAATTCATTACAGTGAGGGAGATAGATGGGGGGTGGGGGGAGAGTCAGAGAGAGAGAGAGAGAGAGAGGGAGAGGGAGAGAGAGAGAGAGAGAGAGAGAGAGAGAGAGAGAAAGAGAGAGAGAGAGAGAGAGAGATGGGGAGGGAGGGGAGGTTCATTAAAGCTCCTGGTTTAAGCCCAGCCCATTCTGAATATGTAAATGTCTCAGGCACAGAGAAAAAAAAAAGCAAGAGAAAAGTGAGGAGGGAAGAGGGAAGAGGGGAGAGAGAGAGAGAGAGAGAGAGAGAGGAGGGGGAGCAGCATGAAAAAAGTGAGTGAGCGATCAAGGGAGGGAGAGCAAGAGAGTGAGGGAAAGAGAGCGAGCACTCTGAATTGTGAGTGGCTTACGACACTCAGTGAACAGAAGGTGCTTCTGCATGCGCTGTCAGTATACTGCTCTGCTGCAAGGGATTGCGCGCTCGTTTGCTTCCCACATTTACCGCCCCTGCCTGCCTACCAGCACCAGCCTTCAGCAGCCTCTTCCAGCTGGCTGAGAAAACACCCGGAGAGCAAGGGAGTGGACGAAAACTACAAGCCACAGGAGATGCAAGCGGCTTCTTAACCGAGATGAGCCACTGAGATGACACGGAATACTGTTATACAAGAAAACAGTGAACAGGGCTCACCTCTTTGAATCCTTTTTTCTCTCTCTCTCTCTCTCTCTCTCGCATCCGTCACTGAATGCATGATTACCCGCTTGAATGGATTTAAGCCTTACAAGTCAGTGATTGCTTACAGAGATGGACGATAATGTGTGTTGACAGATCTGATGAAACTTATGCAGGAAGGGGAGGAGAAAAGAGCAAGACAGATATTTAAAAAGATTTTCTTTCTTGGTCCTTTTTTCTTTCTTGTTTGTCTCTTCTCCCCTATGATCATTGCAGCAGAGGACTGCGGAGGAGCAAAAGAGACAGAGCTCATGCATGCAGACAGGGGAACTTGCACTTCCTACCATCTCGCTGAAAGCTACTTGGATTCCTTCTCTTTCTGGCTCTTTCACTTGAGGAGAACTAAGACATTGTAAGCCTGCCAAGGATCTGGTGCCCACTGAAAAGAGAGAAGGGAGGGAGGGGGGAATTTGTACCACAGTGGGGTCTTTTTTAGATTCGCACATAATTAGTGTTGGGGCACAAATCAGGACGCTGAATGGAGATTGTCAGCTTTTGGATAGGGGTGAGTAGGAATCTTTTCAAATAATATCGATCAGTGAGGACAATTATATTTTATTTTTTTGCCATCCCTTCTACTCTCCACCCACTGCTTGATATCTAACATAAGCAAAGAGACTTGCCCTTTATCTTTTGCATTTTTGTCAAGGACTCCTTTGGCTGACAAAGTAATACCACTATAATCGCTGTCTACAGATAAAATACCAAAACGGGAAGAAACACATTCAATTAAATATGATGCGATAAATATGATGTGATAAATGCAAAAATAATATCCAGAGTGGTTCAATGGACATTTTCTCAGTGGCATCCCTGGATATTTATGCTAATGGATTTCCTTCTAATTGGACTGTACTTAAAGTGGCCACAGAAGAAGCCCCCTGGGTTGATACTGTGTTTGTTGGGTATTTTTCTAAGAACGGTTCCCTTGGTAGAGGGGGTTTGTCCAAGGCTGTGCCGCTGCGACAGCAAGCTGCTGTACTGCGAGGGGCTCAACCTCACAGACATTCCCCGCAATCTGAGCAGCGCCATGGGCCTGTCCATGAGAGAAAACAACTTGACCGAGCTGCGTGAAGGCCAACTGGCTGGTCTGTCACAGCTCACCTGGCTCTACCTAGACCACAACAACATTGACATTGTAGAGGAGGGTGCATTTGACAGGCTAAGACGGGTCAAGGAGTTGGACCTCAGCAGCAACCGGATTGAGAGTCTGCCAAATGGTACCTTTAGGCCCCTCCCAAACCTGCGTATCCTGGACCTCTCATACAACAGACTGCAAGCCCTAGAGCCTGACCTCTTTCATGGCCTTAGAAAGCTCACCAATTTGCATTTGCGCTACAATGCTCTCAAATTTGTGCCAGTGCGGATTTTTCAAGACTGCCGGAGCATGCAGTTTCTGGACTTGGGATACAACCAACTGCAGAGCCTGGCACGAAACTCCTTTGCTGGCCTCTTCAAGTTGACTGAGTTGCATCTTGAGCACAATGAGTTAGTTAAAGTCAACCTAGCCCACTTCCCTCGCCTCATCTCTTTACGTACTCTGTACATGCACAACAATCGTGCCACGATTGTTGTCAATACTCTGGACTGGACATGGCATTTTTTAGAGAAGATTGACCTTTCAGCCAATGAAATTGAGTACATTGAACCACATGTTTTTGAGAGCGCACCCAACCTTAAGGTGCTGATGTTAGACTCCAATCGGTTGGCCTCTGTGGACCAGCGTATCCTGGATTCGTGGTCATCTCTGGAAAGCATTACCCTGGCAGGGAATGACTGGGAGTGCAGTCGCAATGTGTGTGCCTTGGCCTCTTGGCTGAGTGCCTTCCGAGGCCAGCGTGACAATTCCCTGCTGTGTTCAAGCCCTGACACCGCACAGGGTGAGGATGTGTTGGATGCTGTTTACGCTTTTCAGCTTTGTGAGGATCCCCCAATGGAGGTAACTACAGCAGGCCTGTACGCCTCTACAAGGGATCTGGCCCAGGGTGGCTCTGTTTTCCTGGGCCCATTTACTCCCAACCCTTATGAGGGTGAGGGTAGTGAAGTGGTAACCAGTTCTTTCACTGTCACAGTGGGCCATGATGACACTGAGAGCACCATGCAGATCCACAAGGTGGTGACTGGAACCATGGCACTCATCTTTTCCTTTCTCATCATAGTGCTCATGCTGTATGTGGCATGGAAGTGCTTTCCAGCTGGAATAAGACAACTGAGGCAGTGCTTTAGCAGTCAGCGCCGTAAGCAGAAGCAAAAGCAAAGCATGCAGCAGATGGCTGCAATTTCTACACCAGAGTACTATGTTGACTATAAACCTAACCACATTGAAGGAGCTCTGGTAATCATCAATGAATATGGCTCCTGCACATGCCAACAGCAACCTTCTCGGGAATGTGAGGTGTGACCCTGCTTTGTGAGTACGTCTTTACCTGTGATTATCTGGATATACAGTAAATCCCTTTTTTGGATACACTGGGGAGGGGAAACATTGCGGGACAGAAGGAATAAAGGGATCTTTTGGACACTTTACACAGCTTCTCACTGTGATGTAATAGGAATGTCCCTAATGCGGCTGACTATTTCGTGGTGGATTTACTGCTACTGCTATCTTCTGCTGATTTGAGGCCCCTGACTCTTGGACCTGTTGATACTCTACAGAAACACGGAAAGGAATACATTATGGGCACTGAGGCTTTTCTCTCATGGGTGGATATTTGAGCTTTAATGTGTCTTTCTACTTGAGGACATTTAATTATTGTTTAAAAACAAACTGGGGACACAGAAAAGAAGAAAAAAAGAAAAAAAAATGAAAACCATTTGTATTATGGTAAACACAATATTTGACAAGCATTTAAAATATTAAAAAAAAAATACATGTTTAAGTTCGTTAAAAATGTAAAAATGTTAAAAGAAGTCTGTGTAAAATATGTTAAAAGAAGAAGTGCAAGTGTGGACAAAATGATACAAGATAATCTATTTCTTTTGTAAACTAAAAAAATGTTTAAATAAATGAATTGCTATACGGTAAACTCATTTGTATGTGAGAAGCTGTCAGAAAGGATGAATGATAATAGACACACTCTGTGCTCGTGGACTGGAGAGCTACATCTCTGCAGTGTATCGAACCAAAAAAAAAGAAATAAAGAAATAAAATGAAATACAAAAAATAAAATAAATAAATACATAAATAAAAGGGGCAGGGGGATATTGGCATCTCATCTCTAATGTTAAATCCATGGTCTGAATTTTAGATCTCTGTTTGAACTTTCATATTTGTTGTTCTATCATTCACTGTACTGGCTCGCTGTGTAGTTTCTTTCCTCCTTCCCATTGCCTATCTGCGAATAGTTTCAAATGATCTATTGCATTTTAATCAATCATCGTATTTTCACATTATTATATCACTATTTGTGTACCATCCAAGTAAAGAAAGCAGAGTGTCGAAGATCTAAAGCTATGCCTCTCATTGCCTCTCACTCTTTGGCTCTCACAGAGGAGCGATGCCTCCTTTCACTGAATCAAGCACACTAAAGACAACAATCATTGAATCCATGCATACTTAACTGAAAATACAATGTCACATTGTATCAGAATCATTGAAATTATCCAGCAGCTTAAAGGAAGATTTGCACATACAATATTCTTCACTGTGTTTTCATGTGATGTACAATGTTTGTTGAATACAAGGCCATTTTGAGGTGTGTGTATATATCTTTCTTCCTCTGGTGTTCATTGTGTAAATTAGTGCACTGACAGATGTTATGTGTCCTGGGTCCTGTGACATGAACAGTGCTGTGTGAGGGCGGGTGCCGGGGCAGTGACAGGGAGATGGAGCATCACAACGACTACAGAAAGAGGGAACAGACTGCTCTCTAGTGTGCATATTCTCATACTGTGGCTGCATTTTACCTATTGTGCACCATACTCTGCAAAGCCCCACAGCAGAGGCAACATCAGTATGGCAAATTTGCAGCAGCTTTTCTGAAAAAAAAAAAAAACTGCATCAATCAATTTGCATCATTTTTGTGTTATTTTGCGATAAATTAAGATAATGTTTACAACTTGTAAGTCAGCAGGAATAAAAATGTTTTAAGAAACTCACTGAAAGTCATTACATAATTAGTTCCAATAAGTATAAAAGGTTATCTTCAGATTTATCAACAGCTTTAGAAGTGACGTTGATCTGCTGGTGAACAATGTGAAACGAAGGCTCAGAGTAACAGGTAAGATTTGGTTCTCAAGGTTAGAGATGGGCTTGGTGAATTTTACATTTTTGGGTGATGGAGAGCCTGGGGGTAAGCCCTGACTGAGAAGAAGTGCAGAGGTTGCTCAGGGTATAAAGTGTCTGAAAAAATGATTTGCTTGATTGGACCATTGCTTACTATAAGTGAGTGAAGTGAAATATTTTCTTGTAACTTGTAGCAATTGGCAAAATTAATAAATATTTTTCCATTAATTGTAGAAACATTGCAGGGATAGGGCAAAACTGCACGTTTTTGCACATGATTTATTCAGTTTGTGTTAATTCTTAGAATCACTAGTCAAATCATGGAGGGACAGACAAAGAGCTGTGGGATATACATATCAAATTACCTTCTTTTCCTCCCACAGCTCACAGGATTTCTCTAGGGCAAAATCCCATCACAAACTAATCATCCTTATTAATATGGAGGATATGCTGGGAATTAAGCGTTTTGCACTTCAGTGCACTAAATTTAAACAATTTTCATTTTTCAATGAATGCAAGTAGTAGTAAATGCATTCCATGTAGCTATGTAAACCCATGGGATAAATCTAATTTTAAAAAATAAGTTAAAAAGGGTTCCTATCATAAATGTTCAACATAAAATTCGTCATTCATTTGTGTCTGTATCTGTAGGAGTTTCTGCTCACAATTATGTTCTCAAAGTTTGTCTTCACACATTTCTGTGCCAAATGGCTCTGAATCATGAGTTTTCACCTGAAAATGACCTCGGGGAAGGCATCCCATAACGTCAAACCAGGATATTAGGAAGTGGCCCATGTAGGATGAAAAATAAAAGGTGCAGTGTGAACAATATCTGGAATGTACTTTCATGTTTTTTTGGCTATTAACAAGGCGATTGACTCTGGGAAGCACTTAAATTAATAGTCTGCATGTACTTCATGAGGTGCTCATGTAAGAAAGGCATTTAAGTTTGTGGCCATTTGTTAGGAGGACATGCTTTGGGGAGTGATAATGGCTTTAAGTTGCCATGTGAGATTTACGATCTATTTCTTGTTTATGGGACCAAGGGCGTCTCACGTTGAGCCCCAACACAGCTGTTAATCATAACCTGAAATATCACGTGAATGCAAATGATTGCAGTATGTATGGCAGGGCTCATGATGAGGAGACAGGTTTATTTCATTCCTTCATCTTCACGGCCTGTCTACAATTTTCGCCCCATTCAAGTCCTTCGCAGCCACTTAAACATGAAACTGCTGGGTAAATTTGAGGCTGTGAAGATTCATTTGTATAAATATTGGATGATGCCTGGCACAGAGGCCAGCACTGGCACCACTATTGATTTCAGTTCACTCTTTCTTGAACAGGCAACCAGGGCAAAACGCAATGGAGAATGGTTGTGAATATTTTAAAAGCTTTAGGTCCTGAGGGCTGACATTAAACTATTTTAGACTGATCTTTATCCCTTCTCACCTTTACCTTCTCTCTCTCTCCATCTGTCCATAAAAAAGAGTAAATATAGAGAAAAAAAATCAATTAATCTCACTGACAATAGATCAAATCTCTGCTTGACCTATGCCTGGGGTGATAATTCCCTGAAGGGAAATATGTGCTCTCAGACAGCATCCATTAGAAATGCTTTGATTGATGATGCTCAGTAAAAATCAATACAGATGAGTGGTAACCAAAATGATCATAGTGATAACAAATATTCATCTCTCCTACACATTTTCAAGCATAAACTGATGGAAGAGGATGATATGTTTCATTTATATGAAAACTGGTAATTGATCTGGAGGATGATTAGTGGTTGACAAAGAGATTTACTTTGCAGTCAGAGAAAAAAAAAAAGGTGTGAGATTGTGCTCGAAGATCGCTTTACGACGAAGTGGGCAGCAAAGCGTGAGATTCGTTCTCTACTTCGTTCTGTACAGCTGTTTGCCAGCCGGAGGATATATGTGGGTTGTACTGTATGTACACCACACACGCTAATAGATTTGAAGCTACTGTCTTGTAGTTTACATGTGGTATATGTGTACACATGCGGTTACTTTTTTTATATATTATAAATAAGCACCACACACCTGGAAGTCATATGGTGTTTGTTATGAATGCAATGCAGACGCGAGAAGCCTCAAAGGAAAGATGGATGTGAAAGTAGAGTTACTGACAAAAAGAGTAAAGGTCACGGTGATGAAATCGGAACATTCAGTGGGCGTGGTGTTCAGAAAGTGGGGCTTTCTGTATATGAGGAGCTAAAGGTCAACCATCAACAAAGGAGAGACCCTGCAGGCTAAAACTGTACAGGTAGTTGCTACCTGAGATCCCAGTAAACAAAATTTAGCTTCACTATCAATCAGCTAGCACTCACAACCAGCCCTGTCAGGGCCCTGAGCTCGGGTTGCACAGAAGACGAATGAAAAGAACTGTGGAAAAGAGAAGTGGAGGACAGTGCACAAAATGGTGTGGGCATGCGTTTGTCAGTGTGCCTTTGCCAGTGCAGGGGTGTATGTGTGCCAATGACAAAACATCACTCTGCAGATCTTTAGGAAATAGCTTGCATCACAACCTGCAGCAAACAGGGGGGAGAGAGACTTAGAGATGCAAACAAATCCTTAAAAAATAAATAACTCGGCTTCCTGTGAAGGGTATTGATCGGGAAACATTCTGCCATCTCATTGGGAATAGGACTGCGCTGCATAATAAACGCTGAACACCCCCTCATAACTGGATGGAGAGCTAAATCATGGGTGGCAGCATGTACTGCAGTTGGCTGTAAGGAGCTGGCGATGACTAATGACAATGAGTGGGTGGTTTTCCACCGCTTCTTTTATAACAGGTGGGCTATCAGGATCAATATTCTAATCATCATCAACATTATCTTTGAATCCAAAACCTCTGACACAACATTTTTTTTCTCCTGTTGTAAATTCTCTTCCCCTCCTCCTTCCAAATACTGCTGCTGTCATTGTTATGAATGTGACATCACTGCGCTGAATTCTATAGTGGTCACCAGCAAAATCCTGATGTTTACATAATGCACAAGCTGACGGTCAATTAAAAGGGGGCAGCAAATGGAAATTTCACTCACAAGTTAAATATAGAGATATCTCCTTTTTAAAGAACAGATTGAGATTTTGCACCAAAGGAAGTTTACTTCCAAATCCTCTGCTTGTGAATGTTGAACAAACTGTCATAATAATAACTTTACTAAAACAGACACAGGTCCAGTAGGTCACTCAAATTACACTCATTACTCTGGCTAAATCTCCAGGCAGCCTATAGCTCTCTACGCCCACTGCCTCATTTGCATGCATCATACGCAAGTAGCACAGAATTAATAATAATGGCTGAGGAGTCATTATTTTTGCCTACATATGGTGCTGTAGTTAGAGCAGTGGTGTCTCTTAAGGAAGTAAAAACAGGTTAGAGAATAGACAAAAGGCTGGCACCTAAATATTCATTAAAGTGAGTCACAGGATGAGAGAGGATCACACTGCAATGGGGTCATTATTATAACTTTCTTACTATTGCAACATTGCATTAACCCATGATAACGTTTTGTCTTGCATTTAACACAGAGCATCAGGGTCAGTCAGTGAGATAATACATGACAACAGCTGGGCCTGCATCTGGGGCTCAATGTAACCGGTATAAGAGCAGATGTGGGTCAGCGCCTAATATTCAGAGTATTATGGCTGTAGAGCTACAAACCTCTATCTAGGACTGAGCTCATGATTTTCTATTCATTTACTGTTATTTATACCTTTACAGACTGACCATTGATGTCAAACAAAATCCAAGATAATTCAGGCTAAAATCGGCACATCACAGATCCTGCTTGTCAAGTGTGTTTTAATATATTCCCTTTGTCAGTGCAGTTCCATTCCTCATGTGTTAACAGTATTACAAATGGTCATGTTAAATTACATGCCAACAGGCATGTGTCTAACACATACTTCAGCACCCACGCCAGGAAGCAGAGATCAATAAAATGCACGGTTGTGATTTCTCCAACTGAATGTGTACCATAAGTGCATAAGAGACTATTTCGTGGGACTGCAATCATTTTACAAGTGAAACAATAATTATTGCAAATACATAAGAGTTAGGGTAACCCACTGTCTCCTCAACAGCTTCATCTAGTTAGAACAAACACAGAATAACACATTATAACTATTATGTGCTATATACTAAAGTCCATACCAATACAAGGAAGGAATTTACTAATGCAGACAGAAGAGCCTGCTGTATCATAAATAAAAACAATGAACATATTTGATTCTTATGGATAACATTGCAGCTGCATAGACCACCTGAAACTTAAATAACAGCCACACAGCTAATCGGGGGACATCTGGGCCTTTTCAACAACTATAAATTAAGCTGCCCCAAATTAACATTTAGATTCACTGTGTCAGATGTGGGCAGCAGCAGCTCGACTCATGTACACTAAGAACTAATTTGAAAAAGATGGCTTTTGTGTATTTGTATGTGATCAATGTGTCCTCTTTTAGGGCGCAGACAGACATCGGTTATCTTCAACTTATTCATCATTTATGCTCAAATAAAACCGAATCCCAAACAGCAACTTTGATTAAGCGTTTCAAAAGTACGGCACAGCAGGGCCTGTAGGAGCCTCTTTTTTTTTTTTGAATAAAAAGTTAACACAGGTAACGGGAAGTAGAAATAGACAGCATTTATCATTTCCCATTTATCTGATCAATGTCAGGATGAATAAATGCTATTCTGCCTGCTCCCCTCGCTCCTGCTCTCTTCCCTATCGGTGAAGGAAGATTGGCATCTCTCTAGTAGCCAATGAGATTGCCTGCATAAATGGAATTGCCCCATTGTCCCAGTGTCAGCTGAGCAAAAGGAGTGCATTCACTGTTTACAAAAACCATTGTGCTAAAATACATCCCCGGTGGAGCAAATACTTAAGATGCAATTTTGGTAAACATTCTCACTGTGTCAGTCAGTTTGTTCAAGCTAATCCGGCCAAAGAAGCTTCAAAATAAACACAAAAAGATGGACTTACCTGCAACAGCAAAGGCAGGACAGAAGACCAATGGATCCACAAAGAAAGCCAAAAAGAAATATGAGAAAAGAAAAGGTTTGTTAAAATATATACTTAAAAAAAAATAATAATAATAATATCAAGACAGGTCTGGTAAACCATCCTTATGTTCAAATGTAGCATTCACTCAATCAGAGATCACACTTTTTCCAGACATGCAAACAGTTTGAAAGTGCAACACTTTCTGTTGAGATTAGGTGGCCTACAGCAGTGTACAGTGCCATATTAGCATTACATAGAGGGAAGAGCCTGCTGTATCATAGTTAAACCGATGCGTTTAATGTCTAACTTGCGCCAGACGTCGACTGCAGAGAGAGGAGAGCACACACAAATTAAAAAAAGGAAAAGTGCTACTGGCTGACTGGATTGCACTGCTGCCTGCCACTGGATATTGTTGACTCTGTGTGAGAGGATTTCTTTTTAAATGATCAGAAGTTTTTTGGTTTTGTTTTTCCCCCTCAAAATTCTAAAGGCATACAAATAAGCTGAAGACTCTAAATAGCCCACAGGTATGAATTTGTAATTTGTGCACTCCTCTGGGTTCTCTTCCACCACTGGGATAAAAGTGTCACACTGAAAATGATTTAAGATAAACAGTAGTAGCAACATTATTGCTAATATGAATAATTACAAAAAATTTAACACAATGACGACTCAACAACGTGAATTTGTCAATTTGCACAAATTAGAGAAGCAATTCGGCGTCAGCTGTGCCGCAGTGTTGCAAAACAGTTGACAACAAATATTGTGTTGTTTTAGTGTTTGGTTTCTTTTCTTTTTCCATTCTGGAATCCAACTGTTTATATTCATTTGTGATCAATAAAAAAAACAAAACAAAACAATACGAACAAAAAAAGTACAAATCTGAGAAATACAACAAAAAACCCTTAATACAGTGTACAGTGCTTCTTTCCATTTCTCTACTTTCTCACAGAGGCAGATGTGTGAGTGTTCACTTTGAAGGACGCATTTCACCACTAGCACATAGAGATATTGCCAGTACAACAACTTTTAATAAAGTGTGACATTCAAAACAGCACCTGAATCACTAGTCATGAGACATTCTAGGAGTCTGTCCACGTCAATCATCTGCAAATATATAAACTGCAATGTGGTTTACCAACATGAGTTTTCAGATTTGCACAGTGCTAACTAAATGTTTGAAAGTCCATTCAGTTATTTAAACGAGTTTGTATGTTCTACAAACATGCTGCGATCCAAGCTTTTCTTTATCCACACACAACGGTGATGATTAGTGAATATGTGTACAGTTTTTCTCTTTTTGCTGGTAAAAATGCAACAGGAATCAAACAGTCACCATTAAATCTAGCAGTTCAGGGGTTGTCCCCCCCCGTGGCCGGATGGTAGTTTCAGACTAAATGAAGTGGAATAGAACAGTGAATTTATGATGAATGACAACCTTGCAATATAAGCCTGCATTTCAGTCAATATGTCATTATTTTCCCTCTTGGCTGCTTTGTATAGGAAAGTTCCCCATGCACACGCTAGCTCTCTAAATTACGCTGGAAAATGAATCCAATAACTTTTGAAAATGAACCTAATGACCTTTTGAACAAAATACATTTACAACCAGATCACTGAATCTAATGTTTTGCGACAGCGATATTGCTTTTAGTTAATGCATTACAAATTCTGATTGGCTCCAGTTTCTCAGCAAATATATTAATGACAAATGAGAATAATTCACAGTGCATCATTAAAGGGGAAAATAGGAGTGATTCACAAATAAATGTGTCTCTGTTGCTTGTTAAAGGTGCTCGATACAGCCCAAAGGACCAGCTGAACTGTGGGAGTGTAGAGAAAGAGATGGAAAAAAAAAGTGCTAAAATTGCACACAAACACATACAGTACACATAAGGTGTATCAACCAAAGACGCCTTAGGATTCAGTGACATTTGAAGGGAGAATTACAAAGAGTGGCGACAAGAAAACCAAGTATAAGGAAATGAAACGAGATAAATATCAAATATATTGCAGCTTTGAACATTACTGACAAGCATGCAGGTCTGTGGTTATTCTGCCCCTGACTGCTGCAGTAGAGGTTATGGAACTTTTTCAATTTTCAAGGCAGGGAAGTTGAAGGTGATATAACTGCTGAGTGCCTGATGAAAAAGAAAACAGCAGTGAAGAGTAAAGTCTGTGCATTGAAAGGAAAAGAAAAGGGTCAGAAAAATTACTTAAACAACAGAAGGGAAGCGCAGCTTTGCCTAACCATCCATACTTGGACATACAAAAAGAATAAAAAAGTAAAATGAGATCCTCTTAATTACATGCTTAGTACAAAGGAAAAAAAAAAAGTTAAATTGCTAATATTTTGCTGCAAGAAACAATATCAGCTTCAAACTCAATAAAAAAACATAATGATTTATAATATTAACAATTTAAGATCAGTACACCATTGACGATTTGGAATCAATCCAGTCAAGGTGCTCTTTATGACCTCACAATTGGACTAATGTTTGTTGTCTGGACGTGTAAGACCATATTTTTAATAGGTCAGACTTTCCACTAGATTAGAAAGGTTAGACTTTAAAACCTGCTCCCTGGTAGTGTAACAAATAAAGGGGTTTAGGATGTCTTTACACAGATCTGCCTCGTGTGTTTTAACAATTCAGACCAGCATAATCCATTAAGTGTCAACTTCAGAAGCATTAATTCAATCATTCTCATAATCAAAATGGTTGCTCTGAGCCCCTGCTGCGGGGCTTAGTGATGGCGCTGAGAATGAAAAGGCACATTAAAATGGGTTAGAGCATGCAATCCCCCAAAAAGGCATTTGCTGCGCTCTGCATGCACCAAGGACATGCAACAGTAAGGTCAGGATCACACATCGGCAGAATACTGAATAAGTCAGCCTCCTGGGCTGGCATTCCTGGATCCAGCTCATCCTCCCCTGTCCAATGGTAAAATGTCTGATCGCTCCAGAAGGCTTGCTGAAAACATCCCACACGCTGCATTAAGTCTGGACTGCAAGCAAGATATAAGGTATATACCTAACCACCCCCGCCCCCCTCTTTTAATGAAAAGGTCCTCTTTGGTGGCCACAAATAACACACAAACTAACCGAATAGCAAACAAGAAGGGTTAAATGCAAAGAATACTGTCAAAAACACTAGACACCTCTGGATATGCCTTACAGGCTCTATAACCAAACAGTAGGTGGTCTGCTCTGCCTTTATTTTGAGAAATCTGCACAGGAGGGGGCCCTGAAAGCATTGTTAATACTTGTTGCTTGTTGCTAGACAACCACAAAGTCAGTTGCTGTCCACTACTTTGGTATTGCATTAGTTAATTGTAATTGAAAGGGAAAAACATACCATTTCAGTCACGACGCTGCGATTTTCCTTCATGCTGAAACAGTGGGCACAAACCACCAAAAGCACCTTTTCTTTTCTTTTCTTTTCCACACTCTCTGTTTACAGTAGTAGTTCTGTCGCAGAAGAAGAAAACCCAAAACAGAGGCCTGCCTCTGTTCTCATTTGATTAGACAGCAGAGAAAAAGCTACAGTGACACAGGGCTTTTATTCTGTACTGAGCTGAACACGTTTTAACTTGGGGTGCTCAGGGCATGTCTAAAAAACATGCAAGGTGAGCTCGGTGGATGAAAGTGAGGCGCCCTGGGTGCCTAAACAGCATACAAAACCCCTCTGATTCAGTGAAAAACAATTTCAAAATCACTGTCAGAAATGTGACCAGTGTGATCGCCTGCACTGCAAAGACTAAAGCCTTTAATTTCAGTCAACAGACTTGTCCTCAAGTTTATTAGTAGATCTTATAGCCGATTTTAACTAGTCAGTGTCACTTTGCTGCAGTACATTTGTTAGAATAGCATAGGAGTTAGGAGTCGATCATGTTAAAACTGTGATTTTCATCAAATGAGAGCAGAGAATATAAATCACAATTTTATTTTTTTAGTGGAATCTCATATGCACATTCCCTTCAGGCAAGTGTTGTTTCCTCCTCCACTGAAAGCATCTGGGACTAGAGAGTGGGAGTGGAAATGAGAGTTGTTGTTTTAAAGCTGGCACTAATGAAACCCATGGGTCTGCAACGACAACGGGAGGATGTTTGATGAGAAAGTAGTATGTGGTCCAGTGTGTTCTTTGCATTTGGCCTTGCATGCGTCTCCATGTGCCCAAATGTATGTGGAAGTACAGGGTGACAGTTGGTCTCAACAAAATAGATCCAAAAGATTAGTTTTGTGGCATTTCAAGAAGTGTTTAATTCCATATTGTCCTCTTTACACTGTATATTGTATTTGATACGTACTATATGTATTTATAGTTATTGCTTTGTATTTATTTTTTGGCTTGCTTTAATTGTCCTATAAATATAGAGAGCAAATAAAAAAAGAGAGTGATCTGCTCTCATTGAATAAATAAAGGTTCAGTTGAAATATAAAAAAAAGTATCTGTCTTTTGATTGTCTCTTGCCTGCTAACCTATGATTATATTTGTGTATTATTTTGACAAAAAACAGAAAAAAAAACGTCTACCCTGTACAATTATATATCTGCCAACAGCTGTCCATTTGTCATTAAGCTGAAAATGACAAAAAAGCCCTTCAGAGAGCATATCTCACCGCATGCAGAAATCTAATTTATTGCAAACAAACAAATGGACTCCAACCAAACTTTTGAAGAAAATGGGCTACACTGTAAATGTTTAAACTGCTCACACTGACAAATAAATAGGTGTAATGAATTTGTCAGCCTTGGGGGTCAGCATCCACTGTGGTAACACGCAGTATATATCCTCCATACTGGGATTCATGTAGGCCAACAAGAAACATAGATTCCTTCCCATCAATAGTAAGGACAGATACTGGTACCTCGTGATTTCCACATTACATTTTCAGATTCTCAAATATAAAGAATTTAATTTCACATGAATATTCATACTATAAAGTGTATGAACATATGTAGACTGATCGGTGTCCAAATTTGTTTTGTGCTCTCTCAAAATACACACTATGAATGAGTGGTGGGCAACGCGTAAAACTGCTCCAAACACACTGATCAACATGGTAAACTGCCAGATACTAGTAGTAGAGGCAGTATTTCTATGGCTGTAACATTTCTGGATATCTTTCACACTCCATACTGTCTATACTACTGACAGTTGGCTGCTGTATTTATATGTCAAAGTAATGGGTGTGTGGGCGGTGCTGGTGAATGATGGACATGATACTGTCTCATAGTTTTTGGGGTGGAGCATGCAGGTTATAAAAAAAAAAAATATCCCCAGTAGCAATAAACACAGTAAGTTTAGTGTTTAAACTTATAGTTCTTAGTGCTAAGTCTTTAAATAAATCTATGGTATTTATACCTTGTGCCTTCACAATATTTACTAAGACAGACGTGATAACATTGCATGCATGTGCATATATTTAGCAAAGTGTTCATAGTATCTTTCAGTTTTTGCAGCTCAAGTTGTGTTTGCTTGCATGTCGAGATCCTTCGGTCTAAGAAGAGATTTTTTTTTTGGAAGATATATAAACCAATACCACGTTTGGGTAAACATTAAAATCAGTCATTTCAAAGTGAACTTGAGAAGGCAAAACAGGACTAAAATTATTAGAAGTCTCTATGCTTTCATTTTTATTCATGAATGAATAATGATCTATTTTCATAATGCATGAATTTTACGAAGCCATTTGTAAATATAATTCTTTCTTGTACCTGTGAATTTTAATAAGTTACGCCAAACAGGCAAAACAAAACATCATGCAGTGAAACTCTTTCATTGTTGCCTTGATACGAGATTGAGGGAACAAAAGAGATTGAAAGCGAGCAAAGGTTTGGAGGACACACACAGCAATGCCAAAACCCGATACAACCAGATGGTCCCCAGAACAAGCATCGCCGAGAGCAAGCCCCCACCCCCCACACAATTTACTGTACATCCAAGCATGGACCCACACCAAACATCCCCTTGCGCTATCATCAGAATTATCCAAGAATTGCACTAATGACATACACAGCACATTCTGCACACAGTGCATAGGGTGGAGCCTATCCCAGCTGACTATGGGCGAGAGGCGGGGTACACCCTGGACTGGTCGCCAGTCAGTCGCATGGCTGACACACAAAGACAGACAACCACACAACCACATACACACACACACACACACACTCACACCTAGGGGCAATGTAGAGTAGCCAGTTAACCAAATGTGCATGTTTTTGGGATTGCGGGAAGAAGCCGAAGTACCTGAAGAAAACCCAAGTGGACACAGGGAGAACATGCAAACTCCACACAGAACGGCCCAAATTGGGATTTGAACCTGAAACCCTCTTGCTTGTGCTGCTGTGAGCGCTAACCACTGCACCACTGTGCCGCCCAAAATAGCTGTTTACAATATAATTTGATTTTAGGAGCCAGAGATGATTTTGCCGTCGTATTAACAAAAAACATAAAGATACACTTTGACTTGCTCTTTTTTTTATTTTTATTGCGTTTCCTTAAGGCTATTTATGCATTCACACAGGTTCAAACTTATATTGAAAAAAGCCTGTCTTTCCACAACCTTTCAGAGTAAAAAGGGTTAGGGTACTGCGGATGGAAAAGATGTATCTAAATATCCTGAACAAATGGTTTTATTTCCCTCGGATGAAGCAAAGCACAAAGTAATCAGAGAGCAACCTCTCTTGCCCCTCTTTCACAAGCCCACGCACCAACACATCCCACACTCACAGATATACTGAGAGGAGAAGATGGGCTTGTTATTGGCCACAGTGCAGGAGACTCATCAATCAATCATGAATTAATGGTTTGCCCATCTCATTGAAACACATGCGCCCCTGCAGTCACACAACCACACACGTATACTGAGTCCCGGCCTCACGGACACATGACTCAAAATCAAATCACAAAAGCCATTTCATTAAACTGAGCTGTAATTCAATAGCTGTAATAATTTACTAAATGATTGTCGGGGGAAAAAAATGTCCGATCACATGCCACAAATTCTATAATTCTAGAGTAAACACATTAAAAGGACCAATAAGTATTACATCTTGACATTAAACCGCAACAACCAAAGGATCTTATAGTCACAAAATGAGCTCACAGGCTTTTTGTCTTTCAGAAACATTTTAAACAATATCACGGTGCTCCTTTGTCTATTAAACAAGACAATAAATAGAACACCACGTGACAAATCTCCTTTATGGGGAACACTGGCATGTTTTGGTCCATACCAGCCATAAGGGTCTCTGCAGGAGGTGGTGAAAAGGGATTCTCTCGAGTCATTGTTGTTTGAGAGGCCACTGAGCCCCTTGATCCCTGGGTAATCTCCAGCTATCTGTCTGAGTTATCACCTCTCCTGATTTAGGTCACCCTGGCTGCTTTCAGTTTTTAGGTTGTCCACCATCCCCCACAGAGCACACACAAAATCCCCCATGCAATGAGACAAGACGATAAACAGGCAACCCGACTGCCTGAAAGGCATACACATTAATATGCTGTTCTCTCTAAAAAAAACAAACAAAAAAAACAATATTCTTCTGAGGAGAGAAAAATAATGTCATTGATACACAAGACTTTCAGGAAGTCAAACCATGCAGAGCTTAAAATCTACTTCTGACACTTCAGTAAAGCAAAGTAATTTTTGTCACGAGCTAATAGAAGGTTGTGCAAATAGATGTTTGCCTGATATTCTGGCCACAGCTCACACTCAGTGAGCAGTTTTATTCTTATCTACTGTCTGATAGATTAACTCACAATAATAGTTATATTTAAGTCTAAGCTCATTTTGGACACTGACACTAAAAAAAGAGTATCACTTTTTATTCTTTTTTTTTTAAACCTTTCAATGATGTCATATTTTACATACAAAAGGAAATGAATATGTCACTCTTCTACACATATAGAAGATATAAATATGTTAAATATTAAAATGTCTATAGCCTTCTCTGAACAGTGGAACAAATTCAGCACAAACAATGGACTGTTGTAATGTTAGTGGTGTTAATGATTTTCAGTGTGTACTGCAGAAGCCAATTTGTTGTTTCTGAAACAATATCTAGTATATGTGTGTGGTGAAATAATGTTTTGATCTGTTTGTTGATACATCTTCTGACCAGACCATTTACCAACCTAGACAAGAAAATCTTGATAAGCCTCACATTGCAGGACTGTGCTGAACTTCCTGTGCTGTCACATCCACTGAAACATTAGGAACATTCTGTCCTCATATCTTTATTTTTTTTAAATCCTGTAACAGAGGAGCTATAGCTATACAGCTCAGTGTTACCTACCCAACATGCCCAACCCAACCCTAAGCTACGTGGCTCTCTTGCTCCATATCATCTCCTTATGGCCAACACTTCTCAGCTCTGTGACTAACAGTTCACACCCCGGCCCTTGAGGAAGACTAATATCCTGTCCCTCCTTGGCTGTAATGAAAAAACGTAGGCCAGGGAGAAAAGATAGAAAAGTCTGGATAAAGGACTGGCTTTAAATGGGTCTGGTCAGGGAGTGGCTACAGATCATTTTTGCTATTTAATTTTAAGCAGATTTCATACTGATAACAAGGAAGCAAATTATTTTGTTGTATTGTGAGATTTTAGACCAGCAAACACATGTCCTCAGTAGAATACAACACAAGTCTAATTCAGTAGATAATTTCAGCTTAATGATTATGTTTTATTCAGTTACTAATTAATTTGAAATGTTGTTCATTAATCACTAGGATAGCAAATAATGAAAGTACAAGGTTTGCATTAAAGTTGAACATGTTAAATTACATTACATTTGAAGATCTTTTTACATTGAAACTTAAAACTATTCAACAAATTAAGACTGGAGACCAGTGATCCAGTTGTCTGGGGAGGCATGAATTTATCTGGCAGTTTTGAATTGAACTGTCCACATTCTGTATTGGTGTGTGTATATTGTACGTCATGCCTGACTTGAGAACAAAACCAGCAATAGTTTGGGACAGTTAGAGTAAATGCATCCATTCACAAAAGAGGGAATTACTGACCTACTAGGTCAACTGCAGTCTGGCGCCCCAGGCCTTATTCCAAAAGCTTCCAATTGGGCTGAGTTCCCATGATCTTGACCTCTGGAGATGTCACAGAGGATGGGTGAAAGCAGCATGTTCTCCACTGCTTCCCAACGTACAATACATCACTTGCCATTTTGTAGTCAGCATCCCATTGTCGCCGCAACACTGGACCATTGTATGAGGAAAACGGGCAGCATCGGTCACAGTTAAAGAAACGATTCATCATCCAGGCCATGGGTGCTCCTGACAGCGTTCCCTGCAGCACCAAGGGTCTGTGCAGTGCCCTTCTTAAAATACACTAGACACCATCAACATACTTCTCATGTTTTCTCATTACAACTGGCAGGGGAAGAGTTCATTTAATACCAGCTTTATCTTCTCTTACCATTCTTAATCGAAAGTGGAAGCCATGAAATTGCACTGCAATTTCAGCATCTCGAGTATTGTTCTTCACCATGAATGCAAGCTCATTTTTCATACATGTCTACATATACACGGTCATATATACATATCAGTGCAGAGCTAGTATGGTGCTGTCATCATATATACATTAACTCACGCTGCATACTGCTGTTTGAACTCACTGTGTTATAAAAGTTTTGTCAAAGAGAATAATGAGACACTTCAACCTACACTTACAAACAGTAAGCTCCAGTTAACACTGTCCCTGGAGAACAGCATGTGATCATAAGGATGTCTTGGTAGCTCCTCAAGTCACGCAAGTCAAGTCAAACAGAGAGTCTATATTTCCCAAAAGAATGAATGGCGGTGCGTTCAGTGTTAGTGATAGACTGGGTCAGGCTCCACTGTGGACCTCAACAGGAATAAAATGGTAAATGTCACCAACACACACAAAAATATGCAGACAAACAAGCATCTCCATCCAGCTCAGTTTAGGTGACAGTAAAGCACGGGCCAAAACAGTTTATGTCATGTGAACCCACATCAAACTTTCATAGGCATAAGTTCTGCAAAAGGTAACAGGTCTTGACAGTCCCACCCACACACTTGGCCTTAAGGACCTGCCGAAAAAAGGACACGCGTGAAGACTGCACATGCTGCACATGCCTAATTAGTGTACAGAAGTAGGTTTAAGAAAGAAAGAATAATGTAAGAGACAAATCCCTTATCCTCATCCTCACACAGATAACTACAGCTATACTGTCTACAGTGGAGTGTTACCCACTTTGAGCTTGACTATATTCAGTAAGCTTGTATACACATTCATCATTCATTACCGACAGAGCTGCTTGAGATGGAACATGATGCAGGACTCACTTTCTTTACTGGTTTTAAAAACCAAGCTGTCAAAAATACGATGCACTGCATCACATTTGCTGATCATTCCCTACATTCTCTCAAAAGGTAACATTTATTTCAATTTCCTTCAGTACAGAGGCTCAACAGCAGTGTGGTGAGCACATGTGGGACAGATGGGTTTTAAACCATCTCATGTTCAGCATTGAAAACCTTACATGTCTAAAATTATGTTTTCAGACATGGTGCTCGCCTAATACTGGACATTTAACAAGGGGAGTGAGTACTGCGCTGCAGTTTCTAGGGTCAATTAATAATAATAAAGAATAAACTTTGCGAATATGCATAATATAATACAGGAAGGAAAACTGAAAATGAGCGGTGAATATAATAAGATAATAAAATACTGAAAGAAACCAAATTTTCAGTTAAATGCCGCCTGATCAACTGATACTGCCTAGTCTCCACCTTACAGGTTGTGTTGTTCACCAGGGAGGGAGGCAGTCAGGCAGGCAATGTCTAGACAGCAGCATAGCAAATACTGGTACCTGTGTTAGCATGCGACAAGCTGAAAGGGCACAACAACAATAAAATAAAGACAAACTTGGTTCTCTCATTTTTCTGTAAAACGCTTTTGGAGGATTCATTTTTGGATACCTCCTGCTTCCGTATGGCCACAGTGTAAGGGATGGCAAAAATAACACCATCGGATTGGAAGAGCAACAAGTGCATAGCAACTGTCGCTAGGGAAGAAGGATTAATAATGACAACTGTGATGTCATTGTGGTTGGCACTTGTACTGGGTGTGTGAAAGAGATGTAAATATGGTTGTTTGATGAGCTGATCGCTAGAGCTGTTGTCTGAGATACTCATTCAGGGGAGGGAGAATGATCCAGAATTTTAACACACAGTTGTTAAATGTGATGGAGTTTAACATGAAGTAGTGAACCACTAGACTGGCACTGGATTTTTCATTACTATGGAGTGTTGTCTCATAACCAAACAGGCAACACATAAGGCAAAATAGTGGGCCTCTGAGGCAAAGATATTCACATAAATGTTGATAACATTAAGTTAATTAATTAAAGTTAATTAACAAGTCTGATTCTTTGTAAGGACACAGGTATTGCACGACGTCTTTAAATATAAATGAAAATTTGTAATGTAAAATGGATCTTTAATGTAAAAGCCTAATATTTGGAACCAATTATACTGAGACAAAAACGTTCATGAACAAGGCTTTGTTAATATTTGAGTTTGCATGTATTTCTTTTAAATAGGACATTGCAAAGCACCAATGTATGACCTTCTGGTAAATGACAGCCACTAGTTAAATGTACAAAAGATGGAAAGAGGTACTACCTCACAGCTTACTTATGAATGACTGATGGAAAGGCCAATGCAGTGACTAACCTAATTCTAAACCTCATAGATTCATGGTTATTTATGCGGTCCAATGAGCTGCTATGGCAGACCCGTCTGTCTAGACCTGGTTCATGGAGTTAAGTTAGGACACTCTGGAGCTGCCATTGCAGCGGCAACTTATACAAATGAACAAAGCTCACTGACAGTATTTATGTACGACAATAAAATAAGTTCTAAGAGAGGCTGTGAATTATGGCATTGGACAAGAGTTACTAATGAAGATGAGAGAGAGAAAAAAAACAAAGTGAATGAATGAATGAATGAATGCCAATGACCTTAGCCAACATCACATGAAGACATAAATACTGAAGTGGATTCTTAGAAAAAGAGCAGTTGAGAGTGTGAGGCTAGAAAACAAAGTAAAAAAAAAAGAAAAAAAAGAAAAGAGAATCTGACATTAACAAATGATAATTGTTGTATCACCATCCTTTGAGGATCACTGTGCAGGCAACAAGGATCCTGAGACAGATGGAGGCCCATCTGAACAAACCCACAAACGAAAAGGGCCATCAATCAAAGTCTCTGTGTTTTTATGGGGATGGGCTGCGATGTTAGTGTTAGCATCCCCCTGCCTGTCATCGAGAAAATGATCTCACAAAGTCACAAAACACACTCACAAACGCAGGAGCAGTTAAAGCAACCCACGGCGTCTGAGGGAGAGTTGGCGACGGCAGAATAGAGAACCAAACTCACTCTGCAGCCTGTGCAGAAGACGATCAAGCTGCAAGTCCACCCTTGTCTTGAAGAATATTCCAAATCTCTCATACTTTGCATTCTGGCTTCTACATCTTGAAAGTACAGCACCATTAGGCACCCACCAGCTTTTGGAATCTAACATGTCAGCAACTGTAGGGAACTGCAGGTAATTGTTCAAGTTCTGTGCCTCACTGCCTGGGGGGTTAGGAGTTTGGCATTGCTCTCCGGTTGACTAATTAAAGTCTAAACAAGTGCATAAATAAATACAGATGGGGCCTGGAATTCATGGGTAGCTTTGGCTGCTGAAACTGAAAAGGCTAGACTTACAGTACCATTGGACCAGTCAGACTTAGACACTCTCACAGGCATAAGCGACTGAAGTCATGCGTGTGTGAGTGTTTGTGTGTGCGTATTTGTGAGCAGAAAAAAAAAAAGAAGAAATATGAGCTAGAGAGAGAGAGAGAGAGAGAGAGAGTGGAAAAGAGAGACAGACACAGAAGGAGAAGATGAAAAACTAACCCACCCTCCAACCCCCAACCCCATTGATGCATATCGGTGATTTGCACTGCCATATTTAGCCCAAGCTCTTGTGTATCTCAAGTTTGAGGCAATAAACTATGGTACCCTCCAAGTAAGCTGTAAACATCCTGCAAACATACTGCACCATAAGAAATGCTATTCCTTTATAACGCTATGCTTTGTTTTCCTTTATTGATGTGTCTGTGGGGTGAAGTGCTCCCATATAATCAAGAAACACATTACATAACAAGTCATTTGCATCCGCATCAAAAATAGCTTTTTCACTTGGAATAAAATTTGCCTGCACCGTTCTGGACACAGTACAGTGACTTCTTGTTCATCTGACAAACTCAATGTGACGACAGGAGTCCCGGGACAAACGAGTTATAACAGGTAAGATAGTGAGCTTTGGAAGTGCTGGTAGACATTTTGTTACCTGTTGACGGAGCCATGATAGCTGAGTCTTAATGCAGACATGAGAGACTTCTGCAAGATGTCCCACACTGTCAAACTATTCCTTCAGCTGTTCTGACATTTTATTTGTTCTACCATTTTGTCTGCATCTGTAAGTAACATCAGGTGTCCTCAGTACAAAAGTGACTAACCAAAATAAAACATAGGCTTTTGTTATCAGTTACAAGGGAGGTTATTCAACCCAACGCAACAGATGTGCACACAATTATGATCCAATAAGCCACAACACACATAATTTGAATACCCTATTACAGAAATTGCTCAGATATTTTTCAGCTTAAATCTACTGTTCCATTCACGAAACAGCAGCCCATCTCTAAGTGAGCGTGACCTGCAGGACTGTTAACACCGAAACGCCTCCATCTTCTTCGACCCATCTCTGCGAGGGACAAGATATGACACAAGCGAACACCTGATGCCTTTGCCGTAATGAGGTTGTTAAACTATATGGGGACCTTGTTTCCAACAAGAGCCATCTTCTGCAACATGTGCAAGTCCATAAACTTTTATTGGTTCCCACCCATTGCATCCCCAGCCATTAATTGTCAGGGTGGGCGGTGTGTTCCATCACTAAGCGCAATATAACCTTGTTCAAAAGTAAATAGACCAAGAATATAAAACATGTTGGATGACTCACAAAACAAGTTTAGCATAATTTATAACAGAGGATATTGAGTTACTGTAAGGCTATAATTTAGTACCATTTCATTTCTCATGCCTCACACACCGGTTTTATCACATTTAACGTCCTATAGATATTGACTTCATTTTAGTTTAGTCACAGCCTTTGATAAATCAAAACAATCAATGGAGTTTTAATTATTATGCAAAACAGGGTATAGTTTGCATGCATGGTGTGGAGGTACTGTAATGTATGGATAGAACAAAGAAACCTGCTAGAAAAAAAAAATCAATGCAATTCTATAGGGTGTACTGCTCCTTGTGTTGAGCATTCTGGGATCAATGGTCATGAGCAGCCTCTACATGTTGCACCATGCTTGATTACTTGGGCCCCTGAAGACATAGGCATTTATTTATAGTATGAACACACACACACACACACACACACCTCAGTCATCAACCACTACAGAGAAACTGCAGTAAATACCTTATTTAAATAGAAAAAAGTGAGATCCAAATAAATCTTTTTTTTTTCACGCAGTTAGACTTGAAACCTCATCTAACAGAAAATATCATCCAGTTGCACTTTGCAAAAACCAGGGTTTGTGATGCTTTATCCAAAACAGGTAAGAATATGAATACTCTGGTCTCTCTTCTACCTTTGTTGAATACTTTTTAAAAAATGTTTCTTGTAGGTTATTCCTTGAGCAACCTGACTAACTCGATTACAGAAAATCATCAAACTTTTGTTTAATCCATGGAACTATACGCAGCGCACTGTGTTTTGGTGACTCACAGCGCTGTGGGCACAGAGAGCAAGGACATCCTCAAGCAAACAGCAGCAAGTTGCTCTCAAACTGTACTGTAAGTGGCTTCCAATTCAAGTGCACGAAGAAAGTAAAGCGATGATTTGTTTTGGATGTAGACAGAAACGCTGCATGGTCATTTTTCAAACTCTTAATCTTTTGGCTCATAATGCCTGAACCATAAAGTGTAGATAGATCCCCACTGCCCATTCTGAGGGAGAGCCAGGATGAGGTACAGACCAAAAAAAAAAAAAAAATCCTCAATATTTTCTGTTATTAAAATGAACAATCAAAGAGATTTGCACGGCCTTGGTGGAGGAACGCATTCTGAAGTCAATCCAGTTTCACTACATTTATCGTTTGTTTGTTATTATGTGTCTGTGCCACACTGGAATACTTATTCCTAGTATCATATCTTTGTCCTTATTTGGGGGCCTGTCATTTGCATCCACTGACTGGAATACAGACTCATACTCATTTACATTTTAGCTGAAGCATTGGAATGACTCGTGTGTGTGTGTGTGTGTGTGTGGAGTGAATACTTCATTTACTTGTGTCTGTGAGAGTGATTTATGGCCTATAGCCTTTCAGGCCTGACAGGAGATAGACAGCTCGCTGGCCTGCTCCCAATATGCCCTCAGCACACATCTCTAATACAAATGATACTGCAGCCTCTAAACTTTTAACTTAACATGTAAACAAAAATTAGGTCTGCCAGGCTCCTCGCTAAGCTTTTAAAACCCCAGCAAATGTGAATCACAGAGCCACCAATAAGTAATGACAAACTGTCACATACAGAACTCTAATGCCTGGGACACACTGCCCACCTCGCTGAGTGAGCTGCTGCAGATTACACACACACACACGTGAAGTTCACTCAGACAGTATTGCTGCTGCGACTGCCAGCCCTGTCCTTTCACACTGAGCTTCCCTTTGATAAGGGCCATCGATAATGATGATGATGTCAGTTTTGTTTACGCTCAACGACAGCTAGAGCGAGACATATAGAGAAAAAAAAAATGGAAAAGTACTGCATTCGTTTTTTTCACTGTCTGTGACATATTCTGGAGAAACAGATTGAAACTGTAGTGAAAGGTTTTCACTTTCTATTTTTTTTGCTGCGTCAAATACTGTGTGACATGCCAAATCTCGAACCTGTAATCATGGGCGTCGAAGTGAAAAGACTGTGTGATGCACACATGCTGTTCAGGTAGGCAGTGTGTTCTGGGTGTGATACATGTCCATCGATGTCCATGGGGGAGGGGGGTAAAAATAAACAAATGTTTTGTAATGTTTGAAACTATTGGCCACAGTCAACATGTTTCATTTCACATTAGTGGAAGGAGCTGACAAAGTGTGAAACAGAGTTTGGAAGTTTACCAACAGCAAAATAAAAATGTAATTAGTAAAGTTGCTGCGCCATATGAGACACTCGTGTCCCTCTTGCTTCTGTGAGACGGCTAAATATATTTCATAATAAATATAAACAAAGCAATTATTCAGTCACATGCAAGCATGACCTGTAAGATTCATTAATCTCATCTCAATTGTATCATTAAGTAATCCACAGGCACAAATTATTAAACTGAGGGGATGAATTAAGTGATCCATGGGTACAAATTGTTCTAGAGCACATAATACCTGAGCACATATCACACGTGTTTGTATGTGGGAAGCATAAACTGTCTTATCCGCAGATTTTTTATCTGTTTTTTAGTGAATAGCCTTAATTTTATTCTGTTCCTCAAAGGCAATCACAGCATTATCTCATGCAGCTCCTTACCCCGAGTTATGGACATGTGAACTTTGTTTTAAATTAAATCATCATTTCTATCCATCCATCTTCTATGACGCTTTATTTGTGCAGGGTCACAGGGGAGCTGGCGCCTTTCCCAGCTTAAAACCAGTGAGAAGTTTGGGTTAAACAGCAGATTTCCTCACATATATATATATATATATATATAATATATAAAATCTGTGTGCAAGTCACTGTGGTTAGCGGTGGACAGGTGTCCATTTGACAAAAAAAGGAAAAAAAAAATCACCACACACTTCAGTGCACCAATCTGAACTAAGCTATTTTGGAATCCAAATGAGATGCCAGTTGTGTGTTAGTTTACTCATCCTGCCAGGCTGCTGCCAATCAAATATGATCAAAGACACACACAACCACACAGTCCATAAAGAGCAACTTCCACCAGGCTGAGCAATACATACAAATGCATGCAATGTCCGGATGGGTGAAAACAACAGCCATTCAAAAGTGCGGGAACATTCACTCACAGAAGACATTCAGAGTCCATTTTATCATCATGAAATTATTTTACAAGGCCTCCAAAAAGAGAGTGCAGTTCAAGGCGGGATTACAAAGGGATATGATTGCACATCAGTCCTCATTAGAATGATTAATGGTTAGCTTCTGCGCCATACAGAAAGTTTCTCACATGCAGCATTGCAGAAATACTTGTCATTAGTAATGTTATGTTGTACACCACAGCAGACACAAAAGTTAAACCTCTATAGTCTCTAGGATGTCCGACGTTTCCCATCAGTCCTGTTCAGCACTTGGTGGTGATACAGACTCGTGCACAGCTGGAAAAAAAATCCCCTTCCAGCGATACAGCATGCAGTTTATTTTCGGATAACTAACCTGAGCACAGATTTTACTTGCCCTCAGCCAAGTGTTAACGCTGAGACCTGAGCAGGTTCGTTATGTGGTCATCATGAGGGGATGCGAGCCGGGGTGCCACTAACATTAGCACAACTTACTTGTAATCTTAGAAGTTTATAAATCAGGATTCATTTGGTGTTCATTATTTACAAGGATTTTACTGATAACCAAATTATCTACAGATGCCCCCCCCCCCCTTCAAAACAGACCTGGTAATTAAAACTGGTAATGAGTTGAAAAAGTACTTACACATTTAAAAATAAATAAATAAATCTTTGACACTATTCGGCAGACACGGGGGGCATCTTCTGCCAAGTTGTCACAGTAAAAGCTTGTTGCCTGATGACTAAAATCCTTCATCCAGTGAAAAGATACAGTGTTAATTAAAGCAACCAAGATCTTAAAAAGTGATGGCGATGTGACTCGAAACAGTTAGAAAGTAGCTGGCTGGAACTGTTTTAATGTCCAGCATCGCTTACACACACCCAACACTGTAAGATGTCAATTACTTGACATCAAACCACAAAATACATGATTTTAACGTATTACTTATTTAACTTATCGTCACGTTTGGTCATTTTTACATTTAATTTTATCAAGAAAATTCTTTGTGAAATTTTCCAGGGCTGTTTGAACTAAATACTGTCTCCAAATTACACTTCCCTTGTGGGACAATAAAAAAATCAAAATCAGAATCAGAATCAGAAAATGCCTTCACTCACAAAAATCCATAACAAAAAACAAATTTTGTGCTGTAACTTCCTGGCAGCAGTGCCTCCGGGCTAAAAAGTGAGACCAGAGACATGAAACAGCACCTTGTGACACATATTTTATGGTAACATAACACACACATCATTATGCAGAAGGTGAGCCATGCCACTGATAAAAATGAGGCCCACATACACACAGATTGTGATAAATGACAAAAACACAACCATGCAATACTGAATTAAAGGAAAAAGGAAAGGAAAGGAAAGTGACATATCTTGTCATTGGAGGGAACTCACTCCAATGAAATTTGTTCTCTGCATTTAACCCACCCAAGTGACGTGCACACACACACAGCAAACCCGGGGCAGTGGGCGACCGCGTGCAGCGCCCGGGGAGCAGTGGGGGTTAGGTACCTTGCTCAAGGGTACCTCAGCCATGGACACCGGGACGGGGAATCGAACCAGCGATCCACCGGTTACGGGTCCGACACCCTAACCGCTGATCCACGACTGCCCCAATTATATTATTTTATACGGTCTTCAAAGATATGTGCAGGTATGTACCGCAAATGTAAATCACATAAATACACAGAGTACAGCACATCTCTGTCACTGTAACAATGAGAGCCTGCAAGTCCAAAAACAGAGATCAGCATAGAAGTGCAACCCTGCCCTCACCCAGCCACTTAGTAGCACCAGTAACACTCAAAAGAATTAAGGGTGCCATTCTGGTCAATTATGGAATTAAGTGGTCACATTGTCAGAATGATTTGGCCAAAGAGGAATGATTCAATTAATGCACCATGGGTCATTAGCCATTTTCTCCTTTGGCCAGTGGGGAGAAAAGCATCCCTGGAAGGTACCAAATGACCAGTAAAGTGGAGTGTAATGCAATTTGATTTTAGAGTTATTAAATGATAAAAGAGAGAAGGAGAGAGAGACAGAAAGACAGACAGTGAGACTAAGAGAGAATGAGAGGGAAATAGAGAGAGACAAATTGTTTTCCTAATTATATACCCCCCCCCTTGCTGCTCTGTTTGTGATTTCATTGTCTGAGCTTTTGTCCATAGCAGGGAGGGCACAAGTAGAGAGATAAGTGTCTCATCATATCAACTGCTGTATTGCTTTTGCAGAAAGTCACCACCGAATCGCAGATAAATAATGCCAAGAGGAAGATAAACTGGACTGTCAACTCAGCTCAAATGTACTGACAGGTACTAAAATGGGACTAAGAAAAAAATCCCTGGCATAAATAATGTGGGCAGAAATCCTGCAACTGCCTGTGTTTACTAACACACATTCATGTGTGTACGGACAGATACGTTATCTCTCACCCTATATGTATCCATCTAACAATGCCATGACAAGGACAGCACAAGCACACACACAGCAGAAATAATTTAAAGCAAATATCAACCAGTGACTCTTGTCTCTTTACAGTAAATTATATCATCCATCTAGCAGCTTTCTGGCTGCGGATGAGGACTATGCTGATGGCAGCCATGCCACTCCCTGGATCATTAAACTGATTAGCCTTGCCCCAACTGTTCCCCTCCCCAACCAGGGCAGGCAGACAGAGAGTCAGAGGAAAGAAAGCATGTTTATTGATGAGGAGAATAGGTACTTCCAAGCCACCAGGAACTGAGCTGGGCTGTGAAGAGATTTTGGCATAGTGGCAACACAGAATACTGAAACTTCAGCTCATGTTGGGGACGGGTCCAAAAAGCATTTCCCCCCCAGCACCATCAGTGGAAAAGGAGCAGCTGTAAAACTGTAAATACATTCTGAGCTTCACAAGCTTCACAAATCCTCTGAAATGACTCTTGAATTGGATCTATTCAGTCCAATAATGTTTGGAAAGTCTAGAAAAGCTGGACAATTACATTATTTTATCCCATAGATGTGTACGGGGCACCAATAGGAAGTGAGCCGGCTTGGCCAGCAGAAGCGTCAGATCTGTATGCTCTCAACCTCTCAGCAGGAATGGCTGGAGGAGAACTCCAGTGCGCTTGCTATAATGGTCCAAAAGCGCAGTGTCAAGAACCCTGCACCATATGCACCCAGTGAGCTACTTTCATAGAAATTAAAGGGGCGACACCTTTGCACGGTGCATCCACTTCTTCTTAATTCACCCATGAGTACTTATACACTGTGCCCTTCATCTGTAAGGTACAGTACATATCTATAAGTATCAGTAAGTATTTAATGTAGACTAAGACATACTTCTTTCAGCTTCTTGACAAAATCCCAAGGACTTCTATTATTCCATCTATATTTGTTGCATCAGCACATGATGTAACGCATTGTGATCTCAGAAATCCATTTTCTGACCCATCTGAAGTCCTTGTAAAATTTCAACAGCAGTGCCCCATAAAAGAAAATTCACTTTGAAGTCAAAGTATTGTCAGTGACTTTCTACAAACCAGACCTATATGTCCTCAAATACCTCTGTCAGGAGAGGGAGAGGAGACATGGAGTCTGTATTTAACCTAGACTTCATATTCTTCAAGTCAAGAACCACTGTCCTTCCAGACTGCATTTGTGTTACATTTGCTTAAATTCACATTGTTCATACAGTGTAAGCAATTTGCACTTGTATGACGACTCATTTAGTATGTGCATGGCTAATCTTGTAGCTGACTGAGCTTGGAATTGCAGGACATTTTTGCACACACTCTGTTCTATGTTTGACAAAATAAACTCTGCCAAGCTTAACTACAAGGCTACTGCCCTAGCAGAAAGGCAGTTAACATCACTGTCTGGTTCTTTAAATATCCTAAAATAGTACATTTATTTGAGGAGTATTTTCAGCTATTCATTGGGCAGTGAAGAGCAAGCGAAAAACTGGCAACCTGCAATAATAAATAATCCAGTCTCTGTTTAAAACACAGTTTTTAAGGCAGCCAAATGTGATTAAAATCAGAAAAACAAGAGGCTGTACAGAAAATGAAAGGTGAAAGATAGCTTTTCTGCACTTTGCAGATGTGTACTAAACATTTTCCTCATTCCTCTAGGCTCGGCTACAGGACAGATGAAAGAAAATATGTGTTCGTTTTTGGCAATCAAGTTTGTACTGTACCACCAGAAGTATGTAAAGGATAATTAAAGCCTAGTTGGGCTCAGGCTTCAGCTCACATGGGACAGTTAAGCGAATGCTTGGATTTTCAAGCCCACTGAAACCTCTAATTTAGCTCCTCAGTCTAATGGCACTCTACATCTCCATCTCCAGAGCCCTCTGAGGGGTCCTGCTGGAGCAACTATGATTAAAAGAAAAGTAATCTTTCGCCAGGGTAGAGCGAAAACTATCACAAAAGCCCGTTTAATTACAGAGAGACTACAGCCACGTTGGCCAATTTCAAGCTATAGGCTCCCCAGTAAAACACTTTCATTTTAAAAGCACTTGATCAGAAAGTGTCTGTGGTTAGAAAAGCAGCATGACCAGTGATGACAACCCTCCCCCCTTCCTCCACCTGACTAACACATATTTCTGCGTCTTGCCCCTGGTGCATGCCAACCAAGCAGCTGGCAGGGAGCTGATGGATAGCAGACGACCAGCAGCTGAGGAAATGCTGCTCTTCTTTCATCAGTCTCTGAAATCTGGATTGGTTGTTTCCCCCATTTTTACTTAGTCACTGCTCAGCACTATAAATGTTTCTGCCTCTGATCTAATATTTTATAGCTGCCCATTCTTATAGATCCAACCTCATTCTAGGATTTAGCAAACATTTAAGGTATATTGTTGCATCAAAGGATTTTTTTCCTTCCAATTGCTGTACCTCCACACTCCCCACACCACCAGCCCATCTATTCTCCTGTTAAACAGTCTGACCCCTTAGCCCTCCCAGTTGGCAAATGTCCTCTATTTCCTCATTCCTTCCTGTTTCTCAGTGGGGCCTCCATTCCTGCTGATGTCTGTGGTTTCGGCCCATGGCGCAGCCCCCTCACGGCTAGATGCAGCTCAGCCATCACACACATCAAATCAGAGTAAAGAGCAATCGATAGCGTGCCGTTTAATGTTTGTCAAAGCAACAGACATCCATCTGTGCGCCAGTTCCTGCACAACACTGCAGTGGTTAACGTGCACAGAGACTACTCCTTTTTGTCTGGCTGTAGAGATGAGAGGGAGACTGTTTGAAATACAGAAAGATGCTTATTTTTAATTATGCCTTTAGCTGGAGCAGGGCCATGTGGGCTGCGATCGTGAAGGGAAAGTATAATGTATGCAAGTCAGAATGTACTGACTACCCCTGACAAAGAACAGATTTGTACACAGGAGCTTCTTTACATAAAGACTGTTTTTACAATCAGATTCTTCTTCTTCTTCTTCTTCTTCTTCTTATTATTATTATTGAATTTCCCTCAGGATCAATAAAGTATCTATCTATCTATCTATCTATCTATCTATTATTATTATTATTATTGCATCCCCCATCCCTCTCCTTTTACAACAGCAGTGCTTTGATCTTATGTTGGGGGCAATTTACATTAAGATTATATACTCCCATTTCTTTCAAAACAACAGTGCTTTGATGTTATGTATCAGTAAAGGCTCAGTGTTAAGGCTGGTCTTTTCTCACCAGGGTCACTCATGTTGCCATTGTTCTATAAAATATCATCATATTATAAATCATGACCCAAAACAGAAAGTACAGTCAATTTTTTAAAACCATTTGAGTATTTGTTATACTTGTTTAAATTAATTTATCTTGTTTTGGATCTTAAGGGTTGGATTTTACCAAGGACATTATGTTGTTGATAAAAAGGGGGAAAAATAAATAAATACTGGGCCATTTTTCATGAAACTTGGTGGACGGTTATAGCATAGCTCAAGGAAGAACCCATGAAATTTTTAAACACTTTTTGTTTTTAACACTGAAATATGCATTTAGCCTTGACAGAAGACATGGAATACATTTAAAATCCAGTAACAGATAGTAAAATAGATAGTTAAGCTCAGTAGACACAACACAGCCAATTGCTGTTTCAAAATACACAATCATGAGTACCTCTGATACTTTCTACACTGTATTGCAGATACTACAGTTGTGAGTATCGAATAAGTTACTAAATCATACTTGTTTATGTAATTATTCTTTTTTTTTTTTACACTATTTATATTTGACTGAAATAGAAATCCTTGTAAACATAACATTTCTTCTTGAGAACTATTTTTGTTTTATTGTTTTTATTTCTTTATTTTTATTTTTCGTTTCGTTTTCATTCGGTATATGTGATAGCAAAGTGTTGCAATGAATGAAACTAATACAGTACAACAAGTGAGCGGTTTCATCCCGGCACAGTCACATTTTCATATGATTCCAATGGTTTAGGAAATATATCCAGACAAATATAGTGGCAGCGCTTACAGACTTCCATTCCATTATTTTTATTCTTATTTTGACCTTTGTTTTGAAAGATGCTGTGTAAATAAATATATATTTTTTATTATTATTATAATATTATGAACTGCTGTACCAAAAGCCCACATTTTAAAGTGCTGTAACTGGAAGTTTGTATTCTGCTGTCCTGCTTATTCACACAGTAGCCTCCTAACCATGTCTTATCAAACTGGTACTAGGGGCATGTTGAGAATACTTTATCCACATTTAAAGATACAGAAACATGAAGGGGCATCTATTTTTCTCTTTCTCTCCCTCTTTTGCATTGGCTTTGCATGCAGGAGAGCAACAGCATGTAAATACAAACATTTGGCATATGAATGATACTCTGTATTACCTTCTGTCACACATGAGCAGTGGTGCAGCAGTGGTTCTTTGAGTAACACAATTGAGCCAACAAAACAGCAGCCATTGTGGTGGTGGGCTGCTGCCGTGCACAAGCCCCTGGGTCCCTGTCAAGTATTATTACTTTCTGCAGTATGCTGTCTACTGGCAGACAAGCAAATAACCATATGAGAACTGTTAAATCTGCTCTCCTGCATGGACTTCTCATGGTCTTTTTAAGCTCCGACTGATTTCTGTGGGAAAAGTTAACAACAACAACTGTGCGGGGGAGGGGAGGGATGGGGTGAGAGAGAGAGAGAGAGAGAAGAGCAACGCCTGTGTTTGTATGTGAGTGCATGTTCATATGTGTGCAAGCACACATCTGTCCATACACTGTTTGTTAACAGAAATGCCCAAGGCTCACTTAGAGTGGCAAATAAGCTTTTATTGCAAGATGCAGGGAGAGAGAGGGAGAGAGAGAGAGAGAGAGAGAGGGCAACAGAGAAAGGGGGAGAGGGAGAGAGACAGAAAGAGAGAGAGAAAGGGAGGTGGGGGAGAGAGGTATTAGAATGACGCCTGCAGATACACATTTTTCAGGCAGTGCATGACCCACATGATGTGGACCACTTTCTCAACAGCAGACAAAAAGCAATCATTATTTTAGCACTAGGGCGGATTAGCAAGGCTTACCAGGAATTTTATCACTCTCCCATAATGTGCTGCATGGTATTAGCATAATGCGAAAAATGATTAGACGCCCTTTATCTCTGAATCACATAGGGTAACTATGCAATTATTAATAGGAGCTGTCCCAAGCATGCCCTGCTATATGCGGAGCTTACCATGCCATTTGATTAGGGAAAAAAAAGAAAAAAAATTGGGTTAAAAACAACTGTTTTTGTAAAGGAGGTCCATACACTCTCAGAAATCATGAGCCACCTAAACTCATCCAAAATGTCCCCAATACTGATCAGATTTAGATGCTGTTTTAGTTTTGCTGCAGCTAACGATGGGATATACCAGATCATTATTTAAATTCAGAACAGACATACAGCAATAGATTTTTGGATTTAGAATTTTCTGTTCTGTTTCCTAATATAGACATTACAACCGCAAAAAATCCAAGGGAACTTCCACAGTCCTGCAATACAACCAAGACAACAAGGGAGGCAGAAAGAGTTTGTGTGTGGTTGTTGGAAAATCACTGGTACAGGAGTCTGCAAATCAGTCATTGTGGTTCATATGACTATAAAGTATAGTATACTAGTATCTTTAATCATATTTAATTTTATTCATTTTCTTTACTTATTTTTGGTAGCAGGGACAAAAAGAATTTCACTGCACATTGTACTGTGTATGATGTGTGTGTGACAAATAAAACTTATCTTATCTTATACACCAGTATACACCGCTGTTCTGAGTTGGTCCAAAACAAGACATCAAACAGACCAATGAATAAAGACAGGGACGGTCTGTTTATCTGACACTTATACTATTTCCACAAATAATCAAATGCATACATATGACAAGGAAGTGATTGCCAAAAACTAATATTTTCTGAAGAATAAACAAAGATACTGAGAATAAAATATAAACAATGCAAGAATAGAATGGCAGCAGTAAGGCACTTGACTCTGCCTGTTCTGGGGAAGACTGATCGACTGCACAAACTCTCTCACAGCACTGTAAGGATATGGATTCGGCTCTTGGTGGTAAGGGGGGCATTCTGTCAGTGTATGAAAGGAGAATCAGGTCGGGCACATTGACCACTTGTTGAAAAGTGAAACAGAGTATAAAAGCCAACATGTTGTTCTGGAGAAATAGAATCTTACCTCAAGAATATATTCTTGTATTTACTTCCTTCTCAGCTTATTTATTCCTTAATGGTTTATTTACTGCCTGCCATTTGTCATATAGTTAATGTTATACTCACACATACTGTACACCAGTAGCGGGAACAGTATACAGTCCATTCAAAAATACAGAAAGAATAAAAACACACAGAAAGCAGAACTCCAGTGTAGGTGAGGGGAAAACAGAAGAGCCAAAATCATAAAAAGAATGCAATCTTTTAAAAGTGATTTAGGATTCAAATGTTGAAATGTTCTCATCATAGCTACAGTGCTTCAGTTCCTCCAATGCAGGGCCATTGTGTAACATAAAGAATGGGCCAACACCAGTGCCCCCTTGCTCTTCCAATTAGGTAATTGGCTTTAACATGATTTAAAGGTGAGGTTTGATTTAAACTGTGAATCAGTTGTTAAAATGGTGCCAGATGTGGTCCTAAAACTTAAATGTTTAGCACTCTTTAAGAAAACATGCCCCAGAAAGGGCAAATTACTTAAAAATGCTACTTGTGATCAAATAATTCACATGGGAAGTGTGAAATGCTTATGTACACAAGGGTTTGTGGGATCCTGAAATGCTGGTTTATAAGCCCATAGAAAGTCATGAAAAAAAAAAAAGAACACACAACTAAACACAAGACTTTCCACTGGCTTTCTTTGATTAGCGTGAAACTTGCTGTGATGCTGTGAGCCTCGGAACCCGGACTCTTTGTGGCCAGAATGTCTTGTTATTTTGCTCCCTTAAGACGACATGGAGATAGTATTTAAAAAAACCCAAAACAAAACAAGAAAAAGAAAAAGGAAAAGATATACAAAGTGCATTGGAACCAACAGAAAGATGATGCTTTCTTCTCTCAACTTGACAACTCGAAGACCTGATGCTTTTTTTTTTTCCTGAATTCTAGCTGACAGTGCGTCTGTGCAATTCTTGCTCTTCCTTGCCTTGTTGCGATTTCACAAAGGAAGATTTGAAAAAGAGAGGCTCTATGTGTCAAGTGAAGTGTCATGAAAAAAAAAATGGCAGGGTGACACTGCCTAAAATCATTGTGGCAGCTTCAAACATGTGTTTGTAACCATGAAATGGAGCATAGAAAAGAAATCAAAACATGCTGGATGCTATTCTCACCAAATAAATGCAACAAACACCATGAAAGGCACTTTCAGTGGACCAGGAAAATACCTGTTAACAGAACATAACTTCATTAGCTCGTCTCTCAAAAACAGCAAGATGGCAGGTCACAAGAATTTTTTTTTTCCTCCTGCATTTTCTCATCTTTTCACCTCCTTCTATGTGCTGTGAATGCTGATCTCAGTGTCTTTCAGTGATTCCCTGAGCTTATATTTCATCAGTGGTAGGCAGTCCCTCTGACTGACCTGTTTGAGTAAAGGTGAGCAGCATCACACAAGGCCTAAGGCCAGTTCCACAAAAAAAGAAATGATTAAAGAGGTTGGATGGAGAGAGAGAGAGAGAGAGAGAGAGAGAGAGAGAACGAGCGCCTCCAACAAGCAGTCTGCAGCACTTTGTTGCTTTCTTTCAGTCTTCACCTCTCACTCACTCGTTCATTTACACCTCCTTATTAAAACCTCTCTCAGTTTTCTGTCCACAGGATCTACAGAATCTCTTTCTTCCTCATTTCTCCTCTGGATTCAACCCCTTCTAACCTCTTTTCTGTATTTTCCCTCCTTTGTTCAAATAGAAGCACAGTTCCCTGTAAGTATGAAACTCACCCGCTTTAAACTTAATGTCATAAACTATAAAGAATGGGACTTTCCAGATTCGGCAGAAACTTTATCATCGTATTTACCGATACGGCCAATATTTTGCATGTATATTGGAATATCAACAATAATACATACAGTTCAGTAGTTAGGAATTGTATATTTGCTGGGAGCGATGTTACTGAGGTCCAAGTGGAATGACTCCTGACTCATACGGCTATACTAATATCATTACTAACATTACAAACGCATCAAGAATAGGAGTGAGTGAAACACAGCAGTGCATTGGGATTTGCCTGTATCAGTCTGGGGCTTCTGACCTACACATTACTACAAGCAAGGCCAGTCGTTTGCTATGCGTTTGTATAAAACGCAGCACCCTTGACCAATTATTGATCTTCAATATTGTTTACATTAATGTCTATTGCAGTGCATATGAGAGGAGATAAAGTACAGTGATGACAACCATTTGAAGAAGCTTAAACAATTTATTTATTTATTCATTCATTCATTCCATCTGCAAACTGCCATCAAACACGTCAATCTGGAGATCAATACAACAATCCAAATGTTCACTGAATGACGAGATGTGTTTTCAAACAATATGGACATCATCTCAAGAGAAGCAAAATGTCTTTTCTTTTCTTTTCTTTCTTTCTTTTTTTAATATGTGCTCAAGCCTGCTGCCAATTTTTTGACATAAGTTTTTAGTAAATATATTTTAACTTCATTTTGCAAAGTTTGCCACTGCATTGGGGCCATCTGTGCTCCTTAAATTTTAGGATGTGGGAACTGTTTAACAACCCACCTAAGAAGGATAAAGAGAGGTAGAGGAGCTCAAATTACAAAGATGAAATAGTGTGATGAAGTAGATGTTGCAACAAGGTGAAATAACATATCAAGTTTCTAAGGAGATCAGTAAACTGAGTCCAGAACAAAATCTGGATATGATCGCATCCAGTGATATTTTGTTGATCTTAGCATCTCTGCTTTCTATGGCAGGAAAGTTACAAGTTTGCTACTGAAATTCCCCTCCCAGTAGGTACACATTAAGAGAATACTGCATGTAAATGCAAGGCATTAAATGGTTTAAAAAGTAGTGTGCATTCTTTTTTGAAACAGACTTGCTTTACTGTAGTTTCCCAGCATGTTTTCTAAAATTAGCCAGGGGGAAGAAGACAGAGACAGGAATCTAATTACATCAGATAGAATTTACTTATCAACACACAGTAGCTACAAAGAACACAAACACCGCAATGGGTGATGACTGGAGAAAACCAAGGATTATAAAATCTTTCAGATAGAATAGATCCATAGGTTTACCATACTGCTCTGGGGAGAGCAGTATGGTAAACCTTGTTATCCCAAAACAACAATTTCTATCAGCATGAGTACGTGCATATGGTTAGAGATGTCCCTTGGTTGCTCCTATTACTGCTGCAGCAAGTGTACGATGAAAGGCCAGAAGAAAAGGAACCCTTCATGGCAGTGGTGTATGTTAGCATTTTAGATTAAGAGAAAAGAGCAAACATCAGAAGACAAAAACACAAAGCAAGATGAGCTTTAAGGACGAGCCCCGAGCCAACATATGGCACCACAAAATCATAATAAAGCAGCCAACTGCGGAGATGGCGGACCCACACATGAACATCGATGGTGAGGGAGATGTAATGGCAGATGATTAAGAATGACAAAAGATGAGTCAAAGGAAAGAGTTAGAGAGCCAAAAAGAGAGGGAAAAATTTGAGACAGAAAGAAGACAGAGACGAATGAGGCAAAGCTTTACAGAGCATGGGTGAGTATGGATCAGCTGATTGATTAATGTCACTTTTGGGGTATTGGAGAATATGGATGAGGGCAGGCTCAGAGGCCATTTGTTAGTCAAATGTAATGCGATTACCATGACACACCAATATATTACTGCAATTAAAGCAGAAGTATTGGTATAGTCAGGAAAAGGACTCGAGTCAATTTCAATCAGGAAGGGAGTCTAAATTGCCCAGGGCTGTCTCGTACATGTAACTTTGACAAATTGTGTGATAGTTTTCACAGATACATGTGTGCAGATGAGAGAACAGTTCATTTAAAAGTTGTTAACGACGACTGACATTCGATATGTTCAGACTATTTTCTATAGGGGCCTCTGTCAAAGCCGGTAATTCTTTGAGCATCAAAAAGACGACAGGTTGCAATTACTGAGGAAGCCTGCACTGTGCATGCACTTGTGAATGGCCTCAAGCAACTCTTTAGTACAGGAGATAAAATTGACCTCAGATGAGTCCTGTGGAGATGAGGTATAAACATCAGCAGCAGCAAGCTAAGTCAGCACTCGGCAGACCTTGAGTAGGGGTAGTCTGTGTGTCATCCACAGCGAGGTGGAAGATAAAGGAAAAACAGAGAAAGATCGTCCAATTCATGGCCACTGGAGCGCAGAAGAGGCTGTATAGAACAGCTTACATATGGCCGTGGGCCATGTGGATGTTTGTATGTGTTTGTGAATGAGAGAGAGAGAGAGAGAGAGGACACAGTGATGGAGCTTGGCTGGGTTTGTACATGGCAAAAAAATGACAGTGATTTAAATTCTGATTTCAAATGATTGTTTTAGTAAACCTGTTGGAAAGGGGATGCAAAACTATTTGGGTCAAAGACATAACACTGATGACTGGCATTGATAAACTGATGAATAGTTACATAAGATCAGAGCATCCTGTACTAAAAATGACATACTTTCATTGAAAAAGGAAAGTCTGTATTTTATTTTGTTAATTTTTTGTTTTGTGCTTTTCATTCTTGCAGTCACCTGCTGGTTTCCACGAATCCAGCAAAACAAATAAACTGATATGGCCTGAGGTTGTGCTTAAATATATTGAACATTTGAAAAGCATGCACAATAACAGGATAAGGATGTTTGCTGAACCTGTCATCAGCGTTGGAGTTACACAATGAAAGAACTTTCATGTGTGATAAACTATGGCCATACTGCGTACATTACAATGATTTGCTGTTTGATTTAAATCTGTGTCCAACTCTTCGTCAATGTCTCTCTATCCCAGCAATTACTTTGTCCTTTCTAGTGATCCATGTGGCGCCTTGTGTTGATGTTGTACATGGATTTAATTTCATATTCAAGCATTTTTATTTTATTTGTTCATGCATGCTATCCTCATCAAGTGTCATCCCCTCAAACAGAAGCTTAGCTATAGGCTATGTACTTGGAAATACTCATCAAAATAATCCTTTGTGGAACTGTGTGTTGGATTGTGCTGGATGTGGCAGAATAAGGACAAAATACTGACAGAAGAAAAAAAAATGTGGTAAGCGTATGGTCTATTATTTGTGAGGTTTCTGATGAGATATGGCCAATGTCAGCTGAGAGAAATGTGGAACCAGTAAACATCTGGGAGAGAAGGTAAAGAAGATGTAGTTACTTAGGCTTATTAATGTCACTGGCATTATGCCTTCTGGGCTCCGTGAGTGAGGAGACTGTACAAGCAGTTTTTAAATTTAACGTCTTAATTTGACACCTTAATATGGGTAAGGTGTCGACAAAAAAGACAATATTTTTTCTCGTGCATTCATCGCCCATGGCTCTGAGAAGCACCCTAAGAGTTGTTGTGTTGTATGAAAAAATCGGAAGGAAGGTGATAAGATTTCATAGCAGGTGTTGGAATGGAGCTATCACTGAAAAAGTTTCAGTTTTCCATAGTCCAGACTTTTGCACCTGTTCCTCTGGAGGGATAAACTCATGATTTCCATGACCTTGTGCAAGGCTTCTGAGGAGGGTTGTGATAGGTACATTAAAGTTTTTTTTTCCTAACACCTTATTTCTCACACACAGTACCTATTTTTCATACTTCTGTCCATTTAAAACAGTGAAGCTACTATTGTCATTTTGGTGTGTGTGGCTTGGTGTGTTAAGCTTTTAAGCTGTTATAATGCTCAGCATCATAGAAAAAAGCAGGTAACAAACCCAAGATGGATTTCAAATACCCTTCAGTCTCAGAGGTTTATTTTGTTAACACATGTTAAAAGTGTAATGACTTAAATTTTCAGGCAGCATGGTGAGCTAATGACTTTGAGCCTTCTTTATGAAACAATATAAAATATCTTCTCACTCAAATATATTGTTAGATAGAACATTTTTGTCCCAGTGTTATTATTTATTGATTTGGAAAGGGAGAGATGGGGAGATTGTGTGTGTGTCCAAATGCTGTGTCTAATCCCATACTGTGGCTTGCCCCAGTGGCCCCTCTTCTCTTCTAGGCCTAAATGGAATAGGTGGGGAGCCGAAGCCTCTCGGGGCTAGCCTCACACCTCACTGGTGCCCACACTTAAATTGGCTTCTTCTCCTGCTGTTCCACACCAGTAATTACCCTCCCCAGCCCCTGCCAGGAACAGGAGAAATGAATGTAGACAAATAAACAAATAAATAGAATGCCTGAGGGGCAGTCACAGTACTTTGCACCCACTTGTTCAAAATCAGTATAGAGGTATGAACATTGGTGAGGACGGACGTAGAGGCTATCGCAGCTGTTTGTCAGAACACACACACGCATATGCTAGCACACACACACACATAAACATGCACACAGATCATTAAATCACTCCAGTTGGTTACCTACGATTGATTGGCTGAAACATTACTGTTGTTTCTCACTGTGTCCAGGCTGCACTCGTGCTGTCTAACAGCAGAAGTAACAGTAATCATCACTTCTTTTCTTTTTTTTTTTCTTTTTTTGCAAGCTGTAGTTTTAAAAAATGAGCATGAAAGCATTTGTGTCTTTGTAGCCGTCAGGAGAGCAATATCCAAGATACCTGCTGTGGCCCATGTCAGAACAACACAAGTAAAAATCACATGATGACTCATGTGTGTCTTCGTGCTTTAGGCTGTCTACACACTCCTCCGCCTCTTGGGCTATCAATTTTCTCCCTTCAGAGTGTGCCATTAACTTAGACAGGGCATGTTTAAAGGGCTCTGCCTTTGCTGCTGACACCCTGTCAAAGGCTCTGAGATTACCTTTGTCACCTGCCTGTCTGTGAGAGAGCTGATGGCGCGCATGGCAGAGTTGAGAAAGAAAACGGTAACAAAGAGGCAAAGTCAGAGAGAAAACTGCTAGCCTGAATCAACTCATAACACTGAGGAAAAATAAAGACTTCCACCCAAATGTCCCACAACTGAACCAGTCTTTCAGTGTAAATTATCAGACTGTCTCATAATGATGTGTAGTATCAGAGAGCCACGGTCCTCTGGGTTACATAATATAAGCATTTCTTTAAAGGCTGTGTTATGAGTTATGCATTACAGATTTATGATCACATGCATATGACTTCTAGTTTTCTCTTATTTCACTCACACAAGCTGAAATGTGTCTCTACAGCCTGTAAGTGGGAATGTGAGACCTCTTGTCATTATTTTAATACTGTATAGTCATAAACACAGAGGAGGATGGCAATTACTGGGATTCAAAAACAACTCATGTACACAAATTCTAACTAGGCCCATGAAACCCCAAGACATGTAAACAAACAGCACAGCTGGATGTAAATGATTTCAGCTCTCTTATCTTCAAATTTTAGTTCAAATGTCTTGCCTGAAACAATAACAACAAGCCGGATAATCGTGTTTTAATCTGCCTTGTGTCCTGATGTCAGTAGATAATGATATTCATATTCGTGTCTGTAATGCACAGAAAAAGCCCTCCTAAATCGTGGTCTGCACCCAAGTCTCAAGCTAATAATTCAGTGCGTTTGAGAAAGACTGAAGGGAGAATCTGGCACTGTTGGGGGGATGGTGGGATGGGAGAAGGTTGCTATGCCAATATGAACCACCCAAGCTCGACAATCTGCCCGTCCAGATTGCTCTTTGGACCCATTCGCCTCTCCATTGGGAAATAATATGGTGAAAGGTGAAAGATTGGGGGTTACAATGTCCTATGACTATACATCTCATATGATTGTGAATAAATGTTTCAATATATGAGGTAGCATTCTGAAATTCAGAGACGATGAAGTTCATATAAACAGAGTTGAATGACTACTAGATCAACCATCTGTTCGACTTTTGGAAATAGTTGAGAAACAAAAAAAATTATATAGCACGATGCATGATACATGTAGGAGAACTTGACTAGCTCTTGTTCCAAATGTGCCTAGCAAATATAGCATCATAAAACTTTTCCATGACTGTGTTTAGGCACTCACAGATCACGGCTTTGGTTTTATACAGAAAAAGCTCAAAGTGATTCAGACCTTTACTATTTGTTGCGTACTCCACACCGCAGACGGAACTCAGGATGTTTGAACGCCTGTCAACCATCCTGACCACCTCCCTAAATTCACTCCAAAGACCTTCAATTTGAACATAATCCAAGCAGCCATTACACCTGAAACCATAACATATTTGTGAAAACAGGTAAGTACAATTTAAACATAATTTGTAGGAACTGACTTAAAGAGACCAACTGAAGGCAGTTACGAAAACTGTAAGAACCAGACAATGGAGATTTATGTTTTTTGTACTGTTACTGTAGTTGTAACTTATGTTTACAAACAGCATTGTTGTCACTATGAATAGATAGGTGAGATCTGTATACAACAAGATAGGATGCCCCAAAGCTATCGGAACCAAAGGGGACCAAATTAGCAACATGTCTGCTGTTAAATACCTCCTTCTGTCTTGATGCCAGAAACAACATTCATGGCTTGTTAGCACAGGAAAGGTGTGTATTTTTAGCTCTTAGTGTTTCATCAGCCAAACACTAATGTTCTGTAAGGGTTGAGAGCATTCAAACAGTTTTTCCTTACCTTACCAAATGCCTGCTCAGGTAAAAGCGGGCTCCCCATCCCCCCTACTCGCTATCCTTTCACAGACTGTACAGACACTGTGCATCAATTCCACACCACTCCAACACATTTCTGCTTACAACATGAAATAACATACAACATGATGTCGATGTGTTTTGCCATTAAGGTGTGCTATCAAATGGCACGACTTCCTTTGCAAGCCTGAACATGTCAGGTTTAACACTACAGTATAGCTAAAAAATGTGAAAAGGGGTTATAGAATTTAAACTACCAAGCCAGAGCTGTGGAGCAGGCGTCAGCTATGAGGTATTTGAGATTACATTCTCTGTAAACCTTTCCCTTTCGTCTTGTTAACCGCATACAGAAAAAATGTGAAGTGATGAACTGAGGAAAAACAATGTACATCCACAACCTATATTTAGAATGCTGATTGACAGCAAGCAATATTTCAGTTTAAACTGCTAATTTGCCAGCACCAGATGTTCTACTCCTCCATTAACAATGGAGAGCTATCTCAACCTAATAATTCTTGCAGCCGACCACTCCTTTCCAATGAGCAATGCTCTGTATTGTTTATACTTGCATATTCTTAGTGTCTCCCCTTTTCGCTGTCTGCAGACTCTTCTAAATACCTTTTAAATATCTTTAAATACCTTATGGACAGGAGGCAGAAGTAGTGAAGATGCTAGTTCTTGCTCAGATAAAGTTGCCACTAAACCCACTAAAGGACAAAATGTCTAATAGCTTGTGCCATTTTTTTAATAAGCATAAATTTGACATTTTGCATCACTGTGCTTCACCTCATGGGCTGTTATTGATAGAACATCTGATCTCCATAGAAAAAGCAAGAAAGTATTTGGTTGTTTTATAATCTTTGGCAGTGTTCTGCCCTGTAGCTTTATTCTGAAACAAAAAAATGTAAAGGCCTCCAGAACAATTTTTACAGGGTGAGCCTGTCATTTATGAATTGGGGCACTTCTACTTTTTCACAAATTGCAGAGTTTCTTGTCTCTTTTACCCACATCATGGCATGTCTTTCTCTGCTGCACACCAGCAGGGAGAAGAAGAGAATTAGCATTCATGTGTTTGCTTTTACCTGTGTGATGTGGACTGGTAATTAACTGTGTGGCTAATATGCGGTAGACATGACATGAAAAACAACAAGTCTTCTTCTCCAGATGAAAGCTCACACACGGAAAACAGTGACTTAATATGTGCAGAGGCACAATTTAAAGATCAGCAACACATCAAGCTGAATGATGTGTGGCTGCTTCTTTGTGACTGTGACTTGTATGGTTAAAGGTAACAGCAGCATAACAATTAAGCTGACACAGGTAACACTGCTTGGCCTGCATAGCTGATTAACTTGGACACGCTGCTGCCATGAGCGCCTTCTTTCTAACTAGTTATCTTGTAGTTAAAACAGCTGAAAAGTAATATTGTGCTTCTTAAATATGATATTTAAGTAATATGATATTTTCAATATTCAGTGTTGGCATTGTACATCATGACCAAAAGCAATCTATCAGGGTTTGGAACCTACAGCCAATATCATGTTTGCATTTTTCGTCTCTGCAGTCCCTTGCAGTGGACAAATAAAAACAAATCTCTCAAATTGAATTTCTCAAGGACTTGTGGGCTTGCAATAATGGATCATTTTGGGACAAAACAAAACAGCAAAAAGAACAATAGGCAAAGAAACAAAAAGGCCAAGGGAGAGCAAGGAACACAGGGGCTTGAACTCCCCTTGATGTGATTTATGATTTCTGAATGTTATGCTTTAAGCGCAGCAAATAACCAATTGTATAACAAAAAAGAGGACCAAAAAAAAAATAAATAAATAAATGGGTGAAGAATAAAGGCAGCACCTTTTGTTACAAAGCCCCTGTCAGTTCAGCTGAGGCCAACACATCTGATTTAGCAGCAGGCTCACCTCAGCCACTCGTCATTTTGTAAACAATCTCAGGGAGCATGTGGTGGTTAGACTGTTGCCTGGGTTACAGTGTACTGCAGAAGTTCAGGCCCATCAGCCTCACTGGGATTGCTGAGTTTGTCCACAGGCTGGCCAAGAGTGGTCAGAGTACCCTCTGTCCTCAGGGAGGGCCAGAAGGCACATTGGAGTGGATCCACGGTCACTCCAAACTCTCCAGTCACCCCTTTCGTCTTTAGTCAACCATCATTCGCCAGCAAGGGGTCTCCTCTAACCTCCACACTTTAAAGAATGTTGTTCATTCATTCACTTTTCTGACTTGCCTAATTATTGCTGAAACTATGTGATATCTTTTGGTCACCTGACTTGTCTCTTTGCTTCAGTCGGTAGTCGGAAGCTCTGAAGGCCTTCTCCTGCTAATCCTTCACATAGTAAAGCACTCCACCCACAAAGTCACTTCTCAATTCATTCTAAGAGAGGACCTAAATGAGTTAAGTCATGTCCTCCATCACAGTCCAAGAACACATTCTCCCAACACTGATCATCCACTCCTACTCATAGCTACACCCACCCTTACTCTGGAAGTCAACGATTGCTTGAATCCCCAAGATATATGGCGAGTGGTAGGAGGGCAGACCATTTAGGACATATTTCATGTATTTCAGCTTGAAAAACAAAACAAACCAAAAAGAGACTGGTGGTCTATTATTTCAGTGTAGATGGAGCAGGTCTGAATAATACAAGGTTGAATTTAAGCGTTACAACTTTGTAATGTTAAATGGTGAAATTAGAAACACCTTAATGATGACCTGAAAATCAGTGTAGCACCTTCATGCGAAATTATAGGCTAGATTTTGACCTTTTGTATATTTACTGCCTTTCATGGCCGACATTTTCTTCGTATTAATCAGGACGTTCCTTTAACTTTAATTATATTTGCACTTAGAGCAAAAAAATAAAAAATATGATATTATTAAGCTTGGCCCCAAAAACCTCAACTTTGGTAGGTTACTGTCTGTGTCACCCGAGTCCCAGACTTGTCCAGGAATGCCCCACCCACCCCACACAAACACACACACACACACACCCTCCTTTTTCTCATTGCAGCACAGAGGCAGACAAGGTCCTCCATCACCCTGACTTAGGTAGGACGGCTGGATCTATGGGCTGTAACAGGGGTGGTGGCGGGGGCCTATAGTTGAGAGCCTGGCCAGACACATCTCCCTTTAGATCAATCACATTTCCCCTTTCTGTCCTTGAACCTCTCTCTCTTTTTGTCGCCTTCTTTCTCCCCTGTCCTATTTAAGAGGAGGGATACGCCATAGGAAAGTTCAACAGTATAAGAAAGCTGCCGCAACACTTCAGTGCTTTTTTTTTTTCCCCCCCTGAGGATACACGTGTTCATTCACAGACCCTGGCTACACTTTCCTTTTGAATAGTTTAAAACAAACAGAACAAATGCTTTTTTTCTGTTCAAAATCTGTTGCTGTATTAATTTCATCTGACTTGACATGATTGTTGTAGGTCAGCCACGGACAAGGTATTTTTTATTTTTGTTATGTGCACACGTGTTAATGTGCATGAATGCAAGCATGTGTGCTGTCAAGGGTTGCATCAGCAGCGCTGAATGATCATTGTTGTGTCGACACACTTCATTCTGACACTGCCACTCCAAAACCAAGGAGCCATAAAGCACGGCTGTCTGCCTCAAAGCACCCATCCATCCACGGGAACTTGACACTACCTGAACCTTCTGATCTTTCTGTGTGAGTGGCAGGGCTTAAAATGCTAATAATAGTGTGGAAGAGATGGAATATAATACAGCACACAAACTGAGTCATACCCTGGCATTTTTGACTCTGTTTAAGCATGAGGAGCATGAAATGGGTCATATGTTCAGTGTAGCACATAACCACTGATATTTTGGTTAGAGAAGAGGTTCTGTATTTAAATAACTAAACGTGGGCTTTATTCCTTGTACAAAAGTACACAAAGCCTTAATTAAATGAATTTAAATTTCCTAAATTTGAAAAGACAGATATTACAAAAATCAATTTTATCAGGACTAGCTATTTGCAACATCGCCTTAAGTAGCAACAACCATTTTCTATACAGCTTGTCCAGTACCTCACCTCTCCCAATTGCCAGTTAATAGCACTGCCAACATAGAAAGACAGACAATCACACACTCAAACGTAGGGGCAGTGTTGAGTGACCAGTTAACCAAATGTGCATGCTTTTGGGACTGTGGGAAGAAACCGGAGCACCCGGAGAGGGGGAACACAGGGAGAACAAGCAAACTCTGCACAGAAGGGCCGAGACTGGGATTCAAACCATGAACCCTCTTGCTCTTGCCACACCACCGTGGTCACTCTCAAAGTAACCAAAATACCAAAATGTCAGTTGGTTGCCCTAAATAAAGTCCCAACATGATTCAGTCTGCAGCATTGTGCTTAAATTCAGATTCCAGTGCAGGAAATTCCCAAAATGTAAGCTTATTTACAATTAAGGGGCGGAACTAATTCAGTATCAAGTGGCACTACATTGCTTCTTTAACCACACAGTTCAAGTTAATTAGAGGGTTATCAGGTCTATGTATATCAACCTTTTATTACTGCTCAGACACCAAGACGGACAGACAGACACACAGAGAGATAGATAGTAATGTTGAAAAATTCATGACTTACCTACAAAAGCAACCAATGGAAGGTAATCAGGATGCACAGAAGAACATGAGGAGAAAGAAAGAGAAATGGAGGATTACTATGCATTGCAAAATTGATCTTAAAAATATTATCAACTCTGGTAATGGGGCCATTTGATGGGCCAAACAACAAATTCTTTCACAGTGATGTATGGTTTGATGATCCCAACTGCTCCCGGTTGCTAATGTGTGCACAGCCATGCAGAGGTGAGTGGCAATTCTGTTTGGTTTAACAGGAAACAGAGAGCTGTGATGCCACCCCAGGAGAAATCTCGAACAAAGGACAAACCTCAAAGTGGGCATCTATATGCTTTCTTGTCCAATATGTGCACACTGATGTAATGTATGAGTATTTCCACCATCAGATATTAACAGGAAACTTAGGCAAGCACATTTGGAAGAACAGAGACACGAAAATAGGAGGTTGGAATGAAAAATGAGTCTGATGTAAGCATGATAAAAGCATGGTCTGAAGGAACGACTTTCTATCTCTTGCTTGCTTTGGGTAAAATTCTTGAGTCTCATTGATTGAGCATTGTAATCCAGGTCAGAGCCCTGAACTGGCAGCCACAGAAGTTACCCAAGCAGCGAGCCGACCAGGTTGAAATTGATCCTAGCGGTCTCCTGAATCAAATACTGTCCAAATCCTCTGTGCCATGCAGCATGCTGATACAATCTTCGGTTTGACCCAAGTGCAAAGTGAGACAGTGAAAGAAAGAAAGAAAGAACAAACTATTGCTTGCTGTATTGTCATTGACTGGTAGTCTCAGAAACAAGAAACCAAAGTTTTTAAGTTTAAAGCTTTGTGGAAAAAAAATACTGGAAAAAAACCTAATTGCTTGATATTACATGACTGGCATATTAAAATAACTTGCAGGCATCACAAATCCTTTTGCTGACACTTGGGTACCAGTTGAAAGCTGAATTAAAAAAAAATCCCCAGGTTGCAATTTCAAAAAACAAGAAAATGAACCTTAAAGCATAAAAGCCATTTAGATGTGCCAAATTACCAAAATAATTTAACCTTGCATAATTACTATAGGATTGTAACACTTCATTACCCTAATCAGAACAAGAAAAAACTAAAACTTACAACGTAATAGGCTGTCAGACTGACCAAAAGATTTTGTGGAAATAGAGCATATCTGATACATTCAATCGATCACTGTTGAAAAACAATTTATGCTAAGGTTCGGTTACAGGGGAAAAACATACATGTCATGTCAGTGGGTTTAGTAGTATTAGTCACCCTTTTATAACATGAGGTCATCGAGTTTGATATATCAAAAGTATCTCTCAATGTAGTGGAGTTTTTAAAACACTTGCCTGAATAGCAAAGAATCTGTTTACTTTCTCTCTCAGCAAACCTTAGTCCCTATCACTGAGAATTACAGAATATTCTCAAATGAAGTATGAGAGTCCATCAGCTGGACAAATGGCTACTCATTTAACCGCATCTAAACCAGCAGGGTAAAAGAACTACAACATCAACCGCCAGCAATCAACTTTCTGAAATGAAATCAAAGCTTCATTATCTAGGCATTTTCAGAATAAACAAAAGTCTAGTGCATGTAAATGCCAACGTAATTAATGACTTATGAACGCTCTGCTTACTCTAAATGCAGAACTTTCAAAAGACTAAAATTCTGCAGTCCAAATAATATGGACCCAAGAGGCACTGCCTACCAGTTATTGGCCACTAAATTGCTGGGCATGATGTTCGTGCTCCCATCCAGAGGATGATGCCAGAGATGACACATCTTTAATGAGCACCAATGTGCTTGGTGTGGGAGAGCACACTGGCAGCCTCCTCATGGGGCCTTGGTGCTTTATTTTACCCCTTGGCTGAAAACTTGCTTTTAAGTGAAAAGTTCTGAATCAAACTGCTTTCCTGAAACTTTGTGCAACAGTTCACTGCAGGATCTTCACAACGACCTCCACCTTCTTTGTGATCACCATCCATGTCATTTTATTGTGAGGTTACTGCTTCTGTTGCACAGTAGTAAGCTACTGTGGTTCAACACAACACAGCACTCCTCCTGACTCTCATTTGTAAAGCTTGTGTGGAAGGAACTGTGAACACAAAGAATGCGACTCTTACGAGTAAAATATGACTGTTACCGACCTGTTTAAATAAGGAAATAAAAGAAAGCACTAGATTCCTGAGAGCTCTTGAACAAATATGCACATCAAATATAAAGGCACCCACACATAACCAAGACTGTACGCTGCCTACAGAACAGGTAACAGAGCTGAACTCCACTTGTAGAGACCTACAGTTTTAGTGTAAGAGAAGAGGGAAGCTTCTGATTACAGTGGACAAAAATACAAAACCTGACTATTCACAGTTTCACAGTCAGGACAGGACATGTCTGTCCTGTTGCTAACACTTTGTATTTGATAATATTTTTTAACAAGGCTTCCCGCTGTCAGACTTGACAGGACTACAAATACAAGAGGTGCACAATTCACTTTAACTGATCACACCTGTCAAAAAATCCTTTTGTCTTGGAACTGCTACATGACCAGAGAAAACAGAGAAATGTGGCATTCCCTTTCATCCAAAAGATAAAAAACCTGAAATAACCCGAATGCATTGTGTCGCATCAGGCGAGTAATCATTCCTGCTAGTGGGGGGACATACTGCGAGTTGGATGATTCTTGACTGTGGCTCGTCTGTTCTCAAGCAGGCACTAAATGGCAGCCTCACAGAAAACGTTCAAATTAACATTACAGTATAACAGTACGCTAAATATATGTTCCTGAAAATATCCGAGATGAGGAACAGACAATGTGGTGACTGAATCTTGATTTGATCCGCACCGCCAAATGGGTGGGGATCTCTGGGTGCAGGAAACATGGCGTTAAACATTGTTGACTATACAATACAATCAACAATGTTTTGGTATATAGTGTCGACACTGAAGTGATGCAAAGCTTGTTGATCTCTTTTTTTTTTTTTAAAAAACAACAGCAATACACACAAATTTAAAACAGCCAAGCTCAAAATTAGGTAGCACAATGCAATGTCTCACAATTTATCGATGTGAAGGCCTTTATTCTGTCTCAAGAGAAGGTCACATCTAACATGGCCATGTTCACCATTGCGACAAGAGAGTAATTCCATCAGTGTGCATCAGCCTGTCTTATTGTGTTTATCTGCAGGGTTTGCGGCTCTGGAACACTCAACATTGATTGCTGTCCATGAGCAAAGCCTGGTGTTACAGCACGTAAAAAAGTGTAATTTCTCTTCATGTTTCTCTTCAGTGTTGTAACTAAAATGTCGGAATCTGCAGTGAATTTATTTTCAGTGCTCCAAAACCTCTGCTGCCTGGGTGCATTGTAAATATTTCCCTGTACTTTCATATATATCTCCCCTTTTCCCCCAAAAAGTGAAAAATCCAATTACAGAAGCTTGGTAAACGTGCATATGATTCTAATTTTCAATATGTGCTCAGTAAAGGTTAAATTAATCCCTGAGGTGTATACTCAACTGGTTGGCTTGTTGTTTCAGAGTGCTATGATAATTTGATGACATAAAGGAAACGTCATGGCTTCAGTGCATGCCAGGACATGTTTATGCCATCAATTATTCTTTGTCTCCAACAATCCTATGCATTCATATTTTAGAGCAGGAAAACGGCAGAGCTCTCCTTTAAAAGGAAATAAATAAATAAAATGAAAAACAATCTTCCTCTCTAAAATGTCAGCTAAATATTAAAAGACAAAGAAAGCAAGATTTTTTGTATTTCTTCCTTACTATGTCTTGTGCTATGAATTCAAATCCGAATAAGACCTCCAACTGTCCTAATTAAAATTCAGAATTTAATAAACAAACTCATCAGCACGCATCCAAAGTGTGTATACGTACCATCCTATTAATTAAATATTTAGTCCCCTCATCTATATGCCAGAGTGCTCTTGTCTTAATTGCCACGAACACAAGCGTGAAGTCGAGAAGAGGAAAGGAAACATATGACTGATATTTTGATTATCAGAAAATAACACCATCCATAAGAGAAATTAGTCACCAAGACAGGATGAAAGTTGCATCTTTGTCCATGTCTCTCTAATAATGTGGCAAAGAGTGAAAATTCAAGGAAAATATTATCAGGGGTCACGTTAAATTAATATTTCCCATGATTGAATGATTGTTGTTAAAAGTGACAGAAAAATCTGAAGGTGGTTTGTAATTTTGACAGAATGTAACCCTGAGGGAGATCTACTGTGACGTTACGCAAGTCACATGCAACGCTGTCAATAATCATGTGCAGACCACCTGCAGTGGATACTATATTGCTTCAAAGCCTGGCTGGCTATTGCAGCCATCACAGCTGAGGTTCCTTTCTATTTTTTTTCTATTTCTATTTCTTTTAGAAAGACCTATAATTGTGATGTGGTTGAAAAGAGGGATAGATGGAGGTGGGGTCTGAAGGACAGACAAGTAATAATGCAAACATTTCTCAGAAAGTGGTGGCTATAGAGCAGTTCTTATTTTTTTTACCCCCTCATGTGATCATAAATGCATATCTCTATTAAATCTTGCTGTGATCAAGTTATTTTTTTATTATTAAATGCTATAAACATGTTATGTCTCATTATTGTTAAAAAGGAAAAATAAAATGACAGGTAATAGCACATTATGTCATGTCATTTCCTTTACGACCCTGTCCAACACGATGAAATACAAGAAAGCAGCCTCTGAATGTTATGTCTTCTGCCATACTAAGAACCTTGTGTTTTGCTAATTATGAGGTTATGATGTTAAAAACAAGCTCAATAAATATTAATAATTTTATTCTTGTGGTTTTCATCACAAAATCCTTGTGCAACAGAAATATAAAGAGCAACAAAATTAAATTATAGAGAGGAGAGGGCATGGAAAAAGGCATTCACTATATGGATATTAACTTTAATTGACAGTTCTGACTGAATGATCCAGGTCCTATGGTTTAATTGAAATGTAAATTCATCATAATTGAATACAGTCTTGCATGCATGTGACGGGATAATGGCTGGGACTGACACTTACGGTCCCTTGGGAATAGGGTGTGTATATATAGTGGAGTGCTAAAAAGACATTCAGTTTGGAGTTTGTACTCCCTATTTGGTCATGCTTGACTTGACAAATAATGAACAATTTTATAAAACCTTTTTATTTTGATCATAGCAACCACCGCTGCAACATTCCTCGTAAAACATCACTGTGAACACAAAAACAACACTGTGGTAACCTATTGTAGGTCAAACTGAAAGATAGAATTGAAGGTTTTTTCCAAGTAAAGGGAACCCTGTGGAAGAGAGCTTATTGTTTCAAAGACAAAAAATGCTTCTTTCAAAAAACATGATTTTTTTTTGTTGTTGTTTTGTTTTTTTAGCAGGATTTTTTTTTGGTCTTTTTTGTCTGCATCATTGTTCTGGAGTTTGTAACAGCAGCTGTCAAAAAATAATTTCTATGAGTTATTATTTAAATCATTAAATCATCATCAACGGGGTGTTACTGCTATTTTCAGGGCCATTTTATAGCCTGGCCATACAATTCTACTTTTATGAAAGCAATGAGTTTTTAAGGGTGTGTAAGTAGCTTGTTCACTGACTAAGACTCTGTAATATTTTGAGGTCATATTTATTTTAACACTGAACAGTGCGGGGCATCTACATGTTACAGTACTGCTTCATATGAAATGTTAAAACATATTGCAATACTACATTAGACTGTGCAGTGTCAAAAATTTTAAGGCACCTCATGGCACACATTATGATGCCGATGAACTGGCCAGCAGCTGCCAAACTAAACGAAGGTCAGGAAGACCATTCTTGGGCGTTGAGGCCTGTACTTTATTTCTCATACCATCCTGTCATTCACTCTTCCAACGCCTGCTCATTCATAATTTGTTGATATCATTGTCCAGACTTGTCAACTGAATTATCAGCTGTTCGGATCAGCTGGTCTTCTAATTCTATCTAATCTAACATCTAATTTTGTCCAATACCACATTGTTGGCCTATAATCTTCGTCTTCGCTGGCTCATCACCTTCTTTATCTTCATCATCAGCCTCATCAGCCTCATCAGCCTCATCAGCCTCATCGGCCTATTGGTGTCAGCAGAGACATCAGCACCACCAGTGTCTAGACTCCATGAGGAGTTTTATCTCGCTGTGGCTTAGGGCAGATGCCCCTTGATCACAAAATCTCCCTGTAGAGTCTAAGGACCTGAGACCTTTTGACAAGGCTTAATTATCACACATCATCTGCTGTAATAAACAATCATTTGATTCTTCATTCACTTGTCTGTCCTTATTGAAGTCTGGATATCATTAGATGTGTAGGCCTCAGAGCAGCAGTGGTAACTGGGCAAATGCAGTGCTCAAGTGTGGATTTGAATTAACTGTCTGTATGGCTTTATGTAAGTAAGCTATCTATGCGTTACATCCATTATGACAATAATACTGGCATTGTTAAGTTGCACACAGCTTGCAGGGATGAGTTTAAAATACAAGCTCAGCTATGGCTCTTATGTTGAAAGACGGCAGTGAGTGGATAAAAATTTGAAGCCAGGAGAGGAAACCTATTCATCTTGACTTTCACTGATGAATCACCAGATTTGTGGCAGCAACAGGCATAACCATTATTCTTCCTTCATTCTCCAGTTAGCATGATGTATTACTTAGGCAAGGGCCAGTAACTGAGTCCTGTGTTTTTCATTAAGAAGGAAAGATGGAGTTTTACTTTGTCTGTGAATTACAGTAAAGACTGAATTTCTGAGATCAAGGGATTGTTGAATTAATGAGTTGACAACATACAAGCGTCACAGTCAGTATACAGAGGTTATATTTACACAAACAGTTATGAATAGACATAGCAAGCTCTGATTATTTATTCACCTTGTATACTTTGAATATCAAACATACTTTGTTCTAAAGAGCAGTCTATGTCTCAACAACAGAATACAAAACTCAAAGCATAGGAGACTAATGATTTAGACCAGGCTGCTACACTTTCGATGTTGTGCATTATATTCCACATGAAAGAGAAGGCAAAGTGCAATTTCCATCTGCATAGTTACGGACTAAAATTAATTTAAATAAGCAAAATTTAACTGAACCAGAAGAGCGCCCTCGGTGCAGAGGCAGAACTCCGCTAATGATGACAAAAGAATCCGCCAACACTGACGTGACCACCACGTATGTTGTTCCTAGCGAGACTCCAAACCGAAGCAGTTGTTGATCACTTGAGGCTCCTACTGGCTGGTTAACAGGAGACAGCAGTCACTGGCCTTATGAAACAGAGCAGTCTATAAAATAAGTTTTTCAAAAAATGCAAATTGTCCAAACACATGATCCCCTCCCAGACTTATGCCTGTTGGAGATAACATGTACATTTCCTGAAGCCCCTTTCTGGATACCTTCTACAGATTCTGTTTGTACATTGCCTCTGTGTAGAATTCACTCATTAGCCGCTTGAGGTCAATGTGTTATTCCTACATCAGTGTGTTGAAACCACATTCCCACAGAGGTTCCGCCACTGAGTGTGTTATGCATCACAAGTAGAACAGTTATCCAACGACAGGGAATGTTGATATGAAATATTCTGCATACATACAATATGCTCCTGTTTTCTTGTGTCAACTGCTATAAAAATGCATTTGTTAATGAAATGTCATTCACGGCATTTGCAGAAAAAGCTGTTACTTGGCAGTGGTGATAAAAGAAGCAAATATGCATACCTGTAATTCTAGCTGCTGCCAACCAGCAGTCTAGAAGTAATTTCAATCACGGATTGAAAATAAGAAAATATCATCACAAAATCCTATTATATGTCAAAATTATACTTTCCCTTACAGACACAAAAGACAGTTTACCCTGAAGCAATGGCTTTGAGACCAAGAAAAAAACACAAGACGTGAGACGCTCTATTGACTGAACAACATGAATGTTTCTGATTGGTAAGTGATAATAGTGTCAAATATTCCCTGTATGACTGTCACATACACATACTGTGTGGGTGATGGATGACAAAGGAGCTGAAAGTAGTACAAATCCTGAAGATAAATAAAGAAGTGAAAAAGAATATGTTAATCTGAAAGAGGAGGGGGAAAAAAAACACATAAACTAGGAGTGCTAAATCCAGATTGACACTAAAACGCTATTTCATAAAAGCCGAGTTGTTGACTTAGCAGTAGACACGAGAGAGAAGAAAGAAATTGTTTAGCTGTTTAGGTTACCGTAACAGTCATTACTCAAGGTTGATTATAATCAACAATACCGATTACGTGATTACCACTGGTACCACGGTTCGTTTTACTCGCCACATCTTTTTCTTTTCCTGAAATGTTGGCATGTTTTTTCCCCTTCAGTAATCAAAATAAAGTAAAAATCAAAGTCACACTGTGTGTATGGCTTCCTCAGTGAGAGTTTTAGGATAAGGTGTTGAAATAAGTTTAAAGACAGGATGCTTGAAATGGACACATTATGCTATTACAGTAAAATGTACTGTATTGCTTATTACAGTAAAATGTACTATATTGCTGTAAATGTGCATGATTTGTGGGTAAGCATTTTCTACTTTCACCCAAAGAGAAAACCCATCATATTGCAGTGCAAAGATAACCGCAACACATTTATGCAAATGGCTGTAAAGATTTATGTACCTCAGCGCAGCACTTGACGTGATGTACACAATGTTTACCTCAGGGCCACACAGAGACGTACCAACTGTCTCACCTTAAATAAGTTAATTTGTCAGAAGTTGTCCTCAGACACACAGTATTTATTCTTTGTCTATGTTAAAAAAAAAGCACTTACTGCTGAATGACCAGTGAACTCAAAGGCCTGAAACAGCTCAGTGATTCAAATGTTGGCAGTGCTCATTATGATAATCTAGTCTTTAAAGACAAAGAAGTCATGGAATCTCTGCAGGCCAGCTGGATTAATAAGAGCGATTAAAAGTCTGCTGTTCATGTGCCACAAAGAGTACCACAGGCTTTGTGTGTATCTTTAACACACTCATAGCACTAAAACAAGGCCACACTGAATTTGTGGCATGATGGCACAAGTACGGAACTGGAGAAAAGACATAAAGATTCATGTAGGAGTGTTTTTCTTTCTTCAATTAACGACATCATTTTACGTTATATTAAATGGTTGCTTGACATGTGAAAAAACAGTTAAAACAAAAGAGTCTAAGATGATATTTAGCTTATTTATTTTAGCATTCTGTTGTTATTTATGTCCAAACAACAATTTTTTTATAGGCTGGATAACATAAGTTAATACACTTTTGTTAATACACTATTTCAGTATTTATAATTGATATTCGAAGCAAACACAAAGTGCAAAACATTATTATTATCCACATCCACAAAATACCAGGATTAACATATTAACATGTCTACCCATCTAAAAGGGCGACGAGAGCAGAAGCCAAGAAAATGAAATATGAACTGAACTTAAAGACTCTTTTTAAGCAGAGGCTTTGAGAGTTTTCTAGAAACCATGTCAGGTAAAATCAGTGCGACCAAGCTTGACCTTTAACATACATCAGTCACAGCTTTGTGAGCCTCTCGCTCACTTTCTTTACAGTTTGATCCAGTTCCTTTATCTATCTTCCACCATGGTAAGAGAGCCACCAAACACCATTTATCAATTTCACCTTTTCTAAGTTCATCTTATTTTAAAAAGCAACTCCCCGCAGAGACTGGCAATTACATCAAAAGAACTGCACAACTGAAATGTCCTGAAGAATGGGGGACCTCAATGGCCATTTTATACTACGAGGTGTGATACGTATTTTTAATTACAGATCACTTCCAGAGGAAATCATGTAATGTGGAAAATGCTCCCCTGAAAGCCTTGTAAATAAATAAAGGCAAGCTCTCTAATTAAACAAGAAGTGGCTCTCATGCAATAAGAATGATCACTTTCTTTATCCCGGAGCCTTTTACAGGAAAGTGTGCCTTGAAGTTAAAAGTCTTTTATGAAAATGTGTTTTGAAAACTGTGAAAATTCAGACATGTATTAATAAATGCCCACTTACAGTGCAACAAAAAGTCAGCATCACCCTCGGGTCGTTAGCAAAGAGCTCGCTTTTAAGTTTGAGTTTAATTATAGATTGGGAAAAAAAAGGTGGTCACAGCAGGAATCAGAATAAACTGATATTCTCATAGAGTAGACCCACTATGTATCACTGTTTCTACTCAGACAGCCCGCCTACACTTCCCTTTTTGCATTAGAGTTCACTGAAAAAAAATTTTATGCATGTAATGTCAAGTCTGTAAAAGCACAATTGGCATAACAAATGTTTCAGCAACTCCGCTTATGAGTCATTGCAGTAAAAGAAACACAAGCTTGTGCCCTACTTTAAACTATTGGGATGGATGGACAGATAGCTGTGATGCAAATATAGAAGCCAGTTACTAATTTAACACAAAAAATATAACCTTTTACAGAATTAAAAATATTATAATATATAGAATTTAATATGTAATAACATTTGAATACTACTTTCCACACAGTAGACAGTCTTACTATGCAATTCAGATAGAAGCCTAGGAAAAAATTTGAAACTGGCTCCACTGCATACAGAGTCAATGTACAAAGAATAGAAAGATTGAAAAGATGTCAACCTGACCTGCAAGTTCAAAATGCTTCACTTGACTGAAAAATCTGTGCTTGTCCCAGGTCTTTGGGAATCCACTCCAGAAGGCTGAGCTGCCACACTAAGACGCACTGTCAGACACTTGTGCTGTATGTGTTCAAGTGGCTTTCAGCTGAAGTCAGAAAAGGTGGTACATTGGTTGTTTGGTGCGAATCAACACAGACTCCAGGGGTCAAACAGAATGTTTGGAGGAAGTTCACTTCGCTTCCTGTCTGAATGAACCTTGACAGAAATCTGACCTATAGTTCTTTTGCTTTATGTAACATTACACTGTGGACGGCATAACTTTTTTTTAAACAAGTTTTTGATGTTGGTAGTTTAAAGTCAGTGACTCTCCCATCCTGTCAACTGCCCAGCACTTGGGCTTATACGCTAACGGCATAGTTATAGGTGACACTGAAACAAAACTAGACAGATAGACAGATGGTAGACAGCTCAGACGTTATAGATTGAGAGATTTTCCACTGTTTATAAGACAATGGGACAGTGAGCTCTATGGTACAATGGTGTATGGTTCACTGCACAGTTTTTTGTGAAACTCTGAAAGCCTCATAAGTGAAATTTATATTGTTCATCTTTTTATGTTATTGAACCTATTACAGACATCTGACAGGAGACAAATCTTTGAGCATCTCAGAGCTTTTGGAAAAGGTGGTGCTGAGAAGAAGAGTTTTCCCATTTTTTGCTTCATGGCTTTGTTTTAATGCTGACTCAGAACATGCCAAATTTACAGTGCCGTCTTCTTTTAAGACAGGTATTAAGGTAAAAGGCCGTACAGGTAGCTTTTGTGAATGATGGTGCAGACCTTGACCACCACTCATAGCTTACATGGTCACACAGTGCCAAGTCAAGGTCCAAACGGCGTTTACTTTCACTCAGTCACTGTCTCTGTCTGCATTAATGAATTAATTCATCCATTCGCTTGTTTGCTTCAATAATAACACTTCAGTCTCATAATTTGTTTTGATATCTTTTGTGGATGTGGAGGCACAATTTGCATAAGCCAGCTATTCTGGGTTGCAAAAGATGTACTGAAGTCACAAGGACTGTATTCAATAAGCTTGCATTTGGCATAATAAACCAATTTGGTCTGAACTGACTTTGCAAAGGGAGCGCTCTGGCTGAATGGCCAGCCTGATCAGATGGGCCGTAAGAGACCAGAAGGACTCCACTCGGTTTTACTGATCTATTATATATGCAATGCAAATCAACAAAACAAAGACCATCATTTAATCTGTTTTTATAATCCACAAGTTCATCAGGAGAGTGACTGGTTGTCAGCATGCAAAAAAGGTCAGAAATTTTAAACAATGAAAGCAAAACATTTTAATTAAGGCCTGACACAAAGCAAAAAGCACCTCTGAATTTGCTATTGCGGCATAATATTTATTAATGTGTTATTCCCTAGCTCAAACACTACATCATGCACGTTTATTATATCATATCAAAGAGGGTGAGACAACTGGAACCCATTTCAGACCTTACTCGTTTTCTACAGTATAGACTAGTGGTGAGGAGGTGTTAGTTAAGTACACCTCCAAGGTAAAAGGCACAATACAATTTAAGTTTAACTACATAATGCATAATATGTTGCAAAGTAAGTAAGTAAGAACCAAGAGGTATCCCAACGATACTAATACCACAGCAAAGATAAACCTGCATGCATGTTAAGATTACATCCCGCATTGTTAAATGTATGTATCCATAGAAATCAATTCACCATTTTAGATGATTTGATGATAAGATCCTTTTTGAATGGTGCAGTGTCCCATCGCACTTGCCCAGAGAGTGATGCTGAATCAGGAATTCTGCCAGTGTTAGCACTGAACCAGATGACTGACTCCCATCTAATGGAAGCATCACTTTCAAAACAAACTCAATATACAGCACCCCTCTGGGACCCCCCTCCATACGGAAAAAGAAATAGCTGCCTCAAATCTACAGGGAAACTATTCAGGGCCCCCTTCGATTGAATCTATAGTCTGATAGGTTCTGGCAGGCTGTATATTTCTTTACTTTGGGCTTGGCCCCAGTGTGGGAGATTGATATCCACCGAATATAATAGTGCCAGGATAAGCTGTTCAAAATCCCTGTAAGGATTGTGATGGAGTGTCTAAACAATAAGTAACCAAATGGGATTCATGACAATCTCACAACTTTGACTCACCAATTCACAGCATTGACTCTGAAATGATCTTTCATGAGGAGAATACCAGATGACTCCCTGTATGTACTGGGTGTATGAGAAAAAACATTAACTGTCTACACACTGACTACAATTCATATTTTCAAACTGCCCTTGTCTTCTAACACTTGTTTGAAATGTAATTTAACAACACATCACTAAGTCATGCATTTTACTGGACTTCATCTTAACCCGAGATCCTAACTAACCCTAACTTTTATATGAATTTTAACTTTTTAAACAACTAAAAAATACTTTTTTTAAAGAATATGCTGATGTTTTAACTGCAGCTTAAGGTTAGGACAGATAGACAGACGGTGTTAACAGATATTAGTGTGTTTGCTAATCATCTCAATTCAAATTAGACCTAGAATTTAGAACACTAGGACAACATAATAATTTCTGAGCAAAATGACAGCCTATTACATACATGTGCACACATCTCATCTTATTTCTATTGTAAATAGGAAAAAAAATAGGAAATATGACTAACTACTAGTCCTTTATCCGGTAAGATCAAGACAGTCAATGATGTAAACTTGCGAAACTCTGCTTGCAAGCCCTGCAGCTACAACTTATGTCCAGGACACAATTATATCTAATATCTCTGGTACAGCCTCGTACAGAGGTCTGTATGCTTAAACAATGAAGACCTTTCCTCAAAATGTGGGGAAAAAACATACACATGCAAGATGCATACTGCAAAAACACATGGCGTTAGATGGCTGCAATGTAATTATTTTATGTATCAAAGTGTCTTCATGTGTCATCACAACATGCAATATTGTATTAAATTATACAGAATATTCTAAATTATATTAAATATTAAATCAGCCACAAGGAAACATCAAAGAGGACCAACATGCTCTACTGACATCAGTAAATCAGTTTTCATACATCTGTGTGTTTTGTCTGAAAATCCTAATTAAGTGCTCTATCATCCATCTAAAATCTTGCCTATGCTTCCTTTATGAAACTTCAATTACAACCTCTAGCTGCCACCAAGCATCAAGCGTGACATTGAAACTCTACATGGCCCCAGCATTTCCTTCTCAAACAGCAAAGCATTGATCATATAGCCTGCCTGCTGCACTTCTCATTACACCAGCCTTTCTCTGTTCATTTGCATCTACCATGTTGTTAAAATCTAAGGCTCTGAAAAAATCCGATTAATTTTCCCGTCAAAAACCTGACTAAACCAGGGCCTTAGTTCATTCTTTAAATGTCTTTTTCTTAACAATCTCACCAGCATACATGTTCAATTTCACTGGATTAGGGAAAGAAAAAGCAATTAGGCTGTACTGGTTAAGTATAAAGAGTTGCACAGTTGCACGGGCCAGTCTTTGTTGAAGGTTTCTGTCACTAGCATACACGTCAATTCCAGAATCAGTCCAAGTCAACTTCCTTAAAGAAGTTGCTCTTAACATGAGGTGTGGCCAGGTGCCTTGCTGCTGTATCACTGTCTGGAGACAACAGAAAACAATCGCAACACTAACTGCACCACTGACCATCAAATGCCTTTGTGCTATTAAAGTGAGAGTTTTATAAATGCACTTTGAACAATGCGCTACAGATCTATTAAATAGGCCAGTGAGTTCTGATGTCTCCAACTTCTCCCTTGTCCAACGCGGGGCTACAAATTATTTGCAATTTTTTGTTTTATTTTGTTTGCTTGGCAAAGTTTGCATAAACGGAAACATCAATTTATAGGACAAATGGGTTTGTCGTGGTGAATGGTTGCATTTGTTCAGATAAACTAACAGATGCAATACTCCAGCAACATTCAAGAGCAGTGTAGCTGTCTTTTAAAGCAGTCCCTTAAGCACTATATAATCCCATCTGACTGCAACACTTAAAAAAATCTGTCTGTGAAAGTCAGTCACTATATGTAGGGTGTATTGTCTTTAAAGATCAAACAAGTTCTCATGTCTGTTCACAGTTTAAGGTGAAGGACTAGTATTAGTATTTTTATGCATTCAGAAGTATAACTGAAGGCCAACATTTTATAAAACCAAAACAACAAAAGAGTTTAACATGGTCTTTGTACACATTTCTCACACTGATGTGACACTATCATACCATCACCATTTTAATACATTTCCACCTGCCAACAAGACATCATGAAGATTTCCCTGGTATTGTCAAAAACATGTCCTTCATGAATGTTGTATGATTTATTTTTTTAGAGAGTGTTTTCTCCCCCCACAGAATTCACAATTTTCAAAAAGGGGATGTTCATAAGGAAGAGTCTCCATATGCTTATTTTTCTTTTGATAAAATTCCTCACGTTATTTGTGAGTTTTTCCCCCCCTCTTTAGTTTGTATTCCGTGTGAAGCTATGTGCAGAGGATATTACAAGAAAACCCCTTCACATCTCCTAAGATGATGAGCTAAGCTCACCCCAAAGCTCTCGAAAAAATGAGGCTTCAACTCATTTGTACATTCGCCATAAATAATTCTTCAAAAACTACAATTTCTCCAGAAAATAACTCAAATAGTGCCAGCTGCAAGAATTCAGCAGCATTTGGGTCATATTGGTTAAGTCTCCCATGTGTAGAAATGTTTTTTTGATTAAAGTTTCTTTCAAATTGTTCTGAAGGCATACGTTTTTGAAGAAAATGAAACAATCCCAATGGAAATCGGTGCAGTTTATGAGTTGCTTCTGGCCCAGTGGAATTAAAATCTCTGAGAGAAGAGTTTAGACTGAAGGAGCTGTATAATCTACTTAACAGATTTTTTGTTTAATGCAGTGAGTGTCTGGCCATAATAATGGTTTACGGACGTCACACCATGACTGTGCTTGGCAAGCTCATGAAAAAATAAGCATTGCGGAATAAAAACACGGACACAATACCACCCATTAGCTCTGTTTTCTGTGTATCTTTCTACTTATGTGTGACACACTACCAGTTTATCAAAGAAAAATAAATGAAAATGAGAGCATACTGCCTCTATAGACAGAGAGAGGAATGGATGGATAAGCCTCACAGCTGAAAAAGACACTTACCTGTTTCAGTGATTCCAGAGTTCATGTCAAACAGCACATGTGGGGAAAGAGGAAACAGAACAAAATAATTAGTAATTTTCTAACATCCATCAGTGTTTCTCAGTACTGCCAAGACACATGCAATTTTCATTCCTATTTTCTTCTGGAGAGTATCCTGTTTTTTCCATTACCAGCATACAAACCTGTTATTGATAACAGCTTTTCACAGCTACTACTAAAGTTTCAACTGCCTAACCTTAACAGTCTCCCTTAAGATGTTTGATTACGCCAACAGATGTTACAAACTGAAAGCATTTTTGTATCGAATTTGCATGAAATATAATGATACCGTTATGGTACATGCACAATAGAAATTAGAAATTAGCCACTTGTGTGTTTCCACTATCAGTTCAACCAAGTCGAGATGTGTCAAATAACAAAATACCAGCTTCTATTATATTATGAAGAAATTACGAGCAATGAAATGTGCTTAACACCGGAGCTTCGCTTGCAGCTTCTTCAGTACATGCTAAGTTGACGCAAAGTCAAACTGAATCAAGCTAGAGCGACTTATTTTATCAAATTCAAAGCATCAATTTGAAAATGTGGCACATTTACATGCACTAATTTTGTTATCTGTATGCTATGAAATAAAATGTTGCTTTATTTATAGTTTTTTAATCTCTCTCAGCTAAAATATATCTCCTCGACAGTGCACTGGTCTGGCAACATGAAAATGCAATGAAATAATATGAAATTAAATGGCAGAAGATTATAAAGATACCATTTGCAGTCTTTAAAAGATCAAATCCTGATATGCCTAGAAATGCCAGAACAGGATGTCGTCAATGGCTTAATGTTCTGACTCATGATATTAAGTGTAAATGAGAATACATTTAAGAGGTATGAGGTGTGAAGGCAGGGTACATCTTCCCACAGCATTACTATGATTTCAGTCTCACATTTTACAATATATGCGATGTGTCCTTGAGGAAGAAAGGGGTGTGTGTGTGTGTGTGTGTGTGGTGGACAAGATGGAGATGACAACAAAAAGGTGGGCAGTTGGGAAATAGAATTACCGCCTCATACTTGTATGCTTCCTCCAATTAGTCAAGTTGGACTTTGAGTGATGAGAGCTGTTGTATGAGCTCAGGGTACACAGACAGAAGATGTTTGCCTGTGAAGTTTTGATTTGTGATATTAGGATCTACAAATAAAACTGATTTGATTTTGCTTTCTTAAGTCAGTCAAATTCTTTGCATGTGCCCACATTCCTGGCCAAGAAAGCTAATTCTGATTGAACACAAAGTCAGAGCCACGACAGTAGACAAAGTTGTTGAAATATGGACGTCACTGCAAAGAAGAGTCCAAGACAAAGACATTTGTGCCAAATTTGTACAAATTCCTTGAAGGAATTCCTGAGAAGCTACGTTCACGAGAACGGGACAGGCTGACGGAGCCCCGACCATGGCTGGCACCAATGCAAAGGCATAATAAAAATATCCTCTACTGTTCACAACGTAGTGGCGCAATGGTTGTAGCCAACTATCCACACTGAAATCCTAAACAAGATCGCCCTTGACATTTCTCTCACATCTCCCGTTTCTTACACAATGAATTTTACGTTCAGGGCTGAAGACATGTGGTGCACAAGGTCCCTGAGCTGCTACCATCAATAATACTAGTGACTATTTTACAAACCAAAGGCCATTCTTAGGGTCACAATTTCATTATGCCTGACCTTTTTTTGTGCTGACAAGAGACTGTTGAGGCAACAACTAAGGCCTTTGTACTTAGAAGGCCTAAGTTGTTGCCTCAACAGAAAGCAAAGTCAAAATTAGGAGTACTGTACTCTGTACTATGGAATATTCAGTACATTTCAACAACTGGAAGGCAAAATAAAAGCACTGAATTCAATAAAACTGTCCAATCAATCAACCAACTAAACAATCATTTTTTATTCATTAACGCATCCATTGTGACTCACTTGAACATGACAAAGCGGGAAACTTTTTCAGCAGCAGGGTGTTGATTAAGAAATAAGTCATGATTTGTCAAGCAGACAGTGTGGTACAAGCCCTCTATGACAATATCATTGTTTTCTAAGGTCTAATAAAAAGTACTGATTTTTAGACCTGACTTGGAATAAGAAAATGAGAGTGCAATCAAGGATGACAAAAGAATCATAAAAAAAAAATGTATGAATAAAAGTGCAGGAACAGAAATTAATCTGGAGACAAGAAAAAAAATAGACATTCCCACTAAATGAGTATGAGTATGGGATCATGGGAGCCTAAACTGTCATCTGTTTTTCCGACCAACGTAATGAACAATGCCCATCATCCTCTGCACAGCACCTTACTTGGGTAGAGGAGCGCATTCAGTGACAGGCTGCTGTGTCCGTCCTGCTACACGGACAGGCTGAAGAGGTCTTTTGTCCCTGAGGCCTCTTCAACTCCTGCCAGTGAGGACAGAATTGGACTGTGCCACTGGATATTTTGTTTGCACACCACTGAACTGTTTTTATTCTTTTATGATGTTATTGCTTTTTATATTAGCTCTTATATATTCTGGGATTTTATACTGATGTATACTTTTTATTTTTGTACTTTTTTACTTTGATTTGGATACCGAATTTCCCTCGGGATCAATAAAATACACATGTATCTATCTATCTGTTCAAAACCCAAAGCTTTGACAAACAAAGAGTCAAACATCATGATTGCAGGAACCAGTGAATAGCTGGATAACAAGCTGATATAATAAATGAAATGCATTAATAGTTTGTTATAACTTTAAACCTGAAAGGTCAGCTCTGACCTGGTCCATATCTGTCTGGGCATTTGCAAAACCAAAACATGAAATAAACTTCTTTATGTGACTGTCCAGTAGAGCTAGTGAACCTTCAGTCATCAGTCAGCTCACAATAACATCTCATGATTACAAAACAGGTGCTCCATTGTTCCATGTAAATTACCATATACATTACAGCAAAGTTGAAAGGTTTATATATCCATTTTACTACTCCCTACACATGATGTTTTGACATCATACACGTCAACCTAATGACTACTTTCATGTTGGCAAACTCACAGGATTTGCTCCCACTAAATGAAGTAAGCTCATGTGATCCTGTGGGTGAAAAAAAAAAATCTGTTTATAAGACCACACAGGAGTTAATGGGAAATTACCAAGATCCCAGACAGACACAGCACAGACCGTCTCGGCTGATTCTATTTAAATTGTTATTCTTACCTTAGAACATTGGGCACCAATTTCACTGAATTTACTAGTACTAAGCGGCCCATGCATCAACTAACGTTATAATTGGAATGATGTGAGACACTGTTCAAAAACGAAGGAATCATTTTGGCCACGTCTCTGCAGCTCCAGATGAGGGTGGATCATTTGTAAAGGAACCAGATCATCTGGTTATGATCCACTTATCATCACACTGCTTCAGTGAGCATAACTGAGATGACTCTGTTTATCAGGTATGTAGCTTCTGTATTGCATTTGCAGTGCGCAGTCATGGACCCCCCCCCCCCCCCCCCCCCCCCCCACACACACACACACACACACACACACACACACACACACCTTCTTTAGTCACTGTCCCCTGTCTGTGTTCCATTTAGCAGACAATGAAATCAAACTGAATACGGCTCTGGCTCTGTGCTGGATGGGATACACTAAGCAAATCCCAGCAAGGACACATTATGTGTCTTCATAACACCATTTCGCTCTGCCACCCCTTTTCTACATTCACATTTCCTTGTCAAACATCCATCACTTCAGGCTTTGCTTTAAGGTCAATACAGAGAATCAATAAGTCTCATATTGCAGCTACTTCTCACTTGTTTTGATACAGACCGTTGTTTGTAGTTATTTCTCTTTTTTACCACAAACAATAAAAGTCTGCAGGTTCTTTGTTACGCTTCTAGCCTGAGACACGGGTTATCATTGCTTAATTTCTGGAGTTGCCAATGTGTTTTATAACTGGATTTATCATTCATAAGCTGAATGGAATATAGTTGCTTTCTTTCTTTCGCACTAACATCTTTAGTCTTAATTTATCTCACAAAATGCAGATTTTTCTTGCCAGAAAATAAAAACATCTATTATAGATGCTTGCACCACAAAAAAAAAAAAAAGTTAAAAATTTTAAAATACAATTTGGCAATGTTATGAACCCCTCCAAAACACACACACACAACCCACACCATACAAGCACATAATAAATTAAAAATGCACACACACATTCTGAATTCAGCTTGGGAAAGGAATGTCAACTTCTGTACTTAAAGCCAAAGGAGCCTAAGAAGAGTTAAAACTCCTCTGGATGACAGTTCTGGAAGAAAGAACAGGACATGACAGCTAGAAGACAGACTTTATGAAGGCTATGGTAATTCCTCTCCCACTTTACTCACAGCAGTTCCTGATGTTTAAGCTTTTGGCTCAGATTTCACACAACGGCATGTAAAATTTAGAAAGTAGGTGTGAGATGAACAATAGCACCATCTAAAGGAAATTACAAGACAATAACAAGTGTAAAAAAAATGCAACCAAATCTTCTGTAATTACACGGATCCTACAAATCCTTGACTCAAGATGAGACACTGACTCACTGGATGAGACAGAGGTATTATTTATTTAAAAAAAAAACAAAAAACAAAAGTACATTGTTAAATTAAAGGTTAAATTAAAATGCTGCTGTATGGGGTTTTGTATAAGAATGATAACTAACATACGTAATGCTAGTGTTTTGTGTCCTTGAAAATACTATTCACTGATGATGATGAACAAAGTCAGTTTAAGCTCCTTGAATCCTTGAATCCTCAAGAACCCAGCAACCTGAACAATACAATATATTTCCATATATACAATTGAAAATTCCGATACGCATTCAGTCCTGACATGGTTCTAAGCAGACATATCCCATCTCCTTCTAAATCTATTAAACAACGCATACCATAATTTTGATTTATAGTTTCAGCTGCATCCACATTTCATGATAAATCACTTTTTGAAGGCGTCTCTGGAGAGCCCTTGGTTAGGCTGTCAGTTGCTGTATGGACAGGTACTGTAATAGAGAGGACGTGATTTATGGACACACATCCTGTCGACAAACAACCCATAGGACTTCCATGCTACGATGTCCTGACTTTGTATCATCTTAAGAATACCTACGTGTGATGTTAAGCGAAAAACAGCAGCTGGAAGTTTGTCCAAGCAGATGTCAGTTGGGTCAGAGGTGAGAAAGGGGGGCAAGTGGAGTGTGATTATTTACTCCTGGCTGTTTACCCGTGACAGAGCGACTCAAGTGGAGGGGTTAATAACTTAGCATGACCTCAGATCAACACTGACAGACCACTCACAGTCTCTCCTTCTTCACTGTTCTGCACTTAACTGCCCCTTCAGAAAGATAAAAATCGTGATTAGATCTTGATTTTACAACAAGTGGCTTTCTCATGACGTAAGGTCAAAACATCATATTTCTGAATTGATATGTAACATCATATCATTATAGTGTAATTGCCCGTAACGAAGTGAAAGATATCATTTTCATTCATTCATTTGTTAAGATCATTCTGTTTTTGTCATTCATATTGGAAACAGCAGATGGATAATTTGAGGTAATGAAAAAGTCAAATAATTCTAAATTGAAAGGATAAAGCACAGCGGTGGCTTTGACGCTACGAAAAGCTGTTTCTAGGTTGAGTAACATGTATGCCAGGGGTCGGCAAGTACGTAGTTTAGGCCGTGGGCCAAAAGTGGCAGGTCAGAGCCCAGCCTACGGCCTATTACACTGCGCCAAAGCTTCGCCAAATGGAGAATGGTCATTATAAAAGGTCTATAAAAATAACTAATCACAATAAAATAAACCATTTGGCATGTGCACAAGACAGATAGATAGATAGATATATTTTATTGATCCCAGGCTGGGAAATTGCAGGTTTTTTTTGGTATTTTTTAGTTGTTTTTTTTTTTTTTTTAATAGCCCATCACTAGCCTCTTTTAGGTTGATAATTTAATTCTCTTAATGGACTTTAATTATTGAGTTATCTGCAACTGTGAAAGGGTCAATAATGGCAATAATAATAAATAAATTATTAATAAATGAACGTAAATAAATAAATAAAATAATAGGATAGCAGCGACGTCTGTAACACCAGAAATTAAAAACATTGCTAAGAGTGGAAGATAGCAGTTTTCCCATTAGGTGAGTAGGTTACCCCAATTAATTACATAAAAATAAATTTTGAATCTCAAACTAAAAACGTCTGAAATGTTTCTTCTTCATGCGTTTCGTTTCAGGAGCATCCATGAACGCCACCTCTGCCGCAGCAACTGCATCATCGTCTTGCTTCATTTTATTTTAGTTTGTGTAAACGCACTATACTGAGTTATGCCACAGTTACTGGCTTGTTAAGTAATTAGAAATATTGTTTTCTTCGTCTCTCTGATACAAATAGCTTGATGACAGACTGTCGGCCTGAAGTTAAGTTGGCCTGGAGATAAGTTAAAGTAAAAGCCACAGAGTGCACACGTCATGCAACATTTCCTTTTTAGTTTTAGTGAAATAAAGACAGCATAGATTAAAAACGCAAATCCTGGCTCTGGTATTCTATTGTTTTGCTTAACATCAGCCTTGTAGGTTAGGCAGGAATCGCAGCATGCGGAATAAATAAAAAATATTTTAAAAAAACGTGCTCGGAAAAAAACAAACATGGGATTGGAATCATCTGGCGGGCCAATGAAAAGCGTTTGCGTTTGAGTGTTGGATGTTGCCGACCTGTGACGTATGGGATGCTTGTTTGTTTAAGGGAAAGCACAAAAAAGAGGGTAGCAACAATTGTTGTGTTACAGTGTGAGCCTGTAACTCAAAGACAGCATTTTATTATAGGTTGTTTGGAACCTCAAACCTTCATACTGTCTGACCCAAATTGGCCAGGATAGCAAATTTAACCTGCAAACCTCCGTCTGTATTTCAAAGTTTTGTTTGTTGTTCTTGTTTTTAGAAGCAAGGGGCCTCTCCTGGATAACGTAACATTCCTATAGGCCTATGACCACCAGTTTTTAATAATTTCAATGTTATTTTCCATCATCGTTTATGCCTGGCAGTAAGCTGGAGCACTGGTAGGGAAGAGTTCAAGATGCACTTGTGTTGCAGTTGTGAGGAAAAGATAGTGGCGTAGGTTCTGAATTTATTCAAAAGTAACCTGAAATTAAAAGTGAACTGGCTTAAGCTGCAGACTATGAAATCAGTTTTCTCAGCAGCACAATCTTAAGCTTTCACACATAACAGAGTTTATGCTCTGTTATTGGAATTTTTTTTTGGCAGAAAAGTGTACAAAAGCTCTTACCTTCAATTTTTGATCACACATTTGATTAACACATTTGTTAACACATTTGTTTTAGCAGGGATTCAACTAGGAGACTTTCATACTGATTCAGGCTGCAGAAATGATTCAACTGTCAGTCAAGTAACATTCTCTATTAGAAAAATGAATAAGACTTCCAAAAGCGGGGATGCCAGGAAAAGCACCACCTACTTTGCACCTCTATTCTGATTTTTTTTTTTTTTTTTTTTTTTGGAAAACGTCACACAATGTCTTCTCACAGATGCAAAAATGAAATACGGTGTCACAAACCCAAAAGGAGCCTTGAGAAACTCTTCCCAAAACTGAATGCTTCCAACAACTTGACAGGAAAGTATGAGTACGTGACTGAAACACGGAACGAAGTAGTGCCTGTTACAAGAGCCGTCATTCAGCTGACAGCTTTGGAAGTCATCAAGCGGGTAAATTCACTGGAGGAATTTTCTTTGAGACTGTGGATAACTGTGATTAACACATTTTAAAAAACTTAATATTTTGTGGTAATCATCTGTTTACTGACTATATTTTAAGATACTAACATTTTAAAATACTAGTGTGGATAAAACAAACATTTCCTTTTTCTCTCATGTCAGTTCTCCATTAAAGCACTAATCCAGCATATTATTTGTCTTGTATTTCATGCACTCAAGTGTGCAAAAGAACACACACACAAATTAAGTGTTCCTCAGTGTCTTACTTGCAATGCAGGGGATTAAGTCTGACCTGCAGACAGACAGTCATCCAGCTGTTTCTGTTTTTCTGTTTATAACAAAAAAAAGCAACAAACTCACCCTCTTCCTGACACTTTGTTTTTTAATGGTACTAATCCCCACCATGAGTTTTTGACCACCAATACTGCTTTCATTTTTATAGTTGGTTCAAAATAATGCATGTATGTACTGTCATAAAATCTCACAGCTATGAGTAAATTAACAAACATATGATTGTACTGGAAGTGAAACAGTCTAGATCTTAAATTCAATCTTCAACTCTTAACAGCCACCTGAAGCAGAAAATATGTAGCCTATTTTACAGGCGATGCTTTCATTATGTCTATACTTTCAACAAGGAGACTACAGAAAATTATTCATCAGAGTGATGTTAAGTGGCACAGCTGGGTGTAGCTCGTTTTTTTATTTTTTTTGTTGTTGTTGTTTTTTGACAAGTAATTGCACTTGCAAGTGCACGTCAGCTAAAAGGCCACACACTGTCTCACAATTTTAATGGCTTTAGTTTGCAGTAGTACATAAACATAGTGGATACACAGTTACTAAACCCCTTTTACTTTTAAATTCATTTATTAGTTCTGGGTGGGTCATTGTCCCCAGTAGTTTTATCCAAAGTGTGATTGTGATCGTACTGTGTGTATGAGTGCCTTCAATGTCAGCTGATTAAATCTTTACAACCATCAAACTGCAGACTTGCGGGATGTTCTGCGTGTTTCTGAAGCACTGAATTATTCATGCCTCATCATTACATTACATTAGCTCATGCAACCACAAGTACAAGATGATGTGAAAGATACTCGCATGTATTTTCTTTAGGTTTTCTCCTGTTAAAGAGCTGCATCGGATGGCCCTTTTCTTCACTTTGGAGGATAAATTCAACATCCAAGCACATTACTGTTTGCTTTTTGCTGCATCCTTCTGGTGCTGAATTTTGCAGGGTGCCTCACTCTCTCTTGCTCTCTCAACCTGCAGCACTATGATTTTCCAAGAAAAACATAGTCTCCACACTGCCTTTTTTTGAGCCATTTTTGTCTGGCACAACTGTGACTGGCACAGTCGTTAAAAGGTTTGAAATGCGCAATGTAACTGAGAGGGTAATGACACAAAACCAAACGCTCTGAGTTATATGTCACATCACACAATGGTTTTGCATATAACCTGTTGTGCAATCTGTGAAAGAACAAAAAATGACAACTGTTTGTGCATGCGTGACTTCGCACTTTGCACTCACAGCTGTGCCTTTGTGGGTCTATGAAAGGTAGACTTGACAGTTATTTAAAGCCGTCAAGCTCTGTGCTCGAGTGAACCTTAAAGAACACTCCTTGCTAGAACACTGTGCAAATTTAAGCCACTTAAACTAGACACCAATTTCTTTGACCAAACTACAGAACTAGTAAGAGTCAATGGCCATTTTTCAGTACTATTAGGTGCAAGACACAGAGCTGAGAAATAATAAGGCAATTGGTACTACGTTTCAGAAACAGGTTAATTTTCCACTGTGTCATCAATCATCTGAACGGCTGAGAGACAGAAGAACCTTTACAGCCATCAAACTGCTCTTATCTCTTGCCAGTTGATGCATGCACCAGTAATCACACATGATTGATTCGTTATTTCATCTTTTTCCATATCTGTTCTCCCTATATATCACTAATTCTGTCAACTTGGAACCTCTCTGCTTGCTCCTTCTCTCTTTCTGATATTCCATTAATACCAGAATTTGTAATGAGCGCTGAAATTTTCAAAGATGCAGCGCAAACCGTAAATGAGGCTTGTTGGTAAAACAAAATTCCTTTTGATGTACAAGGAGCCAAGAGATGTTCACTTGGCATTTGTGTTTACTAATCTCTATGAAAGAAGCTCTCCATAGCAGCTGATAGGCAGCTAAAGAGAGCTAAAAATATCAAACTTTCTCCATTGTTTAGATTTGTTTATTTTTAAGCTGAGCATCACTCATCTATTTTAATAGATGAATCTTCTTTTTTCTAAACGCCCAAGGGAAGCCTCCGCATTCTGTTTTTGTCGTATTTATTGATAGAATATTGTTTAACCGTGCGTGCTTTCCACAATTAAGAGGGTGAGACTTATTCATTCCACCCCGGAGCGAATAAGCACATTTTTAATTTAAGAAATAACAAAAATGCATCACTTCACAATTGCTTGCATTTGCTGTCTCATATTGCTAATGAAGCTAGCACTGTAATTAATGAGATAAGCAAAAGAGACTTTTGACAAGGCTTGCATGTGTGACTGTGTCTGAGGGTCACGTCTGGACCCAGGCTATCTCTGAGACGACTACAGCCTCGAGGTGAGTAATCACCCACAGGGAATTTCTATGAGAACCGCTTTCAAAAAAAAGAAAAAAAAATCCATTAATTAGATCGCTATGTTCACTGCAGTAACCCCAAGGTAGGTCACAAGAACTGCAGCTTCTCCCTAACCCTCTGTCTTTCCATGTCCCTTTGCCCCTCGTTTCACTGCTCCCATCCCTCCCTCTTCTTGTCTTGCCCTGCCCTGATGGCCTCCTCTATTTCTCCCACTCTCTCACTCCCTCGTCGCTGTGCCTGTTTACCAATGGCCCTTGTTTAGCTGCGGGCTCTCTGGGTCGCCAAAGACTCTGGTCTATTCTCAGTGACAAGACCTAGTGGCCATTACAGAAAAACAGAGCAGTGAGCTCCAGGCTCACAGGCTCACGCATAAAAAAAAAAAAAAAGAAAAAGTTTAGTATAAAAATTATGTGCTCGAGTCGGATCACGTGATGTCTATGAGTAAGCATTTATACTAACTGCTATATATAAATGTCTAATATGTAAATCTACAGGGTTGGACAGATTAAGAGACACAGCTGCCTTATTCTTATTCCTAAAGTGTCTAACAAAAGCAGCTTTAGCGTAGCCGTATCCATCGGGTTAAGGTAAGGCAGATAAATTCGGTTTGCAAAACTTGTGAAAGATCCTGACAATAGTCATCTGATCAAAAATATTGCACCGACAACTTGAAACAGGTATGCAAACTTCAACCACTGTTAATAGCAGTCACTCTGTACACTCATTCAAAACCTTGACCTTCAGGACATCAAATTTTGCTGTGTTCTGTGAATGCTGCGCCACTTCCTGAAAAATGGATGATAAACACAAGACCAGTGCTAACCACTGAGCCACCACTGCTTGTATCTCCCTGCATTTGTGTGAATGTAAAATGAAAACTAATTTTGGGCAATATTTACTATCACCCTCTTCTTTTCTTTCATGTATTTCCATTTCAATGTTTAAAAAAATCATACACATAAAAAAAACATATTTTGTGAGCTTTTCCTTGCATTTAAATAATACCGTTTTCAAAAGAAAAGATAAAATATAACTATCTTAAGAAAAAACATGTACAAAGCAAACATGTCCCCTTATATGGTTCACTTAATCCTATTTAATCCATATGCACTGTAACTCCGGATCTGCAAGCCTACAGGGCAGAATAATTTATGTCCCACTGTATCTGCCTGTGTGGTGGCATGTTCATATCACTGAAACAGTTTGTTGCATGGGTACAGAAAGAAAGAAAGAGAAAAGGCATGATAGCAGTATTAAGTGAACTGGGACTGGATTTATATGCAATGTAAACCAAGAGAGCTTTTGTCAGATTTTTGTAATTATTGTAAGTGTGGCTCTTCTGTAGGTGCATTCGGAATAAAATGCACAGATAATTTGCCCTCCATTTGCATTAAACTGTTCACGAAGGCTTGTGAAAAAGCCCTACAAAAAGATGGACTGGGAAGCATTTAATCAAATCTGTCTCGTATTTTACAAAAAGGTAAGTGCCACACACCAGCTGAAAACATTATGCGCAGTAAGCTTAAATTAAAATTCTCGAATTTGAAGTTTTTAAGATGATATTCAGCATTTAGAGTGTGAGTGCGTCTGTGACCAAGGTTCCCCCCACTCAGTTCCCACTAAGTTTCAATGTTTTCTTTTATTTTTATTTTTTGTGTTGTTGTTGTATTTTTTTTAAACAGGATTCAAAGATTTTGCCAAGTCTGCAAATATATCAGAGTGGCTTTATATAAGACTGCCGACTAAGCTACAGGCCACGCTTAAAAGTCACGTTGAAAACTCAAAAACTCAAAACATCAAATTGGACTCATGCTGGAAATTACCACATTTGTCAATCGGGAAAAAGAACATAATATAAAATACAATTCATTATTTATTCTTGTTTACGGATATGTACTGTTTTTTTTTATTATTATTATTATTTCATACTACTGCTCCAATAGCCATAAATCTCTGGTGTTTATGCGTTATTCAGGTGTTGTGATGAAAAAGCTCTGGAATCTAGAAACCTAAACACCAGCGTTTTCATTGGTAATAATTTGTTCTCCGAAGATGCCAAGATATCTATCATCTTTAGTTGAATTCAAAACATCCCATCAGATCACAATATAGATTTGCTTCTATAGTTCCCTCTACCATCTCTGAAGTGATGCAGAAGGTGCACCTTTCAACTGGAATGAAAGATACATGAAGACATATTTAAAGTCATATTTTGTTAATATACTGTGCAGTGTTTGCATGTGTGTATTGTTATTGTTTGTGCGTGCTCTGTCTTAGTTGTGATCTTGTATATATATGTTTTAATTTTCATTCTCACAACATTACCAAAACTGGAATGAAAAACAGTGGAAAACTACGTAAAATGCTGAGTTGGAATTCACAGTTTTTCCAAATACCTCACTGAACTGAAGCTGTCCAAATGTAAAAGTATGAGACCACACCTGTCAGGACGTTTCAGTCACGCCTTGTGGGGTAAACAGTCTTCCGCTGCTCCAATATGCCCATTTTCATTACGAATTTTTTTAGACTGCTGGAAAATCAAACACCTGATTTGTATTTTTGTCAGGCTGAAATCATCCCTTCTGACTTGTTCACTGCATATATCCTGCCCTATCCACTGTGCATAAATCACAGAAGAAACTGATGACTGCACTGCCAACACACATTACTTGTATCACGTGTCTGAAAAACATTGCGTTACAATGTGTGATCACTTTGGTCAACTGACATTCACCTTGTGCATATTAAGTAGTAAAGTTCTATATTACATGTAAAGCTAAACTATAACAACCAAATAACAGTAAAACATATGCATTGCCAGTTATGTCCATTTTTCACTTGTAGTCATGTTAAAAGATGTAACAAAACATAAGTTTTATGCTTATGCTTGTGTTAAGGCATTTGCACCCTCCTGGGAAAAACAACGCCTGCTCTACATTCTGCACTGATCTGTCTCCACTGCATGAGGGAAAAATATACAAAGTGATTACGAGTACAGTACTCAGAGGGAATCTTCAATTTCCTGGAGGAGCAAAACATGGCAATCACATATACACATTTCAAAAATGAAAAAAAGAGCATCTTTCTTTGTATCAGTCTGTCTATAAGCTCTTTTTATTTCGGTATGATTTTATTCATCGCCTTCTTGCTGTACTCTTGTCCTCTGTGGTCTCTTATTTTTATGTTTATTTACGTTATATGTATTTCTGGAGCATCTATGTTGCCTTTTGAATAGATATTTTAAAGTGAGAGGTGATGTTCCTTCCATTTGCAAACACTTTCGCGAACATTTCAAATACGCTGGTTGAGTTTAAAATCGGTCCCAAGAGTTTAACACAAGGTCTGCTATATCTGCTTCCAATACAACTTATGCCAAATTCACTTCTTCATCTCTGTACCACGACATGGGGCAGGAAGGGCAGGAATAATGCTAGGTTTTCAAAAGCACAGTTTGTAAGATGAGAACGTGGACAATGTAATGCAGAACACAGCATAATTATGTTAAATATGTAGGAAAATTGCCCAGTAAATCTGTGAGAAACAAATCTGCACCCAACTATAACTTATGCATGCCTACATGTTTAAAGTAATTGCTTTGGAAGTGATTTTGCACGTGCCGTTTTGTAAGTTCTTTTTCACTGTAATTGGCTTGGAAATTGTGTGTTAAAATAAAATTCATTTTCTTTGTGGTCCATACATTCTTAATTTCAAGCAGCTGTAACCTGGGCTGGAAAATTGAGCAAACTCCTTTGCCATGTGTCCTGTATTGCAGGTCCAGAAAAAGGTGAATCAGACACTTGGATACAGTTATCAAAGGGTAGGACTTATGGTAGATGTACACGAAATTCAAATGTCAAGCATGACAAGCTTTTTAAGAGCATGGGACTGAGCCTAAAAAGAAATAACTTTGCCTCTGAGATTCACTGAATCTCTCTCAACATAATAACCAAGAGAACAGTAAATATGATTTCATATTCAGCTATAGATCCTCGAATACAACGCCGGTTCTGTTAAAATTGCAACGGTTTAAGAATACTGAAGTATACTAAATGATGCAATGGATCTAAGCAGGAAATGTGTTGATTTAGAAAAACTGCAAATCCCTGCAATATTTGTGATGGAGTGGGGATTGAAAAAAATCGTATGGTTGCAAAATTGAGAATTCCTGGAGGGACTGTTTCAATTTCAACACCAGCCTGAAGAGTTCTCTTGTCCTACTTAGGGCCAAGCTCAATGCCGTTCTGAGTTGCGCCTCAGACTTTTTCTTGGGTTTCACTGTGCTGCGAGCCAAGGCTCTTGTAAGGTTAAACTATCTGACAGCTCCAGTTTCACTGCAAACAACACATGTCCTGGGGCTGATTTTCACATACTTAGTGGTGTGAATTTTCACATGCTCCATTTATGTTGATCGCACATGATTACACTTGGTTATGTGGTGTCTCAATGGCTAAGCACAAAAAGGAGTGGTGAGAAGTTGTTCAGGAAAGTGGGAGAACGATGTAGGCGAGGGGAGTGAATATCTAAATGTATCTAAATGCGTCTTAATAGTGTCTGTATTATATTTAATATTTAACATTCAAACTATAATAAGAATAACATTCCACAGTCACAGTTTTCATCCCATGCAAGTATATGTTGGCATCCGTAGGTGTAGCAAAGCTCCAGATACTGTATGAGTTCATGTTTAAGTCTGCAGATAAAAATAGAAGCACATATGCCTTAAAAATGAGCAGTTTTAAACAACGCAGTGAAACAAAATTATGGTTCCATCTCTGAAAGTTTTATGGTTCAAAAAAAATTAGATTCTACCCAAGTGATTATGTTGGGCTGACTAAGTGCAAACGATCTCATAAAGTTGAGTAGCGGAAGATGTGGTACAGCTGCATTAAAAAAAACTTTTTGGTCCTTTTTTTCCTACTCTCTCAGCTGGAGCTGCAGCTGTGTCTTAATGATTGACCTAAAGTGATATTATTAGTGGCTATGTCTTTTTCCAGAGTTTTTACATTAGCACAGAATCATATTCAAAATAGGGCATGTTATTGTCCTATTTCAGCCATGGAACCCCATTCTCAAACTACAAGGTCCTCTGTCGCCTGATGTGAATTTATTCTAGCATATTGTTCTTGTTCCATCTCATACTTGTATGCGGATGTGTGGATTTAGGGTTCAAACTACGAGAAAAGAGGAAAAATAATAAGGTACAGTCCTAGGTCAAATTCGAGTAAGGGCGGCATTACCGCACACTAAAGATTAACAGAGGCAGAAGACTCCGGTTCTGGCCCCATTTTACAAATCCTCTCATGCAAATTAGGTCATCACCATTTCAGTGTTCTCTGGGGAGAGGAATGTACTTGAAAAACAGCATCAGGTGGAGGGAAAAAGGAAAAGAAGGACTTGTTACTATGCTTAACATGAGATAAGGCAAACTGCTGGGAAAGAGGACAAAAAAAAAAAAACAGCTTCTGAACTCACCGTTTCGAAAATGAAATGACACACATCCTCTGCTATTTACACACAGACATTAAATTTAATTAAAACTAGACCCAAGGTGAAGCACTTATGGCGTAACACAGTGTGCTTATCAGACCCAATCAGGCCAAGTACGTGCAGTTTTTTTGTTTTTGTTTTTTTTAATGCCAGGACACAGTGCCAAATTATATCCTGGCTTTAGGGCAGGTGCCTGCAACTTGATTCAGCCACACGCCAGCGTGGTTTACTGGAGGGCCAACACACATGGCTATTTTGATGGCTTATTTATATGAGAATAAAATTAGAATAAAATGAACCAATAAAAAATGTTTGGTTGACTTTTGATTTCCTGCCATATAAACTTCAGTCCAAGTCCTGGCCTGTTTAATCGCCCAGAATGGAGTTAGTCCATTCTGTGTATGTAATGCTGTATTTCTGCACTTAAAAGCTATGACAGATGGAGAGAGATAGAACATTATCTCTTTCAGCTATTCATTAGGCCTTTCATTAAGATGGACTACAGACAAAGACAATGTCTAATGATAAAATACATCATGTATCTCTGAAAACCGCAAATGAAATGTGTACAATAAAAACTTCACTTCAGCACCAGACACTTTGCAAATTTAAATATGTCTACTGGTTGGGCAATATGTGATCAAGATGTTTACTTTGAATATTCCGCTTTAACTTGTAATCATGCGCATTTCCAACAGCTACATTTTAGTTACTGGTGGCAATCCTGAGGCCCCATTTCAGGTGAGCGCCCACACAGTTTTGTGTATAAGCACATATTTCAACAGAACCAAAATCATCAATTTTGTTCATTGTCCATTTGTGCATATATTAATAACCACTGTGATGACAGCGGTGTTCTCCTGCTCTCATATTTCTGTTCTTTGTTTATCTGTTTGTTTTTATAGTATACTGTGTATATTTATGGGTGAACCAGATTTAGCAGCACTTCTGCATTATTATTCTTTAAGGTCGTCTTCATTCTATTTCTCAGTTGGTTCATGTTTTCCAGCTGTCCTACATTCATGCTACTTGGCCTTTTTTGAAGAATGGTGTTTACCGTGTATGTCAAATTGAGGTTGTTGTTTCCTTATGTAAAATTAGTGTGTTTCTACACAAGCAGATGGTTGTTGAACAGGTAGGATTTATCACTGTTCACCGCATACAGGTGTGCATATGTTACATTTGCTTGATTAATACCAACCTCTCTTGTGCATATAGGCAGGTCTTACACACAGATTTAGAACTTTCATGCTTTGAAAAATGAGGCCCCCGTTATGTGGATACTGGCACTGTTATTTCATAATACCACATTTTTTTATATCATTGCACTTTTCAGTTCCTAGTTCCCACAGTTCCTACTTCCTGGACATCTTGCACGAGAACACTCGACAAGTTTCAACCAATTTAAAAGCTCTTTGTATATATAGATGTTCTGCGGAGCACTTATCCGCCCAAGTACTTCTACTTTATTCCATGCCAGAACGGTGTCCCCTGAAAAGCCATGTTGATCAATTATAACATCTTCCGTCCTATCTGCGCAATGGCTTCTGGTCTGATCTGGTGCATTGGCTTTTGTCTGAAGTTAACCATACTCCCTTTATTTGCATATCCATCCATCCATTTTCTATACCGTTAATCCGTCAGGGTTGCTGAGGCCTCTCTCACACTCAAACCTAGGGGTCAATGTAGAGTAGCTACAGCTACATGTTTTTGGGACTGTGGGAGGAAGCCGGAGTACCTGGAGAAAACCCACGCAGGCACAGGTAGAACATGCAAACTTCACACAGAAGGGCCCAGACCGGGATTCGAGCCCTGGAGCCCTGTTGCTGTGAGGTGACAGCGCTAACCACTGCACCACCGTGCCGCCTTATTTGGAAATAAATAGAGCCATGAAACAAATGTGGCACTATGAAATAAAATTGGACAAACTAGGACAAAACATTGATTACAAGTAAAAATAAAATCCAGTTTCCAAGGTAGCAAGTTCCTCTCTGTGTTTATATTTATCTTATGCTCAACTCATTTTTTGTCATGTGTCCTTTGTTTATTTTTTTTTTAATAAGTTCAGGTTTCTCTTTTTAAAGAGATCCCTACATTTTCACACTACTGACTGATGTCTACAGTTAATAATGCATCTCTGTGGTGGGTTTCAAATAATGATGGTGAGTGGGGAGCTTTTGATTGGTGAGAGGTTACTAAACAGGCACTGGTACCGTGGAAAATGATTTTAATTTATAAATAACTCCTTAAAAGCAACATGAAGCAGAGGAATCAATCATTTTTGTGTAAGACTATGGAGCTATGATTGTGCAAATGTATTTGTGTGAGTGTGTGTGCATGTGTGTGTGTGTGTGTGTGTGTGTGGGAGGGCTCTCTGGAGAATCCATTTGCAGTAACAATCAAACAAGAAGGTTACAACATACCTGGTAAACTAATGCACAGAGGTGGTTTTTTCCTTAAGCTCAGTTCAAAATAAAAGTAAGTGCTAAATGTAAAAAAAAAAATCTTCATAAAGAGATGAACCAGGTTCAAAAACAAATACAATTAATAAAATGACTCGACTGGCCAGGAAGAAAATCTGACATTCACCTAGAATCTATCAAAGGCATCCTAATTCAGTAGAGGCAATAATCAAAGTCAGTTTATAACCAGCCTGTGTTGATTCCTGTCAAGTCTTGTATCATAAATCATACATTCTTGATATATCAGAAAATATATCATTTTTCATGTCCGTCCTTTCCGAGAGATAGAAATGCAAGTGCTTTTTTTGGCCTTTAAATAGAGTAATAAAGCTAACAAAAATCAATAATGCATTATAACAGAACAGGCAAGAACTGGGTGTCTATAGAGTACATGATTTAACAGAACAACAATCTATTTCTTTAAAAGGTCAGTGAGCTATAAAGCCCACTCAAAAAGCACGGCCCCCTCTCATTCTTTCCTGACACTATAGTCACTCATATTTTACCAATACTTCAAGGAATTATCACCCAGTAGCCATGAAAAAAGCATTTTAGACCTTTTCTCCATCTAAGTAATCACTTTATTAGTGACACGAAGATGAGTTTGCGCTGTTATATGGATCCGAAGGGTGTAATGAAATTTGACTCTGCTGCAGAGTAACAATATAATAAAAAGCGGAGGGAGACAAAGAATCAATATGATACAGGCTCCATCTGTTTGTCTGTTTCTCAATGAATGTGATGGAGTTACGGGATAACTTTAAATTGATTAGTGATCTTGAAATAAAAATGAATAAAGATAGTATTCCTTCACTTCCTCTAGCTAAATAGACCCAATTATGTTGAAGAAAACTGATTCTAGCATACTTAGTACATTAGAGACGCAGTGGACGATTTGGATGAAATTATAAGACTGGTCAGTGCAAGTGGTTTGAGGTTGTTTGAGGTAATTTTCTTAATCTTAATAATTGCACAATTATCAGTAACTGAAGCAAAGTGCCACAGTCCAGACTCATTTCCACACAGTGCACACCTTACTTATTGGTCATTTACTTTACCACACATTTCATTTCACATCCAAGCGAGTCGTCCTCCTCTACCTATTATCTGTGGCACCGAAGCTGTCTCTTGTCTTACTCGTCTCTCATCCGTTCATCTCTAATCTCCCACAGTTCCTTCAGTGGGTTACAAAGAAAATCCATTTCAAAGCAGTGTAATTGATCGGTGTTGTTGTGGTCATGACAGTAATGACTGGTTTCTTGTGGCTAACACCACTTGCTCACGCTGCTCCTTGTGGGAGCAAACAGTGTTGGGGGAAGGGAAACAAGAGAGCGACAGATATATAAAAAGTGAGACCCTTATGCGTCGTTGCAAGCATCATTTCTGACCATTTTCTGTATTTCACACTCTACCTTGGTTTGGACTTGACCATGAGAATGCTTTAAGAGTTACATAAAAGTCTGACGATAAGGCCGTGGAGGGCAGTTGCTTTCGCAAAAGAAGGAAAAAGGGCTTTATATTGGAGCACTACTACATTTCAGACTACCTCTCAATCACAGAGAGGAGGACTGAGAGTGAGAGTAAACGTATGAGACTGAATATACTTGAAAGAAGATAGAGAGAGAGGAGTCTGAAAAAAGAGAGATGGAAAACATGGCAGGAATAATGGAGGCTATGCAAAAATAAATAAATAAATGATTAACCCAATATGTGCATGGCTGCATGCTGATTTCTCTGCCTACTTAAGAATTAGCTTTTCAAGACTCAGGGTCAGACATTCTGCTTGGAAAGTCCACAGTGAACAAAAAGCTGATAAACCTCACTGTTCTTCACAGCTTTTATTTATCACATATGATCAGCATTAGAGAATAAAGAAACAAGAAACAAAACACTAAAAAGTGAAGAAGGAACACTGCCCTTTTAAATTTTACTTTTAATTCTTAGAAAGATGATTGCATTATATATAAAGAGGGCACAGTAAACACAATGACTGCCTGTCTAATGCAACCAAACCAGTCATTTGTCTTCAATGATACCAATTTGCTTTAATTTTCATCTACTGATAGTGTGAATGAGAAAAAAATAGGGGAATTCAAATAGACTATTATTTTACAGTGGTTTCATCAGGCAAGGAATGGTTTTCCAAATTAACAATATCTGCAAAATGTATTGAGTGTTGCATGAAGAAACATATTTGATCAACTCACCACAAAGCAGAGGCAACGCGGTGAACAATAGGAATCTTACACTGGGAAATAAAGCTGTTATTTGACACAGTTTTGACACTATCTCTCTTGACCTGCAGAGGCGTTCCAGTTTATGGAACAATAATCCAAATTTCCACAATGAGTTAAGATTTTATGCATTCCATATTCGGTACTTCTATTTAATGCAGACAATAGTTTTCTGTTTTAGGTATTAGGTTATTATCTTTTTTATCTTGCACAAGATAAAACTAGTAGTATTAAATAGATGTTCTTTGTAATTAGATGTGGCTCACAGGTTGGCCTCACGAGGTTAGCCATGAACATTAAACTTTCCTGGAGCAAACAGAACGGTGGAGAATCACTAAACATTATTTCAACAGTTGTGCTCACTGATACAAAGCATTTGGTAGTATGAGTGACAATAGCTCCTAGTTATTAGAAGGGAAGGCATAATTACTCACTGCCACATGTGGATATCCTTTATAACTAATCCCAATCAACAGCTGCGGACAGATATAGAGGTCTCAGATTCTATACATGTGAAATGAAGAGTCTGTTCTCTACAGGGTGCTGGGACTGACAATGTTGCCTGATTCATGTAAAAAGCACCAAAAACCAAGAGAATTCATTCTATATAAGCCCACATTCACACATACACATACACACACACAATCAGCAGGGTACATCCAATGGCATGAAGGTTACACATGCACGGAGACAGACTTTTTTGCAAATTGTGGCTTGCATGCTTGATTTCCCAATGCATTTAGCCCCCTGCATCCATAACCCTAACATATGTAGCAGCTAATACAGTTAGAGCCCAGGTCTTTGCTTCCATGTCTGCTCACTTAATGATATTAGGGTTGATTCTATAGTTTGATCCAGCTATCAATGTCAATCATGTTAGCACTGTTCAAAGCAGCAAGCCCTTGAGGCGGATTGGCAATGGAGGGAGGGGGTAAGAGAGGAGAGAGGCTGGCAGCTTTCTAATGCAATAGAGCTGCCAGATCTGAGAGCTTTTTATTACATTAATATGTTCCTGGATAATTCTATCTCATCTCCTAATATTACTTAGCCTAAAAACCCAATTAAAGTCTCATTTATCCGATCACCTCAATCGGAGACTATGACATAAGGGCGTTCAGACAGCCATGTGATGGTTGCTTGCTACCGCCTACAGAGGATTCTGTTTCTTCTTCAGCCACAGAGCAAAGCATAATTGGAATTGAGAGTGTGGTATGCGGCATTCTCCAGGTGATATTATTGCTACCACTTGCACATTTGGTAAGGAGGCAGACAAAACAAGAGCCTCATCTTGGGGTTTGTTGTTATCAAATGTATGAAGGGATTGCACAAAACACTTTATAGACTTTAGGTGACATAATAAACTGATGCAGTGTGAAGATCCAAACAATAATTGATGTACTGGACATTATTGGACTTCATGATTAAGTCCAAATGACCTGTAGGTCAGCTGTTTGTTTTCTTAGAAGATCTTGATTTCTATAGCTTTGGGATTTCTATTTGGCAAGATTTTGACAAACCCTGCAGATTCATGCCAGATTCGAATACTCTAACTTTATCCACTACAGATGGTAAGCAAGCAATGGGTGGGCAACTTTTATTGCTCTGCCAGGTAAGGAACCCTTTTCTTAAACCATATGTGTGCCCTAAAAAGAACTTGCTTGCTTCATCTTTTGGTGAAATAAGAGCAACAAATGGACACCTAAGTAGCTCCCAATTCTCTTTAAATTGTCCCTTATGGTCATCCCAGTGGTCCTTCTCTCGAGCGCTTGTGCCTTTATGTTCGGCCCAGCTGCCTCTCTGCACAGGCAAAGGGTCGCCTGAGTTCCCCGCTGGGTGGCCCTAGAGCCCTTCTGTCCAGACTAGTTATGTTTCAATAGCTTGTCTGGTCGGCCCAAGTGCATCTGAAGTGCCTCTAGGGTTAACCTAAGTGTCACTCAAATGTCCATCTGAATGGCCCAGGTGCACCAAAAGTGTACCTCTGGTAAGCCCACGTACACTTCTGGTCTGGCCCCTCTCGTAAGTTAAAGGGACAGTTTAGTGTGACTTTCTGGCAAAAGTGAATTCTACACTATGCTAAACCCTATGCATGTTTAAGGTGCCCCATTTTATTTTATTTTAGTTTAGTTTTATTTCTTTAATTATTTTTATGCTCCCCCCTGCTCCAAAGTGATTAGGCACACACCACCTGGCTCAGCATGGATCTTACCAGAACTCAAAAGACAAAGCAGTGTTAACTGCAAACGCACCAGCTAACAATGCTATATTGATATCATTAGCATTGCTATTCACTATTTCCCTTACCACAGGGATTAGTGGGCGGACCACCCGCTAATAACAGCCAGGGACCCACTAATCCCCATCAAGAATCAGGCAACAGCATTTGCAGTGCTATCGATCAGAGCTGTAATTATGTCTGTTGATGTTAAAGTGCCACACATGCAAAGTGAACAATCTGCTTGACATTAAAAGCCATTCACTGGCAAACTACTGGAAGGCTTTTATTGTGAAGCCATTAAAGAGAAATTCTGTCTTAGTCAAAGAGTTTAATTAATTAGTCTAAACACATAAATAATAAAAAAAAAAAAAACTTGAAAAAAATCTCCATTTTGTTGTCAGAGTGTGATTTGAATATTGTAATTGACACATGCCACACTGACACTATTTAAATTACAAGCTGCATCCATCATAAAGCTAAGTGACACACTCTACCCTCTCACTGTAAAACCACTTCTGCCTTGCCTACATCACAAGCTCTGATCACAGTTGCTCATGATACAGCACTGCACACGTATCAGGATGCAAATTTGACATATGAGAGGTACATGCTATGAAATTTAAATGAAAATAAATGAGCTCCTTTGGCAGTCTTTGCATGCCAATAGCGAGAAAACATCGGTCATAGGCACTTAATAAGGCTCATTCAGGCTAAAGGAAATGCAACACAAATGCAAAAGATATCTGCAACAGCAGGGTCTATGTTTCTGTACACATCACCTGTCAAACTTTAAAGCTGATGGGCTGTAGCAATAGACCACATCATTTTCCGTTTGTGGCAGCTTAAAATAGGAAGGTGGGGCTACTGTGGACACATCATCATCGAAACCGAATGATAAGCATAGAGGGGTAACTAGATGTCCTGATTAAATTGAGGAACGTGTTCAACCATTTGTCACACACTTTGCAATAAGATTGAATTTATTTCTTGAATTTGATTTTTACTAAAACAATGTGTCTCTATGGCTGTTTCTGTCTCCCTTTATTGTTGTCATTCTCTCTCTCTGTCGCTCTCTCTCTACCCATTTTACTTAACTCTTTACAACAGAAAGTACTTTTTGGCAAACTTTAGATCCTAGCATACAGTTGAGAGAACTCAACTCCTGCACACTGTCCTTTAACTTGTATGAAGTTGTATTGGATTTCTTTTTTGCAAGTTAAAAGATAGTGTGCAAGAGTTCTTCACTTGTCCATGGATATTTCCTCCTACGCACTTGTCTGCAAGAAACTCAAGCTGAACATGCGCCTTCACAGCCTAAACATTAGGCCCTCTATTAGCCACCAAACAGTGGACACTGTACAAACTGTTACTGCTGATACTTTCAAAACCACCAGAATTTTAAAAAAGGAGAAAATCATATTAAGAGGGTTCTGGGAACATGACAGTAACTTCTTAACTAAATCTAACTTCATTGGCCAACACGGTCTCTGAAGCACCTGTGGGATCTGGTGAAGTAGGAGGTTTGTAACACGAATACACAGCCAGAAAATCAGCAGAAGCAGAACACTACTGACATTTTGAACCTGAATGAAAAGTTTATGCCTTTATGTAGAGAACTTTTAAGCATTTTGATGTGTTGGTGCTATACAAATAAACCTTTCTTGACTTGCCTACTAAGAATTGCAAATAATTTTCTAAGAGCATAGATAATCAAAAATCATCCAATAGAAACAAAAACTTAAAAAAAATATAAACACACACAAACAACAGCTAAGAACCTGACTGTGACAGCAACATGGATAGATAATTTAAATTATCAAGAATATCATAGAATTATTGGATTCAGTGGAATGCAACCAAACTCGATTTGTGTTTGTTCAGATACCGCTCATGGCCTGGACAATATTATTTGTGTTTGGTAGATAAAATGCAATGCAATTAACAGTAACAGGTGTTCCATAACTGCTTTCCGTGAAGCTTATGCTCAGTTTTTTGTTGAAGTTGGAGAGGAATTCATTCAACTCACTGAGGTAAGTGTGAGCTTTCAGTTGCAGTGCTGTTTCATGATTGGTGAGAAAGCATTACTTTGTTCTTTAGCACTCAAAAAAAAATAAATAAATAAAAATAATAATAATAATCTAATGTCTCATACATGAATGGCCGCATACAAGAATGTAACTGGGGCAAAGTTACACGAGAAAAAAGATCCATCTTAAACCTTATGGGTTGTTTGGTGAATGTTTCACAGCGGGAGTCTTTTTGAGCTTTGGTCCATTCAAAGACAGACGGCCTTGCAATCTCAGTAGAGGACATTCACTGTGGGTCAGTTGCTCCAGCTTTCTCCAACTCACTCTCAGACTGAAGTGGTGGGAATAAAAGAGTCATCTGAGTCTCCGGGGAGCCTCAAATAGACTTACGCCTTTTACCTGGGCCTTCTGGTCAATCTCCTTCGGGGGCTATGTCTTTGAGCCAGCCTTCAATGACTGAGAAAGCTAAGCTGTTCAAAGTGAGTGGTGTTGGTGAACAGTGGATTGCAGCTTGTCGTGTGGCGCATTAGGTGTTGACAGATGGGAAGGAGGGCATGAGACGCTGTGGGGAACCAATGATTTATTGTTGGGCTTGGGACACTTAACGGGGTGTAAGTGCTGAGTCTGGAGGGACCACGATGTGAGGACAATTGGAATAAAGAGAGGAATTAAGCAAAGGGAATGAATAAACAAGAGAGAAGGTATTGCACATTTCCTTACTAATCACAAAAGGAAGATTCATAATAACTCTGACATTAAAACAGAAATCCAAAAACTACTGTGGCAAAATTTGCATGGTTGTAACAAGGAAATCATGTGCTTCTCTTTGAATAACGAGGATCCCTCTATGGTCTACCAGTCCGGATGGCAAATAAACGGAAACATACAGTACATAACCAATGGGAATTTAGTTCACTGTTATCAGCATTTAAACACCGCTCATGTGACCAACTGTTTCACTGTCTCACATGAGTGACCAACAACAAACAAGAAAGAGAAATGGAAAGTGAAATCGAAGACGGAGGGCGCAGAGACACAGCAGGCACCACAGTAGTAGGCACGCACAGATAATGTCAGGCCAACACTGTAGCTCCAGGTACTGACGGGTTCTCTCCCTCCACAGCACGAGTGGATCCTCAAGGCACACATCTCAACTAATGTGCTATATACTGCACACCGGTTGCAACCAAAACCCTGCTGTGATGTTTGTGACAATAACCTTTTTAATATGATTTGATAAATTTTATCTACAGCAATGACACCTCGGTATCACTGTACATTTGTGTACTGTTAATTATTGTCACAAGTATGAATTTCAGCACATCAGGACAAAACATAGATGATGAAGATTCAGTATCTCATCACTCTATTTTTACTTCTACGACAGGAATAGTTTTGGGAAAACATTATTACACTATTTGATAAACAGCAAGACTTAATATGTGCAATTTGCTTGGTGATCTGATGTCCATATCATTACAAATTGTTTTCTTTTTCAGGATCAAAATATTAAGTTTATTATATCTAAATCTACTTTCATGTGTAATAACACATGACAAAGAATGATTTTGTGGGTCGATTAGCTTGCAAATGTCAATGTGTCAGACACAAAAATGTAATAAACGGGCTCAATGAAAATTTGACAAAATATTCTTAATATCTGAATATGTGGTGCTTGATTGTGTAGTCTGATTGTGATACAGGATACCCTTTGAGACAAACTGCTTGTAAAAATGGGCTATACAAATAAAGTTGACTTGACTTGTCTTTCTGCTGTAACTACACATCTATTGCTTTGCTGTAGTTACTGTATGGTTGTAAATTCAGTAGACTCAGAAAAATAAAGTGGAAAAATGTTAATGAGAAAGGAATGTAGACTGAAAACCAAACCCCATTATTTTGCCTCTTTTACTGTGACTCTAAGCTTCTAACTGCACAGATATTTGAGTGGGGAGGAGGGGCTGTGTGTACATGGACAATGGATCATTCGGCATCAAGGAAACCAGGAAGAGCAACATCAAAAGGCAGAGCAGAAAGCTGGCCAGGGTTCACTCTTACAGTGTTTATATCACTGTGTTAAAATGACAAAATGAAAACGAATAATACAGTTGACATTGTTTGACACCCTTGATTCGCAATATTTGCACATCGTGTGAATGCACACATAGTATTTGCTATACAGGGAGAGGTAATTGACAAATTTTCAGTCACACTATACGTTGTTAATGCTAATGCTATAGGATAATGATATTCTAACAATACACTCACTCTTGGCTACACTTACACCATTAAGCCTTAGGGATTATAAGATGTGTTTTCAGAGCAATTATCCTAGGTTTTAAAGCTTTTCCAATTCATAAAAGACACAAAGTGATGGCCTGGACCCAAACATTAAAGCCCTGGACTAAAACTGTGATACAATACCTAGTCCTTTGTGACATAACCAGTGCCGTCACTTTTGATGCCCCCCACACATCCAATTAGCCTTAGAAACCCCTGTCAAGGTAAATACAACCCTCTTGCATCATTTACAGCTGTGCCCTTCAGCCAGCTTAGGATGATGGACAGTGGAGCACATCAGTGGACCAAGGGGACCGAAGAAGTATCGATCAGGTTTATTTTGTTCAGCTCTCTTCTTCAAATCCAAACTTTTTGTGACACTGAGATCATGCTGCACTGTAAACACAAGAATGATACCCAAAGCGGCGGCAGGCTCACTCTGTGTTTTGTGGTGTTACCTTGGCAGTGTATTGGCATGGTTTTGTTACATATTCTTTGTGAGGGGGTTTATAATCAATGGAGAGAGACAGTGTGGGCACCTCCTGGCTTTGGTCTTGCCAGACTTGGACAAGATAGTCTCAGGCAGGAAGAGGCGCTTTACACAGCCACAGGGCCTCATTCATCAAGTGTTCATTCATGCAGATGCAATTCACCACTAAATACAGAGAGCCTCACCTACCCACATTCGACTGTTGCTGAGGGGCTCTCACTCAGAGTGTCTAAACAGCACTTCTTTTTTAGGTGTACAGTGTAATCTCCTTTAGCTCAGGAGTTCACTATTGATTATGCGTTCCCATTCCTTCACTCGTCAATGCTCACCGTTCAGCAGCGTGGTGTGCTCTTTAAGTCTTTCTCCTAACGCTCATTTTCACTTCCAAGACAAAGCTGTTTAAAGCAATGAGGAGATATGATCTCATGTGGACAGCACAAAGCACATAGAAACACACACATTTTACAGTATGTGATCACTCAGCCAAATTGTTGATTGAGCATTCTTCGTGGTAACTCCCAGAGGAGCTGTGTGAGCAAGAAGGCCATCAGTCTCTCCCTAATGATCATTCCTACCTCACAACCCCTGTTTAGTTTTATGTGTCACATCCAGCTAACAGTGAGATTAGTGCGCCTGCCATCGCACTCCCTAAATCCTTCTCTCTGCTGCTCACAAGCCTGCCGAGTTGCCCTCTTTCACCCACGGCGGTTTCTGGCTATGGCTATATACTGCCCAGGCTCCCTTGACCCAAGCTGGTAATGCATTACTCCCAGATCAATTGATAGATTGGCCCTGTCGCAGCTGCCGTAACTAAATCAGCTGCTCCTGATGATTCAGCACCAGCCAGGGAGCCGGGCCTGCTGTCACCAATCACAGATCACCAGCAGCTGAGACAGGTATGGACATTCTCCTGTCACTTGGACCTAATTTATTGCCAGCTTCCACATTGATTAACCTTGTGCTGTGGTTCAAGCTTCCTATAAAAATTTGTGTGTTGGAGCTGCAGGGACTGAATGAAGAAGGAGGAGGAAACATAAGGACAAGTGGATGTTTGCATTACTTCTGTAAACTTTGCACAAAAGGACTTTCACTATACAGCCAGTAGCAAATTTGTGGCAGCTGGTAACATTTTGCTACTGGAAACATAGTCTCTGGATGTTAGGGTGATAAACAATATTTTGAACAAATACATTTCACATTGAGAGGGAAACTTTCTTTTCCCTTTCTATCCTCTATAGCTGGAATCTGCTTCACTGAACAAGAAGCTGTCATTATTCATGATGTATCCTGGAATCTCAGCTGCAGACAGATAGACAGATAGATAGATAGATAGATGGATTGATTTAAAGATATTAAACGTCTACATTATCTATTAAATAATACACTTTGTGAGCAGGCTTGGGAACAATATCCTTACATATTTACTCTTGGTGGTTGATTTGCCCTCATTGAGGAGACAGAGCTGAGAAGTGGAAGCATTTTGTTCTTTCTGTTTCTGTGATTCACTTTCTGTTCCTTGCTAGGACAGCCAGGGGCTGTCAGCAATCTCCCAGCTGTAGCCTCTAAAACACAACTCATGGGCCTAATGAACCAAGGCACAATTACTTTAGCAAAAAGCTGCCTGGACTTAAGAGGGGGAGAGGGTATCTGAGTCTTCATAAACATGTACATCATTTTAGATTTTTTTTTTTTTGTTAACTATAGTCTAAATCCAAGACTGTGAGCAAAAGTGACTGTATTGTTTTCTGAGTGAATGAACCATAGGTGCATTTTATGCACATCATAGAGCTGCAGCAGACGTTCTTTGTGACATCTCTTTCCCTAGAAGACAGATTTGAGAACTAGCATGTCCAACAATAAATTCCTTGCATCATGCAGACACACATATGCATGCAGTGTAATGAGTGTAAAGCTACTGCTCGCTGTTGCCCTGTTAATATTCTATTACAAGCAGAGAGGATCTCTAATCTAATAAGGACCCTTATCTAATAGCCCCCCTACTGTTTGCACACTACTTTATGAGCACAGATGCCAACAACAAATACACATTACAGTTGGAAAATTGCATGCAGTATTGCATCAGGCTTTCTGCCAGCAGGAGAACTGATACAGTAGGGATCAATAGACAGCTGGCTTGCCAATTGCTCAATGGTCACAAATGACACTTAATACATACTGGATCGACCCTTAGTACACAGTGTCACCAGAGCACACGAGCAAGAAAGCCAATGGATTGTCATTAAAATTTCAGTCTGGTTATTGAACAAAAGTCAAAATGCATTAAATAATGTAGGGTTAATTATTAATTGTTTATGTTAGGTCGCCTACATTCATTCATTTAAAACAAGAGCTTCTTTTAGAGCTGCTTACAGGCTGGGATAAATTTTCACTGCTGAATGAGGTACTAAAGTACACCTTCATTTAAGGAGAAATCCAGTCATTAACAAGCACGCTGGTTCCTTCCTTGAGACAGCAGTGGTACTGAATGTCTATTTGAGCTCACCAGTCCACCTTTTGGGCCCTAGTGATGATATTCAAAACTAACACTAAACTTCAAAAAGAGTGAACATATTAGAGGACAGTAATTTACCACCAGCAGATTTACTAAGGTATTTAGACCCAAGATGTTAGGTTTTTTGCTTCACAGAAGGCTATATTACTTCAGGCTACAATGTCAAATGTATACTTTGAGTCCCAGTTTAGCAGAACACATGAGTACATTGCAGTCTTTTTGAACAAAGCAATTACTCACCAACAGTCGAGGCCCATTAGGGGTTATCTAAGAAGTCAGTCTGGCCTAGTAAGTGCACCGCTGAGGAAGTTATAGGCTATGCCTTTTCAGTGATGTATGGTTCTATTGAGGGCACCTGAGAGCTTGCCATGTTGGTTGTATCTCAATGTTAACTTTACATTACTGTTTCCTCAAGTGCCTTGCACAAGAAAGAATGGATGTCAAAGTTTTTAGTTTCATATAGATTTTTCTTTGGCTCCCCATGTACCAAATACATCTATTATTATAATCATTCCTAGTATTTTTGTTGTTTTTGCCACCACTGCTGCTACTCTTACAAATACAGCATTAATGTGAGGCATTAGGCTGATTGTGATCTCATCGTATATGGACAACTGAAGGGATGACTTACGATTGTTTCGTCCTTTTTATAAATACAACTAATGTACTATGAGAACAAACATGTTAAAAATCATCTCTCATCTCTTTTCCATGGATCAGGCGTCTCACTTTTCTACCAAATCTTTGCTCTGAGCTCCGTCAGAATAGTTAACTTCATGGCCATCATTTTGATTGTGATATTGCACTTCCCAATCCTACAGTCTCATTTTAATCTATGCAGCTGTCTGCCTGCTCCACAGATGCATAGGAAAGTGCAGAAGTAGTGCAGGAGGAAAATGGTTCACCAAACGGAAAGAAAAAGTCCAGATGAGGAAAGAAAAGACTATTGTTGCCCAGAAGGTTCAGAGTCGCACCATGCAAACATATGACATTACCAGCAATGCATGCATGTAAAGTGCCCCTTTAAATTGAATGTACATTCGTGGAGGTAATGAAAGTCACCCCATGTCATGTCTTCCACGTGTTATGTGGTGCATTTCAATCATTTCAATTTTGTCTCACACACAATTACAATTACTGCATGTCCAGCATCTCTCTGACATTGGTTGTAGTATAATAAGTACAATAATAGTGTTTTTTAATTATTTAGATTTGCTGTTACATGTTACTGGTTAGTTTTGTTTTGGACCATTTTACTTAAGAGATGTTTTATTAAAGGTGCCATTTGTGCCAGAGACATGGTGATAATTTTAGAGTAAAACATTGAAAAAAAAAATGTGAAGAAACAGTGGTGATAATATCACAAGGATATTTATGGACTGTGCTGCAGAGCTGTCTACTGAAGTTAGCATGCCAACCAGCTAATAATAACAATAATAATGATACCATTTTGTGCCTCTAGAGGTGATAGTCTTAAAATGACTTAATAGCTCATCACAAAACACACTATGGTTTTGTTTTTAAATGCAAATGATCAAAACAGTGATTTCTGTATATAATTCAGTATTACCTTGTATGAGGGGTGATTAATGAGCTCAAGGCCTAGGTAGAAGTCAATATTAGAAAACTTAGCACATTTGTTTTTCAACACAGCCTCCTCCTACACACCAAGTCAAGTGGTTGTGGAACATAGAGATCCTGCCTTTATAAAAGTTATTTTAAACCTCCAGAAAGAGGCCCATACCACAGATAACATCCTTATCACTGTGAAAGTCACAGCCACTGAACTAGTTCTTCATCTTGAGCAAGAGGTAGGATTCTCCCCTAATGTTGCCACCATGTCTGCATGGACTTCCTTGGGTGGCAAGCCCTTGAGACCAACGTAGCGGATGAATGCACAAAGGCCGAGGCTGTTAATTTTCTCAGACAGTCCTGACTTGCAATTTTCAATTACCCAAAAAAGAAATAATGTTATTATCCAAATGGTATTAACTTCAAACTTTCTGCATAATCACTCAAAGAGCTGGACTGCATGCACATGCTTAACTCATCAGTTAATAATAATCAGTCAATAGTTACTTTGCATTTACTGATGATACCACGAAATTATTAACAAAGCACTGTTGGGGGGGAAATACCAAATATCAAGCAAACATGAACTGAGGTGTCACACCAGTGTGTTTAAATAAATGAAAATAACATTATTTGGATTTGCTGAGGTGAATTAACATTTTTTCTAAAGAAATGTGTGTACTTAAGGCACTTCAATTAGTATAATCTGTACTATAAGAGATAATTATTAGAAACAATGTGTTACGGTGAAATACAACTGTGATCAAGTGCTTTAGTAAGTGTGAAAGAATTCTGACGGATGGATATAAGTCAGCATTACATTATTATATAATAAATATCACATATAAAAACTATTCTCAGCGTATACTTATCTTGATAGGGAAAATGCAATTCAACATAAAGGACTATTATAAATCTTAATACTTCTAGAAATGTTGCTCACTTTTCTGTACAGTGTGGCACAGTTACAGTTTAAAACACTGTAAAAGTCCAACACCACACATTTAGCTTTTATCTCACCACAGCCGCTCTGAAGTAAACTGGGGACCAGTTTAGGGCTTTTCTTGCCAAGCCTACACTGCCGTGATGTTCTGCACAGATAGTATTCTCATTCTGCCGCATTTTACAGCGGATGTACAACGAACCACTTGTTCTCAGATGCCAATCATTGGGTGGTGGTGTGTAAACCAGCTGCAATCAGATAAATGCCATTCAAGCATTGGACAGATGAGCACAACAAACTCCTCTCTCTTGTATTCAAGAAGAGTGGACTGTGCACGTACAACTTATAATGAGAGTGAGTGGGCAAAGTTTTTTTTTATGATCTGGGGAAAAAGCTGACTTTCACCAACATGTTACCTGTCGCATCTCCTCCCACCTTTACACCTGTCACGCTATTCTAAGAACAAAAATACCAAAGAGATCCGCAAAGAGCATTCAAGGTGAGGAAATTACTAACTTGTTGGAAAATGGCTTGCATCTCTCTGTGTACTACCCATAAAAATAGAACCTCATATGTCAAGCAAAAGATGATTTTGGTTGAGTAAAACTTAGACAGCCTAACGAAAATGCCTCTGGTTCAGGCATAATTCTTGATGTTTGATGGCAGGTGAAAGTATAATAACAGAAACTATATTACCTAGGTAAGGTGGAGAGAGGTGTTCGGTTATGTGTGTGTGTGTGTGTGTGTGGCATGGGCAATCTGGAGAAAAAGTAATATCAAAATCTAAATTTAATTGCAATCATGATTCACGATCTGAATTGCAATTTTTTTTTTCTATTCTGAAATGCCTTGTAGACTACAGGCAGATTTGGTACAGCCTACGAATTCTCCTTTTTCTCTACTGAAACATAATACTGCATTAAATATTGTTCTTTCTGCCACAAACTCCGAATCTCTCTCTGTATTACAAAATTTAATTAAAGAGTTTGTTCTAGACCTGCTCTAATTGGAAAGTGTCATGAGATGACTTTTGTTGTGAATTGGCAAATATAAATAAACTGAATTGAAATTTGAATTGAATCTGCCGCGCTGTAGGCTTATTTGCAATATGTCAGTCAAGGAAACTTACATTGTTCATGTACTCGCTCAACAAGTCTTGAAGGGCCTGTCGAACGGCGTTACACTCAGCCACGATGCGTTCACGGCGGTCATCACGTGTGCACGAAGAGTCGGCCATTAGCGCGGCACCACTGATGATGCTCTCCAAGCGCTCCTCCAAAGAGGGCCGGAAACGAGCCTCACTGAATGTCAGTGGATCCAGGATGATCTTGTTCTGTAGGGCAAAAAGAAAAGTAAGGTCAGGAAAGTGATGCAGGACAATTGAGGCCTAAGCATGAGCAATGAAGGACCAAACAGAGAAACCATATTCCACGATAAGATTTCATCATAGCCTTTGACAAAGTGGGTAAAGTGATTTTAGGGTAATTTGTGACAGTATCCCAGTAAAACAAAACAGCAGGATTGGCCTGTAGGGAGTCATTTCTGATAACAGATCAGCATTATCAGTTTAACATATATAAAAATATGCCAGAAGCCTGCTAACCAGCCAATATAGTAGTGACATGGTTTAGCACTAATTATGGGAGCAAAGCACATGAAAAAAGTAGGTCAATGTACCTCTTTCTGCATAGATAGCTAGTGTGTGTACAGCATATGGACAACAAACACAGGTTTGTAACCATCTTAGATCTCTGTTTACAAAATAGTTTTCAAATACTGTGGGAGAAATTTCAAGCTGCATTTTAATTCCCCAAAGCAATAAAGTGTAATAAATCCCTGAGTCAAACTAAAAAGCATCTTGTGGTTAAGACGCCCACAACTAAATCACTTTTTCCCAGGCAACAAATTATAATTACAAATATGAATATCTACCTCAGAAGCATATAAGTTCAAAATGGAGTTAGGTTTGCTTAAAAAACATACAACACTTTAACTGCATTTTAACACATTGGCAAACAACAGTCAAATATTCAGTAAGGTTTGTTTACATGTTCATTAAGATTTATGCAAATTGTAGCACTGAATGAGGCTGAATCACTACAAAAAAAAAACAATCAGCTAGCATGACTAAGGCAGGCAATACCAGGGGGTACAAAAAGAGGGTCGAACACAGGGTAGCTTGACTTGGAGATAATAAATTTAAAGTGATACTCCACCCAAAAGCTGGAATTAATGTACCTGTGAGTCACTATGCTCAAATCATTTAAATGTTTGGGGTGGGATAGTTTTAGGAGACAAGGCCATGCTCCATTTGCTGCATTCACAGAAATCAGAACTCTGCTTGATGCTTCGTGCTCCTGGTAAGTTGCTCTAACTTGTTTCGGAGTATTAAAAAAGCACAGTGCATATAGTCTTTACACAGACATACAGCGAGAGGATGGCATTTTTAGCTTTTTGATGACTGCATTTCGGGTCATTTACGGTGTGTTCCACAACAGCTCGTACTGACGAAATGGAAACAAAGAGCCAGTGAGTTTATCTTGCAAGCAAGGTAGCATGACCCTGCATACTGTGTAGAATATTATGTAAGTAACATACAGAAACATTACTCACGGAGTCATGACACAAGAAATAAAAATAAGATAGTTGTGGAAGTTAGTGGCATACACTGTATCATTATGTGTCCGGACGTATGATGAAGCTAATAATAAAATTTGTTACAGTAGGCTGTATCATCTCTTTCTTGACAGTCAGATCCAATCTCACCAAGAGGTAAAATGCTATATGATTCTAACTGATAGCGAGTATGATACAGAACACAGAAGGATTTAGAATCAAACTTACTCGTTTTTGTTTGTTTGTTTGTGTTATTTTTTGTCTCTCAAGCTTTTCCCAGCAGTTAATGTGCAGTAATAAAGACATTTATTTCAGTGTAGACTTTATTTATTCGAATGCCCATGGATTAATGAATATAAACAGCCATTCTTTAAGCAGAACAGCACGTGCCTTGCAGCTAACTGTCTTATCACATTCCTTTCCATCTGTCACAGGGGTCCATGTACCTAATAATAAACTGAGTTTAATCTTTCCATTCTAAGGTTCAACAAAACCAATTAAATAAATTCTTCTAATGCCTCATCGCCGAGCCCAACCAAATTTGCATTTTGCTTTGGCATACATGACCACTTGTTTCGGGTAAGGTAATACTAAGGAGCAATGTTTGGCCTCTCCTCAGCCAGTCTAATCCCTGGGCAGTGTAACAAACTGTCAAATGATGCACAGTAACACGTATGGAGCGAGAGGGCAAGCACCAAGCATAACCTACTTTTCATCTTCAGCTTGCAGGAAAGTGCAGTAAATAGAAGGTTTTGCAGCAAAAAGAGAAAAACGATGGGGAAGGTAGAGAGGGACTGGGGCTACAGAATTAGAAAAATAAAACAAGATCAGAGGAGGAGATAGGAGAGAAAATGCAGCAAAGACATGCAAAAAGGGAAAAAGATAAATACAGAATTGAAAAAAAAAAGATGTGTGAGAAAAAGACAAAAGTTGATAGTGGTTCCTCTTTGGTTTCTGGGAGCTGGCGTACAGCAAGCGAGATCCGCAGCAATGAATGACCTTGAGAACTGAGGACATTACTTACACACATTACTTTCACAAATGTTCCTGTGCTGGTACATTTACTGTACAAAATACCATGAAAGCAGCCTAAAATTTTGAGCCATGTGTAATGTATTGCCTTAGCCTGTTTCATTTAGACTTGAAATGCTAAAACAACTTTAGCGCTCGTGTATTGATATTTGATTCCTTTCATCACCTCCAGCTTATATTTCACAGAAATCTTTGACACCATTTCTGCTTTATGGTGTCACAGGAATATCATAATATGGACAATACTGATCGTTAATTAACCTGTCAAAGAGAATACCTACATTACACCAACATTAGTGAATGCAAGCATATATTAAAACCTGGTGTTGCAATAATCAGAGCATCACTCAACATGATGTATTCATGTTCATTTTATCACAGAAACATGAAGCATGGGGTGAACAACAAGTTTTTGTTATCCTATTAACATGGTGGACAGCTTCTTTTCTGTCTTTCATCCTTTCTTTTCTCTCTTTCACTTTGTCTTTTGGCTATTTCTGTCTGCTCCTAACATCTGCAGGCTTTTCACACAAGTGTTAAAAGTGCACCAGACAAGTTGCTTTCAAGTTTATGCTGTGCGTCCCAGAATTATCTCTGAGCTGGTATCATAACAGTTGACATCGATTTTGACATATTCAGCTGACTGATCAAGAAACCTGAAAAAGCATGTCTGGGTTTGGGTTATCTATGAAATGTATTTGTGCTCCTCATTTCAATAAGAAATACGGGTTTGACAATTGTGTTAATCGCCCTCTGGCATAGATCATCCAAATCACAACTCTAGTACATTTTCAATTTCAAACACAAAACTTCATAATCATGAATGTTAATAGATCGGTTCTATTTAAATCACTCAATGCAATCTACTTTCCCCAATGCCTCAATCCAAGCAAATAGCAAAAGAAAATTAAATCAGACAACGACATCAACTCATCATAAATGTGACTGATAGCTCCTCATATTGTACAGACCCAGCAATTGTAAGATAGTATCTCATAATTAGAAGGCAAGTTCTAAGATATGGACGTCATAATCACAAGAACATTTTGGGAGGAGGCAATTCATTCCCAAATAAGACATACAGAAATAATGCATATATTTAAAAACGTACAGAAAGACTGTCTCTCTGCCACTCGTTATCTCCTTTTTGAATGAGCATATCTGGTTCAACGTGTGGCGTGGTGGAGCAGGGTGGAGTGGACCTGTCTCCCTATCAGCCACTTACCTGCACACCTGACTCTCATCTGCCCCCACTCATCCACCTGTACCTGCGGATATTTAAGGCCGGCTTTCCCTCTCCACCTTCGCCAGATTATGCTGTATACTTCAATGGTATTCAGTCAGGCTCTCTCTTGCATTTTGCAACTGTTTGATGCTTTCTGAAACTAATCTTGTTCTCCTCTGCTCAGGTTCACTGGTCTGCCTCTGCCGGCTCTGCCTCCCTTGTTGGATTCCTGGTTTGTTTTCACAGTTTTGTGCGTTTGATCTTGGACTGGACCTTCGGATGTTTTGTGTGTTATTGCACTCACTCGTCGCCCAGATCAGAGTGGTTTTCGTTCAGTTTTCTACTTATGTGAGTGAATTAATCTTCAGTAAAGACTCGTTTGAACTTTTTGTTGTTGTGTTCATCTGCTCATTTGGGGTTCATTTACATCAACCTTAACAAATTTCATTAAGCTGATTATATTTGTTATGAAAACAATAACAACAATAAAAATAAAAAAAATCCCCTTTTGCTTGTATTCCCTTGGGGAATACAAGCATCCTTATATTGACAACCAAATCACAACTGAGAGCTTTAAGGAGGCAAAAGAGAACAAGAAAGCTCCATACGCTGCGGCTCTCAACAAAGAAAGATGCACAGAAGAACATCAAGGGAAACTGAGAACTCAATTGTTATTCCACACAGGATGTCAGGTTGCAATTATCACTGGGAGTTGGGAATAGGCAGAGTAGAAAGAGTAGCAAATACTGGTTTGACAAAGGCTGAGAGGTTTCTAAGGTAATTGGCAATGACTGAATTTATCCTCCAAGACGCTCGCAAATGTGACTGATAATGTCACTTCCCTCAATGAGTTTCGCAGTGTAAAATTCATTTTTTGAGAGTTTTTTTCTGTCTTTGAACTGTATTATCAATTACTTTGTTTCTCAATTTAAGGGTTGGCCTTAAACTGGCCAGCATTTGTCCTTGGCAAGTAAATACAGTAAATAAATACTTACAGAAATAATTACAATGGTTGAGAAGAAATTTTAAAAATGTCATAATCAAAGCCTATAAAATCCAAAGCTTCATCATATACGTCCGGACAACCTTGTGTTTCAACATACTTGCTGCACTTACTAATGTTTGTTTTCCTTTTGTCGCTCATTCATTCATAAGGGCTCTTCACATATACTATATATTTCATACTGTAAGATCTTAAACAAGTCTACATTATTATTTACAATTCTTCCCCTCTTCTGTAAGTTCACAGAGCTTCTCAGCAGTGTGACTGGCAAAATGTGGATTCAGTGTGTTGTTAAAGGACAATTCAGCAGAGCATATTTGCTGACATCACATTGTGTCATTGTGAAGTCTGTCATTACACCATGTCAAAATCTTACAGCAAATTTACCTTAGCATAATGCTAGGTCAAATGTGCTCATTGTCTTTTTTTTTCCCCTAATGTATATGGCAGTGAACCAAAATGTACTCTGACAAGATTTCCAAGTGGTCTGAATAAAGATATACTGTAGTTTTTTTGATAAGTTGACTACACAGAGCAGTTAGACAGATCTAAAGATCTCACCTGCAGGCTGATGAAAGAGTTAATCCCCCCCCTTGGGTCTAGGCCAGGCTTCAAGCCTGTAATTCAATGTGAACGTTGATTTTGACAGTGTATCAAGGCCAGAGGCAACCTTATGGTTGCCTCACACAGGGTGAGGTTATTAGTTTGACCCCACTTTAGGGCATTAACCAGTGAGACAGGGTGCATGTCATATCAGCCTATGTCAAAAGTGCCTTTCAGGGCTTTCCAATATTTGTTGACAACTATTCCGTCCAAGAGGGAAGTTCAACAAAGTCTTGAGCATACCACTGTGTTGCCTCTGGTGGCCCTTTTCCAGGGTTCAAGGGCTGTTTGGCTGTGACTATTACGCTGTTTGACAAAGCTCTGCCCACACTGGCCCAGAAGGGGCATTAGTCATAATCCTCTCTCTGATTGATTATCCTAATGAAGAGTTCCTGACTCAGGGTTATGGTTCGGCATCTTATTGTCCCAGAGTGGAAGGCAACTGAAACAAGCTTTGAAAAAGCCAATCTGTGTGTGTGGCAAATAACAGTGGATTCGTTCAGTAAAACCCACTAATCATCAATTGGAAATTGGGAAAATGTTAAATCTACAAATTGGTGGATTCGTGGGAGTGCAATCTGTGTAATCACATGACTAACAACATGAAATCTCACATAAATATAATCACGCCAAAAGATCAGTGTAAGAAATCCAAATTTCTGCCTGATGGATCCTCAGAAAGCCTCAAAAATCATCTGTTGACGCACATAAGCAGCAATTGGCCACCTGTGCATAAATGTGAGTGTAGGCGGGCACGGGCAAATGAAGCATGGGCAGATTTTTCCCCAAACCTCCGCTCCACATTTTTAAATCATTAGAGCTGGTATAACCAGGGCATGAATATCCTTATGTGCTATATTATTTTGTGGCTAGTTTATTGATTTATCGTACCAATAAATGGTTTCACTTTACAGTAAGTTGTCATTTTGATGATCAGATTCTTGGCCAATCAATCATGTAAAGACTAATCTTTATGTCTAAAGTTTCTTCCAGTGACATGAGTGTGCCGGCCCGCATATCAAATTTCCTTCAGGATAGTAATGAAGTATACTCTTTGGCTTTTTGGCTTTTGCTTTTAGTATTGTACATTGCACAGTTATTTAGGTATATGGTTGCCTTCGTTTTTTTTTTTCATTCATCCATCCACTCAACCTGGTAGACCTCCTAGAGCACACTAAATATTTCAAAGGAGGGCCTTTACCATGTCCTTATATTGTAAAGGAAGCTAAGTTGGGTAGTGCTGAATCTTTTATATGCAAAAACAGTATGACATCTGACATCAAGTAAGTAGAACATTTCTGAGAGAACGTATAGCATGGTAGATGGTACTTTCAATCAGCCTTGTGGGTCAACAGATGCAATGAGAGAAAACCAAAGCCACAAATTCACATTTGAGCACTTTAACGCAACAACAGAAAGGACTGCAGAAAGTCTAAACTATAGTTGTGTCACTGAGAAGATTTTTTTTTAGCTTAAACAAACTTAGCTTTAGCTTAAACAAAGGTTCATTTTAGCAGTAATAATTTTAAATGAACCTGGACAAACAGACAATAGTCCCAATTATTATGAAAGCACTGAGATGAGATACAAGTACAATTTTGCTTTGTTAAAGGAGACGTTCTCTGATGTGCACCCTAGTATAAGCGAGCTCAACAGTCTCAAATTCACTTACTGAGGAAATCAATTGGCATTTCCTCAAGAAAAACAAAGGCTTTTTAACTCAAAACGAATCAAACCAAAAACTGCTTGTATTTGGACCATGCCAGCATGTGCAATTATGTTCAATCACAAAAAAAAAGCATAATAACTAAAATGCAATTAAACATTGTGGAGACAGTTGAACCATCGACTACTAAACATTTTCAAATTTTAGCTGTAGCTATAATTTAGCTGGATTTGTCCTTTGTTACACGGTATTAAATTCTTTAGCCAGCTCTATTTCACAAGAACAATCACTGTCATTACATACAAGAGGAATAATTTACATTGTAATCCATTAATTCAAATAATTTAGGAAAAAATGTTTGATATATATATCTAACCGATAAATTATCTTCCAATAATTAGAAATTCGTTTTTAGCTATTGGCCAATAAAGAATGGGTAATACAAATGTTTAATCATGTGCTGCACCCGTAACATGGATGGCATATCTTCCAAAAGTGGATAAGTGCTAATAAATCTGTGTTTAACATCTGAGAAAATTAAGTCTTTTGCATGCAAAAAAAAAGTCTGGAAAATGGGAACAAATACAAAATTGCATTTATATTTTTGTTAAAAAAAAAAACAAAAAAAAACTTTAATTTGATATACTAATTATTTCCTTCTCTGGAAAGTAATAACTGACCAAAAGTCACTGTCCCAAGGCAATTAAATACCTGACGAGTGACCACTCAGGAGAGAATTACTGCATATTACTACTATTCGTACTGTTCAGTGCTTCAGCGCTATTAAGTTACTATGTTATGTTACTAAGTTATTAGTTACTATGTAACTAAGTAAAACAAAAAAGAAATCATTCATTCAATCATTAAAAAGGTATTTAATCGTAGTTAATTAAGAGCTGTGAAATCAGCAACACTGGGATGTAAGCATATAACCAGAATTTAGTCACCTCCTCCTCTCCTACATACTGTGCAGCAACTTGAAGTCAAAAGAAATGTAAAGCTCTACTTTTGGGGAAAAAAAAAAAACGTTCATGTCAGTAATCGTTTCCCCTTAGAGGACTATATAAATTATTAAGTTGAGTGGTATTGTCTTTTGTGCTGCAGCTAGATGGGTAGTAAACATGTGCTGCCATAAAATGTAGCAAAATGTGTTCTGAATAGTATATATACCACACAAATACAACATTTAAAATCAAAACGTAAAGCATTCGCAAATAATTTATAAAGAAAAAAAGGGCCAATTGGAGCAGAGAAAGGAAAGGACACATGAATTAGTAAAATAGTGTAACCAGCAGGAAATCAAGTTAAAAGCACAGTATTCCTAAAATAGTGAGTGCACGGCCCATTGAACTCACTGCAGTCAGTATAAATACATTATCACAGTGAAGCTCCCCCCGCTCCAAAACAACACAGACACACACTTGTTCAAGCTTACTTAAAACATAAACAAGGATTACAGTAAACATGTTAATTAGAACTGCACCTTGAACAAAGACAGAAGCCATCCCAAATGCCAACAGGGACGCATTCAGTCAACAATCCAAGTCTATTCTCTAGATGTCTTCAGCAAGTTTGAGGAACTACAATATGTGAATATTTTGAGCAGTATTTTGAAACGCAGTGTGTTTGTATGTGTGTGTGTGTGTATTTGTCGCCTACAGAATAGTTTTCCTCATAAAAGTATCACTTTCACGCACACATTTAGAAGTGAAAACTATTTTCAGTGGTCAGGACATCTTGATTAATGAATGAACTTGTCTCCTGCTGGCTTAATTATGTCAACCCTGAATGTGACCCGTTTCATGTAGGCTATAACTAAGGGGAGATATCACAGTTCTGCATATAATCAACTTGATTAGGAAAAAGAAAGAACAACTTTCAGCGTAATCAACATTTTTACATAACATTAACAAATTTAGATCTCTGCGGGCAAAGCTTTCTCAAGATATACCTGAAGCTCAAATTCAAACGCACGTTGTTTGAATGTTTATATCAATCAAGTCGTCAACAGTCCCTCTTTGGTAACACCTTTTCCTGTCTTATCACATGCATAACTCATCACCCCACAGGTTTACTACTAGACATCTCAATGATTTCCTCATTTCTGGTTTTTGCCTGACAAAATGACTCCCCGATTCACAGCAGTTTCAGTGGGATAAGCAATGATTCTTTGTTTCCTCTTCCCAGCTCAGGCTTATCTGCCACGACATGTCAGCGAACAGAACTGAAGAGAGTGACTCCATTTATTGTCTGCATCCAGTCTTTTTCTCGCATGACAATCTCTGAAACACTGTATTGTTTAAAAGAAAAGTTAGATAAAAGCTGTTCTTTTTTTTGGCTCTCTTTTTCTTTGTTTCGAGTGCACTTAAGAACTAACTGAAGGTCACCTGTCTTTAAACAAATGAAAAGCCAAGCTATATTATGAGCCGTGCATTGGGGCCTGAAAAGGCACTCACCAGAACCGTGTGCACCAAACTAATATGATCCTCAGCAGTCACTTTCATGATGCTGAAGGTACAATGTAACTTGTATTCAAAACCATGTAGGCTAAATTATGAGTGTGTGCCCGAATGTTTATTAATGTAGCAGATGCACCCAGACAGTGTCATAAATCATACGGTACAGTAGCATAATAAGGCCAGCAAGGCTCCTCGCCTGCCCAGGTAATGGCAGTTGGAGCAGTTCCCAGTTTCTGGCAGCAGACTGTAAATGTGGACCTACAGTAAGCTCTAGGGAAGCATTGGTTGGGGGCAGGTTTGGGTTGGGAAAAGGGTTTGGCACAACACACAAGATAGACTCCAATATTTCACTGTATTGGGTGCTGGCATGTGACACTGCAACTTTTAGTTGGAGCTATTGATCTCTAGAACTCTAGACACAGAAATATGCATTTGGTTTAAAATGCCAGCAGTCGTATATTCAGTATTTTTAACAGAATGGTTTTCTGACACACATATTTGCTCAGGAAGATGTTTCTGTTTTATAAATTTAAGCATTACATTTTCAATGGCCGTGTTTTCCTTTCTCCTCCAAAATGACAAACTGCTCTTAAGGAGCTTTTTTTTGTTCCCCTGGAGTTAAAGCCATTAAGCCCAGTGAGCAAACTACACGTCAAATTAAGCTTTTAGTGCAAGTTCAAGCAGCCAGACAATTATCATTCTAATTTCCTAATTACAATGAACTCACTGGTTTATGTTCATTAGGCTGTCTGTCAACCAGTGATCATCTTGGCTGAAGGGTATTTAACGAGATCACCTGTTGCATTTCTACCATTATTTAAATGTATGTCACTTCACCTCTACACCACCACACATCCACCAACAGTATCAAAGACCCATTTAAGGCTCCCTATGGGGATCGCTGCAATGGATGAAATTCATGGTGTTATACACATCGATATCATCTACAGGTCAACCTCAAAGATCTTTAAAATATTGAAATTCATTTTGCAGTTTTGCTTCCTTCAGTGAACAGATCAAATATATTTGATGTTTCAAAAAAAAAATGGCCAATAAACAAAATCATGTGACGTACAGAACAAATTCTGGAACTTGATCAAGGACATGTCTCTTCATTGCCCATACACATAAACCCCTTTGTGCTGCCAAAACAGGTCTGAGCTGTCAGGGGAAGGGACACAGGACTTCTGGGGGTATTTTGTGGTCACCGACATCAGAATGTTGGGTCTTTTGGGTCCTGTGCATTGAGGGTGAGGCCTCCAGCTGGGAGGATGCATTCGGTTTATTACGGTGCATCCCACAGAGTCTCGATTGAGTTGAGATCTGTGGAGTCTTCAGGCCATTGTTGTGCTATCTGAGACCTTCCTGAGCTGTTTTTGAAATGTGACGGGGTACATTATCCAGCTGAGGAAAGGCGGCTGCTGATGGGAAAAGCTACTGCCATGAGGGGGGAGATTTATTTGGTCTGCAATGTTTAGGTGGGTGGTGTGTGTCAAAGAACGTCCACATGATTGCCAGAACCCAAAGTTCCCCTGCAGAATATTGTGTTGTAAAAAGATGATTAATGTTATTCACTTGTGTAAATGCATTATTTTAAAGGAAAGACAAAACGGTGATAGTCTTGAAGGTTCTGTGAACAATGTCAAACAAATTGCTTAATTCACTCAGGATCGTTGTTTTTATTTCAAAACAACTAGGACAACAACACCAGGTGGCAGTCAAACTGCGGGGAAATTGTCAGAATGAAGGTTACAGTGTGCTTTATTTAACGATTAGCCAGTCTAATGCCAATCAGCAGTGTTGTTATGATCCTGCAGGTGGACGCCGCCAAACAAGCAGCAGCACGTCCTGCAGATGGTCGTTTGGCAGCAGCGTCCACTTGTTTAAAAACGGACACATACTGGGGGTCATCAGCAAAGGCACACCTGCCGTCTTCCCTGCTAATCTCATTTGATGTGTTGCGGAGATAGGCGGAATCAATTTTTCTGGAAGTCAGTCTGTTCCGCTGTACCTGAGAGTCCAGCTAATAAGGAGATAATGACGTCTTGGCAGGTTACGGAAAACAAAAACATCTCAAAAAACATCAGAAAAATAGGAACAACTAGTCGAGCTGATTTAATTGTAACAAGATATTTTTTATTACGTCTAGATAACATATACTGTAGGGAATTCTATTTAAACCTTATTATCAGACAGGTGTTTATTTGAATCTCTATGAGTGCTCATAGAACTGTTGCTCTATGAGTGCAGTTCTATGAGCATGTAGCTTACACTGTGAACATATTTCCATAGAGTTTTCATACAATTATTTGGAACTTGTTTTCTGCCTATATATCCAGAGCTGTTTAATTTTGGTTTTCTAATAAAGGTATAACAACTGTTCACTCAGACGACAGTCTCCAGATTTTATGTCCCTAAGACAGGCTCATTGTTGGAAGTGGCAGTTTGCTGTCTAACAACATCAAACAAAATAAAAAGCAATGAAGCACTAGGACAACGACTGCACATCAATCAGTCTTCTGAAGTTCTTCCACAGAGCTTGAGGACAAGAGGTGATTAACTGACCTCTAGCCCAGGTTTAGTGAGCCCGTGTTACCCGTAAGATCTTGTTACAGACAGAAATTCCCCGACACACACACACACACACAAACTCTAAGAACCAATCTCTAAATACCTGTAACAATGGCCTTCACAGTTTAGCCAAGGCCAAGATGTCAGTAAGTGAAAGTACTGATAGTACCTGCAAGCTGCCATACTGCTTTCACAGAGTAGTGAGTAAAGAAAAAAAAAAAAAGTTATACTGCGCTTTCTGTTATCTCATCATCAAGTGTGACAGAGTGTTTTTCTCCATTAGCTCACACCCATCCCATCCCCACCCCCTGCAAAGGAACACCTGAATGCTCTTCACACACTACGCTAATATTAAGATTACACATAGAGTTGGCTGTTTCCAGAGCTATCCTTTCACATACAAAGACCTCAATGTTACACACACGCAGTTGCATGACATTTCCCCCTGAGCCGTGGGGCTTCTCTGTGCTGGTATCAACTCCAGGCTGTTAGTGTCTACACCATAATGATGAGAGCATTAAAAAGGGATTGCATGATCTTTGGAGTGTAGGGGAAAGTGGGGTATAACGTCCCCTGCCTCCAGCCGAGGTCAGTGCGCGAACGAGGCAGATGCTGAGGCCCGAGTTCTTGCACTCTGGTTATGCCTTGCGGAAAACTCAAGGAGATCCCATTTTTTCAAGGACTACCATTCCCTCCACGTTCACACAACAAGTGCCACATAACCTTTATTTTTAAGGTGTAAATAAATGAATAAATACAGGTCTGGGGCAGGGACAATGTCATCATGGCTTACCTGTTAATCTCCAAATTAACGAGAATTAGTGTAACTGCAGGGTAAGTGAACCAACTAGCCTCTTTAGAGTGAATACACCCAACATCACTGACAGGTGTGGGTGCTCTCTTGCCCCTGTAACACAAAATTGTGATGTCACATGGTGAAAAGTTACTAATAAATGACAGGGAAGGGACCTAGGAGGACTGACAACCGATCTACCCAGTCCTTAAATGTCCAGAGTGTAGGATTGAGGGATTTAATAAGATGATATTGATAAGCATGTTTGAATTATTGTATAATCACCTGAAACTAACAATCATGTGTAACTAATACTAAAAGCAAAGACAAATCAACCTGAAATCCACAATACAAAATGCTGTACTATGTTACAGTAATAATCATCATTAAAAATCTCTGAATTTGAATACTGAAACTGTCAGCTGACAATTACAGTTATCTGAGACCTGTTCCAGTGACACACATTACAAGGGCTGTTTAATACAACATGCGAAAGCAGTAATCAAACTGTATTTATTCTGATGTTTATTCCCTTGGTTTCGCTTCTGAAATCCATCTATATATCAGCCTCCGCACACTGAGGAGACCGAGTGACACAGGAAGGAACAGAAGCAGAGGTAGAGAGAGAGATCTTTGACACAGTCATGAATGCAGGCTAAAGGTTTTTACTAACACACCCTGGGGCAGACTGGCAATGTGGAGCACTACAACTTGTCATGGTAGTTGGCTTCACCTGTGGGCTGGCAGTGAGAGAGGGAACACCACTGAGAGCAGATAAAATCAGGTGTCTGATTCTTCATTTGACTGGACAGAATTAGAAATAGTTTGTTTAATATAATGCATGTAGAGCGCTGTACAGTATGTGCATGTGTCATATATACTTTTATTGTATGTATATTTTCATCGAACATCAATACAAATTCTTTATCTGACTGACCAACAATACAAATACAGGCCTTAGACAGCAGAACAACACACCAGACGCTCAGCCTCACAAAAGCCCCGGGCGGCCTTGTCCAGTTTCCTCTGGAGCACACATAAATATACATATCCCTCATAATTGAAAACCATGCAGGCATATGGGGACTGTCTCCATTTGAATATGAATGCAGTTCTCATTTCATTTTCTTCTTTTTTTCAAATTGTGTCTAGCAAAATGATAACCCCCCAAGCCCATTCAATGTCACCTCTTCAATAGAAATCATTCTGCTAGACACTGCCTCTGTCTCTCTCACTGACCTGGCCCTGTTCACTCGTTCCCTTTAGTCGAAATCAGCTGTTCTTAAAAATCAGCACTTCTCACAATGGCTTCTGGGACTTCAAGAAAACATTTCCTCTGTAAAAGAAAATCTGGAGGGATGTTTCTGCTGCGCATGCCAATGAAAATAAAAAAGGAAGATTTCATGTTTTTCTAACCTATGTTTTTAATGGGCTAAACAAAAAAAGCTGTAATCCAGTTAGTTCACAACAGTGCAAGCTTCAGACCATTTATAAACAAATCCAATTTTAAGCTAATTATCAAAAACTTGGATTTCAAGGTTAATAAAAAAACGATCATTCAGTCTCACTGACCACATAATCCATTACAATTTTGTCTATTAAGAGTCTCTCGGGGTTAAACTCACAAGCCGATCGGAACGTGTGACCTTGCTGTGTTCGAATTGGGATGTGGGAGGTGACCTATGACCACTGCGACTGAGAGGTTTTACACAATGAGACATCATGCAGACCATCCAGAAAGGAGCAACAATAAGACTTTTTGGTTGTGGAAAAAACGAAAAAAAACCAAAAAACATAGACGTTAGGCCTGTTAAAATAATTGTTGTTTGTAAGTTTGCAGAATTAAGCAATAATATGGATACGGTGTGGAGGAGGAGGGTTTTGTTATCATTACTTGATCATTTTGTAAGCAAGTTGGACCTGACCTCTGACTTTTCTGTCTTCAGGCATCAGCAGCAAAAATTAACAATTATTTATTTGTGAATTGTTAACAAAAAATATATATATATCTACAAAACACTGAAATACACAGTGTTCTTTTTCTTTCTTTGGTTCGTGAATCTCAAGAACATTTTGTTTAAGGGTTACAATGCCCTGTCATGTAATTTCATTTGTCATGACAGAAAAATAATAATAAAATGAGGGATATGATATGATGATATCACTCCCCCTGGAACAATCACCTTTCCTCAGCCCGTGCTCTTTACATTAGACAACTCAGTACATACTGAAGATGTCAAAGATGTGACCAAGAGATCAGACTTGTGACAGCAGATAAAAAGATTATGATTGTTTAATCTCTCTGCCCCTCTTGCATCTCATTCTCTCCTGAATTAATCTATACCTGATATAATGTAAATCTATACCAACAGCATAACTAACTTTTTTCTGCAGTGAGGACAGCCCTGTAAGTAAGAATGTTTGTCCCTGCCTTACTGGAAAAGTGATGAAGCTACACTAATTGTCAAATGAGTGTTGACTGAATAGATAAAGACAGTCTTCACTTCAAGTTCAGCCACGTAACAGGCTTCGATATAATCTTATTGGAGTATGTGCTATGTCATTTGTTGTAGTGTGGTATGTGCTTCAACTGTGAGAAGTTTGCAGATTTCCGTAGCAAATGCCATTTCGTAACTGAATTAAATTTTAGTGTGGCTGTTTAAAGCATCCTGTGGAGTTTTTTACTCTTTTATGAGTGGGTCCCCATTTTTTGTTTGTCTCATGCACACATAGTTGACACAAGACACGCTCCTGCCAGTGGTTTTCACACTTCTGATGTAGACGTGGCTGTGATGTGATAAGAAATGCACCAGCAAAGGCACTGGGGAAAAAGAGTGCCAGTGAGGATGGATGGATATAAACAAAGCAAGAGTTAAAATACCTCATCTTAAAACTCCACAAGACACCTCTGTTCTGGGACAAAAGGCTGAAAATGAGCTCTATCTCCGGCGCAGTTTTAAATGTTTATTTTCATGGATGCTTATACGATTCTATGATGCTCGTTTTAGAGGGGCTGTCAGCTTAATTAGCTTAGAACAGTGAAGAACAAATGTTAAAAATAATATGCCGAAATAACAGACAATGAGGCAGCTAGACGGCATGAAACATGGCCGTGTTATTTGTATTGCCAGACTGAACTACGACACCCCACTGAACCAGCATTTAATAGAATTAAGGGCTGATACAAAGGCAGCACAAAAGAACAAGACTGGCAGTAAATGTGCAAATAATATTTTCTGCATCACTCAGTTCCTTATTTGCAAAGCATGAAAAGCTTTAGATCAGTGAAACTGCATACTGTTTTCACACAGGCAGATTACATCACGGTCTTTAACTCAAAGATGTACGGTCATTTGTTTGATGTTCACTCGTTTGTTTGGGTTTCACACGATTTGCTAAATGAGAAGGGATGTATCAGCAGAGCATCCACTAGTGAATGTGCAGCTGGGTATTTACCTCTGAATGGAGAGGCAATGGGGACGAGGAACAGGCAGCCAGTGGTCTTGGCAAGGAAGAGAGGATCATTTTCAAAAGTTTCTCATTTAACTGCTGCAGCTTCTGCAACATACAGAAGTAGCTCACAACCACCAGCCAACACAAATTTGCTATTGGATACCGATGAGGCTGAAAGAGAGAGAGCTGCACACAATGATGATGTACACATTGCGGATTCTTTAGCAGGCACCACTGCAAGATTTAAAAGACTGGAAAAGGGATAAAGGCAAAAGACGTGGAACTAACAAGATGAGGACATAATGCCAGGAAAGCAGGAGTATGAAAGAGAACACTCAATTTCAATGCTGCAAAAGAAGGCTTGACAATGCAAGCTATGCTGATGAGAGGAAAGGCATCATCTGACTCTGGCTAAGTTATCATTCAAGGTGTAATTTCTTTTCAGCGAACCAGCTGAAAAAAAAACAAAAAACTCACAGATCGAAAAGAAAAAAAGATGATCCTGTGATCCTACTTTGTTAAACCTTGAGATTATCAAAACAAGAGTTTAATGAGAACTTAAACTTGATGTCTTTTAAAGGGAACACCTCCTTATGGAAGTGAGTTCGAGTTGCCTTTTGGTCTGATGAAACAGGCTGCTTTGAATGTTGTATTAAAATGTAGCTGCAGTCAGAAAATTTGGAAAAGAAAGAAGAACCAGAGAAGAATAACTGGCTTTGGATAGGATGTGAGAGAGCTGCGCTCTGGATGATCGCAGGATGCGGATGTACTTACTGCAACAGAACACTCCATTATCTCAAAATGACAGCTAAATTGGCCTGTCAACAAAGCTACACTCATCCAAGCAACTTCACTGGTGCATTAGTGCTTCTTCCAAACGTAGATCAGGGATATGGGGCATCTCTTCCAGCCACAGGGGGAAATTAGAGAGTTTCTGAGCTGTACTATTCAAACAAGCAGACTTGGCTATTGGTTCGTTTCCCTTTGCTGATCTAAATCCTAGCCTGGCAACTTTTTAGCGTTTTTATAACTGTCTCAAGTTGGGGTGAAAAAGAAAATCAAGTCGAGCCCAGTGCATCAGGGGCACAAAGTTCTGCTGAAGAACAGTAGCACATAATTGATGGTGTGTTATTTAAAGTCAGCATGTGCTTTAGCTACTTCAATTCCAGCTCCAGTGAAGACAACCTATTTTGTTTTACTGGCTTTTAATGAAAGCAGCCACCTCATACACACATCTGTTCATTTATACGTTCCCATATCAATCCCGTCAACAACTGAATTTAAGTACTATCCTGATCTGGTATTTCAAATCAAATTAATCTCAACTGTAACTCTTAGCTTTGTCGTATCTACTGACGTATATACAGAATCTCAGCAGGTAACTTCAGTCAGCCAACACTGACTTTAAGAGTTACTGCATTAAACTCCTGTGAATTAATGAATTGAATGCATGTCTGGTAAATTCCTGAGGCAATGCCACTATCTCCATTCAAGGCTGTGGAGGACTCGTCCATCCCCCGTGAGACTGTACGCCCCCTCAATGCCTCGGGTTTATCAGTCTCTAGAAAGAAAAAAAAAATACTGTTTTGTTTTAAATTAATTCTTGCCAGATACCAGTAAGCATAATTAAAAAGGTTTCTACATGTAAAACTTTCACGACGCAATACTGAGTGCAGAACATATAGGTAAGTCAGTTGAGGATTTTTATAGTATGTTTACTTTCTTTTAGGTCCTCAAAAGTCTATATACCACAGAATGTCTACAGAAGAAACTACTTTGCATTTCTATACAGTCAGACTTTGAGGTAGGGAAGCTTAGCTTAGCAACATGGAGAGTGAAAAATCAGACAAGCAGCTCATTTATAATCTTTTGGTTAGGTTTTGTCTCAAATCCACTAGGAGTTTCCTGCCAGATATATCCCTTTGCAGAGAAGCTATCCTCTATAACAGCATTCTGTGCTTGTGTATCTGCATGCGCATGCCCATATTATTGCTAAGAGTGGTGCAAGAATATGTGTGGGAGGAAATAGTGCATTTCAGACAGTCATCAAAATCTTTTGAAAAGAACTGTAGCAATGAGAGGCTAGCAAGGACAGTCAGAGTTGCCTCATACAGAGAAGCTGAATCCTTGCCTTCCCTCTTCGTTTGTGCATTTACCTGAATAACATAAGACAATATTTGACCACAGGAGGGTTCACTCTCTGCCTCAACCTTTGTTCCTATAGGCAAAACTGAACAGTCCTTTCCAATACAATCTGCCTGGTTTGCGTGTCTGTGTGCTTGCATACAGAATACATATTGCATGTTCAAGAGCCAGCATGCCCCCACGTCCATGAGACTGAACAGAGCTGAGTGGGCAAGCTGGCAGGTGGGGCTCCTACAGAGAAGACCTTGACTGGAAGGCAAGATTCTTAAAAAAATAAAAAAAATAAAGTAATTTGCGGCACCCACACAGAAATCAGCTCCCAAGAGTTTCATGCTGAGAGAAGATGGAGATGCAGTGAGTTATTTCACTTTGGGTATTGTGGCCATTTAATTTAGGGACGCTCTCCATATACGGAGAAATAATTTAGAGAAGTAATTTAGAATATACTGTAACCACTCCGTTAATCATTTCCCTTCCTCTAAATGAGAACATGAGCCAAGAAAAACTGTGAATTTTCCTTATCAAATGCAATACAAACAGAGATAAATGAAAGCCAAGCTCGAAAATCAGAGAATTATTTGTCAGTGTATTGTTATGATAAACCATCCAAAGTATTATGTCCTTAAGTACGTTCACTATGTTGTGTGTTTCATTGAGACATGTAAATTCAAATTGCCAAAGTGCCTTGGCAGAACATCAGTCAGTCTAATCTAGCAAGACTGAATCTATAACTGGAGATAAACAAGAAGAGCTGAGTAATTCTTGAAAGCTGCAAACTGAGCTTTGCGGAAAAAAGAAGCGGAAAAGCTGATGACAGTGGACCCAAGGCTATAAGCTTCCGACCGTAACTAGGATGGATCTCTGAATCCTGTTTACCAGTGACCCCCCTCCCACTCCCACCTCCCTCCTTCCCTCAGCTCGCCTTACTGCCATCAACACAAGACAGGCAGTGGCTAATTACTGTACAGCAAACAAACAAACCAATACTTCTCTATCTCCCTGGTCATGTCCCATTACTTCAGCTTAGTTCCCCTATTCATATTTCTCTTGACAGGTGCATCTGTCCATGGAGAATGAGGCAGTGTTTTAATCGGCAGGCAGAGGATGTCGTAATTTAGAGGCGTACCTTTGGGCTAACACGTGGCTCAGCCAAGGTGAAAATGACAGTGGGAGTGAAGTTTTATTGAACACAACAGGGTTCTTGTCAATAACGCTGCCACTTGGCAATGTGTTGGATGCTGTTACTAATGCTTGGGGTCCGTTAGCATCTGTACATGACTGCGCATCTGTGCACGTTTATGCTTGACCTTCCGCAGCAAATATCAGCGTGTGCAATAACTCTATAATACTCCTTCCTCGTTGCCAGTTTTCTCACAGGCAACTGAAGAATGTGCTGAACACCCACATGTTCAAGCGCCCAATCAATGTGAGTCAAGGAGAGTGAAAAATCGGGGGAAGTGGAGACAATGTGGGGGGGGGGGGGCAGACTCCTAGTGTGTGTCTGAGCATGTGCGCGTTTGGAAGAGAGGATAGAGGCATGGAGGAGAGAAATAAGAGGGAGCTTGAAATGAGACAGCAAGTATAGGAGTGCACAGATTGATATAGCAATTACCAAGAAAGCTATCCCTCAGTTAGGAATACATCTACATTCATTAGAGCCGGGTTGCTCTCTCCAGCCACTGTTTCTCTAAGGTTGGCTCAGCAGCGTCTCATACACAAGCAAAGCACGCCAAAAGGTCATCACTGGGCAGTCACTGTGCACACGTGGACAATGGAGACACCATCAGTGGTGCATGTTGCTCATACTGCCAGGGAAAGAAATATATCTTATTGGCAAGGGGAGAATGAAAACACCCTCCAGAAAAGAGAAACAGAAGTCAATCTTATATATAGGTATATTGCGTAAAAAAAAGACCAAAAGAAAGAGGAAGATCAGCTTCTCCTCACTGGTCTGATGTCTATGATGTTTACTGCAATTCCCATAGCTGTAATTCAAGGAGTGTCTCAGGGCACCGCCCCATAAACATAAAGATGGTCAATTACTTGTCAGTGCACAGATGGACACAGGCAGCATTCGGAAAGCAACTTACGTTTGGAAGCAGTGGCACACTTTCTCTGAGCTACCAAGTAAATCCGGTTATAGTTAGCCTGTAATTTATGCAGAAGGAGCACCCGCGAATGTTTCTGCAGTGGGACTACAGGCTCTGCTACATATACAGGAGAGTTTTGCATGAAAATACAATCCTGCTACCAAATCAGAGTGTGCGTGTAAGCACACTAGCATTTCAAACGCTTTTGTTGGTTCAAGACACAACAGGCAATGAGAACAAAGTGGGGGGGGGGGGGGGGGGGGGGGACAGAAGTAAAGGGGAGTGAGAAAGATGCTGTGTAAATATACCCCTAAAAAGAATGAAGATGTAGAGGGGAAGCAGATGGAAATAAAAAAAAAAAAAAAAGAAAAACATGGTAAAATCATCCTGTGCGACTTAGCTCTCTGCCGCAGGCTCAAAGCTATGCTCTGCCACTGCATGCATGTTCTGTGTGAATGAACGTGTTTTTGTGTGCGTCTGTGCAAGTGTGTGTACTGTACAGCGCACACACGTCAACTGAGCACCTTTCACTGTGTTTGTATGTCAGACAGTCAGCTGCAGGTACACGAGAGCTGCAATGACATGACAGGACTGGGACAGGGAAGGGTATGACACAGGCCTGCTAACTGTGTCTTCGTCTCTGTGCAGGCATGTGAAGGAGAGGAAAGCACCACTATGCAGACAGATGTAGGCTGAGGGGTCCAATTGGTAAGGCTGCATCTGGTCAACTCTGATACTGAATTCTCTTTGACAAAGCTCAATTCAAGGACCTGCATACATCAAAACATTTCAGCATCAGAAGATGGTTTCCATTTCATTAATGTTACAAAACCATACAAGGTGATGCAGGCTTGCTGTGAGCAGAGAACGAGCCAGACCAGAAATCTCTGTTTCTAAGGACTTGCGGGGAAAAAAGGATAAAAATGGAAAAGATAGAGGGTGGGGAATAAAGAGAGGGGAAGGATGGACAAGTGATGAAAGTAATTAAACACTGCCATCTGCTGGCCACGACATGAACATACTGGATGATGTGAGCCTGAAGCTAATGTATTTGAACAGCTGCACCTTTGACCACCTGTTTGCATTGATCAAACTAAAGCAGATGTGACGCACAAAGGACACAGTGCTGGGCCAAACTGGACATGATAATGGGGAAAAAAACTTTTAAATTCAAACACTGCAATAGCATCTGCTCAAAAAAAAGAAAAGAAAAAGCAAATTTAATTTGCTGGTTAAGAGAGAAGAAGGAGCGCTGAGGACGAGACAATCATTTTGATGTAATCACAATTATGTTAAAAGACACCATCACCATCCTATCCTCTTGGCTCTTCTAATCGAAGGCAGCAGCGGCAGCAGAGGAATAAAATGAAGACCTTCTATAATTCATATTTGAACTGGCAGGGTTTTCCAAGCTCAGTTAAATTACCCGAGTCATAGTGTATCTTGTATTTCTTCATATTAAAAAAGGTATATATGAGAAGCACTTACTTTGCTGCTGTTCACACGCTGATGTGATGTGACACTTCAAATAGGTATGAGAGAGTGGGAGAGACCAACAGAGTCATAATTTTAAAGGGCTGTATCAGGTGCGCCTTGCTTTTGACTGTACAAAGATAAGGAGGCCCATAGCGGGAAAATGGCAGGGAGACAAAGAGAGATTTTTTGCATATGAAAATGTGCAAAGCAGATTCGAGGTGAGAGGGAATGAGCTGCAGTCTGTCTGCTTCCCGTCTGCATATAAATGTGGACACATAACGACCAGCCCTCTTCAGAAACGTGGTGAAATCAGCTTACACAAGGCAGGTTTATTACCTGTGTGATGAAAAAAAATTTGTATGAATGAATTCATAACTCGACTGGCGTATTGTTTTTATATCTAATACAATTGCTGCATCATGTGTTTGTGTGTGTGTGTGTGTGTGTGTGAATGTGTGTGCGCTGTGACCTAAAAATCTATGGCTGTGTGTGCTACACTGTGTCTTTACCCACACACCCGTAGGGCCTTGACTCCATCTGTCCTCCCACTGAGCTCAGATCCCCAAATAAAGACTTTCATTCCAACATGACAGGGCTTTTCCTGCATAGCGAATTTAAAGGTGGCCATCCTCAAATTCTGTCTCGCCCTCACCAAAAACCTGACAGTGTCTGCAGTAGTAAGACGTATTTCAAGACGGCTGTGCTAAATTCTTCATCGCAAGCCGTTATTGCAAAAACTGAATCAGTCCAGGCTAGTGCTAGGTGAAAAGAATATGGATTACATCATGATCTTTGTCATGGTCAACGCATCTCTTTAGATAAAGCAGGCCGATGAGGTCTTGCATATGTGTTTAAGGCTTGCCACTAAATTTAAACTGAAGTAAATAAATGTTCAGTGGAATAGGTTGTGTGACTCATTCTGAACCAGGAGAAAACATCATCATATTGAAACACTGACATTTCCACAGCAAACTAAAGGTTGATATTAGCGCAATGAGAGTGAGTATTAAAGTTACCTAAAATTATCTGAAAATGTTAACTTTCCCCAACATCTTGACGAGAAAGCCTTCTCTTGAAGGTAAAAGTTGAAGGTGTGTGTGTGTTGGGGGGGGCTTTTACTTATATGCCAAACAACACTCAAATTGAGTGAATTTGAACTGATGCCGACCTCCTTTTTCTCTCTTAATAGATCTTGTATCTCAGCGTCCTACGTTGACTCATTCCAAACTAATTCTGGGTGTCAGTAAAAAGATGGGGTCATCCCCTCTTTCTTGTCTTATTCATAAGTTGCCCTTTCACTCCAGCTATAGACCTGCATCTGCGCCCTGCATTTAAAAATCTTGTCTAACCTTTTGTGTCACGGACTGTACATGTTCAGGAGCCGCTGAAGCAACGTGCTCAACATCCTTGCCATTTGAATTTAATGGCATATGGCCACATTCATCCTTCCAAAATATACCGAGTCTTGAGGATGTTTTGTCCTAGTTAGAGAAGGAAAAGAGTGCGTATAGAAGGTTATCTATATTCAAGCTGGTTTGTGTTGTGCTGTTTTTTCAGATGAGTGCACATTCTTGGCACTGACAGGGAGGAGACGAAAGGTGCTCTCTGTTCTTTTCCTAAGTTAACCCAAAAAAAAAGGATTACTTGTTTCCAGTGTGATCAGAACACCTCATTCCCGAGTGTTAGGCCGTTATGTGGTATATTATAACTCACATCTGTGTTTCATTTCATTCAGCTTGTTAACAAGAAATAAAAATAAAAATGAAAAAAATTTATATTAAAAGCTTGTGTTTTTCTATCCTGATAGATTGGGTCTGTCTGAGTCTGTGTTGTAGTCAGGTCTGCCATCCATGCATCCAACCGTTGCAAAGAGTCAAAGAATGAGTCGCAGATCAAAGCTGACTAAGGACAGAGAGCAGCACCCCAAAACAGATAAGCGCAATCATCCAACTTTGCAGTATCCAGAGAGACTCCATTACCGAAAACAAAGCAAGCGTGTATGTGAGTGCTTCCATGTTTGTGTGGAAACATAGGCTGAAAAGGATGGAGAAACAGCGACAAAGAGAGTCGCAGATTATCCCACATTGTATTGCTGTAACAAAATAACATATACAACCCAAACTATACCTTTGACTGCGTTTAGGTGTTTTACCACCAAAAATAAACACACATAAAAGTGTATTTGCCCATGCGCAAGCACCATCCTGCAACTGCCATGTCTCACAGCTCAGTATCAAGTCATTACTATTCTGAAAGGATCTTACGATAGTCTGTGCCTCTGTGGTAAGTTAGGAATTAAACATGCACGAGCTTCAGGCAAGCACAGAGGGCTAAGCAAAGGGCAATTTGTCTCATTTAACTGCTGCCTGTCTGCCTGTCTGCCGAATAGAATCAAATTATGCAGGTCTTTTGCTTTTCTAAAAAGCCGTACTGTTTTACATAAAAACAAGGCCGATGTGATTACTATAGGCCACGGCCTCGTGCAGAATAACAGGATAGCAGGTTTGGGAGAAAGTACAATCTAGTTCTCAAAGAGATTCAGCCTTTAACACGAGATTGCTTTTAGTTATTCATCTAAAGTGTCAGACTCTGTGTTTCACCCTGACATTTCTCCCCACAGCAGCAGTATTCAGTCAAGACAAAAGCCATTTGCTGTTCCTACGCATTGCCACAAGGGGTCACTAACATGCCATGAACTGGCAACCTTGACTGAATTCATGTTATCATTAAACATGAAGCAATGCGTTTTCTAAGTGCAAACTAACAAAAGAGAAAGCAATGGGGAAAAGGAAGAAAGAAGAAGAAAAACTATGAAGAGGAATTAGGAATTAGGAATTACATGTCAAAGTGTTCACTGTCTGCTGCTCTTGATTATGGTTAAAACGAAATCATTAGGCTCATGTTGAGAAAACATGCATAGATGTGTGGGAAAAAAAAATCAAACTCTGTAGTATATAGTATACAGTATCAAATCTTAGTAGAGTGTATAAGATGAATCAAGTCATGTATGGCACTGACACACAAACGGATGATGTTTTTTTTTTTTTTACATAATTCCTGAGTGCTCCGGGTACTCCGGCTTCCTCCCACAATCCCAAAAACATGCACATTAGGTTAATTGGCTACTCTAAATTGCCCCTAGGTGTGAGTGTGAGAGTATGTGGTTGTCTGTCCTTGTGTGTCGGCCCTGCGATTGACTGGCGACCAGTCCAGGGTGTACCCCGCCTCTCGCCCGTAGTCAGCTGGGATAGGCTCCAGCTCCCCCGCGACCCTGACGGATAAGCGGTATAGAAAATGGATGGATGGAATTCTTGAGTGCATTTATCTCTTTATACAACAATACCAGTTTGTGTAATGTAACAAATATATATCAAAACAACCATGCCATCACGCTTATGAAGACATAAACAAAATGACATAAAACAGAAACTCCTCCCTTCTAACTGCAATTACAGATGCAGTCAGGCCATTCACGCCAACTGATCTCTTATCATGTATAAAGATCAAGTACCTCAACACCTTCACTAAGTTTAAGAGGTTGAATATTATGTTCTACTAAACACAATTTTTTTTTTCCCCACGAGTTAAGTCATCTGAAGTTATGGTACTTGAAAATGTCTGTAATTATAAAAACATTGTAACCGAAGGTTTATTCATCAAATCTGATTGTGATCTCAATAATGCTAATTGTGTTGAATCTAAAAGTGTGTCCAACAACGCACATCTTCGTCTCCTCATTAGCGAAAATCTGTAGCTCCGGTAAAAGGGTTGTTCGTGTGAAAATACATACAAGACCCTAATTATATCCTCCTTCTATATCCTCCTCTGCATCATTATAGAGATGTCAAAGAAGATTCTGTGGTTTTTCATCAAGTCATCAAGTAAAAATAGAGATATGAAAGAGCAAAACCGCAAAACACATTGAAGTCTACTGCTGTCACAGAACTGGGTAAGGAGCAGCTTCGCTCAAGATTGGGCGGCATCTTTAAAATTAAGAGTTGGGTTTGTAAGAAACAGCCAATCAGATTCTACAGACAGATCCAGATTAGAAGGTCTTAAGACGAATAAAACCGTGAGGCCCATGATTTAGTGGGAAAAGGATAATATACGAGCACATAACTAGCACAGAATACCATCTATGCGTAATTTCAAACACATGAACCCTATAAATGGACACCTGGTATGACATATAAACATCAGGATCACAAACCATGGTCCTAACTAAAAGTAAGACTGCTTCTGCTGCCAAGGCTACACTGGAAGGGACAGGGCACAATACTAACTGTCTCTAAGGTGCAGTGGCTGTGCTTTGTAATGATGCACTACAACACTGTCAATTTGGGCTGTAAAGAAGACTGAATATTGATAAATGTAACGTCACATTCTTCGGGGCTGTAGACACTGATAGCATTTGATTCTGATTGCATTTAGCAATTTTCTAAAAAAATCTTCTGTGCAGTGAATATAAAGCAGTAATTTAACTGTAGTTAGCAGCTTGTGTTAGAAGGTATAATAGCCTGAGTAGAAAAATATATATAAAATATTTGTTATATGTAGGAAACAATCTTTACTGTATGTGATAAGAAACATTGCTAGAAAAATGTAGACTGTTAATTGTATTGTTAATTGTATTATTACATTGATGTAATGCTACCGTAATGTTGAAAAAGGAAAATGTGCAGCTTTCATGCTTGCTCTAGATGTGCTAGTTAAATGTTTCAAATGGGTGTCCAATCGTGACGCAAGCTAAAGGGAAAATTATGGCAGAGGAAATACAATCCATAAATTTCGGACTACTTTAACCCTGAAACGGTGGTTCTTAAGCTGGATCCTCAGGATCAGGTGTACTGCTGGTTTTCTAACCTACCAAACATTCTTTGCTTTCACAACATCTTTTAATGAGGTGGTGTACTGAAAAAGGGCAGTGCTCAATAACCTGTGTCAGCTTTCAAAGCCACATCTATGTCCTGGCCTGTAAACATGATGACTGAAACAGCAAAAAGCTACCACCTTTGAAGAAAACGATAGGCCACCATCAATGCATAACCACCAGATGGCAGCAGAGGATCAAGTTTGTTGAGAAAACTTTATTTTGACATTTGTGATGTGAAGCTCATGTGGAAACAGCAAGGCTGACATCGTTGACAAAGCAGCACAGATAAATACTCCTCCTGATGTATCCTGCAGTTTTTCCAATATATACTGAACACGTCTCAGCAGATAGTGGGAGTGAAAGTGTTTACTTTTCCACAATAGAAGAATAGGTTAGAGCGATGAATAGAGTCGTGGAGGCAGGGTGTGAATGAGGTGTGTTTCTTTGATATCATCACAAAAGGATGAGACTGAAGAAGAGCAAAAGGTCATGTCATATTATCATATGTGCTGGGCATCAGCCTTTCCTGTTCTCGTTGTTACATACCATACAATAATGATGTACTTATAAGGAATATGTGTCATAAAATTAAAAAGAAAAAAAATGTTACTTCATTCAGCTTCATCTCTCAGGTTTGAGATGCAACAGAAATCTAGTTGTGTTCATTAGACCACCGGTTTTTAAAGTGGGGTCTGGAGAGCCCCATGAGTTCTTCACTGTGTCCAACAAAAGGTGGAGTAATTCATTTTTACCAGAATTCCATACAAACACAATGACATAATGTATGGCTATTTTGGTCATGGGTTTCATAGACCTTCTGTAATAAAACATCTAAAAATAATTCTTATCAGAGAGGCACCCTGGGACAAAATATCATCAAATGGGGTCCATGGTCTACTTTATGTCAAGTTTCTTTGACCTGACAAAGTTTGAGAAACCCTGCATCAGAGTACTGAGGGTCTGAATAGAGTCTGAATATACTGTATATGTGCGTAAGTGTGTTAAGTGTAGTATCTGAAAGATGAACAGAATGCTCGCTGACTTACATCAAACTCATTGAGGGCAGCAGCCAGTTCCCCGATGCCAGCGTGGCCATGCTTTTCATCAGTGGGCGAGGTGGCCTGAGCAGCGCTGGAAATGCCTCCTATGGCCTCCTGAACCTGCTTGAACACATAGTCTCGGTTGGCACGCGTGGCTGCCACGTCTGGGTGGCGCAGGAAGGCCTGTGAGGCCGTGTACAGCATGGTGGCATTTTTCTTAAGGGCACCACGCGCAGCTGCCATCTCATCTCGGCACTGGGGGTCTTTCAGTTCCTGAGAAGGTGACAAAGTGTCTGGAGTAAGCCTTAATAAAAAAAAACAGTTATAACTGGTCAAAAAAGAGAAAGAAACGTCAACGCATATTTAGGAATGAAGAAACGTCATACGCAATGTATGTAACGGTAAAGCAGTAAAGCACTTCTCAAAAGGTTGGAGCATTGCTTCAAGAGCTGAAAAGGTCATGGGATTTTGTTGATGTCATCAATTCACAAGAGAGCGCAAACCGATCCCAGTACAAAAAAAATTTCTTAAGAAAACATAAGGTCATGTCCCCTCTGACGAATTGGTATCATTCCAGCTACACAAAGTTAAGGAAGTGTCAGCAGATCAGCATCCCTGGAAGCTGAACTGATATCGGGATCCAGTGTTTTGCCCTGAGACATTTCATCAGGGTAGATACTTGCCAACACAACACTTGTAGGAAAAATCATCCAAAAGCTTTTTGTCACACTGGGGGGCCATGTTAGAAAAACCAGCCCATGTGTTTTTCTCCTTGCAAACATCAAGTGATGTAAATATTTTGTTGCTGTCATAATCTGTCATTTATGATGCTAAAATGTTACAAACTACACTTCTAACCAAGTATCAGCTGTAAGTAATAGTATAAATTATAAATCCTTACAAATGAAAAGCGCTCATAATGTCTTTTTTTGAATGTTTTTGTGTCAGTCCTGCTGACAGAGTCAGTTGTCAGTTAATTTTTGGTAAAAATAACCACAGTTCCCCCACAGGAAAAGTTGCACATTGTTTAATCACATCATAACGACAGTGTGTGTGCAAGTGTGTCTGTGCTTTATAGAGACAATGTCCATTACACTAAGCAGATAAAACCGCATTCATGAGGGAGTTGGTTGATATTTTGTCACAATCCGACACCAATGACAGCCCCACTCTCTGCACGTCAGGCTGTGGCTACATTTGTTTTCAATACATTTCCAAGCCAAGCAGAGTGGTTAAAAAAATTTGGTTGGAGTTTGAGCCGCTACTGATCTCATTCAACGGCTTTAACCTTAACATTATTACGCTTTTCATCCAGTTGTTAACCAATAACCTGTTACATACTTCCAACCTACGAATGAAGTTTAGAAAGCACAGAGTGCAGACACATTTGGGATCTTTCTTTTTCATGAGAACTCCCTGTGCCTGAGCGTCACACAAAAGTCAGGAGTGGTTTACTTTTTCAAGAGGAAGACAGAGCAGGAGATGAGGGGCCTCTCGTTACCTGCTGTCTCCGAGCTGCCACATAGTTAAGCTTCACCATCTCTTTCCCAAACTCCTTGAAGCGGTTGGCCAGGTCCTGCTCATTGGTTGCATTCTTAACTCCCTCCAGGGCCTCCTCCACCTGTCACACACACAGACAGACGAAAAGTGTAGTTTAATTTAGTAATAAATCATAATAATTAAATCATAAATATTACAACATACTTTAAACTAAAGCAATAATGTGTTAGGTGACAATATTTTTCTTTACTCTTGTATAATTGCAACCATGTTTAAAAAGCCAATAACCATTTAATTATGCAGTTTTAATGGGTCTCTTTTCAGCAGTCTCCATCCCTTTCTGCGGTTACATTCTGATTCTAAACTTCTTTTTATCCCTAATGAAAGAGATGCACAAGATGTAATGGAGAAGAGAGAAGGGGGGGGGATAACTTTTAAGTGGCCTTTGATGGCAGAGCTTATACTGGCTTGAGTTAAGCCCCTCTTCAAGAATGAAACTGGAAAAAAGGACTCTGAGCATGTGTCTGTATGAATGAAGGTGCATATAGGTAAATACACAAGTTGAATATCATTCTTTCTAGCACCTTGCATTAACCTCTCTTGCCAAGTCCTTTCAAAATAAAGGACTGAGAATCCCATGCTGTTCGACTGACTCAACAGTGAGTGGGATGGGTACGGTATTTTTAAATCACAACAGGGCACCACAATATGATATGAATACATCACAATCAGATGTTTGTTCCGGGGATACTCCTACATGTTTCATCTATATGCTAATGTGAGCAGAGGTTGCGAGAAAAGTGGATATTACTTCTATTTACTTTACTTAACAGCACCAGGAAGTCCTTTCTTTAACATATGACCAGTATGCTGCACATACAGCTCTTATTAACACACTTGACTTTATCACTTACAAAAAAGATCTGGGGATTGATTCGAGACATATTACATATATAAACACGATATTTACAACTAGCAAACACATTGTTGGGCAACTGTTCAGTACACTTTGTGCTTTTGGCAGAGGAACACGACGTTTGTTTACAAATAAAGTGACAAGGGCACTTACAATTTTAAGGTGGGACAGCAGCCTCATGACGTCAGCCATGTCAGCGAGGATGAGCAGGCGGGTGACGGCAGAGAGCAGGGCGCGGGCAGCCCTCACCATGGTGCCCCGTTTCACAGAGGAACACGGGTCATCAGCAAACTCTGAAGAGGCAATGCGCATCGTCTCTCCTGCGCGACAGAAGGTACAGAAATATAAGTCAGAAAGGGTGGCATACAACGAGATGACTAATTGTTCCTTGAATCCGTGTCTTCAGAATTTTCCTTCAAAGAAGCCCCGGTTTTCTCTAACCCACAAGTACATAGAGCTGTGCATGCAAGCCTTACAGAATAATGATGACTGGTGAGCTCGTCCTCTACATAATGTGCTGCAAAGTGGTTTAGTTCTGACCTCCCTTCACCCGTTTCACCTCAGGTCAAGTAACACATTTCTGAGAAATATTCAGTCCTCAGAGCTCGAACAAGCTGCATACAAATGTTTACTGTTTTAATACGTGTGTCTTTGTTTCAAGCAAGAACAACGCCTTTCTTAAAGCTAAAAATGTAATTTTAATGCGTGCATACGACAAAACATTGCTGAGAAAACAGACCATTTTCTAAATAATGATACAACAGTTCCAGCTGGGTCAGTAGCAAAGTGGTAACAGGTCAACACAGTGCCAGCTCTTTTAGCATAAATTAATAAACATTGAACAAATAAAGCTCTTTGGCCTATGATGATGTCAGGTGTCTAAACAGCCCTTAAACTGAAAATGCACCTGATACACACATACATACATATAGGAGGAAGAAAAACACATACACACAGACTGCTGCTGGTAATGCCACACGTCTGTCTGGCCTTGCGATGAGCTAGTGAAGAATAACAGCACAAAGGGCCTGATTGCTGAACCTCTCTGTGGTCTGAAATCAGCATCTATAATTTAATCATGACTCCATAAAGGGGTTTGGGACGGTGAGGTCATGATCACAGAGGTCTGATGAGGTGATGACAGATTTAACGCTGTTTTGCAATTCACTGTGACCTTCACTAGGCCGTTGATGCCATTTGACTGGTGACACCTCTAGCTGCTGCTAAAGGTCTTGTAAAAACTGAGATATTCTGCTGCATACAGGAAACACAGCACATTTCTGGCCTCATAATTCTAAAGTTATTAATGTAAAACTGTTTCCCTGATAACCCGACGTGCAATTACATCCAACCTGCCAAAAAGAGTCTAAAGAGAGAGTGAAGAGAGTGTAGCCCATTTCTGTGCTGAAGAGCTTTTGAGCGTGCCCATATTTTCATAATGGCAGTAAAAGGTTAGCAGATGTGGAGTATTAAGTTTCATCGGTTATTTTCATCCTTTGGTCTTTTCTCAAGCTTTTGCTGAGAAAGAGAAGTTTGATACAATACCTTTCACAGAGAGCAGGGCCTCGCCATCAGAAGAATCAGAAAGGGCAAGTAATTATTCATGAAATGAAATCTGCACATGAAATGCAAAAAAAATATGCTACATTTGTTCAAAACATGTCCTAAACATAGAAAAGTTCTCCCATAAACTTTGTTTTTTACCACAGCCTTTCTTTGGTTTTGCCTGCCATGCATAACAAGTGGAGAAGACTGATCTCGTCCTTTCTGATGTCAGTTGTGGTGACGACTTGTATGGCTACAGTCTATTTCACGCCTCAAAAGAGCTGTGTGCCAGCACAGTCGAGTCAGTGTGGAGTGCCAGCACCAGTGGCCAGCAAAGCTGACAGTGCAGGATGAGGAATACAGCTACAACACAACATACTGTATGCTGAGCACCATTTGCTCTTTCTGCTGATGTAGTAATTGGCCAGTGAATCCAATTCCAAACATTTGATGCACATAAAGGCTCACCGACTTGCACTCGGCAAGGAAAAGACTTTGGAAGTTTTGGAAACTGTGACATTGCCCCATCTGAGCAAAAATTCCCAGAAGTACTGAGCATGATTTGTCGAATTGAACAGCTGTGTCCTTGCAGAAGTTTCAGTGTTAACAAACATCTGAAATCTCGAAATTAACCGTAACGAGAATGAGCATCAACAATGTCTGGAAATTCAGCAAGGCGCCCAGCCATCACAGACAGTCAAAGCTTTAATGATGCATTACTTTAGGGTAAACAACTCCAGACTTGGGCTCATTACATTCCCGAGGCAGTGTGCCCCAGCAAAGCCCAAAACTAATGGGTACTAATCTGTTATATATAATGGATTGGCTTTGGCATGCATTCTTGACTCTACATCTGTCTAAAGTTGTGTCAAGATCTGACATTCAGAGCACTTAATATCTCAAACATTACAATTTTTTAAATCAATTATTCCCCCTATGTAGCCTTCATCTCTACAGCATAATACTTCTCTGAACTTGCCAGTACTGCTAATTATTTCAGCCAGAAATTATGTCAAATTGGGTTCCAGCAGAGCAATGTCTGTATAAATTGTGTGTTCAGTGTATTTTCAAAGTTAAATTTGGTTGTCAGGAAGCTATAAGTTGTAAGGAGACCTCAACATGACCCATTTATTAACACTATGAGTGTGCTGCATACTATACAGTTTTGCGTCGTACAAGTATGAAAAGCCTCACTGTGCTAATCCAGTGCAACACTTATAAACTACAGCCTCACAAGTCAGAGTAACACCTCTGGCTCAGTATCAACGGCATTTACAGCATAAGTTACACTATGCTGTAAAGGTGTGTTCACATTTTTGTGGCAACTCTACGAACCTCATAGGTATCTCGCGGTCAGTTTCACACACCGCACTGGCAACTTTACCTCAAAATTACAAACATTAGAACTCATGCTGAATCAGATGTTTGCAGATGTGATTTGTACATCTACTTACTCCTTCTGAATTGAATATTCTGCATTGTAAGTAAATTAAAATGATTTGAGAAGAATGCAAAAGCATAAGTTGAGGTACAATGTCATGTGTCCATTATCCATTCACCATTCTAAAGTAGATGGGTGGGACTTGGATTATTCCACAAACAATAAACAATTTTTTGAAAGTGGGTCCTTACAAAAGCTATCTAGAAAACATAGCCCTTCTCGGACGTTTACTGTGGGAGCTCCAAAAGGATTGACAGCATGTAAGCAGCACTTTACTGATGATGGATGGCGCTCACAAAGTTAAGGAACAACTCACAGTCATACACCACGATATACTACAGTTTGAAACAAGTTAGTGAGATACTGTTTTAGAAAGGAGAAAAACAATAATAGCATTACTGAGGGGAAGGAGGAATAACTACATGTCTATCAAATAAAGCAATATGGTGATCCAACAACTTTAAAAGCACAAGCATTGCTTCTGTATTAGAACATCCAACAAATCTCACCTTGCTTACGAACATCCTCCACAGCAGCAATGAGCTCCTCCTTGAGGTCTTGGCTATCTTTGGCAATCTGCTCCCCCTTTTCCAGAAAGTTCTGGGTAGCCTGCTCAACGGACACTGCCAGGACATGGGCCTTCTTAGAGCGCCCCTTCTTCTTACTGGATGGCCCTTTGTTGCTGGTGTTCACCAGGGTAGTCACCTGGGAAAGAAGAAAGGTCATTATGGTTGATTGAGTAACATATGGTATGTAAAACATTTGCACAAGGGGGAAAGCTGCAGCTTTTGTGCATTGCCCACATTGTCCACACTGTCACTGTGGGCAATGCACACACTGTCACTGTGCGCATTGCCCACAGTGACAGTGTTGTATTGGCTTAGGAGGATATAGAACAATCCCACTGTGAAGATCAGCCACTGATACCAAAAATCAGCAAAAATGACAGGATTACCACTTGAAAATGACATAAAATCAAGTACATATTATTACAAGTACAGATTATTCAGTTCTTTGAATTCTCATTGCAGAATGGTGGTGTCAAAAGATAAAAATGCTTATTATCTGTCTACCAATGTTAACAGCTGACCCTGAATAAACAGGGCTATAAATAGATTTTATAGTCTTTATAACACTGGAACAGACTGTCCAGCTGTTTCCCAGAAATGACAATCCAATAAAAAGATCCCTTTCTGTTAATCTACATCATTACTTATTCATTTTCTGAAAACGTACATTTTCTTATAATCTTACAATACAAGTATATTCTGTCCCACTTTTGAAATTAATAGTGGAACAACTTGGAAAAATGCTTAAAACTATGGTGACAAATAGTCATGTCTTCATCCATAACATGGTATTCCACAACTACAATGAGGCAATTCATTCTACATGCTATCACAGCTAAGGAAACGTGCTAAAGAGAACACAGCATCAGTCAGGTACACTGCCTGATCCTCGACAGGACCCACTGACAGCATTTACAACTCTGCTTAAGTAGTGCTGTGATCTACAGTCTATCAGGCTGTCCTTCTCATTGCAAGAACAATGCAACTGAAATGAGCCTCATGCAACAATTTCCAACACTTTTGGCTAGGCTACACTGCAAAGAATCAACATGATGATGTAATATTGAATGCTGCAAAATGAGCCTTTGACCTAATTGACTTGGTAAAGTTAGTATTTTAGGAGATATGCAGGAGAACTGAATTAAGATACCTTGTAACCTTCTGGTACAGTCGGCAAGCATTTTGGACTTGGTCTATACAACCAGTGATATCTCTGCCAAAGATGGTCAGTCAGAAAGAGTCATACAGAGGCAAATATTTAGTTAAACACAATCATTTCTCGTACTAGGGGGCCTCTCAAAAAAATGTAGAATAAAAGATGCAACTCCGTGGAACCATGGTAGTCGCTGGGCCCTTTGTTAACAACCAGTGCTGATTAAAATCTAACTACAAATCTCAAGCAGCAAAGTTTTATTCATGGTATATTTTGTCACATTTGCAGATTTCGTAATGCATATATTCTTCATATTAAGATATTGGAAAATTTCTGTCATCAAACTAAACCATCCTGATTATGTGCATGATTTGAACTGGAATGCTCAACCAATGACAACGGTTCTAAAGATTTTTTGTTAAGTTGAATACTGTTTTCAATTAATGTTGTTTGTTAACTTTTATTTACTGTTTGTTACTTTTTTTTAATTTGATTTTCTTATACTGTGCAGGATAATGTGCAATGTTCGTAATGAATTTCAACAGCAATACAATTCAGTTATTAAAAAATGTGATCTGAAACGGTTTCAAATGGCTCAATGTGCACAATATTTTTTCAGACAGCGTTTAAACCTTTGAATTAAAAATTTGGCTAAATTATTATAGATCTTATAGCATGGGTCAATGCAGTAATATTGTCCAAAGGCCACAACAAAAAGGGGCCTGTTTCAGATGAGCACTCTGCTTGAAAAAGTCAGAAAATCAAGAGAAACAGGAACCCTCACTGAAAGCTGAAAGCTTTTATCTAATCAGCAATCACATTGTTCACTCAGGAAGATGCAAGCCTCAGGAGTGAGAAAAACCTGTTCAGTCCTTCTGAGAGAATCAGGGCACGCACTAAGCAAGTGTGTTTAGTTTTGACTTCTTTCACAAAAAATAATGGGGAAAAATATTATGATTTGAAACTATCCATAGTGTTTATACTGAACTATAATCAGTGTCATTATCATCAAACCACGGAGTTGATCGCTTACTTCGCCAGTAAATTAACAGAAAGCTGTGAAACAAGCGATACATTAAACTCAGTAGAGTTTAATGTATCGCTACAGGACGGGCAGCACATGAGCAGCTTCAGCTGAAACATGTCAATAATTCATTACCCCCATCAAGGAGATCACAGTTTTGGTCCAGTTTACAAGACTATGGGAAAACTACTGACACCGTTTTCATGAAACACAGTGGAAGATTGCATCGCTGAATTTTGTATGAATTCAGGCGGAGCGCACATCAAACACACACACACACACACACATGCAGCTCTTTATACATCCACGACACAGAGAGAGCAGAGGACAGAGACAGAGACTGTTGTTAAGGTTTAACCTTACAGCCCGACCTCACCCCGGCGGAGGTGTGCGCTCTCCAAGTGTCCTTCTAAGTAAAGAGGTGAATTATTTCCACCGCCTGTATATCTGTCACACCTTGCTGGACATAATGGCAAGTCTGTCTGAGACCAGTGAGGAGGCACATAGACAGAATTGCTCATTACACACTCCAGTCAGAGTTTGCTAAAGGACTATAAGTCTTTGTGCAGCAGAACTTGCACAATTGTGAGCTATGATTCATTTGTGGAATACATAAGAGGTTTTCTCTCTGAAAAGGTGCTGAGAGCAAAGTTATGTCCTGTCTAGGCTGCATTACTTAAGGGATTCTAGACTGGAATAAAAACTTTAATGATGTATGTCCTCACGGCCTCATGATGGATCCAGAAATAGTAGCACTGATATATTAACCTTTTCAGTCGTTATGCAAGCATTTTTGTCTGAAAAGCAATTCATAATTTAATAACATTACTTTAAGAATCTGTATTCAATGCTGCTCTGACAACCAGCTTTGATACATGTGTTTACCATCAACTCATCTGCTCAACATCACCTTACACAGCTGAACGAGTGCTCATTATGAAGCGCAATGGTGTGTTTCTTTCAATCCAAGTTTGTTGAATCAATAACTCATCATTATGTTTACACATGAAAGCACACACACACACACACACACAAACACACACACACAGGCACGCATATGCTGGATTCCCACATAAAAGGTGAAGATCTGCCAACACCAACAAGTACGTGAACAATAACACGCAGCAATACAAATAAAGGCAGACTACCTTTTCTTTCAGGTTATACCTCACAGACCACATTCTGAATTTTTGTGATTTTTGTGAAGCAAATAACAGGTCTCAATCATGGACATTACAATATTTCATACAGCTGATTAATATTATACCAAGAAGAGTAAAAAGGAAATACTAATTTCTGACTGGTTGTCAGGTGTCACCACCAATACAGGTAGGTGGTTAAGGCTAGTTTTCAAAGCACCTAATGCCTTTATCTTCTTGATTCAGCATAGTGCACTACTACTTATATATAGTACCAGTGTGTCTTGTTTAATGGCATCTGGCTGTGCATTTGCAGATTGCAAGCAACTAAAAAAAAAAACACCTCGTCTCACCCTCTGCTATGATGGCTGCTAAACACATGAAAAATGCAAAGACCCTCTCTAGAGGCAGTGCTTGTTTTGTCTGCTCTAGGCTCCTCTAGAAACATGGCAGTGCAACATGGCACAAAGAGGACCTGCTCTCCATGTAGATATAAAAATGTCATTCTGAGGTAATGAAAAAAAAAAGATTCTTATTTAATGAAATAATGAAAATAGTAAGTACCTGGTAGCCTTTCAAAAAGAAGAAAGGCACTGAATATTTTACACAGAGCTACCACATAGGATTAGATTAATATCAGTCTACAGAACGGCTTATATGAGCAGCAGAACAATAACGCGCTTTTGATCTTTGTGTAGCTGCAGGTTCGGTTTGTGCACTTTCATCAGCGTGTGTGTGTGTTTCATAAAGTCCCATTAAGGTTCATTGTTTGGATGTCGTGACTGAGGAGACCATGGAAAGCTTCTGACTTCATTGCAGTTCAAATTGTTAAGCATTCTGCTCAGTGGAAATGGCATCACGTGTGGAAAGTGTTTGCAGTGCACCTGGTCCTTTAAAATGACACATGTTCTTTAGCCATTCTTCAAACAAGCAGAGCAATAATGGGGCTAATGATACAGAGTAAGCTGGCTGCCAATACCATTAAGCAGTAGATCCACTGCCAACAGCTGGCAACGAGCGCAGCGGATTAGAGGTAGCAATATAAATATGTCTGCAGGAATAAGAATGAAAGATAAGTCACTCAACAAGCATTTCTGTTTTCAAATGCTTGATCTTAAGGATCCTGTAATACCAGCCCACTAGAGATATAACCTGATTATCCAACATGTAGCCTGATGTCTTTATGGTGCCAAATATATGCCATTTGACAAAATTTGTGTTTGTTCAGTTCTCCACAGCCACAGAATTTCTCTGGTTATACTTCTGTGGCACATGTTCAGTAATTATATCAAACAGTATCACTAATAACTAAGTGGAATTGTAGACTAATATGACTGCAGATCTTGGATGACATCTGTTAAAGCCAATCTTTCTTTCAGACATGTTTGCTTAGAGATTAGTGGTAGCTGTCTCTTTTGGCTGAACATCCGAGTTAATAAGAGCTTTAACTTATAAGTCTACATAACATCATTTGTAACTATTCCACGGAACAGATCACAAGAACATACTGAGTAATGGGTCAGCATGATTCATTCACACATCAAATGCTCATTTATTTATTAACACAGGGCTGGGCTGTGGAATACAGAGAGATAAGGCTACCGCATGTGTCATGCAGCTTTCCATGGGGAAAGACTCAGTCAAGTCAAAGCCTGTTGATGTTTTATTCCACAACAGTGACTTAAAAAGCTTGATGTATATTTAATTATGCCCACAATAACCTCACAGCTTGCACTGAGGCCGATCCAGTTTATCTACCTTCATGCAGATTTAACCGTGCTATTTTTATGAAAATATCTTGCTGTCTCTGCACGCAGATGTCTAACTGGATATCTTCAGAATGAGTGGATGGACAACGACGTTAACTCTTCATGAAAATGGACTTAAAATTTGATGCAAACTGACACAAACGTGTGATTGTAAGCCTTTGTCACAACAAACATTTTGGCTTATCATAGTAAGAAAAGAAGAGGTGTTACTCATAAGATATTAACATGGCTCTGGTCTATTCAAACATCTCAATGAGCCATGACAATGTGATAGTGAAACAGTATTCAAGATATGAGGACGCAGAGACCAGATCTTAAGCATTTAAAGCATAAAAGCATTTAAGTTTATTTCATACATCTGTGCTTTTCCTACTCTCATATGAAAAATGCTCATTAGGCTACTGGTCTATCTGGTCAGTCAGAACAGACAGCCGCAACAGGAAGCACAGCTAACAAGCAGCATAGAGAGCAGACAAGAAATCCTGACATCAGTCTTGTTAAGCCTTGCATTGAAAGGTTTTGTTGCTCAGTGCATGGTTTTGATTATTTGGTGACACTACATGACAATGTTTTTCAAGTATTTGCTTGCCTTTTACAGTTTATACAGTAGAGCCTTGCCTCCGCTTATTTTGTTCCTGAGAAATTTACTTACCAACAATCCAACACCCTGGATATCATTTTAGAAACTGTAAGTGCATTTCTGCCTTCAGTGTCTCCTGGAGACACGTCATGGCTGCAGATAGATGTCCTCTTCAGAATCACAATCAGAATTCCTTTATTTATCCCTGAGGGGAAATTCTTTTTTTTTTTGTACAGACACTGCACTTGCAATTTCCCTGACCAAGAAAGAAAGTGAAAAATATAAAATAGGATAAAACTATAAAAAGATCAGGTATTTAAATGTGAAATTTCAGGTAATGTACGTGTGTGTACATTTATACATTCCGGGGAAGAGTATGTGTGTCCGTTACAGTTTGATGGCGACCGGCAGTAATGATTTCCTGTGTCGCTCTGTGGTGCATCATGGGAGTAAGAATCTCTGACTGAACCAGGTCCTTGAATCTTTGAGGCCTCAGCCAATCCTCTGTTTTGCAAACCTCAGATCCCAGCTCCCCAACGTTACAATGGAGATCCAAGTTTGTGTAGAAGCTTTTTGACTCCATGTTGTTGAGTAGTTTTTACTACGGCCATTACGCTCTTGAATCGAACAAGCCAAAGCAGTGTATGTTGTTTCCTTGCTTTCTGCCAAAGCTCTGCTTGGACTGGCTTCTGAGATTGTCTGCTCTGTTGACTTTCTTTATCAGCAGGATGTTTTACACAGTCAAGCAAAAAACACTGATTCTGTTTTCACAATAGCAAATGAGTGCTGTGGAGAAGGCTTGCTGTTAAATGACACGGCCTATTGAAATGATCAAAACCAACATGGTGCCGAAAGACATCACACCAACCTAAACAAGACTACCACCCAAAGATAGATATAGATATCCTTTACCTTTTGTTTCAACTGCCTTCATGTCAATTCGAGAAGTCACTGAGTTTACTAAGATGGATTAGGGCAATGCACACAACTTGCAAAAGGGAAACAGCCTTTAACTTTTAAGATGATGCGATAATGGCCTGCACGGTCATTATTAGTATTTGGTCAAGCCTTTCAGGTTATGTTCCTGCTGTCTTTCAAGGCTTTGACATTCTCACGGATATGGTTAACGAATAAATGTTTGTTTACCCGGATGACATCTTGGTCTTGTCAAGGAATATTGAGGAACATGTGCATCACCTCTGGATAATTCTGCAGAGGTTAAGCAGCATCATCTTATGTGACTTCTACACTCCCAGAGTGTCTTTCTTGGACTTTATCATCTCTTCTTCAGGTATTTAAATGGATGACGATTCTCATCTTCCATGAATCATAATCGATTCACAAGTGACAAAAAACAACGTTCTGGAAGACAGAACTGTGAGTCATTTAGTAATCTATCTTCATAAAAGGCAGGGGCAGCAAGCATTCATTTTTTTAAAATTTAATTACCAAATAATTACCTTTATGAGTCAAAGAGGAACTATACTGCGGATACCTTCTATGCCTTCACTCTAAGACTAACTTTACACGGAGCAGCAATCAGCAGTGACAAACGAGACAGCACAGTACATTAAAACCAACTCTGAAGAGAAAAAACTAACTATGTTTCTGCACCTGCTCACCATCTTGTATGACGATGTTCTTTCCCTGGAGCTAATGACGCAGCAAAGAGGCCGCTCTGCACTACATGATACACAAGCAATCTGCCTCCTGTTATTTTGTTATTCAGATGCAGGTATGACTGTAAAATGCTTTCTAATTAATTAATTAATTAATGCTGTTGAATTTTTAAAAAGAACATGATGTGGATCATTCATTTTAAGTGCCAATTGTGTTTCATACTGTATTTCAGTGGACTAAGAACACCAGTGAAAATGTACACTGGAGAATCGAGAATCGAACATCGATTTTGAATTGAAGCCATAACAGTGGTAATAGAATCAAACTGTGAGATTCCAAGAGTCAAAACCTTAGTCCAGAAGTGGCCTCAACCTACCAACATCTGTCACATAAGCATACTACATTTCTGTACTTTTGCATTCCGAGTCACAACTTTGACCTACAGTGCACCTACAATGGACTCCAGATTACCGGAAAACATGTGAGGAACTCAAGAAGAAAAGCTTGTCAGCACCATTCCTGATCCAACCAGACACTGACCGCCTCTTTGTCATGGAGCTGGATGCTTCTGATCTCACTCTGTTTCAAGTATCAGAAAAGGGCATGTTTGCGCCCCTATGCATCCCAGAAGAAAGGGACAACGATGTCGCGAACAGAGTTGTTAACCACAAAGATGCCGCTGAATGAGTGTAGACACTAGCTGGAGGACTCTTTCCATCCATTTGTCATCCGGAGTGATCACAAAAACTTTGCCTTCATCAGGGAAGCCAAGAGACTTTTTATAGCTACAGATGTTGTCAGCTATACTTTTTGAAGGCAGAAGAGTTTAAAGGACACTGCACACGCAAGCAATATGCTTCACTACCTGCTGTGTTCTTTCAGTAGCATTGACAAAAAACTAATTTGAAGGACCCACATAAACACAGTACTGAGTGTACACTGATTAGATGAAGCATGGAAATCAGATTTAACAAACATCGCTGGGAGGGACAGACAGTGCTTTTGTTTCAGGCTGAATGATGTTATATTTTGAGGTCCTTGGACATCACATCACAAGCTTTTTACTGTGGTTGCTGAGCCATCCAAGTTTAATCATTTTCACCAAGAGGCAGCACATGACAAATAGCCCAGCTGTTTAACTTTCGGAGCTTGTTCAGCACTGACAGCCATCAAGTTCATGCGCAGCCTATCAGAAAAACAGGAAAAGAATTCTGCAACATGATGTAAGCCCACAACACTGCAAGTAATGACTATGTTTGAAAGATGACAGCAATACCTCCCCAACACACACCCACAAACGCCACCTTAAAAACACAGATTAAATGTCAAGTATACAAGTTTGAAGCGGCAAACCAATTTTCAGGACGTCTATAATGCAGTTAACTTGCTATTGTGCTTAAAGTAAAAAGGTTACAAGATTTAATTAAAATAAAAAGATTTAAACATTTAAAGATTATGTGACATATTTATCATGTATCATCATATAGCCTACATCATCCATGGGACCTCAAACGTAGCATTTCACTGACCCCTCTATGGACACATGTGGCCATTAAAGAGGAGAGCAGTGTAGGGTCCAGCCTGTTCTCTCATAAAGCTGCAAGGCCTGCAATGGTACTGCGAAGTCGAACAATGAATGGTGTCATAAAGCTATGCGGTGCGTGTCATGACGTAAGCACAAAAAAGTCTGAATCCTTCAATACCTATTGTTAGTACAAAATAAGAACTGAGCACGCAGACTAATCGAATGGATCCCTCGGGGAGCGAGGTAGAAACAAAAGTCATTTGCAAAAAGAAATGACGGGGGGCTAGTGCATTCAAATGTGGCCTAATACAAAACAAAATAAATTCAGTGTCTAGGCAAGGAAGGCTTGCCCTTTACTGCCAGCTGGTAATTGGTCCTGGGCAAGCCCATTTATTGTGCGTATTAGCAGCACTGCTTGGATTTTATGCAAGCCCACACTGGGGTTATTTCCATACAGCCACAAGTTATGCCCTTCTCCCGGCCTTCGTCCCAGCTCTTCACTCACAAGCTTTCCAAAAGTCATCAGTCACACATATCTGTGTTACATATCTTAAACTTAGAGCGTACAGTCATTCTTGAGTCATTCTTAATTTCGTACCATAAGCATGTAAATGTGAGCTGGTATGACAATAAAGTTCCTTGATCCTTGAGTATTTGGTAGAGCGCTAGATTCCCACTACATACCCATCCAGCACTGTTGAAAAGCAAAAGCAAAGGAGAGCAGATTTAAGTGACTGTCACAGATTAAAGGGTGTACATCAGCTCTATCACAGATTCAGAACACGAATGAGTTAACCGACTTGCCACTACTACTTAAGCCAATTGTTCAACTGGTTAGGCAGGGTTGGATGCTAACTTTTTATTCTCAAGGAGTACATGTGTTTCTAAATACAAAAAAGAAACATGTAAAATTACTATTGTATAGTCATAATAGTAGTCTGATACTAAACATATTCAAAATGTTAGAATTTGTCTTCAATCAAGGAAAGTAGTAATGTTTGGATAGATAAGACTCATATCAAGAAAGGTGTGTGTCTGTTCACACAATTAAGGTTAACTGCTCCTCATATACTGTTGAGACGCCATCTTAATGTCTGATACTTTGCCAATACTTTTTTCATTATTCACTGTTCTTTCACTTGTCACCAACTTCTAGTTCTTGAAGGATTATCAGAGATGAGCAGTAGGTTGTTATTTTTACTTGAACGCTGTGGTCGTAAATTATTTTTCCCATTTGCAAACATCTATTTTTAGGGGCTAACGTGGGTGAAATACATCAAGCATAATATCAGCCAGCGAGCACAACATCTTTATAATAGCCTGAGCATGAAAATATAGAGGTCTGATCAGCATATTTAGAATGATATGACTAAGCATTTATAAGTGGTGAGATGGGGAAAAAAAGAGTTGAAAGAGGGATATGGAAATTATGAGTGTAGTCTGTCTGTACAGATGCTGCAACAGTGGAAAGGATTTAAATTTCAGCTAAATAAAGAGGGACAATGTGTTTGGTTGTGTTCTGCCTGATGAGAGGAGAAATAAAACGTAAATACTTCTTAATAGTAAAAAGAGACACACTGAATAATTTAGCTCATTATGTTGTGCCATGTTACATATAGTGGTTCTCCAGGGGCCGGATGTAAACAGAATAAGTAATCACAAATACATGGTCATACCATTATCATTTTCAACACATTAATTGGTACGTATTTGCACACGTCTTGCATATCGTGTACACAAGGTTTTCTAAAGCAAACGTAGTGGAAATGTAAATGTTCAGCGTAAATGTACAGAGACCAAATCAAAGTCAAATGATGACGATTATCATGGGCTGATGCATATTTTAAACTTTACTTTATAGGCAGAATGAGCAGCGTTTGCAGCAGAGTGTAAACACTTAACCATGGCCCCTCTTCCACTGGTTCGACAGATCCTATGTATGTTTATGATCTGGCATCGACATTTTCATAAAGTCCTGTCCTCAGATCCTGCATGCTATTATTGGTTAGGAGCTACACACCCACTGCTCAACAGCTGACATCCAGAAACATCTTGAACAGAACAAAAATAAGAACATACAGATGGACAAAAGACACTGCCACACTTTTCTAGTAGGTAAGTGATAACTGAGGATTACTTTTGTAGTAGTCTATACAGTGTTCTAAGAAATTCCTACTCATTCAACTTTTCATGACCATTTATCCTTTATTGCAAAGTGTGCCCTCCTGTATTAATGGTATAATCAAAATGATTTCTGCGAACGGTGAAGACGGACACAGTCTGTGTGATGAGTTCACATTCAGCACTACTTGTGCCATAAACATTACAGCCTTGCAGGAGGATGGCAGGGAGCACAACTGACAGCTTCTTCTGCCCCACACTTGCATGTCACTTACATTTCTGCATTTGTGCAGAGTTTTTGTCCCGATTCTCAACAGTTTTAGACATCTGTCCACAAGTGTTATTCTGCTCCTGTTGAAATGTTAAATGTTAATGTTAAATGTCATTATTAACAGAAGCAAACAAAACAAACCTGAACATTGATAATATTCAATATTATTCAAGTGTTAGTTCCAAAAAAATGTTATTTCCAGTAATTTATACTAATCTGATGAAATGTGTTCACATATATTAGTTTTGCCAATGATTTCTCAAGCCACAAGGGCACAGGGATTAACCTGACAGACAAAAATTCTATAATAACTGACAGCTGAACAGTTTTAGTCCTTGTCATGCTAGCAGCTACAAATAATATATAATAGCATATATAATCGCATTATATTTACAAATAAATTATGTCTGGCCACATATTGACATGGGAAATGTTGCATGAAATGCGTGTGGACAGCTGATTATTGTGAATCTAGATGAGTGCAAGCAATTCCTGAGTCAGTACGACTGAATGTGCAAGGAAAGAAACGTGCATGCAATGAACACAAAGCAAAACAAGAAGCGGTCACTGGGCAGGAGGCACAATGAGAATGAATCCTGAACCATTCTCAAGCAGCCACAGGGGCACACTTCCATGGACTCGCGTGCTGATTTGAGCGAAAGGAGCAGAGAAAGATTTCGAAAAGGAAAGAGGGAATCACATCTGCATACAGTAGATTGGATGGTATTATAGAAAATAGATTACAGCATGAGATAAATTACAGAATTTATTATGTCATTTTAATAAAATATGTAACTAAATCTAAATTTAAATCCCTGCTCCTGTGAAACTGTAAATTCTTCAAACACATGGTAGACAAAACAGGCTTAGCAAGATTCATCGAGTTTGTTGCACCATGTTTCCAGGAGTTTCCCATCCTCCACCCAACCATGTCGAACTCTATTTATTTCTCACACCTTTGTCATCAGAAGTCATGTCTCTGCCAGAATTCATTAATTTAGCCCCACATTTCTAAATCCTACTTAAGTATGCAGGATTTACATATACACAGTAACTGAGATACTGAAGCTCACTGCTGATTTGATAGCAAATATTTGTGCATCACTGGACTGCTGAATGTTGAATGCCATCTTAGACAAAACTCGTGTCAAGCTGAAACCACAGCCTTTGCATATCTAAAGTGGGTGTGAACTAAAAATCCAGTGTTGTGTAATACAACTTTCAATGCTTCTCTATTTCACATAATCTGACAGTACTTTTTTTTTTTCTTCAAAGCAGGGAGATATCAAAGCATTCCCATCTTCCTATAACATCCACGCTCAGTAATGAATAAGTGAATATGCTGCAGCAGTTTCGAGGCCAACCTTTCCGTCAGGCTTAAGGAGTTGTTGTGCCTTGCCCTCCCATTTTATTGCTGATCAATAGTGTTAAATGCCATGTGGCCCTTCCTCTCCGGGGCACTGGCCGGTGGACTCTCCACTCAGTAGTAAATCCCTGTGACTCTGCGTGGCCATTCAATTTTCCGCCTTCAGCCTTTGCGACTCGCATCCAACAGACGAGTGATGCTCTTTAACTGCTGAACATTAGGGACGGGCGTGTGCATGTGCGTGCTCGTGCCGCCAACCACACACATGCGTGATCATGCACACCCATACACAACTCCTGAGATGTTCCGTTAACCTTTGGCACTCTCTTACAGTTAGTGATATACATAACATTCCCTGTTAAATAATGGATGAGGCCATTTATGCCCATGTGTTAAGTGCATAATGTGTGCAAAAGCTCAGGGGACAAAAACAAGAGGGGCTCCTCTCCATTTGTCCAAGTGAGTCAGTCATCCTAGCTGTGAGAAGGACGATATAGGAAGCAGTTTGCACAAGGTGGCTGCTGTGATGCTTCAGGCCATGTTAGACACTGGGTGTTCACAGTAGATGCAATACACACTGCTGAGCGCTTACTGTTCAGCAAAGTGTACATCCATTCGCACACAAACTATACACAGTCAAAATGAATAAATACACAGTTGTAGTCCACCTTCATATGTAAGAAAAAATATGTATACATCTGATATATTTACACATTTATTTTCTGGAAGCTCTGAACTGTGAATACCATGTGCACCTGCAACAGAACTACAGCACTGCCTTAAATTCCTGTACTTTGAAACACTGCCTGTTATTTCAAATATTTTTTTCTGAAGTTAACAAGTGCTGAAGTGCAAAGCAGGGAGGATTAATGAGCATTAAAACTGGTATTTGAATGGGTTTTCGAGTAGCAAGAAGGAAGGGTTTAAGCAGGGAGTGTCACATGGCAGGGGTGTCAGACTCTGACATACTCAACCATGCAGTACGCTAACTCGCAACAATATCCTCAAAACGTCCTGGAGGCATGCTCGGCTTTAAAACCTAGAGGTGAATGTGAGAGAGGAGCTGTGCCTTATACTGATGGAGAAAGGGGAAAAGAACGGATGAATAACAACACATAGCACTGGTTCACACACGTTCATTGTTTTGGGTTTAAGTGTCGCATTGTCTAACCACCTGCAGTCTTTATTTTTATTTACTGAAGTAGCATATTTCTTACTTAAGTTATGAATATTTTTGAAGTATAACAAATAGTGGCAAGCAAAGCAGAGCCAGTGAAATTAAAGGTGTAATAGGGGAAATAATCATCCTCACAGTCATTCATTCATTCATTTTACTTTGAGAGTGCAACAGACTTCCAGCCTCACCGTAACATTTCCCCGTTAGTCCATGTTCCTATACTCTGTTTGATCCTCCCACGCCTTCATTATGATTCCTGCCACAGATGTCTTTTTGCTATCACTTAATTCATTTTTGAGGCATGACAGGACAATTTTTGATACACATTTGATAGAGCTCAACAGAGTGGGTCAATAAATAAATTCTAGCAGTACTTTTCAGGTGGGCATGCTTTAAACCACTTGATGTTTTGTTAGGGCAATTTTGCACGCATTTGAAAACCACTGCACACCTTCCACAAAGCTGTATGCAGGAACCAAACTCTGGATCCAAACATTGGCTGGGGCACACTGTTCCCTGTAGAAAGCATTAGAAAACAAGGATAGGGAAAAAAAATAAAACCTACTTGTTTGGATGCCAAGAGCTATCTAAAAATACCCTTCATTTACTGCATGAAAAAAGGCAATGATTAGTCCATAGGGAACTAATCGAAGGAAAACAAAAGCCAAATAAGAGAGTGGGTTGTGAAAACAGTGCAATAATGGCCAATTAAAAAATTTAAGGTTTCTTTTTCACTCTCCAACTTTCTACCTCTAAATATGAATTTAAGACATTAGTGAAAATTTTGTTAAAAAATGTCAGTTTCTTTGGTAAAAATGGCAATGGATCCTTGTTTCACTTGGGCTTGTTTTTGCATCACATGCCTTGAGGTTTTCACATAGCATTCACAACAAATAGAATATAAGCCATCTGAAATTGCGTTCACAGAAAGACAAACCACATAAAAGCTTTTGAAACGGTCTCAAGTGCGGGGGAAAAAAAGTAATCAGTGCAGCAATCCACAGAAAACATGGCTTCAAGGAGTGTACGAGAATAGAACAGTGCAATAAGAACTTCGCATGACAACAACCAGTATTAGCAATTGAAGACATGTATACCTCCAGTACTGTGAACTTTCACCTTTGTCAGCAAAGTCTGCGGAAACATCAACCATACACTCAAACTGAAAGCTTTGAAATATCCTTTTTCAACAAGCCTGCTGATAATACTCAGGCTGTCCACACCAAATTCTGCTGCTTCCATAACCCCACCACTCAAGGAGAATGACAAGTGGTCACTGTAGACCTGCACGTTTTCAGTTAGTGAAAACCATGACCTGGTGCGACAGTCACACTCAACTTCAGATTCACATTGCTTTGGTGAGCAAGTTAAGTTGAAGCAAACTTGACCTTTGATTTCACAAATGTCTAAATCATTCATGTATTTTGACCTAGTGCTAAACGAAGACAACATGGGTCACTTGGTCACACCATCTTACAGTCCATGTTATGCTGTGACAAAAAACTTTCATCAACAAAAGTTCTTATCAGGGGCACACAAACTCAGTTTCAATGTTAAAAACTAAGTTGACCCATCTTAAATTATCCCCTCATATGTGCTTCGCTTATCTTCTACGGTCTGAGAGCTGAGGCATAGCAGACAGTTCATAATCCTTTTCAGTCAGCTGCAGTATTTCTACACCAACTTGGATGCACGCTATATCTATACAAACTGACAGGATTTTATATCCAGAGTTACTTTTAATAATTTACTCCACACAGTGCAAAGATTAATTATTTACCAAACAACTAGGAACTAATTATTCTGTTCAAGTCCAGGCAACCAAAGTGATGCAATTTCCCCCAGAATTACCCAAAGATGGAGGACAGGGAGCCAAAGTTTTATACTGAATATCAACTCTGCCTCTAAGTAAATACAAAACTAAGCAGTGAGACAGAATTGAGATAAAACTGTAAGGAGAGCTGTAGAGCACTAGATGAGCTCAGAGAGTAAATTATTCATGTTAAGGGGATTGTTTTGTGGTAATTTCAATTCTGTAAAATAATAAGTTAACCCTGTTTTACAGGTCACAGGGGATATCTATCAGTAGGAAAGTGAAAAAAGAAAAGAAAACTCACACATGCATATAGGGATGGTAGAGAAACAGGGGCACATTTCTTGGTTATTCAGTCTAATTTAGATTAAATCTGTGCTGATCTTGCTCCCAGTCAAATATGCAGACAATCAGAATCTCAGATTATCTGTCTGGCTCTTTCCCTTTCATCTTCTTCCTCCCTGTCTCAATCTTACACACATACGATAGAACAGGGGAGGCAAGACCCCTGCTGCCTTGCAGTCAGAGTCCTTTGAAAACCACATGGATACAGAAGTTGTGAGTAAACGTTCACAGATTAGGAGACGTTACAAGGCATACAGTACTGGCCTTGGACTCTTCTCTGCTGCTCCAACAGCTCTCAGGTCATTAATCTATACTTTTCAATCTTTCTCATATTATGGATATAATTAGTAAATGGACTATATAGCCTGCATTGGTGCCACAGACTACCATTTAAGGTGCAATCTGCTCATCAGGAGGCATAACCATTCCCGGGAACACTCACACACCAATGGAGGAGCCATCAGGAGCAAATTACAGTGCAGGACACTTTGACATGTAGACTGCTGGGCCCGAGGGTTGAACCACTGACCGTGCGACTGATGAAGGAACGCTCTACCTCCTCAGCCCCAGGCCCCCAAATTGGTGTTTTAAAAGTAACTGAAAACTTGTCAAACTAAAAAGAGAAAAGCTTCTACATTCAACATTTAATGTGTGAAGGTTTTGAAATGTCAGAGTGTAGAGGCTTTTTCTTTGTTTAAAATAAATTAATTATTTCTTTTGTCCCTGATGATAAAAGAAAGAGCACATGAAAGTATGAGCTGTACTTTAGCCTCAATATCACTGTTATGACATGAAAGCTGGCATAGTCTTCAAACTGTTTTTCTCATGTGCAATCATGCAGTCTCATGTGTATAGAATGCACACAATGGTGCAGTGAATGCAAAAAAAAAAACATTTAACGAAAGGCAGTCATTTTCTTAAAGCTCTATTTTCAGTATATCCAGTATAATTCAAAAATTTTAGTCAAAGAGCAAAAATTTCAAAAGGGGCCTTATAGTTTGTCCAGCACCAGGAAAAACTAGAACACACTAAAAAAAAAACTAAAACACCAGGATTTTTGACTGGACAGCATAATAGCCAGTTGAGTCTGTGCTTGTGAAAGCCACACAAAAAACAGGTGTATTTGTGTTCTCTACCATAGGAAATTAGTATTTTTCTATGGTAAAAAAAAGCAGAGAGAGAGAGAGAGAGAGCGGACAACCAGCATCTGTGCATGGCTGCTTTTCAGAACCCTGGGCCAAACCATATGCTGACAAAGCAAAGGTGTCAGAGGATACAGCCTGAAGACCGATGAAAGTGTGTTTCACAAGATCCAGTACTGACCCCAAGGCACTGGCAGAGGTAATGAGAAGACAGAAGCTAACAGGGGGGCACTCTGCATAACGACACAGCTGTCATCCTTATCATACTACTCTGTAAAAATAAAGTATTACTTACAATCATCACTTTCCTCCATCCAACACTGTGTGGTTGTGTATGTGTTAGCTGACACCTCTGTGTGTATAAAAAGGAGAGTGACAGAGAGCTGCCACAATTCCAATATTACATGTAGTGAAGACAAACGCAGAGAAAGAGACCAATTAAAGCCCTGGCCAGCTGCAATCTGGTTGATTATTATGTGAGAGTGACAAATACTGATATCCTACAGGTCTTTGTTTTCACAGACAACACAAAGAAAGAAATTAAAAGATTCTGCGTGTTTTGGGTCTAATACAAGTACGATAAAGCCAATATTTTGGGCAAGAGATCCTCATCTGGGCAGTCTGACAAAAGGGATTCACGCTACAACAGACTGCAGGTGCAGTTCACTGCAGTAGAAGACAGTCATGGCTAGGGATGGGTATGAGTAAGATTATAGTGGTACAGAATCAACAATGCTTTATTTTCTCATATGTAGTGTGTGTACTGCTAGGTCTGTTTGTTAGCTGGTCAGTGCGTGAATACGGAGTAAACAGCAAGCCAAATTCGTTTTCACGAGGAAGGAACACATGCACCTTGCTCCTTTATTTTGTTTACTTGGCAGGCTGACAGTGAAAAGCGCGTAAAATTGCAACAACAAAGATAGAAAAGAAACTAAAGAATGTGCCTCATAAGTTTAAGACGTCGCTAGCTTAAACCAGCCTAATACAGTTCCATCAGCTTAGTGCTAGCAAATACCACTGAAACCAGCAAGCTTACAGAGAACCAAAATAACGTTAATTAACACGGACGTAAATTAGCATCTTATTGTGGCTGCTATCATGGATTTACGAGTGAATGAGCCGTGTTGATGGAGATTACATCTAAAGCAAGTATACATCTTAACTAAAGTAACAAGCAACTCATAGACTTACAGACATTGCTGTCGTGGGCGTGAGAAAAACAATAGACTCGGGAGGGAATTCAATTGCATAGCTCAAGGATCTGTTTCTACCGTTCTGCTCCATGCATCTAACCGAGATGGCTCATGGGATTACCAAAATATAAACATACGAACGTGTCAAAATAAAGGTTCACCTTTTTTTTACATAAAAAGTGTCTTCTTTTCCATTACTGAATATCATTTAACATATATTCATTTTATAGAAAACAATTCACAAACATTTTCTTTTAAGTGCACTTAGTAAACCTGAGGACAGAACACTGTGTTTTAAAGTTAACATTATGAAGGGCTTTCAGACTTGTCTTTCTCTTGGACCAACGATGGAAGAGAGAAAAGCGGGTTGGTTCGCTGCAGCTGCAAACCTAACAGAAAGTTCTTTAAATGGGTGAGTTCATAAATTCAAAGTGAGCATTTGATCTCAGATGAGAGAACTCTGGACAGAGCAGCACACGTTTTACTCACAATATAACAAATATAATATGATGCATTATCCATATTATATAAGAATTAAAAGCTCCACCTCGAACAGATGTAAATGTAAGTAAATATGAGTACAATGTACTGATAATACCTTTAATAACTCACCCAAAAAAAATACTTTTTTAACAGTATTTTTACTGTGTGGTAGTTTGCCTGCAGCTCCTAAATCACTAAGGGAACTGAAACCAAAGATGCTCTGACGACCCAAAACAGTCAGCAGGCTCATGTTTGGTTTTAATCATTAGCTCATGTTTGGATAATTTAGTTGTGTGTGGACTCCAGGCCACCAGCATACATAAAACACCTGTGGCAATGAGAGATGAACTATGAGCTGTCGAAAAATGTGCATTTGTCTGCCTGTACATGAATCACTTTTCCCAGATGTTTAGACACATCGCTTATGTTTCCACCCTTACAGGCAAAAGAGTTGTTGCACTTGTGACACCGAATACAGTCGGCATCGACTCTGGTCAAGACTGTTTAGTTTTCTCCGCCATTGTTACTAAAATCAAGTCTGTGTGTATGTGTGTGTGTGTGTGTGTGTGTGTGTGTGTGTTGCACGGTGCTGCAGAGTGTGAGAAAGAGCTGCAGAGAGCTCCAACAGAGATCTCTCTTCTGGATTGGGAACAGCGAACAAGCATCATTAACTAATGTCTGAGTCAGAAATGGAGTTGGGGGAATAAAATGTGCAAGATAACTTTTATGCCGCAATAATAAATAGGGAATCTATTTTCTTTCATTACTCTAGTGACACAATTAGAACTGATAAGCTTAACGATACCATGGTCCTCATAATTTAGCCACAGGGCCCATTACACACAAGGTTTTGTTACTCATCCCTAGACATGACCAATGGATATGAACTGTTACAGTATTTAAAGTTAAACTGAAAGTAAATTTCTAATAATAATATTTTACTACACTACACTTACACCATACATCATTATGAAGTGTTAAAACTAAATAAAATATTTCACTTTTATTTTCTTCAAACCACAGAAATAAATGAATTCACTTGACAAGTTCCTTCAAGGCAATGCTCGGAAAAAAAATAAGACTGACAAATGGCAAAAAAAAAAAAAAAGCAGTCACATTTAGGTCTCATGCCCGTGAGGTACAAGACATCAGTGTTCGCATGCCTTTATGATGGAAATTCACTATGAAGCAAAAATATTTTAAGTACTTTTTTGTTGGCGTTGCTGACCTTTTTGAGGACAAAAGGCTGAATGTTCTCATGGGAGCAGGTGTGGGAGTCACCAGAAAAGTCCGAGAACAAAGTTAATGTCACGATATCACGCACAGCAGGGGGAACAACTGAGGCTACAGTGAAGGAGACTAAATGCGTCATATCCGTTACGTAATGATACCAAAGATGGAATAGAGCAAAAATGTAATTTCATCCATGGTGCATGCATGTTAAATCAAATTAGATTAACGTTTAACACTTACGATAGAAGAAGAAGAATCAGCTTTATTGACAGTATATACTGTATATTTTTACATACACACACTGAATTCGTCTTCTGCATTTGACCCATCCTTAGTTGAACACACACATGCAACACCCGGCAAATTACATGCAGTGAAACACACACAGGAGCAGTGGGCAGCATCAAGGGCCCGGGGAGCATATTGGGGGGTTAAGTGCCTTGCTCAAGGGCACATCAAATAGGATTTATTCTGTATTATGTTCAGGTAGATTTCTCACGATTGCTAAATCAACTCAAGATTAAAACTCATGTAAGTATCACACCAAATATAAATTGATAAAAACAAAGAAAGTTAATTTGGAAGATTGAACAATACTTAGATTTTTTTGTTAACAGCTACGCAGTTCATTTCCCCTTCAAAACTGAAATCAAGGATCGATTCCTGTAACGTGGCAAGTGTCCGATGAATAGCACGCCAAGAAGCAGGGGTTCCTGGCTGCCTCTCAAAGGGTTCAAAAGCTCTTAGAAATACGATCGATTTCAAACAAGGGACAGAAAAGAGTACAAAGAGTGAAGCACTTCACATCTACAAATAAAGACATTTTTTTTCCCGCCCTCCTTCTTTTTCAGCATTTAGCTTTCAAAAATTAGGCTCAAGGCATGCTAGGTCCAATGCTTGAGTGCACCCAAGAACCGGGCACTAATTTACAATATCTGAAAATGGCATGTTTGTCATAAAGGTTGTTCCAGAGGTCATTAAACAAAATCAGAAATTATTTTGTTTTCTGCTAAAAAAAAAAAAAAATAGAGAGAGAGAGAGAGAGAGAGAGAGAGAGAGAGAGAGAGACGCTACTGATTTCAACACTGCCATCATATTCCTAAAATTATGACTTCCCTCCAAACTTAAGCAGCAGTGCCAACAATGGTCTAACTTTGAGAGATTCTGTTGCATACTTTCAATAAAAACTCAGAGGAGAAGTATAGCACTCCTTCTTGCCCCCAAAAAGTGTCTGTTTGAGGTCCAGGCTTCCTCCTTTTCCACTAGCTTAATGGATTATGACAGTGATGCAGCGTGAAGCCTTAATCCCCTTGCTGCCGTCGTCTCCCCTCCCTTTATGTTAAGCCCCTTGACGAGAGCGTGTGTGTATGTGTGTCAGGTGCCAACCAACATTGGGAGCCAAACACTGGGCTTGGATGATATACAAAAAAACAAAGGAGGTTAAATCGTCCACCGCTGACAGACAACTCTGCCCTTCAGGTGCCCTGCCGGCATATATTAACAGGATGGGAAGTCCAATATGCTAATATACCAAAAAAAAAAAAAAGAGTAAAAGAGCTTTCAAGTTAATAACCTAGGAAACAACAGTATTTTTGTGCCATGTACCCCAAATGCAACTACTCAACAATTCTTGTGAATACTGACAAGCAGTGACACAGACAGACTCACGTTATGACGCCTGATAAATCACAAATTCAGAAATGTCGCCCTTTCATTCAAAACACCTCCTACTTATGGCCTTCATCATCAAGCCAGTGTTAGTTTTTACACATGCAACAATGAAAAAGAGCTTAAGTCCTGCAGCGGCTGTACAATAATTTAGTAGCCCCTAATTATCAGTTATTCACTTTTATAGGGAGCTGAATGAGAATCAGCAGAGACCACCCTCCAGCTCTGCTAAGACACAGAGTAAGAGAAGACCTCTGACATCAAACATTCATCAAACAAAGCAAGTTCCACTGACAAGGTCAGCGTAAGTACTCACCAAGAAAGTATCCATGTTTGAAAGTATAAAGCAAACAGGTCAATCAGAGATCCCGTAAGGAAGACACCAAAACTAGGACATGATTTGATAGCTTTCTCTGGTTTGGCAAAGCGGACAGTCAGTGCAGCAGTGAGGCTTTCCCTTCATCACATGGAGGCAGAATGTCATGTCAACGACCAAACAACCCAATGGTGGAAATCCCATCCAAGAGCAGGAATTAGGGCGGAGAGATCGTGGGTAAATCCACTTTGTTTTGCATAAGTGGTACTCATGTCATGTTTTAACCCTGTAGAAGCTAAAGCTTTTTCTTTAAGGTTTACCAGGTATGTCAAGGCTGGCTGATTAAACATGAGGAAGGAATGCAAAAAAAAAAGAAAAAAAGAAAATCCTACCAAATAAGATTTGGATTTGAAGTTGGGTAAAGAAAGTGTACTTGTATTGGAAGATGACAAAGCATCGCTATGGTCTTCATCTCCTTGTCAAAACTGAAAACTACATACATTCTCTTTACTAATTTTTACTAATGATGATCTCCAAAACCAATCTAATTAGCATGCACGTAACAAAACAAAAACTCAAATTCAAAGACTTTAATTGTGCAAATGAAACTTTAGCTAACGCATCCGACTCCATAATAATTAAAGAACTACCTCAAAGTCGGCTTCATTTTGAATAAGAACATCTACAATTACAAGGCAATACAAAAGGCACTAATTGTGAGTTATGAGTGCTTTATGGAAGAAAAAGACAGTGTTTGCAAGACTGGCTTTGAGAACAATAAAGTAAAGTATCTTCTTTATTGCATCTTTTAGCTTTCCTAAATTAAATACAGGACCAACAGATGAATTTAGTGTGTGGTAGTTCAGTGGAGGAAGAAGTACTCAGATCCTGTATTTAAACATAATAACTAAAAAAAAAAATTAAACAACATGGGAATGAGACTAAACAATCAACCATCTTTCTCCAGTATCACTTGGGGTCTTTGCAAACAGCAACCAGATTACTATAGAAGTACCAATACAACAATGTAAAAATACTACAAGTGCTGGTATTTCAATAGAGAAGAACAGGAGTAAATCAGAACAATAAGTAGCTTAAGCTAAGTGTACATTGAATTTATAACATAACTTATAATATATTAGCATGACGCATGTACGGATTTTAAACAAATTGAAAATTTCTATTAGAGCATGAACGGAATAACATTTAATCTTAAATACGACTTTCTATAGGACTACTGTTTTTAAAATCACTGACACAGCAAGTTACAGTCATATTTAGCCAGAACTTTCATATTGAATATTTCTGTTATAGTTGCTGATATGTTCATTTAACAGCAAATGTGTTTATTATTATAGTGTATTAACTGTAAGCACCTGTTGCTCTTCACTTAACAAAAACTGAGTGGATACGTATAAAGCCCAGTTTTAAAGAAATAAACAGACAACTCCTACAGACTAGTCTGCTGGCTGCCTCTGCTTTTTCTAAATGGTATTTTTATAGCTGTTCTTCTCAGATATTCCTGGACTGGGAAGTCTAATAAGCAAACATAAAACAAATACAGCAAAGCAAGCACAGATAAACAAAGCAATATTTATGTGTATGCAAGTTATACAAAGCAATGAGGAGATTAAAATAGATTCAGTGAGCGTGAGTGAATGAGAAAGAGACAGGCACAGAAAAACTGACTTTCCTCTCATTAAATAGTGTGTGACAGTAGAAATTCAAGCTATGATGAAGCTTCCACCTTTCACCCTGATTATTAACATTGAAGAGTTTTTAACCTCATTAGCAACCCCTGTTGTGAAACAATTACAGAGGACACACTACATGATGTGCGAATTACAAGTTTTGAGATCAGCACATTTTGCCACAAGTGCAAATCCAAATCTGGTGCATCAGCTGGGCAAGCAACAAGACACATTAGCAGCTGACCCAGAACCCGAAGAAGCCCAAAACGGTGTCAAAGTTGTCAAAAGTTTGTATGTCTAATAAATCTGCCTGTGAGTGAAGCTACATTATATAGACAAAAGTACTGGGACACCTGACCACTACACCAACAGGGATTTTAATGATTCCACATTCTAAATACATAGATAGCTTTGTAGTGTTTTTGTGTGAATTTCTGCCCATTCATGCAGTAGAGAATTTGTGAAATCAGCCACTGATGTTTGACAAAAAAGGCCTGGCTCACAGTCTCTGTTCCAGTTCATCCCAAAGGTGTGAACTGAAAGCACAGTGTGAACCATAACAATGTCTTGTTATGCTGAGGCATTAAGATTTCCCTTAGCTTGAGGTAACGGGCCGAGCCCAACGCCTGAAAAACAGCCCTTTAAAGAGGTGTGTCAGAATACTTTTGTCTATATAGTGGAGTTAAATCTAATGTTTCTGTCATCATTTTCTGTAGATATATCAAAGCCTTTCCACTTTCATATCCATATCATTCTGGCCAGCTGGTTTCTATTCTTGGCTGTTACCTTTTCATACCAGCATACACAAAGTCTAGACAGTAGTAAATCAAAACAGCCTAACTTCTAGTACCTATTTCTTTCCACCTGCCTCTCAAGGTTATTTACCTATAACTCTTTCCAGAAATATTGCTATCGCCTGAAGTATATAAATGTTTACTATATCAGAGGCATGCTACCTTCATACACAGTGATAAAGTAAACCCCTCAGAATTATTAGCTATGGAGTTGCACAGTACTCTGGCAGGGGTGAGAGAAGCTTGGTCATGATAAATGAGCCTGCTATCTCAAGCAACGTCAGGGTGAGGCTGTTCGTCTATCCTCCTGAGGCAACCTTTTATTCCACCCAAAAACACTGAATCATCCAAACTGACAGGAAAAACAATCAAAGTGGCTTGTTCATATCCGAATATGCTTCACACTTCCAAGGCAATTGCAGAAAAGATGAATAACGCCGTTCTATAGATGGCTAATGTGCTTATTCCAATGGGTGTTTTGGGAAAGGATCATCTTTGTTGCAGCATCTTACCGTTACTGCGCAATCGAGCAGATGATAAACCATTACTAACTTTAATATCCATCAGTTCAGAAAGGTAACCATTGTAAGAAGGGAGCTACAGATCATTTCCTAAAAAGCAGTTGGAAGACAAATACCACAAGGGTAGGTATAGGGAAACCACAAAAAGAAGCTGTCAGAAATGACTCAGGAATCACTGTTCAAAAATATAAAAGTTGATTTTAAAAAAGGGGGATATCAAGGGAAGACATATCATTTTTGAAATTAAAAAAAGGTTTAGTAGTCAGACTCATCATTTGCTCAAAGGGCTGTCAGGAATTGCGATACAAAGAAATTAAGAATAATCACACTAAGTTTACAGAGGAAGCTCATCAGCCTTTCGTCCCGCTAACATTATGCAATTATCTACCTGTCATGTTTTTGACTAGTCATGAGAAATAACACAGCATGTTGCTGACAGATTACAGTCTGAAAGGAAACTAACTGAGTTGGACTTCAATGTTCTAACACCACTGAAATTAGAGTATGTATTCCATTAGAGTTTGTTCAGATATTTGATGCCTGTACTAATCAAACTAGAGTGATGATGCTAATTGAAAAATGCAACTCTGTGTTTTCTTCCAAGCTAATATTAATTGGGGTTCAGTGAAAGCTTGAAGCCATAAAGTTATTCAGGCATAAGGAGATGGATGCTGCTGTTTGATGGCTGGCAACAACTCAAGCTTAAAAATTCTGGAAAACGAATCAGGAGTGAGACGTTTGCAGTTTCTGTTCTGAATCAGCCATCTCTTGATGTGCTTTTATTTCATATGCTCTAATATTATTGTCTCCCATACGTCTATGTGGCACAATAGTCACAAAATGAGTTGAAAGGAAGAAAGAAAAAAAAAATCACATAAATGACGAGTAAAAATATATGCAGCACCACATGCTGGCATGTACCGTGCTGTTTCTGTGGATTAAAAAATTGATAAAACGCTTGCAAAGGTTATATCTAATGGCTTCAAAATCCTTTCTAATGTTAAGTTGGCTCATTTGATATTGATATGATATTCCCCAAAGCCTGCATCACTGTGGTGTAATGGATGGCATCTATCAGACATTTAAGCAAATTCAATGAGAAGTATAGAATCACATGATGTAAACTTGGATGAGTGCTACAAATGTTTCAACACGAATTCAATATGACTTGACATTATCAAAAAGGGTTTAAACTCATCCTGGATTTTAACACAAATGAGCCACAATTTTACTCAATCACATGAATGCTCCACTACCTCACAGTGGAGGATTCTTTACTGTTGCCGGCAGATGTTATCTATTAAAACAAAATGGGGTAAGATACGGAATGAGGGCTTCCAAACACATTTTATATAACAGGAATAAGATCAATTGCCTGTTTGACATTCAAGATGTGTTCTATTTAGCATGTTCATTATTTACTTAAGTGTCTCAAGGGTATACATATAACCATGAAACAATTTTCAAAAATAATAAATAAAAATCATTCATGTGTTACTCTCATTTTCTAAACTTATGATTAACCTGGTCTGTCGTAACTTAAATTTATTTGGGTGAAGCAAGCATTATGACTTCTTTACAACTGTGGAATTGAGTTTGCAACAGTTGAGTTTAAAGATTTGAGACTTGAAAACATTCAAACTTACAACACAATGATTAAAAAACAAGTGGTTATATGAGTTTTTTTGTGCAATACACCCAGAGACCATAGTAACCACTTGTTCCACATAAAATGTTGACAATAGAAAGGCAATAAAAGGGAGGTATATTGCAGTTATAAAAAGTAAAACTGGTTAAAAAAAAAAAAAAAGTCTACAATCAATGCTTAAACATTCTCTTGGGTACCAAGAAGTAAACAGTCTGGGTTCTGAGTCAGGCTGTGAGTAACTCTAGCATTTCCACATTGGATATGCACCACTGTCATTCTAATGAGGCAACTTCATTAAGTCATCCTGAGGAAATGCGATAGTTGCATCAGAATGTGTTCAAAGATAGTCTGGTCATTTATGGCAAACTGCTTTCTAACAAATGTCTTTAGTTCTAAATTGTGGAAAACTACAGTATTAGGTTTTGGTTTGCCAACAAAAGCGCTCAGCATGTCATTACACGTGTAAATTCACCAGATCTGGCCTAAAATTGCTGAGACAGTTCGACACCAGACATTTAATGTATTTCATTGGACAGTGACAATTATTAATTGCCCTTCAAATACTGGCTTTTGGCTGAAGATGTTGTTAGCTGTCACAAGTGTGAGTAAAACCACTAAGATTGGCCCTGTTATATTCAAGAGGCCCAGTAAGCTGTGATAGTCAACAAGCAAGCACAATACCACAAACCTGAAACTGAAGCAGTAACATGAAATTCATTGATTACACCTGTACATTTTTTCTTCTAGGATGTGTCAAGATGTCTTTTCCGAAAAAGGCTTATTAAGCCATAGTGGATTTAGGCTGAAATCTAAAATCTGTGCAGGGCTTGACCATGAATACATAGCAAAATACACAGCAAAATACACATGGCTTGACAAAGAGTGAATAAAAGGAAATATGAAGGAAAATGCAAGGTGTACCAAAAGGTATTTTCTGTCTGCAGACTGCCATAAAAAAACACACTCCAGCAAAAACTCAACAAAGAGACTCTGACACCAACCAGGGGGAGGTAAGAAATATTGAAACCGGGGTAAGACACAGTACAGTTAAAAAATGTATTCTGATGCAGGAGCAGCAAAATACTCAACAAAACAAGGTTAAAAGAAAAGGGTTGGCTAAAAACAATCAGTAAAAGACACAATGCAGCCAAACAAAGAACATCAAACCATCGTGGGAGGCTGTTGGTACATTCAGTGATCATGTCGGTGCCGTCACCGGAGATGTGACATTCTCTGCTATACTACAGATGGTGACGTCATGGCCAGTAGGTAAAGTCTTAAAGTAACCAAGTTGAATCTATTTCCCAAAGCAGAAGAAACATCTGGATGGTTACTTGAGAAAAGTAATTATAAGTAGGCATTATAATTAGTCACTCTTGCAACATAATGCAGTTGATGATACATTCAGGTACTCATAAAGTGGCATAAAAAACACACTGACCAATCTAATACCCCAACCTATGCATTGGGAGACATACTACTTTGTTAGCCCTTCCAGTACTTAATGCCAGAGTGGAAAGTAAACAGGTACATGTTAGTGTACAAGCAAGTATATTTAAGCTATAATTAAGTACACTGTATTTTACCTCAGCATTAATATTTTATGCTTTTATGTTTTATACAGTTGTTATGTCTTGGGCTTTTAAAATACAACCACTGTTAGAGGCTTAATCAGTGGTTTCATCCTTTGTTGGCTTCTCAAATATTACAAAGAGCAGTGTGTAGTTCAGGGTCTATGAGTTCAACTTAATCGCAATTAATTTTTTTCACTCTAAACTTTTCACATAATTTAATTTCAATAAATGTTCCAATGATCCACTATGAGTAAATATCAAAAAATAAAATAAAAAAGACTTGGTGTCCCTATATATATAAAACTATAAGACTGTTCAAACTAGCTTCACCTTCACCAACAACTGTAACATCCTGCTTATGCCTCAGTGTGAATTATACAACAATGTCATATATAATAATGTATCAGACAGAGTGACTAAACCAGTACTTTTACTTTAGTATTTTAATACTATTGCTGCTAATACATATGTTTACAAACAACCTTTCATATGGGGCTCTTACTTTTAAAGGAGTATTTTTACATTGTTGTATCAGTACTTTTACTTAAGTAAAGGATCTGAAAACTTCTACAGCCACTGCTTAAACCTTTCAAAGCTTTTACACCAGTAAGGTGAAACTTGGGTCACAAAAGCCTAATCTGGAGAGGTACAACATACTTCGGCGTTTTTTTTTTCTTCTGAACCAGGATTCGAAATGATCTGGGCCAGATTCGATAAGCAAATTCAGAATCTGAATATAAACAATCCACATGATATGCAACCCTTGTGACAGACTCTGTCACAGTCAGCCAGGGTGTTCAGCCATCTGTTCAACTTGGAAGCCAAACAAAGTCAGTGGCGATGCGCCAAAGTCTTTGGCAGTAACCCAAATCAGTTTAACATCTTCGTAACAAGTGGACCAGAAAAGGTGCAACCAGAAACTAAACCATTTTGCTTTCATACGGAGCTATAACAAGTGTCATTAGCCCATCACTACTAATGCCATCAGACTGCAAATGTAATCAATTGTAAACAAACCAGTTAGGGTATCAGAAAATATGAGATTGGATTTAGTTCTTGTATAGTGTTAGTGCAAGTATTAAATAAAAAAAAAAAAAAAAACATGAAAAATTTAGGCAAGACACTGTGCTCCAGTTATTTTCTCAACTTTTTCAGTGATTTTGCAACTCATCATCTGACATCTGAATGACAGAACTTTAACTGGATTACCTGTGTGACCAGCGGCTCCAGAAGCCTCTCCACCGTCAGGGTGCGAATTTCAAGACTCTTGGGGTCCCATTTCAACAGGATGGGGGAGGTGGCGGTCGTCATGGTCTCTGTTAGAAACAATAGCAGATCAATGGTTTGAAGAATGATTTACTGTAACAAGCTTTTGGCTCAATAAAACATTGCAGCTGTGACAGTTCACATTGCACATTGACTCAGGAGAAAAGGGTTGCCAGAGGTGTTCACAAAGTTTGTAGGAAGTGTTCATCTGTGTGAAAAAGGATGTTGCTGAAGAAAGCTGTGCAGGCATAAATGCTCCTACAAACCATACAGGTTGATAAGATGAAACATGGACAATGAAATGGGTTTTTAATGATGGCAGATGCCTTCAGAGAGCAGACTTAAGTCTTCTGTAGGTGGCAGCAGTGCCCCATCAATGTTCTGTGCAGTCTTGCTAACCCACTGATTAGACGGACTATGTTTCATTTGTGATGTACTGATAAAAGTTTGCCAGTAGTTTTTTTGACCAGCTTAGCTCTCTTGGGTTTTTCTACAGTGTTACAGGCACCCTTGTAGAGAAGAGCTTTTAGATGACCGGGGCAGATTGTTTGTGGTGTTCACACTGAAACAACAAACATACAATTTACGTACATCTGGTCTTCCTTACGTCAACAGTGGGTAAAAATAAGGACCAGATTGTTGTCGCTGCAGCCGCTCTAGTCTTTGAACCTTTTTGTCTGGAAGCTGACTTAATGTTCTTAAACAGCACTCTTGTGTCATTGTGCAGTTATTGATCTTGTAGCCTTGCACGAAACAGTACAAACCTTTATAGGGTACCAGTGCTAAGGACCATGGTGTAAGGTATTTACCTTCCCTGCTTATAGGCTGTGGATGACTGATCACAAATATCACATGCCAGTTGGAGCATACTGAGGACCAATACGGGGACTTTTCAGATACAGTAATGTTAAAGTAATGTTTATTTCCAAGACTGGTAGTGTCAACACGACACTTTAAAACCTGTGTAGTCCCATGATACAAACCCAATAGAAAACTGAGAACAGTGCACTCTACAGAAGCAGCCACCCTCTGTGGCAGATTTTGTTTTCTTTTATGTTTTTAATGAACACATAACCAGCCATGGATTACTACATAACAAATAACATTAAACAAATCAAAAGCATATTTCATCATAAGGTTTGTGCCAATACTCAATCCTCAGACATCTTACCAATTCCATAAAATATAATGAAGCCCAGAGAAAAACTACATGCACAAAAACAAGGTTATGTTGAATGTCCAATGACTACTGATCTCAGCTCTGTGCACAAAATAAAACAAAGCTCACTCAACAGTTCCAGCAAAAATAAATAATGTCTGGCCCCTCAACCTTAAATTTATCTCTTAATTAACTCCACTATTAGAGTAATTGCAATTCAGGGAGAATTGTAATGTTTTTCTTCCTCTGTATAGCTAGTTGCCATTTAGTGAAGTTTTTGCATGTACGTTGTCCACATTGCTTCTGAGGCAGTCTGAACTGGAGATAAAATTAACCCAAAGTTCAACTCCTTCAGCTAATTCAACTCTCTTCTCAAGAGCCACATCGCTGTATAGTAGAAAACAGTAAAACCAGAGGACACATAAATGAAAAGATACACTTCTGAGATGGAGAAGAGTTCTGCAATACGAGTCTCAATTGTACAGTTCTTGAGACAATCTGCTCTTTAATTTGGAATATTTTTTCATTACAGTTTTTTTAAAAACCCTTAAGCTCAGTGGGGTTATATGAGGTGAATGTGAGGACTGAACAGCTGGCACGGGGTAGCAGCCTGTTTTACTGTGGGGATGTGTTTCTACAGTAAGCAATTTTAGAATGGGCCAGCTGGGACTGGCCCAGTCCACTGCCAATGTCGATGAGGCAGAAGGGAATAAAGAATGTGAATAAGAATGACAGATCTGGGCCAGAGGTCCCTAATACTACACAGTCAGTTAAGATGGATGAACAGTAGGAAATCTGGCAACCTGGCACTATTGATGAAGCGACAACCCAACTATTATAGTTCTCTCAAAAGAACATGGACCTTTAGATTCAAAAACCATTCACTTATGATTTTGTCATTAGCTTTTCGTCCCCACAAGGAAATCGGCACAGAAACACTGAATCAAGCTTTATACATTCTTCAGCTCATCAATCATGCATAGTAGTATAACAGAACCTGAGGGAATAACGCATGTAATTTCTCTGTTCTGACATTTTCTGAATTATACATACCATATTATTACACATACCATATTGGTTTAAGGGGTGGGATAGAGAGAAGAGAGAGGATAGAGAGAGAAGCATTGAATTCTGTGTTACAGACTTAATTTACTTTTGGAAAAATTTATTTTCTAGTTCCACTTGCATAGTGCAACTAGAAAAGACAAGCTTTGTGTCACAATCACTGCACTGAATGTGGAACAAAACATAATTATAGAGAAAATATTTGCAGTCAGAACCTTTAAGTACTTAGGGAATTTATAATTGTCTTCATTCTCAAATACGAAGTAGAGAGTCTTCCTCTATGGTAACAGTCCAGCTGATGTCAGTTTCAGGGAGTTGGAATTAGTAGCCAGCTAGCTAGGTATTGGCTGAGAATAACTATAAAAACACATTATGTCCATGATAGCCTCTCTCTTTTTGAGGACTATTTTGCAGTTTTTCCTTTTGATATCAAAGGTTTCTCAGCTAAAAAATTAACCAGAGCAATGAAAAGGATTTGGCTGGAGAAACGTGCCACTGCTCAGAAAGACACCAGAGTGCCACTGCAATGCAAGAAACGGAGCTCACTGAGGTATGACAGTGTGACTTCTCACACAGCAGGGCTGAAACTATCCTCGATACATGATGTAACCAAAGCTATAATAAAATTCTGTTTGTCAAAATATTGGCAATAACAGCTGAGTCACAGTAGGTGTGTCAGTTTTAACTGAACTCGAAATGGTTGACAGCTGAAACAAACTGGTGCAGCAATTACCATATTGTACAAATAATAGTTCTTGTCGCTGAATAAAATGTGAGGAAATGATGCTTTTGTCAATTTTAAATCATTATATCATTTGGACATTTCTAGATAAATTACTTCATAATTAAATGAAAAATTGAAAATAATGTGTTTCAACCTACAGAGGAAAGTAAAAGTGACACCTCAGGACTGCTTGCAATCAAACTTATCTTTAACTTTGTTTATTATGTGTTTTGTCTCTTTTTTTGGAAAACAAATTACACTCACAATGCAAGTGTAGGGAGTTAGAGAGTGTCTGTAACCATAACTGACACCATAACTGTAGGCAGTTATGGTTACAGGTTGTAGAAGACAAGCTGATAAATAAAAGATCCAAGATCTAACAAGATCTATCACCTACACTGGAGTATTTCCATTGTATAATTTGTTTACTATTAAGCACTATTTCATTTTTAATATCACATTTATCATCAATACTGGTATATACCAACACACATGAGAGAGACATGACTCATTTAAATGATAACAATGTTAATGCTAATGGCTCAATTGAAAGATATCTGACTGAAAGCAGAGCATGCAAGGCAAAGGGCACAATACTATTATATCACTGCCAGCAACAGCGAATGCTCTGGTAACTCAGGTGATGTGATGTAGTTTATCTTGGTGTTTATCCATGACTCCCATTAATGCTTTTCATCCCTCCATGTTATCATTGCAAAACCAAGTTCAAGTTTCAAAAAAAAGTTCATTGTAATATTACCAAAACATTTGTAATGGAACCACATTAAGAAGAAAACTAAATCTTCAAAACCTGTATGGTTTCTGATGATGCAAATAGGCTGTCGTCTATAATGTCATTATTCAACACATTCACCTGCACTGTTCAAAAACAAATGTGATCATGCAGAATTATATCATGGGACATGTTTCTAAATTTTCTTAAAAAAAAAAAAGAAAAAAACTTCATACACCACAAATATTTTTTCGTCAGCCTCAGTTTGTGCTTCTTGAACATGACGGCTACCGTAGTTGTCTTAGCATCTGCATGACTGATACATGCATTCAGAGGTTAAAAAGATATACTATATATACTATACTATATGGACAAAAGTACGAAAAAGACGAAAAGGCCTGACTCGAAATCTCTGTTCCAGTTTATCCCAAAGGTGTTTGATGGGGTTGAGGTCAGGGCTCTGTGTGGGCCAGTCAAGTTCTTCCACATCAAACTCATCCAACCATGTCTTTATGTACTTTGCTTTGTGCACTGGGGCACAGTCATGCTGGAATAGAAAAGGACTTTCACTAAACTGTTGCCACAAAGTTGGAAGCATAGCATTGTCCAGAATGTCTTGGTATGCTGAAGCATTAAGATTTCCCTTCACTGGAAGTAATGGGCCGAGCCCAACCCCTGAAAAACAGCCCGATCCCAATACTTTTGCCTATATAGTGTGTATAAACTCTAAGAACATTAAGATAAATAGCATGGCGATGGATATCTGCTGACCTTCCCCTACAGAAACAGAGCTAAGAGGTTCTCATAGTCAGGGTAGTAGCTCCACCATGACACACATACCCACACACTGACTCTCTCAGGGCCATTAATGTGGGTCCACTGACTGTCCAAGCTCCACCAAATGCTCCGTCTTTCTCGCGCAGAAGTCTGACTGACCAGTTCTATGTCACTGTCCATTCTACTGAGTGGCTTTCCCTCCAAAAGGTCCAAAGTATTTCCACACTACAGAGAAAGCCTTTGTCAGATCTCTTTCTGTCAGATCTGTTTTGTTCAACCAACATGTTTTTGGTGGAGAGCACGAGTCAAATTTCAGTTGTTGTAATTTGGGAGATGTCTTGCCATCTGCTGTGTACAACTCTGCTGTGTGTGTATGTCTGTGGCAGACACATGTACAGAGCAAAAGATAGACAGATGGAGAACAGAAAATGATTTCTCCACTGAAAAATAAAATGGAAATACAGACAAGGCAAGTTCAGATTTTTATCAAAGAGGTCTGCACAGGCAACTTATTGTTTATACACCACCGTTTTAAGTAGAAAATCGAAATGTTTTTGTTATTAGCACTTCCATTTATTCACTGATCAATTTATGTAATCCTTATTCATTTATGTATTCATCCATTCATTCATGTATGTGTCTTTGCACGTACATGTACTGTAATGTATGTTAAGGGGAAAGGGGTTAAAAAATTTATGTATCCCTGTATACCCCCTTTTAGAAGTCTACCAACAGCAGATTTGTAAAGTCCAATGTCTGGAGCAGGAAAAAAAGCTGATTAATCAGCCCCTCAGCCCTCACAAAAATGATTTATAATGTTGGAAATTAACAATGTTTGACTTAGAAATTGGATTACAGCTGAAGAGAACATATACATCAAAATAATATTATGTAAATAAATAAATAACTTAATTGGGATAACTGAACATCAAACCATCGTCCACAATCAGTTTGGCCAATACTGATAGTTTGTAAAATGTCCTGTTGGCACAGATTAATCAGCCAAACCAATGAAACTGATGATGTCCACCTGCTTTTAGAGCATACAGTAGAAGCAAGCTTTGTTTACTGTGATGTTCCCATGTTTAAGTCTTTAAAAAAAAATCTAATGACTGTTTTCTCCTGCCCTAGGTCCGACTTCCAGGGGAAGATGGTGATGTTTCTACAGGTTTAGAATACCACAATACACAGGGTGGAAAATGGGCCATCTGCTAAAGTTTTGAGAATTTACTCTACAAAGGAAAGCCCTGCACAGGCATTTGCATTTCTAGTCGTCTCGGCTAGACACCGATATACAGGCTAAAATTCAAGCAGTTTTGAATTTAAGTTAGAAAAAGAAGAAGCACAGCATTGTTGATTATTGAGTATTTTTTACAGGTTTCCAGCAGCTATTTCTTACATTACCTCATTAAAATTAATCAGGTACATTATTCTACCATGACTGACAAAGAAGGTGTTTGATTTCTCTGTGAACTGTTGAATAAAATCCCAGTTTTTAGGTTTATTCTCTTTGGAGACTTGATTTGGGAAGTGTGATCCCGACCACAAGATGCTGGGTGACTTTAGTTTGCTCGGTAACATTTCTGCTGTGGTACACACTGATTCCAGTAAATTAAGCCTCCCAGGCCAGCAAAAGCTCATTCGGGTTGGGTGCTTTCATGGCTTCTGTATATTACAACTAACTACACACTGTTAGTGTTCCACATGGATGCATTACAACCTTAATGCAGTCTGTAGGATCGTTTTATACTGCACGAGTTTCTGTGACAAACTACATTATTGTATAATATTGAGAGGTGATTCTAATATCCTGCTCCCCTCCTGTGTGTAAAATAAAACATCTCTGAATTAAAAAAGTTATCAATGCCCTGAAAACTAGAACTTTCTTTCACAGGTAGTGAGACCAACTGCTGCTGTTCAGTCTTTCTTTTCCATGCTGGAAAGCAGAATTCTCACTGGTCAATTCATCACTAGAATGCAGATCGCGTGTCTGCTGAGTCTGTTAAGGAATGCTCGCCAAATTATACTTTTGGCGTTTATGAGGTTTTTTGTTTTGCGTGTTGGCATAAATAATACTTGAGTTGTCTTGGTTCATTAATCATTTCTGGCTTCTCGAGAAATAACTGCCTTGTCAGTATAGTTTCAGAGGAATAATTCATGAAAAAATACAGGGGATTCAGTTCAGTTTTAAGCTTTATAAATTAACACACCATAATTTGCAAGTCACTAAACATCATTATAAGTACCATTGTGTAAGAAAAGGAATCAATTATCACAGATCTCTGCCATTACTTCCTCAATACTTGCAAAAACTGTTACATCATTTAGTTGACAAACACGCAGGTATGCACAGCACTTCCTTAGGGACAAGAATCAAAACCCCCTCACAATCAATCCACAGTTGATCAAAAAATACTGACTGGGTACATACTCTGCACACATATTTTAACAGAAGATTAAAAGAGTCTCACATGATGACAGTAAGATATTCAACCTCACGCAGTGAAGAGTATCCATTACAAGTCAAGAGCAACAAAAATATGCACACGAAATAAAAATATCTCGATTGAGGCCATGGTATTGTGATGGAAGTGAATTCTTGCTTGGAGACAAATTTTAATGGATAACGACACAGATGGGCATCCCAGATGCTCAGTAGTTAGCACTGAAGGCTCATATGGAGTGTCCATATACCTCCATCATTCAAGTAGGTTTACACCAGGTGCTTCTGTTTTCCCCCCACAATATATAGGTAAGTTTAATGAGGACTTTAAATTGGCTGTCTTATGAATATGTGAATCTGTTACTTAGCTCTGCAACAAGCTGTCTGGTCCAGCACGTTTACCTTCAGTCTGTCCAACGCTGGCTGTATTATACAGAACACAAACATAAACTGAAGACTGGGTGTGTTTTAAAGACACGATGAAAGCAAAATAGAAAAAAGACAACCAATAATTGCAGACAAACCATAGTACCTTACACCAATGAGCCATAACATTAAAACCACTGAGAGGTGAAATGAATAACATTATTCATGTCTTTATAATACAATGTTCTAAGGGGAAACCTTGGGTTCTAGTAATTTTGTGGATGTTCTTTGACATACACCACCCACTGAAACGTTGCAAGTGTTTAGGTGGGGGGTGGGAAGAGCTGCTGCTGGTAGGAAAAGCCGATGGCAATGGCTCTTTCCATCAGCAGCGGCCTTCCCTCAGCTGGATAATGCACCGCGTCACATTTTGAAAACAGCTCAGGAATGTCTCAAGGAAGACAACATCGGCCTGCAGAGTCCCTACATCTCAACCAGTCGGGGTCTCTCTGGAATCTCTGGAGGCCCCACCCTCGATGCACAGGACCCAAAGGATCACATCATCAACATTCATCATCAACATTCTGATGCCAGTGACCACAAAATATCCACAGAGATCCTGTGTCCCTTCCCCTGACCGGTCACAGCTGTTTTGGCATCACAAGGGGGACCTATAACATATCACACAGGTCGTTTTAATGTTGCAGCTGATCAGTGTATATGTAGAGAAAAAAATTCTGTCAGTGTATTAGCTCTTTGACTTCACACACATTATCCTGAATTAGCAACTTCAAAGCTGCAGTGCTGTTCTGCCCTTTCCAACCTCGCACCGGTGTTGAATTTTGCATAACTGTGACAGAGTACGCAGGCAAGACACTGCCAGAGATGAGAAGGGTAAGAGACTCACAAACGTTTTAACCACAGAATTATACAAATTCACACACAACTCTTGTTGCTGTGATAGCATTCAGTGACGGTGATTCTGTTTCCTTAAAACTCCCTCTTCATCTAATTTTAGCCAAATATCCATCACAGGATTTTAGTTGTGAATGCTGGCAAGAGAAAGTAAGTGAGAACTGGGAAGAGAAGGGTTGCACACACAGAAGCTTAAAGCACCAAAACAAACATTTAACATACTGTCAGTGCTGACTGAAAGACATACGTTTTGCTATCACAACAGCATCTGTAGCGAACTCACCGCATGCTGCCATTTCCAATAAGTCAGCTCATTTGTCAACTAATGTAGGGTCTTTTTGATACTGTTTGTTTTTTATTGCCCATTAAACAATATTATTACCTTAGGTACTGCTTGTGTCAGCTCTTCTCTGAAATAATGCTGATGATATGGCAGAGGGACAACTGCTAACGGATGTAAAGTAATTACCTAAGTCGAACAGGTGTTAACCAAGCTGCATGTGGCAGGTAAGAGTGGGAGAGAGTCTAATTTTTTAAATTCCTGCCTCCTTATTGTTATGTCTGATTCTATGACCGTCAGACTTTAGAAAACTTAGCTTAAGTGACCTGGATGGGATATTCACATGTTTATACAGCAAAATATAAGAGGATTTTAACGATATGTGAGGGTAGGAGGAGTTACAAACAACATAGAAGTAAGCCAGCCAAAACCTGCTAGCAAGAAGCCTGTGTGACCATAAACTGTCTGTTAACCGCACAACATCACATCTACAAATCCCAGGACTTTTGTGCTACAATGTGCTTGACCCACGATGCAAATGTGAGAATCTTTATTCACAAAGTACAGACAGATCTGCTTCACCAATCAGAGCACCGGTGCATTGTTTCCCTTCACATGAATTAAACTTGAAGTAAGGGTAATAATGCCATTATGGTAATTATACAGGCTGTAGGCCATCTGTTATCACTGGTTAATATCTGCTATAAACACTAATTCCCATCAGATATAATTAAAATCTGATGGTTTATTTCACTTTCTAATGTTGCATAATTGCTGATGGTCACTTTATGAGTATGCACAAAAAAAGTGTGAAATCCACAAAACTGATTTTAAATTGATTATCAAAACAGTTACTGATCAACCCTGTGGTTCTAGTGGAAGATCGCAGTATTTGAATTTAGTATGAATTTCCACAAAATCTCGCAAAAACAACAAACAGATCATGAATGCGTTGACAAAACAGGAAATTAGATTCAGTTATATTCCTTGAAATGGCAAAGCTGAGTCCCTTCTCGCTATGGCTGAGTGGTACAGCACCAGGGTTACCTTTTTGGCATGAGCTACACCCTCATGTGAACTCTGTGCTCAGTTCAAATCCAAAATCCCCTGGGGAAAGAAGCAGCAGGACTTTTATAAGACCACAAGGAACATTTCCGCTAAGAAGCAGTGATCCAGAAGCTGGATTTCAGTCTGGCTGTCATGAATGTTGAAAAAGAAAAAAAAACATATGACATCTAAGAAGTCATATACAGACATCTAGAGTCTAGAGAATGTTTATTCCTCAAACTAGAAACAGATAGGAACTTTAATTAATTCACCTTGTCTATTATATGCATTTTTTGGTTCACCACATACAGGTTGTTTGATTTTATGCTTTATAATAGGTAGTGTCTAAATCCTATTCCTCATTCATGCTGGATGGTGATCTTAATAAATAAACGCAACTCCAAGGCCCTCTGTTGTTCACGTAAAATGCTGTGACAGGATGATGAGTGCATCTCCACAAAGCAACTGACAGTTAAGACAGATATTCTGCTGAGTCAGAGCTCTGTTCACATGTCTGTATTGATTGAGCACCTGTCATATAGAGCCCCTGCAAAAAAAAAAAAAAAACTGACAGTGACTGAGACTATTAACATTGCCAGTCCTACTAACACAAACAGAAATCCCATGTTGCCTTCCGTTCATATATGGCGTTGGTGTTGCACTGCACTGATATGCAGTATATAAGTACATTAAACATGATTATTGTATGCCTTTCAACATATCATTAGTCATACTACTTGCCCTGAACAGATTTTAAATAGTAAAAAAAATAGCAAAATAGTCATTTACTCACGACTCCCAACGCACAAAGGACAGCAAAACACATTCAACATAGTTGGTCAGTTTATGTTCACACATTTAAATATGTCCTTTTCACCTCAAAGCAGTCATCACATCATAACCCTTGAAAAGCTGCAAGCGGTCTTCCCTCCACCTACAAACACACTGTGTTGTTCTGCTGCCACCGCTCCACCTGCTCCCTTCATGTCTCTAAAAGGAACACATCCACATGGTTTCAAAGGCCAGCAGACTCTCAAGTTCTAACCTCAGAGACCCAAAACCACAAAAACCATTTAAACTTTTGCTTCCTCCAGATGTAAGAACACATGCAGGCGAGGTAAACTTGAAACTCTAAACTCCCATGTGTGCATGTGGCTGTTTGTGTGCTTTAACCCTGACAGATTGCTGACCTTTGCATGCTGCACTCTGCATCCTACTCACTGCATGCTGGCTCCAGCACCCCCAACAGGCATGAGAAGGATAAGCAGATAGAAATGGATGAATGCTCGGACAGATTTTCATGCAGACTTCAAATTATAACAAAATGACATTTGGCAGACATTTTGTAACGGGCAAATTTGTTTATGCCATAAATCCAAAATAGCATGACTATGTATCAGTTTATTTAAAAAAAAAAAAAAAAAGGCAAAAGGCCAAAAGGAAGGCCATTTCCCGACTTTGTAAAAAGCAGATGCATCATCCTACAAGGGTAACAAATCTGAGGACTCATCTGCTAACTTGCCACCCTCAGTCGCAGCTGAGGCACCAGAAGCAAGTGGAGCAACATCAACTTCACAACCTCATATGACTGCCTGCAGCGTGACACCACACGGGAAAATAAAAAGGATGAGTCACTCTTCCTAAACACCAGTGGATGGACATCACTAGCCAGACACGTTTATGTGACAGTCTTAGCTCGCTATGACTCAAACTCATGTGTTACCCTTCCTGAGTCGTTCATGTTCATATGAATTTCAATGCCAGTAAAATTCATTCAAACATCACTTTTTGAATAGTAACAACCCTAATATACTAAAAAACAAGGCTGCTTTAGCAATTAGGCAGTTAATTATTTATGTGTATTTTGCTGAAGATCGAGATCCAAATGAAAATTACAACCTTAATATCTGCATGTTACATTACAGGCATTCTCTCAAAATGTAAAATCTGTGAATCAGCAGAGAGAAGTGTCATCCATGCATAGCAAAGACACCCCCATTTATGTTAAAATTTCATGATTTATTAACACTTCTCACATCTCAGAAAGATCCACTGCACATTCAAAACCCATTTAAGTGTACAGTATGATTTCAGTTGGCTCCCTTGTGGTCAATAACTCTAAATTTATATCTGTTCTGGTGGTCTTAAAGGATGAATCTAAATCAAGACTCCTCCCTCTGTGAGTCCATGTTGACATGGATTAACTTCACTACCATGAATGTATTAACAAATGGGGTTAATACATGATAAGCATTCTGGGAGCAGAGAAATAAGGTCAAACCAAGTGCTAAAACAAGCAGAGCTAGTATTTTTTTTATTTACATTAGGAAGAACAAAATATTTACACAACAATGCTTAAGAAAGTAAAGTAACAATTAAAATGTTAAAAGTAAGGTTTCTTTAATTGAATCCTAGTTCAAGTTCACAAAAAGCAGTTTTAAGGTTTAATGTGTGCCTGTGAAACCTTGTGGCGCTAAAGAAAGTAGCTTCAGCACAGCATAGTTCATGATAAAAATATGGAAGATGTTTTCAAATTGTGAGACATTCTAAGCTCAACCAGGCTGTCCATGAATATCACAGCTTGTTAGTACTTGACTTTTAGCGTTCAAATGGAAAACTGAAACATTTCCATTTAGTGTTAGATGGCCTTATTTACGCAGAGAAGACAAAATTTTGCAACATGATATGCCAAGAGAGAGATGAACTCCCACTGTTTGTTCAGATGATTCTTTGTCACAGTACAACATGAGGGTAAAAAACAATTTGTAATAGTATATGCTGTGGGTTTGCAGAGAAATAGAACTAGATATTCTAAGGCCTGGAGTTTTGAAAATACATACATATTTGTCACAGATAAAACTATCCAAATGTTTAAACTCTGCTTGCACTGCATAAAGTGGGCTTCGGAGCTCCTTTACCACACAAAACTAACTTTGTGACTACAATCCCTGTCATTTGTCATTATGGAAAGTTAATATGCTGACACTGCACTGACCCAGATTCAGAGCAGAGTTAAGCACATACACACACTTATAGTGGAGCAGTGGGGGAGTCTCTAAAAGCAGAAGTCAAGGCTCAACATGTCATATCGCTGCTCTCCAGAGCTATGTTCTTAGGTTGGTCAAAATAGGCTGATCAAAATAGAGCACAACCTGTGAAATTCTCAAAGCAGCAATGTTCTCTTAGGAATTCGAAAACCTTCTTTAAAAACCTTCTTAAGCGCACACTGAAAAGCTGAATGCACACTCTTACACCTGGAAACACTGGGGCACCTTAAACAAGTTTGAAAATGCACAGCAACTGCTGCAACCATCTGTCAGATCACGTGCTGTAAGCTATCTTTTAAAAACCACGTCCTATCCTCCTTCATCCTATAGATATAGCCTATTTTAGCACAAAGGTTATCCTTTGTAGTGGATGCCTTATTCATATGACCATCTTCCTTGCCTAACCTACATCATATGTCTCAAATATATGTGCAAGTTTCTCGAGCTGAGGACAAACAACAATTGGTGAACAGCAGGTACAATAATTTAATCTACTACGTTGTAACCGAAAGATAAGATATTACAAACATTAAGTCATGCTCTAGCCTCAGACTAAAGTGGTAATTAATTGTAAAACTACAACATAGTAAGGTATTTTGAATAGATATTTCCAATATTATTTGGAATGTATTACTTGCTACAAGGCTATCTTTCAAATCTGTTCTGGTCATATTGCTGACATTATTTAATGACATTATTTGATGTTTGTGAACATTGGCACACAGCACCCTCAGCAGTTTTAACAAACTGTCCAAATTATTATGGGATCTTTGAGTTTCTTTTATGTGTCTTTGCATTCTACTCTTGTGTTTATGTCGTGTTCAAGTGATTACAGTTGTGTGTTTGACAGAATATTAAACACATAATGTTCAGACACAGTGTGAATGACATAAATGAGAATCTCAAAGCAAAAGCTTAGTGTATACCTGGTGGATGTGGTTTGATGTAGCAGTGAAGGGCTATTAAAGGCAAATCCTCTTTTACCACAATTCTACAGCACTCCACTTTGTGGAGTGACCAAAGCAGAGCAGATGACTGCTTTTGACTGCAATCCCTCTTGTGGTGCAAAAATGATCAGGTTCAGAACAATTGGGTTAATTGGAATCTTATCAAACACTCCCAAAGTGCAGGACATTGAGGGTACCCTGTGGAGTTTTTAACTGCTAGTAGCACCACGGAGAAATTATTTTGTCAGTGTATTGTGCATTCACACGTGGATTCTACTGATCAGCAATTTGTGGTGGGAAAATACCAACAAAAGCGAAAAAGAGAAAGAAGACAACAACAAGTACAGATGAACATGAACAAAACAGGATTTAAAATATTTCAAAAATAAGATGTGCAAATGCCACACAACTAACACTTTGTTTTTATCATTACCCAAAACTTTTCTACTACAAATTTAACTTCTGTTTGTTCAACACTATTGAAACAACATGAATCTAAAAACTTTCCATTCTTACTACTGGCAAAAATTGAAATTACACTTTTCATTTTATTCACATGCCACTGTTAATCTGCAAATAATTACTGCAGTAAGTAATTTTAAAGAACTGAGGGCCAACAATACTGTACGCCTTAAGTCTCACAGTTTTGTAGTTCATTAGTAATACATGGACCGTAATGGGAACAATATTTCAAGGACCTTAACCCATCACAGGGGTCTGGTATAAAATGGGTCCAACACAAGGTGAATTGAACACAAGTTTTTTTGACAAATGCATTCCCAAAATGATGTACTTAGTAAAAGAAACTTCAAATATTTCATATTATATAAGTGACAAATGCTCTAAACGCAGTTAAAGGTCATATTGAATTTATGAGGTCCTGTGAAAAACTGCCCAGCCTTCTTTTTCTTTTTTTAAAGAGAGAAGATCATCAAAAAAAGAAATACTAACAACATATACAGTAAATATGCAGCCATATTTACAAAGCGAGAAGGTAATTATAAGAGGCAAAGGCAAATGAAAGACTCGCATTCCTTAAATGTCTTTCATGGATGTACAACATGTCAGCATGACTGGCCTTGCTTGGCTCATTTTTCCTGTGCTCATGCCCTGAATATGTTAAGTACAGTCCCGCACCTTATTTTAATGGACATTACATGGGATGTGTGTGTGTTGGCTTCAGCAGTCAAGACATGGGGAAGATCATAAAAAAGGTGCCAGTAAGCAGAGTTTTGACTCACTTCAGCATAAGGTCAGCACAGATAGGTTTTAGACTGTCAATACTGACAATACCAAACGAATATATCTTCTTAAATATATTTTTCCTGAGAAAGGTACCCACATAAAAACCTATAGATGATATTTTAAGGAACTGAAGTGAGCTTAGTATACTGCTCTGAGCACACCGGAGCTTGAGGAAACATTTGAAAAATTAAAAAAAAAAGCTAAAGCTAGCCAGAGTTCAGTGCCAGACACAAGCCAGCAGCTTCTCCTTTCCTTGGTATGAGCAGTGAAAAGACCAAAGCAATTACTAGGAATATTATGGATCATGACCCTGGATGATCAGCAGTTCTCCATAGTTGAGAATCAAGGTTTCAGAAATCTGATAAATTACCTCAGAATGGAGAATTTGACTAGTAAAATATGTCATATAAAGTTGGATATACAGCTCATTTTCAGTTAACTGTTATTTGTAGCTCTTTCCAGTTGCTTTATTTTGAGAGGAAATTGAAAAGTTTAATCACCTCTTTTAATATGAAAGTAAAATCTTGCATTGAAGAAAAGTTTTTTTTGTTTGTATGCTACTATAGTTTTGAGAAAGAAAATTGGAATCAGCAGGTCACATGTACAAAAAATAAAAATAAAAATTGAAATGGCACAATTGCAATCAGTGCACTACATTACCACCTACATTATCACTATCATATTTCAGTACAACAGAAATCCTAACTGGCCAATTCACTCTAATATAGTCTACACTATTGGTTTTTTAATGGGATAAAATAGTGAATTAATTATGGCTAGGTGACTGTAGAAGCTGAACACAGAAAGGAGTATAATAGGAAGCAAACTACACATGAGGATAATTTCTGAGAAAGTGGGGTAAACACTGAAAAATGTATGCACTCAGGCATTTCTCTGAAAATCAGTAAGCAGCTGGTACAGTCTAAGCCTTTAACACCCCAGTTTTTGGTTTATTTATAGAAAAGATCTATTTTATCTTCACTTGAGGTTCATTTCTAATTACATGAAATGTATGTATTTAACTTTTGGAAAGAAAAAAAAACTGCCTGAAAGGATATGTTCAGTTTCTCACTCCAAGATCTTGGCTAAACCCTGAAATTCAAATCCTACAATAGCTCCTGGTCAGCATATAGATTTCAGTAAGAGGAGTGAAGAAAAGCAGTCACCCAACAATGGAAAAGTTAATGCACCAAGACAGAGCACACACACTGTGGGGGAGGAGCTGGGAAAACACTAGGGGGCCCATACTGGTCCCAGATGTATGAGAGAGACAAGTGAAGTATTGGAAAGACAGAACAACTGAGAGGATGAGAGGCTCAAATGGCCCCTAGCAAGGCTCTCTGCACAGATTTGTTTTTGATAGAATCAAAAACAGTAAGGCACAAAGGAGGAGAGAGGCACAGCACAAGCTGAGAGAGAACTTTCTAGCGCCAGAAGTGCGTAAACATGACCTCTCATGGCTAGAGAAACAATGATGTGAGAATGACATTGGATGTTCGCACACAAATTATGCACAGTTCACCGAGCTGCATTGTCAGCGCCCATTCATTGATGCCGACATGCTACATCTACAAAATTCACCACATGCCAGATTCTTTTGTAGTGAGATTTATCTCCATACTGTTGATGCTGACAGAAACTAGTGTATGAACCATGGTTAGGGATGCATGATATATATCGGGCTAATAAATCATCAGCCTGACAATGGGAAATTTATATTGTTATGTATCATTCTGATAATGAAATTATGGCCAGTAAATAATGTCAATATTATGAAACCAAACTGCATTCACTGACTTAACAAGCGCAGCATCTACACACCTATGCAGAGTAGATTAGAAAGCCAAATATGTAATTGTGTGCATGCCTAACACTGGTGAACATACTCACTATATAGTCAGGGATGAACATATATTACTGTCACACTGGAGGAATACTGTTGATTTTACAAGGCAAGTTGATAAATTGCAATATGGAACAGGAAGCAGGTTCAGTTACTTGTAGTGTCCTATAGCGTCCAGGGCAATCTCCACATATCTCATCAATCTAACATAAGTTTCACACAATATATACATAACATATTGTATGTAGGAAAATACCTTGCAAAAAATCAGGATCTCCAAAAAAAGTATCTAGCATCAGCAAGAAAATCACCCTGCAGGTTCACTATCATCATTTCTGTTGATGACCATACACTCTATACAGTATTTCAGTTCTGAACACAATTTTGACTTTGATACTTTGCTTAATGTAGCCCTCAAGACTGAATTTGGTAGGGTAAATTTATTTGTTTAACCACGATTTGATCTTAAGATTTAATAATGCCTTGATGAAATTCTTCAATCAATGTTTGACTTTACTTTTCTGAAATCTTTCATTTAAAAGTGTCTAACTATAACAGTCCAATGTGAAAGAAAAAAAAATTCTGTGCTCTGAAATAATGGATTTCACAGTCTAAGTCTATAAGACTGATTTTGGAAACAGTTGTTAGGGACACAATATGTGTTACTATATGGCTAATGACCAGGAGCATATTTGAAGTTGCTCTTGTTGGTATTAGAGCTAAAGGTGAGTGGTGATGGTGTTGGAGTGGGTGGGAATGGGGGGCCCAATCTGGCAAATTTTGTCCCCTTGTCCAGAATTCCTAATGTCTGGCCCGCTTACCATGACTACCAGATTCAATGTGATTTGAACATTTATCTCCAACTTCAAAAAGACATTCTTTTTATGCTAACAGTCTAAGCCATCCTTGTCCACATGAATGACATGAATTTTTACGAGTTATAGCAGTTTTTTAAGAGTTAGATATAGCCAGCTATAAAGGTGATGAAATGATCCACATTTCGCTGACACCTCAAACACTCAGAACCGATCAGGCCACTGACCAAGAAAAGGAAAATACTATTAACAATTCAATCTTAAAAAAGAAAAAAAAATCAATCAATTCCCCAGAGACTATGACATCTGTGGGAGGCTGTGGGAGAATCATTAAAACAGTAGTAAAAAATCCTGGCAGCAGCTTGGTATCACAGTCCAGTTACCTCCCAACAAGGAAAGGGGCTTTCTGCTAACTGAAAAATTTGACTCTCTCAGTTCTTAGGAGATACAAATTCCTTTTGGGAAGCTATTAATTAAAAATCAATACAGTGAATCAATATATTACCACTTTAGAAAATGTTGGAATACTCAATCGTTCAGATATTTTCATTATACCCCTATTGCCACCTACTGTAGATAAATTTAAATTCTAAATTAAAGATATGCATAGAAATGCAGAGAATACAGTTTTCATGGCACCAAAAGACTGACTGACAATTCAAAACAATCTGTCATCAGTGTTATATTGTGCTGTCTGTGGTAAGCAATAACATTTCTCATGTAACTGACAATCTAAATCAATATTGAAAAAGCTACAAATAACAAGTGGTTTTTAATATACAATGAATGCCACACTTGTTTCCCTTAAAAGTGAGTAATTAAAAAAATAGTGGCTGATAAATTTAACCAGCTTCTCTGCAAAACAATATCTGTAACTGTAAGGCACAATGCAAATAAACAGTACAGTTTACCAAGAGTTTCACTCTTTTAACCAGTTTCATCATCACATGAAGCTGACCACCTAGTTTATATATATATATATATGTTGCTTTTGCTAAAAGCCTGACAGGCAATTGAAGTCAACCCAAGCTACAAGCTATTTCTGCTATGAGCCTAGTCATATTGCATCAACTAACCACAAACGAATGCAATACGGATAAGCTGTACAAAAACAATACAGCACACATGACAGATCAGTGCAGCTTAATGTCTTCTCTAAAACTTCAAGACCTGGAAACCATATGATCAAGTCAACTTCACACTCAAGTCTGCACAGATATATTAGCAGCATTTATTGGCTTAAAAGAGAAGGACTCCTACAAGTCTGAGGCACTGTTAAATATTTAGGTCTAACCTGAATATAAGATCTGGGCTGCTTAAAATATAAAATTTTGATTAAACATTTCCACACAAGTAAAGTTGTGATGACACAAGGGTGCACACACTTTTGCACTTCTTACGTATTTAAACGCTATTAGCCTCTAGAGAAACAGACAAAACATCAGCCTGCCTTCTGTTGACTTGCAGTGCTTTGTGAGCAGTTTCTTGGTGAAACGTTATTCAGCCACACCCACCCACCCACAGATTTTGGAGTAATGGAAGGATGGGTGCATGGATTGATTTTTTTAATGATAGTCCTATAGAGAATGAAGCTGTGCTGGAACAATATAAACTCTCACTGCAACAGCTCTTTCGCTGGGCATCGTGGGTGTGGTCTTACAGGCAGAAAAACAGGCATGTGAAGGAACTTAAGAGAATAACCTCGTTCTTTTTTGCTGCACCAAGCTGCTGATGCTATACTTTCAAGCATTGCTGGATCATCCACTTTATTGTTCCCCCTGAAACAATAAAGTCCTCTTTGCTTTTTTATTTCTTTATTGTCCAATGTGGGATAATGTCATATAAACATTTAGCTGAGGAAACAGCAGCTGCAGATTCATGAAGCCAATTCAATACATGCCTAAGTCACTATGTCACACAGAGTAGATTAAGCAAGAGTTATGAGGTTTTCACCCCACAACATGTTAACTTAAATATGAGGAAATATGCACTTTGGCAAAAATCTGGTTAGAGGGTTGGCTGTCAGTTCAGTGCAGTTCCACATTGCAGCATTCACCCAGAGGTTAGTGAAAATTGATGTGGTAGACAAGAGCGATACAGCTATTGATTGTTCTGTGTTGTTTCTGTTGCCTCATCTCTCATCTCTTAACCAGTATCAAACATTTGTGCAAGGGCTGGAGTGAGAGAAAAGCCTGAGAAGACAGGCAGTCCTGTTCCGGTTAACGGGGGTACCATGGCTACCTTAAAGCTCTGCTTTAGTACAACAACAGGGGGTTCCATGGTGTTCAGCCAATATCGCTTCCTCTCCCAGGAGACCAAGAACACAATGCACTCCTGACTACCATTGATTCTCCCCTGAATTACGGCTTTTCCTTATCGGCAGTAACAGAAACAGAAGGCTTTATATTGCAAAGGGCATGGCGCAACTTGGGCAAAGCATTCAGATGGTTACATTGAAAACTGTAAAACCTTGTCATTTTATATTGTCAGACTGCATACTACATGCTAGCTGAGAATAGCTGTGTTTCTGAATCAGAACTAGTTCTAACTAGATTGATGTGGTTCACTCGAGAACAAAACAAGTGTTTTACTTTTCACAGTCAAAACAAATTGTTAAGACGACACAGTGATAAAAAAAAACAGTAATTATAAACTGTTATGTTGATTATTAAAGCAAGTTTAGTAATGGCTAACCATCTAGTATAACAGCATAATTCTGTATATGCAGGCTGCTGTAAAATGACTAAACTGATGCCTGAATCATTATGTGATTATTCAGTTATTTTTTGCATTGCTCATTTTTTCATTAATGTATATATAACATATTTTAAGTTAAGACTATTTGTCTGACAAACAAGAAATTTAAAAATTCGAGGAAATTGTGATGGTATGAATCACAATTTTACAGATTAACTCATTAATCCATTAACAAAAATATATGTATTTATAGATATATATACAGATATTATGAATCTCACACATAATATATTTAATTCTAAAAAAAAAAAAAAAAACGCTCTCCTAAACAATTCTCTTAAGTTCAAAAGCCACAAGATGGAGCATTAAAAAACTAAGAAATCATTACATTATTATTTTGGCCTCATCCTTCGCAGGCTGTCTAATAAAATGACATGGTGCAGTAAACATAAGGGGTGGAGAGGTGGAGTCCACCCACACAGTCTGAGCATGCCTCCTTGCCAATCAAAAGTTTAGATTCTAAATGCGGCCACTATGTGACCCCTGCAGGCCTCTGGGATTCCATATATCCAGTTACAGGAAGAGAATGTGGCAAACTACACTGGGTCAAAAAGCCGTGGACTCACTCCTGCTGCACTGTGCTGTTCAATTTCAGAGTGCACTGAGTCTGAATGATGCATGTCTACAAACAAGCCCACCTATCGAAACACAACACACATACAGATCCTTGATCGTTTTACAATTTTGTAATTTAAATTGCAATGAACAGGGAATTTTAATCAAAGCTCAGTAATCGGCAGTGTGTAACATACAAGGGAGAAAGCAGATGTTTATCACTGACTATAGATAATGGATGAGTGTAGTATTGACTGAAGACTGTAACGCTTGAGTCTGTTGTGTCTTGCACAGCTTGATATGTTACTCAAACTGAGTGTTATCACTGCTGAAAGAGCTAACAGATTCTTGACTTAAGGTTTAAGTTGCAGGGTGAGGCAAGGCTGTGTACTTCTGTGTACGCTTAAAATCCTTGAGTCAAGCACGAAGGCGTAATAAAGAACTCAAAGTCGTTTATATTTACGTTAATATATTTACCTGTATCTCGTGTGACAAAAAAACGAGTGGTGAGTTTATTTAAATAATCGTTAATTATGACAAATAAACAACGAGGCAATTTTTTTGAGACAAAAGAAATCCAACTTCGAGTGCTGTAAACACACGAAGAGAAAAGGGCTCAGCGGTCTTTATGTGAGGGAAGAAACTGGAGGATTTCTATCCGGAACCTGAGCGATTAAACAGAAGTTAATGCATATGCGTAACCGTTATTTCAAGTTACTAGCAAAAAGTGACAAGTGTAGCTGTAGTGTCGAGTTAGCTTAGCCGTTCCTCTAGCCTAGCAGCCTAGCTTGTCTCTGCCCGACAGGCTCATAAGTCAGTCGGAGCAGGCTTTCAGCACTGAGGTTACTGGATAGCAGTGCTCGGAGTGCGGTCTAGATAGCGTTAGCAGAGTCGGGAACACAGATTCCTAGCTAACGAGAGCAGCTCGGCTCAGCAAACAGACGCCATAGAAGCACGCTGTGGTATAATGAGCTGTAGGGTATTTCAGTGCAGGGATTTATTCACCCCACCAACTAGCTTAAGCACAAGCACAAAGATGAATGGAAAGGCGGACCTCGCCTTAGCTAATGTTAGCAGTACAGCGGGTCAGTCAGTGCAGCAAGTGTGATGCTACCAGAGTGCTAGCGAAAAAAAACCATCCAGTTGAGAAACCACAGCATTCACATAGCTAACGCACCTTTAACCGTTGAAGATGACACCTCTCGCAGGTCCGCAAACTGTGTACAGCGCCTGGTTTCACTGAGTATTCCCCAAAACGGTGTTCTCCTGGTGAACAGTGAAAATCGACTCAATCCGGACGCTTTCCTCAATCCTGTGGTGCTGAATCTGAGGCTACACGCTTCTGTCGGTGTCTCGGAAATGCCTCCTCCTCCTATAGCTCGCTGCGAAATAATGAACCCTCCCAGGGCTCAAACCACAACAACAGAGTAGTCAGGTGCAGACGATGGTGCGCTAGTAACGGAAAGCCTTGCGATATAGTGGGCTGAGCGGTAGATTCCAGGGCTGTCAAATCAGGAGAGTCTGCGTCTTTGACGCATGCGTGATTCCCGGTGTGAGGATGCGCACTGCCAGTAACACACTGTAGAGAGGATTTCAGAGCTTTGGCACACACCGGGAGGGTGCATGCTGATTCCAGCTTTAATAATAGTAATAACAACTCATGATAACTGATGGCGATGACTGTGGTAACGCCAAAATACATTTGGAGAATACTAACTTACAGATAATTTTTCTAAAAGTATTTGCTGTAGATATAATTGTAGATTTATGGCCAAAGGAGGATGACAGAATAAAGTTCTTTTTTATAACCGCTGAAATGATGCAAATTTGGTTTACAAGACTGAGCTGGATCGTTTGGGTTGTGGAAAGTGATGTGTACTTGAGTTAGCAAGTGTATTTCTGCTGCATATATACAAAATATTTTAGATATTGTGAACATTAAAAGAAATAAATCCAGTTACTCTTTACATGAAACAGGAGACAATTACTCACTCACTGGTGAATCAAAAAAAGCACAAACCCAGGTGTTTTATTATGCAAATCTGTAGTGGCTAGACTAAATCCATTTTTTTAGATTCTATAAATAACTAACTGGACAAGAATATAATGGTTCACATTCTGATAGATAACACACAGTCGCTTTTTGGGACAACGCAGGACATTGGACAAGACCAGCAGGTACACAGCTGCCAGCCTAAAACCTGTACAGTACAGGGAGGAAGAGTCTGTCTACCATCCCCAAAACATTAGAATTCAGAGATCAACATATTTGCTGTAAACATGTTTGTTTTATTAACAATACTTAAAATACAGCGTAGTTACCGCAGCTGAAAAGAGAGGCACATAATTTCTCTGCTCTGCAACTAAACCGTCATAAGAAATGAAAACAACGACACCAGGTAATTAGACACCTTATGCACTGCCCTGACCACACTGACCATAGACTTAGTAATTACTCATGCAAACAGTATTCAGTCAATCCATCTTTTTTTTTTTCTTTTTGACTGAATGTTTTTGCATGAAGTGTAAATAGCTAATGAAGCTCTAAAACACACCCTGAACTTTCTCAGTCACATCACAGACTATCTGCTTTGGACAACTGAACAACCAAGAGACGATTGCAGCAAACTTGTACATCCATGTTTCAATTCACATTCTCTCTCATGGAACTGGCAAGAGGCTAAGTAAGACAGATGAGGTATATCCTTCTAATAGCTACATCCCCCAGCTCTACCTGGGGGATCCCAAGGCTTCCCCAGCCCAGATTGCCTATGTTATTTGTGGTCCATTCTGCTTGTTCTGGGTCTTCCTGTGGGTTTTCTCCCAGTTGGATGAGCCTTGATTTTATCCACCGGGGGGCTGTCAGGATGTATCCTAATCAGATGCCTGAATAACTTTGACTGTGTCCTGAGGAGAGAAAAGGTGGTCCAACTCTAAGCTCTCTCAAGTTATCTGAGCTCCTCACCCTCTCCCTAAGGGTGACTTTAGATGCACTATGAAGGTAACTCATTTCAGCTGCCCCACTGCCCAGAGCTAATGACCATAAGTAATGTTTGGAACACTGATTGCTTGGTTTAATCATGAGCTTTGCCTTCAGGCTCAACTTCTTCTTCATCTTGACAGTCTGGTACAGTGCCTGCATAATCACAGACAGCAATCCACCTGTCAATCTCCTGTCCTATTTTAACCTCCCTCATGAACAAACCTAATCTCAGCTTACTCCCAGTCCAATGAAGCCACACCAGTTTATCATTTCCTTGTGTGGGAAAAGTGGCTCTCAGAAGTTTGGTTGAATTGGTCTTCAGGGAAAAGCCTCAGCTGGTAACTTCTGCCATGATTTATTTTGTTGGTATATCTCCTGCATCAGAGTCAATGCTGCTGTTAAGGCAAGAAGAAAACATAGGCTTACTGAAATCATAAGCAAATTTCTGATCATACCTTAAATTGTAATGTGTAGCCTCCTACAACAAACTGCAGTACATCCAGTTACTGCAATTTAGCTCAGTAAAGTGAGATGCTGATAGAAATGATTTAAATGATTACATACAACCCTCTGGCACACTATAACTCTGCATACAGAAATGAAATGAATTCCATGATCCATGATGTCATGAGAAAAAAATCACCTTTTATACATAATCAACACCTCTGTTCTCATCACAACTGAATAAATATTCAAAAGCCCTCAAGTTTGATAGACAGCCATATCAATTACTCATTCTCTCATCTCATACTCATAGAAGGGAGACACACAAAGTTATTTTCAAGCTTGGTCTGTCGAACTTGAGGACAATTACAGAGTCTGAAATGAGCAGGTAATCACTGAAAGCCTCGGAGAAGTTCTGTCTCCTGAGGAAATTGGATTACGCTGACTTTCAGCCAACGTATTAGGTCAGGAAGTCACAGCTGAATTAGTTGGACCTTTGATGGTATGCAGCTGGGGCAGATGAACTCTCACTGAACATCCATAATCTTTTAGGAAGTCAGTCATGTTAACAATATCAAAGCAAACTCTCGAGTAAAAGACAAAAACATAGAAGAAGTGTAGAGGTTTTAAAGAGGAGACCCTTGTCCTAAAAGTCAAAAAGGTGAAATCAAAGTAAAAATGATCATCATTACATCTAATGGTGAATCATTTATGGGTGATTATACATCGTAAAAGCTAGTTGTGCGCATTGTCTTTATTGTCCCAACATTTTCTTTTCCTGTCTCCTTGTTTGTCTTGGGAGAAGAAAAGAGCAGAAACAGCAGCCCATTGTCTCCCATCTGCCTGTGTTTTGTGTGCATGGCAGCAACCCAACACAACATGTTAGCAAGCCATTATTCATTTGTCAGATAGGGGACTGTGACTATGGGTTTACTGTGGAGCTGTCTTGTCAGTGCACCCCAGCCTTTCACTATCTGGTTCACTGGCCTGATCCATCTGGAGCAAAGCTACACGGGGAATAAACCTATCTTTGAGTTTGAGGAGTTGTCAACTACTTTATTATATTTAGATCAAGGCAAGCAGCATAAAGCAGTGCAAGATCATACCATACAAGCTCCTTTCTGCTTATAAAGCTGTGCAGTTTCACAATGAGATTTCCTCTGAGATTTTAGCAGTATTCATCCTGTGCATATACACTACAGTATGCAGTGTATGTGTTTGCTTTTGTATGCAGACATGCACAAGTGACAAATGCAGTCTATAGGCCTGGCTTACATAAAATCCCATCTGTTTAGAACACATATTCAAGTTCCTGTACAGTGTCCAGCTTGGCCCTCCCTTCCGCCCAGAGGAGAGGCACTCTAAGGACCGCAATCAGTCCCTGGACCGGCTTCTACTGCTCTCTTAACATAATGAGGCCATCACTACACCCAACCCGCTGCACTTTGGGGATGAATAATAAAGTTTTGTAGTCTCTTGGCACTCAAATCCCACGCTTTATTCTGTGACTCAAAGAGATGAGAAAGCAGAGGACAGGAAAAAAGGGTTGGAGCTGCAGTTTTTAAAGACTGTCGTCAGATGTTTACATCTCAAGAGGAGAATATTTCCAATTTCTTTTAATCCCTCCATTGTGACATAAGACTCATTCACAGCTGTTGAAAAGAACACAGAAGAGCTATTTCAGTGCCAAAGTCATGAATGGACATGGACAGGATCATTCAGACTGGCCTCGCAACCAAAACAATTACCCCTTAGCATTAGGGAAGAATTTTAGGTTTCACCCTGAAAATCATGAAACAGCATCTTTTTAAAAACTCCTAATACCCGCAATGAAAACAATATTCCATAAAGTATCACACATAGTCAATCACATATATTCTGAAAAGTAAAAGCTATAAGAAAATGTTTTGATACATGATCAGTTACTTAGGCAATGAAGACAGTTTAAAGAGATATTAAATATCACAATATCTGATCTCTCATACTGCTTTGAGAAAGGGGGACATCAAGCGGTCATACTTTTCAATACTGGGGCAAACCCACAGTGTGAGTGTCAAGAAGAGTGACTCTCAAGCAAAAGGACTTCATTTTGACATCAAGTTAAACTGTCAGAACGTAATGTCAAGACCAGTTATGAGTACCATGGTACTTCTCAGAATATATGTCCTTATTAAAGTGATTTCATTTCAGTTTTAAAACGTATCCATTGTCTCTATTTTAAAGCAGAATTCAGACCAGGATGTGCAATTTGCCCTCACTGGGGACAAGTTTTCCCTTCCCTAGGAGAGTCCTGTCTTCATTAACTTGTTCAGTCACATCTTTTCATCCAATGAGATACAATCATAGCAGCAATCATCCCTTCATCCTGCTTGTTATCATTATCCTCACATCAACGTAAATGCATCACTTGGTCTGGGTTATTATTGAAAATGTTCAGCCTCTATCTAAATAGGTTTTGAGGGGGAAAAAATCTTGTTCAGTGTGACAGTGCCAGATATGATATCTAAAAGGGTCTCTGCACATTTGTGTGTCAGATTGCCTTTCAAATGCAGAGCACAAAAGCGAGGATGATTACATTTAAATGAGCACCCCACTTTACATGATGATTTTAGTGGGGATATGCTCACAATTACCTCTGTGCTTTCAATCAGGGCCGCTAAAAATAGAATAGTAGAAGGAGCAACATGTAAAAAAATTAGTTTAAAAACACTCAAGCACTAAGTAAAATTTCCAAAAGAATGTGAAGAAGTTATGATGTTATGTCAAAGATGTTTACGCATTGTGTTGCAGAGATATCTAACAACGGATGTTAGCAGGCTAACAAGTTAGCATCGACCTGTCCCATCTTGTAATACCGCTTGGTCCAACATGGTCCAACATGAGAGGATGAAGAACAAAGGCATGGCTATTCACTGCTAGAGACTGTGCTTGACGTTTAATGTTGAAAACAGCCACTAATATTGGCGATTTAGCAAGGTAGCTAGTCCTGTAACATTACTAGCAGTGTTCATATATTAAGTTAGCTGTTTGTTGAAAGAGGGAAGGACTACGCATCTCTTTGGTTCTTACAATAGAGGGGGGCACCCCAACTTTCTAGTGACATGCTGCGCTGTATTTTGTTTGCAGGATGAATTCAAGTTCATACATATAGTACGTTTATCTGATCAGCCCACACTGGTTATTTTGGACATTTTATCGTCCATTGGTTGTCCAAGCTTTTTGTACTCTTTTATAAATATACTCTTTTACATATATATTAAGAAAAGGTACTCCTAACTTCTATGTACATCATGTGCCGCTTTTTGCTTTTAGCTTGTGTTGCATTCCAAGTCATGAATTAAAGATTTCCCATGATTTATTACATGAGATTAAATGAATCATTTAGACTATTGTCAAAGGTGATATATAACTGAGTGTAGTTTAACAGGTTTTGTGTGTCATGGAATGTGTGTCAAGTCATTTCAAATGAAAGCAATATCAGTAACAACACACTTTTACCTTCCTTTACTGCTGGCAATGCTGCTTGGCTGCTGACAAAATTACTGTAGTTAATTGATTGCATTAGATTAAATTTTTTCTCTTATGTCTCTTATGTTAACGCTAGAATACTCTACAGTGGAAGGTCAGCATGCTCAAGGATGGAATTGTTGCATAGGCTGGGAAAGTGCACAGATTCACCCCTTCTAGGGCTGAAATACTAAAGCATAATAATGTCAGATCTTTTTGTACTTTCCCCATTGCTCTCCGCCAATCTAATAAAATGCTTGAAGGGACAGTTACTACTTCAAAAAAAAAAAAAAAAAAGTTATGCTTGTGAAATGCACTGTGGATTATTATGCACTCAGGGAAGAGATGGCATATTTGCGATCATGTTGCCCTTTATGCGTCGCTCGGTGGTTTGCCCTGTTAGCATCCAAGGCTGTTAGGAGTGTGCTCTCCAGATAAGCTTGTGTGGTGTCTCCTAGAGCTGCCCATGTTACAATGGCAGAGTGAAGGAGCATATTCCTTCAGTCATTTTGTTTGCGTGCTTGTGAATTTGAGGCTTCCATCCCGAACACAGCCCTCAGAGAACTCAGAGCAATTCCATCTGTTAGGATTTATATAGGAATATATTCTGAATTTCAAAAATGTTAACAAGGAAATGCAAATCTGAAAATAATTCTGCATACAGGAAAGGATTTTAATGACATGAGCAAGAAACTTTAAAATCTGTATTTTTCATACACTGTATTCAAACATGTCTAATCTTCAGGCAAAAGCTGTTGAGGGAAGTCAATTTGTGGCACCACCGTACCAACTCCTTTGTAAGCTCGATGCAGAACACAGCCTTTAGGGGAGGCTCATTCTTCAGTATCTCTTTGAGCTCCTCTGAATGAAAAAAGAGGCTAGAATACATGCAGTGTTGTGTTTAATATTCTGACAATTTTTACAAATCATTTAAATAATAAGATGAGTTAAGAATTCCTTTGAAAAATAATGTTTTCATTGTTATACAACATAAAATAAGAAATAGCTTCATTAGATCCTACTGGCTCTTGTGATGTTGTGATAACTGTTCTATTCAACATTCTGTAGCATTTGCAATAATTATTTTTATGTTAACTGAACTTGTGTCCCTGCGTGAGGTACCGCCATCATATTCATATCATAATTATAAATGATCTTTGCAAGTGTTGTTATCAAAGTTGATTGATTTTCTGCCTTGTCTTCACAAAGACACAGAGGCAAATTCACAGCTGCTGCATGAATCGTTCATGTTTTGTCACCGCTCCAGCTCCTTGCAAAGCTGCATGATGATGTCATTCTGGATATTTCAAAGGCATAAAATCCCTCCAAAGACTTGAGAAACCTTCGCGTCCACTGAAAGAGATGAGCTACACTGAGTGGATGAAAATGGTATGACCTTTCATGAGAAAGGCAAGAACAGCTACAGTACAGACTTCCTCAGTTCCCCACAGCTGTCAGTAACAAGAGGAGATTGCAGATCATGATGAATGAGGAAAAGGAGGAAAACAGAACAGTAACAGACAAAGATGCATCAATTATTCATACTTTCTGCATATGTGTTTGGAAGATGAAATGCTAAATTCAAACTAGCACCATGCCATAGCAAGTGATGGCACAGATTCTTACTCCCAGGCACAAAATTCATTCTGCAGTACTATGAGTAAATGTACCAACAATGCCTTAGGGGTGCTGTTGTAATTACTTCTCTGGCTTTTGTCCACAAAATACTGCTAATTTTCCTATAGTAGTGGAAACTGGCTCCCACTATTTTGTCAATACACAGGAGTACATAAGTACGGGTGCATTTTATTTACATTGGAGTATCAGAAGGTATAAATGGGCCTTGCTTAAATATCTACTACAACCCTTCCATAATATCCATATTGCTACCCCTCCCATACACATAATCCAGCTCTATATTTCACCATATAAGCATATACATGTATTAGTCCCTTCACAAGTTAAATATAATATATCGCAAAAGCTACCAGATAAGTTAGTATATGCTCTTTTGGGTGTGCATGTACTTGTGTGCACATCACTAATGTCACATAACATTTGTAACGCCTGTAAAAAAAAATGTACATGAATCTCTATTGTTAGTAAACATCTGTAACATTATTCTTTATTGACTTACATACATTAAGAGTGCAACCATGTGCATAGCAATAATGTGATTCAACAGAGGGTGAAAGCCCCCCTCTGAGAGGATGATCGTACTACATAATTGCACTATGTATGTACTGTTCCTCACACTGCAGGAGGGCCGTGGAAAAGATAATGCAAGCCAAAATGATGTTTACTTTTAAAATGAACTTGAGAATTGCACTTGAAAAAAAATAATACAAACCACCTTTGGGCATATTCTGAATTATGAATCTATATGAAAAAAAAAATAGAGTTTTAATCTTGTATTTACAGTAGGTATTTCTGTTGCTGCAGCTGTCATGAAAGAGCTTGCAGTGCACTGCACTGGAGTAGATGACATTAAAGATACATAACAACCTGGATTTCACTCAAATTCAAGTTCTACCACAGCAATGCATATTAAAATATGAGTAACTGCATTTTATATTATCAGAAACTTGGATCAGTAAAAGAAATCTCAGCCCTTAGCCACAAAATTATTTCACTCTAATACTTTAAAAACTCCAGTACTAAAAAGCAGGATTCATTATCACCTCTACTTTATATTTGTCCACCTTCTTGTCAGTGCTGAAGTAGGTAATTCTTAACATGTAGTGACACTGAAATGTCTCAGTGACAGTCCCTGTAAGCGTCAGTCACAGCTGTCTTTACACAGGGCTTCTTGCTGGCTGAAATCATGAGTGGCAGATGCATTCACTAGGTGCAGTCAAGCTGCCATTGCAACAATAGCTCAAGACAACAAGCATCCTCAGGGAGAAAACTAACCTCAATTGATGATGCTACACTGGTCATTGCTTTGTCTTTGCCATTGCATGTGCAACCCAATGGCAAGATTAGTTTCCTGACTCCATAATCTTGATTTATACAAGTCATTTGGCTCGTAAAGTGAATCTAGGTCTTATTGAGCCACCTAAAAACCACTTAAAAAGAAGTACCAGCCACTTACTTTGTAGTATGGTTTTAACAGTTTGGTCAATTATTTCTACAAATGTGTTTCTTGGTTTTGTTCATCCAGTAAACTTTCAAATGACATTTTAAAACACATATAGATATCACAATATATGTTTTAATCCTTCTGCATGTAACATATGGAGTCTTTTATCTATCTCATTAGGTTTTGTTAAGAAGGACATGCTGCTCTTACAATGAGCGCTAACACTTGATAATGAAGATGTGAAGTCTTCCTTTGATGGAATTACAAATATAAAGGCCTTGAGCACAACATATATAACAAAATGTAACATACCCAAATTAACTGACTGAAACTGGGAGTTTTGGATTAGAAAATGGAAATCAAATCACCTCCACTTATAAAACTGATTAACTGTCAAGCCTTTCAAATCATGCTTATATTGCTGAAGTGTTGCACTGCCTAATAAAGTCAGAGGCAAATAAAAGCAGGGGGACAAAGACCATGCCAGCAGACAGCCACTCTAGATTAGAGGCCACCCAGCCTCGAGTACTGGCTGTTTTATGGTGAGTGTACTGTCACTGAATCTGAAATATAGACTGTTACAAAGTCCTGTTCAATGACTCTCATCCACTTATAAACAGGTCTTCAGGGAGTTCTCAAAGCAAATGCTTCACCCAGAGTGCAGCCACACTGGTTTATATTGAAACCCTAGACAGTTTAACTGCTAACCAGAGGGCCAGTGTGCTTCTTTTTGTAAAAGAATATGGCAGTACTGTTACGATATGAGAACAATAAAAGTCTCTGGAGGAAGACCCATTTTCTTTGAAAGCTTGTAAAATATATTTGTTAATGAGCATGAAATGAAAATCAAATTGGAAAACTCCTTGAATCCCTCATTCTTGATGTTCCTACCAGGCTCAGAAATGATAAACCGTATGTCCCCTTGATAGCACAAGCAGGAACAAGGTAAAGTTTAACACTTTTTTCGTGCTTTCATCAGTATGAAGCAAGAGGGAGACGTCTCAGAAAGATAAATTTCCTTCCTTAACATCTTTTTCTCTCTCTCCAGTCAACAATACAGCTCTACACTAATACAGATAAATTACTCTGCAGCAAGGCTGAATGGCAGAACTCTTGATCACTGTCCCAAAGAAACAGTGAGGACTGAACAGTTTGAAATATAATGGGGTTTACAACAAAAATGTGACACATGCACTTCCTTTTTGCAAAACTGCAGACAAAACCTATTTACTATTTCACCTTCCTTAGGGAGGAAGGAGGATGGATCTATCTGTCTATCTATCTGTCTATTACAGAGAGCTCTTGGGAGAAGAGCTGGGGAAGTGCATACCACATCTTAAGTGAAAATAACTATGTCATCTTAAGATCTTGATTCTGACTGCTATAATTTTAAAGCCACTCATCAAGCAACAGGCTTCATGTCTGTGGAAGTTGAAAAGCAACTTTAATACCAGAGAATGATGTTTGCACATTTCTGCAAAACACTGACACCACCATAAAAACATGGTTTTAAATATTTGTATGTTCATTTTTACAAGAGTAATATATGATACTGTAGACTCACATGGTAAATGCCAACTGTTGAACAGTATGTGTTAAAAATAAAATCAGGTAGGGGCCATAGGTAGAGAATATAAAAGGAAGGTAACAAGACACAGGTGAAACAAGTAAGAGGAGGAGCAAACAGTCAGAAAAGGAGGGGGGACAGACAAAGACAGGAAATAAAAAGCCAAAGGCACGAGGGGAGAAAATCTGGAAAATAAAACAAGAAAATAACTAAGCACACACTTCAAACCAAGACAAAAAAGTAAATGGCATATCCCCATGTTCAGGAAAGGGAACTCAGTGATCGGGACTGAATATGCCTTAAAAATTTGGACAAAACAAAGAAAATCCATAAGTAAAACCATCTGTCCTATACTCTTAGTTACGCCCAAACACCACTGAACACATCTAATCAATACGGGCTACAGGGTAACAACAAAATACAGACCATACTAGTAGTATCGCTCAACATATAGGACTTTGACGAAGAAATCCTATAAAGGCAGAACAAGCATCATTATCACTCAGTTCAACAGTTATATTTGCATGTTTTTGTCTTACAGTAGGGCTACAGAAGATTTTGCTTTGCTTCCTTTTCAATCATTTTGGCTGTCTGGGTGAAAACAGTGTGGTCAGCTTCCTGTTGGTAAAACAACGATCTCCATTATTTCCCAGAGAAAGTTGCTGTACATTACCACTGGCAGGATATCCAAAGCTGTAAATCAAGACTGAGCTATTATTCTTCACTGAAACAGAATAATGAAAGCAACCTGGACATGATTTAGCTCTGCTGGAGAGTTGCTTGTGTGTGAATGTGACAGAGAGAAAGAGGGTCGATACTTAAGAGCAGTCAATAAAGCACATAATTTCATCTTGTCCAGCTGATAGGCCAACTGGAAAAAAAACAACTTTTACCTTTGAGATATTTTAAATCTAAAATGTATTTGAAAGAGAAAGTCCTGAGTGTTGACATCACTTGTCTGATGAAACTCATTTCAGACTTAAACTCATTCCTCACGAGAAAACTGACTACACTGGTGGGCTGACCTACAGAAATGATCTGCTATGTGTGCACGTGACCTCTTTTGACCTTTGTCACAGGTTGATCCTTCTTCCCCTTAGGGGAGGCCACCTTGTGGGTGACGGTTGCAAGAAGGTGGCATGGTGAATGAGTTACGTGCGCGCCACAACTGTTGCTAGCTGAAAGTAGTCACTGTTATGTACCAAGAGAAAATGTCGGTTTTGTTTCAAGTGGAGTTGTATCGAGTAGTGAGAAAGAGACAATAAAAGACCCGGCAGCGAAGTTTTGAAGTTGTCACTCTCGTCCTGTTTTCCTTGCTTTTCTTGCCATGTTTTGTCTGGACCAGCTGGTTACCAGCAATGAGCCAGTTTTAACCAGAGGAGTCCCTACTTCGGTAGCCATTAATCTGGAAAAGGTAACACCTTGTAAATAATGCGTGTTATATATATACATAGTTTCTGAGAAGCAAGACTGTGTGAAATTGTGACCGTGATGGCAAACACCTCAGGATGGAGGGTAGAAGGGACTGCTGAGTCAACAAAACATGTGACTTTAACACAGGAGATGACTGTTTGCATCCCGTTTCTGACCAATAGTCAATGTTGGTTTCTTTTAACTATAACTGTGGTCTTTTCTTTACTGCAGCCAACTATCTTAATTTCTTAATTTGCTATCCTTTGATAAGGCAGGTAAGAAAATGCTCACGTCTTATTCCTTTAATGATTATATGGTGTTTGGAAAGCGCTGATGATACTTATGATCGAAGCTGTGAATCAGAGATCGCTCAGATGAGTTAGTTTGGAAATATGACAAATGTACTCAAATATACTTTGTACTCTGAGCACAAACTCATCTCTGCTTTCCCACATGGTCCAGTGGTCAGGATGGTGGTCAGAGTTCAGCTCTTTGAATCGTAAAAGATTGGGCTTGATGCAGCAGGGTGGAAAATGACAAGAATGTTTCTGATCAGCTGATGTGTCCCTCAAAGGACCCCAAAGTGCTGCAATGTGTCTCCTTTCCCCCAAAGCTTTTTTGGACCTTTGTTTGATCTGAAGATGACACATGTCATCTTAATGCATCTTGGCAATTTCGTTTTAGTTCAGTAGTTAATCAAGACCATAATCTGCAGTCAGATTTCAGGATTGCTGGCATTTCCTGATGTTTCATAAAAATCAGTTAATAATAAATATATGTAAAACGTATAATAATACATTAGTATAGTAAGTCTTCAGAATGTGGTTATGTAGATTAAGTCAACTTACTTACTACACATACAAAACGTCTGACATTTTACAGTATGGTCTAATGCCTCAGTACTTTCTTCCACATGGGATGTTTCAATAAATCTTGATTATGTTGCTATTCTGTTACACTATTGCATGGTGCAACATTTCTGAACTGATTGGAGACCAGTTCCATTGATTTATCTTCGTAAAAATGAAAAAATTAGATTGAGGATGAACAATGTAAAAATGTATGAGTTTTGACAGTTTCTACGCCCACATGCCTGAATCGTTTGTTTACACAACAAAAGAGCTATGAAACTGTGCACCAGCAACAGATCCGCAAGGTATGAAAGCAAAAAAAATCTTTTAATTGCGTCAACAGTGAAAATCACAGAATTTCAGTTAACTAAACACAATATTCTCTCCCGGAGTGCCTCATGAACGTTTTGATGAGAACAAAAAGTATTTTGCTGAGGAAATTCATAATGCAGAAATACAGTGATGTCTAAAAAGTCATTTTCTTTAAGAGAGTCAGCTGCTGTGTTCAATTAAAGCATCTGTGAGATTTACAGGCAATTAGCCGGTGTGCACTTTTGCACTCAGTGTTGACTACAGGCTTTATAAATTACAAGAGAGAACTGCAATTACTACAGATATCCAACTTTGTACAGGGACAAGTGTAGGTAGTTCTTTCCTCCTTGCAGTGTTTCTTTCTATTTGTTTGCTTCCTCTTAATCGGTTTTTCTTCTGCTACACACTGGCTGAGAGTGAAGAGAATTTAATGTGCCATCTGCCGTGTCCATTACAGCTTCTGTACCTGTCATTAACAGGCAGGAAACACAGGATGGGATCTGTCCACACAAGTTACTGGATAATGCACGATTTTAAGGCAGGCCTATTTTCAGTCTGAAACTGTATTTTTTACATCTCAATGTCCAGGAGCGTATTTCATCGTCTCATGTAACCTGAGGCAACAAACCTCCACCAATGCAGCCCCGTACATTAATTTAATGCAGAGGTTTATTTCTGTGTGCACGCCTCTTGTGCACACACCTATTATATCCCACTATGGATTTTATACCGAACTCAAAGTTGCTGTGTTTCAAAGCCAAACTAAAAATGCTTTGTGAGCATCAAATGAATGAGTCTTACAGTGGAGCAAGTACATATGTGTGAAAGACCTGGTGATAAAAACAGCACGTATGACGTAACGCTCTGCACTGAGAGGCCTTTCCACGCCCCAGTAAGAAAACTCATTCCACTAATCTGCTCATCAATTATTTACATATTTCCTTGGTCATGCCATGGAATTTCTAGGAGCATCTAAAACAAATAAACCACGGAAAGAGAGACAGGCGGGAGAGAATTAGCATTGTGTTTGAAGAACTTAGAGGAGAATTAGAAACCCAGCGATCATTTTGATTGCTGCCAAATGATACATTCAGTTTGTCACAGCCAGTGTTTCGGAAGAGCACTGACCTTGGTTTACTTGATTTGGAAAAACTGTCTTTGCTGCCTGGTGAAGAACAGCTTAAATTTGAAAATAACTGCAATAGAACCAGTAACAGTGGACTGGATTAGGACAAAAGAGGTTAAAAATAAGAACAAATAAGCAGTATCTCAAACTGATTTTACACAACTGTGAATGCTGAATTTTTTTTTTTTTTAAAGATCCAGTGTCGTTTTATTGCCATATCATTCAGTTTCCTTCAGTTTACATCCAGGAATTGCGGATTTGTCATCTGTGCCTTCAGGGATTCCTATCTACCTTCCTCTGTGTGAGACGGACAGCAGATAAGACACAGCAGTCGCCCTTCTCTGTAGCACCTCCATATCACCCAGCGTCAACACAAGGTGAGAAAGGAAAAAAGAAAAAGCTGTGAAATCCTCTAAAATTATCCACTACAAACTCTTGGGTCACTGCAACAGCAAACTGTCTGCCTATGTGTGTTTTGTTCATATTACTGAGGCAAACTCACACAAACCATTAGAGGGGAAAACCTGTGCGTCCACAGTAATTTTTTGAGCTTGCCGAGTGCCACCTTGTTCTGTTGTCATGGTGATGTTTTCATCCGCGCATGTTGGAGGGAGATATGCACAAACACGGGGATGTTATGTCTAATTACTGCTGGAACACAGGTCATGGTGGAAACCAAAATGTCACCAATAAAGTGGGCTTTTGTGGAGTATTTTGATATGTACTTTTCATGGATTTGCATATAAATTGATGATAACAAAAATAGCCTACTGTAGCTACACCTCACAGGAGTCAGAGTTTGACTGCCAATATAATTAAAAATAACAGGTAGTGCAGTGCAATAACACTGTGTGAGCTCTTAGGAGTCTTTATATAGTCATTTGCCTTGATTTGTCAGTTTTGACAATCAAGGCAAGAAAATATTGATAATTCCATGTTTCAGTGTATTATTTTATGCTGCTGTCTTGTCCAGGCTCTTTCCGTGCTTTCCTTCCAATACATGCTTGAACAGGTTACAGGTTAAGGCTGCAGTGAAATGGAATCAAGCCTTTTAGTTTATGCGGCCCCATATTACATTATAGTTCTCCAGTTTTAGTTAGTTCACATTTAAAAGTCATAAAACAGAGAGGTTGTGTTTCACAGTGATTGTACCTACTCAACAAGTGCTGCTTGGGGTACAGCAGTAGCACTTATGCTAACCACATGCAGGACTGCAGTACACTCTATATCAAAACTGGTGGTTATAATAATAGATGTTTGTTAAGTTCAGTTATGATTATGATTATGATTATGATTACATTTGCTAATGAGTACTTTGGACTGCAGTGCATTTTTTTAAATTCATATTTTTTAATTGAATCAGTTGGCTTTTTCCACATACCTAAAAATTGGATGCTAATGTTTCCTTCTTAGTATAAATTATAATTACTGCCTTGAAAAGTCTAGTAATGGAGGGCAGATTGATGTTTGAACTGCAACTTTAATTTTATGCTTATTTTTGCATAAAAGCATCTTTTGAAGCAACTTTTTACATTTATATATGCCATATTCTTTCAGCAAATAGGAAAAAAGAAAAAAGATCCAGATATCTGACCAGCAAAAGCAGGAAGGGAGAAGTCTGTGGTGTGCACTATTGTATTCTTCATTTGTTGTTGTACTGGCATTTGTGTTGAGTGGGTTTGTTGCCAATTAACTCAATGAGAGTTAATAAGTGTGGAGATGCTTTTACTAAACAATCAAAGCCTTAGCCATTCATTAATCACAGCTTTACTGCTATTTATTTAGTGAAGGAGGTTCAATCATTAATACACAAGGTTGCAAAAATGCAAGTCAGTGGTCATGGCAGATATAAAACGTACCCAGAAAAATAAAGACTGAAAGGTTTAGGTCTCCTGAGATTTGCCATGCTTCCGGCAGTTGTCAAGGCTTTGAGTTTTTTTTTTTTTGTTTATTTTTTAAATGATTTAATTTGTTGGTGCAGTGGTTAACACTGTTGCCTCATAGCAAGAGGGTTCCAGGTTCGAATCCCGGTCTGGGCCCTTCTATGTGGAGTTTTGCATGTTCTCCCTGTGCCTGCGTGGGTTTTCTCCAGGTACTCCGGCTTCCTCCCACAATACCAAAAACATGCACATTAGGTTAACTGGCTACTCTAAATTGCCCCTAGATGTGAGTGTGAGAGTGTGTGGTTGTCTGTCTTTGTGTGTTGGCCCTGCGATTGACTGGCGACCAGTCCAGGGTGTACCCCGCCTATCCCCTGGGATAGGCTCCAGCTTCCCCGCGACCCTGATGGATAAGCGGTATAGAAAATGGATGGATGGATGGATTTAATTGGTTTGACCTGCTGAAATAAATAAGTACTGCAACCCCAGTAGATCTGTGCTGATGAGTTTTGACCTCCTTCGAACATGGTGGAAAAGTAGGACCATATAAAAATCGTTACTCAAACAACATTATTCTAAATGAGAGCTTTGAGTTTTTATATACATGTTAAAGGAATCCTAGTTGCATAAAACAGGAAAGCAGGCTTGTTTATTTTCCACTTTTTTAAAATATTGGCACCATCTTGTGTTTTACTTTGTACCTACACTGTGATTGGCTCCTTTGGTGCATTTTATAATCTGAAGTTTATTGAGCCAAAATGAAATGCATAAACTTATCACAACAAAACACATATCTACAGTAACTCTTCATCAGCCCCACACAGCAACCCACTTTCCTGCATTGGAGGAGGAATTTTAGTGGCTCTGAATCTAAATCTTTCCTTGACTTGATTGTATTAGCACTTTAATGCTGTGTTGCCAATCCGCTTTACATAGCAACTGTACAAAGTGCAGAGTTTAGTATGCTAAAAGCTGCGAGGGAGGAATTTATGACAGGAAAAACTGGTCCACACTGCGTTGTTTTGGAGTGTGTGATTGAAAATTATTTCAGTATTTGGATCATTAGCTTAATACACGTAAGCGGATTTCAAAAGAGCCTGCGAAGATAGGCTAATTCCACCTGGAGAGGTTTCTAACTGTCTCAGAGTGAAATGACTTCTCCATTAGCATGAGCCTCACTGCTAATCCTCCAGCTCATTAGTTATTTGAATTAGGTCCAGTGGTGGAGTTATAATTGTAGACATCCTCTCAGTGAAGTATTAACCCAGAAAAAGTTGCCTGCAAGACCAGATCTCCTGTATCTCATTAGTTAAAACACCCCTGTCAGTCAGCTCCTCAGAACTTTATTTTTCCCACTCTCCCAAGCCTTTATTTGTCACTGCATCTCACTGAAATGAATATAATAATTGCAAAAATAAAATGCAAAATCTCACAACTTCAAAGACAAGAGACAATGCTGGAATGCTCTGAACATCCCAACTGTACAGGAAAAGCATATCTGCAAATGCTGATGTGGTGTGGGCCTGGAGTGTGTGTATGGACAGGGATGTGGAATATGATCAGAGAAACTGAAATGTATCAGTGAAGAACAGCAGCGCTCATGCACAGCCTTGTGGGAGGAACGAGCCAATCCTATCTGCTCTACAAACACAGATGCTCTGCCTCTCTCTCTCTCTCTCTCTGCTGCAGTCTCACACACACACACACACACACACACACGTGAACAGAGAGAGAGAGTTTGTGTTGTTTAAAATATCAAGAGATTTGCTGGTGTTATTTGTCATTGGCGCCTGCAAGCACTTACACACTGAATGTTGGTGCCGCAATGTTTTTTTGAGTTCTAAAATGAAAAATTATGCAAATGGTGTGACAAGTTTTATCAGCAGCGGAGTTGCATCATGTAATTTTATTACATGTTATCATTTAGACTGTTTTAATTTATGGCTCCAAGTTTCATTATCAGGAGGGAACCAATATGAGGACAATCCTGGCTTTCTTTATCTTAATCTTTATCTTTATTCATTATTAACGGTGACATATGTCATTTTTTTTTAACAAAGGCAGTTTTCTCATAATACTGGCATGTGTTTGAATGACATCATGTAAAATAAAAACATGAGGAGTCTTTCTGTTTTTTAGCTTCTGCTCTGTTAAAATTCAATTTATTCTGCCAGATTCCCTCCACACATTCTGACATCATTTTTGCCAAAAATGCATAATTACCACATTAAAATCCTTAACATGGCACCTATCCCTTCTCTGTCATTAAAAAATTCCAGAATATATGGATATCCAGCTGTTGTTAATTTCACAAATTTAACTGCAGGACACTAGATGTCTCCTGTCCATTGTCAAGTTTCCCAGTTTCCTCATCACATCCTGGGTGTGTGCTGAATTAGCCTGTTTTCATTCCCAGCTCGCCTTTCTGGCACGTCACTCTGCGTCTCATCCAGACTCACAGGTGTGACAAGCTGGGTTGAGAGCCTGTTGGCTGAATAGTGGACCAGGACTGGCTTCCAAACTATCTCCGATGCCACAAATCATGGTCCAAGGCCCTGCCTCTTAAAGTCAGATTTTAAATGAGCACAGAGAAAATTTACACGTTCAGCACTGAACGTGAAAACAGCCATATAGTGTCAACCTCTGCACATAATACATCAGGCTACACAGTGGGACTCATACTGTAGCTGTAGGAACAAGAAAAAAACATGAAAAAAAAAATACATAATTTTGATTGGGGACTGAACTTTAAGTTATGTTATGTCAGTATATTTCATATGGGTGCTCCAAAATGATTTTATCCTGGCCATTAAGGCAAAAACACGTTATCACAAGCAAAACAACAAGTCAGAACTCTGACAGGCGAAGATGCTGTCTGAAACAGCCTGTAATTTGCTTCTAGCCTGATGTGTGTTTTCATTTTGGAGAAACAACATCACTTTGAGTCCAGAAGGGGGTAGTTTGTCTGGCACATGAAGAAGTATCCTTTGAAAAATCTCTGCAATTTTGATCCAAGCATCTGTTTAGGCCTGTGGGGAAGCTGCACAAAGCACATAAAGCCCAACACAACACAGGTGGAAAGATGCTTTCACTCACCTACAGCTCTCATCCCCACAGTTTGGCCAAGACTGGCTCGTTGTCATTGTATTTTGTTTTAATAGTGAGGATCCATTGTAAGTAAATGTCAAACCAATACGGCTGGCTGTTGATAGTGTCTCAGTTCAGTATTATTTTTGAAAAGTTTGATGACAAATTAAAGAAAACTAAAACACTTCTGATGAAGTCAATTAAGCTCATTTTTTAACAAGCTATTGTTTTGGCAGGTCAGATATGACATCTACTTTGTGCATGATGCAAGTAAGTTTTCCAAAAATGATTTACAGTCATATTATTTCTAATTCATTATATCACAATTCCAGTGCGTCAGAAAATTACACACACTAAGTAATTGCTTTTAAACAGTTTGGAGAGAATTTCAAAATATCATGCCGTGGCTTTAGAAGCTTCTTATAGCCTATTTGATATAATTTTGACTTCAATACAATCTTTGAGATACTGGATAAGTTTAGTATATGTTATGGCTTACATCAATGGCGTTATAGGAATCTAATAGCAGATAATGCAACAATACTATTATGATGGAAAAATATTTAATGACATAAATAATTCATAGGAAAGGTAAACAAAAATAAAAGTATTCTTATAACCCCCCCAAAATCAGACTTTATTCATGTAATGATTTTGCAGTCAGATCAACATTTAAAAAGATTTAGATATTTTCTGTGCCTGGAGTTGGCACAGAAAATGGAGAGAACAAAATTTCCTCTCAGGTTTTACAAAGCAATCAGAGTGATGATGTGAGTTCATAATACTCATGACAGGAGGACAGAAAATACAAACGTACTCTTGTTTTGTTTTCTCGTGTATCCCCAGACACACAGAGGGACATTATGTAACTTTATGTGTGTGATAAGAGGCAGCTCTGTCAGCAGTCTTCTTCTTTTTATTTGGGGTTTTATGTGAAGGCACTTTAATTCAGTCCATGGACAACATCACACCACTCTGAGTGCTCTTGTTCTGTGACTGTGAGAACTGATATAACGGCTCCTCTGAGACGCAGGACGTTGGGTTTTACAACCAGAATAAATGGTATAAACCTCCTGGCTGCCCTGAGATTAACAGCCATCATTCGGCGTAGTGTCTCATCAATATGGAGTGTGTGAGACATAAAGAACAAGAAACTGTGTCTGTGTACAGGTCTGTAAACTGAACGCCAAGGTGGCTGTTATCTTAGCTGTTACTTTGCGTTTGTCGCTCTCGGAGTGCCTGAAACAAACCGCGTAGGCAGAAGTTTAAGTCCAGTGACTTGTACTAAATGAAATACTTTATACTGAATATCAGTATCACAGTACTGACTGTCACTTACCCCGATAATTTCCTCCTTTAGTTTCATCCTCACAGGTTTATGCTGTAGGTACTTTGTCTCTTAGCCCAACAATAAACTTCTTCTCTCGTTATGTCAATTAACTTCTTTTGTTTACATTTCCCCAAGCAAAATTTAATGAAAAGAAGATGAGACTATATATAAACAACTTTTCAATTAGGTCCCTTCACAGAAATACTGGGGATGGTCTTTATTTAAATTTAATTAAGTATCATCCTTTGTAAAGTAAAGTAATATGGGGGATATGAATAGCAAAAATGAAACAACCAACCACTCCAAATATTTTCTTGTTTGTTAGTGTAATCTGTTAACATGAAATGAACTTCATTATCACTGCACTGTAGACTGGTGTGCTACTATACAGCAGTGCCACTAGGTGGTAGGCTGTGATCACAAACTTCTCCACTGTTTGCACCGGCAACACGTTCACCAGCTGATATATTCCATGAAAAAAGTCAACAGGTTTGAATGATTGTAAAATCAATTCTTCTTCAACTCTTGTTGCAATGACTTTTTGACCTGTGCTTTTAGAACAAACCCTGACCTTTCAGTATTGTCTTCCCCATTCCTCATTTAATTATTACGCAAAACTTCCCTGTTGGATTCTAACATTTTGTTCCACTGCAGCCTCTAACAGCTGGAGTCTGCAAGTGTTTCAGGAAGAGGTGCAGTGATTCCAGTAATTTATTGACTCTGACTCAAATCCATTTGGTTTGGTGAAGGATATGGAAGTTGAGTATGAAGACATAGGCAGGACTGAAAAGGATAATAAATTATGGGATCATATGTATATCACAAGGGGGCAGGAGAGCTTCACCAAAGACTGGTACATAATGGAGGGGATGCTAAAAGCGGGAGTGCTTTAATTACTCCTTTTCCACTACTACTAAAATTGTTCTTGATCGTTCGATAAAAGTACCCAGTCCTAATCTTTCTTTAGTGAAATACACATTAGTGAAATACACATCAAGCGAGTGGTTCATGTATGTTGCTGTAAATCAAAGACAGAGCCCTTGCTTTGTATAGCCCACATCCTTATCACTGGCAATCAGACTCCATCTTTATTGATTGAGATAATGTGGTTTTGATTAAGTGGCCCACTGAGGTTTTAGTCTGGACTTGAAGATGAAATTTTTTTCCAGCAATTATTGCCACAAATTCCTAATATGTAAACATGACATAAAATGAAATCAGTACATTAACACTGACTGAGGCTCGTTTAATTATCTTGACTATTTTGAATAAACAACATGTGTTTTTGGGGGGAAATGTAATAATGCCTCAGATTTTTTTATCAGCCAAATATGAAAAGACTGATAGGACATAACAATGTAAGGTTACCACAAGTTTTTGCAGATTCAATCAGTATGTTGTGTTTTTCTCTGTGTTTTTAGTCATGATAACTGCATGTCTGTACAGGTGGGGTCAATGTAGCTCAACAAATCTGGATGAACTGCACTGGATGTTTGCTCCTCAGAGGATAAGTCCCTTTGACTCTTGGTGTCTGCTGTCAAATGTTTGATTGCCAAAGTAATACGATGAACATGGTTAACAATTTACTACAAAACTTAATTTTACTGATCTGCAAATTTCATGGTGAGATGGTGAAAATTATATTGTAATGTATTTGTAATTATGGCAAAATGGGCACAGCATTTATCTCAAAATATATTGAAGATTAAGATTAAGATTAAAGATTAAAGTGACATATTTTGTCATTGGAGGGAACTCACTCCAACGAAATTTGTTCTCTGCATTTAACCCACCCAAGTGACGTGCACACACACACAGCAAACCCGGGGCAGTGGGCGACCGCGTGCAGCGCCCGGGGAGCAGTGGGGGTTAGGTACCTTGCTCAAGGGTACCTCAGCCATGGACACCGGGACGGGGAATCGAACCAGCGATCCACCGGTTACGGGTCCGACACCCTAACCGCTGATCCACGACTGCCCCCTCAAAAATGACCCTATCATTATTCAATGATTATGTAAAGTTAATTGCAAATCAAGCTATAATAAATAATATGTTATTTCTTTAATACATTTCCAAACTTCAGCTGGTGTCTGGCTAACTTCTGCATCATGGCAGCTTAACTTTAGTGTTTCTGTCTAATTTCATCCTAGCAGGCCACTAAACTAAAGTGAGTTGCTGCAACTTAATCTCCATCTAGTTTCTGTCCAGCTTCTGCAAACTGGTAAATTAAAGTATCAGTCAATACCACTGGACAAACACCAACGTTCTGTGTTAAATTAGGACAAAGGACTTTGGAAATACGTCGCCACCCCAAACTACTTTCTATGAAAGTCACAGTGCTTCCTGCACTGATTATAAATGTTCCAAGTCAGGGTAAATCGTGAGTATAGCTGAGTTGTATATGAATTTTCCTACAACACATAAATGTAGTTAGATACAGGGTAGGATAAACACAGATGTGACTTGATGATGTGATAATATAATCCCACTCCTGAGGGAAGGCACCCAGTGTTGACATTTTTCACCCAGCCAAGGACAGACCTTGTATGCTGACAGAAGAGAGGAAATTCACTTCCTCAGAACTAGGAACATGAAAGTGAGCCCCTGATGTAACCAACTTGTGTTATGTAGGACAGCACAGTTGGACCCTTTAGAACCAGATAATAGGAAGTAAATTCACATCTGAGGGCAAACAAGTTTGTTCTGTCCAGTCCGTCACTGGATAGATTTAAGGATAATGGAAGTCTCAAATCACCAATGAATGGAAAAAGAACAAATCTCGACAGTCAGCACTCCCCCTTCAAATTCGACTTGGGATGGTTTTGCCCAAAGCTTAACAAAGCCATAACAGAAACCAAATGAACTATACTGAAAACAACCTTTTGTCAAAAACAGTCAGACCAGTCTGTAATTATAATCACAGTATGAAAACTGCAAGGTGTGACAGTAAATCACAATGGCAATCCAACATGTCATAAGCCTTTGCCCTCTGGTCTGTACTGAACTGTATTATTATTTTACTATCATAAAACATTGAGTAATGTGATTGTGTTTAGTACTCAGGTCAGGTCTCTGAAAGTCTCTGCAGTGCTTTCTAAAAATGGTGGAAATATATCTACAATTATTAATAGTACCGCATTGTTGCTCCTAATGCTAGTTTCCTAACCATTATCGCTCTTGTATTTAAGTGGTGTCTGCTCCTACACAGAATATCATATAGCCCAAACTCTTAACACTTGAACTACTCGAGCAATGCTTTCCAGGAGCTTTCAGCTCGTCTGTGTTTACATATGAACTTATATGCTCTGATGCAAACAAAAAAAAATCTGAACAGAGAGAGAAGAAAATATTTTCAGACTATATTGGCCACTGCTCTCTTGCCTCTTCTTTCCCTTATCCTAATACTCTTTCTGCATACCAAATGCCTCAAATTTAGTGCAGAGTCTGAGAGTTAAAAAAACATGCCACCTGAGGAAATGTTGTTCTGATGAATTCACAATTAATCCACAACAACGGTGTCCTTACTGTTTCTTCTTTTTTTTTATTTCTTTTTCTTTTTTTTTTCCAGAGTTAATATTCCATGTGGACTGCAGGAAAGTTACCTTGATATCACCAGGGGTAATTAATCACCAGACGGATTCCTACTGAATAAAGCATTGCCTTTTTTGTATGTACTAAATCAAAGTTTCATAAAACTTTGACAAAATAGATTTTCTGACTCAGTATTATATAATATTACAAATTAGGAAACCTTTGGACATACCACTGAAACGGTCTGCTTGGCTAACTGGGTATACATGAGAAAATATGTTTTTGTGATTTGGATGAAATGATTATTAATTTCCCCATGTGGGAATAATAAATTGTATCTTATTCTTATCTGCAGCTTGTTAAGTGCCTTGTATTAAGTATGCTGATTTTGGATACCTGATGATAAATGACTGAACAGTGGCACACACCCAGACGGGCAATATTTCCAGCACTGAATCTTGGATGAGACTTCAGCACAGGTCACTCAACAGCACTGAGTTCTGTCATCTGTATTACTCTCAGTCTGCACTCAGGGCCCTGGAGGGGAAATATTGTGTTAAAACACTAAAATTTGGCTCCACAAGAAGGTTTGTCACAGTATTTCTAACAGTAGATTTATAAACTGAGTTTAGTGTGGAATACTTCCATTGCAGTCTCTGGCAGCATGCAGCTATAGAAGCCATTTGTCTTGGTGTTGATTGCAGCTTTGGAGTAAGAACTTGTTTCTGTCAATGAGCAGGTAGTGTGTTGTCAGACTCAGTGGCAAATCTCTAGAAACAGTTTATACAACTGGACACCAAAAAGAAATGTATCACACAGAAATATTGGTAATGATGATTCTTTTCTTTCTATTTTATGTAGCACCATGATGGAGTGATGATGATATAGTGATTTTTAAATAATATATGCACCCCGCAGAGTCCCAAGGCCCTCAGACTTATTTTCTTACAAAATCAAAAGAGGCTGTCTTTTCACTTATGGTCCTTGTGTGTGAGACTATAATCTAAGTCAGTATTGTAGTATTTAATCTTCAGTGATTGGCTGTGCTTATAGTTGGTTATTATTTTTTTCTATTAGATAATCAGATTGAGCTGAATATGATTGTCTATTATTTGTGTGTTACTGAGTTGGTTCCTCTGAAATTTAATGTAAGTTAATGTATAGCACATTGCATTATACAGGAAAGAATATGCCATATAATTATTTTTTGTAAATGACCAATGATTATTGCTTGTGTTCATGTGTTTTGGTGTATTTTTGCTGCTTTACCACCAAATAGAGTATGAGCACAAAATCAAAAAAAGAAGAGGGAATTAATACAAATGGCCAGAGGGCTTTTATACTCTCAGAAGTACAATTATACTGGGAAAACAACATTGCTTTAGTGGGGGTGTTGCCACAAGGTTAAGAGACATGAAACATACGATATATTAACCAGCCAGTCTTATTTACCGTTAAGATGCCAACACAGAAGTGATATGTACTCCTTTGAGGCTGGGCTAATCATGGCACAAATGATTTTCTCCTCATCTCAATGCCTGTGAGGTAACAGAAAGCTAATAACTACAGTAATACAATGCTGCAAATTACCAAACGTAACTTACAAGGTCAGCATAGATAGTAAGTAGACAGGGCTTCCGGGTCTGAAAAGTGAAGCCATTGCAGAAGTGCCTTAAACCTATCTGATTTATTTTTTCATTTTAAAAGACCGTATTTTTGAAAACTATGGACCTACAGTGGCTTGAAAAAGTATTCATACCCCTGGAACTTTTCCACATTTTGTCACATCACGACCACAAACATGAATAAATTTTATTGCCATTTTATGTGAAAGACCAACACAAAGCGACACACAATTGTGAAGTAGAAGGAAAATTATACATGATTTCCAAATTCTTTTACAAATAAAAAACTGAAAAGTGCGGCGGGCAAAAGTATTCAGCCCCCTTTTCCCTGAGTGCAACCAATTGCCGTCACAAGTTGCTCGACGATTGCTGAATAATCGAATGTTGACCTAATGATTAAATAGAGTCCACATGTGTGTAATCTAATCTCAGTATAAATACAGCCATTCTGTGAAGGCCACAGAAGTTTGTTGAGAGAATGTTGGGGAGCAAACAGCATCATAAAGTGCAAGGAACACACCAGACAGGTCAGGGATAAAGTTGTGGAGAAGTTTAAAGCAGGATTAGGTCATAAAAAGATTTCCCAAGCTTTGAACATCTCACGGAGCACTGTTCAATCCATCATCCGGAAATGGAAAGAGCATAGCACAACTACACACCAAGACATGGCCGTCCACCTAAACTTAAAGGCCGAACAAGGAGAGCACTGATCAGAGATTCAGCCAAGAGGCCCATGGTAACTTTGGAGGAGCTGCAGAGATCCATGGCTCAGGTGGGGGAATCTATCCACAGAACAACTATTAGTCGTGCACTACACAAATCTGGCCTTTATGGAAGATTGACAAAAAGAAAGCCATTGTTGGAAAAAAGGAATAAGAAGTCCCATTTGCAGTTTGCCAGAAGCCATGTGGGGGGACACAGCAAACATGTGGAAGAAGGTGCTCTGGTTTGATGAGACCAAAATTGAACTCTTTGGCCTATAAGCAAAACGCTGTGTGTGGCGGAAAACTAGCACTGCACATCACTCTGAACGCACCATCCCCACTGTCAAACATGGTGGTGGCAGCATCATGCTGTGTAGATGCTTTCCTTCAGCAGGGATAGGGAAGCTGGTCAGAGTTGATGGGGAAGATGGATGGAGCCAAATACAGGGCATTCTTGGAAGAAAACCTGTTGGTTTCTGCAAAAGACTTGAAACTGGGGTGGAGGTTCACCTTCCAGCAGGACAACGACCCCAAACATAAAGCCAGAGCTACAATGGAATGGTTTGAAACAAAGCATATTCCTGTGTTAGAATGGCCCAGTCAAAGTCCAGACCTAAATTCAATCTTTGACTTTGAAGATCTGAAAACTGTTGTTCATAAATGCTCTCCATCTAATCTGACTGAGCTTGAGCTGTTTTGCAAAGAAGACTGGGCAAAAGTTTCAGTCTGTAGATGTGCAAAGCTGGTAGAGACATTCCTCAAAAGACTTGCAGTTGTAATTGCAGCGAAAGGCGGTTCCACAAAGTATTGACTCAAGGGAGCTGAATTTTTTGTTTTTTTATTTGTAAAAAAATTTGGAAATCATGTAAAATGTTCCTTCTACTTCACAATTGTGTGCCGCTTTGTGTTTGTCTTTCTCAGAAAATGGCAATAAAATGTATTTATGTTTGTGGTTGTGACGTGACAAAATGTGCAAAAGTTGCAGGGGTATGAGTACTTTTTCAAGCCACTGTACTCAGAGTGAAATATTATGGGATGCTTTAGGATGTGGCTACCTTGCAATGAAGTTGCTACATGGTGTGTCCTTGGGTTCTCAGTCTGATGTGATCAGGATGGAGGCTTTGCAAAGCATATCCTTCTCAGTTCCACCATCTAGTCCAAATATGGTCACTTCAAGATCCAAGAAAACAAATTCAAGGTTCCAAAATCATTGTCCACAAATGTCCTTCTGCTATTTATTACGCAATCTATGGTCAGAACCAACATTTTTTTTTGTAATGCAGCACTCTTTTTTTTTTTGGAGTGGGGTTGGTTTATGGTCTGCTTTTGCTCCACAGGAACAATCCTATTAAAATGGACGGCTGCTTTGGCTGCAGAGTGAATGAGTCTCCATTAGACTCAGGTCACTGTGTGTGTGTTTTGAAAGAAATTTTCCCAGTCGCAACACCTGCCAAATTCTTGCAAGATTTCAAATGCTAAAAGAGGCACATTTTATTTATTAATGCTGCTGTCCAATTCTGAAAATAATAATAATAATAATAAATAGATAAATAAAATGTTTAAACACTGAGTTTGGAATTGGAAGTCTATCATCTACGGTGTCTTCAGCAAAGACTCACAGACTATCAGTGTGCCTGGATAATTTGCATCCCTGGCATGGAGCTCAGCTGTTCGCTAAAACTCATCTTAACTTGATTATGCATATGCAGGCTTGACATTTCATGCCAACCACAGTGTGTGTCAAACCTGTTTTGCACTAATTTGCTATCATTTGCAAATATGCCAGTAGGTTTTAAATTTTTGAGTATGCGCCAGACATCCCATTTGTTTTTGTCATGGTATAAGTATGTCACATGGCAACTAGAAACAATGGTTCTATACACACTATATATATTAAAAAGCAAAACAATATTCTTTACACCCGTTATACTCTCTTACATAAAAACATGGACAGAGGTATTTGGACACCTAAACCTTACACCTAAATGTGACTGCTGATCACATTTAGGTGTAAGGCTAATCTCATTCCAAAACAATGAGCATACATATGCTGCTACAACAGCCTCAGCTTTTCTGGGAAGGCTTTTCACAAAATGTTGGAACCTTGCTGCATGGATACTGAGCGATAAGGTCTGGAGTTGGTGTTTGAGCCAAGTTCTGTCACACCACACTCAGAGAACCATTTGTTCATAGACTCTGCTTTGTGCACAGGCGTATTGTTATTTAAAATATCACTGAATATCATTAAAACATCATTGTGTGCTTCAGATTTCCTAAATTGGAACTAAGGGGTCCAACCCAATATGCAAAATAGACCTAAACTAAAAGTAAACAAAAAACAGATGTGGAAGAAGCTTTTACTTACGTTATGTCCCCTTTGTGAAAATACAAGGAAACAGAGACAGTAACACAAAACCAAAGAGCTGAAGGGGTCAAAGTAGAAGTGAAAATGAAAGTGATTTATTTACAACTGTAAATCAATAACAGTCAAATTATTCGTGATAATCCACAGACCCAAAAATAGAATTAGAATAAATTATCTTTGATATGTACAATGCCTTTGATAGATGCAGTACATGTGCACACATTCACTATTTATCAGTCAAACTCAAAGTGAGACAAAGACCAAAGTCTTAATCCCTTTAGGCTTTCTGGTTTTAGACAGTGAAGTTAATTGACTCCATATAGGGCTAATTTTCACAGAGAAAAAGATTAAATGAATGCCTCCTTAAATAAACACAGTAATCATACACTTGACTGGAAATGAGTACAAATACTTTTTGCTCATTGACAACACAAACCAACCAGTGTTTTTCCATTATAAATCATTACATGTCTGCTCTCCTCTTCATTTTGCAATACAGGCTGTAACCATAGCTTACACTAATTAACATGGATGCCCATAAAAAACGAGGGAGGTGAGAGCAGCACGAAGACTAAGAGGATCCTGTGATCCCGGTGGCAATTTAGTATTGATTTGCCATTTGACACAGACGCAGTTATTGAAACTAATGGAGGGACTTCAGGGGAACAGAAGAGGAAAGGAAAGGAGAGGTGATGAGTAGGAGAAACCGTCTTTGGCGTTTAGAAAGCCGAGAAGAAAGCTGGAATGAGTGCAGTGCCCTTTTATGATGGTCTGATGGAGTTTGCTTTGTTTTCACCTGTTGCATTTGATTGCAGAAACAGAGCTTCTGGCAGCAACACTGAGAAAATACCACTTTTTCATTTGGGAACTTAGGTGAAACAGGTCTGTAAAATTAAGCATTTGTTGTATAATGTTGGATGCCATTTGTTCCCAAATGCAGACTAAGGTATTGATAAATGGTCTCAGCTTTTAATTTGTATTTGAATATGTAGTGCCAGTCCTATTTGGCTTTCCAATTTATTTATTGTTTTTTTTTCTGTGGGGACTGTCCCCAACCACAAATGCCCTACATCTGCTTTTGTCGTTTAGTGAAACAGTCAAAACAACCCTGGTAGAAATCTCTGCAGCAGATGGGCTTGCTTATTAGTTATTTTTATTTAACCCATTATTTAACCACTTTAGGCCAATTGAGGTGAGCGAGCTCTTTTTTTTTTAAGAGAGACCTGGCCAAGAAGGCAGCAAAAAAAGTTACGTAAAACACAACAATAAACGACATGGAAACATAAAATTCAAAATACATACAATGGCCTACACATGTTAGAAAGTATTGTGACATGTGACAATAAAACCTGAGCTTCAACTACACAAATGATAACGGCTGAGTGTACAAAAGGTCCAACTCTGATACTGAAGACAAAGAATCATGTGGCATTTCTTATTAACAAGCAATGCCACAATCTTTCCCTAACCTCAACTGAGTAGTTTTATTTGCCTAAATTCTGAAAGTTAACCATAGATGCGACAGATCAGAAAATAATTGTGAATCATTTTGTAACAGTTATATTCTGCCACTCTTTGGCAGTTACTCATAGACATCTGTACTGCTCCCCTGCAGTTGCAGTCAAATTGACATTAGCCGGGTTTCCATCCACATGTAGTAATCTGAATAAAATACTAATTAATGTGCATTTCCATCCACCACTGATCTGTCAGTTTATCCAGATCAGCCACTGGTCGCACTAAAGCTCCAGTCAGGTGTCATTATTAGATTAGATTAGATTCAACTTTATTGCATACAGCACAAGTACTGAGACAATGAGATGCAGTTTGGCATCTAACCAGAGGTACAGAGGCAGCTGTGTATAAATACATATGTATGGATAAATAAGAGTGCACTATGGATTGGATATGTACATGATAAACAGAAAGGTATGATACATCATAAAACTGAGATATTATACACTATGCTGCCTGATGATTTAAATATATAAATTATAAATCTAGTGGTTCTAATAGTAATAATTATACCAGTGCAGAGGAAATGGGTGCAGTGAGATGAAATAAAAGTGTCACTCAAACATTAAATAATGGAAAAAACTGTTGAAAATGTGCTTGTTTCTTGTCTTAATTAGAAGATTAGCATTTTTTTTGCTGCCTACTACCTAAATAATCAGCTATTTAATGATGGATTTGTTATCTGTTAATCAAATTTTTTGTAGGTCCTTTTAGATAAGACAAACTGCTATACAATACTATCTCCATTAAGCTATTGTGTTGCTTGTTTTTACTCCTTACTTCTTTCCTAACTCTTTACTTTTGCTGTTGTGGACTGTGTGTTTACATTACACCCAAATGTAATTGTTGACCATCTCATTCCGGACCCATGAGCACCAATATGCAGCTACAACAGTTTCCTTCTGGGAAGGCTTTGCACACAATCAACCCATTCGGCCACAACACAATTCCTGAGGTCAGCCATTGATGCTGAGTGATAAGGCCTGGCTTGCTGTTCGATGTGGCAGAGTTTTCTGTTTAGGCCAGTTAAGTCCTTTGACGTCCACACAGACCTCACTTTGTGCACAGGAGTTTTCCCAAACTGTTGCCACAAAGTTGGTGTTATTTGTCTAAAATATCATTGCATGCTAAAAGAATTTCCTTATTTGGAAATAAGTGGTCCAGCCAAAGCTGTGACAAACAGTCCGAGACCAAAAGTACACAGAAGCAGTGCTGAAGGACGTTTTTCTGTTCTTTTACTCAAGCAACATTAGCACATGTTGTGCTTCCACTTGACTTAACCTTGATCATTCACAGGATATAATTTGTTTTATCCTGCCATGAGGGACAATTCTGACAGCTTGCCTATAGTTTTGTGAATCCAATTCTTTATTACTGTACTAACTCTTTAATTTCCATGTCCTTTGTCTAACTCATGTTTATGGAGTCTCCTCTGTTATATTCACTGTACTTGTGTTTGTTGAGTTTTATCCAGTAATGTTTTCAGTTGCACAGTTGCATCCAGTAAAAATTTCAGGTCAACTCCTGTCTTCAGCCTTCATTGGAAGTGTGTTAAGCTTATTGCATAACTGTGCGATTACACATAATGATGGCAGAAGTCATAATGGCCATTTAGGAAGGAATTTACAAACAACATACCAATAACTCATAGAGTATGAAGAACTGCTCTTACCATGAGCAAATTACACACACTTGTCATGAAGTCTGGTTTCCATTGGCAACTTTGGGAATTTACAGTAAAATTAAAAACATTCTTCATACTTTGCATACGTTATAAAGATGCAAGTCCAATACCTTACAAATTTCAATTCCACGCCCACACACATCGGAGTGTGCTGTCCATTTGGACAAACTTTATTACACAACACAGAATGCTGAGAGTGGTGGTCCTTTGGTTCAAAAGTTCAGGACCATTTTTCACTCACAGTTTGTCCCTAACGCTGATTAATTTAATGGGGTTATTACATATTGCATAATAACCCTCTCCCATCTCAAGACATTGCAGCTGTTTTTGCAGGAGATTACAATTTTGGTCATAAAAAGCCATGGACACTATAGTTCTTATTAGTGTTTGGATGTGAGATACTGAGCAACACGATAACCTGTTAAACCTGAAAAATGTTGAGGTTTGAATCATTATAATTTTCAAATATTTTCATTTAAACCAAAGCATGACCAGCAGCTGAGGCACAACTATACATACATACAGTGCAGAAGTTTTATATACAGACTAAATATGATGTTTTTCCTCCTTAAAACAAAATGATGTGATAGGTTATTCAATAACTGATGCAAAGCTAATAGTTAAGAAGTCTTTCAGAGCCTTTCAGTGAACCTGAAATAAAACAAACCCATACTGAATCTGAACACTATTATCCATGAACTTCCCAAAGCAACAGTATACGGTACACAGACATTCAGATGACCTGCGGTAAACAATCCAAAGCCAAATCAAGCATTACCGTAGCTGCATTACAAATCAATAACCTGTAATCTGTTTTACAACGATTTAGATCTGTCAGAATATTCCACATAGGAACACACAACTGAACATGTACGATCTATATGATTCATAGGCGTAATCATATAGTACATAGCCTGTGATGCACTGAGTGAGAATGATAGCAGTTTAGACTTGAATAGAGTTAAGGACTTTACAAACAATTTTTCAACCCACACAGGATGTTTTCAATTATTTTTCCTGATTAGACTTCCTCTCAGAATGGAGTGCTGACATCTCGCTGTTCTCCTGCTCCTGCTGCACCTGGTGGGGCTGGACAGCTTACACCATCTCCGTTGTTATTATGCTGCATTCATGCAATATGGACAGAATGGGAAAAAAACAGAAAAATCTATTCCAACTTGGTCCACACGTTGTTCCAAAATGGTTAACCTACCTCTGACCTTATAGTCACATCAGGAAAAGCACCTAAGCTTCTTTTGTTGTTTTGCATATTTGTAGCAGTTTGTTAATAAGTGAAACAACATGCAAACTAATATATTATAACTCCTTTTAAATTAGCTGAATTCATTTCACTAGTGTTAAAATTTACTTTTTTTGTTGCAATTAAAGCCCATTAACCAGTCAGCCTTCGACAGAAATTACTGTAATCATCTCTTTACATAATCAGTGAATGGCTCTGAAGACAGAATTAGAAGGATATCATACAACATGGCCGTTTGGCCTTATGCAAGCTCATCATTCTGGGCCATGAAATGGTGTCACTAACATAAGGTGTATATAAACAACAGGGTTGCCAATATCCAGTACATGTACCCAACACAAACTACATCACCACTCCCACCAGTGTGGTCAATGACTGGACACTTCAGATTGAAAAAGTGTTTCCTCTAGACATTTTTTTTTCCTGCAATGAACACAACATCATGACCTTTTATCCACAACCTTTAATCCCCTAAACTCATGGATTGCTTTTCTATAGTGCTTGATTTTGAGCTGAATGGATTCTGCAGCTGTACAGCTTCCGGCAGACAATGACTTTGATTAAAAAGAACAACATGTTCCCTCTGGTCAGCCTGTAGCAAGTCCAGCAATCAGGATGATCAGAAATCAAAGACAATGGAAGCAGAGAACATAAATTTTTCCTCTTGGTGCTTGACCAAAACGATCTTGCATTCAATATCCAATATGTGACACGGCATTAAGAAGACGTACGCAAAAAGGTTTTACCAGATCAGGCAAAAATAGTTGGGCATGAATAGTAACAGTATTTGCAGACAATATGTAAATGTTGGAGAGAGATGAAAGTAGAATAAGATGAAAACAGGCAACATCAGCATGACTGTGAAAAAGAAAAAGTATATTTGATGGTATGAAGACTTGTGCTGACAGCTCAGTAGAGTCTGGATATGACTGACCTCTTCACAGTATTTTTTGCAACGCTGCAGTTTGTGGCACTGTTATTTTTCCATGCAAATGAATATTTTTTTTAAAAAAGCTGACGTATTTCTGTAACCCTTTGAGACAAAGACTGATAAAAGAGAAAGAAAATATACTGAAACCAGTGGAACACAGCCTGGCCTGAAAAAGAGCACTGTGCCTTTATTTTCCTCCAGCAGTATAAAGATACCAGGTACTATATGGCTAGAAAAATTATCATAATTAACTCTCATCAGACTATGATATTTTTAGCTAGGTCAGCTGTGTAACAATGACTTAATTGAGTTTTGTGTCTAAATGCAGCCTCTGAATTATCAGTATGCCCCGAAGTGCTGAGCAGCACCATCTGGGGCATCGTGTTGATGACTAAATAGCCTTCTAATGAACCATCCATCCGGCCAGACAGGTGCCATAATCTCATAAACAACCCTCAGTCAAGGCCAAAACTGCTGTCACGACTCTTTATAAAAATGCTGCAGCCATTATTCGCGAAGTGAGAGAGAAGAGAAATCAAGAAAAAATTCGACTTAACGCACGGTGAGATAAAGGTATAGCGACAACATCTCACAATCTCAAAGCATTTTGATTCAAAATACTGGAAAGATTCAATATTAAGTACAGAGATTGTTAACTGACGCTGATATTATTGCAGAATCAGAGCTCTGAATTTTTGGTTTTGAGTTTGAAAAAGGGCCAGACACTCGTAAAAATGTGCATACTTTGTGCGTCTTCTTCAATGCACATTTCAAAACACATTTCTTGTCGTTTTCATTGATCACATTCTGAAGAAGTGTTTATACACTGGGAATTTCTCACCCCACAGTGAAAGACATGAGGGATGCAAAATCAATAGCTCAACAGAGCATATGCTATCAACAAGTACTGGTGCAGTAATTACTTTTTTTGGTTTATGGCCTGTCAGGCTTATCAGTCCTCTATTTTTTATTTTCATTTTGTGAAGGCTTTTGTGCTCAAAATAAATTTTCTGCTCGCTACAACTAATGAATTCTCTTCATGCCAGACAGGTGACTTCTGCAAACATTTTTTTTTCAATCTGCTGCATTTCATTCATTTTTTTAGGACTGCACAGATCATTATTTTATTAGTTAAAACTGGGTCACCACTATCCAGCTGTTATCTAAAGGCAGTAAAACACAATTGTCTGAACATGTTCAAGCTGCTTTCCACTTAGTGTTGACATCATGAATTAATAATCACTGCTGCAATCTAAAACAACACACTTTGCATGTACAATTGATCATTACCGGATATCAACAAACCCCGTTTTAAACTGCAGACTGATTGCAAAGTCAGTCATGCATTTTAATATGTGTAAGCGTCTGTCAAGACAAAGACTGTGTACCGGAAAGGAGGTACTTTTATCATCTTACAACAAATTTACTCATGGAGTAGGTTAGCCGCAGCGAACACTCCGAATTGCTGCAAGTTGATACAAATAAAACATTTAAACAAAAATATTTTCTTGGTATAACACAGTATTATCGTCTAACAGAAAATCATCATGTCATTCAGCCCCTGTCCCCTTTCTGATGCTGGCAAAGGTGCTTTTATAAGCACTTCCCTCCCAGGCCAGGTGCACCTCATTGAGCTATTAGGACGTGAAACACCTGGGCAGAACCAAAGAAGACAGGAGGGGAGGAGGGACAAACAGTATGGGTAACACATGCACCATAACATAATACATAAATAAACATAGTTACAGGATGTGTGAAAGCTGTAGGAGAATATGTCACAGTCAAGTATTCCCCTGAGATAGAATGATCATTTTCTCCATGATAATCATCAAAGTAAAGCTCAGTGTCTTCACACACACACTCTGACACATGCAATCACAGTTACAAACATACAACAGCTGTGTCGTCATGGAGAGGCTCACTATGCACCTCCCATCTCGCAGGAGTTCAAACGTTAATGTCAAGACAACATTTTTTAACTCGGCTAACTAGTTAGACGGCAATATGATAAAATGCAGTAGAACAGAAAATATCCTTGTTTGCTGTTGCTGACTGTCACACCATCGTCTAAACAGGGTCTCTTTACTTTTATGTAAAAAGTGGTAACAACGATGCAAAGATCCAGCTTGTGATCAAAAATATGCAACATTCAATATACAACATATAAATACACAACATATAAGATACAAATTGTCAGTGACGGGAACTCAAGAATAAATAGAAATGTTTATAGAGTTTGATGTTTTGCACACTTGGCTGCACACACCACAGTTAGTGACAAAACTTAACTGACACTGTCTTGATACTCTGAACTTGTTAGCAAATTATTTCAACCTTTTTAACAATTTGAAATACAGACAACAACACAACAACCTGTGAGAAAGAACCCGGGTGCAGCTTGAGCAAGACTTGTTGGGCTTGTAGGCAGCTCCATCACTAATAAAGTGTGAATGCGTAAATGAGAGGAAAAACTGTCCCTTTACGATAACAGCATTATATTGAACTTGCCACAAATTAAATTACTTTTTCATATCAGCTTAGAGGTGACCATAGTGCTGAGATAAAGCAGAAGTAATACCTTATACTGCAGCAGTTCCATTAAACGTTTGTTTTCTGCTTCATTGTTTTGGGTTTACAACCCACAGTTTAGTATCACAGTTCTCATTAAGCCAAATAGCTAAATCCATTAAAAAGCTCTGAATAATACACTTTATCTCCCCCTCCCCAACATCAAACAGCAAATAGAAAAGTAATGATGAATATTTCTGAAGCAAGCTGAAGCAGAGCTAAACAATGAATATTATACGTTTGTCAGGTAGCCAGAAACTCTGCTGGTGTGCTGATGTGTGATGCTAACATGGTCAACTTCATGGTGTCTGTCTGTGTACATTTGCTTGCTTGGGGCAATGCTGCTTTTATGAAGGTTGAAATTGAGCTCAGGATCTTTGATTGTCCCTCTGAGCAAAATCCAATTGCACTCAGCCTGGAAATAACAGTTGACATGGAGTAGTCAGATTAAGTAATTCTTTGTGTCAATCTCTATTTAAACAATAAGGTCATAAGGACACAATTAAACATTAGACACGAGACACTGTTTGATTCACAGTTCAAAGTACAAGCAGTACATCAGTATGAGATCACTGAATATAAATCAAAGGAAAGAAAAGTACATGAAAGTTAAGTGCTCTGATTGCACAGCTGTTTAATGAGGCTGTTCAGGGGATAAATGACCCCACAAATAAAGATGGCTTGATTGTCTCAGTCCTGTGAGGTGGTTATGAGTTAAAACTTCTCCTTCTATTGGGGAAATGAGCACTGCATGTTGTAAATATGAGTAATGGAGTGTAGAGAAGTGCTCGAACTAGTCTATTCTAACTGTTGTTGGAAAATGGGGTTAATATAGGACATAATCATGTTCCAAAACCAATCTATCATTCAAGTGTACTCCCCCTCTGTATAAGATATAAACTGTCAAGCTACCCTGATACAATTCATCTGCCGTAAAGCCGAAGATGTCAATGAATTATACAGTTGTCACTTACTCTGGCATGACAGCAGACTGTTCACATTCAATATCTGACCAAGAAATAAATAATCAAACCATACATTCTGTATACAATTAAATACTGTCTCTTTTCAAACTGCATCATCATTTCTTCAGATCAAAGTTTGTTACACTTCACTAATACACACTGACATGACTAATGACAATTTTAACTCTCATCACTGATCTCTGTGCGGCAAGGTCGGATGGACTGTCGTAATGACAAGAAGAAGCAATTATCTCATGATATTTATCATAAAGCTTGACTCTTAAAGCTTCACAATGTTCACACAATGTTTGACTTGACTTTAAACAGTTTCAGGTACTATTTTCAGGTAAAATAATATATATTTTTTTCACTTAGTGATTTTAAAGCTCAATTATCTGATGTTCTTTTAATTGTCACTTTTTTAAAAATCTTTTGTCAGTTGTGATTGTCTAGCCGATGTGCACTGTTCTTCTGCAAATTAATCATTATGGCTCAGCATCCACACTTTGTCCAAATCCAAATTACAAACCCAAATTCTTGCTCAGTTGGATTGGAATTTGGATTTTTTTTTTTTTAATTTTTGTTTAAGTTTCTTATTTGTATATTATATGACTCTTGTATTCTTTCAAAAATTCTAAAACAGACAGCAGTGGTATTTTGTTTGCCTTTCCTGTCAACATGAGTGCCATCATTCCATAGAGCAGTAGACTGCATTCCTCATAAACATTAGATCTCAGTTCAGGACAGTGGAGATGACCCCAGTTTGAGATACATGGTGATCTGAGAGGAAGAGAATGCACTGCTAAAGATTTGTTCCCACAAGCTTTGACTTAGCCTCCGAACCTAGGGTATCCCAGGGGCTTTCTATGTGAGCAGGGCTGAGACAGTCCACAAGCCACTGAGAGGGGGCGACATGCAAATTAGCAGGCAGGAAAAAGACACACACAAAGAGAATAATGTGCCTTCTGAAACAATCAAACACAAAGCAATAAAAAATGAGGAGGTAAAATGGAAAAGTGTAACACTGCACATTTCACAAGCTGTTTGCAGTAACGGTTTGTTTTTCTTCGGTAGGTTGGCTAACAAGACAGCTGCAGCTTAAGGGAGGTCACCTTAAAAACATTTTTTGGCAAACTAAAACTTCAATGTCAACCCAGGTTTCATTTATTAATGATCTTCATTGCAGGGAAAGGGCATTCGGAGGCTTTGGCAAGTCGTCATGTCTGACAGATTAGAGTGAATCACACTGACATGAAGTGAAGAAAGACTTTTCTATTTATTTAATTCTGCAACTCCATTCACTGCCTGATGTTACCAACCTGACGTATCTCGTCCCTGACGTGAGAATGAAGTGGTGCTATTTTTGGACTATGAAACACAGCACATGTTCAGCACATTAAATACATTGAAACATCAGATTAACTGAAAAGTGAGCAGAATGAAGCAAAAAAATAAAACAAATTTGTAGAGTGGTTTCCACTCAGGTTCAGATTATGGTATCCACTTCTTTTTCTTTGCCCATAGGCTCTTCAGCATGCAGAAACTACTTTCAGGGTCATTTGCCTGCACTTGACAATTCATCCAAGCTCATGGCACAGTGCTGTCAGTCCCATCAATGTTACAGGAGTATAAATTATACATTAACCTTCCAAACGGGAACAGTGAACCCAGTCTTGTCCTGTCGTGCAGGGTTTGATCTACCTACAGTACAACTTTGACAAGTGATGCGGGCAGGTTTTGCTCCTAGAACTCAAATTGCAAAGACATCAATGAGACTGCATGTAGACCCACAGGCCCTGCCAAATGATACAGAACCATCATTAATGTTATTAGTTACGCAAGTGTACACACACGCGCTGTTTGCGGTCTTGGATTAATTTGCTTTTATCAACTCATCCATCATAAAGCGTTTAAGTCACAGAGAAGTAGAAGTTAGAGGTCATTATGCTCTTTTTGTGAGGTTTTCCAGTGAAACTAAGTATGTGGGAAGGGTATTGCGGAACGGTATTGCTTTGAAAATCTTTCACATTTGATCGAATTGCTCAAAAGTGGGCGTGGCTTAACAAATACACCATCATTCACACCTCCTTCACTTAATGAAATTAGATTACATTTAGTTGGATATATTTACTGATACGCCTCCCAGGTTCAAGATCAGTTAAATAAATGCTTTGGCATTTTACAAGAATTTTGCGTAAAAACATGTTTTCACACATAAACAGCTGGATAGATATTAATACAGAGAAGCAGGATCAGAACAAGGGAAAACAAGTCTTTTATTCAGTAACCAACTTTAAATATAAAGAGGGGTAAACACCCTGAAAAGAAACCCTCAATAATAAAGCACATGTCATAATGTTGAATAAATATGGCACGACTTCCTGTAATTAGACTCTCTCACTAATCACTTTATTTAACTATTTTGCTTAGATGTGATGATGTGTGGACATCACAGTGACAATATGCTCATCTATATACGGTGTCCTGGTTAGCCTGTGCTCCTGAAACCGTAGAATAGGATGATACAGAGTTAAGTATGATTTTTTTTGGCAGACCTCATTCTGACTGAGGGTAGCAGAGCAACAGAGCAGCATTGAGGTGATAACAGGCAGCGTGAGAAGAAAGTAGCAGCGCTGTAACTATTGGAGATGATTTTGGACCAAGATGGAGGTTTTGTTCAGGTGAACCATATAGATCAGTGCTTTGTTAACTCTCAAGCACAAGTGTATCCAAATGTTTTTGAGTGCTATAAAAAAAAAACAAGTTGTGACTATGTAGGACATTTTATTCTTGTAACATCAAATTTACAAGAGTCAAGTATCAAACACAGTGATTGATAAGTCAGGAGATTAAAATAGAACTCATTGAGAGTTTATGCAGAAAGTTACTAACTTTTGTGGTACTTTTGTTTTAGGTTCCAATCGCTACCTCATCTTATCATCCAAAGAGGTTCATGAAGAGATGGTGGCAACAAAAAGGAGAATGTGCACTTTTTTAGAGGATGGTGAAGAAGTGTGTTGCTGGATTTAAATGTTCTAGAAAAAGAATCTGGAAGATGAACCATTCTGGTTGGCCACACTGTCACCACACAGGAGACCACTGACAAATGCAATGACGTGATCTTGAATAATAGCACAAGAGTGCACTGCCACAAAGCTGAATATTTTCCAGGAATGTGTCCATGCAGTTATCCACAATGCACTCCAAATGACCTAAGTGTCAGGCCGCTGGGTCCCGAAACTCCTTGATCCTGGTGAGAAGCACAAAATGTTAAGGGACAATCTTGACATTTTTGAGGAAGATCCCGAGAGATTCCTCCAGCAATTTGTAACCATCAGTGATGGAAGAACAATCGTAACAGTGGAAACAACCAGTCTCTGGCTAACAAGAAAGCCAAATTGGTGCAGTCCGCAGGCAAGGGGATGGCCCCCATTTTCTGGGATTTAAAAGGAGTGCCGCTGGTGGACTTCTTGGAAAAGGGTTGCGCTGTTGCAGGGGCCTTGCTGTGCTGATCTCTTGAGACAGCTACAGGAGAAAACTAAAAAGATTTGAGCTGGGAAGCTGACGAGAGAATGGCTTTTCTACCAGGAAACTGCTTCATGTCCACAAGTCCGCAGCGGTGATGGCTGCCATCCAGCTGTGCTGATTTGAACTCATCTAACACCTGCCCTGTTTACCTGATTTGGCACACTCAGACAGAAAAATAAGTTGTACAAGGTTTTCTAAAATTGATTCTTTCCACTTTAGGAATTTATATCTAAGTAGCTGGACAAAAGTGATTAATGTTACACAACACACTGACATACAGATACTTATTACTCTATGTGATCCGTTGGATTAAGCAACTCTAATCGTGCTTAACTAATATTAAAATATTCCTGTTTTTGACAACACAATAATGTCACAGTGAAGAGAGAATCAAGGAAATGGACCATTGCATGGATCAAATGAATGACAGTTTACTGGTCATCACTGATCATGGATCTGACCATAATATTTAGAAGAAAATCTTTTGTAAGGCAGTATATGTAACAGGTATAGAGGAGAAGCGATGAGCTCTCAGCCTGGTGTGTTTGCTGTTGGCATCAACTCGCTCCTCTAGCCCCTTCTCACTCACACACACACACACACACACACACACACAGACACAGGCTCACGCTCTCCATCATTACATAGCAATGGCATGTAATCATTTGGTATGAGTCATCACCCTCAGATACACCCCCCTCCCCTCACTGCTTCACTCTCGGCTCACACTGCCTGCCTGAGTGTGCAGTGACACATTTCAACTTAATGGTATTTTTCCAGAGTTTTCACCTCTGGTCCGATATCCATGTAGAAAGATAGGTAAGAAAAATGAGGTGAAATTAAACACTGGCCAAAGCAAGCAACCAGGAACATTTGCCTTAAAAAATGAGATAATAAGAATGTTAAAAGCCCAAACAAGGTTAAAAACACAGTTACAAAAGAAATACCTTTTGTACATTAGGCATTATAGATACTAATCTTTGTCTGCTCAGTACTAAAGTGTTACAAATTGGAAAGACAGAGTTTCTAAATGTCACAGAATTGCAGGATGATAAACAATATGTAGCACTACCTGCATAGAACTTCATTCAGCAGGATCGGAAGCGCATATTGCTCTACACCTGCATAGGTGTAGTCCTGCCAGAATGCAACAAAATTATGCACATTTTTTCTCCAAGTGTGGGAACAGAACATTTGCAGTTTGCATAATCTGGTTGGACTTCATATAGATTTTTTAAGAACTTGAAGATCACTAACATAGGTCACACAATGAAAAGAAATGAAAAAAGACAAAAAAACATCGCTGCTGCCAGAAACCTTGGAGCTGCAGACAGCTAACATTAATTAGTAAAGATAATAGAGCTGCAAAACATCCTCTTCTTATGGTACCTTCATTGTAATGCATTTGAAGCAAGCGGGTTAAACTTGGCCAGCTTTGCTGCATCCACAATATCTGCATGAAATTAAAGCTAGCTTAGCTCCATTATCATATCCTTGACCATTAGATGAGCTTGACCTCCGTTTGCGCAGTAACTTTTCCTCAGAATGGATGTTTTGAGTGTGGCTTCATTTGCTCGGCATAAATAAGTAAATGAAATCATTAAAAAATAGAAACTACCCATGTTCACTTTTCATATTTTTTAATGCCACGCTAATTACAACCAATAACATGAGCCTGCTAGATGTTCAGCTAACTGCCACATAATATTCTTAACATTCAGAAACTGATCATGAGATAACTTTATTTATTTTATGGTGTAAACTTTGAAACAAGCCACAAATTAGCATACATGCACATATTCATGTGTTTCCGCAACTTAAACAAAGCACTACCCTGCTGCACATTTGTATACTGAGCTCTGTTCAAGATGAGGTTTCTTGCTGCTTTATTTTTGAAGCACACACTTTCTTAAGCAATGTCTTCATTTCATATCATTTTCCCTTTTCATATCCTCTGCTTTGAATGTGTGCCTCTTCATCTGTTTCATCAGTGATTTCATTTCCTTTCCACTTTGTTTCTTAAGATGCCTTGCCTCCTCACTCTTTTCCTCTCTGGCTCAAAGCGGCTTGTCTGTTTTTAGTTTGTATGTGTGTGTTTGTGAGTGTAAGAAGGTCAGCAGAGAGATAGTCGCTTTCCTCTGTATTACTGCTAATTGCTGATCAGCATCATTCACATGAGTGGACTCTGAGCTGAGACAAACTGCTAATGGAGGAAGCTCTCACGATGCCAGAGACACTGGTGTGAAAGCTGGAGCTCAAGCTATGAAGATTTGCTCTGGCAGTGACAAGTGACACACAACCTAAATAATGCTAACAACATTCGAAATGCAGAATATTTAACATTACAGTTTGGTCTTTGACTTGACAACATGTCACCATGTTGTGGTGAAGTATTAAATAGCCATTGTTGAGGAACATGAGGAACAATTTAATTATTCAGGACAATAAGTTTAATATTGAACGTATTTATAAGAATTGAAAACAGATAAATACATAAGCATTTATTTGCAAATGCAGATTAAGAACAATCTCAATCAAAACAAACCAACATCTGTTTGACTGATATTTCCTGAAGTGCAATGAAAATATATGGTTTAGGAAAATTTGTGAAAATGGAAACTAAAAAAAAAAAAAAAAGCAGTCAACATCAACCCTTAGACCTGCAGTGAACCAATGGATTCAGACAGACAAACTGTCACACATCACGTACCACAACCAACACTGTCAACTTGAAGGATGGAAAATGAAAGACACCAAAGGAGAAACAGGGCGTGCTTACCTTTCAACATTTTGCAAGCTGTTTTCACTTTTTTCTAACCAATGACAAAGACATGTTCTCTTTCAGGCTGCAAAGTTGCAAAAGGAGAAATACCTTCATATATAACCGAAGAATCTGAAATCTGAAAACCACTCTTTAATTCTGGCGGAATACTTCACATGACTTTGGCGCTGTTCTTTGAAATCGGTTTCAATCTCAACATTTGTGACTGAATGAGTCCTACATTTTCACTTGTCATTGATGTGCAGAGTCAAAGGTGAACAGGTTCGTTTGAGCTGCAGTGGAGCAGCTGAGGGGAGGGTGGAGATTGAGGTGCTATTTAGCGCTGCACATAATAAATGAAGGCAGTGTGTCGAATCAAATCTAAGCCATTTCAAAACATGAAGGGGTTTTCTTCAAAGGAAAAAAAAAAAAACTTCCACATATGGAATTTTGATGAAAAGAGATGAATTTTGTGGGTTCAATCAATGCCAGGAGATTGAATAAATAATGAATAAATTAATGAATAAATGCAAACAAATAATGGAGCCTAAAACACCTGGGTTTTGGACTCCATGGACCAAATATGAATATGGATACATACATAGGGAATTCATGGGATTCAAACCTAACACAACATTATTTATTCCCTCCATTTACTTTATTCATGTTGTATTGCTTTCAGAAATAAAATAGAAATAACATTTTAATGGGCAGTGCTCCTCAGTTTATTTTAATGGGCAGTGCACCTCAGTTTATTTTAATGGGCAGTGCTCCTCAGTTTATTTTAATGGGCAGTGCTCCTCAGTTCTGTATATTTTAAACAGATATGAATGAAGAAAATACGTAATGGGCTCACTTAATGTGGCAAACAGAGATTGCTGTAATCAGCCATTTACAACCCACAGTGTCTATAACTAGTTTAGCTTTAAACACTTTAATTGTTTGGGTGTTGACTCATTTCTGTCATACAATTACAGGATTCAATTTGTGGCGATGCAATGGAATGTCTCAAATGAATGTTTCACAATTATTTAATACAGTACAATAGCATTGGATTGCATTACATTGCTCAATGGTGTCTGTTTCTCTAGTTACACAGCATATGACCCAGCTGGGTCAGGTGTTTAATGTGTTCATTTGTTGCCATGGGACGACATTTCTAATTCCCCTCTAGTGATATTGTTCTCCAGACATTATCTGCATGCAGACTGATTGCTTTACAGATCAACATAAAAAAGGTAAATGACTGTTGCTCATTTAAAATACAGATTTGCTGTAATGAGACAAGTTTATTTTTTATGTGAAGAGAGGAAGTGGAGAGCGGAGAAGTTTTGTGGCAAAAAAAATGCAGAGCATGTGTTCATGCACTCACACAAATCTCCCTGGGCTTGATGTAAACACCTCTCATCACTCATTGTGTGTCTGTCAGCAGGTATACGTCAGAGTTCCTCTTAGTTTTGAATGATGCTGTAAGTTGCAGGTATATGCACAGGAGTGTGCAAGTGAACCTGGCATCAACAGAAAAATGCAAACCATTTCACTGCTATGTAAAGTCAATTCTAATGATCATCCCAGCTTAGTGGGCGTGCTGTCAGTGCATATTTTGCGTCTGTTGCTCATTCAGAAATCTTCCCTGTCAAGCTAACAGTGCAAGATATGGTAAGGTATGGCAACAATAATCCTGTAAAAATCCCACGTACTATTATGCTGAATACACAAGACATCTTGGCATGTGGGAGGAATAGAGAATAAAAATATGACAGAAACTGTAAGTTGCATACACCTGTAGTCTAGGTAACGTTTGGCTTTTTAATTAGTAAAGAGCACACACAGGCATAGACAATGTATGGCAATAAATATATATATATATATACACATATATATATATGTGTATATATATATATTGTTATTGGTTGGAGTCCGACAGTCAGCTGAAAACTGGGCCAAGAAGATTCTTCTTTCATCCAAGATTTCTGTCTATTGAATTTTAAGGCTGCAATTAAATTACAAAGATGTAATATACACTAATGTACTCCTGCATCAGTAACATGTTCAGGTTCATACAGACTTGATGAATATGAATTTGACTCTCTCTTCAGCCTATATGAAGAAGGATTACCGAGAGGTATGACATGGAGGCTCCACAAAGACTCTCTCTGTAATCTCTCTTTCAAAATGAATCAGCCTTTTTCAGGCAATAATCTTTATTCAATTAAGATACATTGCTGCATTGGGTTGCTGGATTCATTTCAGCTCTAAGAAAAGAGAGGACAGAATGTATGTTTAGATCCATGCTATGAGGATATCGCTCATTTGAAAGAAAAGGGTTCAGTGATGCACAATTCACATCCTCCAAAACAGATAAAACAGATAAAAAGTCAACTCAGTGTATTATGCAATTACTTTTAAATAGCGCTACGACTCTAGGAATGGCAGTATTGTTCTATGGGTCACTCAGTCCACTGCTTTGATTGGCCTCATCTCCATTTTGTATTGAGTGTTAACTAGCAAGTGTCAGCATGCAATAAGAAGCAGAGCGTTGCTGAAGATTCTTAGTCTTGTTAAATTACATAAGGCTGCCGTTGCATATTGAACACAGCAGGTGTCAGTTAAGCACAGCTAAACTGAAAAGTTGCCTATAAAGCAAAACAAATATTTTTGCTACATACCACTAAAGACCTGTTAAATGGCCTCTCAGGGCTGATTAAATGTTTTTATTTATTTTGAATCCATTAACAACCAGCTGACATTTAGCAGAGATGGACACATACAGACTATGGTTCTAGAAGAAATCTAATTTGATGTATTACAACCCATTTGGTTTGCATATCCAGGATCCAGGGAACAAACATAGAAATGTTATGTTCCATTTTGCCATACTTAATTGTAGCCTAATCAGTCTAATATCTTAAAGGACCTTTCACCCAGAAATGTTCAATAGCATGATCTATTAACTGAGCTTTTGTTGAGCTGTGCTTTCAGAACACAAGATGTCTAAGAGTTTGGAGAAGCAAGAGGAGAGATAAGAAATCCGACTAAGTCCATGTTAGGAAATACATGAAAAAATGGTTTTATCGACCATTTAACTAAAACATCTTGGAAAGCCACATCTACTGTAGAAAGAACAGGTAATTTGACTTCTGAAATTGCTGCCATTTTCCGCAAAGATTGAGCAATGCATTACACAATAGCACACATTATGTCGTAATGCTAAGTGGAGCTCAGAGAAACTCAGGGTAGTATTGAGAAGTGTGCCAGGAGACACAGTCAAGGGCACGTTTTATCCACATTCAACCGATCACATCAAAGTGCTGACCAGGAAAAACATTATATATGACGGTATAACAGGTGCTGTAATAGTGCATTAGATTTATCTAGTGGGGTGGATTCAAAGGACCAAGTGCTGGATTCTTCAGATTTATCTGGTTAATTAAACAAGATTGGAAAAATATCAAATTATTTAAAAATTAATGCTTACAAATGGCAATAAATGCCACAGAGCCCAACGGGATAGCTGCACACTGGTGATTACAACATTTAAGGAGAGGCACCTAAATTACAAACAAGCAAAAAACATACTGTTGTGCTTACCACTAGTGACACACAGACGTGTAGTTGGGTCCCTGTTTGTAATCTATCATTGACTGGGTTGCTGCCATCCCAGAAGAGCTGATGTGAATAAAACTTAGCTGTGGTGTTCGAGGCATTGAAAAATTAAATAAAAAAAAAAAAAAAAAATAGGCACAAAATGGCGAAAGTTATTTCAGAAATGATGTCATGGTTACTTAGGATAATCCATAGACCGTGATGTGGAAAGTTTTCACTGGTTTCTAATGAAAATCACTGAGGAGGAGGTCTGCGGATTAACTTGTATTGTGTCGACCGAAGTCTCATAGCCATGGGAAATTAAAACCCAAGCAGCACGGCTAGATACCACGGGGCAAATTGAAATGTGTCAATACCTCCAGGAAAAAAAAAAAAGTCAATGCATCATCTATAGTAAAATAATGGGTTTTGGAACACCCACTGGCGCACAACAGCCATGGAAGGCTTTTTCAGTTATTCAGACTGTTATTCAGTTATTTTTTAACCACATCTCACTGCCTTCATTCAGCAAATGGACTCAGGTGTCATGACACAACTTGGTCTCCACACTTAGTGTCCCAGAAACTACATTTAAGTTGTACTAAAGTGTTTTCCAGATCACGCTGTGGTAAAAAAAAAAAAAAAAAACATATTCCCTGACTGGATTATGCACAGAGGGAATGCAGTTTGACTGAATGAAGCAATACAGTATGGTAGCTTATAAAGCACAGGACCTGAGTGTGGGGTTCACATCCAAATATCAGTGATGTAACTGTAGCATCACCTGACTGTGGTCACACTAACATGTAAACATGACATTAACACCTGTGTCTAATCAAAGATCTTTGGTGTCGTGATGTAAATATCTTTCATCACCTTTCTTTAGCTGTTGACTGACAAACGTAGGAACTACAAAATGTACTGAGAGGAAGGTTGCTGTTTCAGCTCAGATGAGAAGCCCCAACAAAAAAAAAAACAAAAAAAAACAAAAAAATCTGTCTGTTTCTTCTCATTTTCTGTTAATGAGTCCACTCATCTGACACTGTTATTACCTCCCATTCAGCAGCCTTCACATCTTCCTCGAGATACTTCCATCTTCCTTTCATCCACCTCCAGCTCTCTGCCCTCCAGACCCAGTCATCACTCAGGTGCAGATGCCTCGGATGTCGACCTCCATGCTGACACACACAGTGACGCATGGCCCTGCTTACATTCAGGTTGAATTCAGTCTTACATAACTCATGTCTGTGAAACTACCACTCTCTATCTGCAACTGTCTGGAGACACACTGCTCTCAAGGCAAAGGAGTAGCAACTGAACGCAGCAGAGGGATCCTGACTGAAATGCTGCCCGGTGCGGCAGACTGTGATAGGAATAATGGCGACAATGACAGAGATGGCTTTGCGGCATTCGGTTTGCTATGAGCAGCTCCTGAATTGTGTTTAGAGTTTTTTTAAAGATATTCGAGAAAAGTGTGCCATCTGTAAACGTAACATGTTAACATAATGTGTCTACGGAACTAGAGAGACTTTGTTTAACCAGTGTAAAAGCACAAACCCCAGAGATTACAATCCATCAACAAAGTAAAAAAAAAAAAAAAAGTTTAATAAGATTAGAGAGAGAATATGAGGAACATGAGAACCCCAGAAAACATGCTACTCATGTAAAGTTCAGCTCTATTTCTGGATAGAAACATTCCAGCTCTCACTGTGTGCCACAATATTTTCGCAGAGTTTGCAATGTTTCTTTTATAAACAGTAGCTAAAACATCTTTTTCTTTTGCTTCAGCATTTGGAAAATACAGGTTGATTTATAGCCAGGTGCAAATGTTAAAGCCCACACTTTGTCTTCAGTGTCACTCTAATCACTGATTTGATTTCATGCATGAGGAACAGAGCCACTCATCAAATACTGAGGGGAAAATGTTTTGGAATGAACCCATCTGATAGTATCCAGATGTCTAAAATTAGCTCTGGATATTTGTGTTAACAAGCATCATATGGACAAGAACATTTTTATCTGAGTGCTTGTGAAACTAGTTAGCGTGATGGAGGATTTCTGCTTTCATCGAGACCCTTGAAGCACAAATTTGCTTTCATCAGCCTGAACCAGCAGTGGGATCGGAGCACCACTTTTAACCAATCAATCAGAAAAGCAGTTGAACATTTGTTGAATACCAGTAACAATATGGCAAAAGCAGAAAGTTAGACAGGTTTTCTCTTCTAATGCTTGTTTTTGCCAGAATAACTAGATTAATACTTTGGGACCTTTAAGGACACAGAATGATGATGATGTTCAGTGTATTTGCGACTGACTGACTTTTTTTTGACAAAGTGGCTTTATTGTACTGGCACAGATATCTGCAGAAAAGTCACTCTGCCTGGATCTCATGCTCCTACAAGGCTGTGATGTCAGCACAGGCACTTTAACAGGTAGACGCTGTATATACAAGCACCTCCATGGGTAATTTAAAATAAAACAAGAACATTCAGACACTGTATATGTTAGTAATGGGATAGCCTTATCTTATTAGGTGATCAGTGATCAAGTTGATCACCGATTTAACTACAACAAACAAACCGTCATTAAAATCACTCATAGGGACAAAAGGGAATTCATAGAGAAACAATACATAATCATAAGTGTAAAAAGTCCTATAAAAACCAAGTCTTGGGAAAAGAAGTAAAATTGTCAACAAGGTTAAAATGTTTACATCCTGTGAAAGAGCTAAAGGGGTTTGACGTGGTTAAAAATGTTATGAGTACAAGAGTACCAGAATACCTCCATGCTTGAGGAATTAATCTGGATTCTTTTTTTGTTGAGCCATCTGAGAGATGATGCTTGTGACTTTACCACAATGCCAGATTCTTAATGAAGCCACCAGACATTTCCAAGCATCTTTATTGAGCTCTGATATGACTGTTTATGCTCTTGTAATATGGAATGTGTTTATTAGGTTGCCTTGCTTGGATTTTCTGAACATACACATGATGAGTGCCTTATCATCATCATATGTGTGTGTATATATGTATACGTAGCTGACTGAAGTCCATTCCTTCAGTGACCTGTAGAGGGCAGCATGTGGTCCCTACAGGTTAGTGCAAGATCATCATGCGTGACAAACATGCAGGGTGTGAGGTTGCTAACATACATTGTTAGCTTTTACTTTGTTTATGTGTTTGGTTAATAACCAGTGTGTTTTTATGGTCACATCTAAAGTAACTGTCTATGATAAAGTGCAAAAATATAACAACTAGAAGAGACAAATGACTCTTAACGTTTTGAACAATGTTTTTGTTTATTTCCAAAACATTTAGTTTAATAATTTAAGTTCATGGTTATTGATTAATAGGCTATTTTCATTGATACGCACCTGTCACATGTGACTTGATCGGAAAATTGATCGTGCATATTATTGTTATATATTATTGGAATATGTTTATTTCTGACAATAATACATAATCTTCTTTTCAGGGTGCATCAATAAGCATATTCAAAACAGTAATGGGCTGTGAAACATGTCAGTTTCAGAGTACCACAGTGCATGGAAGGCGGGAACTTGAAAAGAAAAAGCTTATTGGAAGAGCCTCCCCTGGTTGCTCCATATCAGCAGACAGTGCATTTAATAATTTACACCTTAATAACCATCTTGCAGCGCAGAGAAGGGCCTAGAGTTACACTGTATTGAAGAAGGAATTTACCAGAGGCTGAGCAGATAAATCTGCCTCACAGTTACTGACCACTGGTAAGAAAGGAGGGATTTATCACAGAAATCAACGCTTTGAGTCGACTGAGAATGACTATTCAGCTCTTTAAGGATTCTAACTTTTACCAGGCTTTCAAGGTTTCATTTTCTTGGAGCAAAAAGGTCCTTCAGAGCTTGTCTTATCTGCTGATAAATTATTTCCTGTAGCTCATAAATGAAATGCTGCGAGTAATATGACGTATTGACTTTACTTAAACGTAAAAACGTACTTGGACAAAAGTCGATCACTTAAAATATGCTTTGATGAAACAAGTAATTGCATAAGATTGCGGTGTTGTGGGATATGCCTATTAATTTAAAGAATGTACAAAATCAACTGGATTAAAATATCAGTACATCACACCACAGAGCTCTGATATCCAAACTTCTCTAAAGGCATACAACTGGTTCAGTTCATTCACACAGCCACAACTCTTGATGCAGCTTTTCTAGAATTATTAAGAGAAGAGAATAAATCTCACATCTGACAATAAGTAAAAAGAGCTATGGACTCCACGGCGAGTGCCACAGGGATGTTAAGGCTACAGAAATTAAATAACCTGCCAATTATTATAGAATTAAAAGAATCAAAACCTCCCCAAAAGCACAACACACACCGTGATGTATAAACAGCAGAAACTACACAGAAAGTGAGAAGACAACATGTGGCACACACACACACACACACACACACACACACACACACACACCCACACTATGGATGGTGCGTTGTTGAACTTTGACATTCGTCTCTGTAAGATGAGTTTCATCGATCACATCGAGTTTGTTGTTGTTGTAGCACTCACCTGTCTGATCACCTGAATATTCTGTGAGCCTTTTGGATCAAGCTGCTTTCTCAGCTCTACTTCTTTGCGTCATTCTCTAAGCGTAATATAGCTCAACTTTAATATTAAAATTACGGACAACAGCGCCGACCCTTGTAACACATTTAGGATTTAGATAGCAAGTGTTTTATTTATTTATTTTGTTCTTGTACGTGTGTGCGTATGTCTGTTTGATTTGAATTTTCTGCCCACAATACAGTTTTGTACCGGAATTAATAACCCTGTATAAGGATAAAAACTGATTTATTTTCTTAACAGGGGATATTTCTAACATCTGAAACCGTGGCAGGTTATTATCTTGATTCAGGATATACAGTAGGATAAAATTCACAGCAACTTAACTAAAATGATCATTCTTATGTGCTCTAATTTGCCTATGTCATATCTCACCATTGCCAGAGGCACTCTGGCTCTTTATATAGAGCACTACTTGTCTTCAGACTGACTGGTTCCAGGAATAACCTCAAGATGTCTATGTAGCAGTTCAAGAATCTCCTGAGCAGAGGATTTGCTGTCACATTACAGTTCAGTTTCTCTCTTGTGTATCCTGGCTCATGTTCTACCATATTGTGCTATTTTTCCTCTCATTTTAAAGAAAATTGTAGCCATCTGAAACCTCTTAAGGTTGGCCAAGTCAAGTGCCCTGTGTTTGTGCTCTTTATTAGTGCTGAAGGCCTTGACGGGATCAGACCACAATAGCACTTGGTTGCCTTGGTGTTGTGCTGTAATCAGATAGGGCCTAATAGTCCGCTAGTGTGTTAACTGCTAGCTCATTCAACACACACGCAACTAGCATATAAACTGTGTGATTAACTCATTACAGAATTTCAGGATGTGAACAAAGCACAGCCTTAGCCAAACATTTGTTCAGGATGAACATCATGAGCCGCAGATGTATAAAATGGCTTTCAAACCTCTACTGAAGCAAATTTTATGGCCAGGCATTTTTGAGTAAAAGTGAAAACAAGACAGAAGTCCTATGTGGCATCAAAGCTTGACTACTGCTGATTTGTAATGGAAAAAAAAACTGATAATCGCCTAGCGATTGTAGAGAAAGGATACTTCCTGTATTCAAGCCCTCTCCAGCCTTCACCTCATCTTTTAAAGATGGACTGCAAAAAGCTGTTTCTTTTTTGTTAGCTTCTTTCATGTTTTTTTCTTAAGAGCAGTATCTCCCCTCTGAGTGAACGTGTAGTAATGTAAAAATGCTTTTGCAATGTCTCCTTCCTCCCTTATTCTTGTAAAAATTGAGTGTTCAACACTTTTTTTTCTTTCATGAAAACTTGACACCAGCACTAGCTGCTTTCCTGTGCAGGAAATTTCATTCAGCATGGTGTGACATAACAAACATGCTTGTTCTGTGACAAAGAGGTAAAACTTATGACTGCTAGAGCTGCTAGAACTAGTGTGAATCTAACAGCCAACGTTATTATACCTGATGAAAATAAATGTATCTTTATAACACTCTGTTATCTCTATTATTGTCTTTGCACTCACTGCAGGTCGTGAAGCGTTCCTCTCATCCTGCTGCTCGCGTTCTTTCATCCTGCAGTTACATTACAAAAACAAGAGCAAACACGAAGTCTGTCTCAGTCTCTGTCAAAGCGGCTGAGCAACGGCGAACTTTATGGAGAGACAAATGAGGAGGGATCTTCTAAGGACGGTAAAAAAACAAATGCATCTTGTCACCTTCATCATTGAAATGAATGGGGTGCAAACTACCCTGGAACTCCACTATAGAGGGGAACTCAGTGCTGCTGCCATGAGCACTGGAGGCGTTAAGCACATTAGCAGGCTATGCACTTAACAGCAAGATCAGCAGAAGGAAAGCGCTTACGCCCATGTAGTGTGTGTTATGTAATCTCAAAATATGTTTGTTCTAATTTTAGGAAAGGCTGGTTGGATGCCTGAAACATTACATATGGAGTGGAGCTGTAATCAGCTCTTTGAATTCCTCTTCCCCTGGTTCATTCAGAATAATTATTTGAATTTTATCATATTTTTGCTGATTAGTTTTGTTCTCTTGACACTAGGGCTGTGCTAAAGATTTGCTAAGATTATATTTATGAGAACCGCGAGAACCATTACTGCAACAACTTAATCCAGTGAGCTTTCACCTGGAGGATCTGAATCGTAAACTGTTAAACTCTCCGTCACTCTGGCCCCTTTAACTAAATTAAATATATGTGGAGCAGTCGTGAAAGTATCCTTCAGGATGACATTTTTCCTATTTTAATTAGTGGCTTAATGATCGGAAGTTAATGAAACAAAATTATATACAGCACGCAGGCTAAAGGTCAGTGCAAAGCACAAACTGATTAGTGCTTTTGTTGTACAGCTTCTACACATTGCAGAATCATTTACTACTGCATCAATGGATCCTCATTTCATCTCTCGGCATTACAAACAAGGCCATAGCGGACGTTTACTTGGAATATCACTATGATCCTTCCTTAACCATATAAAACTCAACCAATCCCTAGTGGTGGTACATTAGTCACATGTTTTGGAAAGCAATGACTGATGCACTGATGCTGATTTTGTAATACAAAGACCAACTATATGTTTATTTGTTTTGTTATGGGATTTAGATGAAGTGGAGAGTGCAGTCACAGGCATGTTTCCACGCTGAATGTAAATATTTAGGTTAATTCATCCATCCGTTTTCTATACCGCTTATCCGTCAGGGTCGCAGGGGAGCTGGAGCCCTGCTGACTAAAGGCGAAAGGCAGGGTACACCCTGGACTGTCCCCAGTCAATCGCAGGGCCAACACACAAAGACAGACAACCACACACTCTCACACTCACAGAGCATAGAGCAGCCAATTAACCTAATGTGCATGTGCTGTGCACAGGGAGAACATGCAAACTCCACATAGAAGGGTCCAGACCGGGATCCCTGGAACCTGGTACCCTCTTGCTATGAAGCGACAGTGCTAACCACTGCACCACCGTGCCGCCCTAGGTAAATTCATATTACTTCAATTATACTTTACATTGCTATTCATTTTGGTAACGAATGTGTACGTGTATTTGATCTAATATTTTTGTCACATTGGGTTGTTCATAAGTCTGCCTTCCTTTAACATCAGAAGCAGATGCAGGTTGCTGCTAGTTTTTCAGCCTGATGTAACTGGACTGAGAAAGAGTTACTGGGTTGTTTTCTTGTTTGGCAACACTTTCCTTAACCTACTGCTTGGAGGCTAAAACTTGGGGGATTTTAGCTGAGTTTCCTGACACTTTCTGTGTATGCCCGGAAGGAGGAAGCTTCCCCTAATGACATCCAAGGAATTTTCCCACAGCTGAAGCAGAGGGCAGCCAAGGGATTAATCACTTTGAGATGTTTGGAGTGGAGCAGGATGATTCTGAGTCCCAGTGCTCCTACCTCCCAGTCCTGGAGGTCACCGCCACTTTTCACTCCTTTTTGTTGTGTGTTTATGAAAACATTCATCTATGTGGTGCTGTTACTACACAAAAAGACATTTGCTAGCAACTTCACTTCACCTGCAGAAAAACAGAGGAAGAAAAACACTTCAGTTTATTTCCGGTTTTAGACTGGAAAGAGTACTCGTACTCTGTTGTGTAGATGACTTGTGTTGAAAGCAGCTCAAATAAAAGTTGAGTTTTTCAAAAGCATTTAGATTAAGCAAGGAGACTCGAGGCTGGACTGGAAAAGAACAAATGATGACTTAATTACTGCTATATCTGATTTAAAAGTAATTTAGATTTTAAGTGCTACATATTTTTTGCAGAATATCTTTGGTATCTCGTCTCTGACAGCAGGTGAAAGCCAAGCTCAGACAACTTTACCCAGGTGAATGGGATCTCAACAGTAACTCTTCAAAGCTAATGTTAAAACACATATTTGGCTCCTGGACAACACATGAGAGGTAAGGGGGCCACATGCTGATCCATGCTATAACAGCATGTTGTTCTTTGGTGTCTACCTGCCTGTATGTCTGCCTGTAGGTCTATTCAGGACTTGGCAAGGGTTGATTATGTAGAGCGATGAAAAAAATCTCAAGGATCTATTTTTCTCTTGTAATCTGTGTTTGCATAATAAAAAGAACAGAAACAGGCATGTGGATTCTCCTTTACTGACTAAATGAAGCACATAGGGAGGTCATTTCATGCTTCACATATCATACAAACAACATATGGACCAGATGAACTGCCTCACTAGGTCATGTGTTTAGCCCTGTGCCAGATGTTGACCTGCAATAAATGCATTCTCTACATGCAAATGATTCAAATCGTCATGGCTTGGTTTATTGTTGTATATCATTATACAACACTGTGCTATTACTGTATACTACCCAAGTTCAAGTTTGTAATGTAAATGAGGTATACGGTGACATAAAAAGCAGTCAGGCTGCTACCATCTAACGACAGAGATGATGATTTATATATAGAAGGGCAAATTAGTTTAGATTAAATTTAATTAAACTTAACTTAGTCTTATAAACTGGTACTGATGTAAGACAAAATTATTTGCAGCCTTATTAGCACCATTGTAAAGTGTAAAACTGCACCGCATCTGTGAAGACATGCAGATGTGTCTGGCACTGATTACACACTGGCAGCAGACTCTGGAACAGGTACTGGAAACCTCTGCACCCACACTCTCTGTTACCACAGGAAGCACCTCATCATCACCTGTATCTGAGGATGATCACTGGCAGCCATGACGGGCTGATGTGGCAGGGAATCTTTGCCTTGGTTATATGAACACTCAGACCGCTGAGACGTTAAAAATCAGCAATTCGCTTTGGTAAGTTACTGACTCTGTGTAGAGCCGCCTGAGGCCGAAGTCCTCCTGCTGCTGTGGACCTTATCTGAACCATATCCCCCCTCTGCACAGCACTAATTTCACTGCTGGAAGCACATCACGATACTCACACATATGACCCACACACACAAGGTGAAGTGGACTGCCATAATAAAGAGCACACAGTCTGTCAATGTGATGAATGTAATAATGAAATCATGATATAGCAGATCCTTGTTTGTGTTTGTTTGTGTGCTCATTCAGGAAAATTCATCCATCCATTCATTTTCTATACCATTTTATCCATCAGGGTCACGGAGCCCATCCCAACTGACTAAGGGCAAGAGGTAGGGTTCACCCTGGACTGGTTGCCAGTCAATTGCAGGGCCGACGCACAAAGACAGACAACCATACTTGCACACACCAATGTAGAGCAGACAATTAACCTAACTTGCATGTTTTTGGGACTGTGAGAAACACCCCACCACCGTGCCACCCTCATTCAGGAAAATGACACACAATGGAAGAAAAAAAGAAAAATTCAAGTTTTTGCAAAAGACGTGTATACATCTGTAATGCACTGTTTAGTTTAAAAGCAGCAAAGTGTATGTAACACTTTCAGGTATATGTATTAACCCCCTGGAAAGTCTGATTCAGATCAGATCATTTTCATTCTTATGAACTCTATGCTGTATTATAGGGTTAAAACATATGAAGGGTAAAATACAATGAGTAAAGGACACTGCATGTGGTAAACTTTATATGTAGCAATCTTAAAAAATCCTCAATGAGAAAGAAGACAACAAAAAAATGACAAAAACATACATCATAAACTCAAGAGTAAGACAACAAACAAGCAAACAAACAAGTAAAAAGCACAACATGTTGTGCTTGAGATATGAGTTCCTTCCAAATACTCGCTTTGCAGTTTTGTAATTCAGCAGTTAGGAAGAGTGTTTTGAAACAGTACTTTTCAGAAGCAAAGTATCTCATGGAATCAGAGCTGATATAGTACCCCACTTACTTATTCATTCATTCAGCCACTCAGAATCGATCAGTCTGGTCCTTTGTGGCCATTAGGATACATGTCACTGAGCCAGCATAATTTAATAATTTGGACCAGCTGAGTGAACACATTTAGCAGTTTTTAGTCAATGTCACAGTTTGTTTCCTCTGCAGGCCCTCATTTCAGCAAATGACCACACACTAAAGGCCATATTGTGGTTGTATCAAACCTTGATGCTACTAAACTGATTCTGTTTCGTATGTTTTTACGTACAAAACCAGAAATATGATATGAAATATATAACTTGATTGAGTGTAGTAGTGCAGAATTAACGTTCACCATACTAGCAAAAGTATTTATCTGGAGCACATCTCATTGTGTTCTCCATTCTTCATTGGCATGGATGTGAGGTTGAAGTGCCCTGAAGCAGAGAAGTTCATGGAATATCAATCGATACCTTCACATCATTTATTCAAACTTCACCTGCAGCAGCGGGAACCGTGGGACAAGTCATATCTATACAGTCCACTGTGGTGCCACTCTTAAAATTGCAAGTTAAAATGTGACTACCAATGAGGAAAAACATTATTTCTATGGAAATTTTGGGGAAGAAAAAAATAAGCATAAGATTTTTGACAAGCTCTGAAAATGAAACATCAACACACAGAATACAAACACACACACACACTCACATCTGTAACCAAACTCACTGTCAATGTCACAGTCAATGACAAAGTCCTACTTAAGCCCCAGTCAAGATATGTGTAGTAGAATCATTTCGTTTGATAGGTCCTGTCATTATCAGTGGAGGGGAAATCCGTCTGTATCAATGTTCTGTACTCAGTTCAGCTTTGGTGGAAAGCAACTTTGCACGGCCAGAGATCCCAAAACTGGGGGAGGCCATGGTTTAGACCTAAACTACTCAGAGAATGACATCTCTTTTCTCACACATTATACATCATCAACATCAATGTGGTTGTTAACCTAGCACAGATAAAGTATTATAAGTCCTGAAGTCACTATAAATCTGCCCATGTTCACAGCTGCCACTGGGTAAGAAGAGAGTTTATCAGTAAGCTAGCTAGCATGCGGGACCGACTCCGTAAGGTTTCTGTGAGTTACACAACACTCACAGGACTGTTGGTTGTCCACTCCCTCCAGTTATGTAGCTTCAGTCTTATATTTCCAGTTTCATAACAATCTGTGACTTTCTTGACTTGCAAAATCATCTTTTAATTTGACAAATAAATGAGTAATTCATGGCACAATTCAAATGGGATCTTTAATTTTTTAAATCTCTTGTCATTAACTGTTGCACATATTTTTTTCTGAAAGTTCCTGTGATGGTTCGCTGGAAGGGGAGGGACTTAAATAGCTGACAACCAAACAAACATTGTGCTTAACATTAGCTCAAGTGTGTTGTTCAAGCTAGTTAAACCCAAATTTAATGATTAAATGGTAGACGTTTCTTTAAACCCTCAGACCAAACAAACAACTGACTTTAGTTGACTACTGATGTGAACACTCAGAAGTTGCAGGCCAAGACACCCTGGGGGTATAGGCATTATACTTATGTCACCAGGCTTTTAGCACCACCTATTTATTTGTATGAACTTTGGTTTGGGTGTGGCCAGAAATTTGCCTTTCAACAGGTACAACAGCCTCTTCTTCAATCTACTTGTGATTAGTGGGGTTGTCCTGATTGCAGGACATGTATTCAGGACCAGTACATAAAGATCAATAGCGAAAGTCTTTTAGAGCCCACAATGCAGAGGTTACACTCAGGGGTATGCGTAAAATTCAACAGTTTATTGCACACAGAGAAGACAGACAGTTTAGATAGTTTTGCTCTAATCTGATGTAGAGTAGAAGTTTCTAGAATGATGTTGGATGGAAGGGAGTTGCAGGGAACAGAGCAAGAAATAACTCCAGGAGAGGAATCCTGGAAGACTGAATTTGGAGCTCAGCGTGGTAGCAGGCTGAGGCACAAGGAGAACAAGGTTACTAAGGAGAAACAGACACAAAGGAACGGAACTGTACAATCTGGCAGAGCGTGGATGGATGAACTGGTCCTTAAATGCACTGGGTAGGACGTGGAGTTGATTGGAACATCAGGCTCAACCATGCAGGTGAGCTGAGGGTCAAACAACCTGAACAAATGGAGAACAAAAAGGTTCTGTCTGTACCAGCATTACAATAACTTCCTCAAGGCTGAGACCTAAAGAGAGCTTATAAGGTAAAAATATTCACCAACAAAAACACTAGGAAAGGTTCAACAGGAATATGAACTGTCCATTAAAACAACTCATGTAACTTTCGCTTTGCCTACTTCAACTTCCATGGCATGAAGAACCAGAGAAGAGAAGAGAAGAAGAACATCAAACAAATGTCACAGCTGAACAACATCACCTCTGCTTCTCTTTTCATCTGTTTCTGTGCAGTCCAAAATGCATTTTCCATTTCTCCAAAGCTGTTATGTTCCTTCAGCGTGTCACAGATGCAGAGAGCTTGATTCTGAACTGGCTCTTGTGTTTTTTGAAACATACGAAGCAATTCACAATTTCATAGTGATTTGTGTGTTTGTGTCCACAATACACCACTTTGTACAAACTCTTGCCGCTTCCATCCCATACAGTCCAACACAGCCTCCTCTTGCTCTTTGACAAAAATATGCAATCACAGTGCAGCCACAATCCCAACTCTGCCACTCGATTTTATTTTATTTAACAGCATGTCGTTATTCAACAGGAGTACCTTGGAAATCGAAAATGTATTGTTTTCAGTATGATTTATTTTTTGGTGTGGATGTATTTCTCTGCCTCTTTGATGAAGGATACCTAATTATACAAAGTGCTCTTTCATTACTGATTCTGATGCAATAAATGAAGTCCTGGTGGATAAATTTCTTTTGGAGCTGTGCCATGTGGAATTTCAATGAATGACCAGTGCTATTTTTAGTTACATTTTGATTGATTTTTCTTTACCACTTAAGCGTAAGACTAAAAAATTACAAAAGCATACACACACACACACAAACAGCTGCCTGCACTTAAGAGACATGATGCTGCATTGTCAATCACCTGTTACGATTTATGAAGAAGATCAGCCCATCAGCCATACGTAATCCTGTTTGTGCCGTCTTTTATTATTCATCTCTTTTATCTTATTCTGCTCTGGACTACAGGTCTGCAATGAAGTGAACTGATTTAAGTCAAGAGGACATCAGTGCTTTAAACCAAGGAGACAAATGCTCCTCTCATGCTTTGCGTAATCCTACTCAGCCAAAGATGTATGGATATTGGAACGGAAGGCTGAGATTTGCTACAGACATTAACAGGACACCAGCTGATAGTTAATGTACCTGCCGACTCTCTGTGACACTTGGAAAATCACTCTGTCCACTTGGCTGAGATTTCCAAACGCAACTCTGAGTGCTAAATGCCAAACAGATGCAAACACTGATAACAGCTTCAGAGCTGCAACCACACGCTGCTACGAAGGGAAGAAAAACATTACTGACGAGTTCCTCTGCACAGAACCGGGGTTATGTGAACTGACCTGTGTGAACACTCTGAGGCCAAGATACAGCAACCACAAAGGCTTTCTTCTTCCTCTGTAGGCTGAGGTTTGAGTGGCTAATTAGTGTGTTTGTTATTGTAAATCTTTCATAGCAGATAAAAGCAAACTGCTGGTAGGAACAAAAAGAGAAGAGCGGTGATTTCCCATAAGTGGGAAGTCCTTGTTGTATTAAACGTTTATCTTAGACACAGCTAAGCTAAAATGATAAGCTGGGATTTTATGAGAAATGCCTCCCTGTGGATCAATCCACAACACCCGCATCTGTCAGTGAAACAATATCACACCTTCGTTCAAATAAACATGTCATCGACTGTATTAATCTTTTCAGGTATACAGTTTAGCAAGGATCTGCGTATATAGCACATGGACTTTATAATAATAACAAAAAATACAAAGCCTATTAGTCACACAGCACATGAAATGAAGTAATAATATTTGGTGAAGGAAAAGGCTGCTGATATTATTTTTCTTATTGTCAGTAAATCAAAATGAAAAGCCCGAAAATCAGCAATGAACTGATTCATCTAACCAAATTCTTCTAACTGTCAGCTGTAATAGTCGATGATAAAGCTTATGAAGCTTTGTTGGTGATAAGACCTAATTAATTACAAAATCTGTAATGATGGGATTCAGTCTGTTTTTCAGATGTTAGTTCGGAGAAATGTGTGAGTTATAACTGGATGGGAAACGAGGAGGTTTAATAGTTTAGTGTTATACTTCAACAACTAAACTTCCCTAACTCGTCACTCTTTCCTAGTCAGCTATGGGGGTATGAGAGTAAGCAGAAAGCAGGCAATCAGAAAGGGCTGAGGAGAAATTTAATTTGCAACTGAAAACATACACCTGTCCGCCCATAGTTTAAAAATATGCACAGATCTATTTTTAAGCTGCAAATTTAGATGTTTAAATTGACCTTTTCACTCTATATTGTTTGGCTATACACTCACTTCAGATGAGCCTGTCAGTCATAGTTAGAGTTTCTGAAGGAGCAGGCATTGGAAGTCTGAGGGACATTTGTCCTCCTCCCTCTCTCCTAACCACTAATTACTGACTAATCAGAAATTGTTCTTCCTCTAATTACAGCGACATCTTATCTAAATTTAGATTAATGGCTTCAAGCTTCTATGCTACTCTATGTTGTATTTCACTTTGTTTTAAAGCCACGACAAAATTCATGCCCTGCTTTGCAGACATATATATATCATCACCTGATAAGGTCATTTCAGTTCAGGTCATGTGAAGAATAATAGCTTTAAAATTTCACGCAGAACCTGTGTGATAAATGAAGTCCTAAGTGCTGATTCTAAAGCTGGTAAGCTGTAAATGGTAAGTTAATAATATCTGCAGGAAGATTGCTTTTAGACGCTGCTGAAAGTTGAGCGCTCCTACACGGCAGTAGGAAAAGACTGCAACCAGTTATGTAGTTTCTGCTTTCACAACCAGACTGCTACTGCTTAAAATGGTTCATTTCCAGTGGGGACTGTAGTGGTACCAAGTGATTTTAAATTAGCATTAATTACATCTATAATGCTGTTGTACTTATATCCTACTCGGCGTAGCTTTGTCCTTTCAAGTCTATTGAGAAGTGTGTGGCAGTAATAAGGCTCAAATCATTAGGCCGCTGCACAAGACACCTGGTTTTTGTCCTGCCTGTTAGTCATTATTCATAAGATGTAGTCGATTTGCACTCCAATAACACTGATTGTGTTCACAATTAGGTATTTTTTTGTTCTTTGTGAAGTCTTTGTGACTTCAAAAAGCATAAATAAACCCTCCAGAAGCATTAAAGTACTGCTTAAAGTTCATCACTGCAAGATTTAACCTACTGGTTTATGAACTTGCTACGCCTTTTTTATTTAAAGTCTTGGAGATACCAAACACAAGCAACCACTGCTGTCTATACATACATGCTTTCAGTCAATAGAATTGTAGTGATGGTGTAATGTTGTGAGCAATTTCAGTATATTTTTGGAGACTGAAAATAGAATTGCTCTTGTCATGTATTTCATTATTATACAGCAACATTACATCCTACTGCCTTAAATACATACCTTTTAAAATTATTACAGCATGTATTTTATTATAAATATACACTGTAGCCAATCCAAGGTAAGCTGATGCATCATTTTTCCTTACGCCTTGCACTGGCTACGCATGCCTTTGTAGGATTATCCAAAGCCAAACCATATGAAATGTGGTAATTCTTTTCAGACCTATCTATGTAGCAGTCAAAATACAATGAAAACCAGCTACATGTCATCTGCCTCGAGCTTACTGGTCTTACTCACGTGATAGCATTTAGTTTTTGAAATGTAATGAATTAAATTTTCTGTCAAGAGATCATAGGATAGGATAATTGATAACAACAGTGTGAATTGGTCTATGATTGGGTGAAATAATTATACACTGCTTTAATTAATACTTATATACTGCTTTAACATTTTATTGCAGTGTGCAAGTTTTTTGCATTTGAGAATACAATCTGTTTCAACCAAGCTATTGCAAGTTTCCATGCAGTACTGCAGAGATCTGTGACTATACTTGCAACGGTTAATTACACAAAAATGAATGGAAGAAGGAAAAGAGTTGTAGCTGAAGAGTATGAGATTTGCTTGGTTTGAACTCTGACTCTGTGCAGATTTACTCTTTGACATTTACATAAGCTTCAAAGACAAGTTGATTTTATGGAATACGTGTACATGCAGCTCTGTATGGCTTCAGGCTTAACATTTCCTTGATCCCACAGGGCTCACTGCACAATTTAAAACAGGATGAATATATATATATATACGTAGAAGTGCGCACACACCCGCATGCACACACGCACACACACACACACACACACACACACACACACACACACAGCTACTGTTTTCCTGCAAGATCACAAGGCTGCTTTACGGCTGACTGACATGTTGCTACATAAATTGGATCACTTTACAATTTGATTGGGTTAAACAAATTCTCAATGTGTGAATTACATTTTTTGTTTTTTCTGTATTCTGTAAAGGATCTTTCATCTTGTTGTGTGTTCAGATGAAAAATTTCAGTTCCATTTCACTTTTTCAAATAAAACAAAATAAATACAGGCTGCATTTATATTAAAAAAAGTTAAACATTATTCAGGAGGTATATATGTCTTGGAGCAATTTTGACATTGTCTACCCAGGTGCCATGTCTAAACTTTCTAATGCTTCACTGTCATTACAGTCAAATTCCTACACACCGTTTGTCATCTGACCCCTAGGCCATAACGTTGACGAGCTACCTGAGATGCTTATCTTGCGTGCTTATATTTGCCTTCAAGTCCTGTTAGCACAAAGTTAGCACAAAGATGAGCGAGCAAATGTGAAAAATCAAAAAAGCTACTTGTAGTTCCACTGATCCACAAAAACTATAATCAACTTTTGCAATTTTGACATTTTCTACCCAGGTGCCATGTCTAAACTTTCTAATGCTTCACTGTCATCACAGTCAAGTTCCTACACGCAGTTTGTTCTGCCATCTGACCTCTAGGCCATAACGCTGACGAGCTATGCTGACCATCTGAGCTGCTTATCTTTGCCTTCAAGTCCTGTTAGCACAAAGATCAGCGAGCAAATGTGATCAATCAAACAAACAAAGCTACTTGTAGTGCCACTGGGACAATAATGATCCACAAAAATTATAAACAACTCTCCCACTTTATGGATGATTTAATGACAGAACAAAATTAACATGACGAAGTTTTAATTTAGGTTTTTCAGCGATGTGTGAATGAGAGAACAATGTCAAGAAACCTACCAACAAAACTTTCATTATGTATAAATGTTGTGTTTTACTATATGGAGGAACCATTATGAAGACATGGACATGAGGGTTAGGTGGACAAAAGACTTCAGTAAATAAAATGCTAAAAAGGGAACAAAAGCTAACAAAAGGCTGGGAGTTAAGGTGGAAATAGTCCAAAGAAACAGTCCAAATGGCAAACAAGGGGAACACAGGGAAACAGAGACACAGAATGCAGGGAACACAGAAAACTCAGGGGAAAGACAGAGAAACAGAGAGCAACAAAAAACAACACAGAGAGCTCAGGGCATGGAGATCAACAGAGAACAACACAGAATGCAGGAGTTGCAGGAAACACAGCAGATGCAAAAAAAAAAAAAAAAAACCCAAAAAACAGAGAAACTCAAAACACAGGGAAGACAGCCCACACAGTAAAACAGGAAACACAGCAGATGCAGGGAGCTAAGAAAACACAAGAGTGATGAAACACACAAGAAGGTAGCTAACTGAGCACAGGGAACTTGGACAAACTAACAACACACACACAAGGAGAGCACAGGTATATAAAGGGTGAGGTAACAAGATACAGGTGAAACTAATAGGGGAGGAGCAAACAATTAAAAAAGGAGGGAAAACAAACAAAGAAATGAAATGAAAATCTAAACTGGACACACTCCAGAATAAAACAGGAAACTATCTAAACAGAACCTTCAAACCAAGACAGAAACATCATACTGTAAATATATTGTCATGAAAACAGAGAAAGTAACCCCCAAACAGACTTAAAAACAACAAAAAAAGGAAAAACAATAAATCGTGATTAAACAAATGTAATTCTAGTTAACTTTTTCATACAATCAACATATTTGAGGAAGCTAAATTTGAAAACTTGAACACACATATGTATGACACAACAAACATTCAGCACCTTGACTGTGTAATGTCCACGGATCGCTTTAACGGAATCCACTGTTACTGAACGAATGACTTGACGTAGTTTTGAGATCACACACTGAAAATGCACTCTAAAGTAAATGCATCCAGTAAATTTTACCCAGTTGCAGTTATATTTAACAATGTGGAGTGCAACACAGCACAGTCATAGGAAATGTCAAAAACTGTGAGACTTCAATATTTTAATAAAGAACATTAATGTATAATTGAAAACTGCTATAGTGTTAGAAATCATTTTTGCTGGTTCTTAAGCTGTCTGTTGATCCAGACAGAGAAAATATGTAATGAAGATTACCATGTCACCCATAATAGCACAATTGTCCAAAATCATTAACAAAATGTCAAGCTGCTATTTTTGCAGCAACCAGCCCCGGCCATCGGATGATATGACCGCCATAATGTGACAGTGGACGAGTGCTGATGTTAAAAGTTACATGTAAATCAGTGCTGATTATCTGTCAGACATGACACCTGGGTGGCAAAGGGGTAACACATTTGCTAACATCTTAACTTCCTAAACATCTGTGCTTCCTGTTCGGTAGAAATGATTAATGACAATGTGTAAAACTGTAACGTACACAATATACAGGGAACTGCAAATCCATAATATGGAGGAGAAAAAAAGAAAGTGTTATTTATTTATTTATTTAGCAGCGGTGTTTTCAGTGTGTTATTACGCAGCTTCAATATGAACATACCATACATTACACTGGGTACTTCAACACTGTTTTTGTTGTTTTAAGAATGTCCAAATTGAGTGATATTAACCATTATTTGCAGATGTAAATTTGCAAAATAGGGGAAATTAAAATAAAGGGGAAAGGGGTAAATGGACAATATTATGATTTCTTGATTTTAGTGACAGATTTCATTTACAGAAGTCTGTAGTAATGACAGAACAAAGGATAGGAGGGTTAACATTTGTCTCTTATTAAGTGAGGCAAGCAATGTCAAGCTGAAAAGTATTTAAGGAATTTATTTCTGCACTGAGGGGAAAATGACCCTGGGAAATAATATGACTGTGTTTGTAATTAGGCATGAAGCATGAATTCTAATTATGAAGGAAGTGATTAAACCATAAGACAGAATTGTAATGAATCTAAATAGAAAATGATGTTGAGAATCCCTTTATTTCACTGTTCGGTCCATCTTTAAGAAGCGAATACACACACACACACACACACACACACACAATGAAGGTTTGTCACGGTAAACAAGGTCTGTGGTGAGCAATCAAGTGAGATTTACACTGAAGGCCAAGAGGATATGAGTGTGTTGTGTTTAACAGCATTTTGGTGGGGTTCAGTGTTGATTTCATCTGTTGTTCACACACACACAAACACCCACACACACTCAACAAAGTGCATATAGCGTGAGAAAGGCGCTGCAGGGTCCCTGTGTTTTGGAGGAGACTCAGAGTTCACAGAGCAGATCTCAGGAGAGCTGTTTGAGTAAACTTGGTTGGTGGCTCATAATTAAGTGAGATTTACGCAGTGTCAGGCAGAGGCCAGGAGTGTTTTGTTTTAGTTAGAGCAAATTCACGCATGTGTAAATTTACATTTCAGTGGTTTTTTTTTATGCATATGTGTGAAAGACAGTAAAGTGGTAGATGTCGACATACTGCTATGTGTTTGTTTCAGATATCCTTAAATGACTGTTTCAGCATTTTTTAACAGCATTTCCGCTAGATGTGGACAACACATCAATAACAATGACTCTTAAGCACCTAATACTGAGTATGACTTTAATGCTTTAAATGAGAATTATGATGTTTTTAACCCTGGGCTCTATATTTACAAATTTGAGTGTGTAGATGATTAGTATTTACCAAAAATTCTGGTATTGGAATAATCGGAATTGGTTCCGTAGGTTACTTCAGCCAGCAGCCATGGCATTGCTGCATTGGCTGTATTGTAACCCTTTGTGGCAACTCTGACCGTTCAAGTTACATCCACGAAATGTGTGTTTCATTGCCACTCACAGGCTGAGATTGTTATTCTACGTGTCTGACAGCATTATAGTCTGACAGAGACAGACCTTTCGGTTAAAGAGTGAAATCCTTTTTTGCTTAATCAGAGGTTTGCTCCAGGAAAAGTCCTGCTCTGCAATTTTGCTGGAAAAATCCTTTTTCTCAGTAAACTCCAAACTCCTGTCTCCTACTCTGAGTCACGTTTCCGTTGTCGTCAAAATTCTCTCTCTCTTTTTTTTTTCAAATCCTTGCATGTTCTTGCTCCTGGATACATTTCAGATTTTCCTATTATTCTCAGCGTTAGCCCCCTCAGATCAATTGAACAAAGACTGCTATAATGTCTTAATGAGGTCTCAGCTGTTACAACTCTAGGAAAAAGTCTTTAAAAAAAACAAAAACCAAACACCGCTGAGACAACAGGACAGTCTAAATAGCTGTCTCTATTGTCTTATAAGAATTGCCTAAAACCACATTGTTGTATTGGTTCAGTCACTTGTAGTCAGTATTCTTTAACAATACGTACATATTCTTAAGAGCTTCCACTGATGTTTGGTCTCTTTCTCTCTTTTCTCTGTTTGTGTTTGTGTCTGCTTATGTTTATACGGGAGATTTCTCTGTGTGGGACCGTTTCCAGGGATTTTACCATTTTGTTTTGAAATGGCCTTATGTTACAAACATTAAAATAACTTTTGCTGGACATGTTTGTTTTTAAAGTTCTCAAGTTTTTAATTTCAGTGTCATACTATAAGCATTGTGAAGCCTGTTGTAGTTATTTTCACACAAGATCAGTATTGTTCCGTATTCTATTGTTTACGATTCTTGCAGCCTGTGTTCATAATAAAATTATCTGCTGCCATATTCCTAAATATTCCTTAGCTGAATATTGTCAGATATGGTGCTTAAATGATCATGCATTTAAAGACATATAGAATTATAACTGGTCTCTAAATTTCATTTTAAACACAATCCTGACCCTCATCACAAAATCCTGAGGTTACAAACTGTGAACTCAAAGCGGGGGTGTGTTATGGTTGTTTCTGCACCCTCTGCAGTTAGAGGGGCACACTGCCTGATCCATTAAAAGGGGGTGATGAAAGAGCTGAAGGAGACAAGTAGTCCTCTGTGACTGAATGGAGATTAGCATCCAACTCTGAATCAATTTAATTGTCCAAGTTTGTTATGATGCTTTTCAACCTTCAAATCAAATTTCTCTCAATGTCCTGCTTGCCAATCCTGTTGTGGAAATGCTCTCCTGTCTTTTCATCATCATGGTTTATAGTTTTAACGATTAGTGAGGTGGCTGTAATGATGTTATGAAAAACCCATTAGTGATGTGCTATTTTGTTACTGCTTTAAGTATTATATTACTGCAACACGTTACCCCTGACACTGGTTTCAAGACATGCCTGAAAAAAGGATATAGAGTGAGATGAGAAGATGTGTGTAGTCAGTATTGAATTATAGCAGCTTTGATTTGCACAACTGCATTGCAGTGAGGAGTCTGATGCAGATTTACTCATAAAAAGTGCTAAGATACTGTTTTGTGCTTGCAACCGTATAGATTTCAGTAGTTGCACTGTTTGGGTACGTAATGCTATTGATATTATTTAGAACTTGTGCTCCCTGCTTTGATAACAGCATCAGGCTTCCTTGAACTACAGTTCACTGAGTATACGGACTGACTGCAAGTCCCAAATACCGAAATTCAAAAACTATTTTACCTGAGACTCTGCTGGCACAGCTCTAATCTAGATGGGAAATCTCATATCTTGGTATCTGAGAGGACAGAGCTCCACAGTGCTTTTTCTACTTTTTAAAGCAGAAAAAAAAAAATAGGTTCACATTGGAAATCTGGTTGAAAGTCTATGAGAATGCTGTAGGTCACCAAAAATAGCAGGCTGCTCTTTTTTTATGATTTTCCATTGGTTTAGTTCAACACATGACATATAATTTCATTTTGGTGTTTTGTTTTACTTTCCTCCTACACACATACACACACACTCACACAGTCCCCACCATCATCATCATCACACACACACACAGAGAAAAAAATGGCAGAAATTCAATTTTCAGTTCTCTCTCTTGACTGGTTAATAACATATGCCATATTTGTGCACTCAAAGAAAGAAAACATGGCATGTAACTTAACTGGGTTTTTTTGGACCCAGCAGAATCATTACAGTGAAGCATGTTAACTAAAGGGCATCCTTCATAGAAACACAGGGCTAACTGTGTTTTCGGTGTGTAGGGTTTGGATAGCCATTTCGAATATATGACGTTTCCAGTTACTGGAATGATTTTATTCTGTCTGACTCTCAGGAGTTACTTTATCCTGAGAAAAATTTAAATCAGTATGGATTTCAGACAACTTTGGTGTTATCCTGACATCAAAACAAAATTGTTTCGTATAGTCTCTCTCAATTAGTTATACTCCAGGGTGCAGATTAATCTCAGCAAAAATAAAAAAAATACAAATGCACAAATCCCAGCCCTCTAGGGAAAAAACTGCAATTTTCACAGACTCTAGTGCAATCTGAGGTTTTTCAGAAAAACATTAAAAGGCATAGAGAACAAATTTTACAGTATGTGCATCACACATGTCAGAATCAATAAAAATTTCAAATGACTATCTACCAAGCATTAAACTCAGCCGTGCCACTGATCTGGTATCAGTGTGCTTGTGTGTGTTTTATGTGTACAATTAAACATGCCCCTCTTTCACCCAAGCCACAGCTGCCCCATGTGTTCAATTACCACCACTGAGCTTTCAAGCTAACCATATCCAGAAGCATCCTGACAGGCTCACAGTCCAACCCTGGTCTATCTACAAGGGGCAGACTGACATTATATCCCCTGTCTGAGCAATAGGTGGCCTGGAGATTTGGTCCAAACGCAGCGGCCTTCTGGAGAAACACTTTGCTTATTTTGGATGTGTCTCCTTAATCCACGACTTTGTGCAGCGCTGCTCTGTCTGTGCAGTCACATGCACGGAAAAGGTGCTGCTATTTTCCCCTTCAGGTGAAATTCTAACATATTTGTTTATTAGTACTGATGCTTCCTGTATATATGATATAAATGAAAATATTATTATGAGTATGTGCACCACATACAGCATTTACTGTATATTAATACTGCATCAAGAAAAAACAAGATTTTTTCTGACATATTTATCAGGTACTATGTACGATATATAACTTGGTCTGTTATTACTAAATTACAGAACAAACGGTAGCAATACCACAAGGACCTAATCCTTGATTTGTGTGCTGAGTTCCTGTCCTTATCTGTTATTTCCCAAAAATATCTGAACTGGAATCCTCAAATTGATTCCAAAGCAGCCAACCTGACAGGATGATCAGCCTCTGCCTTGATGTTTCCATTACTTTGAATCCAGTACTTTTTTGCATTCTTGACTGTATTTCTCCATACCCCTAACAATGTAACATATCTTCTCAGGCCATCTAAATTTGGCCTAAAAATCATCACATCCTTCAGATTTTCCAGGGAATATCTGAAAGCGTGTATCCCATTGCTAATACTTAAAGGAAGTGATTCAGATTCCCTTCTGTGTGTGTACATTGGTACTTTAGTCTATCTCAGGACCAGTGCCATGGCCTCTACAACTGCTATACAAACAGAATAATCTCATATCATGCCAAAGTGACACTCAAAATATTATTTGCATTCCATAGCTGCCATGATAACTGAGTCCTTATCTGACACTGTTTTTAGACATCTTAATTCAAATGCTTGTGATCACAATGCACTAACTAAATTGGCTCCAATTCAAAATCCATGTATCAATAATTTCATGAAATCACTGAACTGTGCATAATGGATAGAATTTTACAATTTAACAACCGTCCTACAAATGAAAACAAAACCTTCAAAAATATAAATGGGATTTTAACTCATATGGTCAAGTTTTAGTTCTCATGTCATTCAAATAAATATGCAAGGATGAAAAAAGAAATATCGTGAGAGGACAGCATCCTTATGGTAAAAGGCAGTAATTATCTATCGCACCCCACTCTTCTTTCCACCCTTCTCCACCTGGAGATATGTGTCTTTCTGTAATTGCATTAATTAAGTGTGGGCAAAGTGTGACAAATGCATCCATTCCCACACTGTTGAAACTAAAATTTGAATGCAGAAAGTTGGCCCTGTCTGATAAAAGTGCTCTTTGAGGCACAGATGCAAGGTGTAAATCAACACTTTTGAATGCAAAGAGGGTGAGAGGGATGTGACGCTGCTGCTGGCTTACACTGAATGAAAAGAACAGATCCTTGTCTGACTTTGAAGCAAAGTATTATTATTTAAATAACTAAGTCCAGTTGCATTCGACTGAATTTCCTTGAGATAACGTGTGAACGTGCATTTCATTTCTGTGTTTTTCCACACTCATACGTGCTCGTCAGCTGTCTTCCTGGCTAATGTAGCAAACCAAGAAGCAGTATGAGAAACTTCTGACCGTTTGACCTTTTCAAACATTTGAGTCTTTGAACAATCATGTATGAAGTGATATCAAAGCACGACATGACTTGTGGCCGACCGAATCCCAGTGCTCTGCTGAGGACTGATAAGATGGCACACAGTCAAAGTCTAGGGCAGATTACCATATTGAGAGTCTGACGGGAGAGAGAGAGAATGTGTGTGTGTGTGTTGTGTTGTGGAAATGTGCAAAAATCTGGGTTAGCACCAATACAGATGGAACCCAACATATGAGTAATCGACAGAATGCCCCTCCTTCTCTTATTCTTAAAGTCACTGATGACAGGCTTTTTGACAATTGTGAACGATATGATATCTGATTCATAGGATGAAATATGTTATAAAGATATGTTATAGGACACCATCACACACAAATGATGATAACAGGAAAATGTAACGTTGTGACGCTACCGCACATTAGCATTTCAACAATGTGTGTAAGTCAGTCAATCTCTGCCATTCTGGTAGGCTGCACAAAAAGGAAAAAAAAAAAAAAAGATCAAAGACTTCCAGTGTGCACAAAGTGGTTTGTTATTTTGGCTCTCAGCACAATGGATGTGAAACTAAACAATGGCTGTGAGGTGAAAGTGCTGACTTTAATCTTTAATTTGTGGGCTGCATATAAATATCAAATTAACGGCGTAGCTCTTCTTATCCCCCCCTCAGTTTTGAAGGACCACAATTCTGCAATAAATACTTTGTAATCACTGACCACCTGGTAGTCCCATGGAAACTAGCAGACACATGGTGTCCTCTCTTGGCTCCAGACAATTTGAACAGCAACACATCCTATTTGTTTTGGAGGCTTTTTTTTCCTTCAGTCTGGTCTTCAGGAAATGAAACACACTCTCACTTGAAATGTCAAGTGCTTTCCACTATTTGCCCCCCACAAAACTGTCTGCACGTAGACACGTATGAAGGGGGCTATCAGTGCATACAAGTAACCCAATATAATTATGAACACTCTGAAACACCTTTAAATCAAAAAGTGTGGATTTGAAGCAACTCTAATTGATACTTTAAGAATAACAACTGATGAAATGACAATGTGAAAACAACAGGCAGTGCGGAACGGTTCAGCTGTGGTGATGAACCTACAGAGAATTATAACCTGAATCTGAAGCTAACAATTTCAGCATATCTCCTATGAAACGGTAACAGTATATCAGTGTTTTCAAGTTTCATTGCGAGGTAAGTCAGTCACTGAAGCAATAAATCACCAGTGCAGTCTGGAGTAGAATTAAATTTTAATTGCCCTAATCAAGAACATTACCATCCGAGACCTGCGACCCACAATTCATCCCACAAATCATTATCAGAAACATCTTTGTGTCGTCTAGGCCCATGCTCTCTGCATGGCAGCTTTAGCCCTCTCCTCTCAGGAGGAGCAGGTGGGCGGCATGAGGTTGTAGATTTTCTTTCTCATAAATCTAATAATGAGGATATTCTCTGACAGCTGAGCGGAGTAACCGTGACTAGAAGCACAAGCGCCCGCTGCCCGAAGCCAGGACACCGACTCCATATTAGACCTAGTTTGCTAATGCACCTGTATCTTGTGCACATTTTAGTCAAACTAGCACCATGGATGATTTGATGGATTTGGATGGTCAGTCTTCGCTCTGTTGGCCTAGAGTGAAATCATGACAATTTTTGAACATATGAGTATGAAATTTGGTACAGATATTCCTTTTACACACATTCATAGTCCCCTAACAAATCCCAATGATATTTGAGATCTTCTGACTCTTATCTAATGCCACCAGCATCTAAAGGATTAGCTCTTCCAACACTACAGTTCATTAGAAGACACAGTTTTTTTCAAGCTAGTGACCTAATTCTTCTCTTGGCCATCTTTATATATTAATGCTTTATCATCTAAATGTTGGCATGTTTCCACAAAAGAGTCTAAAGCTGACAAAGGACGAATTAAAGGTGATCGCTAAGTGTGACCAGCCCAACATTTCCAGGAATTATGTCCTTACTGGACAATATTACACACCACTATTTATACCCAGTGCCAAGTTTCAGTGCAGATGTAGGAAGCATTGGGTCCTAGTGTCTGACTTTGATGCAGGACACCATGACACAATCATAGTTTATTTACCAGGAACCACGATCCCTTCCGTAACCTTAATTTTAAATGACTGGCATGCAGAAATATTGCAGAAAGCTAGAATTTTAAAAACACTGGCATTGAACACCAAGAAATGACACTGCGTAATCGGCTCTGAGGCACTGTGGCGTGAGACTTTAATGCTTTTTGGACTAAGCACACAAACATCCTCCAGCACAGAGTATATCTCCAGCATGGCTATAAACTTTCCACCCTTACATGTTTGAAATTCATCCCAGATATATTAAAAGTTGGAGCTGTGTCTCACAGCACTGTGGTGCTTATGGACAAAGCAGTTCAGTTTGCATCCAGGACTGATGTCTTCCCATGATGGTGGGCTTGTTTGTCCGCTGTGTGACTCTGCCTCTTGACCTTTCCTCTCCTCGGGACTCCCTGGTGGTTTGCACAGGCCTGCCTTTCTACTTAAGCTATGCACACAAGGCCTGGGGATGGCAGCTGCGGTGTCACTGGGAAACTACACAGCTTTGCCTGAAGGTACTCCAGTGGTCGGCGCTGGCATGCTGGGGCCCTATGGCTGTTTAGATGACCTGCTGATGCTTCTTTGTGTTATCTTTGCAGGTTGAAACCGAGGTTATTTCAGGTAACTGACACAGAGAGTTTATTCTGTGTTACTTTGGTTTTTGTTTTTGTCATGAGAGCAACCTAAAACTATAAGGCACCAACATACACAAAGATACAAAGATATTTAGCACTTGCTGGAAAAAAATAAGTCACATGAAGACATGAAAAGTGGCAGACCTCTTTCAATTAGTGTGTCATACAGACGTCGTGATCAGAATTAGAGTGACGCTTTCTTGTGGAGACCCTGAACGCAACAGTAAATATGTGCGTGTGGGTGGAGCTGAGGGTTCAGACCTGCTGTACCAGCTCTGACTCTGTGATCAGTTACAAAGGATGCCACCAGTGGAAAAGCATGACATAGAAGAAATGCGTGGAAATGGAGCTGACTGTATCTGTTCTTCTCACTACTGTACCTAAATGATCCTTTTACTCCTTTTCCTTCTCCATCAGAACCTCAACTGTTTATTGAGATTTGTCAACAACAGTTTCCTAATTCTACATTTATATAGTTCGCTTGACCTGAGTGCGAGGACGCCCGCCCGATTGTTCTGAGGACAGACAGACTGAAAACAATGTCCGACTCAGTGCTTTCTTCAGAAAACTTACTCTAAAGTTCTCTTTATGGCGTTTCAAAATGACAGACTCTAACTTGCGGAACGAAAGCAGCCATGGGATCTATTTCGCCGAAGCTTATAATGAATCTGTTTTGGACCAAATCTTTCCAAACGACAGCATCACGACCTGCGCGAACTTCACGATGGACTCACAGGTTGTCGGGGTTGGGATCACTCTCTCCGTTTTTATTTTGGTGGCAATTGTTGGGAACATTCTGGTTATCCTGTCTGTGGTGTGCAATAAACACTTGCAGACCGTCACAAACTTCTTCATCGTCAATCTAGCCATGGCAGACCTGCTGCTGAGCATCATCGTGCTGCCTTTCTCTGCATCCCTGGAGGTTCTGGGATGCTGGGTGTTTGGCCGGGTTTTCTGTAACATCTGGGCTGCGGTGGATGTGCTCTGCTGCACCGCATCCATCCTCAGCCTCTGCATCATCTCCGTCGACCGGTACATCGGTGTTAAACACTGTCTGAAATACCCGAGTATTATGACTGAGAGGAAGGCGGTAGTTATTTTAGTCCTAGTCTGGGTGTCCTCCACGGTCATCTCCGTCGGTCCGCTCCTGGGATGGAAGGAACCTCCGCCTGTGGACGACAGCATATGCAGGATCACAGAGGAACCGGGCTACGCGCTCTTCTCGTCTCTCTTCTCTTTCTACCTCCCGCTCATGGTCATTCTCATCATGTATTTTAGGGTGTATGTGGTGGCCCGCAGGACTACCAGCAGCCTAGAAGCGGGCGTCAAGCGAGAGAGAAACAAGTCGATGGAAGTGGTCCTCCGGATCCACTGCCGCAGCGTGCTGGAGGACGCACGCCCGGCCAGCTCCAAAAGCAGCAAAAACCACCCGTTTCGAAGTTCGCTCTCAGTGCGGCTGATGAAGTTCTCCAGGGAGAAAAAGGCTGCTAAAACCCTCGCCATCGTTGTGGGGATGTTCATCTTATGTTGGCTACCCTTTTTCTTCTTTCTGCCGATGGGTAGGTCCTGAAACTTTTTGATTTTGTGGTCTTGCGAAAGTGTGCCTCATTTTGTCCAATAGTAGATGTACAGCAAAGACACCTTGTCTGATGATGTGGTAGATGAGACATTTTCTAACGTATTTATGTATGTTTAATGTGAGTAATTCACGCACAAGCGATTCAACTTTTTCAGCCTGGTGCTTCTCCTGAGAACCCTGCAGATTTCTCTAATGCCACATAATACTGGCTGCAGGCGGGGTCAGCGTTAAATAAATGACACATGATGCAAAAACCTGTACGATAAGACTTATTTATTTATTTAATCTTTGTTGCATTCCGGAGAGCAAAAAGTGGGATATGCTTGATTTAATTCACTGTTTATTTTAACCATATCAGGGATTTAGAAAAATCAAGAATGATATAAAAATGTTTTGGTCAGTGAGGGTCTGTGTGACCCTTTACGTGGCTTGTTTTCATGCCTGTAATTTTTCTGGGAGCCTGTTTTTTCAGAGAGCTAATATCTCATCTAATGGACTGGCATTCTTCAGTAATGAGCACTCTGAAGCTAAATGCTCCCAGCAATCACCACATAGGTCCGTAAAGAATCCAGTGGGCTACCTGTCTTGCTAAAAATCTCATCCCAAGCGTGATACAACAGCACAGTATTTGTGTGTTGTGGTTATTTTCAAGCAGAGAGAATGGTCATAGATAAATTTTACACAGATGTATAGAAAATATACTGAAGAATAGAAATGTAGGTCTTAATGTTAAGAAGAGCTCTAAACTGTCTAGCATTCAAAGGATGAGATACAGGATTTGGTATGAGGGAAAAGCCAATATTCACCAGACTGTTGAAAGGGCCCTTCAGTGGCAATGACCAATGTGAGTATTTATGGTTATACATAAATCAAACCAAAGAATGCAACATGCATATAAAGCCGTACTTATCCAAAGTAATAGGCCTAGTTTTCACAACACACACACTAATGGTGGCCTCATGAATTTTAATTCTGCATATATTTCAGATAATTGATCACACAATCCATTATGGACGAATGGCCAGTATCTTATCAGATATAGCACTTATGTCACTCTCTTTCGTGCTGCACCTCCACATGTACTGAATCAAATTATTAGAGTGAAGAAGGAAGGAAGGAGTGGGTGCAAGAAATGATTTTGGTGCTGCTAATCACTTTATTCACTAAATGAAAGTGAAAAGGGCAAGTTTATTTGTATCCCGAAGCCTAAGATAGATGGACACTTCATTTCCACTTAGAAATGAAAATTAATCAAAACAGGAATAAGTTTTAAACAAACATATCAATAATAACATATTAATACAATAAAATATAACAAAATCAGACATTGCATATGGTATAACATATCATGCTTATTCTTATGCTCTTGTACATCTATTGAGACCAATCTGAAACATGCATAATTTTTATTATCATACGATCCCTTTGTGATCATGTTTGCTCTTTGGAAATGTCATCCAGGGTCTGAAGTCTGAAAGGGCCCATGAACCTCAGTGTGGCACTCACAAAATAAGCATGTAAAGGAGAAAACAAAAGGGAGCTCTGGCCAAAGGAATGATTATTTTTGAGAAATGATAAACTTTAACTTTATGATTCCTCGTAGGTGGTGGAGGCCTCTAATTTGCGTACATAAAAGAAGCCAGATGGTCGAGAACACCTTCATCATATTAACTAGTGTCTGCAGTATCTTAATGGCTGTAATGTGATTGTTAAAACCAAACAAAATCAAGGACTTGGACTTGGAATTTCGGCTGCTTGCTTGAGAGCATCCTGCAGAATCCATTCAGACATGCTGTTCTGCAGTTTGGTCATGAGCTGTAGCCTTCCCAAAGGAAATAGTTTAAAACAGAGAGTCTCCACGGGGACCAATAAAGTGTTGCTTTGTTGTTTTTACATATTCGTCCCTTTGGGAGGTTGCTGTTTGTTTGGATCAGTCATAACCTGTAATCCTTAGTCCTGCTTACACACACTTGGTCAGTCAGACAGATTGATGTTGGCACGTCGGAGGGACGCATCATTAATGGCTAACCTTTTGCTGATAGGCAGACGTTTTCTTTTAGCGCCTCTTGTGCCTGTCAGGAAATCCAAACCAAGTAGTCTGAGTCATCTGAAACTCCCAAGAGTGTGCCCTAACACCGTTTGCTTACATTAGTGTGCCACACTCATGAATACAATTTCTTTGCCATAAAGAGAAAGAGCCTTTTAGAAATACTATGAATGTCGCCTGTCTCTCGGTGTGACAAATCATCAAGTACAAGCATATCACACAAGAAGTCCACAGTGAGTTTTTTAATATGAATTATTCAACAGTTATAATTGGGTGGGTTGGCTTCCAACAGCATAAAGGCTGTCAAAAAGCACTGCCTGTCAGAAACCTCCGCTGTTGTCTAAAAACAGTTAAAAACACTCCGGTGAGCCACATCTTTGCACTTTCTGATATGTTTCTTCATTTTGAAAACGGGTACTGTAGTTTATTTGGTGCTGATCCCACATACACTGTCCTATTGTTGTAAACATTAACACAGCAATTGAGCTGAAATTACTACCCAACATAAACACAGTATCCTGTTAGTTACTTTTGCTACTACAAAGCCCAGGTAGGATATCATTTTGAAAAATAAGAGTATATATTTGCTTTGAAAGATTTAGTTTCTGCTAGCACTATGGTTACTGTAACCATCAAAACATGTCATTTGGTCAATAAAACCTGCTATACTGTACATGCTTATCAGTGGCTATGGACTGAAGGGCTTGGTACTTGGTGGCCATATGCTGAAGTTACCTTTTTAAAGGCCTTGCATGAAATGTTGACCTTCACGCCGACAGAAGAGAGAGATAATATCTTATGCTCTGCAGCTGATGGATTGATCAGGAATCTGTCTGCTCACACAAAAGAGCTGTCAAAAAATTTAGTCTGAGAGACTGCACAGGTCCCCAGACTCCTTCATATGCTTCAGTGTGTATTCAAAGCATTGATTCATCGCTTAGCTTTATGATTTGTACGAGGATCTGAGCCAATGTGAAAATAAAAAAGGAAAACACATCCTCAGGAAAAATGTAAAATGGCAATCATCATGCAGATATCTGACTAAATTATTTTAAAGGTGATGAAATAAAACAAAAAAAAACGTAAAAGGCCAGTCGTGGTGCTGTGGGTGTGTGCGTCACAACAGTGAATCATTAGCTGTCTGCTTTAGGTGATGTCATTTCAATGAGTAGAATCAGTGGAAAACATTGCTTCCTTTAATCACTTTATTAATCTCAGTCTCTATGATGATAACCATGATGAGTCAGAACTGGTTTACAGAAGACAGAATGAAAGAAGAGGAAGAGCCAGGTAGCAGATGTCACTATGTCACACAATATACCAGCTGCAGAAGAAGACACAAATAAGGCTGAGAACTCCATTTTATTATCCAGTTTATGTCTCAGAGTACTGACAGAATTGAGTCTTCTGGGCCCAGGCGGTGCAGACATGACATGAGCATTGTGATATGTGGCCTCCTTGTCCAGGGGTTAACACCGTGTTGCATCCAAGCCTTGGGAGACAAGAACAACTACAAAGCAATAAGAAAAGGAAACATCCCATGAAGAACAGCAAGTCATACAGGTCATAACAAAACTGCTATAGAAAACAGAATGAACAAAGGTTTGCCATTCTGTTTTATTGTATGTAAGAACAATTTCATTTGGTTTTGTCTTTGTTAAAATTTTACATACCTTAAGGCAATCAACATCCAAGGAATCATGTATATTCTACCCAGTCCCCCATGAGGAAAATGTAAATTCCCTTTCAAGATGTTAGCAGTCTGGTTAAGTGTGCATCAAATAAAATTACATTACTGTAGAAATAATTTGCATAAAAAGCACCAAGAAGAAAGTGCATCTTATCAGCACGTATCCTACTGATGGAAAGGCATCATAAAAAGCCTGGTGTGCACAGGGGCTTGTGGTTGAATCATGTTGTGTGAATATGTGTCCCATTAATAAAAGTCCACAAAATGTCAGAACCTCCTCTGCTCCTATTAATAAACACAACCAAACAGCTACTGCTGCACAATAAATCATTACAAAATAATGTTGTGAATACCCATACTGTCAGAGGGAAGAAAAATGTCTATATGTAGCAAAATAGTACATAATAGAGCTGCACACACACTTAATGCCTTGTTTCTGGTGTGTGGGTCAAAGTAGAGAAGATTCGACTCAGGATCATTGTAACAATACTATCCTATTTTGTTCCAGACAGATAAGTCATGTAAAAACTGAGCAATTTAAAAGAAAGTCTTGGTAATTTATTTAACACTGTGATTATTCCAATTAATAGCTTTAACAACAGAACAAAAATCATGATCTGATATTTATTTTATCTAAATATAGATATTGCTTAAAATCCCTTACTGCACCTACATTTTGCTTCATTTGTTTCACTTGTTTTGAACTATATTTTGTCAAAATGCTCTTTACAGTGAAAGAAATACAATGTCCTTTCATTGCACATTGTACATTTACTCACAGCTTTTCCTCATGACTGCTTCTCCTTCTAGGTTCCTTCTTCCCAGCACTGAAGCCATCCGAAACAGTGTTCAAGGTGGTCTTTTGGCTGGGCTACTTCAACAGCTGCATTAACCCAATGATCTATCCCTGCTCCAGCAAAGAGTTCCAGCGGGCTTTCACTCGGCTCCTCAGATGCCAGTGCCACCAAAGACAGAGGGTCCTGCGTCGCTTCTATGACCAGCGGTGGCGGACAGCTGTCAAGGGAATCACAAGGGATCAGAGGGCAGACTATAAGCCTGGCTATGCTGTGCATGAATCCTGTGGTAACTCTTTGTTACACAAGGGGAAAGGGCACCCGGTGGGTTTCAAAAGATGGAGCCTGTTTCCACCACTGCAAAAGTCTTCCTTCCAGCTCAAAGAGAAAGTGAACAATCTGTCAAATAAAATCAAGGGAGGGACAGGGAAAAGTACCACACCTGCAGTGGGCCGGATTGATATAGTAGACACAGTTTCTATGGGGATTTATAACTGTGAGCAGAGCAGTTATCAGTTCTATGATCTGGCAGACTGCTATGGCCTGAAAGAGACTGATATTTAGGGGACCACCAGAGGATCTTTTATTTATATCCAAAGTGTCATATTGGACCAACATTCAAGAATGACTGTGATAATTCTGGGGATAATTTTGTGTTCACAAATGATTTGAGAATTGAACCTGGATGAGAGCTGTGGACTGAGAAGGGTGACTTGATCCAAGCACAAACATGACTAAAACTTCATCCCAATCCCTAATCCCTATCAGCTTCTGTTGAGCTGACACATTTGGACAGTGGGCACAAGAGTAGCCAACTACTTAACGAACTCAGTGTGAGTGCCGTCACTTGAAGCACTGTGTATCAACATTTCACAGCCCGCAGTTGACAGGTGTATGCACTTTTGGCAAGACATTTAACATAAGCCTCATTATTACAGTTTCACTTATTTCCTTAAACTCATCAGACATCAGACAGTCAGACATCTCTGTGTGTTCAATTATTGGCCAGCTGACCTTGTGTGAGGAATCCCAATGAAAGGTAACTGCTTTGTTTGATAATCAGCTGATTTTAAACATACAAAAAAATTGTAATGGACTGAACTACATATTTTGAACAGAGCCAAGATAGTTATAAATGAAACATTTTGTTGCCAGAATGTCTGGATTTATCCAATGTAATGTGTCAGAGTGAGTTATGATACTTCTTTTGGCATTTTTCTGTTTTGACAAGGCATTGTAAAGATAAGAGGCCAGCTAAGAATAAAGATGCTGCTCAGTATTTATTCTAACTGTTGGATTTATGATTTAACTTGGTATTAATAAATCCATGACTCTACTTGGCCAAGTGTTAATGTGAAATGAACATGCATTTTTGTATATTTCGAATGTTTGTTTTGTGTTTGTTTATGTAAGATGAAAGGCAAAATAAAAAGGAGAGAAAATGAGATTAGCTAATGCACCATTGTAATTTGAAGAAAAATCTGTCCCATCCAGCAGATGTAACTACTGTTTTGCTTGTTTCCTGCACCTTTTCACCTTTATGTCAAGCTTATGCTTTTGGGAAGCAAAGTGTCTGTTTTTAAACCACTTAAACTGATGGAAATAAATCATGTGTTAACCAAAGTGAATAGAGCAGTGAGAATCTATCAAACTGCTATCAAACTGACAAAACAAATATTTTAAGTATTCAAAGATACAGACATACACACTCACATAAGGATTAAGCCCCTGGCAATATACAGAAAGAGAGAGAGAGAGAGACTGTCAAAACTAATACATTTTAACTGCTTCCAATCATTAGCCTGATTTCACCTTAGGTTTACTCCCGTCTCGACGTAAACTGAATTTGTACTTTTCTTCATTTGTAATTATGAACAAAATGCATACATGACAGAGCTTATTGAAGAGAAATAGCTGAAACTAGACAAAAAAATTCTTATCACATGATGGATGTACTCTTAAAATCTAGATATGATTGCTATTTATAAATGCTAAAATATAGGTAGATAGTTGTCATCCTTCAAATGCTCTTTGTACTGGTTTTTAACAAAATGCCCTTTGAAACAACCTTTTCTTCTCACTCACCCTTGTGTGCCTCAAACAAAAAACAGACTTGTTAGACAAAGCCACTTTCTTATTCTTGCAAGGTTCCCACTGCAATGTGTTGATTACACTCTCGCAGTTTGTGGCTCGACAAAGCAACTTTTTTGTATTGACAGCGCTGGCGCTACTTTAATAAAGACAGACTTTGACTATTGCTAGGAGCTAATAAGTATTTTAGCCAAAAATTAGTCTGCCTTGTGCAATGTGCCTATTTGCAACTCAAGTATTACAGTCTGAGAAACAAAACCAAAAGTTGGTCTAAAATACTAAACAAATTGCTGGTTCTGGCTCACAAAAACATAAAGAAATAACTAAAACAGCACTGTGTATAAGATTTCAAGAACAGATTAAGGTTATAGGCAGTGTAAGAGTGGATGAGAAAGAGAGAGAAAGACTTTAGCTCTATCAAGACAAATAAACCTCAATTGCTTCCTGTTGTATAAGTTTCATTCCACCATGAAAATGCATTTAGCGCTTTGGCAAAACTACATACAAAACAATGTTAATGTCGAAGTAAATGACTTACTGAGTAGGATCACAATGCTAACAGATTGAGCAAAACCTGAAAAATCCCCAGTTAATGCCGTGTCAACACAGAACAGCAAATGTGTGAAAGTTAAAAGCCAGTGGTTTGATTTCAGATTTAAATGTGTAAACTGACAGGTGTAATAACTGAACCAGAGAGGAAAAATACAGTTCAAAAACAGCGACATGGAAAGACTCACTGTATGGATATATAAGTGGCTCTTTTGCTTTATGTAGTGTAAAATTTAAATGGACGACGCCCACCAGTTCCACCAACTTAGCATCCAGTTGTAATTATGTTGTGGTGTTCCCAGTAACTTATGCAATTTGTTATAAACCATGTGATTTCACCACACACAGTACATATTATATTATAATATACCAAAAGAGGTGTTTAGAATGTTGTGAAAATTGTTGAAAAATTAACTTCATTTTTACATGCTGTTTACATTTTATATTTTCAAATCAGTTTAAATTTATTTAAAGGTTATAGTTGGGTTCAGATGTGAAACTACGCTGATTCTACATACTGTTGACTTAGATTGGTGAGGAGTTATTATTGTTAACTTGCTAGCTAGCCTTCTAAGTTTAACAATGTAAAACATCAAGTTAAGTATGCTTTGAGTAGATGAAGTTTGATTGTTTCTATTAAACAGGAATGTCTGTTTCACAGGGAGGAACTCATGCGTATTAACATGCATGAACAGCCGTACTCTTGCCTCATGATTACACACCGATCACAGCTCTATTACAACCATTACAATAATGACAGAAGGGTTGTGGTGCTAATTGACATATTTTTTATTTAAAGCATTGATTTCTCTGACAGATGCATCAACGTCTTGCTACAAAGTACAAATTATTTGTCCTCTCTCTATAGCTCATCTTTTATTGTAGAGCACAAAATGTTACTGAAAAGTAAAAAAAAAAAGTTTAAATAAAATCCTAACAGTTATATTGGTAGTGTGAGTCATTGACACACCACAACCAATTAAATGAAATTAAATATACAATTGGAAGTATTTGAGTAAAATGTGAATTTTAATGCCAATTTCATGAACATTATTTCAGATTTGCAGAATGATTAAAGCTCAGAAATATTAATTGTGTTCTTACATGAGTTCATTCAAACATTTAAGTAATCAAGATATTATACAGTGGAAATGAATGAAATATGAAATTTCCACTGCCTTTTTTTCAGTTCTGGCAGATTATTTCAAGAGGCAGTCGTGTAGTTTCAGATTACCTTCATCTCAAGCAGCAGATTTAGATGAGTGCCACTTGCACTGAGGATTCTTACACATTGGAAAAGTATTTATATTCCAACTTCAGTTTATTCATTAATTCATTAGTGCATGATTTTGTTTTAAGCCACAAAAGGCAACATCAGAGAGTTAGCTTACAGGAGTACAGTATACTGTAATTAAATGTTGTTGATTTACCCTTGTATAAAATAACTGACAGATATAAAAAGTAATGACACTTTGATTTTGTTGAAGAAAGCTGTCATGTTCCTTAGACCTGCACAAAGTAACATCTGCTCCCATTACTGCTCCTCCTTCCGTCGCAAACTACACCCCTAAGGCAGTCTCAGGCAGTGACCGCGTAACTAGTGATACTAACAAATGTGACAGCAAAATGACACAGTTTTCATTTTATTTGCTATTTTACACACTTACCTTAAAACTTGTTCACCTTCACTTTTATCCGCAGGTTTTATCAGGATCTTTTTATGGCACTGCAGTTTAGGCTTGATCTCTGAGAGAGAGAGAGAGAGAGAGAGATGTATTAAAGGAACAATCAATAATATAAATTGCTAATCATCTGTTTGAACTTCTATTATGTATGCAGTACATTATTAACCTCTGTGATGCAGCTCAGTGATGTTACCAGATTGGGTGACAATAGTAAGCCTAAATTTCTAAACAGGTCACTTTGGTTTTTTAATCAGTGAGATAAAGTCCTAAGAAAGAGTACAATTATAAGTCTTTACCTGAGATGTAAATCTCTCTGTGTCATCCAAGCTTCTTTTCCCCCTTTGTCATGTCACTTCTTGAAGTCTTGCTTTCCGCATCCTTTTGTAAGTTTCAGGAATTGTTTTTCCTTCCATGAAAACCTGCTATCTGTAGTTTAGGTATAGTTTGATCCTCATCATCTTGCTCGTCACTTGTATGTAGGAAAAACACAAACTATTTTCAGTTGTAGCAATTGCTAGGATTGTTTCTGTTCTGCCATCCTCCTGGATCCATTTGAAGATTCCCTTTTTATAGCCAAAAAATGATTTTTCAAGGAAGCTATTTTTGAAATGAACATAAAACATCTTTGATTGTAGCTATATATATATATGCAGCACTCATTTGAAGGATTTTACTTCAACATTGAGCCATCTGTATGCTTTAGGCATAAACATAATATAGAGTTGCACTGACAGGTAGATGGCCATCTCGCCAAATACTTCCTGCAGTTCACAGCACGTCTGGTGAGATTTTTATCTAATATTTCCTACAATGGGAGACTGTTCTTTAAAATTTTCTAGAAATCTTAAAATTGGAAAAAGCTGAATCATATCATATTCTTTTGTTGCCACAAAATCAAATAACAAAATACACGCCATGGAGCACAAGGGAGGAAAATTGATGATTGATGAATGATTTTATACAACAAAGTTAACAGCATGGTTGGTGGCCAACTTCACTAATTATTTCAAGAGTAATTGGAATTCTTTCTATTTAAACATACATTTTTCCATGCTATTGACAAAATTTGTGGTTGGAGCACTCCACAAATTGTACAGAATAGTGCCACTGATTCACACAAATGTAGCGCTTGCTATTTACAGATCTTTGTACGCCTCCACAATATATACAGATGGTTATTTTACGGTTGATCTGCACGATCATTTGCCTCCTTCTTTGTGTGTGACAGTTCCATCCCAGGGGAAGACCCAGGCAGGCATACCCTGCAGCCAATAAACATGAGGAATGCCCTACGGAAGGAACGGTTGAAGAAGCCATACAGGAAAGGATTTAGAGATGAGTTGATGTAGCCTAGCCACAAAAATATATCCCAGATGACCACCTCTGTGCTGTATTCAATGAACGGGTCCACGATGTTGACTGTAAAGAAAGGCATCCAGAAGATTAGGAAGACTCCCATGATGATACCCAAAGTTTTAGCCGCCTTTCTTTCCCTCCTCATAGTATTTCGGTGTCTTTGTTTCTTGCTTGAGTCTTTGCCTACCCCAGCAGCCATCTGACTTTCCATGGCACTGATCTGCCTGGCCTGCCGTTTGGCAGCTTTGAATATCTTCCAGTAGGCTACTAGCATGGTAGCCATTGGCAAGTAAAAGGCTACCAAAGAGGCCATGACAGCATAAATGCGATTGACTAAGAACACGCATACATCTTGAGGGAGCAGGATGTCCACACCAGCAACATGTAGATTAAGCATTATGGGGCCAAAGGAAATGAGCATGGGAACAGCCCAACATACAACAATAAGTAGACCTACCCGACTGTGGGACATCTTTAAGGTGTAAAGTAGTGGGTTGCAGACAGCGTAGTAGCGATCAAAGGCAATACAGCTGAGATGAAATATGGAGGCAGTGCAGAGCATGACATCTAGGCTAGAGTGAAGCCGACAAAAAAGGACACCAAAGTACCAGCATCCCTCCATGGTCCGAATCATACTATAAGGCATCACTAACAGACCAACAAGGCAGTCAGCCACTGCCAGGGACATGACAAAGGAGTTTGTGGGTGACTGCAATTGCTTGAAATAGGCAATGGACAAAACAACCAGGAAGTTGCCCACCACTGTGCAGACGATACCAGCAGAGAGGAAAACATATAGGAAAATGCGAGAGGCTTGGTTCCTCAGTGTCGTACAGGACTGAAGGGATATGTTAACATCTCTGGGCAATCCCAAGGTGCTGTTATCCATGATCTAATCAAACCTGTCAAAACACACAGATACAGCTTTAAGTAATGAAGGTTTGGGTTCAAGAGAGGCATTTTAAAGCATTTTGCCCTACACTCTGCTATGCAATATTAACAATGAGAAAGTGGACCAACCACCCAGAATTTTGTTTGTTTCTAACCCAATCGCTGCTCCATGGTAACTTCTCATCAGTTAAACTCTAAATTGTAAACTTACAAATCACAAGAGACTGTGGACATGAAAAGCCCTTGTTCTGTTCTGGACATATCTAAAATACCATCTCTTTGCTTGGTGTGGAAAGCAAAACCAGATGTTCTTTTCACCAACAAAAATTTTTATACAATGAGGGAACGATATATCATTGTTACTAAACCGAGACAAAAAAATATTGGAAGGGGCAGGGAATTCTCCAAATCAACTGTCATCAGGTCTGTTGGAGAGGAACTTGAGGAAATCTCATTTTCTTAGAGATGTTTCATAGAGATCTAAACCCTGTTACGTTTATCAGAAGTTTCAATGGATTAAGTATTTATGTAATTTATGTATGTGTTAATTGTGCATAAAGTGTTTGTTCTTCAGGGAACAATTACACTTTAATTAAACTTTAGTCCTATGAATTGCATTTCATTTCACATTACAGTTTGTCACACAGCAGAGCACATATGACTATAGTGAGCAGAATAACATTTAGTCTATAATGCCAGTGGTGTGAACAGTGAGCAGATGTTTCAGCTGACTTGCAATAGATTTTAATGAACACCACAGGGACCAGTCTTCATAGGGAAAGTGATGCAGAATGAAAATGTAGGTTTTTGTTTGGCTTGTCACCTTGTTGAGCTGAACCAATGTACATCATCACGGACTGCAATATTGAATAAAGTCCTAAAACACCCATATGTTAATTTTGGGGCTGTCACAATATTAGAATATTGACAGTCAAACTCATCTGCAGTTTTGATTAGTTTTGGATTATTTGCACAATAGTATCATTTGTCAACTATTAACATGGTTTCAGTAATTTATTTTTAAATATCAAGGTAAACTTCCATTCCAATAAATCACAAAATCCCATAGTTTATTCCTATAGCCTTTCTTGTGATTGTCATAAAGGCTGTTAATAAGGCTGTTCAATGGAAACAGGTTAAAGTGTTGAGTGCTTAATTAACCTCTACTCCTACGAGGAGAGACCCGACTAAGTAAAAGTAGTCATCCCCAACACCCCCCACACATACATTTTGTTGTTCCCTTTCATCCTCAGCCTTTCTGTAGCAAGTATTGTCTATGCAAGAATCATACAATTATATCAGAATCTTGAACATCTTTCCATTACCTTTTCTGTGCTATTATCCACAAAAATCACTTTTATTAATTTCCCTAATGCAATGATTAGTACAAAATTAGTGTTAATGTTTTCTGTAATCTTGTCAAGCTGTAATCCACTATCAAGCTTAAAATGCTGTAATTTAGTGTAGATATGAAATGGGTTCATATTTGTCCTATTTGTCTCTATGCCTTCTAATAACACCTGTAAATATTTGGTTTAAAAATAAAGGCCAACTACTAGTTTTGTCATCAATAAAATGTTTTCTTGATGGTTACATCTTGCAATAATGCACTAGTAATCAAGAAAACAACGCTATGGTGTTGACGTACACAATGAAATGTAATACAAATATCAAGGCAAGAATCTTTCTTCATTTAGAAGATTTAGTAGCTACAATTTTGAAATAAGCTACATTTAACAGGAAAAATTCAACAGGATTTTGTACCTTCCACTTCAACATTCTACGAAGAGCAGCTCAGATGTAACTCAGATTATCTTATTTACAGATGTCAGCATTTCAAACGAGGTCTTATGCATTCAGTTTAAAAACAAAGGTTTCTTTATTGTACTAGTTAACATCAGGCACTATTAGAAAACTGCAAAACAACAACACTCACCTGTACAGAAGAGAGATGATCGTCTGTCCTTATATCTGTATCAAACTGCGGGTCTGCCAACCTTGCTTTTACACAGAGGCGAGAGGGATGGGAGGGCTGAGAAGTGGGCTGTAATGAAACCATACAACAATAATCACAGTAACAAAATACAGACTGCTTCCAACTCCCCTGCCAACTCGATTTAAATGACTGCAGAAAGAGCAACCAGGACACCTACATTTTCTGATCCTGTTGACATCTGTTACAGATGTGAATAAGTTCTTCCCAACCTTAAAATGCAGGAAATTATATTCGATGTCAAATCAATGTATGAACATAATACTGTAATTAAGACTATTAATACATCCATAAACTGGATTGCTGAGGCTGAGTTTGTATTATGTACAGTACAACACAATACAGCAGTGTATTCTCTGCATCTATCAAAGCATTGTGGGTTTTTTAATCAAGCTGCTGCTCCATATGGATGTTATGTATTACACCAATTCAGTGCAGACTGAAATATCTCAACAAGTATTTTTTGGATTGTCGTGAAATTCTTGTATATGCATTCATGCTCACTAGAAGGTGTGTCCTACTGACCTTGGCAATTTTCTGGTGTTTCTTGTAGTGCAACCAGCAGGATTTTGGTTTTTAATAAAATGACTGCTGTGATTTGACTCAGATATTCACTCTCCCACGAGGATGAATTAATGAATTGAAATAACTTTTCCTGAGCACCATGACATCAATATTTAGAGCCTTTCCCCCTTCTCCATACACCTCAGAGATAGTTGTACCAGAAATCACTTCTCTGCTTTTCCACAGCCTCCATTACAAAATCAGGATTGGCCACAACAAAACCCACAGGGACACACTATGGGTTTGCTCTACACACAAAAAGATCGTGCTGTCATTGTTGTCTGAAATATTATGTGATTAAAGTTAAAGAAAACACACATTTGCGCATTAGGTTAATTTTAAGTGCACTGTGAAAAAGGGTGTTTTTTGACATGTTAAATGTGGTTGAGGATAGCTGGGATGAACCAGAAGTTGCACAGCTGCATACTTTGTGTTAGACAGTAAGTGGTAGAAAACAGTTGCAGGTAACTTAAGTTTTGAGACTATACCAGATAGAATTTTTGTGCAAAAAAAACATTAGCATAACATGTTAGGGCTTATTTTTCATGATAAACTTCATGGATATGTTTAAGAAAAAAAATAGTGACTCCAAATAATGCAGCAGATTTATAACAGCAAAAACTTATATTTTAAGTACATCAGATGATACCCATTATCTGATTTCACAATTTATGTGGGTGCAACTTCACTTTCTACACACCTTTACAACAACTCTCATCGCCCCTTTCATGTATTTCAGAGTGCAGTTGTGCACAGTAGTGCACAGCCAATCCTGCCATGCTTGAATACTTTGGGCCTCAGCCAGTGACAGACGCAACTCAAGTGTGGCGGATGTGTTCTAATTAAACATGGGGGATTTTAATGAAGGGTGCAATAAAAGGCACATTGGCTCAATAACTAGTGTGTTTTCAGATCTGTCATTCATATGTGTAATGCAAGTGTGCTTAACAGACAGGGTAGATTGGCTGCACATCTGTTGTTTTGTTTCTGAAAGAGGAGTGAACGGAGGTTGATTCCTGGGCTTTGTTGTATTTACTAGAGAGCACATAAAGTGACATAACTAATATGATTACGCATTTCATTATCAGCTGACTAATGCTACTATACTTCTATGTGATCCTCAAATTTGTATTCTATCACCTTGACCTATCTTATTGAAATTACGTTACTGACACTAATAATTTGTGAACAATATTAATAATTTACAACAATAAATTTTAAGTTTCAAATTACAATGCTACTTTTTTTTTTAAAATCAACCTAATGAGGAAACATTTGTGATGAATGAATCTGGAGTGCTGCAAAACAAAAAGAAAGATGCTGACTGATAACATATTTTGTTATCAGTCATGCATGTGATTACAAAAATTAGCACTTCCCGGACTGGAAATAAGATTGTTGTTAAATATAATACAAGTGCCCATTACTTTTCATTGAAAATGTAATTAGCAAATCAAATGAGTAATACAGTATATGAGTGTAATTTCTTGGAGGCAGGGTGACAATACATTATTTCATGTTATGTTTAATGGCTAAAGTTTTGTGGACCCACAATGTAGAACGCACACCACACTGAGGCAGATGGTGAAAGTTGTAACAGTCTATTCTAGTCTAACAGTTTATTTACACAGAGACAAAAGCAGATGGCAAGAGTTCTTAGCTGAGGGTGATACTTTCAAACAGTCTGGAAGAATGTAGGTGATGTGGTGTTCACAGAGGTTAGTGTGGCAGGTGACTGAATGTTATCTGGGGAGCAGAGGAGATGAACTGGTCATGAATCCCTGGAAGACACACACTGAGCTTTATGTGACAAACAAAACGGGACTGGACCTGAGGCACAGAAAGTATTTACAAGGGCTACCGGCCTGAAGAGTAATACAACATAAAGTGACTCTACACCCTGGCAGTGTCTGGATGAATGAACCAGTACTTAAATACTGAAGGAAGGCAGGGAGTTGATGAGCTGATCAGGCACAGGTGTGCAGTTGAGTTGGCAGGAAGGAACTGGATGGCTACAGCCAGCTCCAAACACACATACACAAACACACAGGGACAGAAGGAGAAGACAAATGGGGACAAACCACCAGCACAGAACTTGGGAACACATGGTTACACAAGGACACAGGGAAATAACTAAAAGACCTTGACAGTCAAAGTCTGTGTTTTTCCAGGAAATGGAATGTAGAGTAAATTACATTTGTGTCCTTTTTCTCAGCTTAATTATGCATAAAAACCTAAAATAATGTGTATTAAACAGCATTCCACGGAGTACTTGCAAGACAAATATCCAACATACTGTAATGTCATCATAGTGGAATTGAAAAATAAACATTTAGCCAGACTGCATTAAGTCAAAAGAGAATTCAAGCTGAGACTTAAAAAAGTCCCCCATGAAGAGAAAAAGTCCTGTAGAAATAGGTTTCAGTTTTGAAGTAGTCCTACTGGAATTATACAGGTATTGTGCAGGACAATTCACCTGGTTTTTGTACGTTGTCTTTTAAGACTCCTTCAAAGTATGGAACCATTGGCTAAATATACTGATACTGGGAGCTCTTCTTGCACTATTTTTGTTGTAAAAGAATAATTTGAGTTAATGTCTTTTAAGTTCATGTAAAGTATTAACGTGTTGGATGTTCTCTTTTTAATTTTTTGAATATCATTTTCTTCAAAAAAACAAAGCCTGTAGCAGATATTATGACATGTTAATTAGCAACATCTCAGGAATTTTGAGTAAGCTTCAGCTAATGTTGGCCAACTAATGCCAACTAATGTTTCCATTAGCTGGCAGCATAATGCAGTTAACAGAGAGTTAACAGACAGATTACCAATCAAAATTTGCAGATTAATCTTCTCAACAATCACGTGAACGTAAACAAAAGTAGCCATTCATGTCTAGTCAGCAATATTTTCTTTTTTCTTTCTTTTTTGACAGAAATGAGGACTTTAGAAAGCTAGCAGATCTCATAAGCTATAGGTACCATATACTATTGTTAATGGTAAAATGCCATTAAAAATATATTTCGGGAGGGAAAGGGAATTTTAACTGTGCACCACACCTTAACTTGAAATGAAGAGGCAACACATATACAAAGAGCTGCTGACTCCATCTGGCAAGTTTGCATATTTGCTCTGCACTTCCCTTCCTCCCCAGCACTGTACAATATGTACTGAGTTCACTACTAACTTGATATAGCCTAAAAGTACATTTCTCAGGTGTTACTATAATTAAATTACTAAGACATCAGAAGACCCGATGTTGTCCTCGGTAGTCACTTAACATTGTTGATAAGTGGAGTGCATAGTCAAGGCTTCATTTAAAAAAACAATAGAAAAAAACACTTCTATGAAAAAAAACACTTTACTGATAGACACAGAAATGGAAAAATAAATGGTGTATATAAAATGAACAAAGTAGGAAACCATAACTTTTAAGTAAACTGTCCATGTCCTTTTAGAAAAACAAAACAAAGGGAAAACAGACAAACACTGAGTAGCAGGCACAGTGTCCATTCTCCAGAAGAGACCCCAGCATACAATACTGCATGACAAGCCTCACTTTATACACTGTGTGCACAATTATTAGGCATGTGATCATCATTTTTATGCATATTTTCCAACTCCAAGCTGTATAAACTTGAATGCTTATTGGATTTAAGACTATCAGTTGATGAGTATTTGTGTAATGAGGGTTTGTGTGGCCTAGGGAGATCAACACCCCATATAAAGGTGTGCATAATTATTAGGCAAAACGGGCCAAAAATGAGATTTAACTGACACTGAAAAGTCAAAAATTGCACAAAGTCTTTCAGAGGGATGCAGCACTGTTGAAATTGTTAAGATATTTGGGCCTAATCACAGAACCATCAAACGTTTTGTTGCAAATAGTCAACAGGGTCACGAGAAATGTGTTAATAATAAATAATAATAAAAACAAAATATGATAAAAAATAAATGGCAAAGATTTGAGAAGAATCAAACGTGAAGCTACAAGAAACCCATTATCATCCAATGCTGTCATATTTCAGAACTGTAACCTACCTGGAGTACCCAGAAGGTGCTCAGTGCTCAAAGGTCAAGACTGAGCCATCAAATATCTGAAGACAGATTTTTCAAAGGTTTGATGGATTGATCAGATGAATGTGACTCTTGACAGACCGGATGAATGGGCCAGTGGCTGGATCAGTAACAGGCACAGAGCTCCACTTTGACTCAGATGCCAGCAAGGTGGAGGTGAGGTACTAGTATGCGCTGGTATTATTAAAGATGAGCTAGTTGAACCTTTTTGGGTTGAAGATGGACTCAAAGTCAACTCCCTAACCCACTGCCAGTTTTTAGAAGACACTTTCTTCAAGCAGTTGTACAGGAAAAAATCTGCATCTTTCAAGAAGACCATGATTTTTATGCAGGGCAATGGTTCATCAAAGTACTCCACTGCATGGCTAGCCAGTAAAGGCCTTAAAGATGAAAGAATAATGACATGACCCCCTTCCTCACCTGACCTAAACCCTATTGAGAACTTGTGGGTCCTTCTTAAACGGGTGATTTATGGTGAAGGAAAACAGTACACCTCTCTGAACAGTGTCTGGGAGGCTGTGGTTGCTTCTGTACAAAAAAAAAATATTGATGATCAACAGATCAAAAAACTGACAGACTCCATGACTGTTATTGAAAAGAAGGGTGGCTCATTGATTTTTTTTTTTTTTTTGAAATGTCAGAAATGTTTATTTGTAAACTATGAGTTGTGTGTTTATTATTCTCACTTTAACAGATGAAAGTAAACAAGTGAGATGGGAATATTTTTGTTTTTCTATTAGTTGCATAATAATTCTGCACACTAATAGTTGCCCAATAATTGTGCACACATTGTGCGCAGATATTCTCCTAAGAAAGCCAAACCTCAATTTTACTTCCTTAAATATTCAGGTGTGAGGTTTATTGACATTTTGGATATAGTTGTTCAATAATAAAATTAATCCTCAAAAATACAACTTGCCTAATAATTGTGCACACATAGTGTAGGTGGATGCTTTTCTTAAAAAAAACAAAAAAACAAAACAAATTCACTTAAAATGATCTCTTCTGCTCCTTCTGTTGTTCTTTTTCTTCCCATGGATTCTGTTGTTTTCCAATTTTAAAATTGTTCTGTCTCAGTATTTTTTTTTTTTCCAACTCAAGTTGTTGCTATGGCCTGCGGTAATCTGAGGACTGTGTGACCTTGAATCCAAGAGCACACAAAATGTTGTATAAAACATAATAAGTATGAAGGCTTTACACACACACACACAAACGATGATCCTTGGGTTAATGTTGCCACCTTCTGGTGTGTCATTACTATTGCATGTAATAGTAATTACTAGAGTATATGGAGTCCTATACTTAACTCTCTTAAAATGACAATATAGACTAGAAAATATAAATGTGATTTCACAATACCATTAATATATATAATAATAATAAAGAGTGCCCCCCAATTTTTTTTTTAAATAAAGACAGAAAAAAAACAAAAACAAAGGTCATCTAGTCTTCTGCTGTCGTCTGCTATGGGTAATAGCATGATTTTTCTGTGCCTGCAAGATTTAACAACATACACAGAACTAACACATATACCGTAGACAAAGACCAAAATCCTAATCTTGTTTGAAACTGTATTCTTGGTTAAAATTAAAATCTTTAGTAAGCTCTATAATACTCTAGGAATGGGCTGTTGCTACTTCACCAGGCAATTAGGTGCTTAGCAACGAGTCACTTTCATAATTACAAGCTGGTATATGGTAGAGACTATTATCAAAAGCTCGCTGTGCTTACACGTGCATTGCAAGTACAAAAAAAAAAGGTTTTACAAGGTTCAGTTTTCACATAATTGATACGCAGCATACCCTTGACCTATTAATAAAGGGACAAAAATATTTAAAAATCTATTTAAAAAGAGAGACAAAAATAATTTGAAATACCAACATTATTAACAAAGATGCACATTTTATTATTCCCCCTTTTGAAAACATACAGAAGAATCAGTATTCTATTCAAACTACTCAGTTAAAATCAGCAATCTTTCAAAATCAGGTAACAGTCCTTTGACACTTTTAGCATTCAGCATGCCATTTGCCATACTGTTCACTTGACACTGGATGATTATGTCAAAATCTGCAAAACGCAACATTATGTTCAATGGCCAGTATTTTTCTGTAGTATTCTTACATGGCAGTTGTGGTGTTGGGGACAACATGGTCAGAGATATATGGTTCTTCATGATTAAATATGTTTAAAAACTTCAGCATTGGTGGTTGGTCTCAGACATAATACAAATAATTGGTCTCCAGTGTCAAGATCATGTCACTTCCACATTCTCACAAGCTTATGGCACCATACTACATTGACTGCACACTTCCATCATTCACTTCGAACATTTGCATTGGATGTAAATTTATCTGCTGAATCATGTGATGCTTTTAATTGGGAATAAATATTTAGTGTATTATCCTTTAACATATGTGGCTTTTTTTTTTCATAAGTTAACAAAGCCACTTGAAAACAATAAAGACAAAACAAGTAAACTGAATAGCAACTGCTACAAAAGGCCCAAAAAATATAAAAACCATTTTACAATCTTAATGATTAGTTCTTTAAATAAAATGGAATCAAAACACAAGTGATTGTACCATCAAATTTTGAAAATACTGAGAATCTATTTAATTTTTTGAAACACAGTACACATCTTTTTACCACATGACAATGTCTTGGTAAATTTCAAAATGTACTATTTGTTTTGTATCGAATTTGTTGGTACATTGCTTTGTCGACTTTTGATAACATAGTGATAGCGATGCCCCAGTCAGTGTATGTGCCTTAAGGGGCTGACAAGTCTATCAGAATCTGTGCCACAGCAAGCAGTATTAGTGTAAAGAATGCCAGTGATGCAACTGTGGTCCGAGGAGGACTGTCTGATGTTGATGTTGACTCTGAAATATTAAACAAAAAACAAAAAGAGAGGTACTAATGAAATTCTCTGGATTGAAAGAAACAAGTTCTAAATGCAGTATTAAATGAAGCTCCCCCCAACCTTAATCCCACATCTAAATTTATCATTTACTTGTAAGTCTCCAGTAACTTACGTGCAGAAACGGAGCCTGGAATAACGTTCAGGGTAGAAGAGCTGCCGGTAAGTTCGCTGTTGAATTGTGAAGTCGCATTGTTTGCTGAAGGAACAGAGCTTGCATCTCTGAACACCAGAGTCATGTTGACCCTCACTGATCCGCTCCTGCAGTGACAAACAGACAAGAAACACTTTTTAAAAGCAAGTGGGTGCCAAATACTGGCCAAAAATTAGTCAGTGACTGAAATTTTATCTTACGTGAACCCGTTGATGATGGAGCGTAAGAAAGATGATCCAAACAGTTTTCTTGCTGCTCTGTTTATCTGTAAAACAACTTTACTGTCATTTGCAATTAAAAATACATTGTTGTAATTGTTTTGCTCCATTTGGGAGGAATAACAGAAAGTGCAATAATAATAGAAAGGGCTTGCAAAGAAATTAGTAATATTGGGTTTCATTTTTTCCCAGTGAAAATTACTCAATGACTCAATGATTAATCTACATCATTGCAAAATTTTTTTTAGCAAAGTCAGTGTTCAGCAATTATGCTGATCAGATTTAGTTCCCAAAATGCGGTATTTGTGCAATAGATTTCTGCACCTAGGTTTAGATGATGCTTTTCTATCTTATGATGCCCTTCGATTACTATTATTACAATTTATTGCAGTTTTGTTGTTAGAGCACACTGTTATAGTGTATAGGCATCTTACCGCTGCGATCACTCTATTAGCCAAAGCCTTAAATGCTGCTGAAGTTGGGTCGGAGAGATCTGACGTAAATGTTTCGTCGAGACTAAATGTAAGGCCAAGGGTTCCCTCATTGCCTGTGGGAGGATCTGTTGATGCAGTGGTGGTGGATTCAGTAGTAATAGTTGTAGTGGTTGTTGCCGTGGTTGTTGTAGTGGGTGCTGCAGTGGTTGCTGTAGTGGTTTCAGCAGTGGTTCCTGCAGTGGTTGCTGTAGTGGTTGCTGCAGTGGTTCCTGCAGTGGTTGCTGCAGTGGTTGCTGCAGTGGTTGCCGCAGTGGTTCCTGGAGTGATTGATGGACTAGCACTAGTAGCATCTGTGTTGTTAATCCCAGGAGTTGTATTTGTGATTGTTCCTGTAACAACAAAAATTTAAAATTAAATGTAACTGTCTATGCTGTATTTCATGATAATGAAAAGACAAAAATAAAATAGTTTGAAAAAACTATAAACATCTCTTACTTGTTGCAGCAATGGTTGACGTATTCACTGGAAGACCAAGGGAACCGTTGGATGCTGCTTCCGCCAGAGCACCTGTCACATCCGTAGTCTCTGGTACTGAGCTGGCATTATTAAATACCAGATTGGAATCGACCACAACTGAACCTTGACTGTAAGAGGAAATCAGAATTATTAATAATCACATTATTGTCTGTTATTTGTGATACCTCAATATCAAATATCAAATGAGGATATACAGCAGACTTTTTATTGTGACACAGTTATAAAGCAAATGAGCAATCAGATTTCTAGAAAAACATACTGTATGCTTGTGAATGCACTCTTGACCTAAAAATAATTCCAAATATTTAGATAAGGATAGTTTATACTTGACTATACTGAGTTTGCTGAGTGAATTCCAATTAACACAGTGCCATGCCCACATAAAAGAGTAATGTCACATACCGGAAAGATCTGATCACAGCTCGAAGGAAACGCCTTCCAAATCTCCGTCCATAGAGACCGTTAAGCTGGAAAAATGAAATTGACAAACAGTTATCTCATTTAATATCTAAAAATAAAGTTGAGAAATGAGAGACAACTCCTTTTTTTGATTATTCATACTTGTATTTGATTTTAAAGCTGCATAATCCATGTATCCACTGTCTATGTGTATACTCATTAGTTTAATACAGTTTTAGTATAGGTTGTATAGTTTTATATGGCTGTACTCAAACAGCCATAGATTTCCCAAAATATGGCTACACAGCCCACTTTTTCAAATTTTAATATTTCATTAATGCAAAAGCTTTAAAGTACTGTAATACCAGTTAAAGAAGTTCATATTGTTGTTTCAAGAGAACTTTCCTTCCTCTGTGAAAACATCTTACCATTGCAACTAAAATTATTTTAAACTGTTCTCCATGAAGGACTAGATTTTGGGTTGCATTAACTGTAATATAAGCTTTCACTTGGCCAGTAGAAATTTCCTGCGCATGTAGTAATAACTGGCACATAATTATTCATTTTTGCTTCCTCTGCATGCACATACAAACATTTTGATTATTTTTTCAATAACTCACATTCATTATTTGTTGTATTTAGAGGAAGGTTAAAAAGAATAATGACAAACGTCAAAGTACTTACTGCAGCTGCTACTTGGTTTGCCAAATCCTTGAATTCTTGAGAATTTGGATCTGCTAACTGTGTGACAAAGACTCGAATCAAACTGAATCTCAGTGAGATCGTTGAATCCGGTGATGGGGCAGGTGTAGTTGGAGTATCAGGTGTGGACAGCGATGTTGCATTCACTGGTGTTGGGTCTGTGCTGGCTGTTGGCGAGGTTGCGTTGGTTGGTGATGGGTCTGTGCTGGCTGTTGGCGAGGTTGCGTTGGTTGGTGATGGGTCTGTGCTGGCTGTTGGTGAGGTTGCGTTGGTTGGTGATGAGTCTATGTAAATAAAATTATAAGTTAAAAACAAAAATAGATATTTATGTCACTTGATACTGGAACTGGAACATTACATTATGTTTGCGTTGAGAAACAATTTAGAGACAGTATTTGATTTGCTAAACTGAATAGAATTAAAATCCCATTGACTGATTGGGTCATGATAATACCTGTTGAGGGAAGTGTAGTCATTGGTGTTGAGGTTGAGGTTGCGACTTCATTTGGTTGGACAACTAAAAGTAATAATTATTATCATTATTATTAGTAGTAGTTGTAGTAGTACATACTTGGAACAGTCTTTTACAAAATTCAACATTTAGTAATGACATAATGTCTCACCAGCCGCAGAAATAGATGATGTGTTAACGCTGAGAGAAAAGTTGGAGCTGGAAGCAGCCTCCCTTAAAGTGTCAGCCGCGGAACTGGCATTTGGTAATGTTGTCCCGTTGCTGAACGTCAGCTCAGCATCTACCACAACGGATCCTTGTCTGTGACAGAAACGTAAGCTTTAATGCTGTAATCTTATTTGGCTATTCTGGCAACAAAGACGACTGAAATCTCGACATTGTTTTCTATTACATATGACAAACCCTAAATTCAAACCCCCATTTCCATTAATAACCAAAAAGCACAATATGTTAGTGAACTATAAATAACATTTTGAAATGCTATAGTGAGTAATGCTTCATACCTGAACCTTCTGATGATAGCTCGAAGGAAAGACGGTCCAAATCGTTTTGAATAGACACTGTTGAGCTGTGAATGAATTGTGGTTTAAATTATTGATTTACAATAATATTTCAGGCTGATATTGTATCAGCTTATGTCAGCTCTTCTTTCTTTTTTATTTCATGCTTATTCATACATTATCATTTCTATTTGTTTCTGACATTGGTCATATCGATCACAAAGTTGAATATTGAAAATATAATGCCAGGTACTACACATATGTGCACTGGTCTTGATTAGATTCGGCCATTTTTTAATTAAAAGTTTTTTTTATGATTGTACTCAGTTTTATGCTGTTTTTTATTACTTACTACATAGTCTTGACAATCCATTAGCACTACAAAGATACATTCTTTTTAATCTTATTTAAAACTGGCATCCAAACTGCTCATTTTTTGGAAACCGACAGTGAAAATATTTTTTTTAAAAATTGTAAAAAGTGATGAAATAAATTAACTTACTACTGAGGATACTCTGCTGCTCAGTTGCTGGAATGCTGGTGAGTTTGTGTCTGCAAGGTCTGGTGTGAAATTCTCATTCAAGCTAAATCCCAGCCTAATTGTTGGCTCTGGTGTTGGTGCAGCTGTTGCAGTTGTAGTTGTAGCACTAGTAATTACGACTGGTGGTGCTGACGTTCCATCTACAGATAGATACATAGATAGATAGATTACTTTATTAATCCCCAGATGGGTTGTAGAGAGCTTGAAGCACCTGGAAATTGATTTATTGGTAAGAAATATACATTAGACCAAGACAAAACAAATTAACAAATTGCCCTCAGTGCTTGCAGTGCTGTTAAGACATACTGTAGCTAAATTTCATTTCATTTCATAAAGTCATTTTAGCCAGTAAATGATAATACTTTATTGACTACTGGTGAAATTGTCATGACTGTAATGACAATGAAATAATAAAGTGATAGTGGGAGATGCTGCATTACTTTGCATAGGTGTTCCAGTGACTGTAGGTGACGTTCCGTTGATTGGCGGTGATGTTCCAATGACTGGTGGTGACGTTCCGTTGATTGGTGGTGATGTTCCCATGACTGGTGGTGACGTTCCGTTGATTGGTGGTGATGTTCCGATGACTGGTGGTGATGTTCCGTTGATTGGTGGTGATGTTCCGATGACTGGTGGTGAGGTCATGTTGAGTGATGAGATGATTTTATTGGAGGTTGGGGAAAATTAAAGAAAGCATGAATAAGTTCACAGAATATATAAGTTAAATGGTTTGGTTTCATTTATATAAAAAAAGGGAAAAGTATCTCTTTTTTTACCTGGCACAGTTGTTGTAGCAGGAGCTTGTGTTGGTGTCTCCACAACTGAAAATTAAATTTTGATATCACAAACTTTAAACTTGAAACACCAAGGCAATCACAGTAAAATTGCTTTGTTGTCCAACTATATTCTGTGTCCTTCCAAGTGCAGGGATTCAAATCAACTTACCAGATGCAGAAATAGATGATGTGTTGACAGGCAGAGAAAAGTTTGGGTTGGAAGCTGCCTCCACCAAAGTATTAGCTGCTGCGCTGGCATTTGGGACTGTGTTTCCCTGATTGAATACCAGGTCAACATCTGCCACAACAGATCCCCGCCTGCAACACAATTTTTGTTTTTACAAAATTATTAATCAGTGAAAGCAAACAAAATGACTGATTTAACTAATGTTAAACAGTCTAACTGCAGTCTCTTAGCAAGTATGACTTTTTATAAAGCTGTCCTTTCATGCTGATAGTGTAGTAAAGCATTTGATAATCAACAGGTGGTCTAAACCAATGAATGTCTATTTTCAAGCTGAGACATATCAATAGATTAACATTGATAAACTAAAATCTTATAGAGGAAGGAAGGTTCTATACCTGAAGCCTTTGACAATAGTTCGATTGAAGGAAGGTCCAAACTTTGTTGAATAAACCTGGTTGAGCTGTGGAGGAATTTTGTAAAAACAAACATGTTCAGCACCTTTTGAAGTTCTATCATCTACATTTTTAGTCCATTATTTGGAAACTGACTGTGGAAAGCCAAAGCAAAACTAAACAATAGGATATATGAACTTACTGCTGAGGATACTGTGTTACTCAGTGTCTGGAATGCTGGTGAGGTTGTGTCTGCAAGTTCTTGTGTAAAAGTTTGTTCCAACTTAAATTCCACATTGATTTTTGGCTCTGGTGGAGGTGCTGGTGCCGCTGTTGTGGTTGTAGTTACGACTGGTTGTGGTGATGTTGATGGTCCATCTATAGTTTAAATCATTTTTTTGGTAAGAAATAGGACACTGGAGCAAGACAAACTGCATTAACAAATAAACAATGCTGTCAAGACACGCATTAGCTAAAGTTCTTAAGGTGCCCATCATTTTAGCTAGAAAATGACAGTATTTTATTGACTACTGGTGAAGGTGTCATGGCTGTAATGATAATGAACAAAATATTGATTATGGGAGAGGTTTCCTCACCTGGCATTGGTGTTGTAGTGGCGCCTGGTGGTGATGTTTCGGTGGCGGGTGGTGATGTTGCGGTGGCTGGTGGCGATGTTGCGGTGTGGGGTGGCGAGGTTTCGGTGACTGGTGGCGATGTTTCAGTGGCGGGTGGTGATGTTCCGATGACTGGTGGTGAGGTCATGTTGAGTGATGAGATTTTATTGGAGGTTGGGGAAAATTAAAGAAAGCATGAATAAGTTCACAGAATATATAAGTTAAATGGTTTGGTTTCATTTATATAAAAAAAGGGAAAAGTATCTCTTTTTTTACCTGGCACAGTTGTTGTAGCAGGGGCTTGTGTTGGTGTCTCCACAACTGAAAATTAAATTTTGATATCACAAACTTTGAATTTGAAACACCAAGGCAATCACAGTAAAATTGCTTTGTTGTCCAACTATATTCTGTGTCCTTCCAAGTGCAGGAATTCAAATCAACTTACCAGATGCAGAAATAGATGATGTGTTGACAGGCAGAGAAAAGTTTGGGCTGGAAGCTGCCTCCACCAAAGTATTAGCTGCTGCGCTGGCATTTGGGACTGTGTTTCCCTGATTGAATACCAGGTCAACATCTGCCACAACAGATCCCTGCCTGCAACACAATTTTTGTTTTTACAAAATTATTAATCAGTGAAAGCAAACAAAATGACTGATTTAACTAATGTTAAACAGTCTAACTGCAGTCTCTTAGCAAGTATGACTTTTTATAAATGAAAAACAAAATGATACTCAGTGATGAAATTTTAAAGCTGTCCTTTCATGTTGATAGTGTAGTAAAGCATTTGATAATCAACAGGTGGTCTAAACCAATGAATGTCTATTTTCAAGCTGAGACATATCAATAGATTAACACTGAAAAACTAAAATCTTATAGAGGAAGGAAGGTTCTATACCTGAAGCCTTTGACAATAGTTCGATTGAAGGAAGATCCAAACTTTGTTGAATAAACCTGGTTGAGCTGTGGAGGAATTTTGTAAAAACAAACATGTTCAGCACCTTTTGAAGTTCTATCATCTACATTTTTAGTCCATTATTTGGAAACTGACTGTGGAAAGCCAAAGCAAAACTAAACAATAGGATATATGAACTTACTGCTGAGGATACTGTGTTACTCAGTGTCTGGAATGCTGGTGAGTTTGTGTCTGCAAGTTCTTGTGTAAAAGTTTGTTCCAACTTAAATTCCACATTGATTTTTGGCTCTGGTGGAGGTGCTGGTGCCGCTGTTGTGGTTGTAGTTACGACTGGTTGTGGTGATGTTGATGGTCCATCTATAGTTTAAATCATTTTTTTGGTAAGAAATAGGACACTGGAGCAAGACAAACTGCATTAACAAATAAACAATGCTGTCAAGACACGCATTAGCTAAAGTTCTTAAGGTGCCCATCATTTTAGCTAGAAAATGATAGTATTTTATTGACTACTGGTGAAGGTGTCATGACTGTAATGATAATGAACAAAATATTGATTATGGAAGAGGTTTCCTCACCTGGCATTGGTGTTGTAGTGGCGCCTGGTGGTGATGTTTCGGTGGCAGGTGGTGATGTTTCAGTGGCTGGTGGCGATGTTGCGGTGGGGGGTGGCGATGTTGCGGTGGCTGGTGGCGATGTTGCGGTGGGGGGTGGCGATGTTGCGGTGGCTGGTGGCGAGGTTTCGTTGGCGGGTGGTGAGGTTGCAGTGGCGGGTGCTGAGGTTTCGTTGGCGGGTGGTGAGGTTGCAGTGGCGGGTGCTGAGGTTTCGTTGGCGGGTGCTGAGGTTTCGTTGGCGGGTAGTGAAGTCGTGTTGACGAATGGTGAGGTCATGTTCATTGGTTCTGAGGTAATGTTTACAATGTGATTGGAAAAAAATAAAGTTACACATACACATTTTCGTTTTACTATTATTTATTTTCACTCAAGTGTCCTTTAGTATATTTTATTCTATTTCTCTGTTATCTTTTTATACTCAGTATTTCATGTCATTGTGTGTTTAATTGTATTCAAATATACCAGACTGCCATGACAACCTAATTTCCCCTTGGGGATGAATAAAGTCATCTATCTATCTATCTATCTATCTATCTATCTATCTATCTATCTATCTATCTATCTATCTATCTATATGTTATATTCATCATTAATGTGGAGCATTATATAGTAATCATTCACACAATTAATTGTTAATAATGTTAATAAAGTGAAGACGATACAGCTGACATTTTATATCTTTTTTTTTTTACAGTCAAGAAACTCCACCTAAAAACCAACAGCAATGATTTATTAGCCCTTCTTTTCAGCACTTTCCAATGTATTTTTATGAAAGGAACCTCTGAACTTTATGTTTCAAAATTTCTGGGTACTACGCGTAATAAGTACAGTAAATAGTGGTGTGATTGTGTGGTTGATAAACTCATAACAAGCATAGATTCTGAAATCCATTTCTACTAACTCTCAGTACTATACTTTAATATATGTAATTTAAATGTTAAAATGGGAAAGTAGTGACTGACTTCAACTGTAAACAAAAGTGTGTCTCCATCTCAATATCCTTGTCATGTAAAGTAATATAAACCATTTGATAATCAAAGTATATGGTTTGGTTTGGATAAAACTGATAACTCTATCTGCTCCACTTGATGTCAGGTCAATAAGGCAACTTATACCTTGCATATGACACCATGTGAATATATCACCTTAAGTGTATTTTTTGAAGTACATGTGAATGTGAATTAGTATCATACCTGTTGTTGTGTTATTGGCAGACGTCGTTCCCACTAGCCCTATAGAGACAAATATCATGATGATCAAATTTAAATTTAGTAAAAATAAAAATATAATTAATATTAATACTACATATTAATATTAACATTATATATTATATTATATAACATTATTATATTATATTATATTATACATTAATGTTAATATTAATTAATTAAAATTAATATTGCAGTCGTTTCCCCTTCTCTCTCTCTCTCTCTCTCTCACACACACACACACACACACACACACACACACAAGCATGTACTCCAACAAATACCTGCTAGTAGAACCAATATGAAGAGCTCCATCCTCCTTGTCCTTCGTTCCTGTGAATCTAAACACATTTTGAATACATTTTAGTGAAAAGCCCGAAAAAAGCTCATACTAATACACACTCACTTTCCAGTTTATGAGTTACACTTTGCTAAAACTATGCCATCTCATAACAGCCCCGTCATAAATCACACCTTAGTGAGGTTTGTTCTGTTCAGTTTTTGTTGAAACTGTTTTAGGGAGATGTTGAGCAGTCTGGAGTTGTTTAATTGCACAGCAGTTATTTCTAATAATTTGTCCATCCCATAAGGGTATTAAGTATGAGAAATAACTCTCGCAGTTCAACTCAGCAGCATCACAAACTACTACCTCCAAGATGGCCATGAATATGAAAATCAACACCTCTTAGAAACAATTTTGACAAAAAAAAATCTCAGCATTAGAACATAGGATTGAGTGTATTGCAGGCTCATAGGGTTTACTGCAGACTGCATTAGTTTTAGGTAGGGGTACCTTATAAACCAGAAACACAACAATATAGTCAATTCTCATGTCATAACAGATCAAGAACATTTTTACTTAATGACTGTGGCTGGCCCAGATATGACTTTCTTATAAATTCATCCTCATAATTTATGAGATGCTTAAAAGACGTTTAGCCCGCTCTAAAACCATTGAAGTATGTATGAGTATGAGTCACGCTAAATGAGTATGCCAGCATACAGGAGAGACAAGTTTGGGTAACTTTGTCAAGTAGTGTCACACCTCTGTGATTGTTCAAGATTCCAACTGCAAGAGTACATCTCCACCCACAAGTCTGGTCAAGTATTTGGCCAAAACAAATATTTATAATTAATTATAAGCTCAGGCTTTTTGTACAGCCACAAATGTGATAATGTGCTAACTGGGGAAGACTGACAAGTCTTCTGACAAGTCTGACAATGTGAAAAAGAAAACGAACACCTGTTTGCAACATTCCACAGGTAAACAGGATAACTGCTAACAGGTGCTTGTATCATGATTGAACATGAAAGGTTTGGTAGATCAAAAGCAAGGGTGGGGCAAGGTTCAACGGCCTGTGAAGCACATGATTGTGAAAAGAATATTACTAGTTTCCAAAGTTTGTGTGTAAGTAAGTAATTACATTGTGTTTACATTTATATTTTACGCAGTGTACAAACCTTTCTGTAATCAGGGTCATACAGCATAATAGCATCTTATACTCCATTCAGGTTTCTCAAAAGAAAAGGCATACTTTTCTAGAGTTTCTTTGCAGATTCAATTCAAATTTTTGTCACCTTTAAATATTTCATTTATAGGTTTGGTTTGATATGCTTTTAAATAATATTCTGATAATAAATCTTTGACTGACTTGTCAATAATGGATTCGGTTAAAAAAGGCAGCTAATCTTGTTTTCACAAAAAGCCTGTACAAACAGGTATTCACTGATGTTTACATAGGCCGAAACCAGAAGAACCATTCCTTCAGCTGTCTGCCAGCAACTGATTATTGATGCCATTGATATTCATGTATTTAGCTCATTAGAGAATGGCCATACCAATAAGACCAAGACAACAGTTCAAATAATTAAGAAAAGCCAAGGTAATTATTAAAAGAAATTGTCTTGTATTCATTGGATGGCAATGAATGAATATTTTATTCCTACTAGATAATTATGCAGTTACTATAATGATTATTGACACTGAACATTAAAAGCAATTGAATCAATTCCTTTAAGCACCCTAAACCTCCTGAAGCTGTATTGCTCTGCTTAAGCCATGACTGCATTAAACTTTTAGTTGAAGATTCACAAGTGTCTGTGATAAACTTTCCTTTACTAGGGTTAAATTTACTTAAATTCCTAGATTAGCTCAATAAATAAATAAGTAAATGTTGCCCATTATATTTGCTATTTCTAGCTGATAGAGCACTAAGATGCCGTCACAACCTGATAAGCCAAGCACTGCAATCCATTCTTCCATCATCTTAACTGTATGTTCAACTGCATCAGTCTTGTCAGGAATTAACTGATTAATGAATTAATTTAACAAGATGTGGTATAACAGCAAGATTTAAATCAAGCAAATACTTGAAAAATTACAACTTAAATGCAGAACGCATATGATAAAAAAAAAGCATAGATTGCCAAAATCATCATTGGAATTCCTTTGATAATTCAATTCAAAATCACACTTTACAAAAACTTTCACAAGAAAACCAGTCATGCAAATGTAGTATGTGTGCATAAGATATTAAACACTGAAAAACTAAATAAGAACTAAATAGATATGCAAAGTGATTTCTTATCTTTCATATCTTAAATGTTCAGTTGTATACAGCCAAGTCAATATGAATATGTATTTTCTTACCCAAGAGGAGTCCCAGATCCAGCAGAATTCTTGTATACACAGCAATGAATTGTTCAAGCTGACACTAAGTAAGCGTTAGACACCTTGCCTTCTTGATTCAAAAGATGGAAGTGAAGACATCCACTCAGTGAATGAGGTTTTTGTGAGAGTCGGGAAATTCTTGCTTTTTCAAAACATCTGACAGAACTTGCAGGACTTGTTCTGATGTGCATCATTTCCGTTTAAGAAGAATGAAGTAGATGCTCGAGGCACAAAGTTAAAACGTCAGCAAAGTTTAAGAGATGAAAATACAATGCATTGCATTTAGTGAAAGCATCTTTGTTATTTGGGATATGCATAATGTGTCACAAAGTACTCCTCTGGTGTCAGAACTCATTTTTGTCCAAAGCACTTGTAAAAACCTGTAATCCAAAGTTGATTTGTCTGAGTAATAACACAAACATTACTGTGTGAAAACAATAAACCACGACAAACCTACAAAACAATCAGCGCAACCTCATGAAATGTTTCATCTAAAAGCAAATGCTTAGCCAGAACACTGCTTCATTTTACACTCATCTAATACAGCAATTATTCTAAGTCTTAGTAATTCCCCTTGGATGCTGCTCTCATGTTTTTTTGGGGCTTTTTTTGGGTTTTTTTTTTTTTCCACTTTATTAAATCAAAAGTCAGCACTGTCCTGATTCAGACTGTTTGATCAGTAAACCTACAAAGGACATTTTTCTTTCACTTAAACCAATCCTTCATCAGTGTGAAGTCATTTTATCTTCCACTTGAGTAAAAATTTTTGTAATAACAGAGTAAAAGCAGTAATGCAAGTAAAATCCATTCATTCAAAATTTTTCGTAAGTAAAAGTACAATAGTATTAGCTTCAAAATATAATTAAAGCACCAAAAAAACAGTAATATATGAATATTATTTGATTGTATTCTAATTAGTGACATCAAAGTGTTCATGTTGGGTCTTATTAAAATAACTTCATATGCTGCTGTGTGTTTTAAGCTATATAATACATCATAATTTATGAGTTGATTTATATTTTTTGTGTAAGAACAGTGTGCCCATTAGGAAGGTATGGTATTTCTCCAATAACAAGGCCAGAGCGACCTCTGAGTCAAAAGCCCGGCTGAATGAAAAGAAGGAGGTTTTTTCGATATGAAGCTTCGTCAAAGTTCGGTCAGGAAGACTGTGTCTGGCTTCTGCTTATCCTTCTCCCAAAACTGGTCAAGGACTGTGCAGATTAGCTCTTTGAGGCTCATTTTCAGCTCACCTTAATCTGGAGAGAATACCAGTCCTGTGGAAAACCTCCAGTGTAGTTCCAGAACCAAACACTGTCCACCCCAAGGAGTACACCAACTCAAGATTTGATACTGATATGGTGGGAGCAAACAAATACCTGGGTGTTCACCTTAAGAATAGACTGGTCTGGTCAGACAACACAGATGTCCTGTACAAATGAACTAAAGTTGTTTTCATTTGCAGAGGAAACTGAGAACAACACTGTGGTGGCATCTGCAGTCTTTTGTGGCTGTGCCAGAGTTCAGGAGGTAGAGCAGACATCCACCAAACAGAAAGTCGGTGATTCAGTCCCTGGTCTCTGTGGTCTACATGTTCAAGTTGGGCAAGGCACTGAACCCCAAATTGCTCCTGACGGCCGTTACATTGGCTCGTGTTGTGAAGTGCTTTGAGCGCTCGGTCAAACTACAAGAGCACTATATAAGTACAGTCCTTACCATTCAGCATTCATTTCTACCTCAGCAAAAACAAACAAACAAGGGGGCTAACCCCATCATGGAGTTGATGTCCTCTAGATTTCATAGAGGAGGCTGGCGTCGATCATGAACAGCACATGTCACCCCCTGCCTGGGACTCTGGGGGCGTTAACAGCTCCTTCAGGTACAGACTGTGGGAAAGACCAAGAGTGTAAGATGGAGCGTTAACTGCAGGTCCTTCATTGTGACAACAGTCAGTTTTTAACATAAATTAAATATAGTAAGACTTTTATGGAGTCTATATATGTATATATTTTTAATCATATTACCTTACACTCTAAATTGCCCCTAGGTGTGAGTGTGAGAGTGTGTGGTTGTCTGTCTTTGTGTGTTGGCCCTGCGATTGACTGGCGACCAGTCCAGGGTGAACCCCGCCTCTCGCCCGTAGTCAGCTGGGAGAGGCTCCAGCTCCCCCGCGACCCTGACGGATAAGCTTTATAGAAAATGGATGGATGGATGGATATTACCTTACATTATATAAACATTATCATATAGAATATAATCAAGTGTATACATACATTATATTATGTTACATTTTATATATTACACATCGCACCTTAACAATTATGCAAGGAAGAACGGAAAGACTCAATTAAAGTACAAGTACCTCAGAAATATACTTCAGTTAAGGCACTTTATTTTCCTTCCTCATCTAGTTGTCTGCTGTCTTATCAGGACTCTTATTTTCTACAGACAGCTGCAACAAGTTCCACCTCATAATCAAGTATTAAGCATTACAACAATATCACTCTTTTATATATATTTTGCTTTTATGTATGTAGCAATTACTCTTACATTTTACAATAATTTAGAATCCTCAGTTTTTGCAAAAGTTAAATTTGTGGATCTCATCATAAAAGTAGACATAAACATAACTCATTTTAGACACCATTTCAATTTAATAAACATATGGTTTTAACACTCTCGCACTGCCATGATGTATCGAGTGATGTAAAGATCACAAAACGACGTGCTCTTCACTGTCCTTAGTGACAGTAACCAAATAATTTAAACACATTGTTTTACAAGCTTGTCACACACCAATTCCTTGCCACGCCCTAGTGTGTCTCATCCAGAAGTTTCGGCACAAAAACCATGTGGTTACACAGGGTGCGTCCTGGGTCAAAGTCATGAGTGTTTGGATTAGCTGCACTAACAAGCTAAACAGATGAAGGTCCTGTCTAGTTCAGTCAAGAGGATGATGATGATGATGATAATAATACTGTCATACCAACAGGAAAAGAAAGGGCAGTGCTTTTTACTTTTTTTATATTTTAAATCCCAAAATTTGAACATAACCTCCTCAGTACCTGGTTAGGTGTGCAGCACAAGTTACACAGCGATCAAGCCTATTGAAAAGAGACCCACCTTCGTGACACAAAAATTCATTGCTTTAGGCTCAACATACTTTGCTATCCCACTGAAATTGCTGCTTAGTACAGGTTGGAACACAGAAAAATGTTCTGACAGGAAGACTGTATTCTTTGCTGGCAGGACTAAAAGTAGCTGCACAATTCCACTTGCTGCTGACTTATGATATATTTGAGTGAGATATGGACACCCACATTTTATAACAGCAAGGAAGATAGTATTGGTGCAACCACTAATTTTCTGAATTTTGGTCTTTTCCTTTGTTTCTGCTGGAGGGGATTAAGTACAACCCTGATTCCAGATTGCAATAATTTGCAAATAAACTGAATGAATGAAGATTTGAATGAAGAAATTAAATGATCATGAGCCTATTTGGTAATATTTTATACGATCGTGTTTGACAAAGGGGTTGAACTTCACCCCCTTTCATACCCAGTCATGATAGTAGGACGTAAAGAACCAGTTTACCTGTGAAATGTTCCAGACAGGAGTTTTTAAGCAGTTCACAACTGTCTTTTGTTGCTCTTGCCCCAACTTGTTTTCAGTTGAATTTATGTCAAAAAGGATTAACTTATTTTATTTTAGGATTAGCTAAATTATCACATACTGTTTTATTTATGTTTTACATAACTTTTTTGGAGTTTTCTGAACACAGTTCTTGATAAACAAATCAGCCTGATGTAGCTTAGCACAGTGCAGTCAGCTCTTTCTGATATTTATTTCCTCCCTTCATCACAGACAAATGATGGACCCAATCAGAGGAAGAGTCACGAGAATAAGTCTCATTTAAACGCTAAAAATAAAGAAAGGCTCTCTTCGTTTCTTTGAGCCACTGCATAAAAGGAAACAATTTACGTGTGATTTGAAGACACTGATATGCAGCCTCTGCTGTACAGAAGGCAGTGTTCTGTGTGATTTGTTTGCCCAGACTCTATAGCCTCTATAGTCTGAAGGAGGAAGTTATCGGTATTTTTCTGGATTAGCCACATATCACATTCTCAAGCTCATTAGCATAATTAGAACGTGGGATTTTGTGTTCCTGCTGTGAGGGTGTCATGTGTATTCAAGTAACACTGAACAGGTTTGACTACATTGTCAAACTTTTGAGAACCAACGCCAAACAGATCTTGTTTTTTTATTTCTTTATTTTTTGAAGACTCATTGTAATGAGATGCAGAGACCAGGTTCACGAGGGAAAATGCAATAAAAAGCAACAACAGAACATATGTTATTTTAGGATTAATTTAACTGCAGCATTTTTTTCTCACATCTTCTCTACATTGCTGGAATGATCTGGTCACTAGTACTCACAGTTAAGGAACTACAGACCGATCGCTATTGTTCATTGTTAGAAGAATTTGATCTCCTTTCATATTTCATTGAAATAGAGAAATGCATTCTTATGAATGTACAGCTAATATACTGCATCTGTTGAGCAAAGATGAAGCAAACCCTGGTTGAACACTTGGATCAAGGGGCATATGGATGAAGCACAGACATATGCCATAACATATTCATATATCCCATAACAAATTAACGCAATTCTATAAGATGAGAAATGAGGAGACAAAGACAAAGGTTTTTCATAAATAGAACCAACCGATATTCAAATTTTTGAATGAAGACAACATTATGCCGAGTGATGTTCTTACTATTACACCGTAAGATTTTAAGTTAGCTAGACTAGGAACTTGATGGACATTCCTGGTTACCACATTTTTCATTCTCCTCCTTCTCCCCTTACTTCATACAAGTGGCTGAGACACACCTGCTCATCGTATGGCAGCTTCAGAATGTACAGGAATTCAACACTAGCGCTTGGGCCAACATTCTGGAAAAACGAGAATGTTTGTTTTTGTGCTTCACAACCTCCAAGACTGTACTGCAGGTATAGAATCCATCAACGGGAACAGTCAAAACTGTCACTGTGCTGCCATCTGTGACATAATAATTAAATATTATGCTTTGATTGAGCTATTTTGACAATGCTTCTTTGTTTGGCTAGGCTGAAAAAAGGTGATCTCTGTGCCGTTTCACTTCTAGCATTGTATGAGCAAGGTTTATGTTAATTTTTGTCACAAATAGTACAAACGTCTGCATCCAAAAAGTATTTATCTAACATGTAAGTAACCCAATTTAAGTTCAACAAAAAACTGAGTCCAGTCAGAAGCCACTTTTATGTTATATTGGTATGTACCGAATGAAATGAATGTCAAATAAAGCCCTGTTTCCACAAGCAATTCATCTAGACAGCCTTCAGTGACACTCTTAATTCTACAATTGTACTCAGTTAATATAGCATTATTGACTGTAGAGAAGCCCCACCTTGAAAAGCAATGCAATGCAACTTATCAATGAGTACTATTGTACTCCTGCAGACTTTTGACACTTAAAAATAGGTTAAAAATTTCTATTGTCTTCAGTAAAATCAGGACTCAAGAACCCAGTCAGACCCATCAGTCTGTATTCCACTATGTACAAAATGGTTAAGAGATGTAAATGTGTTGGTAATGAAAATAGTCTGCCTATTTAAAACTAAAATATAAATTTCAATATTTTATCTCATCCTGGAGCTAAAACTCAACATACCTAACAAACTGTGTATTGTTACTCCAAAATACTCCATTTTGCTGCCCACTTTGGGGTGTGGTTTGCTGTACACTTGTGCTGAATTGTCCTTGTCTTGAGAACTGTCAGTAAGGAACTTGCTAACATTCTAACAAAGATCTATGTCTGAAATATGTTAACAATGTCATTTTAATAATATATGCAACTAGGATGACACTGACTACCTTGACGGTGTGCCATCTTTTCAATGCATGAGGCAGTGCATAAGTAGAAAAACTTGTGCACTGCCATCAAAGTAATCACTGCCGCAGGAGCAGTACTGTTGGCTGATGGAAAAACACAATCAGAAACTTTCCCAGTCTTTTGTCTCCGTCACAAGGTGTTTGAAATGTGTTGCTGGCATCAAATTCAGAATGAGTACACACAAACAAACAAACAAAAAAAAAACAAGAAGTTGATGAGGTAAAACATTAAACCTGTTGTCGTTGTCCTGTCTGATCATGTTGAAAAGGATTAGCAGGGGAGGCTATGTCACCACTTTTTTGTAATCAGGGTTTGAATTATTATATCAAAAGTGTAGATTAACTGTACTTACAAAATGTAAATAAATACATAGATAAAAAGACCAAGCAGTCAGGTAAAGATTTTGTTTTGCCCATAGCAGGTGTGAATTAAGTGCTCTTCATCCATTTAGATTAGAATTAATGAAGCACTGAGAAAAAACAAACACAAGCAAACAAAAAACTAAAAACAAAACAAACAAACAAACAAAAAAACAAGTCTTCTGTGAAGCTTGTGACCCAAAGCGAGAAGGACAAGTTTTAAAAGAGTGGGTTGGATCTGAACCTTCTAGTTACGTCAAAGGAATGTTACACAGTTACTTGATTCATTTGGCATCAATTCAGTGTTAAAATGTATTGAGTTTCGCAACCTGTCATTAGTCAATCATGTCAGTCAGCTTTTGTTTAACTAAAAGGACTGACATGGGACAGAGAAGGCCAGGAAAAGCCAACACAGTATTGAGGAGGAAGTAAAATAAGACATAAAAACACCTGCATCAATCTTTGCAAAACTCAAGTATCCACGATATTAAAAAGCAAAATGTTTGACACAAAAGCTGAACTACACTGCAACCATGTTTGGGCTTCTGGAAGGCTGTAAATACCAAGACTGGAAATTTCATTACAGCAGATATTTTTTTTATAAACCAAAATATTGAACATTCAAAATCTGTAGTGATGATGACTTGAGGTGAAGTCAGCAGATTATTGAAGTTATTACAATTGACCTTGAGAAGGGCAGGAACATGTGGTCTTTATTTCACGGCAATTCGCTCAATAGTCAAGACATGAGAAATGACACCCTTTCTTAACTCCGCCTGACTGGCATCCTCCACACATCAACAGAATGCACAAGGAGCTGTAGCTGCCAGCCTAATTAAGGTATACAACAGGCATTAATAAACCACTACATCACAAGGTGTAGATTATTAGTGACAGTGTAAAAGCACGTTGAGATGCCTGCGGATATCCTAATTTTGGGCAGCCGTGGCTTAGCGGGTCGAGAAGCAGCTTGTGACTGGAGTGTCGCCGGTTCAGTTCCACCCCGGACTGGCAGGAAAAATTTGGGTGTGGTGGAGTGATTAATAATGCCCAACGCCACCCTCTATTAGACAGTTGGTGCCCTTGAGCAAGGCACTTAACCCCCAAATTTGCTCCCCGGGTGCCTGACATGGCAGCCAGTTTGGAATTAATAAAATATAATAATAATAATGATTAAAAAAAAATCCAGGTCTCAGCTATCCCAAAGAGATTGAATCAAATGCAACTGGACTATCTAATCAATACACAAACACAAAAAGTACAAATAAGGTTTATTCAGACAATATCCATTCAGTTCCCATTATATAAACACTCAAGCACAATAGCCAAAAAGACTGATCATCCAAACCGCATCTGCATACCAAACGATGCTGGCTGCAGATAATGCAGAATGGAATTCCAAACCTCAACCTGGCTTCCAAGAGCTTTGTCATTTAGCGAGGTGGAAAGCCCCGATGTGGCCCTCCCCTGCCCCTGAACCCTCCCCTGTCCCCGCGGAAATTTGGTCGGTTTCTTTCACGACCTCTGTCTCCGCCTCTTCCTGCATTCGGTCCTCCACGTCCCCCTCTGGGTGCTCCACCACCACGGTCTGACTTCAGTTTAGCAGGGGGAGATTTGGGCCGTAGCCTCTCTATTTCTTCCGTGCAGCCGGATAGGTGGGAATTGGGCAATGCAAAATGCGAGGCGTAGGTCTCTGGGTTAAAGTTACTGTTTGTTAATGTAGGACCCACTGTCAGCCAGCCTAGCAAGACAAGAAAACAAAAACATAAAACATGGCTGCTGACAAACAAACAGAGCCACAGAGGAAAATAAAACACTAAGAAACCAAAGGTGAACATACAATCTTGATTCCAAAAAAGTTTGGACAATACATGAAACACAAATAAAAGAAGGTGATAATTTAGCTAATCCGAAATTAAGTTAAACTAATCCATTTTGACATATAATCAGGTGAAAACAATATAAAGGCAATATTTGTAATGTTGTTCCTCATCAAGTTCACAGTTTTAGTAATAGTACTATAGTAATAGTAATACATGCCTATTCCACAGTTGATACCAGCAACATGTTCCAAACAAGTTGGGATGGGGGCAACAAAAGAAAGTTGTGAACTGCTGAAAATCTCCTATCTGGAACATTTCTCAGGTAAACTGGTTCATTGGTAACAGGCGATAGTATCATGACTGGGTATAAAAAGTGCATCTGTGAAAGGCTGTCATTTACAGACAAGGGTGGGGTGACATGACTGTATAAAAGGTATCACTTCATGGGCTTGTGAACTCTTCATATCACTCTGTAGCAGTAAAAACAGTTTGTTTGACTGCAAAAAATGCATTCTGTTTGGAATTACACTGAAAATATATGGAATCTGGTTTGTATAACATGCAGTTATCACTTCTATTTTCTAAGCAAAGAGCGAGTTCATCTCACCTGGTCTGATGGTTGAGTCTCGTCCAAACAGGTGTAACCTCCTGCGGCCCAAACAGAAATGTTCGATGATGTGGAAGATCTCCACAGGCTTCTCCACATTTCCCATCTCAGGCTCCTCGGTGATGATCAGGTCGATGTCCACGTTGGCATGGATGAAGTCACCATCAGTACTCCTGCGCACTGTTCCTTTGATTCCCATTAGACAATGTTCCTTGGGGAAATGTGTTGTAGACGTAACGATTTACAATTAAAACTGCATTAATTTTAAATGAATAAGTGTAGATGTAAACATGATATAATGTCTAAAGTGTTTGAAGCATGTGTGTGTATATATGTGTGTGTGTACCTTGGTCCTCTGGAATACTGCTTTTGGGTCCAGCGCCTTGGTCTTTCCTGGGTTGTTCTTGTTGGTCTTTATCCAACAGATATCCTCACACCGCCTAAAGCCCCATTTCCTCAAACACTGAAATGGATGCAATAAGGGAAAATATTATGGTGGGGGAAACAAGTATTTCATTTAGTGTTGAATTTGTTTTTAACACGGTTTCGCAGCTTTGGCTGTCATTCCAGTTTGGCTGGTTGCTATTCTTTGAAATGAAAAAAAAAAAAAGGAGGCCAATGTAGTTTTTCACAATACAAAAAAGACCAGCCTACCCTTTCTTAAAGTTTGTCCACACTTTGCTTTTATTGTGCTTTAGCTAATGGCACTAACAAAACATTCAGAACAATCTGAGAGAACTTAAACATTAAACCAAAATTCCTCTGGTAGCCTGTAGTTGTATCACACAGAAAACTTGACATCAGTTTGTCTTTAAATGAATTTGAACGTTTTGGTAAAAGACGGTAGGAAAAACCCTTGACCACATTTTTAATGGAAATACTAGTTGCAAAAAAAAAAAAGTTGGAAAAAAAAAAAATCACCTGCAGCACCTACTATGCAGTTAAATCTATTTTACAACACAGTCACGCTGTGACTCATTGTTGCTGACAACTGAAAAGAGGACACACCTCACACCAAGATACAAGAACGGAACAAAGACACACATTTCACCTGACTGCTTACTGGAAATAAATCAAGATGTTTCCGTGCAGGAGATGAAATGACATACATTAAATGTACATTAGAATTTAATCAAAGGTATGAAGAGCACTTTTTTTTTGGCAAAATACAAATGGTCACTTTATTGAAATGAAATTAATAGTTTCAAGCGAGAAACATGTTGTCTTCACTTAGAGACTGTTTTTATAAAGGAGTACAGAAGACTGAGCTTGGTCACATGTTGCACTGTCAGTGACCTGGGTCCGGTATTTCAAAACCTTTTATCTAGATCAGAATTATCTAGACAGGATTAGATCTCAAAATATCCCAAAATTTGGCCTTTCAGAAACAGGAGGTGTGATCCTGATCCCAGAAAACTGGCATATGGATTTGGTAATTCAACCCTACCCAGAATCCAGATCAAATGATGTTTTTAGGTATTTCAAAAGGACAGTTTTGAAAAGAGAGAGAAAAAAAAAAGAAGATAATCCTGATCCTGCTGAAAATCCACCTGGATTTTCAAGATAGATGTAGACACATAACAGATACAGAGAGGTAACATAGACCCAAAAGTAAAAATATCTATTCTGAATGAAACAATTAGTCCATGTAGCCAGCAGCGCAAATATCCCTCCTGCGCCCCTATCACTCCACACTTGTACCACTTCCCACTGCTGCACTAAAATACTGCAGCTCTACATTAAAGACTGCAGATCTAGATTGTGTAATCTTAACGTTGTGGTAACAGAATGATCCTATATGGAAAATTTTGTCACAATCAGTGCATGAATTCTTGAGTTATGGCTTAAAACATGTTTAGTGAGGTCATCAAATTTGGACAAAAAAAAAAAAAAAAATTCCTTCAGATGTTCCCAAGATAACGCATTCATGAGAATCAGTCGGAAGGTCCCAGCCTTTGATCATCAACATGGAAAGACAACCCAAATTCCTATGTCATAACTTTTCGCCAGTTTTAACAGTTGCCTGACGCATGTACACACTAAACCAGTGAAGTCATCTGACAAGCAGTGAAAAATAACACACGTTTCACGCTGCAAACCCTTACAAAGCCAGTTTAAAATACTGCATCCATTTTGGATACCAAGCTAGACTTTGACTGTAAATTAATGTGCGCTTTTAACTGAATGAGGGATCCTGTTACCTTTCTGCCCAAATCCAGGCCTTCACCGGAGCCACACCAGAGAAAGACAAAGGAACGTAGCGCTGATATCTCCTCAATTTCCAGTTTCATGATCTACAATAGGAGAAAGCAGCAAAGGGAAAGAGGAGTGAGTGACAATGATGCCATAATCACGAATCATGCAGAGTGAATATATCCTTCATAAACCACTTTAGGCACTGCTGCCACACAGCAAGTGGGTTCCAGGTTTGAGTCCAGGTCTGGGCCCTTCTGTGTGGAGTTTGCATGATGTTCTCCCTGTGTCTGTGTGGGTTTTCTCTGTGTACTCCGGTTTCCTCTGACAGTCCCAAAAACATGCACAGTAGGTTAACTGACCACTCTACATTGCCCCTAGGTGTGAGTGTGTGTGTGACTTTGTGTGTCAGCCCTGTGATTGACAGGCAACCACTCCAGGGTGAACCCCGCCTCTCACCTTGTCAACATTCATGAGGTGCTTTGCACTGACCACACATACCTAATAGTTTTGTTCTCCTGTTGTATACTTATTAACATCGCAGCAGAGACCAGACCAAAGTGTATACATACATCATCCCATGTCCAGAAACGTTCTGTGTGGCTGATGCCTGATTCTCTATAGTATTCTTCTAAAGGAGGTTCAAGCAGAATCACATCAAACTTGCACTTTAATTCCTGCAAGTCAAAGTGCTCTGGGTCAGCCTGGAGGTACCTAAACACACAGACACACATGCCTTAAACAGAGCCAACATTTTTCAAATCACTCGATTACAGCTTGAAATACTCTTTTAAAATAAAAGTATTTTTTTTCCAGGTAACATACATGGGAGGGGTGTTGGTGGTGGAGATGAGTTCATCCTTCAGTCTGATCAGCTCTCGAAGTTTAGGGTATTCTTCAAATCGGTCAGCCAAGCCTGAACCACGGAATACAGCAAGTTCATAACCGCACAAAGGAAAGTGCATGTATTTAAAAACAAGCACACACACTCACCAACATCTCTAATGAAGTTTTGTGGTCTGTGGCCTGTGTCGACAAAGTGCTGACAGTAGTCATTGTGAGGGTTCAAACTCTGGGTTCCCTGAAAAAAAGAGAAACGTAGTGGTAAGAGGGTAGAAATATATCAGCATTAACAGAGACAACATACAGAACAAATAAATCACTGGATGTCTATTCAAGCATTTTAGAACACATTTGAAACACAAACTGCAAATCCCATGAACAATGGCGCCAGTTATGATGGGATAGGGCTGTGAATATTCCTCTGCTTGTTTCTATTTATCCTCAACATGTCATTGATATGTCAGGCGCAGGAAAATCTCCTCACTTGCTACTTGCTCATATGGCAACAAACACCAGGCCTGCACTTTACAAAGAAAGTTAATAAAACTACGCCTGATGGTGATAACAAATATTGTAGTTCAGTAGCAATATATAAAACTATATTTCAACTACTTTAATTGAGCCATAAGAAGTCCTCTGTGAGACCATGCCATTTACTCAAGCAATAATGTTAGGCAAGTCTTTTCAGTTTATTACAAACATTCTTGTGCGGTGCAGTGACACTGTTAAAGTTCCAGCGCCAGTGCACATAAGGTGCCAACAACAAAAGACTGTGTGCGAACAGATAAATAACACAGCAAATGAGGTAACAAATGAAAATACAATGTGCAAACCCAGATAAATATCACTGCACATGCTCATATGGATCGATTCCTCTAATGTTACTGATTTTTTCGAAATGCCGAGCCTTTGGAACAGGGTTCAGCTTGTCTCTGTACGGTCCCTTGCCCTTCTCTTTTGTACGGTCCATTTTTTCACGGTGTGTGTCTCTCTCTCTTGCAGCACTATATCTAACGCGAAGTGATGTAAACAAAAAACTTTTGCCAGCGGCACACAGCGCATTGCGAGATCACGTGCCCTTTCGAACCCTATAACCTTTGACAACCGTCCAGCTTTTCAATACTTCAATTAAATCTGACGTTTATTTTAATAGTGTGATAAACCTTTAGTGGCATCGTATTCTTCACTACAACAAAAGCTGGTCGTGTATATCGTAAACTCATGTCATGTTTGAAGAGTGAAATCACCCATCTCTTAAACTCTTTCTAACCTGTAATGATAGACGGCGAGACTAAATACATTTTACAGTGTGTTTATAGACACCTATGGTTGACACCAGGTGAATCCCGCAACTGAGTAACCTTCATTCCATTAGCTTTGTTCAAGTATAGTTTCATGGTTCAGATCCCGCTCACTCATCAAAACTTGTCTTTCTAGCTTTGGATCACGAGTTTCACAGCAGACTTGTTTTTCTCATTGCTCCATTGTGACGTGCACAGCTATAGATCACACTTCCTCCCTGGCAATGACACAACAGAATCTATTTTTGTTCGATCTTTTATTTTAGTCTCATTAATGTGAAACTAAAACAAAACAGAAAACAATTAATCTGCTAATGCTTTTAGACATGCACTAAACTGAAAAAAAGGACAAAGAAAATATATAAAAACCATTTTCTCCATCTTTTTACAAAGAGGTCATCTTTCACCTTTAATTTGACTGTCAGTTGCTCCATCGTTAAAATGTTTCTTTTAAGATTGACATCCATTTTTTTTACTCGGGGTCTCAGTCTTGAGTCAGTTTTTGGTAATGGCCACCAGGAGAATCTTGGAAACCAGAAACCAGATATTGGTCTCCAACATCCACCGATCCATTCAAATGCCCGAAGTACATAACAAAGCAAGATTTAGGAATGACATAACCCAAGACATCACAGAGAACTGAAGAAACGCTCCCCCAGAAGGGCTGTTTGTACATTTCCAGATAATGTGTGTGTGATCTGGATCTATGTGATTACACAATCTCCAGCATGACTGTTGAGTGCTTATCTGTTTGCTTTTGACTCTAGGTGTGATAAAATATTGAATTACGTTTTTCCAGTTAAATTCTCTCTGTGACTGTGTAGTAGTGTGGTATGATTTCCACAGATCGTGCCATATCCCTTCTGATATCTCTTCACCCATCTCCCTTTCCCATTTGGCTTTAACATATAATGTTGATTCTTTTTTAGATTCCATTAAGCAGCCATATAGAGCAGATACTGCTTTTGGGATGGCATGGCTATATGACTGAACCAGTATTTTTATAATAGGAAAAATTTTATCCTCATTAGTTTTAATGTTTTTGGTGTAATAATCCCTCAATTGCAAGTATCTAAATAAGTCCTGCTTAGTGAAATATATTTAATGTTCTACTTCATCAACTTATTTGATTTCTGTTGAATTTGATGCAAACAGCGGCAACACAAGACTGGGAAAAATGCTGGGAATGCTAGAAAAAACAAACAAACAAACCAACAAAAAAAGACCTTTTGGGAATGTCCCACTGATAAGCAGGTTCACTGGTAACAGGTGATAGTAGTCATGACTGGGTACGAAAGGAGCGTCCTCAAAACACTCAGTCATTCACCACCGAGGATGGGTCGAAGATGTCCACTTTGGGAAACACGTGATTGCATAAAGGGCATTACTAGATGGAACACTTTGTAAAATAAATGATGGTAAACACAGGGAGGGGGGGTTGCAAATGATCGCATTCTGCCTTGAATTACAATTTACAAAGCATCCCTACTTTTTTAAAACCAGAGTTGTAGCATCACTAATCTATCTGAAATTCAGTGAGTCAGACCACAACAGAGAAATGGTTTAAAAGAAAGCTGGGGCTGTGGTTGATGCAGGCAATGTTTGTGTTGCCACAATCAGGAAATGGTGACAAAACACATGTTTGACACAGACAGACTTTCTCTGCACAGGCTACCTTGACAAGCCCACAAAACCAGGGATAACAAGTGACAGGTTATTGGTTATCAGCCCTCCCAGGCTTTCTGTTTCAGACTCTGTGTACGTTCCCACAAAAACAATCGTGTTTGGTGAGGAATTTGACGCAGGAACAGGTTGTTATAATGGAAAACTATGATGAATATAATAATAAATTAAAAAAAAAAAACAGCAGAAACTGTCGCTGGCAGAAAAACCCTAAATTTTCCTGATTTAATGGGAGGAAAATCATGTTCCACGTGACTGCAGTCAAAATCTGGTATTATAAGAGCTCTGCGTGCCTGCTTTACTCTGATGCAGGTGATGTTTGGGGTAACATATAAAAATTTACAAACATGTACTCTTATAGAAGGCACTCCCTGTCTCCTTCCTTTCTGTTTTTTCCTGTTGGCTGCAAACAATCTCAAAACCATTTCATTGTGATTTTGCTTTCCAATATCATCCTACAGCAGAGACTGACTGAAGTGCTAGAGCCTTGTACCTAATTTACATGTAAGACCTGAAAGTACCTCTATGAATTATGCTTTTGTAGCCTATTTATTTCTTATTTGCCGACATGCCCATTTGACAATGTCAGGGCTACAGATGAAAGAACAAAACCGTAAAACAAAAAGTATCAGCAAAGTATTAATTTAATGGAAGACACAATGTAAGTCAGGCCTGCTTGTGTCCTGGTGATGGGGCAGTGATATTACCAGCTTATTCATTTACACATTCAGACGGCCGAGTGATTTTTTTTTACCGACTGTCCTTCCTGCATTTGGCAGCTACAGCTATGTTGTATTTAGTCTGGACTGCCTTATATAATAATGTGCTCTTTGTTTGTAAAATATGCGTGGCGAGACAGTGTTTGTTTGGCTTTGTGAGGCCACATAATGAAAAGATATCCTAAGTACACTTACCGTGCTTTGTAGTACAGGCCTCTACTTTCCCTTTGACGTGCCTATGTCTTTCTTTTAAATAATTGTTATTATATTGAAAGTGAGATTTGAACAAACATTTGAAAGATCTTCATTACATAACAAAAAAAAAGAAAAAGTGTACAACCCTGGAAAATTGAAAATGCACAATTACAGCTAAAATGATTTGGGTAACTAATCTTACTTTGGGAACAAACTGTGTATTTTTTATAGTATAGTACTGTTATTTTTTTTATATATTACGCTGTTATTTTTATATTTTGTGTGAAAAATTACTTGCTACTTTTGTATGCTTCTTTGTATTGTAACCCTGGCACAACAATTTCCTGCGGCATCAATAAGGTTCTTATCTTATCTTATCTTACTGCACCTGAACACAAGAAAGAAAAATAATGTTCCAAGGCCTGCTGGGTTGTCAGACTGTACAACTCATTCTGAATACCAGCGAGATGTCTCAGGTTCTTCTCACTGCTACTTCCCTACAATAATACCAGTATTACTTCCGTCACTGTAGATTTATAAGGTCACGGCTATCAACTCGTGACAAAAAAAAACAATCAAAACCCATCAAATACGACAGAGATTTTTCCCATCAATTATTGTTGAAATTTTCTAATGAAACTACTTTCTACACTCACAAAAGTTTATACTTACTTTTATACTTTTAACAGCCAAATCTGATTTCGAATTAGTGCAGAATTTACAAATAGAACATTAGCTTGTAAGGTCACAAAAACATGACTGGTGACATAACACAGAGAGATGAAGAAGAGAAAACTAGTGTGTGTCATAGAAAGAGGGCAAGTTTTCCAACCTTAAGGAAAGTGCTCGAGTCCTTGTACACTTCCTCGTACGGGTTGCTTTCCTCTGGCTGCTGCATCTCCACCTCATCCTAACACACACACAAAATACAATTCGATTAATCATATTTTTGTCAATGCCAAAGGAACAAATGAAAAAACAGGAAAGATGAGAAACAGAGAGAGAGAAAGAAATACAAGGCATTTTAAATGTTCAGTGTGTACGATTCAATGAGTTCTTGCAGTTGCGGTCATCTAGACTAATCTAGCTGATAGTGAGATGTTCATTAAATATGTATCTGACACATTAAAAACTGAACTTAGACCCTACAAAACAATATTAAAAAAATAAGATTATTCATGCACACAAGAGACTAATTTGCCTGTGATTTTAAGCCCAAATTCGTAAATATCTGTGTTAGTGAGCACGAATCCTTTAATAATTCAGGAATCTGACATATGCGGCATATCAAGATGCTGATTAAACAACATAATTATTGCACATGTGGAATGTGGAGCACAGGCATGTTTCTCAAAGTTCTGAAGAAGCGTGAACATTTCCGCTTAAAATCCGAGAGGAATATGTCTTTTGTTTGAAAGAAAAGTTTTTCACTTTTGACTTCAAAATGGGAGAAAAGTAGATTTACTGAGTTCATGATTTGTATGAGTTGTCAATAAATAAATTTTCCAAAATGGGAGCAAAAACAAAAGCATTGCATATGACGTGCATTGCATGTGAAAGTAGGGTTTTGTCCACCTTGTTCTTTCTTTGCTTGAGTTGTATAATGTCATTAAAACAGTTCAATGGAGCACAGCCAGATACAAGATAAAGTTCAAGATTCATTTACGCCTTTTCTGTAAATCTTAGCTAACAATGAAGAACAATGCATCGCTCTTCTATGCGACAAACATCCTCAGGCAAGGGCCGTTCCACTACCAGGAACCACACCTTTGTTTTCGAGTGACCTGAGGAACAGCCTGTCTGAGAAAGGCAGCCGTTCAGTCAGTGTCATCCTTTGAAGCACTTCCTGATGCATACGTACAAAACAACTTGTCCCGATATTAGTTGTCTTCTTTCATTCTATCTATGTTTGGCTTATTTTTCTTATCTACTTCAGTTGTCTCCTTCTCAGGTTGATTTTGTTTTTATGAGGTGAATCACAGTAATATTTGTTTGTAAATCAGAGATATAATTTGGCTATCATTGCATACAATACTAAGATAGAAGGATTTTTGACCCATGAAGAGTCATAATGCTCACAAACATGATTATGCTCACCTTTTGTTCTTCCACATCTTCCTCTGTGTCATCTCCCTCCGTCTGTACCTTCCTTTTGGAGGGTACAACTGAACTATCAAATGATGACCTGTAAACAGACATTTTCAGATTAATTCCCTCAATAAACCACAAAACCCACATTTTGGCAATGACAACAAGACAAAACTTACAAGAAAGATGGACAAATATTTACAAAAACAGGTTTGTCCTCAATCCTCAATAAGTGCACAACTTTTTTTTTTATTTGTGCAGACACTGAACATATTAAACTAACTCAACTAACTTAACTAATTTAATTTTAGGATTATATTATGCCTTACCTGCATGTTTCTCTTGTCTCCTCTATCTCCTTCAGTTCATCTTTACTGTTTAGGACAGCTCCAATACTGTCTGCGCTTTCAGCTCCCAACTGTGGTTAGAATGAGAAAGCGAGTAAACTATCAAATATTTAAAAATTGCTGGCGTTAACTCCTTTACTATAGAATGCACAACTTGTACATGTAGTTCATACAGTGTACATGCGCTAAGTATTTTGTTTTACTGACATGTTACGGTTAGCTATGTCGTTTACATACGGCAAAAAATGTTTTTAATTTGTGTTGCCATATTAAATAACCTCAACATGTTGACATCATTCAGTTGCATTTACAGTGAAGTTATTTTCGCCTTGAGTCCACTCGAGGGCGACCAATGTGAATATTTGAAGGGGATCTGTCAGCTAAGTTATCACCCATGGATGCATTTGTGCGACAGGACAAAACTCTGTTCCTCTTCATTATACAATCGAAACTGCTATTTCTACATATCATTTACAGCTACAGCTAAAGTTAGCTGTCTGGTCGACTTAAATTTTTAAATTAGCTACTTGCTAGGTGCAACAGGGGGTTCACAGTCCACTTGCCTGTTGAGCTAAAAGCTTTCGCCTAAGTTTTTGTCGCTCTCGGATCTCTTGCAGTCGACTGTTCATTTCCTCTCTCCTAAACTTCCCCACCAGACTATTTTAATACCGCTGGCAAACTGTTGTTACAAACCACGTAAATGTGTTTAGCTAGCTAGCTACAAATGCTACAACGACAGTCTGCAATCTGCAGTAGCCGCTAAAAGAATCACAATGGGTGTACTCGTTTTGGACACCGGGGCGCTCGGGTTCGATTAAGGCTCTGCCGAAAGTGGAGTTAGATACTATCAGAGTTTTAAAGACACCCAGTTGCGACTGCTGGATGTTTTTTATTTTCTTGTCTATATCGCATCTACAACGGCCTTGACAGCCTGGTCAAACTGGTCAAGCGCCGAAAAAGCAGTTTATCTAGAGGTGAGTCTGTAGACTGTTGAGAGTTTCGGCGTACGCCGGTTTGAATTGAGAGTCGTCACTTTTGTGACATAATGGACGCCGATTGATGACGTCACCGGAAAAGTCGCTATTGTTCCTCCAATCAGAGTATACTGCGTTTATACACTGGAGGCGCTGTGTAGCTCAATATTCATATGTTTTGTTCTCTTTTTCACACACGCACACCGCACAAATTCAAACTGTGAAAACTGCCAGCAATTTCACAGTGACAATTTTAACACACCGATGTTTAGCAGGTATAATGATTAAATGTAAACTGTAATGATTGATAACACACTTACAATTTACTTCAATTCTACTTTGATTTTCATCTGCTGCTATCTGTCCAAATGTCGTTGTTTGTCCCATTCATTTATTGTCCTTGTTGATTTTTGCAAGTTCAGAGTGGATAGACATACATTAAGAAAAGCTGTTCACTGTTCACTGAGGGGAATGGATGTTCCTACTGTGTTCTCATTACTAACACAAAAATGCACCTTCTTTAGGTAATTTGTCTGCAAAGTCTAAACCACAATGTTAGACCTCAAAACTGAGGCCCCACCTACGACAATAAGGCTGCAATTAAAATTTATCTTAAAAGACTGCTGCCAGACCTCCTCCGCAACCACTGACCCTGGACTTTGGATGAATGTTGATATGTTCTAAGGGATCATGATGCTGTGCGAGTCAGGGGAGGTGAATTGGGACAGAAAAGTCTTTGTCGGTTGAGGGGCATTTGGGATAGTGCTAGAGGGGTCAGTATTCTGTAAGTCATTTGTGGGAATGGTTTAATGGTTTACAATGGAATGGTTTACTGACACTTAGTGCAAGTCTGGAAAAACAATGCGGCAACATGAAGCTTAAATGCAGAGTGTCATTCAAAAAAAAGAAATAAACACTTTAACACACTTAAAATTTCTTTAAACTATCAGAAAAAAATGCATTCTTAAAGCAAGAAGAGCCACTTTTCAGCAGTCGAATTTACAGTAGTCATACGTGCTGGTATGAGCAGTCAAACCCTGGTCCACATTCTAGCCTTGCCGTGGTTTTTGTTGAGATAAAAAAAAAATGCCTGGATTGCTTAAATGCTTTCACAGTCTTCTCATACTGGATGTGGTTCATTTATTTAGCATAACTTCTGAAGGCTCCCTTACACATACTGCTAATACTGAAGTTTTAATTGTTTTTGCTAAGCTCACATCTTGCACCTTAATAATTTTCTTGTTCAGATCATAATCAAAGCTTGTATCATTAGAGACGTGAAATAATACATGCTCACTTGCCTGACATCATTCAAACAGATCAGAATCAAACTCTGTTCAAAGATCAACTAAAGTAGAATGAAATCACTAGCATCAGTCTGATTGCCACGAGCCCCATGCAGAGCCCCGATGTGGTCCTCCCCTGTCCCCATGGGAATTTGGTCAGTTTCATTTATGGTCTCTGTCCCACCATGTCCCTGCCTGGGTGCTGCACCACTGTGGTCTGACTTCAGCTTAGCAGGTGGTGATGTGGGCCGCAGCCTCTCTATTTCCTCTGTGCTGCCAGATGGGTGTTAGGCCAGGAAAAATGTGAGGTGGAGGCTGGGTTAAAGTCACTGTTTGTCAAAGAAGGACCCACAGTCAGCCAGCCTAGAGAGGCAAAACATACCAAAAAAGCTGCAAAACATCATATTTTGTCTTTTCAATACACTTTCGATTGTAGAAAAACGGTTTTCACGTAGTGTTACCTGACAATAAACAGGATCAGTTTCAGTTTTCTTAAAGGTCCATATACAACATTCACCACATAATCACACTAACAATCAGGTGTAAATTTACTCTTAATATTCTCATCATTATTTAACACACATGGGAGGGGTGTTGGTTGCGAATCTTGGACAGAACCCTGTCCATATTCATAAGGTCAGAAATGCGTTGTCCACACAATATTAACATTTTGTTTCAGACATTGGTAACTGAGTGGTTGTCATAAATTGGCTATTTGCTAACAACTGTCCTCTTGCCTGTAGCCGTTTTTTCGGGAATCTCTTGCACTGGATAGTTCATATCGTTTTCCTAACTTACTATAATTGACAGAGAAACCGCAGAATCTCACTAGGTAGCCACAGTAAAAACAACAACAACAACAAAAAACAACGATGGTAGACACGCCTTCTACATGATCCACCCTGAAACTCTCTATCTGAATTGACGCATTCTGATGACGTGGACACAAAGGACGCTTTTGGTTCTCCAATCAGAGAATACTGTAAGATATTCGACACTAGAGGCGCAATGTAGATCTTCTGCGTCCCGTTTTGTTCTCTCTCTCAATCTCCCTATCTTCCTCTCTCATACAAATCCAGACACAGTGAAAATCATCCCTCACATAATGCATTTATATATACATATATTTGTTTTTACACGCAGGGGGAGAGAGGGAATTCATGTTTTTATCATTCATGCTTTACCAGTGTGGCTCAGAAAAACAATTCCTGTTAAGATCACCCCCAAATACACACACCTTAATATGAGCCATTAACAAAGGCTTTTGAGTTTAACTTGAAAACCTAATTATAGATTCAAGTGAGTAGATAGTATGATAAGAATCAAAATTCACACTGTATCATGTTGTTTCTACAATAGACCATTTCTAGCAAAGTTTGGGGATTTTTCGTGTTCTATGATAATACTGTAAATAGGCCAGTAAGCCTATGGTAAATATTTTATAGTGTGCTATTTACAGTAATTATCACATTACACTTTACTGGATGGTTCCCACCTACTCCCTTCATATTTGCTCTAAAGATCATAAAAATACCTTGATTATATAGCTAAGTCTATAAAATTACGCTACTCAGGCGACTTAAATCGTATAAAACCCCAACATAGGGGTGGGGAGGGTGGTTGTAAATATGTTATTGAACATTCGTTGGTAGACTGCCGGCCCTTTAGCCCACGTAAATAGGAGTTTCATTGATCCGCACCGTTTTTCCCTGGTGGGTTCTCACTGCCGTCCCACGGCCGGGCGATGAGGCTGACTGAGAACCGCGTCCCCAGCTGATGATTGAAGCTACCGTATTAAGCTGCCCACACTGAGCGACCTAACATGAATTTAACATTTTTGACTCTGACAGCCGCACTTTTGGCTGCGAATAGCGGCGTCTGTAATCCCGGCAGCGTCCCTTCATTCATCCTGCCATTCACTGAGTGCGTCCAGAGCCGCGGGAGAGACGGCTTCTACCGGGGAGCGATAGACGTCACCGAGTCCGGCACCCGGTGCATGAACTGGACCGAAGTGGCCGGCTTCAAGGAGCGCTACCCCGGAAAAGGACTGGGAGAGCACAATCACTGCCGCAACCCGGACGGCAGGATCAGACCCTGGTGCTTTTTCAGGAACCACAGAGGCAGAGTGGACTGGGGATACTGCGACTGTAAACAAGGTAAACACCAGGCCTGTTTCTGTAGACATCCATGATCTAACATATGGAGAAACATGATGAAATAGACGCCTTTGAGCGGGTATTTAAAAGTCAGCGCATACAGCCTAAGCCAACTACTGTGCGTCTACTATTAAAAGATGAATTCATTTTTATTTTGGCTCATGAGGAGCAGATGCGTGTGCGGTGGTGTGTAAATGTGTGAACGGTTTTCAGGACAACGATTTAGCTCCAATTGTGTTCAGCCCAGAGACACCGTGCTGAAGTATTTAGACAGGACACACCTTCAGTATCCCAGGTGTGACTCGGTGTATGAAGATGGCAAGTCTAAGCACATTTGTTCCATAATTAGTCCACAGTTATTTGCTTAGATGGTGCGTTTGGCATTCGCACAGTTAGAAGGATCACCAGCCTTAAGAGAATGCAGGCTGAATAAGATCTCCCTGCTCTTATTAATGTAGTTTGACATGGGTAGAGTCACATTATCAATAGCCATGTCAAGCACACAGGTGTGAAGTACAAAGTGAGGCCAAAATGAACACTGATGACAGCACCGAGGGCTCCACATCTGTGTGTTTCCGAAAGAGAGAGAAGTAAGAAAGAGAGACTGTGGTAAATAGGAACAGAGCGTGTGATTTCCGTCTGGCACAGGACAAGCAGCCTGTTGTATTTTTAGTCTTGGAGTGTGTTGGCACAGCAGGGCTAAATTATCTTCTGGTATTTCATAGGCCTACATGGAGATGGCATACATTGATCTTGTTATTAAAGATGTTTTGAAATGCTTTCAGGAGTGTTTGTGGAGTTTATGACCTCTGCAGATAAGAGACAGGTTATTCTCTTTGTGTTCAGATGTGCTGATGGCAGTAAGATGCAGGCTCGCACCTGTGTGTGTCTGCGGCACCTTTACATTCTCTGCTGCCATGATAACCCAAATACATCAGATAGGTACACAGAAAACAATCAGGTTAGCTACATCAGCAATGTAGATTGTAGAAGAATCCTTGTTGTTCTTGGGAGAAAAGAAAACAATATCCTGAGCGGAGAGCTAAATGTGTCACTTGTTGTGACAATAAAAAAAAATAACGAGAGGAGCAAACAGTCACCTAACTCTGTAACAGTATTTAATATTTTTAACAGCAATATTTATCTTTTTTTTTTTCTGTTCTTAGACTTGTTGACTAGTAGACTAGACGTGACAAGTCGCACATGAAACGTTATGTCATTAATGCCGACAGATTCAGACAAGTCAAGTCAACTTTATTTGTATAGCCCATTTTAACAAGCAGTTTGTCTCAAAGGGCTTAACATAACATCAGCAACATCCTCTGCCCTTCGACCCTCACATCGACTAAGGAAAAACTCCCAAAAAAACCTTTAACAGGAAAAAATGGAAGAAACCTCAGGGTGAGCAACAGAGGAGGGATCCCTCACCCAGACGTGCAGTGGATGTTGTACAGGCAAGAAAGCAGATAACAACATGAGAACGACATTACTAAAAAGACAAGTAGAACAAAATCTCAACTCATAAATTTTTTTTTAAATTTTCATGTGATTCAGTGGCACAGTTGGGTTGTTTGTGCTCTGCTATCATCTTTACAAAAGTCAAACTCAGCCCGTCCTCTTCCTTTTTCTTTTTACACTTGGATTGAGCTGCCTTTCATCCTGTCACCTTTAATATCTCTCTGTTTCCTAACACTCTATTAGTTTGTGTGTTTTGATATGGTGTGACAGTGATCTTTCATCTCTTTGGCATCATGTTTTATCCCCCCAGTTTGCTGTATTATTGTACTTTCCTCTGACGCTCTTCCCATCCCAGGCTCTGTGCGTCTGCAAGGGGGCCGCTCCAAGCTAGATGGCAGGGTGGAAGTCTATCTGGGAGGAGTGTGGGGGTCCATCTGTAGCGATGACTGGGGAGACGAGGACGCTGCAGTGGTTTGCAGACAGCTGGGCAAGGGGTGAGAGAGCATGCATACATGTGCTCGGACATGCGCTATTTGCCTCCCTCCGCCTGTCTCTCCCTCGCACATGCATATTCGGACACAGGTGCAAGTCCGGTCACCATCTGCCATATAAATTCACGGCGTGAAGCTGCCTTGACGCATCTGACACATGGCTGGAGTCCGATGGAAATTTGGTGGGAACGTCAGAGGATTACACAACCCTTCAGACTTACAAAATGCACACGCACTCTCACACACAGTCTTTGTACTTTTCTTGTGTGACCCTTGCATTCCAACCCCCAATTCCCCAGAGGTATTTAAATACCTCAAGTGCTTAGCTATTTACCTTGTTACCAGCTTTCTTTCTGGCTCTGTGTCTCTCTCACACACATACACAAGTGCAACTGCGTCTTATGGTTATGGTCTTATTTGCCGGGTCTTGAAGGAGCCTGTAGGCAGATCATACATACTGACGGTGCTTATAAGGCCGGGAGTAGTCAGTTGAGAAAGGGTCTGATTTCCCTGGAGAACAGAGACGTTCTGTGCGCTCAGTACACATGTTGACACTAAAACCAGCGCTGGCATGCATGGTGACATGAACACATGCCCGTGTGTGCAGATTCACACAGGAGTCAATGGATGTCCACAGCGGAAAGGAAAGAGGGCAAATGTCAGCCATGCGTCAGCTGGAGTTGTTGGTGATGACTTTCACATGGCCGATTATTGAAAGCTGTTGGGTGTAAAACTGCTGACCGTATTGGCCCCGGAACGGCAGATCATGAACATACAGATGGCTCAAAGTTACTGCTGCCAGGCTAAATGACTTCTTTTCTGCACTGAGATGTCACCTTTATTTATTTATCTCAGATGATATAAAAAAACAGAAGTGTCAAGCAACTAGCATTTAGGTTTAGGTTCTTCTGAAGTGTTTTAAAAGTCTTAGTCAACACCTCTTATCAGAAAAGACTGGGTTTGCTGTTAAAGAATATTTCAAATTAGTAAAAGTAACTTGTTTTGCTTATTGATCTCCTGCAGGGTCTCGGGTCGAGCACGCACAGTTCCCCTGTTTCGTCCTGGCACGGCCAAGCTCCACTGGCGGGCGGTCCATTGCCAGGGAGAGGAGCCAGACCTGCTCCAGTGTCTTAAGACTGCCTGGAATGGAGGGGAGTGTTCTCAGGCTGCAGCCATCACCTGCACCCAGCAGCAAGGTAAGCACCCCTCACAGGGAATTACAGGTCTGCGACATATGAATATGATGAGATCGGATGCCTCTAAAAAGCTACAATTCTACAATAGTCTCAACTGTTTACTTTAAAATGAAAAAAAGTCCCTGCATTTTGTGTCGACCTGCACAGAGCCTTTGCATCTGCCTGCAAAGAGACTATGTGTGAGTGTGTGTATTTGTGCTTGTGTGCTTTTTCAGTAGCAACGCTCCCTATACGGCTGGTGGGAGGTCGATCGCAGACAGAGGGCACAGTTGAGGTCTTCCATGCGGGGCAGTGGGGTTCCATATGTGATGACCAATGGGACGACAGTGATGCAGAGGTGGTGTGTCGACAGCTGGGGCTGAGGTGAGGGGGCACCCACCTACCCACACACACACACACACACACACACACACACAGATATTAATGCTCATATTAGCTTTAATTCCAGCTAATAATTAGCTTTAAGGAAGTCTGCTCTGTGTGTGAGAAAGTGAGGAAGATGTGTGATAGAAAGATAGTGAAGCTGAGATGAGTTCATGTGGGTGTCCAGCCGTCTGTCTCTCCGTCTCCAAAAGTATGAGAAGTATTCTTTCCATTCGGACACACAGCGAGAGGAGCAAGCAGTAAAGAACATCTGGGGGTCAGATAATGAATCAGGCTCATTGTTCCTGCATGAATTCTAGCACCACAGAGATATGCATATTTAGCAACTCTACATTCTCTGCAAATGTTCCTGTGTTCCTGTTTTGTGGTTTTGCAATGTTTATGTATGCACGGATGTGTGTGGCAAGCAATTTCTATAACACTGATGTGAAGTGCCATAGGTTTATTCCATCCAATTTCCGAATTAAACAACACAGTATCACACACCTGGTATTTTATAAGCCGAGGTCAGTCAGTATTTCTGTTTTTGATTGTATCAGAACTGGAAACCAAACTCTTCTCTACCTTCTCTTTTCTTTCTAGTGGTGTTGCAAGGGCATGGGGCCTGGCACATTTTGGCAAGGGTACAAACCGTGTGTGGCTGGATGAGGTGCGCTGCACAGGCAATGAGCTCACCCTGGAGCAGTGTCCAAAAAGTGCTTGGGGGGAACACAACTGTTTGCACTCTGAGGATGCAGGAGTGTCCTGCAACCCTCTTAGAGGTGTGACAACATGTGCATCAGCATCCGCAACCCACAATATTCACAATGACATGCAATGGAAATGCACACGTATTTTGCATGCACTGACAGGACTGGGACATGTGCGTGCGTGCACACACACACACACACACACAGAGTGTGCTGCCACAGACACCCATTATAAATACAAAACTATTTATTGATACCTGCAATATTCATCTATGTAAATTATTACATAAAACTTACTTTTTGTTTAAACTTTTTCACTACTTCTGTTTTTGATTTGTTTTGTTCTGTTTTAAATGAAAGTAGAGAGGCCATGCAAAATTTCTTTGTCTCTCAGACATTTGTCCAACACAGGTGTAGCTGATAACATCAACAATGGTTGCATTCCATATGCATTTTTTGGTGCTTGAACCAGTCAGTGTGGTGTGCACACCTTGTGCACACAGAGTTACTGCAGTGCCTGAACTGAGTAGAACAATTGTTGATGATCTTAGCCACTCCAATCCTTTCCCTGCTAAATGTTTTTTGTCCTGTAAATATTGCAAATTGATTTCAGAGAGAAAAACCAAATGAAAGACCCCCTTGAGAAAGGTGGAAACATCACCCCACATTACTTCCCTCTTAGAGTCAGTGAGACATTGAAGGGGGAGCTTTGAGGAGAGTTCTTGGTGACCAGGCTGGGAAATTCAGAGACTGATCGTTGCTCAGCCTGAGCAAACAATGTGGGAAAGGTTCTGTGCAGTTTCACCGCACACAAAGAGAGGAGTAAGTGTCTGGTGTGTTGCCAGGTGACCAGTTTGTGAAGGCAGAAGTCTTAAGGACTGGACACTGTGCAGACACTGACTAAGAAGAAGAATTTTTTTATGGCTTCATTGTGATCAGTAACAATAGCTTAAAACATGCAAGAGCATGATTATCTGTCATCTATTTGGGATTTTTTTTTATACAATGGAAAGTCATGAAAATATGTTTTCAGCCATGTCTTCATTAGAGAGGGTGCTGCCTAACTCTCTGTCTTTCTCTGTCGCTCCAGATGGTACTGTTAGGTTGGCAGGGGGTGAAGTCAGCCATGAAGGACGTTTAGAAGTTTTCTACCGTGGTCAGTGGGGGACAGTGTGTGACGACGGCTGGACAGACTCGAACACTCAGGTGGTGTGCAGACAACTTGGTTACAGGTAATTTGAAGTGTTCATGCCACCAGACAAGCACAGGCACATGCAGGCACTGTACTGCAATGAATGTCTGCATGTGTGTATGTCGAACTTGCAGATCAGGTGAGACTCTCCTTTCTGAAGGACTAGACATCACCCCAGTCCCACGCTTCGGGGTGGGGTCAGGGCCCATTCTTTTGGATGATGTGAGCTGCACAGGGAAAGAACCAAGTTTGCTGCTGTGCAACAGGAGGGAGTGGCTCCGTCACGACTGCACACACCACGAAGATGTTAACATCGCATGCAGCCCTGAACACAATGGAGAGAGTTTTCCATCTAGTAAGACATTGACAGACACTGCTTTTAATGTATGGGCACAAGTAGATGGTCATTGTTTTTCGTCACCAGTCACCATAATGTTATTTGAAGCCATAGGGTGGTTTGTTACAACAACACACCTGGGAATGTGTCGTCCATATGGGGGCGTTTGAGGTTAAAGGTGGGAGGCTTGCAAATTAGTGAGCACATGTGTGGGCGAGTTTTAAACGTTTCTGGTCAGTGTTTTGGGATAATTGGTCGTGGTGCAGGTATTTGCCTTTGTAAATGGTAACGGTATTTGCCAAGTAAGAGCCCAAAAACTGCTCTCAAAATTTAGAAGTAGTCTCTTTTGCTTCTTTTAGTCCATGTTAATGATTCGATAATGTTGATCATTTGATCTTGGATGGATTTTTTTTTCTGTGTTGCCATTGCTGAATACTAATCTTCCAGCCACTTTGAATTAGGGTTCAGACTACAAATTGCTGTATTTTATATTCATACGTCACATAATTTGAGACTAAATTTCAGCCTTCATTAATTAGCAGAATAAACATGTATTTCTAGTGACACTAGTGAGATCAGGGAAAGTTTTTTGTGAATCAAACAAATCTGAATTTTTTTTTTGCAAAGGTCTTTGTAATAATAACGATTAGAATACAAATTAAGACTAAAACAATGACTGTAGCCTAAGAGCACACATACTTTATAGACATACACTGAAGATCAGGAAAAAAATGATTAAAGTCTCTGTGCATTTCCCCCCCACGTCATAAATGTGTAAGGTGATCTGAAATCTGTTTCTAAGATCTCTGCCAGACTCAAAATGCAGTCGACTGGATCTCAGTTTACTTCAAAGAGGAAAGCCAACATTCTACAAGAGGCAGACAGAGGAGGATTTGAGTCATGCTAACTCTGATAGGCACAGCTGTTAGCTGGCTTGCCCTTCCTGAATAACCGGGCCACTTGTAAAGTCCACATAATTAAATGGACCGCCTATAAACCTTTACCTAAAGTAAGTCACTGTCACGCCACTATTCCTCACTACAAGATTGTGACTACCAGGCATCAGTTGGTTTATTAATTTTATGTATTTTCTTTTTTTTTATTAACTCCTGGGATCCACACAAAAGACAAGACATCCACAAATCACATTATGAACAATCCACAATATCAACGAAACAAAATAAAAGAAGTGAAAGTAGTAGTTCTCGCACATTCATAATGTCACCTCAGTAACTGCTAAACCATCACAGAACACAGTGTGAATGGAAAACTGCACTCCACGCCTCTTTATAAGAAGAGACAGAAGGAATCAGTTGTGTTAGTACATGCTAAAAGCTGGAGGAAGGGTTTAATGGTACCATTAATCAAGCTTATGTCTATAGCCCCCAGACACCAATAAAGATGTGTGAGGACGGGGCTGTATGGAACCAGTAGCGGCTAAGATTTCACCTCACACTTTATAGAACTGTTTAATTCTCTGCCATGTGTCTTGATGTTGGATGTAAGAGATACAAGTCTATTAAGTCTGGTGAATGTCACAGAAAGGATACATCATGGCTTTTATATCATGTCAGAAGTGATGATCATTTGGGTTTAGGTAGCTTAAGGTGTTTGGCAAGAGGCTGAGGGACAATCGCACCCCACACCCACTAAAGAATTATGTCATTACTATACACTGTCTGTGTGTGTGTGTGTGTGTGTTTGTCTGTGTGCTTTTGTTTGAGTGTTTATTTGGGTATATAAATCCCCCCCACCCAACATGCCACAGGCAGATTAGTTTAGGTTGTTTTTGGAAAAGGAGAAAAAGCAGTCACTCTCTCTTTCACTCCCTGTTGTGCCAGACCATCACAGGGTTATAACAGAGCTGCAATGTAACATTTGTGTGTGTGTTGAAAAAGCGGAAACAACAATGTTTGTGTTTTTAAGTAAAGGGACACAAGATGCTTTCTTAATAGCCAGCACCAATTAGGGAGTAAACATTCCAACAATTAACTCTTCCCCTTCTTTATCTCTCATGCCTACAACTATAATGTCCCACACCCAACACTTGAATGTGTGTGTGTGTGTGCGTGTCTGTGTGTTTGTATGTGCATGTCTGGGCATTTGTGTGCAGACAAACAATGATGGATTGTTTTAACCTGAAGCCCAGGCTGATTTGATTAACAGTGTGGGTGAAAACCATTTGAGAGAGAGAGAAAGAATAAGAGTGTAAAAATGTTCTCATAGCGACAGGAGTCTAACAACTTAGCCTTATGGACATACAAGTGGTTGCATGCATGAACACAGATGTTCAAGCTACCTCTTCTGTAGAGGACATGAGTCCACATGCCCCATTCACTAGACAAGTCAGCCTGGAAAATCAGGTTTTATCAGTGAATATGTGCGTGTAGTGTCTTTGAGTATTCCTAGCCTCTGGGGTTTTGGATAACTTTAGCCAGCAAGAGTGAGTCTATTGTTGTTGTGAGTGTTTTTTGCGTGTGTATGTGTGTTTCTCAGGTGTGCCAGTACGGCTTGTGGGAGGAGAGAGCCCGAGGGAAGGCCGGGTGGAGCTCTATCTGTCCGGACAATGGGGGACGGTCTGTGATGACGGATGGACCGATCGTGACGCTGAAGTCGTGTGCCGACAGTTGGGATACAGGTATGTGTGTATCTGCAGAAGTGTTGGAGAAGCCTGTTTGATAACAGTGTGTTTCAAAGGGACATGGAAAAAACTCAATTAGAACAATGACTTGCATGGAGTACGAGCAGGATAGATGAAGGTGCTGGAAGTGGCTGCTTCCACACACCGTTTACTGGTGTAGGCTCAAATGGGAGAAGATTACCCATGAGGTTTAGAGAGAGAGGGGTGTATGTTACATCTAAAAACAGTGATTATTTTCATCGATTGGTTGATGATTGGCTCGTTATTCATTATCTCTCAGTTAATTGAAAATAATGAAAAATACCCTTCAGTTTGCCAAAGCTCAAGATGACATTTGACTGCATTTCAAAAAGTTGGGATTTTCAACAAAAATTCCATTGGATACAGTAGAAAGAAAAGATATTTTATAGTCAAATTGACAAACTTTAATTGTTTTTTTGTGAATATACACTCATTCTGAGTTTTGATGCCAGAAGGCTATATGTCGAAAAGGATCATTCTGTTTTTATTTACGTATGTTTTCCACAACGTCCCACCTTTTTTTTGGCATGAAGGTTGTGTTTAAATTTCTTATTGCCAATAAAAGGCGAAGAAGACCTGCAAATATTTATTTTAAAGTAAGTGGTAAATTTATGGCAACTTTATTTCAAATCTGAGATGATGAAAAGAGCATTAACATATTTGACAATTTTCTTTCAATCAACCTAAATTAATCAACAAAGTGTTTTAAGTCCGATGCATTTTCACCTTTTCAATATTTTACAAGAATTTCAGATTGCAATATCTTTATTTATTTTGATATGAAGTTGAACATATACAATATGAGTGTGGGTGCATGTGCACCAGGAAACTTGCAAAGAGAGTAACATTCTTTCTTTTCCCTGTTTCCCTCTCTTATCCTTCTCAATTTGTATTTTTGTGTATTTTCAGCAGGATGTTGGGATGGATGTAAAATGTTTGGGAAAAATTCACTTGTGAGCTGTGGCATTGCAATGTGATCACTCTATACGTTCCACTCACTTAAGTGAATCCAGACTGGCTACTCTTTTTTTTTGCAAAAGCAATCACCACTTCTCAGACTTGGCATCTGTCTTACTCTCACTCCCACTCTGTGTCTGTCTTTCATCACTCTCCATCTCTCAGCTCTTCTCTTTTTTCACTTTGCACCTCATCATGCACAAGTCCAGTTATAAGCTAAACCACAGAATGCTTGGCTTTGAATCATTAAAAACAGCCTCTATTTTCTGAATTAATCTTTAAAATTTGTGCAGTAAATTTTTTTTAGCTCTTCTTTTGAGCCCTTGGTGTGTTACCAGCTGCTTTCATTAGAGGCTTTAGCTGTGCTCTTTTTGCGGGGCCAAGGTAAACATCCAATTAAAGGGCAGGCCATTCGTGCAGATGACCCATTCACAGCGACAGATATGTTGAGGCGAAGCAAACTACCTCATCTCATTCTGTCTGTGTCCCATTGTCTCTTCCCTCTGAGACGCCGTCCCATTTTCCAAAACATTCCAAAGGGGTGGCAGGGGAAAACTGTAGCAAACAGTCTTCATTTTCTCTCACGTGACTCCTCAATGAGGGACACTCACCTAATTTTCTGTGACCCAACCGTTTGTAGATGAAAGTCACATCTGGAGTGGATAAGCATAAGAGTATGAGGGGAAGCGTGTTGGAGGCATGTAAAAGCCATGTTAAGATCATCATTCTGTCTCACACAGGGTGTGGTGAAAGCCTGTTACACACACGGCAGGTCCCCAAGGGTTAGAGGTGGCTCTGGTGGTGATAAAATAAAATATACGCAGACACACACACACACACACGCGCTATCACACAATTCATATTCAAAGTCAACAGTTTGACCCAGAATGGGGACTCACCAGAACCTGGACAATGTACACACACACAGACACACATGCACGCATGGGAAAAGGTTTTCAACATAAAACTGCAAAAAATAATTTATAGTCCAATTGTATATCTTATACACTGAAATGCAAACAAATTCAAAAGCAGTCACAAATTAAAAAGATATATGACAAGAACAGCAAGACTTTTTGCTTAGATTGAGGAATTTTTTTGAGGTTTGTTTAAAACTAAAGTAAGTAAAGTGTCTGCATCTTATTATCCATTCACACACCTTGGCTGCGTTCTTTCTTTCATCCCTCCTTATCCCAGGGTTATCCTGAATTTTAATTGTACAAATGATGACAGAGAACACCTTTGAGCATTTAGTATTCAAAGGGATGATTGCAGATTATGTTTCATTTTTGACTAATGTTGTGTTACTGCATGTTGCCACAGAAACACACCAAGCAGGCTTGATGTCAGTCTCTAGGCTTAGTTCCAAGTGACTTGGAGGGTCTCTTCTGCATGCTAAATAGTGCTCAGGGAGCTATTTGAGAGGCGGACACAATGCTAAATGTCTCAATAAGAGACATGAGATTCCCTTTGGATGAGTACGGATACATGACCTGCCACCCATCAAGCCCCAGGGACGCAACATGATATCCTCTCAGCTGGTTATCTATCAATCTTAATTAAATTCATAGTTGCACTCCATACATGCACACACACACACACACACACACACACAGCCTACAGGCCTCTGTGTGTGTTAGTTAGCTGCTAATTAAAGTCAGAGGTGAGATCATGATACAAATACTGTTGCTATCAGAATGTAAAAATGCTTTTACTCGCCTTGCGTCATGGCCAGAGAATGTCAAACCATAACATCTACACTGACATGTCATGGCCACATATACGCTTTCATACACACACACAGGCAGTGCGGGGAGCACATGTCTCTAGTGTGGGCCTTTCTCCACCACCTGCTAGTGGAGTTTGGAATTTAATTTAAAATTTTAAGTAGTCAGTCAGCTATCAGTTTCTAGGTGAGGAACCTGGGTCCATTTTTGGATTGTTGTATCTATATAGTAAATTAATGTTCTGAAGGTTGGCGAACCAGTTTCTGCTTTTATTGTGAAACACTTTGCAACTTGGCAGTGGCAGTGAAATATTTTCTGTCCTTCATCCTCAGTGGGGTGGCAAAGGCCCGAGTGATGGCGTACTTCGGGGAGGGGACAGGACCCATCCACGTGGACAATGTGAAGTGCAGCGGCGAGGAGCGTTCGATAGCAGACTGCATAAAGCAGGCACCTGGCACCCACAACTGTCGCCATAGTGAGGATGCTGGGGTCATCTGTGACTACGGTGAACTGCAGCCCAGCTACAAAGAAGTCAAAGGTTAGTTTTTTGGGTGTTTTTTTTTTTTTTTTCATATGTGGCTCTGAAAAAATGGAGGCCCTGCGATTTATTTGGAGCATCCGCAAGTGCATTGAGCATGCGTGAGACGATAGTGTGTTTAGTAAACATTTCCAATATGTCATACACACTGAAAAACAAATGAGAAACAAATGACGCATCAGGAGGTAAGATTTTGAGGGGAAGGCAGGAAGGACTTCGGTGTGTGTGTGTGTGTGTGTGTGTGTGTGTATCCAGATGGTGAAATGGAGAGAGCGATGTTATTGCTCCATCCTGTCTGTCACACATAAGGGCAAACTCACATCATGCTATCCATTACCTGCACACATGCTATTACTTCCATTTCTCACGTGCACATACTGCGGAAAGTCAAACCAGTGCAGGAGAGTGTTTAGTCTCCTCAGTATGATAAATTACATCTTCTGAAAAAGCATAGCATAGCATCACATAAGCAGAGACCGAAATTTATTTAATTTATGTCAAGTTCACATGTGGTGGCAAAAGATGAATTTCAAACATTAGTATTTTTTCGATCAGTCTAAATATTTAATTAGAGCAACATCTGAGCCTAAATGTATGGTTTAACAATCATCACCCTCCCACACACTCTCGCATATACACACCCAATGGTTCCTCTTTTGTCTCTGTCAGACCCTGTCAACTCAATTTGTGGTCTGCGGCTCAAACAGACTCGCCAACGCCGAATCATAGGAGGAGAAAACTCTCTGAGGTAAGCTGGAGGGGACAGGAGGGATTAATGAAAGCGCAGAGGACGCCTGTCAGAGACATATAGAATAAGGACTATTGGACACATTTTCAAGTCACTAAGTCTTAGATGGAAAACAGCTGATCTGAATCTTCATTCAGAGATATCCATCTGTGTGCACTTACAAACGTGAACATGCACTACATGTGGCTAAGTGAGTAAAAATGTCAGCATTGATGTCAGTATGTGAGTGTCTCAACTACCAGGAATTAATTTACATTAAAGAGAAACAGGCCTACATGGCCCACATTAACAAAGTAATTCTCTGGTTATGAATGTGTGAGTGTGTGTGTGTGGGAGACAGAGAGTGTTTGGGATAAACAAAGAGAAACACAGCATTTCTGCTTATTTGTATACAACCAGGAGCATGTGGTTGTATTTATGGGTAGTTGATGTCCTGCAGGTTTACTTAAAATTGCGGCATGTAAACTAATTCTGCCAACCAGATATGCTAATGTTTACCATCCTCCAAATAATTATACAAGATGTATTTGGCTGTATTTGGCTGTTGGCTACCTGTTTTGGGCTCCGCTCAGCAATCAAGACGCAGTCATTCCTGTTTTATGTTTTGTTTGTGTGTGTGTGTGTGTGTGTGTGTGTGTGTGTGTGTGTGTGTGTGTGTGTGTGTGTGTGTGTGAAGGGGTGGCTGGCCGTGGCAGGCTGCGATTCGTCTGCGAGGATCTCGAGGAGACGGGAGGCTGGTGTGCGGAGCGACTCTCATCGACACCTGCTGGGTCCTCACTTCGGCACACTGCTTCAAGAGGTCAAACACACGTACTCACACTGACAGCACTCACACACTTACAGTAGGTATGTGTTACAGTGTGAAAGCTGATGTTATTATTATTAATCTCATACAGCTGGTTTGGTATGGACCTCAAGGTTGACAAAAACACTTCAGGTAAATTTATTTTCAAATTTCATTTTCAGGTAAAAATATTAAACAATTTATTCGCACAAAATAGAAAAAAACAAGACAATGTAAATGCCATACAAACTAAGATTACAACAAGAGTCAGTCCAGCCAATTAAAACCAATTTACAGCCTGACTGTCAGGAAGGTTCTTCCACTCTGGTTAGCAGTCCAATATGCTGCCTATATGGACAGTAAGGGAATATCTGACACACAGCCAGCCAGGAAATAATAACATTCCTTCACTTATCTGTTTACTCAGTACACTTCATGCGTCTTCCCCGCTCATCCTGACAACCACTCCTCTCCTCGTAATGACCATGACGTTCCACATTACATGAAAGGCAAACAGGCGGCACTCTGCTCACATGTTAAAATGCACTCTAAAATCACTCAGAAAAATACAATTAATTAAGACACATGGGGCAATTAAAACAATGCAGTTATTCAGTGCTCTAAACCCACTTTCAAAGCTGTTTTTCCGACAGACACAAACACCTATGGCTTTTATACTGTGTGTTTGGAGTTTTGAAGTTATCTTCATTCATGGAAATGTGGGTGTGCTTATGCATACATTTTCCTCTGCCTGTAGTTTGAGTTACAGATGAGCTATGCAGTATATTTACCTCCTCGATATATTCAAGTCCGACAGAGGCATGAGAACCTCCGAAATGTGAGCGGTAATCAGTGATGTGGTTTGGCTGTGGTGCAGACAGCAAGGAGACGCAGCCAGAGTTACTTCGTCTCAACTTCCTCTGCTCTGGGGGCCTCCACATGGCAGCACCAACATGAAATCCATCACCTAATGCATACAGCAGAAGGCAGGGGAAAGGCTTGTGCACACACACACACACGTACACACACACAGCTGAATAGACACACTTGGCATATTTGTGAAGACTTGAGAAACTTGAGGGCTGTGAGAGCACTAACCCTACAGTCTGCATTTGACATCTATAAAGCACATGTCAAGTTGTCAGGCGGTATTCTAAGATATATCTTTTAGTTACGTTACTAAGTATTAGTTCCAAGCTTTGGGTTTGGAAGGAAAACCAGAACTGCAGCAGCTCCACTATTATAAATCATCCGCTTTATTTCCACATTAAAGAGAGGAAGGGCCAATCCACTAAATCCTTTCCACCACCACATCTTGAGCCATTCCCAGGCCCCTTGCACTAACAAAGTTGTACTGTACAAATGCAGGAACCTCTGTTTTGTAATGTGACCCTTCCATCTTCTTCGTTTATGTGACGCACACAGAAAACAGAACGATGTGCTCGGCTACAGATTAGGACCACTTGGAATGTTGCAATCAGGATTTCTTGGGCTGATTAATACAAACAGTGCGATTAGTTGACCACTAGTGTAACTGCAGATTGATATAATGAATTGACTCTCTGCTATCAGTGGTGAGTCATTTAAAACCGCACAGTATTCACTACAGTAGCCATAATAATTAGTCTCAAATGTGACAGTCTGAATGTTCAACAGATTTTTCTTCAGGCTGCGAGCCAGAACATAAATGATGGTTTTGTGCAGGCAAAAATAATCATATATCTGTCACTCATCTACTGCTTCAGGCATTTGCTTTTTATACTGAACGTCTTTTAATGATTGATTGCAGCCTGTGAAATTCATTTGTCAGAGCCAGACTGATGATATTCTACTGATTGCTGCAGAGTGGCACATGATGAATAATTATTTCTGATATACTTCTGCTTCTGTTTGTCATTGCCCACCACATATTAAGACGTGATGAAATTGTGAGAGCTATTTTTAGCCGTACATGGGATATTTGTTAATATGGACATTGCAAGCAGACGAGAAAGGTCAGACACAACAAAGTAACACCTGATCACAGATCAGTCTTCAGAGCTTCGACCTGTTAACTCCAGCTATGACAGCTTTGAAAAGCAATTTGCTGCAGCCAGAGCTCGCAGACCAAGGCGGCACTTCCGACTTTGCGGTGTCACCTTTCATATGCGCTGACCAAAATAGGGTGATACCCACGCAAGCACACACATGCACATGCACTTGCACACACACACACACACACAGCAACAAGCAAACAGACACACTAATGCTGTCACACAATACACAGAAAATACATCGACAAGCTGTCATACCCGCTTCCGATCGTTTTAATTTTTACACAACAACATAAGATGTTATCCCCTTTGCAACTGCCAGACGTAACTGACAGGATCACATTACCTTTTCTCTCATCCCATTACAGATTAGTTGGTTCATAAAAACTGACCTCAGGTCAGCGGTCACATGCTGACAACATATTAAACCTATTTATTCCTTGGAGCTATAGAGCTGGGAGCTGGCCAGCAGTCACAGAACTCCCACAGATGTTTTTTTTTACTGCTTTTAGCAACACCACCAATGTGTGAAAGGTGTCTCAGATTTTGTCTTTCATCCAGAATCAAACATGGGATTCTTGTACCCAGTGAGTCATTCTAGCTCCTGTCGTGTGTGTGTCCATGTGTTTAGATGGGTATGTACTCTACATAGTTGAGTGGCCAACATGTCTCTACTCTGCCAGGAACGTTGTGGCATTCCCAGGTCAGATCCTCCGGAAACAGTCTACCAGTTGTAACTGGACACGGAGACTTAGCTCAAACGAAAGGCCTCCTTCTTTCACTCCTGTCCTCTTGCTTCCCCTCTCCCCTCCTCCTCCTCCTCCTCCTCCTCTCCTGTCTTTGTTCCTGACTTACCCTGCTCCTCTCTTCTGCTCCTGTCCCACTCCATTTCCAAAAAGCCAAAAGAAGAAACGGAATGTGTGCAAAACACTTCATTATGTCAACCTGTGCGTGAAAAAAAGCATAAACACTCAGACACGGTGACAGATTTATTGTTATCATGCTTGCCTAAACTCTGTCTCTGTCCAAGTTTCCATTTTGTTTAGCCCCTAGAACCAGTGCAAAAGCATGAAATCTTTTTTTATGATTTAAAGTGCACTGATGGAACGCAACGCATAACAGCATTACAGCACTGTTGTGCTGAAGGAGAAAGTACAGCAGAGGAAAAGACATACAATAGAAACACAATCTTTAATACAAATTTTAACTAAAAATAAACACAAAATTTTAAAACAAGGTCACAAAAACTGTAGATTGTTGAAAGAAATGTACTTCATACTGATTAGTGAATACTTTTTCCATCTCTAGATGACCTAATACTGAGGTAACCCCTACCAGAGCTCCAGAGCTCATAATTTTACTGCTCATGGTTTAATGTATCCCCAGCGGGCTTGTTCCCCCCCCCCCCCCCCCCCCCCCCCCCCACACACACACACACACTTTGTGTAATGGCCTTTGTCGATTTATCCGTCTGTTCCTCTCTGCAGATATGGAAACAGCACCAAGCAGTATAAAGTCAGAGTGGGAGACTACCACTCCCTCGTCCCTGAGGAATACGAAGAGGAGTACGCCGTTGATCAGATTGTCCTCCACCCAAGCTACCACTCCCACAGCAACGATTACGACCTGGCTTTGGTTCGTCTGTCACCTGGGGCTGTGGGCCAGATGCCGGGAGAGTGCGTGTCCTTCAGTCGTCATGTTCTTCCCGCCTGTTTGCCCATGAAGAAAGAGAGGGTGCTGAAACAAGCCAGCAACTGTCACATCACCGGCTGGGGTGACACAGGTGAGGATGGATGTGTGTGTGTGTGTAGAGGGGAGGTGAGTATGGTGGCTCTTGGGGTGCAAAAGAGGACATCACTTCATTTCATTTGTGTTTATTTAATTCCTCATGTGCTGTACCATTTATGGCCAGGGGGAAGGACCTATTAGTTAAGGGCAACACAGAGAAACTAAGATTATTTTATCTTTAAAGTAAGCTCCAGTATAATTTCAGTTGGTGCTTATTTATACTTTTTGATGTATAATGTTAATTTCGACAAACTTTATAAGTCATGTGCCATGACGAGGGATATTTTATGTCTCTGTGCTGGATGTATTGTGTTCTTGGGGTGTCCCTTCATCCTGTCGGGAAGGAATTTCTTCAAATTTGGCACAAACGTCCACTTGGTCGCAAGGATGAATTGTTTAGATTTTGGTGGTCAAAGGTCACTGTGACCTCACAAAACACATTTTTAACCATAACTCAGGAATTTATAACGTAATTCTGACAAAATTTCAGGCAAATGTCCAAATGATGAAGTGATGGCATTTACATGTAAAAAGTCAAAGGTCAATTTAACTGTGTCTACGTCATATTGTTCACAAACATTATTATCATTAGCATCATTTAACAACATAACTCAGGGACAGACGATCAGATTGTGGCCACATTTCACAATCTGAAGCAACCACATTTGAATTTGATTTTAAAGGGTGATTGTAAGGTAGAACATACTTTACAGTTAGTAAAAAAATAGAAGGTTATTTAAAAAGAAAATCACAGCACTCAGTCTGTTGTACATTTGCACAGACAGTAAAACGATCATGTGCTGTAACCACAATAATAATCCTACCAAATGTAAGTTATATTGAAAGTCAGGTGCAAATTCAGATAAGAGAGAGGAGAATCCTCTGCCAATAATTGCACTTGTTTCACTTCATGCTCTCTGTCCATACACGCACATGGACACATCTGTTAGTGATCTTTAAATCACATGCTGATGTCATTAATCATAGCAACTTAGTCACAAAGGGCTACAGAAGGTCACAGTACATGTTTATGTAAAAACACGTACTCCCTGATGAAATGTCAGTGTGTCTTTTTTCCCTTAATGTTGGTCAAATTCACATGATGAGAGTGTGAGTGTGTGGGTGAGTGTTTTTTATTAATGTTATTCATGCGTGATGACAGCATGCACACGCGTGTGTGTTTAGAGAGTGTGATGCTGTTAAAATTAAGGCTGAATGTTTGCTTTGTACAGCTGTTTGCATTTGGCAATGCATGCAAACAAATCCTGCACATGCATAGAGCCCTAAAGCGCTAAATCCTCTCTTAGACTCTGCCAGAAACTTTGAAATTGATTAACTTCTAAATTAGATCCCTCTAATGCCTGAAAAGGTCAGACAGCCTTTGATAAGAATGTAAAAAATACAGTGGATTTAAGGGGAATCTGTTGCCCACTGGCAAAATATATATTTTGAACAAGTCATGCACATGGGGAACAATGTGTGCTTCACATTAACAAATGTCAAAACATAATGATTAGAAAAGATTACAATGCACAAAGGACAGAACTGCCCGACATTGATTTTCAGCAGGTATGATGTTTATTCTCTCAGTTTGGTTTATTAGCCTGCTAATATTAATTAACACTTAACACTAAGTCCACCTGAGGCTGATGGGAATGCCATTTGTTTTGTAGGTTTTATGTCATGAACATACAAACACATGTATATGATGAAAAGGAAAATGTGATCTTATGATGGCACTTGATGAAAAGTCAGGGGAAATCAAAGTTCAGTTCATCTCTAGAGACCATGAACAAGCTGTACCAAATATCACAGGAATCCAGACACGTAACTCTGCACCAAAAATGTCATCCTGCTGTTTGTTCCAGAGCAGGAGTCTTCAAACGTTTTCAAGTACTCCAAGTACTAAACAACTAAACCAGCACCAATCAGACCATGAACAACTATTTGATAACATTTTTGCTTTTATATGTTTGTATGGGTTGGCACTGTGGCATGGTGGCTAGCATTGTCAGCAGTATAGGAAATGGATGGATGGATGTTTGCTTGGCTGAAACACAAATATTTAATTTCTTGGCTGCAGAAAGTAAAATTTATTATTTCAATCTGCAGTCACCCCGGTGGTCAACTACGCAGGCTCTGGCCTTTTACAAGTAAACACAAAGATGCTCAGATTCACTCTTCTTAACCTCTCGTCCTAAACTTTTTCCCGCTTTCTCAGGCCGCTCGTACTCCAAGACCCTACAGCAGGCGCCCCTCTCCTTGCTTCCCCGTCGTCACTGCCAGCAGCATTTCCACGGCGCCTTCACGAGCCGCATGCTGTGTGCCGGCAGCGTCCAGCCGGAGAGGCGTGTGGACAGTTGCCGTGGGGACAGTGGGGGCCCTTTGGTGTGTGAGCGTCCAGGAGGGGGTTGGGTGGTTTACGGGGTCACATCCTGGGGCCATGCCTGCCGGACACAACAGTCCCCTGGCGTCTACACCAAAGTATCTGCCTTCAGTTCCTGGATACGCAAGGTGATTGGACGTGAGGAGAGAAAAGAGAAAAAACGATGAAAGGTGACTGACGAACTGAAATAATTGACCTCTACATCACAGAAATTGACTCTCAAAGACTTACTTGACTGGTCAGGCGATGCTATGACCTGATTATCCAGTGATGTAAGTTATAACTTGACTTTCATACAGAGAGGACAAAAAAAAAAAACTCTGGACTATTTCTCCTAGAAACTTTATATATATATATATAAATATATATATTGGATGACATGTCTTTGCTCTCATTTAGGTCATTAGCACTTATTGATTTAATATTCTCACGAGTAACAAGATTTTGGATGGCGTTAAATCTCAACTCAAGCAAATAGCATAACTTAACAATCTTTTTGTTGTCTCTTGTGACATTTCACAGTTGTCTTTTTTGGCTTGCTTTTGTTACATTGTAATTTATGATATGAAATGTGTTATTAAACATGTTGAAAAGGGACCACAGTGTAAAAGCAAACAACCAATGTACATGCATGCACTCATGCATACACCGAAAATGACGGCTTGACATAAATTGACCACCAAAATTCCTTCCTTAGGCACCTAATGCATGATATTCAGTGCTCTGTGTTAAGAAGTCTAGTCATATTGACACTTGCCTAAGTGAAATATGTCTTTCATTCTCATTTCATTCTTGCTGGAGTAACATTTCTGCATTGCATTCTTTGTTTTACTGAATAAAAAGCACATATCAGGTCTTAGTAACCACTCAGGCTTTTCCAGACAGTATTTGTCCTTGTCTCAGTGATACTTCACATTAGTGGAGAAAGGAAGAATCAAAGCACAGAACTGATTTGTAATACTGACGCTGTTAGTTCACGTTATCAGTGGGATGGTTTAGTGTTGCAGAGGTCCGGACAACACTGAAGGGAGACAATCTGCTACACTTGAAAAAACTTTCTTATTTGGTGTTTACTGACTTTGTTATGTTTTGATGTACTGTAACTTTTCCTCATAAAGGCAGATTTTATATAAAGTCTCTGTGTGTTGTGTTTAATCAAGACATTTAAAAAATAATTTGTTTATGTAAAAACATGTCGGTGTTTCTGCATATACCTTCTAAGTGGTTGTTGCACTTTGTATTACATGTTCTGTAATTCTCAAACATTTGAAACGTGGAACTTCCAGATCTCTTTCAGGTTTGTTTTTGACAACAAACTGTCAAAGTGAGCACCACCATGTCAGACAATGTGTATGCACACGCACACACCCACACACAGTGCATGCAAAGAAATGGCAGCCACTTTCTGAGGTTGTCCTCATTTACAAGGCAAACGAGTCATCCTGACTCAACGCACATTTGTGAACTGGGACCAACTGTTACAATGAGAGGCTGCATGAAATCTTGGCAACATAAATAAAAATATTCTCATGTTTCCAGCTTTGTCTTTTGCTCCTTATGTGCTTCAGAAATATGTTCAGTTAATTTTTGCTTAGCATATTTTCTTTCCTTGCAAACCAAACACGTCCATCCAGTAAAGTATGTTTTAATATCAACAGAATAGCACCATCGTTTGGTTAAACCATCACATTAAACTGAATTCTACAGCTCTGTACAGATGAATGTTTCCTGCAAGAGTGAAAATTGTATCTCCAAATAGTGTTTTTTTGTTTTATTTATTTAGTTATTTTTCACGTTTTGTGCTTACTTACTTTCCACTCACATACACATCTATGGGAGATTATGATAAAAATGCCTTAAAATGTATATCATAATAAGGCAAGACGGTGCTTCAATTTATATTGAAAGTAATCATAATAAGAATTAAGTTGTCTAGCTTTGAAGGTGGTGATTAATGTCATTTCTGCCATGGCTCTACTTTCACGATTTCAAAATATTCCATTACTGAGTAATTTATGAGCCAAGTTGCTAAAAATGAAATGCCATCATGCATTATTGTCTTTGTATCTCTGAATCCTTTCTTTTTCACCATCATAGACTTTTGAATAAGCACAGTGAACACAGCAGATTTGAATCAAAACTGGATTTTACGTCAAGATGCGATGGTTGCTCAATGGTACTTGTGCAAATGTACTTTTGTACACACAAAAACATAGGCAGATAATTAGTTTAACTAATGAGTCCAGTAGGTACAAAATGCTGCGGGGAGAATTTTTAATTCCATAATGATTCTTGTTTTTGTTCTTGATCTTGCTTCAAATCTGATCAAAACCGATTGTCACTGCAACGAGCCAGTTGTCCTTCTTGTCTGAGAGTGCCCCCCTGTGGTCATTCTCATGCATTGCAAAACATAGAAGTCCAGTTTTATATTGTAAATATTTTTAAAAATCAAACATCAAAAGCTTTATTATTTTCAGTGTATAACAACATTGTGATGGAAGTCCTATGAGTGTCATTACATTACAAATCATGGGGGAAATAATTGCATATTTCTTGAATTAGATGTGAAATTAAAGTTCAAAATGCTCATACTGTCAGTTATAGAACTGTCATGCTAAGTTTTTCATGTCAGCTGATTTTGATTTTTCAATCCATTCAGATAAACAGAGGGAACGGACAACATTGCCTTTTTTCCGTCTTCTACTTTTTTGTATTCGCGCTGAACCTCCAGCTGCAGCTCTATGCACTAATGAGCTTAAATTAGATGTCACCAGCAGAACAGAAGGTCTCATTACACACGCATAATTTATTTCTACTCATATCTGATTCCGTCCCTTAAAGTCTGGCAACACTTGGGAAAACCAGTTGGGAAAGTTCTAAGGATAATGATTAAACCTCAGTGAAAGTGATCTCATGCACATCAAGTTGGCAGCTAGAAAACTTCCTCCTCAACAAGCTGCTTTGGAGGGCTTTTCAGACTTGGGGTTTGTGCTGTTGTGTTACTACTGATTATATCTTGATTGAAATGCCTGCGTTGGAGTACACAATCCCAAGCCTATTTTTTTTGTCAACAGTGATGTAGTTTATAATTGAATATTCCCTCAACAACCACATCATTACACTCCTTTCTTTGTGAGCCAACTGTGTGCTGTTACACACAAAACTGAAAAAATGTGTAGACTTAATTAGTAAAAACCCTGCCTGATTTACAACTATTACCTGCCCGTGTAAAGTCTGCAATAAAGATGAAATCCTGTTGTAGCAGGAGCACCTGAAATTATTTTATCCCTTTACACAATCAGTTCTGGCTCCTTGCAAACACATGAGGGACTGATGCAGGGATAAACCTGCTGTAGAAAAAGGCAACAATTTATGGGATGTCATATATTTCATCCATACCTGCCAGAAAAGGGTTCATCGAGTTGAAAAAAAAAAGGGACTTGTTTAAAAGTGGTCAAAAATTGATCTTCAGTTCAGTTCTTTTATTTCTGCCTTAGTGGTAATGAATATTTTAATTGATTTCTCATACAGTGCAGTCTTCCAGTCTGATCTTCCAGACCTGTGTGGGCAGTGGTGTTTAAACTCCCAAGGTGTAAATCTGACCGACTCCATGGCTAAGTGTCATACCCTGTTGCTTCGGTAATGTCAAGGCCCTCTATCACATCCGAGGTTTATTGCAAATGTTCTACATTTTATGATCACAGAAAAAGAAAAAAGAAAAAAAGGCAGTTTGACAAATACGATCACATCCAGACATTCTCTGCAGTAAAATCAAACCCCCTCTAACACTGACTGGTATCTGAGTACCATGTTGTAAAGTATAAAACATAGGTTTGCATGTTTTTTAAGTCAATCTGAAAACAATGTTCAGGTGTACCTTATGAACATGGATTTTATCCCTCCTTTCTTTACACAAACATGTGCACCAACCTCAGTGTTAACAGATGTCAGCAAGTGGCAGAATGTAGAATGCAGAGCAAATAGGGTGTGGAGTGTGTGTTTGGTATTTGGTCGTTTGTCTTTCACTGTCTTGTCAGATTTGTCTAACAGCACTCTCTATATTTTGCATTCTGGCGCGATGTTGTGTGAATGGTAAAACTATGCTGTTTAAACAGAAGTCAAGTCACAACAAAAGGTAGCTTATGATCCTTTCTAAACAGAGCAGGTCTAGACCGCGCTTGTTACATTATTGTGTGGCGGTTCAGTTCCCAGTGACCGGCAGGCACACATTCTTCAAATCATCGTCTGTTATGTTTGTCATTAGAGGATAAAAAGCCTACTGTCAACCATTTAAGCCAAAGATGATGGGATGTGTGTGTGCAGGTGTGTCCCTGCAAAATATGGTCCATCTGTGATTCTTGGTCAAACAAACAAACAAACAAACATCTTATGTTGTCAGTCATATTGGTTTCTTTAATTTTGGTTTCTGTGTTCGACATTTAAGGGTTTTTTTTTTTTTTTTGCAAACTGAAGTTTAACAACGTAGGCCACTGGTTTTAAAAAGAAAAAAAAAAGAGGTTGAGATTTAAATGAGACCAAAAAAAATAAAATAAAATAAAAAATTGTTTGCAGTTACAGAAGCTACTTAAAGGGTTTTGGAATTAAGTGTCATATCCATTAGGCTCATTTTGGTCAGTTTTCCTTCCCACAAACCCACATCTCCTCCGTCCTGGGCAATGAAATCATCAGCACTCATTCTCTGTTAAACAGGCACAGCGTTCTCCTTCATGGCTTGTCACAACGAGCAGGCAATCCATCTTGGCTAAGTAATTCATTTCCAGTCTGTACTTTCCAGGGAAAACCTCAAGTGACATCTTGAAGGGTGAACAAGGGTAGCAGATCTACCAGAAATTAGCTTCAAGTTAACCTACAAAACAATAAGGAGCTATAATGGAAAGTATGAGCCTGTCAGTCACCCTGAGTCTATGCACTTACCCTTCCTACTTTTTCATTCTTACTGTGATAAAAAAAACCAAAACAAACAAAAAGAAAAAAGGTAAGACCAAGACACAGGGTGCATTTTTTTTTTGTCTTGGAGATACATGAAACAGAACTTGTGCAAAGTCATCTCTAAAGGAACCGTACAGCTGACCAGCGCTGTTCTGGCATCATAAATCAAAGGTGAAAATAAAATGATAATAATAATAATGATGATGATAGTAGTAATAGCCACCAAAGTCACTGCAGGTCTGCACAAGAGTTCACCACAGTTCAGAACAGGGTTTGGCCATCAAAGACTTGGCAAATGCACCGTGTCTTCCATAGTCCTGTGCTTCTTCCTGTTGAGTCCCCCTTTCTTCAAGGCTGTCTGAGTCATTTCTCCATCCATCCCTTCATTCATTCATCCATTCATCCATCCATCCATCTTTTCAAAAGTTCACTCTCAGCCCATCAAAGTTTCTCTGCACTTTCATGACCTCTGCTCCCTTCAGCAGTGTCACAGCTCCTCAGTGAAACAAGGGACCCCGTCCTTGCTTTCACCTCAGTGCATCTGAAGGTCAGGTGCTCCTGGTTACATCCTGGTCTTCAACCCCCTTGACCTTTAACCCTGGTTCATGGATGCAAAGGTTATCTAACCTTCAGAAATAGGTAAAGAGCGAGAGGGAATGGAGAGGGAACATAGAGAAGAGGGAATGGAGAAGGGAAAAAAAAGTAATTTATTTCCATTTTGTTTTCTTATTGATTGAAATGCCAGCCATGAAAAAAAAGACAAAAAAAAAAAACATGCTGTGCTTGCTGTGAATGAGCTGGAAAAACCTAAGTTTACTTGTCGAGTGGCTGCCTCGGATTCATGAACAGTGACGGTAGCATAAACAAATCCTCAGACAAAAAGACAAACAATGTTGAGCACTGCAGAAGAAAAAGGGCTCTGCAGAGATCAATGTACGACGTCTGCCTGCAGCAGCACTTACACAATGAAGCCTCATTTAAGTGCATGCTTTGAATGACTTGATAGGATTGCAATGTCATCAATTCCAGAGGACTTTTTCTTACATGAGTGAAAAAAATATGATTAATTTGCTTTCTGTAATAATTCAGGACATTTTACCCAAAACAAAAACCTCCAGCAGCATGAAAACTCAACACGGGACAAGCTGAGACACGGCCTCTTAGTGTGGCAGGGTTCAGTACTGCTGCTAACTCATCAGTCTGGCTAAGGATAATTTCCTTGGGCAAATGAAATTAACTGACAAAGAAGTTCATTGGGGTTATAAAACTCTTTCCCTCCTCATTGGTCACGTCACAACGTTTTTAGCAAACCACAAATTATGAGCCATGTTGGCTAACTTTTAAGGCTTATAATGAGCCTTAAAAGTTAATCACTTAATCAGCCTTGATTGCATTAAACTAATCTACGAGCATAAAAAAAAGACTGGCTTAATACTTCAGACCAGTCCAAAGTAACATTTCAAAAACCAGTTCCAGATCAAACCACACCCACAGAGACCTGATTAAACAGATCAGATGAGTTTTGGAGAGTTCAATGCTGCTTAAAAAAAAAAACAGACTCAAAATGTAACTGTTGCGTATTTAGTCATGAAAATGTAACCTTTGAAAGAAATTCTTTTAAGATTGGAAAACTTGTTTTAAATGCTTTTTTTCCCCCCACTATCCACTGATGTAAATTCATTTCCACGTTTTATTTTGCATTTATAAACAGGAGAGATGAGTGCCACAGAGTTTAATGGTGCTGACCTTCTGAAGCTCCTCTCTTAGCCAGGAGGGAAGCGGCTGTCCGAGGCGATGCAGCAGCTTTGACAGCTCCACGTTGTGTTCCCTGTAGTACCTGGAGAGATATGCATGTGCCTGAAGAGCGAAGGGGAGGGGGGGGGGGGCAAACACAGAGAAAGAGTGAAGAAACAAAATAATACAAAGGAAAGAATATGAGTTGGTGAACCAGGATTTGTTAAGTGGTAAATGGAGAAGACAGAGGCAGGAGCAAGGAGGGGGAGGCAGGAGAGGTGTGAATTAAGTGGAAAAGGGGTTGTAAAGAGGAAAATATAAGAAAAACAGGGCATGGGAATATGGGGCAAACAAGATATTGAGAGAGATTAATGATGTGTCACTATCTCTAGATTAGTTTATTTCTCCTCAATAGGACTTTAGGGTGTCTAAGTGCCAAGTGGTGTGATCAGAGCTAAGAAAAGAGAGGTAAAAGAGGAGGGAGAAAATCAAATGAAGGATGCATGAGCTCCATTATCTCTCTGCCTACAGTGCGCATCCCTCGTCTCTGCCTCTCTTGTCTCTCCTCCCTGGTGTTCCCTCCATCTCCCCCCTCCTCACCTGTCCTCTCCTTCTGTCCCCCTGGTTAAAACTCAGTTGCAGTTTAATTACAGGTGACACTGAGGCTCAACCATTAGCCATGTGTGAGCACATATGGGAAGACAAATTGTCTATATGTGTGTCTGTCTTCACGTGAGAGCAAATGTGTGATTCATTGTCTGCAGGTCTGGTCTCTTCTCTGTGGAATCGGTGGCCAGGACAAAGATTTATGGATTGGATTTTCTGCCTTCCTCCCTCCATCCTAATCCCTACCCCCCCACACCCCCAGTCGTCGTCCTCACGGATGTTGTGTCACTGCTGAGTCATAATAATTAGGTTGTAACTTTCTGGCTGTATCTGATTGGCTGACAGTTTCCTCCCCAGCGCTGAGTCCTGTGGGAAATTTTGCCACAGCAATGGAGGCCACTGCAGGCTGTTGCTGTCAGTCAGGCTGCGGCTTTTCCTTTTATATTTGTATCAATCTCGAACATTTCATTCAATGAATATATCTGTTTTTTTTGTTTTTTGTTTTTTTTTTTGCTGAGCAGATATCTTTTTTAATTAACATGGGTAAGTTTACCTCTGGTTCCATAGGAGGGTACTTTCTCCCTTTGCTCTTTCCCAAACATTTTGTCTTTCCTCCCTCAAGGAGTTGGCACCAAAAGCCCTTTTGAGGGTCAAACCTGAGAGAAAAGAATCAGACAGAAGAGAGGAAGAAAAAAAATGTAATTGTCTTTAAAGAAATTACAGTTGAAAAAAAATGGGACCATCTTACACTCAGCGACCAGATATAAAAATCAGGATGCATTCAACACACTCTTTGTCTGTCTCGTACTTTCTTGCCATTGATGTCTCTCTGACTGTCGCGCTGTCTCATTTCATCTCGGTGTCTCCATGGCCCTCTCTCTCCTTATCTCCCCTCTCTGCTGTGGAGCCTCTCTCTCCTTATCTTATTCTCTCTCTCTCTCCCTCTCAATGAAGACACACAAGAATCACACAGTAATCCATTGGTAATGGATTACTGCATTACTGGTTCTTTATGAGATGGTAAATAAGGAATATGTGCAAGCTTTACATTGTTTTGTTGCTCATTTCGATGCAAATCCAATTTGAAAACGTGATTACTTGTTTATTTGAGTTCATTGTGTATAAAGACACTCTGAGGAAGGCAACTGTGCCAATGTGGCTTGATGTATTTTTTTTTATAAAGCACTACTTAATACTTATTGATTTTATTTCTAACCAAGCAGAGTGCCTGGCATTGCATTATTCATCCCACAACCTGGATGCATAAGCATATTTTTGTCTTCTTTATTAATTACTTCTTTTGCCCTCTAAGTGTGTGCGGTTATTGATCCTTTTCTTTCATTATTTTATGTTGAGTATGTTTCTTGTAATTTGTATTCATTTGCTGCTTTCTATTTTTTGCAAATGTTAAACAAGATATGTGCAGTTAAGTGTTTCTTCATCCCATGACAGACCGTGTAAAAAAAGACAGACAGACAGAAAATCACAGTGGAGGATTATCTGACATGATATAAGGCTTACAGGTACATGAACAGGTGAAGGCAGTGATCACTAACTTACTGCTTTAAAGAGCAGACATGACAGAAAACATGCCTCTCAAAGAGACATAATAACAATGAGATAAGCGAGATGGAACTTCATCCATACCTGTAAAATATACAGATCTGTTAACAAATTTTATGCCTCCATAACGTTCCCATAACGTTCCCTTGTGAAGCTATTACACACCAGCACCATGTTATATGACAGTTTGCCACAGGCATTGACTGTCAAAGCACAGCACTGTGTTAAATATACATGCTAGTCGTCATGTGAATAAAAGGGTGCATGCACACACGCATACATACAGATATACAGTATATGTGTACGTGTAAACAGTATGTATGCCTCTGTATGTACTGTTTGCATCTGCTGCATATATAATGTAGATTTTTTATGTTCTGTGCATGTATACATACACGTATGCATGTTGCTTTTGCAGAGCAGTCATATAAAGTACAGCCAAAGAAAAGATAAAGCGATATATATATATATATATTGTTGTTTACAGCCATTTGGCAGTCAGAGTATAAGGTCTGATGTGGATGTGACTGAAAGATGCAAATATTGTTCTTTATCTGCATGCATCAGTGGGTGAATAAAAGGAAAAAAATGAGTTAAGTGGTTCTCCTTCAGTTTTCCTCTGACAGGACAGGAGAAAGTAGAGGGGGATTAAATAAATAGGCTGCAGTGTTGAGGATCTGTCAGACCGTCACCATGTCAAAAGAATGAGAAGGGGAAAAGAAAGATTAGGCTTTTGTGTAACTCGGTCTTCACCCAAAACACACACATGCACTTGCTCACACACACAGACACACATACACAGCTTCCTTATTATTCTGTCAAAATGCATCACTTTACAAATTATTTGTATGCATGTGGGCCTGTGATTCAAGACAGAGGCACTCTCTGTCCCACTCTGAGCTACAAATTCTAGATGTCCCTGTCTGGAGATTTGAGGGCTCTCAGGCAGATTGCATTTTGATGAGTGGCGCTTGAGAAATAAACATTTTACCACTCTCCCCAAACACACAAGCAAAACATCTGAAGGAGAATGAGTTGAAAGAGTGTCAAGCTAATTCTCTTGAGTTGTATCAAAAATCTTGCGAATTTTGTTGATGTGCATATTTTATATGTATTTTATATGCATATGTGTTTTATATGTATGTTTAGTTCACTGAAGCTGGATTAGTTTTGGTACTTTTATTTATTCAGACAGGCAGGCTGTGTAAGTGAGACAGTCAACACTCTGTTGGGATTTGAGCCCAGGCCAGCTGAGGCTTCACCACTTGACTTTCTTTTGGCAAGAGTATACATGACCCCAACCAAATGCAAATTATTATTGCTCCAACAAATCCATGTGTTTATTATGTAATGCAAATATTCTTCATGAACTATCACTATGTCAAAATTGGAGCGTCGTAGCAGACACAGAAAAAAGGCTGAACCCCGATGCAGAGTCTTATAAGGCTGAGCTCTGAGCAATAGTCTTTATTCACAGAAATCACAAAACGTAACAAAACAGCTCCCACTTACTGTGGCAATAATTCCTGGCATGAAACTCACAACAAAATAAAAGAAACACAAACACTCTGACAAAGGTGGCTGGGAAGACAAGGACTAAATAGACATGACAACGAGACACAGGTGACACACATTATGAGGGAGAAAGCAATCAAGAAAACCAAAAGCAAAGCTACCTGAAAAGAGGACACACAGGGGAAGTGACGCTTTTCAAAATAAGACAGGATGTGACAAAAACCTTGAACATAATACATGGAAACACAAGACACACAAGAAACAGGACACATGCATTCAAAAACAAAAGGACAGAAAACCAAGACGTGACCAAAACCTGAACATAAAACATGAAAACACATGAGAAACAAACATGAAACATGGCACGTGGACTACCAAAATCAAAAAACAAAGCATAACCAAAACACCCGGCATGACACACTATTGCTATTATTCTCTCTCTCTAACACACACGTATGAAATCAGTGGCTTCACTCTTTCTTTACTGCTTTGCTTGCTGTTTAATTTCTCTGTTTTATCTCACCGTCTCCTGTTCATCCTGTATTGATATCCTCTTTGCTCTTTGGGTTGTGACCGTGTTTCTTAAAATCCTAAAAATAGTCCAAACATAAATCTGTGCAAGGGCAGACACGTAATGGCTCAAAGCAAGTAGCGAACTGACCATCTGCTATTGGCTGATCTTTGGTGCCAGGTGATGTCACCGTCCGTGTGTTGATGGCCGGTTTAAGTACCCTGCTGTTCGCCAGTAGATGTCAGGCTTCACACAGATTTGGGTTTGGAGTCTATCCTTTCTATAAAAGTGTATGTCAGGTGAAAAGTATCCCATTCTCCAGGACGCCAGAGACTAAAGAGAGAAAGTTACAGGCACTTACGTGAGTGCCTGGGAGTAGTTGAAGTGAGGAGTGACTCCCAGGAACTTCTGCACTTCATCCATCACTGCTGCAGGGTCAGTTCTCAACTGATGGCCATCTATGATCATCACCTACACACAGATACATCCATACTGTGACACTGGGTACTATTAACTCGAGGGTGCATTACTTGCTATTACTTCCTGCAGACCATGTGCAAAGTGTTACTGTCTGAAGTTCCCATCTAAACACAAAAAATAGGAACATTTTAAACAATATAAACTATTCTTATGAAAATCTAACATAGGGCTTTAATATTACATACTCTGTGTCCGTGTCTACCTGGTTAGCAGGGTAGTAAGTGAGCCACCTCTCTAGGTGCGTCGAGTAGAGACCGGGGATGAGGCAGCGGCTCTGGAGGGATCGGAGCTCAGCTGGTGCTCCCGGTCTCGCACTGATGACATCATAGAAGGTGAACTGCAGAGCTGCGTGGTCCTCGTGAGCTCTTTGATGCTGGGGAGGACAATGGCATAACATTTGAGCTGGCACGTTGTTGACATTCATGTCTCATTTATCAAACGGAGTTAAGCAGCAGATTTCAGGATCTCATGGCATTTCCCACAATGAGACGTACAGATAAATCAGGCTCATTATCTCCACATTTGAAGAGAGGTAGCGGACTTCACACACATTCTCGGATGAAGGACTTAAAAGTAATACATGTGCAGTCATTCATTCATTCATTTTCTATACCGCTTATCCGTCAGGATCGCGGGGGGCTGGAGCCTACCCCAGCTAGCTACGGGCGAAAGGTGTGGTACACCCTGGACTGGTCACCAGTCGATCACTGGGCCGACACACAAAGACAGACAACCACAACTTACACACGCACACCAGGGGTAATGTAGAGTAGCCAATTAACCTAATGTGCATGTTCTTGGTATTGTGGGCGGAAGCCGGAGTACCCAGAGAAAACCCACGCAGGCACAGGGAGAACATGCAAACTCCTCACAGAAGGGCCCAGACCGGGATTCGAACCTGGAACCCACTTGCTACAAAGTGAGCATTGCAGTGACATCTAATATATACTGTGTGGTTGTGTACTGTATGTACCTGATACCAGCTGTAGGCTCTGTCAGATGGGTTGATGAGCAGGGTGATGATCTTGGCCTTTGGCAGCAGGGCAGCTGCTCGCCGTGGGGACTCCTCTGACGGGAAGTAGTTAGCGCTCTTCTCAAACAGGAAGTCCGTGGTAACATTAGAGGGCACAGGGAAAAACTCCATGTACCTGAGGCAACAGACGCAGAGAAAATTTCCAAGAAAAGTGAATACACACGCACACACTCATGATGCACCTCAAACCACAGCGTTAGTGCAAACTCATTCACCCTGAGTGTACACCACAGAATTTTTACACATTTTTCAAAGTCAGACGCAAGTTTTAAAGTCACCAAGTTACGGACTTTAATCTGTGTATAGACAATGAGCCTAAAATAAACTTGACAATATAATTTGAACGATGCTTCATGGATAATTTTCAAAGTTAAATCTTTTCTGGATGACTTCGAAGTGTGCACCAGCTGTGTCTCTGCCAGCTAAGTAACCCTTTTATGGGTCTATTTAGGTGTCCATATGTCTCCTGGCTTATGTTTTCAGGCTTAAAAGATCATTTTGAAGACATTGTTGAACTGTTTTGATCTGCTTAATGTATCACTGAAGCCTGCAAGACACATTGCTGTTGCTAATAACTTGAAAAAGGGTTGTTTAGAATCTCTCAATTTACAAATAGAAAGACCCAGAGAGAGAATAAAAGGCGGCTAAGTGTGTGTGTATGTGTGTGTGTGTGTGTGTGTGTGTGTGTTCTCACCAGTCAATTCCTTTGTGGTAGTTATTGGTGTTGAAGAACTGAACCTCCTCATAAGTCTTTGGACTGGGGAAGTTACTGGAGATGGAGGGATGCATGAGTAGGAAGAGATAAAGAGCTGTCGTTCCTGGAAGAAAGGGCATAATTCATAAATGGCTCGTTAATCCAGATCTGCAGAGAGTAGTCTCTCTCTCTCTCTGTGTGTGTGTGTGTGTGTGTGTGTATCAGTAAGTGCAAGAGCTGTCATCCATTGATCCATACTGGATGATTTTTCCCTCCACAAGATTTATAACTCGCTGAGAATACAAGTATACGTGTGGTGTGTGTGTGTGTGTGTGTCTGCAAAGATCACAGGCCTCCCCATCAAATGATTCAAAACCATTTGACACCAATCAGCTCTGGGGCTTTGGTCGTGCCCTCTGTCCCACCCTTAGCAGCTCTGCAGCTCAGCAGCTCTCGTTCATCTCACACTTGCTTCCACACATCCTGTTACACCCCCACTCCACTACCACTCTGTTACCTATTTGCTCCAACATCTCTGACATGTGGGGACGTATCCTGCAATAAAATTTATAAAACTCAATGCGATCTAGTTGCTGTTGGAATGCCAATGTTGCTAAAGAAGTGACCTCTCCTCCCATTTAGAAAATTTTCATCTGGTTAATTAGCAGCCTTGCACGACCTCCTCACATCTTAACCAGCAATTAGAATTCGGGAATCACACGAAGGCAACGATATGGATCCAAGCAGCGTATACAGCTTCTTAATAATCTCCTCTCCTTTTTGTCTCTTTGACAGAGAAAAAGTAAGAAAAGGAAAGGGAGAAAGGGTGGTAGTTCAGTACTGTATCTCTATGCATCTAAAGTAGATAGCATGTGGGTGGAAGAAAGGAGGTAAGAGCCTACTCCTTTGTCTCCCTTTGACAGGACCAAAGGAGTGAGGGGGATTAAATGAATGGGCTCTGATGTTGAGGCTCTAGACACCTGGGCACACAGAGGCAGTCTGTTTGTTGGATGTGCATGTCGGAGTGTGTTTCTGCATGTAGCTTACCTGTTTTCTGTGGTCCAATGACCATGAACTTAGGTAACCTGTCACAGGTTTTCTCTTTAGACCAGATGTCTTTATGCCGCTTGTCATCGCACGGATTCTACGCAAAGATGGGCGAAGAATTAGAGATTGAGTTAATTATCTATATATAACACAAAAAAAGACACGCATGCCCATACATCCAGCACATGGAAGATTTACTACATAAAATGAATGCTTGCAAGTTACTGCCATCAAACCAAAAAAATCATGAAAGCCTGCATATGCACTAAAACATATAGTCTGAAACATTTAGTCAAAAAATAGAAAACCAACTTTCAACAGTTAAATCCTCAGACTTTTTTCTTTTGAGACAACGTTGACATTGTGACAAATGAACTTATCGCCCTAATTTGTACAGTACAAAAGAAAATGGAACTCACTTCCCACATTTCACACAATATGTTTTCTATGTTGTTTTCAATATGTTTCAATATGTTTTCTTTCTGCATATGTTCGAATAACAAAATGCATAGTAAAAAAACAAAAAAGTGCAGACACACAAGCCCATACATATGGGCAAATACCCACACATACACACCTGCCAGAGTGGATTCCTTTGTTCGGGAAAAAGCTGGAAATACTTGTGTGCAAGCTGCAGGGGTGGGAGCGTGTGGAGTTTCAGATTTGTCCACGAGCGAAGGAAGGAGGCCAGGTGGACAAATGTGTAGAGACCCAGTCGATCATTGCCGTAGTTAGACAGGTGGGTCATGAATATACTGATCTACAGTAGAGGAAACAAAGAGGGAGTAGAGGGGCAAAGGAGAAAATGGAAAGGAATGGAGAGAAGGAAATAAATACTTACTGTGTTGTGCAAAATTGTGATAAAGACAAAATCTCATTTCCCAAGTTCCCATGTTTGTTGCAGTGCAGTAAATCTAATTACCATTGTTGTGACTGCAGTGGAAAGCAAACAGATTATTTCTCAGTGTGTGATGGTTTTAAAATCAGTTCCAGAGCAGCTGTCCACCAGGTATCAATATTTGCCATCACAAGTGACACATTCACTTTTGTTATGTAAGTTTACACATTAACTTTCAGCACAATACACTCAAGTATAAAAAGGAAAACAGATAAACTGAAATGGATGTATTCACCACTCCTGATAGATAAAGCTGAAGAGGCGGCACAATACTCATACCCGCTGGGTGATGGGAGAGCTGCAGCTCCATGCGGGAAAGTGTTTCGGAGTGTGTCGGCTGTGTGTTCATGACTGTTAATGTTTGTGAGGGAGAAGGAGAAGCTCAGAGGGAGTGAAGGAGCAATCGTGTGTTGGTCCAGGCTATCTGTCCACGCCTCAATGCTTTTATAGGCTGATCAAAGAGACAAGCTAGGATAGCTGCTACAGACAAATGCACACACGCAAGCACGCACGCACGGACACACACACACACACTTAAACACACACTCACACATGCTTCTTTTGTGATTGGAGGGAGCTTGGAAACGTGAAGTGTCTGGATGAAACGGTACCATCAGCCATTAAGATATGAATTATTTGGTAGATGTGAGCCTCTCTGAGTGTGTGTGTGTGTGTGTGTGTGCATGCGTGTGGATGATTGTGTGCCAGTATATTTGGGAGAAAGTGTTGTGAATGAGAACACATACGGACACAGAAACATACACACACACTCACGAGCACACACAGTGAATTTCCCAGTGACAGAGGACTGTCGGTGCTCCTCTTTAACGCTGAAGGTTGCCGCAGATACAAAGCGACACAGTGTCAGGGTTTGATGGATCAGCGTCCGGCCGACCTGGAAAGCTGTTCAGAATACTGATTGGCCACCGAATACTGATGGGAGGAATGCGTGTGTTTGTGTGTGTGTGGCAAGTTGTGTTTGGAGAAGGCAACAGAGAGAGCAGAGAGAGGAGCAGGGGCATGCATTTCAGAGTCATTTATTTAAGTGTGTGCATGTGCAATTACTTTACATTTGTGTATGTCTGCGCAATTGTGTGCATCTGCCTCCGCTCTCTTATCTTGTGCTCACTCTGAGAAAACCAGCAGCGCACCATTCAGCCTCGTCTGCTTTGTATCAACCTAGATGTTTGAGCAACAGTGTGGCAAGCACTCAACCAGGAACTACAGACACAAAAGCCTGTAAGAAACGTTTACTTGCTCCTCCTCTCCAGTGACTTGTGATGTCACACCCCCCCCCCCCCCCCCCCTGTCTCATGCTCAAATGGAGTGCTTGAAGCGCTACACACAAACGTCATAAATTTTGTTTCTACAGTGTCTCACTGGAAACATCTATTTACCTTTGGGACTGAGAGGGAATACTTCTCACAGCATGTTGCAGTAGTTTGTGGGGGTGTGTTGGGGGTACGACAGGATCATTATAACATGAAAAGGTTTTGGACAGATATGCAGTGAATGGAGACAAATCTAACTTGAGGAAATAAGATGCTGTAAACCATTTCAAAGTCACCCTCCTCCCCGCCCCCCTTTTTTTTCAAGGTGATCAAAAAGTGATTTGTGTTTGCTTCTAACCACTCAATACTCTGTTATGTCTGACTCAGGCTATGAGGGGATGTGGTGTGCTGTATGCATGTGCGTGTGCGGTGTGTGTATGTGTGTGTGTGTGTGTGGATGATAGACACAGGTTGGGGCGGGTATGGAGGGTGAACCTGAGCGTTATTGAACATGGAGACGTTCATTATGGAGCCTGAGCACTGGCTGCCAAATTAAACAGAGGAGGAGACAGAAGTTGATTTGTGTTTGTAATTGAAGAACCGCAGACAAGAGAGGGAAAAAAAAGTACAGAAAGGTGAATGGAAATATAGAGAGCGTGACCTTGGCAGGTGAGTGTGAATTAAAAAACAAGAAAGTCACTTGAGAGAGTGTTAATCTCCTGACACAGTGTAAGCCCCAAAACCATTTGGTGGAGGAACTCACTGTGGCTAAGAATTCAATTAACTGAACCATATAAACCTTTTCTCTGTATCCGCCGCCACGTCTCATTTCCTGAATACCGGATTGCTTTGAGTCCCCTATGTGCCTTTAATAAAGAATACTGTGCTAATAATTTAACACCAGAATTGGGCTCAAATCACACTTGGAACTCGGCTGGGGAGAAAAGTGTAAAAATGAGAGGAATAAACGCGACCCAGCAGCCTCCCCCTTTAATCTTTGTCCCTTGTCTTTTCTCCTCATTGCTCCTACGCAGCCTCATTTCCTCCCTCTTCTCTCGTCCTTTTAATGTCTTGCTCTCTCCTGTCGGCTCCAAAAAGTCACTTCATGTTGGCTTTTTTTTTTTTTTTGCCCCCCCCCCCCTTCTCTCGCCGATCTCATGCTGACCTAGATGCTCTGATGTAGCATGTCAGTCCAACATGGAGTGATGTTCTTCAAAAATCCACGCACACATGAAAGCATCCAGGCACGCAGACACACACACACACACACACTTACAAATGCAACGGCTTGGAAGATTAAGAGAACCACCAGTCATGTATTTGAGTCTGTGACATGCTTCAATCCTCTCTGACATGACTGCATTTGTTAAGAAATTACTTGTTTTACTGGCTTTTGCTTGAAGATGTTTTTTTCCCCACTGTTTTATCTATCTATCTATCTATCTATCTATCTATCTATCTATCCATCCATCTATCCTATTGCATCTACCGCTCCCCCACTCCGTCTCTGCCCTCTGCTGCTTTCTCTCTCCTCCAGTGTGTAGCTGTAGCAGCTTGTTTCCCATTACAGACCACTTAGTTCCACATACATTTCTCCTTGATTGAATTGTTATTGCTACTAAAAAGAAGCCTACAACTCCCCCTCTCCTCCCTGTTTCGCTCTCTTTCTCTCCTTCACCATCATTGTCCTCTTTCCCCTTCTTGTTCTTGCAGCAGCCCTCTGTTTTTTTTCTCTGAGTCCATCTTGCTGTCTCTGTCTCATCAGTGAATAATTGAAAGCTGAATGTCAATACAGCACATGATTTCATTTCAATTTATTCTGCCTGCTCCAGTCAACATCTTTTGGCCCTTCCCGTTCGTCTTTCGCTGCTTTGCTCTCACTTTGTAATTTTCCTCCTGTTTGGATTGGAGCTTATTGTGGGTGTGTATGAGAGAGAGCGAGAGTGAGAGAGAGAGAGAGAGAGGGAGAGAGTGTGTATGTCTGTGCTTGAAAGCCTGTATGTGTTGATGAGCTGCCAAAGCCTTCAGTAGCAATCAGCAGGACTCCTGAGAAAGAGAAGTAAGGAGTGGAAATGAGACAAAAAGAAGTCTGGTGAGCAAAGTGAACATGAACGAGTTGAAAATTGGGAAAAAAAGGATGAAAAGAAAGAGACAGAGGCAGATTGAAGGCCACCAGAGCCTTGGATAGGAGAGAAAAGGTGAAATATGCGAGTGTGAGTAAAACAGTGGGCTGGGAGGAAGGGAGATTGTGCTGATATTTGGTGTTTGGCTAATAAGCTTAGTGGCAGAGCTAAGCGCTAAATGTCAGCCCTGATATATGTCTACAGCTCTGCTTATGTCAGCTAGATACACATTTATGCAAACATACACATGCATACACAGGCAGATACTTGAATGCTGACACACAATCATATGCGCTGGTGTGTGTGTGTGTGTGCAGTCCTGTTTGTGCATCACTTCCTCTCTGTATGTGTCTGGATTCTCAAGTGACACAAGATGCCGTGACCTGAAAATTAAATCTCAATCTGTCTGCCACCTTCTCACCCTGCTCTCCGTGTCCACCCCCTCGACACACACACACACACACACACGATCTCTTCTCCATCCTCCCCTCTCCCCTCTCTCAAAATCTCGCTGGGCATTTATTGGGGAATGACTTGTGCCCTAGGTCGTCCAATCGATTGTCGAGCTTATGTGAGACGGGGAGCTCAATGATCGCTGATGCAGCCGAGAGTGATGCAAACGTATCCAAATGCACTGACACTTGCACACGTGTTCTCTCACTCACACACACACATGCAAGTACAAACACATGCCCCCCCCCCCCCCCAGTGGTGAACTGCCACCACAGGCCAAATGTGATTTAAAGTCATTGAATGGAAAGTGACAATGTTACCAATGAGCAGATCATCAAACAATAGGAAACCCCCTGGAGGGCTAAAGCAGTGAGCTACAGAACACTATTGATTAAATGCACAAAGTGCACTCTAATGAAAGCTTTTGTGTCTGCAAATGGAAACATAGTAGGGAGAAATGAAAATACAGCGTCAGTCTGTATGAGTGGACGTGCGTCACAGCAGATAGCTCTCGTTTAGTGCTTAAAATACTTTTGTGCCTAATAGGTCTCTTCATTAAGAGATACAGCAAGAGGAGAGTTTCATCTCTTATTGCACTAATTAAAAAAGGGAGACAGTGGGAGAGAAGGACAAAGAATTGTGGAAACAGAGCAAAAAATGGAATTAGCCAATTGTGTGTTTCTGGCTTTCGAGAAGAAATTTTAACCCTTATGTAATATATATGAGTATGTGTGTGTGTGCGTGCATGAGGGACAGTGAGTGTGTGGAGGCTTCCTGGATTGTGAGCTCATATTGAGATGACATCACTAGTGATGTGAATAAAAACGTTGTCAGGTCCTTCGTCCTTTGACACAGACACAGCTGCACAAATGAAACACACACACACACACACCCTGTGGTGAGACCTAATTTAAAGTGGGGATATGAACACAGCTCCACTGTGAGAAGCAGCTCTCGACAGGAAAAGACACACTCACACACACACGCACACACATACTGTATACACAGACATATACAAACGAAGCCATGTTTGTGGGGACATTACACAGACTTACATTCATTCCCTGGAGGTTGAAACCACCACCTAACCATAACAATAAACATCATTTGCCTAATCCTAATCCTTGTCTTAACGTAACGTCACAACAGTGGGAAACTGGATGGCGTGCTTTGATAGGGGATAATACATGAAGTATATTATTATGAAAATTTTTAAATGAAATAAGAATCACAAAACAGAAAGACACTATTTCAAACAAAGCCCAATGTGCAGTGAGGTAACCAAAGCAATTTAGTTAGGGAAAATATATCTTTAATATAATTTGTGTATACAAAATGTATAGAAAAAATATCATTGTTACGAAGCAATGTTATTTAAAAATAAATTTTCCTGTTTTCAACAACATTTAAATTAATTTACAGTTTAATTTACTTCAATTTACAGCATATCATTATATTGATATAACACTATTTTAGCATTGCAATATTATAATTATAATGAGCAACAACAAACTTTAACTTACAACATTCAGGTTCTTGTTACCTCCACAGCACTTTGTCTCCGTTTGTCATCATTACCAGGACCATCAGGACCATCAGCACAGAAATCAGAAATTATATGAGAGAGGAGCTTCTTAAAAAACTAATTAACATTTTAATTTAGTGCTTCTGCTAAGTTCAGCTAGCTATTTAAAGCTGTTTAAATATTCTAACTTCATATACATGTGGTGCAATACCTGCAACATTTTAGTACTGAAGTGGTACTTTCTTGGTATGGGCTGTGTTGTTGAAACAGAACTGAAGAACACCAGGCAGAAGCAGAATGAATGATGGCTCCTTCAGTGCATTTGAACTTAGATTTGGATAACTCTCTATTGGACCCTTTGGAGCCTTGAATTTATGGAGCAGGAGTGTTTACTCTGGAGGCGCTGAGTTAAGCCATCAGGTAAGAAGCTCCTCTCAGTTTGCTTTCAAGTGATTTTAGGAGCCGAAAGGCAGTCGTTTTAAAGGAGGAGGTGGGCTGATTTTAATTCTGTTCAAACTGGCCATGTCAGTCATTTTTATGGACTGAATGCTTCCATGCCCGTAAAGATTTTGGCATCCTTTTAAATCTCCAGCTAAAAAATATCCTCATGTTGCCCTATGAAAACCTGGGCATTTCCTTTTTACCAGGTGCTACAGGGAGTCTTTACTTCTGCTTTCCCCAAACATAAAACATTGGCCTAATATTACATGTCCTCCTTAACAGTATTATGTTTGCTCATTTTGCTGCTCATGCTAACCACAACAGTTTTTTTGCTAAAGACGACCTAAGTACTAGTCCATATCACAATTCATCTGCTGCGTAATGTTCAAAATAGCTGACGGGATCTTCTACAGGCACAGGTGACCATTTATGTGGTACATTTTCCCCACTAATAATACATTATAAGCAGTTCAGCTCCCCAAATCACTACAACTCCCTCACATAGAAAAAAGTTAAATTGCACTCCCTGTAGTTTTTAATTCCAACCACCTAGAACTCTGCCTTTTATTAGAACAACATGTGAGGGGAAATGTAGAGCACTTCACCTGGTGTGTAACAAAGGACTTATTCTTCCAGGTAAATGCTACTTTATAAAGAAATTAGGAATAGCAAAATAAAGCCATTAAAGTAATTCTTTTGAACTGGATTTAAACTGCTTCTGTTACATCAGCTGAGAGTCTGAGAGCAGAACAAGAGGCTTTTACAGTATTTCTATTCTAATTTCATGCGCTATTATCATTTTAAAACAGTGAAAACACTGACAGGCAGAAACAGACATGCACTGACATGTGGAGACGGGGAAAAAGGGGAAATGAATAAAACAGTTAAGAAAAGAGGACAACAGAAAGAATGGCACAGAGAAAGAAATGAAAGAAATAAAAGAAAGATGTCAGGAAACACAGACAAAGAGAAAACACAAAAGAACTAAGAAAAACAAAAATGCAGACAGACAAAGACAAAGTGGTGCAGAGACAAGAAAGGACTAGATTGGGTTGTTGTGTGAAGCTGCATTTGATTCTATGATGTTCGCTGCGTTCTGACAGCTCCTCTAGTTCAGCGCTCCTCCACCTGACACTTCAATACAGCCTTCTGCTGGTCTGCGAGTGTCTTTGCGCTTGTCTGTGCATGTGCACATGAGCAGTCTGAGTCAGAGGGAGATTGTTCGGGGATAATTCCTGGGAAGTTCTGAGCCTACGTTTAAATGTGTGCCCGCACGCACTTGTGAGCACATGCACGTGGACGAGCATCTTAACCGCCACCAAAACCTAATTCTGTTCCTTAATTCAAAGCAGAGTCGAGTTGAGCTGACACACACAGCAGGGGTAAGCGAGAGGGGGAGGACTTGTGTGTTTGTGTGTGAGGTGGGGGAGTGGGGGGGTGACAGCAGGCCCCCTGTGGTGAGACCTAATTTAAAGTGGGGAGATGAACACAGCTCCACTGTGAGAAGCAGCCCCTGACAGGAAAAGACACACACATACGCACACACACACGTACACACGTATGCACATACACACACAAAGCAAAAATGAAAAAAGAATGAACCAGACAGAGAGGAAGTTACCTTTACAGCAAGTGGAGTGCAGGAAACTCAGTTGGTGCCTCTTTAACGTGCAGAAATCAAAATAGAAAGTAACAGCCTGCCCTGTTTCTCACTCTCTGCATCCATTTGAATGTGCAAGTATCTGTGTGATAGTCTCTGAGTGTGTGTGTGTGCGTGTGTGTGTGTGTGCTTTCTCTGACTCACTGGGTTGAGTAGCACAGTGAGAAAAAGCTCTCCCCCCCGGATGCTTTTGTCCAGTTCTTTAGGTCCACCGGGGTATTCCTTATAGTAGATGGTGTGAGTAAACAAGCCACACGTCTGGCGAGGCAGCACCTACACACTCGCACATAAACACAGAAAGAGGAGTTGTTAATATCTTTAATATTTTTAGACTACACAGGAAGTGCAAACAAAGAAATAAGTGAACGGTAACAGCCAGCCTATTGTATTCATTCAAAAAACAAAATTAACCAAAAAAAGCAAAAAATGTATTAAAGAGTTCTCCTCTGACTTAGCATCATGCTAATATTGTCAATGTCATGGTCAGGAATGATGAATGAGGTTGTTTTATTTATATTGGTCAGAGTCCAGCGCTCGAGCCTAGTGCTTATGACTCACCTATTTCAAGGTCAAGGTGCAAACCAGATATAAAGATGACTTGAAATAGCAGAATAAAAATGTACAGCTATAGAGTCCCGCTGGCAGTTTCTGAATAGAAGAAGCAGGCAGCTGCGCGGGTCAGGGATATTCTGATGTTGTGTCATACAGCATATGGCAGTGTTACATTGCAGTGGAGAAGCACATCTACAGATGTTTCAAGTTCCATTCTTGCAGAGCATAGAAAACCTTTTCACAGCTGGCATTTTGACTGGTCACAGGATAAAAATGTGTAATTAATAACATGAATGATGGCTCTGCTCTAGTTAGGTGTTGGAGTTCCAGCACTCTGATACTGTGAAAGCTGGCTCACTGGCCACTTGAAGTAAAGGGAGCCATCATTAATGTTATTTGTTGAACCAACGCTATATAGACAAAAGTTTCCAGACACCCCTCATTATGAGGCAGTTTTTCAGGCGTTGGGCTCAGCCCCTTACTTCTAGTGAAGGGAAATCTTAATGCTTCAGCATACCAAGACATTTTGGACAATGTTATGCTCCCAACTTTGTGGCAACAGTTTGGAGAAGGACCTTTTTCTCTTCCAGCATGGTTGTGCCCCAGTGTACTAAACAAGATCCATAAAGACATGGCTGGAGTTTGGTGTGGAAGAACCTGACTGGCCCACACAGAGCCCTGCCCTCAACCCCATCAAACACCTTTGGGATGAACTGAAACAGAGACTGTGAGCCAGGCCTTTTTGTCTAACATCAGTGCCTGACCTCACAAATGCTCTACTGCACGAATGGGCAAAAATTCCCACAGAAACAGCCTTCCCAGAAGAGTGGAAGCTGCTATAGCTGCTGAGCTGTTTATATATTTAGAATGTTATGTCATTAAAGCCCCTGCTGATGTAATGTTCATGTGTCCCAATACTTTTGTCTGTTTATGTGTGCCTTTCCTGTAATGTCTAATCAGCATGTCTGCTGTAGAAAAGTCCGTAAGAGTCAAATAAGGGTTGTCAAAGGACACACCATTGACTGATTTTATAGAGCTTCGGGTCCAGGAGAGCTGTCCAACCAAGATTACATCACCACAGCTGAACAGACCTCATTTTCATGCAGGTGCATAGCACCAGGAATTGATTTGGACTGGCGAAGTCAAATCTTTTCTAGGGCACTGTTCAGTTTTACTTCCTCACCTACACCTGTTTTGTATTTTGGTGACTCACTGTTGAAGCAGGAAGAGATGTTAATGGGTTTTAATCCCACCTTGAGCAGGTGCACTGTGCTCCCTTGGTCACAAAAATACCAAAAACAATGTTACCACGCCCTCTGGGAGATGCCTGCTCTGTGCCTTGACTGATGAAAGCCGGGTCCTACATATCAATTTCTCTGCATCTCTTTATTTGCTACAAGTAAATGCAAAAACGTTGGTTGGATAAGCTTTTAAAACTGACAGCAGCGACTGATTCAACTGCAATGCAATGTTTCTGGCTTTATATTTTAGCATCATAATCATCAGGGAGTCTGTAATAGTGTTTGTCAAAAAGTACCTATTGTGAGTTAGAGAACCCCAAGATATTTTGGCTGTAAATATATTTGAATTATTTTATGCAGTATGTAAATGATGAAAGAAACAATGTGCCCAAAAACACAAACCAGGAGCAGAGAGCTGGATCAAGTGTTTAACAGCTGATGAATTAATCGTCTTTTCGTTACATCATTGAAGAGAAGAGAAGAGAAGAGAAGAGAAGAGAAGAGAAGAGAAGAGAAGAGAAGAGAAGAGAAGAGAAGAGAAGAGGAGAGGAGAGAAGAGAAGAGAAGAAAATGAAGACGAAGGTCTTTATTGTGAACTCCTTGTGGAGCACTTCTCTGTGTGAAATAGAGAGTAAAGGCTGGAAGCGCAGATATTGGTTTATCTATAAAACACTGCAGAGTCGCACACAGACAAGAGAGAGAGAGGAAGAGAGAGAGACAGAGAAGGAGAGAGGGCCACCAGAGCCACAGACACTCAGCACTATTTCACCAAACCAATTATCCACAGAGCTATAGCTCAAACTGATATAGTACATTTTAAAAAGAAATACACACAAGTATGCATGTTTGTGCAAGTGCACACACACACACACACACACACAAAGCGCAAACCCATATCTCAGTCTGATTTGTTCTGATACTATGGGTCCAGTGGGTGGCTCTCAATCTGCTGACAGAGACACCCAAACACCAATTTTACAGCCTTAAGACAACTTCCTGTCCTCCTCTGAGCAAACAAAGATGGAGCAAGAGGCAGAGGGGAAAGAGATTAATAGACAGAAATTGCAAGAAAAATTGGAAGTGAAAAAATGCGAAAGGTAAAGAAAATGGGAAGGTTTGTGAGGGTGTCCCTGAGTAAGGTCAGGAGGCTAGATGAATTATCGCAATCTAAAGGCTCACCTGCTGGTTTATAGCGACATGATTTAAAATCGCACACACACACACAGACAAACCACCACACAGACTGCCTCTCGGAAAAATGTTCCGCTTCCATGAGCTAAGTTTTTGGTTCGTTCTCTTTTTCCAAGCCTCCCCTTTGTATTTAATCAGCGCAGCATGCAATGTCTTGCAGCAAGAGATGAGTCTTTTCGCTATTTTCCCACACTGCTTTGCTCCCCTATCTTAATATATTCCACAATGATTACTATTACACATTTGTGTATTTCTACAGTTTTGTACAGGAATTTGATGGAAAAATGTCACCTCAAGGTCCATCAGTCACATTTGCTTAAAAGCTGAGTTTTAAATTTCACTTCAAAGCAATCTGATCTCAAGGTCCATTAAGTAGCTGCTCTGGAGCTTTTGATCATATCACATGATCTTCATCTGATGACGATGTCGATGTTCCCGCTTTTAGTGTGAATTTGGAGACACAAAAGTCCCTGTTAATTAGGCAAACTCCATCTACTGATGAAGATTGTGTGTCTTAAAAATCAAGAGTGAACTGTGACACTCCACCAAACTTCTAAAAAAACGTTTCCCAGAGGTTAAGTTCATCATGACATTTCCCTCAGCGAATCAAAATAACAGTCGACTGTACTGAGAAGTAGTACATGTTAACTCTTTAGTGAACATGTAAACCAGCTTGTATCAGGGCAGGGCTGCCTCTCTGCAGAGTCTCTGCCTCGAGGCATTTTAAGTCCCTTCATTTCCAGACAAAGTTGAGAGACAAGGACAACTCAGCTCATGAAAGCTGACTTTATACACAATCAACTTTTGGCAATGAATCTGATTTGCAAGTGTCCTTGCTCCCCTTCTCATGTGTTTTCAGTGCACGGGTAAACTTTCAACGAGATATTTATTCCAACAAAAACTAGTGTCTTACGTTTTATTTGAAAGATAGTGAGAACGAAAAACAAAACAATGTTTGTGGAACAGCTGCATCCGTCATTGGGCTCAATGGTGAAGCATGAGAGTAATTTTTACTGAGGATTTGATTGATTTCAGTTTCTACTTCCTCTTCAGCTTTTCTTCAAAAAATATTTTCTTCTTGAAAACAAAAACTACATGTTTTGATTGTGACAGTTTGTTCTTTGTTGTTTGTCTGGCTTTCTTTCTTTCTTTGTGATGTATCATGTTTTAAAGTGTTGAATATGTGTTTTTGTTGAGTGGCTTGTATTTAATTCACCCATTCCCCCGATGCTTCTCAATACCTTACAATTAATAATGTATAATAACACAATATAGCCTGTCAAACTGTCAGCATGTTATTGTATGGAAATAAAGTTTGATTAAGTGGCTGTCTTTTATGACGCTGTGACAAGATGTCAAGAAATGAAAGCAGACTTCCAGGACTGACTAGGAAATTGACGTAGCTGTTTGTTCTAATGGTTTGCTCAAGACCCAAATGCGGCAGAACAACATGGACCGGTAATTTTGGTGTCAGATGTGATTGGTTCTTTTGTCAATAAGGAAGCAGTTGTGCACACTGACAAAGAGCCTGACTGACAAGTCAATGAGGGAGGAGGAGAAGCAGAGACGTAGGGAGGGACGAAGACAACTTGCTTAGGTGGAATGGGTGACAGAAGTTTTATTCTACCGCTGTCTCAAACCGTGACTGATGAATAATTTATTGGAGCATGTGTCGCAGTCATGCCCTCTACCTCTGTCTAGCCAGGAGTCTCTCTCTTTCTCTGTCTGTCTGTCTGTATGTTTGTCTGTCTGTGCCGTCCTCTGAGTGGGATCAGATGTGCAGGTGTCAGGCTGCAGCACCTTCAATCATCTCTGCTTTAAATACGGGCACTCAACACCACTTTTGCAGATTGTAGGTCATAATACACAGTCTAGTAAAATAGTCTGTAAAATCTCTTTGCTCGCTTGTACCTTTGCTAACACTTGTTTCCCTGTAGCATTCTCTCACTGCGAGAAGTGGAAGTATGAGAAACTTATTCTCATCCTGCACACAAATGCACACAGATGCATACACACAGAAAAACCCAGCCCTTTAGCCGCATTGAGAAGCCAAATAAATATTGAATCAACATGAAGCTGAGCATGCTGTGGTGAGACGAGGTCAAATAATTCATATCGCACACATGCATACGCATGCACACTCAGCGGTTACACACCATGCCCGGCTTCATTGATTTTCTGTTTAAGACCACAAGAAACAATCAGCATGCAATTTACTATTCAGCCAACACATGCTTGAACAAAGAGACAGTAAACAAAAACAGTTTTTCAAAGTAGGACAAAAGAACTGAGCGGCAACCAACATATCCAAACTCTTGTGACTAAATGATTCTGCATTTAAGCTTTCTTTGATTTAGTAACTGAATGAATTTGCAATTCATAGTTTTAATTTCAGTCTGAAGAATTAAGCGAATCATTCTTCCTACTGGCGAGCAAGGACACTACCTCACATTGCATGTTAGGGTGGATTCAAGACTTCTGCATGATCAATGGTGCTGTGTAAGCAGCTGGTAACATATGGGAATTCTTCGAAGATGCACTTTGTTGTGATATTTATCATGTTTATCTGAGTAATATGACTAAACTCTTTTTTGTCAGACAGCACACAACATCTCTGCATTTGTGTCTGCCCAGCCACCATATTTTATAAAATGTGTCTACCTCAGGCACCAGCACTGACTTGGATCTAAGGATACCCACAACCACCGACCGATTTGCCTGAAAAATATATTTTGAAACGAGACCTGTGGCAGGCCTTTCAGCATTCAGCTCAAGGAAAAGAAAAGGAAGATGAAAAAATCATGAATATAACAAATATCCAGTGGTTAGCTGTGAAGGTGCTCATCAATTTTCATGCATGTGCAGAAACATGACAGCTGATCAAAGCATATTCATGGATGTGCATGTGGATGAGGAAATATGTATATGTGTGTGTGTGTGTGTGAACTTGTGGGGATCCTGATCTACCCCTGAGGCTTTTGGTATATGTGTGATTAACAATGTTGTCTCCTCACCATGATGTTGTTGTGGATGAAGCCCTTACGGTAGCGGGCAGGTTTCAGATGGGGGTACTCTTCAGTGCTGGTAACCTGGATGTTCCACACACGTCTCCAAGCCTTGTAGAGCTGCAGATGAACCGGGTAGACACCTGAATGGTGAGGGGCCACGGCGTAGCCCATGTCCACTGGGATGTTGTGCTCCTGGAGGTGTAGGACGTGCATACACGGGGAGAGACAGACATGTATGTGAGGGTTATACACATAAAAACAGACCTCACAGCACATTTACAACTCTGACAAAGGATAAAGTATCACATAAACACACACGGCCCAACAGTCTGACCTTGTAGAAGAAGGTCCGTGGTGTGTTTGTTATGCTGGCCTTCGGGTTGGAAATTACAAAATATATATTTTGTGCAAGCACGTGTATGTGTGGGAGTGTGAGGGTGGATGGTTGCTGGGTGCATCTCTCAGAGTGATGGTGTTGTCCTTCGCTCTGACACACACCTACACACACTGTCAAAGCTAAGCATCAGCAGTCAGGGGATGAAGGAGTAGAGCATGTATGTGTGTGTGTATGTGTACAGTAGAGGTTAGGGATCACACTTTATGATCACGTTCACCTTCAACAACATGGCCTCCACTACCACCACCACCACCACCACCACCACCAACACTCTGGTGTGCTCACACAAATCATCTCCACTAACTCAGACACGTACTAAACAAGCACAGGAAAACAAGGCAGAGCAGAGCAAGAAAAGCACTTGACCTTGTGGACTTCATATTAAACAGGAGACGTTAATCAGGGCTCAGGTGTGCCCATCAAAAAAGTGCATCACTCCCGGGGATATTAATATTTTGTTTGTTTTGTTTTAGAAAATGAGTACATGATGGTAAATTTTGTGGAAATATTCTTACTGTTTTGACAGTACAACTATTTTCCTTCTGCATTTTCACCTTGTGGCCTCTTAAAAATATGTTCATATGCAACTAATTTGCATTTGCAAATATGTTCTGCAGGACATGTAATTAGACTCAAATTATACGTTCTAGCAACAAAACAAGGACTTTTTTTATATAATTTACACATCTGCAAACCATTTACAGTCAACATCTTACATGTTCAATGCCCTACAGTATTAGCTGAAGAAAAACGCACTTCAAACTTAACAACATGTAAGAAACAGGACATGAGGCCCAGGTTCTTGTGTCATAACCCAGGCAGCAATTGTGTTTTCTTTAGAACGTATACTGTATGTAACCTGTTTTCTGAGGTTCAGCCCAGACTTAAAGCACTTAAAGCAGTTCCAGTGCACTGACCTGTGAACATCATGTGTTCAATCTGCTGTGGCAAGGAAATAACAATTACTAACAGCAACAGACATCCTTGAAGTAATCATGGGAAACAAGCGTGATTAAAAGGAGACATGAGAAGAACAACAACGGAACAGACAGCTGCGTGAAATGTGAGCGTGTGTGCGCATGTGTGTGCTTGCATCTCACCAGAGCGAACTCCTTGTTGAGGACCATCTGCTCCAGCAGTGAGGACTCGTTGTGGAAAAGGTGAGGCTGCATGTGGCTCCACATGTGGGGGAACCACCAGAACTCATCCACATACTTCAACAGTAAATCGTCTCCTTCGTCCTCCTCGGCTGTGCCTGCACACACAAAAAACACACACACGTAAAACACATACATGTGAGGACAGGGAGGACAAATGACATTAGAAATGCCTGCATGCATGCAGATTTAGAACAACGTTAAATAAAAAGTGTTACTATATACAACTTCTCGCTTGCTGTAAGGTTAGACTATATCACCAGGCAACTGTGTTGTTTTAAGGTTGTGCTGCTAAATAAGGTGGCAGTTCGATACCATAGTGATGAAAAGTGATACAACAGCAGGAACAGATGCTATGAGAATATGTCCTGTTCAGAACAAGATTTCTTTTAATTCTAATTATGCTCATTCTCACCTCTATTTTTCTTTTTCAGTGTGTCCCATTCCTTGCTGCAGATTTAGAGACTTTAAATAGAAATCAATAAAAAAAAAAAAATCTGTCCTGAAGTGTAACAGAGCTTTGAATGCGCAGCAGTATGTCACTGCGTCACAAATATTTCTGTATGAATATTACTACATAGCTCAATGTCTGCAGCGTGTATGAGATAGAAATATGTTTTTCTTCACTTGTACACACTATGACCCTGTGGGACTAACTCACTCAGTGCAGCCAATTCATTTCATCTTCAATAAATGTTTCTATAGTTTATTCAAATATATTTTTGCTACTGTATATAAAAACACTGGATTTACCGCAACGTATAAATCTGAAATAATTCCTGCCTTTGCTCTCATCTTAACAGCATTTATTCATTCTACATAAATATGACCTTACTCATAAAGTAATTATAATTTACATAATATCAAGGTGTCAAGAGTTACTTGTACTGAACTGTGAAACATTTGGTCCACATTTTCACATTTTGCTGTGAATTTGAATATTTCAAATTAAAAAAAAAAATAAAAATTCATCCTTCATTACAAGATCAATAACAGTTTGTTTAACCCCCGAAGGTCTGGGCATGACCTTTGAGCAAACATAATGTTTTAGCATCAATAGTCAAAGTGAAAATCATTATTTTTTTTCACTTTATTTTTAAGTCACTGTGTAAATCTGGCACAGCTATGAAAAGCAAACAGAACACACCTGTGTGGTAGAACTTCCCAGAGAAGCCCAGGTTGAAGGTAAAGTTGGAGATCTGAGAACGCAGCTGTCTCTGCGTGTCAAGGAGAGCCTGTAGACAGACAGACAGACAGACAGACAACAGACAGATAGAACATTAGTGACAGAAACAATCATCCCTTACAATCAATCACTACATCAGATTCATTTCTCCTGGGCCTGCACTTGCACAGATAAACACCTGATGTGTCTGATTCTGGTCTTAGGTCTCCTTGTTGTATTTAACTCGACTTCCTCAGAGAACTGTTGCGATGTCTGTGTGTTCATCAATGCTCATCTTGCCTATCACCAACATGCCGTTAAGGTGCGTTTCATCATTTTGTCTGCTGCTGTGTTCCAATGGCTGCTCCCTTCCTTAAAGTTACCTCAACTCGCGGGTTCCAATACTTGAATCGGGATTTTCTCCACTTATTTAATGACTTCATTAGTTTACTGGCCTTTAAACAAAGACTCTGTAATGAGTGTTAACTAAAGAGAGTTGCACTCTTGCACACACAGTCACACACACCAACAGTAATGCGAGTTAATGAAGGTCAGTGCATTAGTAGCCTCTGGAGGGAGTGGACTAATAACCCCGCACACACTCCTCCTCCTCATCATTCTCTCCATCCATCCTTTTACATTACCAAGTAAAACCCTGCATCCCCCCTTTCCCTCTCTTTCTCTCTCTCTCTCGCTCCTCTGCTGCTACCCCCTTTTTTCCTGATTCTTCCTCTATTCTTCCATCTTCCCGCTTCTGAGAACCTGCAGTGGTCCCTCTGCCCCCCCCCCCCCACCACACACCATTCGTCTTCCACCGCCCCCCCCCCCCCCCCCCCCCCCCCCACCACACACCATTCGTCTTCCACCACCCTCACCCCACCCTTGTCTGAACCTCCATCTCTCCCTCGCCTGCTCCGTGAAAATGTCACATTCTCAGGAGACGCGGCTGCTCTAATTTGAAAGGAAGGCTGAAGCAGCATGGAGAAAGATCTCTCTCTCTCTCTCTCCCTCTCTCTCCCCCGCTCTTTCTCTTGCACTCTCTCCCACCCCATCCTTTTGCCACCGCTGCACTTCTCACCGTTTGCTCCCACACAAATGTTTTGTTTATTTATGTAACTGTTATAATTATCTGTATCTTTCAGTCTGTCTGCTTTTTTCTGTTAGGCTACTCGCCACATCTGTATCACCAATCTTTGTCATGCTGCTTTTAATCGATCCCCAGGAACCCTGCCTGATTTACGAGACCTGAGCAGCTGATGTCAGAGCGAGGAATCGGTTCCAGGCAGTTTCTCTCTCTATCTCTCTCTCTCTCTTTTCTCTTGTGTGTGTGTCCCAAACTAACAAATATACAGACACATGCACAGAGTGTCTTCATTAGCTCTAATCTAATGGTGTTGAAGATGGCTGCATGCTGACAGATGTGCACAGCTCCCTAATCTGATCCCCTGTCTCCTCTGTTATGACATCCGCTACATCTTACAGACACACACACACACATTCAGACTTGTCTGTGCACAGGCAGGAAAACATTTGAACACAAAGACTTAAGAATTAAATTAAGCTTGAAGCTGAGTGCTTTGCATTGTAACTTAATATGCACTCCCCAACGCACTTGGTCGAAATGCATTATTAACGTGTGTGTTGGTATCTGTGAGGGTTGGCGTAGGTGTGTGTCTAAATCCGCAGTATATTAGTTTAAACGCCTCATTTGTATTCTTCTACCAAACACCCATAGCAGAAAAGAGGAAAGCCATGCAGGACATTGTTGTGATGTGTCAGTGAGCCCCAAATGGCAGTTGGGTTCTTTTGCATATTTAGCCCTTTAACTGTCACAGTGAACATTGGTGTTGCCTTTATTTATTTCGTGTGAACGTTAACGTTGTCCTTGTGCAGCTTATTATGTATGCTCTGTCATCAAAGAACAGGTACCTGACTAATCTAGAACACCAAAAAGCAAATCTTTCAAAGGATGATGGTATGAATGGAACAGATGATGGGAGAACATTTTCTGCATTAAAGAAGCCAAATCTAACAATGAACAAGTTTTCAAAACTTATCCGGTTTGAAACTGCAGCACTGATTGTGAAACTTCATTGTGAAACAAGTTGTTCACTGTGATGGATCAGCTTTCTCAAGCAACTTTCAAGTGTCTGCATAGTGATTTGCATTCGAAACATGACAGGTTTAATAAAGAGTTTTACAATTTACCGATTCCTTTTAAGTCAGTTTAAGGAACAAATATAATATAATAATATAATAATAATAAGGCTGAGGGACACAATAAAGACGACACAACTGCCAAGTAGTTCAAAATAGTAGTACTAATTCAAAACAATATAATATTACCTTGTCAAACATTGTCTCATATTCATATAATGTTCTCCTGGAGACTTGGTCTTGAATAGTGACATTATATAAATTTTTATCTAATTATTAAGTTTCAAAATATTCTAAATTTAGCTTGTTTTTTCTGTGTCTTTCAAATTTGAATTTTGGGTGACTTTGTCCATGGTTTCTTTATCATAGGTTTTCTCTGAACTTAAACAGGCTCTAGCAACATACCCTCTTAGATTTTGCTTCATCTTGGTCACACAAAAATGTATTCAAAGTGTAGTGCTTGGCTCTTCACATGAAAAGTGGCAGAAATAGTCAAAGAAAGAAGAATGAAAAAGAGAACCAGGTGGACAACTTCAAAACCCTGTTCCATTCCTCACCTTAGCACAGCTGACTCACACAGCATAAAGTGCGAGTGAATGTCAGGTTGTTGGTCTTGCAAAGTTAAAGAAATGACAGAACGCTGGCTGCCTCGTCTGCAGTCAGAAAGGTGTGGAGGGAGGACATTTTCTTTACATTTATAAGGTAGCCTAAACTCCCTGCTTTCACAACGTTTAATGATGATGATGTGTCCTGCAGAGGTTCTCTAGACACCAGGGATGAGCTTTGTCAGGCAGCTGTGTCACAGGCAGCAATCAAGTAGAAAAATCTGTGCATTATGTGCAAAATATTCATAACACAACCGCATCAGTATACCACAACCACAGCAACAGTAACAGGATGTTTTGTAAAACACCTAAATTGAACCAAAAACAAATGTGGCGGTTTGCTGCCCTCAAACTAAAGACCTACTCTTGAAACCTTGAAGTAGAACTGTGGCTACAAACTAGAAACACACTGAGCATATGACAAAAGCCTAACTCTGGCTCTGAGGGACCGTGAAGTCCTCTCCTGCTGTTTTCCTGCAGCAGATCTGGGAAAATGGAGGGCTTTGAGCCAATCTGCCCACTGGATACTGAGCTCAAAGCTGGAGATGGTTTTAAAATGGGCCATAAGAGATGCTTCATAAGAACGAAGAGGGGATTTGGATTAGCAGGAGATGGGACTATGCGAGAGATCTTGACAATCCTACTGATGAAGGTAAACACACACAGACTGTGATTAGTGTGTGGTTACCGATAGCCCTCATTTCTGTGCCCAATCCCACAGCTGCCTAACACATCTAGTGTCAGAAGCAATGCCAGTTTGCTTCTGTGGACGTGAGAGCGACAGCGGTTGCGCGCGGTGGTGTTCTTGCATGTGTGTGCGGTAAGCATTGGAAGAGGTGCCAGGGAGATGTTGGGGTTCAAACAGATGGGAGACAGGCATCTGGACAGCTGGCATTCACCGCCTCTCGCAAACCCTTTACACCAAGCACCTCACCGCCATATCCCCATTCTGTCATCCTCGTCTTTGCAATGTTTCTTTTTTTTTCTCCTTTCGCAGCCGTATGCCTGGCTGAGAGATCAAAAATAACAAAAGTGATTATGAAATAACTTATTTGCCGACAGATTTGGAGGCGACTTGAGAGGGTAAAGAAACCGAGTGTAATTCTTGTGCAAAAGCAGGTCAAAGTTCGTGATTCATTTAAAGCATGCATGTGTTTGTGTGTGTAGCTGTGCATTTAACGTAATGTGAACACCAGACCAGCAAATTTAACTGGGTCAGGCATCTCTATTTGATGAGCAGGAAGAACGTTTTACCAGTTAGTGTCAGGCTTCCTTTTGCTTAGTCCTCCCCTTCTCTGTCTTACTTTCAGTCTCGCTTGTCAAATTCAAGACTGTTTTTGGTTTTTCTAACATAGCGTTTTACAAAATCATCTATTCACTCGCATTTACGGATCCAAGGTACTTGTGATTGCTTTGGCATCGCTATACTTACACTAAATTCAACTTGGCAGTCTTTCAAGGATTTTGAGTTTCAGTGATTGCTGTGACCACAAAATCTGCTTCATTTTGTGGAAGAAAATGCATGGCACACAGCCACAGTCTCAGAGTGAATTTGGAGTAAAAAACGAGAGCACTGACAAAAATTGTTAATTAAACAACAAAAGGATATTAAGATCATTTACGTGTTGACAGGTGTGCTTATTCTAATGACATTGTGACGTCTTTTTTTTTATACTGTATGTTATAAAATAAAAATGAAGTCCCCTGACACATTAATACATTAAAAAAAATAAATTTCTGTAACAAAAGACCAAAAGCAGTCTCTCTCCTATTTCTGTGTCTCTGCCAAGTGGTTTTCAAATCTTTTCTCCACTGTTTATGTCTTTTCTTCATTACTTATGTAACAGAATTTGGCACAGTAATAAACGGATATGAAATGAGCTCGGTTCCATTGACTTAAGTCGCAAATATGCATCATACTTAATTAGGTTTAAAGATTAACTCTAAGTAGGGACAATAATTTCCAAACTGCTAAGCCAGAAATCTTCAATGAAGTCTGAATACTGGCCGTTTTGTGTATTTCCTTTTTTTGTTTTGTTTTCACTTTTAGGTGACTGTTAGACCAAAGTGATCATGAGGACATGGAAAAACATTTTAGCCTGTACATTTATACACGTCATTTCCCTGCCACAGTATCCATTCACCTTAGTTACACATTCCTCAGCGCAGTACAATAACACGTAGGATGTCTTCTGGCTGGATAAGACATTAAAATGTGCTTCATATTCAGTCATAAAGGCAAGATGACATTTTATGGCTGATTAGGCCACGTGAATGCAGCAATTATTTGACTTGCCAAATTAAACAAAGTAATGAAATTGTGAAAATGGCCCCACTGAATCTTTGGAATTGCATGTTTTAATCTTATTTATCTAATTATTCCTTTTAAGGGAACAATTTAACAAACTGACTGCCACAACATAAAATGGGTAAGAAACGTCTTTGCACATGCTGATTGTCCTGTATTATACACTGATACAAATGAGACAAGAATGTGCCACAAAGCCGCGCAGAAAGATTCTGAGTTGATATGAACTATCTGTGCCTATCACTGAGCCACAACCCTTCCTTACATACATTAAAAACTCTCAGCATCCAGTAGGTTCAAGCAAATGTAGCACCATGAGAAAAGAGAACGTTTCTCGGCTTATACAGTATGTGTGTTAATATGTGTGTGTGTGTGTGTCCTCTCGACTTAGATGACACCGTGTCAGGAAGCACCTTGGGGAGGAAAAGAGTGAGAACGAGTTGAGAGAGAGGTTTAGGGAGGAATACAAATAGGCCGGAGATAGTGATCAATGACTCGGGCCAGGAAGGGGCTTAGGAGGACGGTGAGTAAAGGAGGAGGGAGGGAAGAAAGGAGGATGCGATAAAGAGGGATCTGAAGATGAGGATGGGATACCTCCCTAACGACCAGTCCAAGGCTGAGAAGAAAACCTACAGGCAAAAACCTGAGCAGCGACATGCGCGTATCATCGATGGGAGTTTTTGACTGGCATCATCCCTCATTTTGAGAAATGTCATCTGTGGGGTGCCTCCCTGTGAATCATTTTAATAGAGGAAATACAGCTGTGTGTGCGAGTGTGTGTGCAGACAGGAGGGGGTGTAGGTATTGTTTGTCACCAGATGAACTCGTGGGGTGAGACTAATGAAGAGTGCAGAGAGAAAGAGGGAGGCATTTTAATTGGCTTCTCTTTCGCTCTCTCTCTATGTCTCACACTCCCTCCCTGAACAGGAGATTGAATGTTGGCTTCAAGGAGGTAAAATGGGATTTCTAACACTGGCACTGCAAATGTCTTGTCCTACTAATTGGTCAATAACCCCTCCCGTTACGTACGTTTGATTTGTTACACGCAAGCGGTTTCTGTAGCCCGACGGGGATAAGAGAGGATTTACGTTTTCACACAACTTGTGTGTCGTTCATGATGAATCAGCTCAGAGATGGGTAGAAACGAATTACACGTAATTGGGATTATGTCATCAGATTACAACAGTAAGTAACTATAATCAGCTCAAATTACATTTGAAAAAATAACAAAGTGCAGTTAGGTTATAACTTATATACCAAAATAAGTTACTCTTCTCAGGTTGCCAGCTTTGTTGGTGGTCACTTAACTAACGTATGGGTTCATTTTAATTAATCCTCCATGTGGGCTTTGATTGAAAATACAATACAAACTTAGACAAAAGAAACCGCATCCCATTTGCTGGAGAACACACACAGCACACCTGTAGTTGGTGCCAGTGCTGTTTATGTCGGCGGACTTTGATTTGACCAACTGTAAACGCTGACTACACAAACTGCGCTGTATTTGCATTAGAGATAATTAAAGAATAAAGCAGAATATTTGTAGAAGTTTTTTGTTCTTGTTTTTGCAATAAGGCACAATATTTTGTTTGAATTTGAAGTAATCCATATCTGTAAATGACAAACAATTGCCTTGTCATTTGTATACAGTAGCTTCTCAAAATACCCAATCCTGATTTTGATATGTTTGTGCAATGGAGTCTTATAACTTTTAATTCAAGGAAATCATTTTGCACTGCTAGACATCTTTGTGAAGCAAGGATGAAATCATAGACTCAGGTCAATAGGTTTTGCTCTGAAATGTCATCTGTCAGTCACTCTGTTCTACTTTGTGACAAAACCAAAAATTTTAAACTTTAATACCAGCATAAAAAACTGATAGGCCTACTCGATATATATGGTTACCCCCGGTTACCCTAGTCTTAGGTTACAGAAAAAAATAATTAAACTGCACACTGATACCGAAAAGGTTACTGAACACATACCAACACATTTACAACTTTTGTACTTTTGACACAAATAATGATATTGTGTCATTTTAAATATTTAGTATCTAAGTATTGATACTTTTGATAACGTTAGTCTGTTTTGACGTAAATTTCACCTCTGGATGGTGTTCTCGTTTCATATAAAGCTATCATCTATCCAGCTGATTTCACACGACGAAACACCTTCCTGTTCTTTGGCTTACACAAAGAACATCCTTTCAACGGCTTTTCAATGAAACTTGGCTAAAAAAGGGAAATACGTCTTCTCTTCTAACCATTTGCTAATCAAATATTAATGACATTTAGAAAGGACAGCAGTAAAATAAACTGCTTGATGCACCTCATTATGAACATACGTGGTTTAAACATGCATTCACACTTGTCACTTAAAATGAGCCCCAAAATGTAATCTGACAACGCTACCTGAGGCTCTCTATCTCTGGGGGAGTGATGAAACAAATCACCATATCCCTGCTCCTCCAACTTCCCTCCTCTGCTTCCACATTTCCCTTCAGCATTTTGTTTCTCTGAAATCACAAAGTTGGCTGCTAGCTCTTCCCCTAGGCGCCATACTCCACCTTCCCCTCCCTCCCTCCCTCCGTCCTCCCAACTCTTTTCCTTATTTTCTCCCCTGCTCTTCCTCACTGTGATTGTCAAATATCCTGAAGCTGAGAGAGGAAATGTGGAAGGAGTGTGTAAGTGTTTCGAATGCCATCACTCTCTCTCTTTCTTCCCTTCTATCTCTATCTCCCCATCACCCTCTCTCCACCTCTTTCTCCATCCTCATCTTCCTGTCCTTCTGTTATGGCACTGGTTCATCCTCATGTATATTTATGCCACAAAGCTGAAGAGTCAGGCAGACTTAAAATGAAAACTCAAACTAGTGCGCACTTTGTGAATGTGTGCGTGCATGGGGATGTGTGTACTCTCGCTCTCTCTGTATGTGCATATGCACTCTTTTATCCCTTTCGGATACAAGCATCTTTTTTATATTCAAAGGTGGAATTCCTCTCCACTTCACCACCCACTGCCCTCCTGTTTCCTTAGCTGCCCGATTCCTCTCATCTCCTCCCCATGTTTCAGGCACAGACAGGCGCCGTTTTCTTCAGTGCCTGATGGGACAGGTGTCACCCATTGACGGAAAGTGACATTCTAATCTAAAGTAGTGATACTGAACGCCCCCCCCCCACACACACACACACACTTCCCTATCATGTATATCCTGTGGCTGCAGTGGGACGGCAGATGCTCATGGGCTTGTCTCATGCACATCACTGAAGATCAGCATAAATCTCACCTATCTTAAAGTCCACCAGTGCCCGCACACGCACACACATAATGACACTCGCAAACAGCCCTGAGTGAGGACGCAGTGGGAGAATGTGACCACCGATTTCAAACAAAATTCCTCATGCAGAAGTGTTTTATCCACACTTCTGTAAACTTGACGTGTTCTAAAAGATATAGAAGTCCTACAGAAATTAGGGTTTATATGCATGTGAGTGTCTATCTGTGGAGGTGCATGTCTAAGCATATGCATTTGAGTTTGTGTGTGTGTGTGTGAGTGTGAGTGTGTGTTTGCTCATGCAAGCGTGTGTGCTGAGACAATAGCTGTCTTGAGAGGCGGGCTGCATGGCTGACTCTCCTTTAGTTTCCCTTAGAGGAGGAACGTGGGAAAAGTGGAATAAGTGCCATTCATCTTTTCACTGGCTGATTCACTACCCCTCTTTCTCTCACTCATCTCTCCTCTTTCTCTCTTTCACTCCACGCCTTTGTTCCTTTAAATGGCCTCTTTGCTTCTTGCTAAACCTCCATTTGAGAAAAATAGCCTCTCGCTGTACCCCAACATGTGTGTGCTTGGGGCCCAACACACACAAACACGCAAGGGCTTTCCAAAATACCCTCTCTGTGCACCCTTGCCCAAGCTTAAATCCTCAGAAATATATTTGAGATATAAGGACAATAAGTAAACATTCCTTATTATCACCCACTAATTACTGTTTTTTAGAAGTTGACAGCATGATAAAAAATCTAATCCAACACCACTGGCCTGTCATGAATCCATCCTTTGTATTCTATTCGGTCTAAATTCATACACATTATCAAACACCCATCACCCTTAATACCTTCACATCCTTGGCGTTCATGCGTGTTCCTTCCTTTCCCACAAAAATGTCATCTATATCCACCAGTATGTGCCGGTCCAGACCCAAAGTAAGCTTCCTGTCTGTGAGGTAGGAGATGGCATCCACCAGGATGAGTCTGTGTAGCCAGTAGCCCAGTCCTTGGCCAAATAGTACTCTCCTCACCCCATCATAGAGTCCCATGTCCTGTACCACAGTGGCCTGGAGGCCTAAACTGAAGCCAGGCCCTGCATTATCTCCGCTGCCTGCCCCTGCTCCCTCCTTGGCCCGTGCATGCAGCACAGCCTGGTAAGTGGAGTGATTTGAAGAAAAGGAGGTCCAGTCCTCCCCAGGTAATGCCCCGCGATCTGTGCCGGGCTTGGTCAGGTGGAGCAGAGGTGAGCTGGACACCACACAGCAGTCCCAAAGTGCCTGGTTGGTCCTGAGCACCAGCGGGAGGCCTCGGAGTTTGAGGAGAGGTGGGGAGTTCTCATTGGAGCGGTAGAAGCCTATGATGCCCACTCTGTACTCACTGCAGTATTGATGCAACAGCTGTCTGTTCCATGTGTCTGCATGTGCATACTTTAAAAGATTCTCATAAATGATGAGTGAATATCGGCCGCGGCCTTTTTCTGTCAGTGGCGGAAGGTCGCCCTTCCCTGAGGCGATCTCCATTCGGAACTGGAAGTGTGCTGACTCCAATATAGCCACAATGTCCTGACCCAGCTGGGAATACTGGGACTCCACCAGCACCAGTACTACCGGGTCAGTGTGGACATGTGTGTGAGGGGGGTTGGGAGGGTACGGGTAGGGGAGCTGATGGTACGTGGACATGGAGAGAGGCTGGGAGCAGGCGGGTTCGGGGGATTGTCCGAGCTGCATGGATGGAGAAGAGTTTGTAAAAAGAAAGTAAGCCGAGAGGAGGAGGGAGAGGAGACAGCAGGAGGCCAGCAGGAGCAAGAGCCTACGCAGGTGGCGACGGAATCGCACGGCCACCGTCATCGTGAAGCGGGGAGTTGTATGTCTAGTGGGAGGAGATGTCTGTTTTTAGCCTGCTGGATACTGCTGGAGATTTTGTGTGTGAGTTTTGAGGTTTGAGGAGTCCGAGAGATTGTCTATGTGTGTGAGAAAGGAGAAATGCCACTCAGGGGTGCGTCATGTCACCATGGCAGGTGGAGAATGGAACTGTGCCGAATGTTGGGGAACAAAGGTCTTCATTGAGTAAAAGTGGTCAAAGTAGTCTCCTTCCAGTCCTCACAGAGGAATCACATGAAGAGATGGAGCGAGCGGTGATTAATGCCTGCGGAGAAAGGGGACAAGGAGAAAAGAAGAAAGAGTAAATTTGTTGGGCAAGGTTGAATAGTATGCATTAGTTCTCCGTGTGCATGCATGGGTGTGTGTGTGTGTGGGTGTGTGCGTGCACGTGTCTGTGTACCTAGGTTGTGCCACCCTGGGGAATGTGAGGGCACAGCTGGTAACTACAGAGCTGATTGAAAACAACTTGCATCCTTAGGGCTTATCCAACCTCTGGCACACATGCACAAAGTGACACCACAGTTAAAAGCACAAACACAACACACAAGTCAATCCTCACAAATAAACAACAGCTGGTTGTGCGTTAATATGGCAATGCGGGGAGGTGGATGAGAGCTCAACTAATCAGTCCCATAAAGCTCCACAGAGAATTCCTCTAATTGCGCCAAACTCTGTGCACTTCTGTCCTATTTCTGAACCTAATCATCTGAAATACCACAAAATTAGAGTTGGAATCCTTTTGCCAGGAGCACTAATCTGGGGGGAGCCCATGACAGTACAGAGGAAATGGAGAGCAAGAGAAAAGTGCAAGAATAAGAGAGACAGAGAAAAAGAGCAGAGCGAGGAACAAAATGCAATGAATTATAGAAAGAGACAAAAAAGACCAGGATTAGCATCTTAATGTATGTGCCGGGAGCCAGGGAGAGGAAAAGATCCCACAGCATCTCTTTCTCTCTCTTTTCTCTCTACGCCTCACTCTCCTCTCACTCTATCTTTCCACAAGCCCTCTTTCTCTCCTTCTGTCTGTTTGAATATCAATAGTCTTTCCTCACATTCCCCATCCTTGTCTCCTTGTTCCTTGCCATTTGAGAACACATGCAGTGAGAAGGTCATAGAGGAGGGACTCCAGTCATACTCAGAAAATGAAAAAGAGAAAGAAAACAGCTTTGAATTGGTTTTTTTTATAGCAAACAGAGGGGAGTAACTACTTTTTACTAAACAAATATGTGTCATCTTAATTGGTACTTGACTAGACTGGGCTAATTCTGTGGGAAACCTTCTGTGGAGTTTTACTGAACATTAGATATGCGGAGGAAACTGTCTGTTGTACAAGGAAAAGGACCATACACTGATTTTTACATTGAGGGTTAACGGTGTTTTCGAAACAGGAAAAACAGAGTGTCTCAACCGCAGGTGAGTGCTGGTTTAACCTGTTACTTGAGGTATGAATGTGAATCACTCTTAAGAGCCACGGGAGGGCGCTGGAATTGGATTAACACAAGGGATTTGACATGGAAGTTTTCCTCTGTCATTTTAATAACTAAAACTCCCAATGGAGCTCTAAATCAGGCAATATTAATAAAGATGAATATACTATTCACACAAGTCGTTTTTGGTGCATTTATAGAAATGCTTTGTGAAAAGAAAGTTTTTGTTTTGCTTTTTTTGGCTGTTTTTTTTTTTTTTTTTTTTTCAAAGATCCCAACTTCATAATCAGAAGTGTGCATTCACTGGTCTGATATATTTTTCTTTATTACAAAAAAAATTGAGCTCCCACAAAATAGTGTCGGAGGAACAAGAAAAGATCTGAGAAAAAAAGTGGGAGCTCTAATAAATCCAGTCTGCTGTTTGCGCCGTTAAATCTCTAACGATCTCTAAAGAAAGAATCCCGCAGCATAAGAACAGCCCTGATGAGAGATGAAGTCAAACCAACAGCAGATAATTCCAGAGAGTTTTCCACCTAGCTTCCTGCACCTGAAGTTTATATAAGAACGATCTCCGACTCGCCCACTTACCTCTTACCGAGGCTGAGGCGCTGCCGCTCGGGGAAGAGGCTCGACGGGAGAGCGGTGAGTGTGATGCTGCTTTGGGTGGGTCCAGGGTTCCGGTCTCGGCGGCGCACCATTCCCGTGTCTTTTGGATGCTGAAGCGTTGTGCCATCTCCCCTCTCTCTCTCTCTCTCTCTCTCTCTCTCTCTCTCTCTCTCTCTCTCTCAACCCTCCACTACAGCAGTTGATGCGGGCAGCCGGAACGATTCGCTCTCCTCCCCCTTTTCATGGCTCTTCTTTTTCTCTTACTCTCGCCTCCCCTGTTGTCCTCACCTCCCTCCCACTATGCCCACTTCTCCCCTAATCTTCTCTCTTTAAGGTGGAGATTTAACAGCCAGTAGACAGAGGAGCGCCGATATCAGGCAGCCCGTTAACGACTGACTGCCGTGCGTAAATGCTCTGCTTTAAGAGCGCCTACACAAGTGGAGGAGATCGAGAGAGAGAGAGTGAGAGAGAGAGAGAGAGAGAGAGAAGAGAAGGGGAGGGGGCTCAGCTTTGATTGACACAAACTGTCTTTTTCTCGGGCATCAACGATAACGGGCCCGGTAAAAGCTCACGGCCCGTTAGTTGGTGTTTGTCGGATGAGGTATGTCACACACCGATACGCACCGGTGCAAGTTAATGGCGCGCCTTGCTGATTCTGTCTCGCTCACTGCACAAGTTGTAGTACTCAAGGATAAAAAGAGGTAGAAGTGAGAAGGAAGTGGGAATGAATATAAGTCTTTTCTCTTATTAAAATGCACTCATTCGTGCATGTTGGGCTTACTTCTGCAGAATGTCACTCAACGGAGCACTGCGTGTCAATCATACAGTGTTTTTAACTTGATTAGGTGCTCCCTTCTCCCTTCATGCTACTTCATCAATCTTGCTAACCTACTTCCACTGACACAAACTCACTCACACAACTCTCAGTGGAACTGGTGGGCCCCTCATTCACATTGTAATGTCCTTACAATAGAGCTTATTTAGTGTGTGTGCATGTGGTGAGTGTGTGTGTGTGTGTTTCAGAGAGAGCAGACATCAGAAGTGTGACGAAAATGTATGAACCCAGAGAACCACAGACACACGGTTGTGCTGTCAGTTCACAGACAGACTACATACAGCACGTGGATCCATGTGCAAGTTAGCCACAAACAATGCACATAATGAACAGAGAGGCCATTTTTATGCTTGTGTGTCATGTTCCTTTTACTTACCCATTCGTTAGTTTGAAACACTTAAGACATTGTTGGGTCACATTCTCACTGGAGACGTCCCTATTTGTGTCCTTCAGTTAATGTAATGAGTGGTGCTGACAAACAGAGCTTGAATGAAAAATAACAGCCTGAATATCATGCCCCACAGAATGGAATCCAGAGATAATGAAGGTTTGGATCAGAGTACGATTGTGTTTGTATGTAAATTAGTGTCAGTGGGTGAAGTGTAATTAGAGAGGCTGTTCACCCATTTCCTCCACATTATAAGCTGAGAACCACTTCTACCATGGTGCTAGTTGGGGACAATAAACCAGAAATGAAACCTAGACAGCTGTGCACAGGCCACAGCGTGGGCTACGTGTATGTGTGTCCATGCAGGTGTTAATCCTAAATTATAGGGAAGTTGACTGCATGTCACAACCAAAACAATAATGCACAGACCGATTTAAGCATAAGGTGATCCTAACACACACACACACACACACACACAGTGTGACACAAAGGCCTGGGTGCAGGAACAAAAAGCACAGACATTTGGTGCAAAAGCAAGCCCGTGCTACACACAACAATACACGCAAGGATGCAGCCCCGCGCACACACACACACACACACATGTAAGAGCACACACAACAAAGAACCAGAGATGTGAAAAGTGTCGGAGCTGCCATGTTCAACTAGCACTCTGACAGTTAAACAGAGGAGAGCAACAGACAAATGAGAGAGAGCAAGAGAGAGACAGAGAGCGGCAGGGGGAGAATGCTTGTTGTCTTCATCAGAGGCTTTTGTTAAGTGAGAGATAAGAGAGGAGGAGCGACTGATTCCCCCCTCTTCTCTATCCCTGCTGAGAGCTAAATGGTGGCTCTGTGAGTCTCTCGTCCTGTGCGGGGCCTGAAGAGAGCAAATGGAGCTCGAGTGTAAAAACAGGGAAAGACATTATCATCACGATGCATCACATCATCCCAGGAGTCAGGGCAGGAGGCATCCAGACAGCCCAATGTTTGTGCTATACCCCCCCACTTCCGATTAAAAACAAAACATTGGACAGATTGTTGCATGCTCACACTGAATACATACTAGACCCTGGGCCTTGGCACTAATAATGTTACTCTTCTGTCCTGGCTGTTCCCACAAAGCACAGGATCCATGGCTCAAAGTAGCAGCTCTCTGAGATGTATCAGCTCTTTGCCTCCCACAGTGTAAACAACAACAAGCCTGAGCTTTGCTTAGGTGTGTTGGCTGCTTGATGTTGTTGCTATTTTAATGATTCCTGCTCCTTCTTCTGCGTGTGTGTGTTTGTGTGTGTGATCGAACCATCTACCCACTCCTGACCCCTCCCCATGCCTGGAAATGTTGATAGATAGATGTTCTCTTAAGAGCTTGGAGGCTAAGTGAAAGCTGCCGACCCCCTCCCTCCCCAACTCCTCATCCCCAAGCACATTAGACGGAATATCTTTTGGCCAATCAATACAGTGCTTACAGATTGATAAGGCAAAGATACACATGCACAGCAGCACACACACATACACATACACATATATTTTTTCTTCCATCTTTGTGTTGTAGTGTACAGAATAACTAGACCCAAATCAATCTATTATTGGAATGCTGCCAGTAGCAGGATTACCATAGCAACATACAGCAGCAAACTATATACTGCGATGAATAATATCAAATGTATTCTTTATTTAACAGTCTTTATTTAACTTCTAATTTTAATCAAATCCATCCATCAGCATAACATGATACTCCTATAGCAGGACTATATGCATTACCGAGGGCGTAGCATAAAATCCTGCACCCTGTACATGGGCCTCTCCCCACATCCACCACTTTTCATTCTGGTATCTGCCCTTTCATGCTTTGCAGCACAATTAATTTTTAGAGAAAAGGCATAATAATAATAATAATAATAATAATAATAACAGATAAACATACTAAAAAAAAACAAATGATTTTGCATTTTGTGATTACATATTTTACAATTGTTTCTCCATCAGCTACTTTGAAAATGCATTAATGCTCTGTGCCTCTTTGTGTTTGTAGTTTTGGTTTTGTATTTCTAAGTACATGTAGAACTCCAGTAAAGACATTTTCGTTATGCAATATTTTTGTTGTCACTGAAATCTTCCCTTTTATACATGCTTACATGCTTATACATGTTTATCAAATCAAAGTAACACAAATGAATCAGTTTGCACACATTGTTAGTTGGGTTGATGCAATGGGATTAACAAGATTTATGCAAGAACTGCATCGCCTGAAATATTTACAGAACAGTTAGTGGTCAGGAAATAAAAAAGAATCACCGCATAGCTGCAGTTCAAGCCAAGGTATACGTGAGTAGGATCGTAGTGGTGTGTTTTGGTACCTGTGTGTTTTTCTCTGTGACTCATTGAAAGACAGGATGTGGTTCGCCAACAAGAACATAGTTTTTGACATATTCGGGAACAATATTGTCTCCACACAAACAGAAACACACATAAATGCGCACACTTACCCACAAGATCATGCTTGACACCCACACATCTCTGTAAACAACCCAATACTCCCATACTTTTAAAAGCCACAGACACTCTTGGGCTTGTTGTTAGAGTGACAGAGTGCACCTTCATTTCATATCATATCAACACTTCATCTCAGCGCTGATTACAAGTGATACCTCTGAAAGGCAACAAAGATGGCACGCATGGAAAGGCTAAACATATGCATGAGCGCTGAAGAAAAGAAACCTGAGTCTGCTCGTGTTGAACAGAAGTGCTCACAGCATCATACGGTCACATGAGGATTTAAAAAGTAGGAATGAGTGGAGAGAGAGAGAGAGAGAGAGAGAGAGAGAGAGAGAGAGAGAGAGAGAGAGAGTTAGCGAGCGAAGGACGGGGGAGGATGTCAGAAAAGCACAACCGTGATCAGATCGCACGGCAGTCAAGGGAGGAAGGGAGGGGTAAAATGATCTATCTCTGTCTCTCTCTGACCTTGTTCACTCTCGCCAAAAACCTGACTTACAACCCCAAACTAAATATGATACCTTCTTCTTCTCCCTCTCTAACTCCCCCATCCAAGCCCCCCCCCCCCCCTCCTCTGGTAATAAATCGCTCTGTAATTACCAGGCAGGATCGATAATAGTCACATCACTCCTCTCCTCTGCTCGTCTCCCTCGTCTGCAGCTGACACTAACGTGTTCATCCCTCGCTGTGTGCCACCGTTATAGATCTGAGAGTGATCGCATCCTGTTCTGTCCTGTCCGTGCACACGCAAACACACATGCAAAACACAGGTACACACTCAAGGGCCTCTGTACACACCGAGGAATGAATACTTGCAAACACACACACACACACACACACACGGACACCAATAACCACAAGCATGAGAGCTGGACGCCAGGGGAAGAGAGGCCATAGGTCTCAGTTGCTATTGGAGACGTCTCCTCAGCTGAGCAACCAACAAAGAGTTACCGTTTCCTCCCAGAATAGCTCGCTCAGCCCCCCTGTCTAATGAAATGGAGGACGAGGATGAGCATCACTTGGGTAGTCATGCAGCATGAACTTGGGAAGTTTGTCTTTGTTAAAGAGAGAGGGTGCACTTCTGTGTGTAGTGTGTGTGCATGTGCATAGATGTCGATTCCATGCATAATCATGCGAGTGTAATGATGTTTAATAGGAAATTAAAAATATCCTGGAGAGCAATTTTCACACCTCAAAACTGCTGACTTGTAATATTCAGAGACACTCACACTTCCGTGCACACTTGTGTGAATGTGTGTGCGTGCAAGAGAGAGGGAGATCATGTGTGTCCATCAGCGTGTCATATAAGCATGAGGGAGAGCAAGGATGGATTGACTAAGAGAAGCATTTGTCTGCAGCTTTCAGTGTAAAATATGAATCATGAGAAAATAAGTGTTTTACTAGTTGGATGTGAAAATTGTTTTAATTCATTTTCTTCATATTATGACCAAACCCATCACTTAGGAGAACAAACAATTAAGCTAAATTATGTGATTTGATGATGTCTGTTCTGCAGTATCAGTGCAGTTACAATCAGGGTTAGAACTAAGGCTAATAATGATTTTATTATCAAAAATAACACAATTGCTAGCCCTAATCTTTGATTCCCAAGGAAAGAAATAAGTATAAGAAGGTTTTAGAAATACATATTTCTCTATTTCACTAAATAATGAATTAAAAAGGATAAATATAAAAGTGATAGCAATCTAAGTGGTATATTCATGAACATTACATTAACTGATGTAAAGTGATGTATGGCAGACAAACATCACAGCCTATTATCACTCAGCAAGTAAAAGCAGTAATATCACACTATTAAAATACTGCATTACAAATAGAAGCCCTGCATTCAAAAGTTATGAAGTATGTGTGACAAAATGCACTTAAAACATTCTTATAGCACTCATTAGGCAAGATTGTTCCTCACTGTTATATTATCGGATCATTATTAATGATGTAAAAATATCTAAGCAGTACTTCAGTTTTGTAGTTGGTGAAAATGGAGCTAATTTAGAATTATGCATTATAAACCGGTGCAGCAAATCCATCTTCAGGAAAAAATAGTAACTAAAATTATAACTTATGAACCCTAACCCTTAACCCTAAAGTAGATATGCTCAAGTAAAGCACAAGAAATTCAAAATTGTACTTAAGTACAGTAATTGAGTTACTCACCACCACTGTGGCTAATGTTATATTCATTGTTAAAAGAAAGTTTCATTGTTAAAAGAAAGTAGTTTTGCAAAGTATAAATCACATGTTCAGAGTAAACAGAGCAGCTGACCACTGAAGAAATGAATGCTGTGTGTGTGAAACAGTGGCAGGTAGTCTTTGACTCCAGTGCTGCATGTGTGGGGTGTGTTTGTGGTGCTTCCACTGTTCATCTGGCTGGATGGCAGAAGTGATGAGAGAGTTAATGGTGGTGTCCAGCGTTCAGGCAGATGGTGGGACAAAACTGGACAAAACTGGTCCTGAACCTCAGTCTGCAAACAGAGGTGACGTAGCACAGGTGGGTTGGATCTGTAGAAATGTTTATGGCTTCCAACATGTTGTAACTGTCCTTGATGTCTGGAGGTTATGATCTCATCTTAACATTCATACTGGTATTATTATCTTACCACAGTTGCTGTGCACTGCATTTTTGGATGGGAGCATTTACATCATATTTACCTGGACCAGCCTGGAGTTTTAAATATAAGAAGAATGTTCCTGGTTATCTTCATTATCTCCATCATCAACATTAACATTACTGTGCAAAGCAGCACGACCTTTTTTAGCAATAATTTTTGGATACTTGTATGCAGTTATTTCAGATTTTTTTTTTTTTTACAAATCTCTAAAGCAAAATACTTTTTAAATCATATTTTTTTTATGTTTCCTTCCTGTGGTGGACAGCAAAACATACAAGTCAGCACATTAACCGTGAATGGAGACTCTGTAGAGTGGGTTGATCAGATAACCGTGACTTGTCAGGTTGCTCCTGTCCTGTCTGACAGTACAAATAAAGTCCACTTAAAACTGAGCCAACATACTGGAAGCGACACATTTCGCACCACATTTGTAGTTTCACGCATCAAAATCAAGCATACGCCCCGTAGGTTCACACTTCACTAGCTGAGATATTTTTGAAGTCTTGTAATGGCTGATTCAAATGAACTGCAGGCTTCCACACAACCCTCCATAACAACTTGCCCATCTTAGCCGAAGACCTCTCACCCCAGGCGAAGGGGACAATGTTTCAGCTTTGAAAGGGGCTTCTTTCTGGACTAACATGGAATGAGAAATCCACTATGGACCAGAGTTCAAAGCATTTCACTTCTGATTAAAGAGACACTCCAATGATTTTACATATTTGGATCAGTTTACTCGTCCATGGGGAGTACTAGTCTGCCTGTGACAAATAGCTGTGCAACGTCCTCTGTGGCTTGTCTCAGTTTGGGACTTGAGGACTACAAATTCTTATCAGAAAGTCTGCATTGTAAACTGTGGGCAGGAATTTGAAAGCTGTGGGTGTTTATGAGCCAGTGAGAGTCAGTCTAATGATGTTAACAAGTTACAAGAATTGTTAAATCTAACTTTTCTGGAGCTGTAGAAGGGACCAAAAGTTGGAATGGAGACATTTTACGTAAACATATCACCTGTGAATCCGATAGCTTTTTGGGAAAGCAATATTAAAGGGTAGGCTAACAATTTCCAAATATGTCTAATCAGTTGTGCATATAAACACAGATGCCACATCATGCTAGCCCTTAAAAGATTCAATCAGTGTGATAGGAAAAGAAAAACAGTCCCCTTTATGTGACGTCGATATGAGACCGATATCTCTTCCAAAACGAACAAACTTCCCTTCTTTGTTTCTATCACTCCAGTGCAGTCACAGGAAAACATTGGCTTACACAGAGTGAGGACTGTGGACTTTGTCACCCATCACTTCCAATGCAAGTATGTCAGGAAGTGATCTCTTAATGTCCCTTATGAACAGGAGGACTTACTACAGCAAGGAAAACACATTTCAGTGTTTTAAATGGCATTTAACTATTGTTTTAAGACAGACCTGAAAAATGTGAATCCATCCTATAAATTGTTGGAGCACCTCTTTATGGGATGTCACTTCTACCACAGACCTTTTGTACACATAGCCTTAAAATGGTGTTGGTGTTTTATCTGTGCTCATATCCCCACTTTTAATATGAAGCATTATGACAACACTGTCACAGACTACAACAACAACCATGCATTGGGGTTTAAATACTGGAAGCTTTTAAAGAAGAGTTGGAAATAACGAAAGGAAATGAGTGAAAATAGAGGTGAGAGACAGATCTTCCATGTTGCTAAAAATGAAGGCGTACATCTGGACACACACACACACACACACACACACACATAGGATGAGACCTGCAGAGAGTGTATGATTAACTGTTCTGTCAGAACTGAGAACTCTCTGGGGCGGGAAGGGCAGAGGAGGGGGAGGAACAGAACAGAGGAGAGGATGAATTGGAAAGGGATGGAGGAGCATTAGGAGGGAGTCTAAGGTCTCTGGGGGTCTCTGAAAGGAAGTCTCATGGGTTTGGGGAGGCAAGCCAGAGCCAACTGTTGCTCCTGCAGCAGTTGTGTGTGTTGCTTTTCAGAGTGCACGTGCAAGAATGTGTGTGTGTGTTTGTAAGGGTCCCTTTCCCTTGACACTTCAGCAGAACCCTCTGCTTGTGGACTATCTTCGTCGCAATCTATATGCAGAGCAGAATGGGCTCTGCAGTATGGGATGCAGTTACTATTAGGTGAATGATTGTGTGTGTGTGTGTGTATGTGTGTGTGTGTGGCCCTTATCACAATTCTGGTGTGCAATACAGTCAGAATGGTCCACTGAATCTCCTTTCTCAACAAATCAGAATGGCAAACGTGTAGCACACACACGCTCACACACACACACACACACACACACACGTTCACACACACGCTCACACACACATACCCAGCGCGACTCCTCTATTTTCTCCCATTCGTCACAGGGCTTGTTGTTCTAATGCCACAGATAGGTCTGCGTTCAGGGTCCACATGCTGGGCAGCTCTGCTCATAATGACTCGAGTCTCAACATTTCTCACCAAGTGTGGGGATAGGCTGACAGAGAAAGTGAGAGGTTGACAGAAAAAAATGGATGAAAACATTAGGTTAATATAAACCTCCACATTTCTGGTTGACACAGCCTCTTGTTACCAAAATGGTTGTCAAGTTATCGCATGTCTTTACATTTGGAGTGGTTGGGAAGGTACTGAACATTGCTCAAAGCTCTGAGGGAGACGGGAAGCTAATCCCTGGGAACCTGCAGCCAGCATAGAGAGCCTGGAGATTATTTACAATACTACCCCAACCACCAAACACACACACACACACACACACACACACACACACACATACACACACAAGCCCCAACAACACAGCTTTGTGATAATTTTGAACACAGTTGATCACGCCACACAGTCTTTTTATCTCAAAAAGACTGTGCGGCACACTTTCTAACAGGGACAATACCACACTCAATTGACACATTGGTTAAAAAACATTGTGTTAAAAACTGAAAATAAATGAGACAAACATCACATCCGAGCCTGTTCAGTTTTCACTCTTTTTTTTTGTGGTCTGCCCCACATTTGTTTTTCCTCTGTCTCCCTTTTTCCTCTCTGTTGAAGTGTGTTTGAACATAACCACAGACTTCCAAAACACTTCACCCCACTTTAGATCCAGAATAGGACAGTTCTACACGGTCCTTCCAGTTGCTGAATGTTGCTTATGAAAGGGTATTGTTTGCCCACTTCAGCAGATATGGCCTCGAAGCTGTAAATTACCAGTTACTACTTAGCTTACTAACACTCCATTCAGGAGTTGGACACAAAAGATCCACAACACACTCATTCACCCGCTCTCGCACTCCCGCCCTCCTGCTATTCAACTATACTCTCCTCCCGCGTTCTCCCTTTTTCTCTCTTTTCCCTCCTGCTACGCTAAGCTGTTTTCTCTCCTTCCTCTTCTTTCTTCTGTATTTCTCTCCCTCCCCCCCATCAATTCCGCCATTCTAGTTCCTGATGTGGTTTTGTCTGTTGCAGGGGCCAACAGTTTCCCATGCACCTGCCTGGTTGTAGATATGTCAGAACGCGCGCACACACACACACACACACACACACACACATACAAAGCCAGCTTTTATTTACCCCCTGAAAGTTCAAAGAATTTGCCCATCTCATGAATTTTAGCCAGCAGATTCCATCTGTTTGAGTGTGTGCCATTGTTGTGCTTGCAAAAAAGGACTCAGAGATAGAGATCCAAACTGCACCGCAGAGAGGAGTATCACTTCTTATTGGTCTTGACATTTCAACAATCTTTTCTTATTGGCTGTGGCACTTCCAGAGTATGCAGTTTCACTCCCTATCTGTTGGGTGTTAAAGCAACGATAAGTACACACAAACTCACACATGCACACATAAACATGCATGCAAAGAACACCAGCATTGACTGTCACATGCAATCACCTCAAAGTATGCTCTACGTCCGTGCAGCAGGTAAGAGCAAGAAGGGGAGAGAGAGGGGAGAAAGAAGGCAAGAGATAGAAAGAGAGAGAGAGATGCCAAGTAGTGATTTATGACCTGAAAAGACAGATTAACTCCACTGGCTGCCTAACTGGCCCTGAAACAAGCTGAATTACAGCCCAGACCAGGAGGAGAGGAGAGGTAGAGAAATGGAGGAAGAATGAAACTGAAAGGTCAGTAGTATGGCAGGATTGAGAGAGAGTGTAGGCGACAAGATGGAAGAGTAGATTGCTATGGAGGAACTCAAAAATGAAAAGGTCAGAGGTAAGGAGGAAAAGATAGATTGAAGACTGCAGGGGAAAATAGAGATCGAGAGGGGTTGGAAGTGTTCAAAAAGAGACACTAGAAGATGTGGATTTTGTTCTTGTCCCTCAAGTTTGTGTGAACTGATGAACTCTATCAAGCCATGTGAATCACATCAGATTCCATTTCCTTTGCATGCTGCAAAAAAAAGCAGTGTTACGGTCAACCCCATTCCACCTGCTTTGAGGCACGTGGAGAAACGCCAACATGCAATGTTTGAGCAATTCATTTGAAGGCAAAGGCCCCCAGAACCCAGCCCAACCCAGCCCCTCAGTGAGTTGCACTGAGGCAATTCTTTGCTCAGAGAAGAGAGGAAAACCAAAGAAAACTGATCTCAATAAAACAACTGGTATTTTAATCATTTAGCAACTGGCCATTTTGAAGGGCTACACTGTAACTGTCTTTGCAGATGAAGTGGAATAACTAGCAAAAGTGGCTTAAAAATGGTAAAAAAAAATTGAGTAACTGAAATGCAATCATCGCAATTAGTCAGTTTGCTTGTGAAGGCAAAGTAAATCTGTGCAGTTATTTCAATCAAGGTGAACTTTTAATTTGTACAGTTGAACAGAAGTGATTTGTCTTGACAGTGCTGACCTCTGAAGGAAAGGAGAGTTGGAGAGTCCAGAACAGAAGAAGCTTTCATAACTTATTCACTGTGTTCCACAATTAACTTTAATTTGACCTCATCTGTTGGGGAATAAATTTAAATGTTCCCCCTAAAGAGGAATGGTTTGCTGTAGGGATTCACGATATTCATCAGCCAATAAGGATGATGATAATTATCTGCTTCTCATGGCCATGAATGCGGTAAATAGTGAAAAACGCAGATCTGGAAAACAAACAGAAGATTCAGGCAAAGCTTTGGATGAAGACAAAATAGAGCAAAGGGGGGCAGGAGGGAAACAAGGAGGTGTGCATTTATCAAAGATGCACTTCCTTTGCAAATGTTGAAAACATAATCAGGGGCTATTCTTGCAAAACTGACATACACACAACCACATACGTAATACTAACACAGGCTTGTAGATGTCCAGCTCTCTTAGTCACTCACTTATTCCTATTAGCCTGTTTCCAGTGGCATCTGTACAGTAACATGCATTAATAAGTACACACTCTGTGGGACTCATAATGGCACATTTTATCTTACCAGTTGATGTCCGCAGCAGCTGGATATATAAGGCTGTTATAGCACAGGTCAATCTGCAAATTTAGGCAAGCACAGGCAATCATGTTATGCAGATTAAGAGAAGTACATGCTTAAGCTGAGACAGATTGTAATCCTGTGATAAACAGGGATTTCAATTACACAGAAGAAAACTGGAGAAAGGACCATTAAGATCGTTGCAGTTTTGCCATGTTTTCAGCATTGACATTGGGTGTTAGCTGTGTGACACCCCTGCTGAGGTACACAGTACTTGACACAATACACTGATGAATTACACTGGCAGCATTCAGAAAATGTTCAAAATGAAATTCTGCAAGGCTCAAGTAACCATTCCCTATGTCGTTTCCATTGCAGAAAAAGCTGAGGCAAAGTGCCTTTATATTGAGAACACAATGTGTACTGGGTCAAGGTTTATACAAACCAGAGATTTGTTGTCTGTATGGAACACTAGAAAGGTCATGAGAGGGGCTTTAGGTACTGACTTGGGTTACATTAAACAATAAATAGCATTTTAAGGATATTTCTTTGTCTCTTCTCTCTAACTTTGGCTTTTTTTCCACTCCCTCCTCTTCACTTCAACTAAACTAGCATAAACAAATGACAGCGACAAGGCTATAAATACAAGCAGCTACCTCTCAGAAAGCGTTCAATAAGAGCTGCTGACAAATGAAGTAGATGTTCACCAATTGCCCCAGGTCCTGTTAATGTCTCTCGAGTTTATTAACTTACTGTTTTTATGGTTATCCTGTGCCGTATTTCTGCATACACACACAAATACACATCCAGTGACACGTCTTGTTCCATTAAGCGTGAATGTGTTTATGTGTTCCTGTGCGTGAGTTATGCGACCGGTCGCTAATTGCAGACAAATCGCTTTGCCGCACACAATCATTCCTGTTTTTTTGATGTTTAATTTCACCAGTTGATTACCGGCAGAGTTTACCGCCGCCATTCCTCTTCTTCCGCCACTGGGACGACTCATCCGTCTTCTCACACTCTCACTGTTGCGCATACATAATGAGCTCGCTCTGACGAACAGAGGGGTGGATTTCATAAATCATGCTCTTGTTTGTAACAGCTTTTCTCCTTCTTTCCCTGTCTCTCTTTCCCTTTCAATTAAAGTAGCAGAACCCATTCTAAATGTTGAGCGCCTAGAGACATACAGTCCAAGTAAATTATTTCCTGTATAGTTTTTCGATTTGAGACAATTTTGCTGCCCTTCTCTCAATATCCTCCCCACTTCACCTGCCAAATGACACTCCGAAACATTGGCTGGGCTTTTCTACTCACACTGAGTCTTTAATGTCTCTTGACTTTCCAATAATAAGTGCCATAAAATGAGTGAAGTATAGACACAGCATAAGGACAGCAGTGGGCCATAGATGAGGCTATAATATTGTTTTTATCTGCGCACATACCATGGTAGATATTTCTGTGTTGTTAAATGGAACCCAGTGGGCTTTTACTGTGTATTGGTTATGACACTGTGCATCTGCTAGGTGAAAAGAAACTTGCATTTCTGCCACAAGCACTCACAGGAAAATGCTCTTGACACTTACAAAGGCAACTGTCTTGCACAAATATATTCACACACACACACACACACATATGCAAATGCCATGCACGTAAATGAAAAATGCAAGCGAAGCTTAGCATTGGTGTAACACAGATTTTATTACTCACTGCTCTCTGTGATCGGAAAATAAATCCGGCAACTAAATTGATTTATTTGTTTTTATCACTTGCTCTGTTGCTCATCCCCTCCGTGTTGCAGATTGGATTCTCATACAAACCTGAGAGATACACGTTTTTACAACCCAATTTAAAGACATGTTCAGAAAAATATTGAGGGGTGTGGGGTGGTTCTGTTTGCTACCGTGTTCCATTTAGGCTCAATTTTCTTTTGTAGCGTGCTGTCTTTGCTCTTCACCCTGTGTGACCTCTTTAAAACTGCCTGGGTAAAAGAAAGAGTCAGCTCTCTCGGGGTGTTAGTGCCTCTCCCTCACAGACCCTCTGCTAACAGGTTCACTCTCATCAGCTAAATAAATATCACCTTTCACTGTTCCTATTCAACGTACCCCCTGGCCACATAGGTTCAGTTATACTGTGTATTTGTGTGCATGTGTGCATGACACTCTGTTGCAGCAGGAAATATAGGGAATGAGTGGCCATGTTTGTGCGCAGGCATGCTTCTTTTTTCTTGTGTTCCAAATGATGTGTTAAACTCGCCCTTGGCATGGGAGGAAATTGGTGTTCGATCCTTAGCAAGGATGGTGTGCCTTCAGGCTAGCTATTAGCCATGTGCTAAGCTAAAAACAATGCAAATACAGGCCCAGGGTCAAGCAGAGGATCATTAACAGGCACTCAGCCTCTTCAATTATACAACAGGTGATGCATGGCAGCATTGAGGGGATGCTTACACCAATTGTTCCTCAATAAAGCTCCAGTGACACACTCACTTACCTAGCAAGAGGTCAAGGGAAGTGCACCACACTGAGGTTGTTTTGAGAGGGGGAACTGACACTGCAGGCTATGTTATTATAAGCTTGAATGCAGTGTATGATGTGTTGCTCCCATTTGAGATATACAGATAAGATCTGGACAGGTGGCTGCGTGAAGAGATTTTGGAAACAGATGAGGGAGCTCTGTGCTATTCAGAGCTCTTATAGGCTTAGATATATAGTGCCGCTTGAGATACAGACATTTACTTTGATAATGGTTTTCTGGGAGGACACATGTCACTAGAGGGTAGGAGAAATAAACCTACATTCAGCTTTAACTCCAGGGCCACTGTCCATCATGACTGAGGTAGATATTGACCACCTTCTTCTCCTAAGGTTTTCACTTTTCTTTTTCTTTCTTTCTTTCTTTCTTAAATTGGGATGATCCAAACACAGACCCACACACAAGAAAAATAAGTGTGTGCATACAGTGTTGATGCTGATGACCGTTGATGTTAATTCATCCAGACTCTGTGCGTTGTGAACGCTAATAGACTCTGGCTGTGAGTGTGTTTGTGCATGTACTGTAAGCTCAGCATGCAGCTGTGGCTCTCTGTGAATCTCAAAGTACATTTTGCACATTAACATACCACCATTTTATCAAGTCTACTATGTTCACTTCGGTGATGTGTGTGTGTGAGTCTGTCTGAGCACATGTGAGTGTGCAAAAGTGTGTGTGCATTTGTGCATGTGTGCCATAGACGTGGTTGTTCCAGTGATTCTCTTTTTGCTGACAGGGATGAACACGCTGTTGGGCTGGGAGTGCGGTGAGCCGAGACCGGGAAGGAGGAGAGTGGAAGAGAAGGAGAGAAAGAACGACAGGAGAGGAGAAGCACATCGGACACCACCTATTTATCACCCTGACTCCTTCCGTCCACTGCCAAGGAGAGGGAGAGAGGGAGAGAGGGAGAGAGAGAGAGACAGAGATGGGGCAGATGAAGACAGTAAGGTTAGAGAGATAGAAATGGAAGATGGGGTAAAATGAAGAAGAGACAAGGGATTGGATTTGTATCTCGACTTTAAGACGTGTCTTTATGCTTGTGTTGTTCACCAAGGTTCATGCTTCCTTTGAGCCCACCCCCTACCTCTCCCCAAAGCCCTAACCCCCAGCTGATTTGGTACAGCAGCAGTGGATGAATAGGTTAGGAGTTGGGGGTAGGGTGGCGTGCGGTGGAGGGAAGGGGCTCCCCACAGAGAAAGCTACAGTTACCAAGGAGAGAGTGAAGGAATGTGCATTTCTATAGAAAAAAAAAATCATTCAGTGGAAAAAAGCATCAGGAGGGAGATTACTGAATTTCCCTCAGGATCAATAAAGTATCTATCTATCTATCTATCTATCTATCTATCTATCTATCTATCTATCGACCACTTTTACTTCCAATAAAAACTTGATGGTAAGCTGGTCGATATTCAGCAAAATGTTGTGATCTTCGGCTACAAAATTATACATCTAACTTCCATAACCAAAACTCACCCTCCATGCCATTTTTTTATGTGAGTAAGTGTATGTGTGTGTGTGTGTGTGTGTGCCGCAGGGCGTGCACAATAAAGGTTTTTATGCTCACAAACCAATTTAGGCCCTGAAATGAGATCTAAAGTACCGTCTCACCACGCTCTCATAATTAATTGAAAAGAACTAAAATAATGATATCTGGGGAGTTATATTGATAGCCATGGTTTATTTCTGACAGCTGGCTCATACTGAGGCCTGAAACACTTTTATTATTAAGCCAGAAAGAACAAAAGATCTAAAATCTCTATGGCGGCTCAGCATGCCTTGACTTTTTGTTTTTTTAATATTCTGGTTAGAATATATTTACTGCTATTTGCTGAGAGAGTGAGAGAAACAAAAGGACGATTGAGTGTTGAAGCAGAACAGTATTATCAATATTATCGGTTTGAAATGATTTAATCATTGCTTGTTTTACTAGTTGATTAGTTATTTAGAAAAGGAGAGAGGAAGAGAGAGAGAGCATTTTATTCTGTGGGCATTTGGACTCAGGCAAAGGTCCCTACCACCAGTGGGGTGATAAATTGCATGGCTAAGAAGAAGGGACACCTGTCAGCTACCCCCTACCTAGACCAACACTACAAAGGAGGAGACATACACATGTATACTCACACACACACACACACACACACACACAAATCCTGTACAACACTAGATTGATTGTAGGTCCTCATCACCTTGAACTGTCAATTCTTTCATCTTGGACATGTGCTGAGCTGTCAGAGCACAAATGAAGTGTGTGTTATGACGGTCTGCGTGTGTCTGTGTGCATGTCTTTATGGTTGTGTACCTGTGTTTGTGAGAATTTGTGTGTGAAAGTCACTTTTCAGGCAGCAAAAGAAGTCCAGAAACTCAGCAGCATTTGGTGGTGGCCTGTTGATCACATGGTGATTTTCTCTCTCTCTCTCTCTCTCTCTCTCACACACACACACACATACACTAATTGTTGTAGTTGTTTGTTGTTGTTTATAGGATCCCTGTTGGCTTTCAATAAGCAACTGCTTATTCCAAGGCTCCTTTAAAATGCCGAATTAAAGTAAAGATGGGGAGAGAAATGTGGAGAAGAGAAGCAGGAAAGCACAGCAACCACATCATTTTTTCTTTGTATCCATTGGTCAACACACAACTCATGTGCGCACAGCAGTCATACATTTTCATTTCCCTCATGAACATAGGCATTGATCTCAAATAAAAGGCAATTATACTGCACATCTGCGCAAAAGCACCACAAGCCCACAGTTGTACAGGTGCCTATAGATCAAAGGTTACTTGTGTTGTGTAGAACCTGAAACTGCATCAGCATAGACGGCAGCAACAGTTGAAATAGAAAATAAACATTTTTTACGGCAGACATTTTGACATGTCACAGCAAGAAAAGCACAGGTGTAAACAATAAAATTAAAGATGACTGAATTCCATTGAGCTGAATTATTTTCATTCTCTTGGTGAGGGTCATTGTTGTGCTGTCTTTGCTGGCTTAGTGGGATGCTTGAATTGAAATGAATAAATCATTAATGTTATTACTAACACCCAAGTCAAAATATTACACGTGAAAGAGTCGGAAGTTTTTGTGTTACTTCTGTCCTTGAAAACAACAAAAATGTATTTTGTGCACTTAATCTTTTATTATTAAAACAGAGGTGCATGTTAAAATATGAGTAAACCAAAGACAGGCTCATTCATATTTACAGTGCATGCGGATAGTATTCACACCGCTTCACTTTTTGCACATTTTGTCATGTTACAGTCTCATTCCAAGATGGATTAAATTCATTTATTCCCCCCTCAAAATTCAACGCAAAATACCCCATAATGACAAAATGATACTTGCTTGCTTGAATTTTTTTTTTTTTTGCAAATGTATTAAAAATAAACATATAACAATAACATGTACATAAGTATTTACACCCTGTGATCAATGCTTTGTTGAAGTCCCTTTGGCAGCAATTACAGCCTCAAGTCTTTTTGAGTATGATCCTATAAGCTTGGCACACTTATTATTGAGCAGTTTCTCCCACTCTTCAACGCAGAACCTCTCAAGCTCCATCAGGTTGGATGGGGAGCATCGGTGCAAAGCCATTTTCAGATCTCTCCAGAAATGCTCAATAGGGTTCACGTCTGGGCTCTGGCTGGGCCACTAAAGGACATTCACAAACAATTCTTTGACCTCACGGCTTGGTTTGTGCTCCGACATGCACTGTGAACTGTGAGGGCTTATATGGACAGGTATGTGCCTTTCCAAATCATGTCCAATCAACTGAATTTACCACAGGTGGACTCAACTCAAGTTGCAGAAACCTCTGAAGGATGATCAATGGAAACAGGATGCACCTGAGCTCAATTTTGAGTGTCCTGGCAAAGGGTGTGAATACATATGTATATATTACATTGTTTTGTTTTTCATATTTTGTGTAGAATTTTGAGGGGAAAAAATGAATTTAATCCATTTCGAAATGAGAATGTAAAATAACAATATTGAACATCACTGTTCAAAAAATGTAATCATCAGTCAGTCTCTCCTAAACCTTGAAGCAAGCTTGAAGCTTTTAAGTGTGCTTGATGAGCAATTGGAGAACCATTCCAGGGATGTGAGTGTATTTTCTGGTTCAAATCTTTTACTTGACTATGAAATAAAACTCATTTGGGTGTGCAAACTCCAAAAAGGCCACCACAAAGTCAAGTCCACATCAGCATTTATTTTTTGAGCTCTAGGAGTGACACTGAGTATTCTGCTCTGCTACTGAGCTGAAAGTGCTTTTGGTGGAACACATACTGAAGTGCAAGATTGTAGGCAAAATTACACAATAACTGTATAAAAATATGTGTATATTTCAGGGAGAAAGAAACAATTTTAGATATATGGTGATGGCACCATAATTACTTGGAAGGCTCATTTTCTTCTACACTGTGTATCAGCAGGGCATCTTTACCTGAACTAAATTATTCTCATACTAATTGCCCTCTGGAGGTGTGATAATTTACACCATCAAATTGTGAGTTTATTAGCAGAAGAAAAGAGCCAAATCATTCATTGTTCAGCCAGTCATCTCTTCTTTAGAAGTTTCAAGCCAATTTCCAATAAAAAAGAATTAGGAAGTCACATCAAGTCACATCCTTATTTTTAACATTAAAAGAGCAAATCTGCAAAGCTGTTATGCTGTTGTCAGTGAAAACACACGTCTCTTGACATTTAAATGTTCTACAGCGTTAGGACAGCAGCAAACTGCAAATACACATGCTTATATAAGTACCCGTAATTCATTTGATGTCTTCTGGTTTTTCATCTTCCCTCCATGTCCCCTTTTCACTTTACCTTCTCTCAGGCTGAGGGTGCTGCTCATATTATAGACTGACATTGGCCTTAAAGGGAAATAAATTATTTGTAATACCTTTATCTATCTTATTATATTGGTTGCTTTAATTCTTGTTTGCTTTCAACCTGTGACTCCTTTCTCCTTTCATTAATGCAATCTGTCTGTGTTTGGTAGGCAGGAGATAAATATACTAAGCTGTTTGACCCAGCAATCTTTAATTAGCTAAATCTTTTTTTCAAAATGTAACATCAAATTGATGCTGTGCAGACTTTTTGTTACATGCAGAAAAATCTTGCATTTACTTATTGCTCTATTTTTATTAGCTCAATGCTTAAAGTCATTAGACAAATGAACAGCTGAATTAATCAGGGGTGTTGGCCAGAGGTAGTGCAGCCACTTTACTATAGTTACCATATTTCATTTCAATATAGACATTTTTATGGCCAAATTTTATATTACAAATGTGGCATTCAGCTGAACTATGTTTGCACAAAGTCGCTGAAACTGATTTATGCATAATACAAACCTTCTATCATAAGTATTAGCGCTAAATACAAAATAATACGTAGTTGTATGTACCTCAAAATGTTCAGCATACATTAAATTCTGGAAGCTGCAATAATAATAATACTAAAATGTAGTTGAATTATGCATGTAAATGTTGAAAATGAATTTCAGATTTGCTGGTTGTTTTATGAAGCCTGAGGTTTAAAGGAAACTGTAGTCTACCTTGTATTTTTTTTTTTTATATCCCTTAAACATTCTATATTATTTATGATCTCAGCAGTAATTACATAAAATAGCTTCTGTACGAGAATTCAACCCCACAGCTTATGGTGCATGACAGACGATTTCCATTCATTTACATACTGTGCAGGAATCCCAGAGGATTTCTTATTAAACATTTCCACATGGTCCACTCCATTTTATCCTGCAAATCCATGCTGCAGGATTACTATGGGTGAGGGACTAAAAATAATGAATTTGAAACTATTTAGGCACATTTAAATGAAAAACCCAAAAGGCAAAAAAGAAAGGAACATGACAGTTTTCATCAGAAAGTCTGTGTAGACCTGTAGCAAGTGCAACACATACAGCTTATGCAACTTATGCAACAACAATATGGTAACCTCCTAAAATGATTTGTGAGATCTAAGGTTTATGTTTTTTGCGTCACATTTGTATTCAGCAGCAATTGTACAGCAATAGCAATTGGGCATGCAAAAGAATCATGGTTTTATATTCATACTATAGATTATAATCATCACCTACTGCTTTGGTCAGAACAGTATCTTCAAACTTTATGCAGTTCCCAAAAACATAAACAAACCAATTAAAAGGCCTTGTGAGGCTAAGCGTTTCCCTTAGCGGCTGAGTTTTAAAAATGTTGTCAAAAGTCTACACATGTTTAATGACATTATGACATTATATTATTATTATCTGACTGATCCTCTGACACACACAGACTGCCGCAGGACGACCTTGATATTTCCAAACAGTTAAATGTAATGCATTTGAAAGAGGTATTTAAACCGATCCTGCATCACAAACTTGACATCTCAAAGCACCACTGGTATCATGTTTCAGCTTATTTATGGTTGTAGTACAACCCTAAGGTAACGTGGTTCAAGGAATCTGGACCGTTCATCCCTCTATTACCCTCTCATCCTCTATTCAAGGCTGGATTACCAGGAGAGAAACTGCTGTGTATAATGTTTGCCCTGGTGCCCATAATGTTTGCCCTGGTGCCCGTAATGTTTGCCCTGGTGCCCATTAACAGGTTGTTGTCATAGGGGGAGGGTAAACATGATATTGTTCAAAAACTGGGATAACAGAATGAATTGCCCACTTTCCTGGAAGGCACAGCTGAGAAATCTTAGAGTGAAATGGGTCAGAATATTCTGAATCAGTTTCAGGAAGTTACAGAAATTGTAAGCTCCCCCGATCTGAAGTTGTAAGGCTTTATTTTTTTGTTTGTTTGTTTGTTTTTTGGGGCTTTTTTTTTTGGATTAAACTGAACGATTTACTATCAAGGGAGGTGGAAGAAAAAAAAAACCCACATCATCTACAAAAGTGTCAGACAAGAGCAGTGAACATGAAAGGTGTCAGGAAAAAAAGAAAATGAAGGTGAATTAGAGTTTATAAGATGAAGCATTTCGCCAAGTGTTATTTGTACCAAATTGAACTAAGAGTGTTTTGATTTGGAGTATTGACATTATGCATTTTTGCGTGTGCACTTAACCTAAATATTCTTTACATTTCAGAGGGTGTAAAAGCTGAAAAAACATGGTGTCACCAGCTACTGAATCACAAAATTCAGCTGTGCTGTTCTTTTATAGTTAGGAAGTTCTGCATTTTATCGAGTGTGAACTGCATATAGATACAGCCTGCTGTAGCTGCTTACAGTAATAGGTGACAGTTTGACAATCTGTTCTCCTCCATCACTGTGTCTCTTATCCTTCAGCCACAAGTCAGGCCTGACAGAGTGATACATGTGGAGGATATAGCTGCATCATATGACACAGCAGACACCTGTTTCAAAAAATAAAAATAGCCATCCATAGGGAAACCAAGCAGGCACAGGAAGACAGATAATATGAGAGGTGCGGGGTTTTCACATTTTATCGACGCCATATCGTCATGTTTTTGGTCTTACATGACTTCCACCTGGTATGTCTTGATACAAGCTGAAAGACTGAAGATTTGATTAAAGATTAGCTTCGACAAAATGTGCAAAGCATCTACTTAAAGTTCAATGTAGCCAAATTTTGATGAAATGTAGCAGCACACACTGAAGAAAACATCAACATCAAAAAAAAAAAACAAGTGCACTACATTAGTGTGTAGCTTTAAGGCATTTTTGCATGACCGCTGTTAATAGCTGTGTTAACATGCAGCAAGCTATTGGCTTGTGATGATTAAAAGGCTTTGAGTGACATTTATCTAACTGGATAAACACAGTAATTAGAAAAGAAAATGATATGCAGATAAAGAATGTGGCTTTTATTAGACCATGCAGTCACTGAGATCTGTCTTATGTCTCACATCTGTCACTGTGGGTATCAGCCACACTGCTCCTTCATCCTCCTCTACCTCGCTCAGTGTTCACCTCTTGCTTTCTCTCTCTCCTGCCACACTAACACTGTTCAGAGTTTTGGAAAGTTACCAAATCATTAGCCACATAATAATATTACACTGGCTTCTCTCAGACCTTTTGACCTAGGACAAAAAGAAGCCTGGGGCAAATTGAAGCTGAACAAAACTTTAGTTTTATATGTCTGTTGCCTTGGTAACAGAGGGGAAAAAATAAGTCACCGCAGTAAACAGCATTTCACTTTTTAAATTGTCTGTCTGCATAACAGATTGTACTTATAAATAGGGTGTTTTGAAAAAAAGTTTTCAACAGACAACTGCTACTTTACTTACACCACACTGGTACACTTTACTGGTACACTTTTTTTTAGGTGTATGTGTATTTTACTTCTCTTTAAGAGCAATTTAAACTCATAGTTTCATAATATTTTACCTCAGTAAAATATTTTACACAACATTCTTTTTTAGTGTATTTCATAATCGTCTCTTTTACTCTACATCATTTTACCGCTGTGATTTTCTTTTGTACATTTTACAAAAGCTTTGTTGGAGAAATGTTTCTCTGACGAAGCCTGCTCCACTGTAATTGCTGTGCATATGACAAATGAGAGAAATAACTTTGTAACAAACACAGAGCCACCTACATGAGCACAACGTATGAAAAAAAAACGTATTTTTTCTTTTTTTATGAGGTGACATCCCTTTGCAATCTCGTGAGTTTTGAAAGGAACTTTTCTTATCAAGCACCTCTCCCCCTCCTGCCCTCCCCCCCCTCCCCTCCAGCCTCTCTCATCCCTCCTCCTTCCCTAGTGTATCTGCTTCTCTCCTTGTCTCTATCTCTCTCACGCAATGAGAAGTTTCTCGATTTTCATTTTGTCTTGACCCATTTTAAAGAGATAACTGTCGAGCAGGCGCGATAAAAGTGTTTTGTGCATATGCAAGAACAAATGTGTGTGCGTCTCTGTGTGCGTGTTTGTGTATGTGAGTGCATTTGTGTAAGTGTAAATGCGTATGCGCAGTGCCGGGCAGAGATAGATATTCTTGTCATTGGAATTTGAATTATCTTGATTAATAATTCAGGTGTTAAGATTTTTTTCTCCTCTTCCCCTTTGCACTGCATATTCCTTTTTATTTATTATTATGATGTTTTTTTTTTTTGAAAATGCCTTCATAAAATAAAAATGTACATGCTGTATCATACATAAACTGCCTTCTACTATTATCCCTGAATGAATGCAAAGTAGACTGTGGGTGTTCTAAAAGTCCTTATCCTTGCTTTCAATTTTAGACATTTTACTATGTGGAGCAGTTTTACAGTTAGATACAGTAGATACAGCAAAGTGCTCAAAATTGCAGTAAAATCACACCACAGTGTTTAAGTGTATCTGAGCTGGTATCTGTGGTTATGGGGGAATGAAGTACACTACAGTCATAAATATTAAATGAGACAGAGGGTATCAATATGCCAACCATACTGAATGATTTCAAGGTCTGAAAATGAACTTCTGATCTTGGCTTAGCCTCTTGTAAACGAGGAGAGTCAATTCACAAAGCCAGTTCAAATGCTGAAGAAATCTAATTTGCAGCAATTCACATAATTTATTTTGTGTTTTTTGTAGCTTTCCATCATTTTTCTTCATTTTGTAAATAATTTTTGGTCAAGTTGGAGGTTGAGATCTAGAGATTGTTCACAAACAAATTCAACCTCCAATTATCTTTTTAGAGGAGTCTGAGACAGCACTGGCTCCCTCTTTTCTCATGTGTCTCCACCTCTTCCCATGTTTCCTCTTGTCATGTCGACGTTTTTTACGTGGAAGGGTTCCATTTCAGAAAGTGGATACAGAAATATGCAGAAGAGACTAAAGAAATGCAGGAAGGACATTGTAATGTGAGGAAAGGGAGTCACATCCTTAAGTTGGATCCTTACTTGGAAACCGTGTTGAGAGTAACAGGCCAATCTGCCCTGCTGCAAGAAGCCAGGCATTCACTGCACAAGGATGACTGGATCATCAACTCATCCTCCATCACATTTACGAAAAAAAAACTGAAGTTGAAATTACATTTTCACAGGGGTGAGTCAGAAGCATTGGATACCCAGAGCTCGTTCAGCAATACAGAGAATGATGTCAGAGTGTAGAACTTGCAGAAGGTTAGGTGAGCGAAAACTTACCACTTTACCAGAGGTTCAGTTAGTGCCAGACAAACCAACCGTCACAAACACTGGTGTGGACCACTTCAGCCCATTTGAGGTCTGCAGAGGTCGTGGCAGGAAGATTAAAGAGACATGACGTGCTTTTCACATGCTTAACCAACAGAGCAGTCCACCTGGAAGTAGCACATTCACTACACACCAGCTCGTGTATTAATGCACTACACCACTTTCCAGAGGAGGTCAAGAGGCTATTCTTTACTTAGACAATGGCACCAACAAAGCTGATGCCAAGAGAGAGTTGCAGGAAGCATTTAAAGACCTGGACCAATTGAAGATTAAAGAATATGTGTTGAAAAGAGGAGTTAAGTGCTCCTGCTGCATCCCTCCATGGAGGCGTCTGGGAACGTCAAATACAGACCCTGAGGAAAGTTCTAGGTTCCCTGTTAAAGCAAAGAGTATTTGATGATGAAAAATGGCACTCTTATGTGAAGCAGAAAGTATTGTCCATGACAGAGCCCTAACCATAACCTCAGACAACTGTAACAGTCTAGGGGTTTTGATCCCAGACTATTTACTACAGAACCATTTGCTCACAGGAATAAATGGAGACAAAAATAGAGCATAACAAGAAGGAATTTCAGCCTCAGAGAAGTGGCTTTTGTTGTAGACTCCTCCGTTCCATGAAATTCTTGGATAATAGGAAAAATTGTCAAGATAATTCCTGGTCAAAAAAGGAAAAGTCTGCAGCATCCGTATCCAGACTAAGACATGCTCACCCACTCTCCTCATGGAGGAGACGTTGTGATGTCTTTTTCATGTCTTTTTTTTTTTTTTTGACTTTTTCATATAATAAGAGAAATATATATCCTCAAAACCTGGGAGAGGAGTTCATAGTTTGTTGTGGAGACAGCAATGGTCTTTTATATCAAAAGAAAAATGGCTAGAAATAATTTTGCCTGTGTGATTTGCTAATGGAAGCAGTCCAATAGTCTTGCTGCCCAAAACTTAATTAGGACCAATTATGACTGCGGTCATCCTTGACTTGTGATTGGTTAAATGGTATAACAGGCTTGCCTGTGCTTGTTAAATAATTCAGCTGAAGCTCTGGAGCCTTGAGAGCACACAAGTCTTTGACCCTGCTTAATATGCAAAGCCCTATTATTCTTACTGTGCTTACTGTGTAATATGTTTCAGTATCTGAGTATCATTTTTAATCTTGTATTTGTTTTCAGTAAAGGGTTGAAAAGAAGAACATGGACTATGCGGTATTTGTTGAAGCACACGTTAACGATATATTTGAACTTGCGCTTTAGTGTGCGTTTTCAGGAAAACAAAACAAAAAACAAAAACAACTGAGCCACATTTACAGCTACATTGTCCATTATGTTCTTGATAAGTTAGCTGTCGACTTTTCAACCAGTTTCCTTGCACTGAAATGTTACTGTAATAAAGTTACTGATAAAATGAAACCAATACAGGATACCAATCAGTGAACAATCATTTGTCATGTTGTGATTGGTTGCACTGATTTGACTGCACTGCACTGAACATTCCTATCGCACTTATTCCTACCACACGTCTTATCACACTTATCACACACCATGTCAGACATAATGTGTATATTTTTCAGTGAGGATGATAATGGTGCAGCTGAAACTCAGTTAAATGTAGTTTAAACCTGAGCTTTTTAATATAAAGACTACATACAGTGGTTTGACTGTGTTCCAGTTTCTAAATATTTAAATTTACACATATTGAAATATCAGGGCTGGTGAGCAAGATTGAAAACAGATGTCCAAAAATCTACAGTCAGTTTGAACCTTAACGTTATCTGTTTGATCCATTGTTTTTCATCTTCACTTGCTGCCATCTGCATTTTGTCTGGGTAGAGCCAAATGAATGTAGGATTCCAGCACTTTATTATCAATTAAGAAAATCCAAGCTGGTAAATGTTGAATGAGTGGACGCTAAATAAAATGTAAAAGTGTCAACTTGTTGACACCTTACTCCTGCTTTTTAAAATAAATATCAGAGGCTGCATTTTCATATTTCTAGCTTGGCTGGGTTAAAATGGAGGCTCCGCTTTTTGTCATAGTTAGTTTTTGTCGGTGACATGGATGATGGCTTTTTTTTCATTTATTCATGTGTGTGAGTGGACACACCCAAACTTGTTTCAACTAATTCTGATCAGCATCTCAGGGAAACAAAGCGTTCAGGATTAAACCCAGTTTGTTAAACTCAGAGTTTGTTAAACCTGCTCACAGAAACAGGCACACAGACAATCTTTGCCAGTATAAGCTCCAAAGTGTATGGTGAGGAAAAATGACATACCGTATTGTCCGTACTATAAGCCGCTACTTTTTTCCCACGCTTTGAACTCTGTGGCCTAAACAACGATGCAGCTAATCTATAGATTTTTATGGGCTAATGGCCCGGTGATGCAAAGAGGAAGACGCTAGTTTTAAGCGTAAGTTTTAACAGTCATTTTGCATGTCATGCACATGCTGTCATCATGGAAAACACTTGAAAAAATGCATATGATGCAGCTTTAAAATTAAAAGCAATCGAACTGGCTGCCCAAGAAGGAACTAGAGCTGCTGCACATAAGCTTGGCGTAAATGAATCAATGGTGAGACATTGGAGACGGCAGCGTGAAGAACTGATGCAATGCAAAAAGACGACAAAAGCTTTCAGAGGTAATAAAAGCAGATGGCCCGGACTTGAAAACATATGTCATGTTACAATGTGGACACCTGCAGTTTATAGTCAAGTGCAGCCTATATATGTACAAATATTATTATTATTTTTTTAATTTGGTGGATTCGGCTTATACTCAGGTGCGTTCTATAACCCAGAAAATACGGTACATGATATGATAAATTTGGAAAAGTGATCATGGTGGCAACTAATTTTATGCCTTGTCATAAAGATCACAAAGTAAACAGTAGAAATACAGCATTCTCCTTACAAATGAATCTGTCAGAAACATGCACTTGCATATATTTGATTTGCCTACACAGCACTTTGCTACATGATGTTGCATCGCAGCGAAAGTTGAACCGTGTTAGACTTTTTTTTTGGCAGACAAGCTTGTGTGGGAACCTCTGCTGCATGGACAGAAATTTGACAGTTAAACAGATTTACATGCTTGATGTTCTAAGTGACAAGTAGCCCAGAGGAATCTTAAGAAAAGATGCAGCTTCAGAAGTTTGAGATTATGACTGACATAAAATCGAGAAGGATATGAGGTAAGGTACGGTGAAACACAATGCTTTTGTAACATGATGAGACAGATCAGTGAAATGGCAGATCAAGGTTGAGCCGGAAAACACCTACTAGACTTTATTTGATATAGGAAGTGTGGATGGATGCGATATTGATGTGACTTGGGAGAAGAATGGTATGTGGTGACAAACTGAAGAGGATATATGCTTGATATACAGCCAAACAAGAAGTGCAATGATGGAAAATTTGACATGATTATTGTAGTCTACTTGTGCAAAAAACTTGTGCCAAAAGGAAAAAAAATGCAAGGACATTTCAGTTAAACGGAAGCCCTATCTTTGATGATGAACATTCAGAAACATGGCTGCTGTTAAAATAAAGTGCATAGCTGTGGTTTATTAGCAGAACACCTAGTCTGACAATTTAAGGTTAACATGATTCCCAATTCACACGTGTACAACAAGACATAAAGGATTTATTCACAAAATGCTACACAGTCAGTAGTGTGCATGTTTCCTAAATGCTACATGTGTTGACAAATTCATGAACAAATTTTCTTAATTTGCTTGTGTTTTGTTGATACGCATGGCTTTTCTGTAGATGTAGAGCCCTTGTGGGCCACCCACCGTACTCTTCAGGTCCACTTAGCCTCCCCTGTTGTTTACCCGCATTTCTTTGCTTCAGCAGTCACCAAGTTGGCAACCAGAAGTAAAGCCAAAAAATAGCTTTTGGGTCTATGTCTTCTAGTCACTGGTTATAGGAGAAAACCGTCTCCAGTGATGTGTATTTGTAGGAGTACAAAGGCCTGTAAGTTCTGCCAAAAGGAAATACAGTGTGCACGTATACAAGGACGCAGTTTTACACATGTTAAAGGTGGAAAAAGAAGCAGTTTTATATTTAAGATGGGAGTTAAGTGTGAGTTTAAATGCAGTATTGTAGTAAAGGGCCCAGACTCTCCATCTTCCATGATTTACAGTATATCAGGCTGAGTTCCATTTGGTAACTTCCCAGTAGTTGACTCATCATAAAGTCCCTACTGCTGCTCTCTCTCTCTCTCTCTTTCACTCACTCACACACACACACACACACACACACACACGCATTACCATGAATCAGCTGATGGTTAAAAGCAAAAATTATATTTATGACTGTATACACATCATTCCAAAACTCATTATTCTAAGACCTGTCTTGGCAGGATTAATATGAGGCCTCGTAGTGTGTGTGTGTGTGTGTGTGTGTATGTGTGTGTGTGTGTGTGTGTGTGTCCTGCAGGAGTGTGGACTGATGGAGGCCTGATTGATTTGATAAAAATGAAAGTCATTGATTCTGTCATGAATTTACAGCACCTCATTTACATAATTCAGAAAGCTGAGTTGCATCTTAGCACAGACATTAATGGAAACAGTCCCTCCCTGCAGTGCCCCCATAGCACACACACACACACACACACACACACACACACACACATATCAACCCAACTGTCGAAATGCACTCCATGAAATAAATGCTTACCAAGCAGTCATATGGTAACATATATAAATCACAATTGATGCACATTTGACATATGTTTGATTTTAGCACAGTAGCTCTTTCAATATTGTGTCATACAAAGCCATACATAGAGCGGTAAAAGTTGCTTTTACAGCTTTTCTTATGTTGTAGATAAATGCATGTCACCAATTAAAAAAAGGGTAATCATAGCTGCATCTAATTAGCTATAGTTGTAATAAAGCATAGGGCAAGTGAGGGAAAATGATGGAAAATAAAACAACTTTGTTGTCTTTAGCTTTAAGTTGGAAACAGTAAACTGGAAATGTCACAGAAAACTCTAGAAAATCCAGAAAATTCTGAAAAATAGAAAATACTCATCACTAAGAAGATAATAATCTTATTATTATCCAAGACGTGGCCAAATATCCCAATTTAGCCTGCCTGCACTTGATGACACAATTCCAAGTGCACACCTGAACAAAACTATCCAGTTTACAAGTAACATATAAGCCCCAGACTGAATATCGACTTGCACACATTACAAACAGGCATGAGAAAAGTTGGTTTTAGTTAAAAAATTGTCTTTACTGTGTGCACTTGTTGTCATGACACTGAAACAGACTTTGAGCATACAAGTGTGCCTTGCAGGAGCACCAGCTAGTTCTGTCTGTTAGCTTACAAGCCAATGTAATATTAGTCATGCCCAAAAACAAAAGGATTGCAACACATTTAAACTCTAAAATGCTCATGCAAAACCAAGTTGGCTTCATTGAGGCTGTTTTTGATGATAAGTTCACTTCAGCATTGCTGTTACTGCCTGATTTGTTTCCCAGTATGGTCAGTGTCCATCCTGGTGATGTACCAAGATGGACACTGTTCATAAGGGCCATAACCGCACTAATGGATAGTGCGGTTATGGCTCTTAAAGAGGCTTGTTATTCCAAGAGATGTGGGCTGAGGGGTGACGTTTGGCAGTGGGACACTCTCCTGTTTTGTGGCGATAGTGTTAGCAGTCCTGGAAAGGACCACTTCGTACTCAGCCAAGGGACATCCTGTCAGTGCCATGTTAGCTTGTCGCTTAGAGAGCAGTAGGTCCTGGATTTGCAGTTGCTTTAATATTTAGAGCAGCATGGATGATACACACTGTCAAACTCCTGATATAGGTTTAACGATATATATATTTTTTTAATTAATGAATAACCAATTACAACAATTGTATATACTAAATATGCTTATGTTCATTTTGGAGTGTATAACTGCCTTGAAAACCCTTTCTTCAGGTACAGATCAGTTCCAGGTTTTAGAAAGGTTGAACAAGAATGTTCATTTTTGACCTAGGAAAAATTAGTTTTTTGTTGTTTTTCAAGAACTGGCGAAGAATTTTAACTACAGCTTTAGTTTGTCTGTAACCACTAAACTGGAATTAGCGAAGACATTACATGTGATTACAACTATGTTCTGTGTGTGAAGCAAGCATTTATTAACTGTTGTATACATACATACACATACACAAATATATATATTTATATATATATATATATATATATACATGCCAAGCAAAACATATTTACTTTGAGATGTCAGACAGAGAGAGAGAGATAAAAATGAAGAATTGGTAGAGCTCACCCACCCAGCTACCACCCAGCCATCCACAGGCAGCAGAGGTGCAAAGGGGGGCGGGGGACAGAATGAGTGACAGTTGAATGAATGATGCTGTGAAGCCCTCTGTGTTGCTTTAATTGGATTTGAATGGGTTGTCATTGTGTGGAAAAATACTGTAGAGAGAAGAGGCTGTTGCACATGTGAGTGTGAACATATACACAAACGCACACAAACTTGGCAAATCCCTCAGTGCTTGGAACAGGAACAAAATGTATAATTTCAAAAGATTCACATGAACCAGGAACATGTGTTAATACAGCTCATTCACTGCAAATCAATGATTTCAATGAAAGATTTTTTGTGTGTTTTGTGTAGCAAAAGATGAAAAGCTTCTGTTGTGAAATAAGTAATCCAAGAACAGATGAGGCTTCGGTCTGATTGTAATGACTCTTAAAGTTCAATTTAACTGTTATGATGGATAATTAGAATTCACTTCTCAGGAGATATTTGATCTAAGTGAAAGCTATAATGGGCGGCACGGTGGTGCAGTGGTTAGCACTGTCGCCTCATAGCAAGAGGGTTCCAGGTTCGAATCCCGTCTGGGTCTGGGCCCTTCTATGTGGAGTTTGCATGTTCTCCCTGTGCCTGCGTGGGTTTTCTCCGGGTTCTCCGGCTTCCTCCCACAATACCAAAAACATGCACATTAGGTTAATTGGCTACTCTAAATTGCCCCTAGGTGTGAGTGTGAGAGTGTGTGGTTGTCTGTCTTTGTGTGTTGGCCCTGCGATTGACTGGCGACCAGTCCAGGGTGTACCCTGCCTCTCGCCCGTAGTCAGCTGGGATAGGCTCCAGCTCCCCCGCGACCCTGACGGATAAGCGGTATAGAAAATGGATGGATGAAAGCTATAATCTACTAATGATTTTATTCAGTCCATACAATTCATTCTCATTTTATCTTTTTTAAACACAGTAATTACATTTCACAATCCATATATCTTATTATTCACATGCCACAAAACTCCAGCAGGTAGCAGTGAAACGTTAGTCTATCATTTCTGTCTGTGCTGTGACACGTTGGCATTTACATCAACTTGATATGCAAGTTCCTATTCAACTGGCATTTCTGTGCCGTGTGCACCTGGCATGGCACAGAGGTGGGAGGAAGGGCAGTAAAATGAAATACAATGCAGTGCATGTAAATGAGGCATCACAAGGCAAGGTGTTGGTATTTATTTGTCAATTAAGTCATGGTAACAAGAGCCCCTGAAGACCACATCTATTCTCATGGCATCATCAGGCAATTTGGTGCTTCCACCAGCATGCAAAAACACCAATCAAATCCCTACTGAAACTGATTTCACACACATAATTACCTAAAAACACTCCTTGAACATCAAAACAATAAGTTTATTTCCTGAAAAAAAGTGAGACAGGAAGTAACATGAGATGAGCACAGTTTAGACTGATCATGAAGTTTTATTGTTTATGTTTATTTGTTTATTGTTTATACCCATCCTGCAAGTTGTAAATAATGCCACCTGTCTGCAGAATCATCTGGCTGAGATTAAGAAAATGCGTGAACATCTGAACATATTAAGAGAAAGCTAATTTTGGCGGTTGTTTACGTTTAAACTTCAAGTGATGATGATTGTTTGCTCCAGTTGTTAAGAAACCAAGAACTCTATCAAGAAGAGATTCTTTCTCAGTTTCATACCATATGGATGAAGTTATTCACCCTTGGATCTTTCACATGATGATGACTGTAATTCCTTCTTTCCTTGTCTTAGTGGTAAAGCTCCCTGTAACACAGCCTATTTAATAGGCAGCAGCAAGACTTCTAGCTAGTCTAAAGAATGTGGATCATATATTTAGACTCCCAGAGGACTCAGCCGCTCCTCAGATTTGGAACACTTGTGTGATTAGATGTCCCAATTAAAAAAACATTATAATGCAAATTTTCAAGCATTTCCTTTTCACATTTTATCAGTAAATAAAGATTTGGGTGTGATTGCAGAACCAAGGACATGTTAGATCACTGTTAAACAAACTCAAAGTCTTTGACTACGTGTACAATTTTTTATGCTGAAAACCTGGTGTTATCACTCACGTTTTACTGCACGATCCCTCCAGAAAGATCTGGCATACACTGGAGTTGTGGTACACAAGGAGATACTTGTACAAATATCATGGTCCTCATGGAAAAGTCATCAGAAGAAAACCTCTTCTACGTCCTCAACACAAAAATCAACGTCTGTTTGCAAATGAACATATAGACAAGCCTGATGCATTTTGGAAACAAGTTCTGTGGACCGATGAGGTTAAAATAAAACTTTTTGGCCGGAATGAGCAAAGATACGTTTGGAGAAGAAAGGGCACAGAATTTAATGAAAAGAACCTCTGTCCAACAGTTAAGCACAGGGGTGGATCAATCATGCTTTGGGGTTGTATTGCAGCCAGTGGCACAGGGAACATTTAATGAGTAGAAGGAAAAATGGATTCAATAAAATTTCAGCAAATTTTGGACGCTAACTTGATGCCAAGTTAAAGAGAGGATGGCTTCTACAAATGGATAATGATCCTAAACATACCTCATAATCCATACCTCAACAGAACTGGAAGACTTATGTAAGGAAGAATGGGTGAAGATACCTCAAACAAGAATTGGAAGACTCTTGGCTGGCTACAAAAAGCATTTACAAGCTGTGATACTTGCCAAAGAGGGCAGTACAAGGTATTAACTCTGCAGGGTGCCCAAACTTTTGCAGATGCCATTATTTTGTTTTCTGTTATTTTGAAAGTGTAAATGATGGAAATAAAATCTAACATTTTTTTGGCGTATTATAAGAATGTCTCATCTGTAATTTGATGTCTTTTGGAGATTTTTCCATCTTTCCTTGGCTTCTTTATGCACATTAAGACACATTTTTACCTGGGGTGCCCAAACTTTTGATCCCCACTCTACATCCATTCATCCATTTTCTGTACCGCTTCCCGTTAGGGTCATCTGAGGGGTGAGTACACCGGCTGACTACGAGTGAGAGACAGAGTACACCCTGGGCCGGTCGCCAGTCAAAGAAGACACACAAAGATAAACAACCACATACACACTCTTATGGGCAATGTAGAGACGCCAGTTAACCTAATTTGCATGTTTTTGGGATTGTGAGAGGAAGTCGGAGTACCCTCAGAAAACCCATACAGGCACAGGGTAAACTCTGCACAGAAGAGCCCAGACCAGGAGTTGAACCTGAAACCCTCTCATTGTGAGGCAACATAAATATAAAGTTGATTAAGGCTGGGAAAGTGCGTCACAGCACAGAGAGGATGTTTTGGCCAAAGCCTCCCGTCCAGTAAATCTCTCATGGTGCAGCCTTTCAATGTATAGTTGCAATGGTCATTCCAACTGCATGACGAAATAATGATAATACAGTTCTAAGTTTTTAGGGTCTACTTGACCCTGATGTTTTGAGAAAAAATGAATAGTAATACTCAAATGTAAATGCCACATTACTGCAGCACTGTATAAGATAATAATATAACAGTTAAAGCTGTCTGTAAATCTTAACACAACTGTTCTCACTTTGCATGGAAATAAGCAACCAAGGTCATTTAGCTTGGGGCAAGTAGAGTGAGAGGGTTGATGCTAATCACTACACCTTTTTAAAATAAATGCTTTTCTGTGTATGTGTGTGTGTGTGTGTGTGTGTGTGTGAGAGAGAGAGAGAGAGAGAGAGAGAGAGAGAGAGAGAAGGAAAAATGAGACTCAGACAGGGGAAACCATCAGAGAATCCAGTATCTGTGTGTCACATTACTATTATGTAAAAGCAGGAAGCTGCTAGCCCCATAATCCCCCACTCAAGAGAGGGAACATCTAAGAGAAAAGGACTGCAACACATCTAAGACAAAAGGACAGAGTATCATTAAAGTAGACAGAGAGAGAGCATCAGAGAACAGAAGAGAGGGTCTGCAGGAGAAAAAAAAAACCTGAGCATAAGTTAACCAGTAAGGTAGAGAGGGAGACACTGATGGACATAGAGATGATACAGTAACAGTCAGAATTAGGGATCAAAGGAGAGGGAGGTTGTCTGAAATAAAGGAATGTGGGGTAGGATTGTCGTCCAAAGGATGAAGTCATTTTCTCCAGACACAATGCTCCTGTTGCTGTTAGGCATCATGGGAAAGACCTGACAATGTAATGGATCACCACTTGCAAAAAAGGAAAAAAAAAGAAGCAAAAATGTGTGCTCACACTTGCACATACAAAACAGACAGAGGTAGCGAGAGCAAGAGCACCGTTTCAAAATCACATTCCATATGTATACCACAGGCAATCTTCAGTGCATGGACATCGGGTGTGGAGTTGGTCCCCCATTTGCGGATGTGGCAGCTTTTGCTCCTCTGAGAAGGCTTGCCACAGGATTTTTGAGTGTTTCTGTGGGGGTTTTGCCCATCCATTCATGAGTTTGGGCGATGGTGTTGGACCGGAGGGCCGGGCTAACCGTCTATGATCCAGTCCGTCCTGGGGGTGTTCGATGGGGTTCAGCTCAGGGCTCTGTGTGGGCCAGTTGGGTTCTTCTGACTGCGCTGGGGCACAGTCTTGCTGAAAAAAGAAAAAGATAGAAAAAAGGCCTTCCCCCAACTGTTGCCACAAAATTTGAAGCATAGCATTGTCGAAAATGTCTTGGTGTGCTGAAGCATAAAGACTTCCCTTCACTGGAAGTAAGGAGACGAGCCCAACCTCTGGAAAACAGCTCATACCACACCTGAATTCAATAATAAAGAGGTGTATCCCAGTACTGTTGTCTATATAATGTATACTGAAATACATATGGTCCTTTTAAGATACCGTTGAGAACATTTAATAGACTACAGCTTATTCTCCATCAGTGAAACTTTGGGGAGCTGAGGGTCCTTCAGTCAGTCCTGCCTCTTTGATCACAGCATCAGTTCTTCATCACCAAAGCAACAAATTCAAAGTAGAATTCAGCGTGACGCTAAATCTACCCAAGCAGTAAGTCTTTTCTTTTTTTTAATTGTAAATAAATGAAAATCTGTGGCCTCAACACCGTCTCTCAACATCAACAGTCCCCTCAGCAAAAAATTCCATGCTACTTAGTTCTGTTAACATTTATGCAAAATCCTTAAAGGGCTCACACTAAAATATATAATTTACTAATCCACTGTTGTAGTAAGTCAAAGAGAAGATTTGTGAGTGGTGAATCAGAGGCTTTGCATAATGTGTAAAGTTACCTAGTGTTTAGTGTTGCTGTGTTAGCTCACTGTATAACAAGTAAATACTCAGGTCGCCTTGGTGGGTTGCAATGCACCATGTTACTTCATTTAATTCTCGTCTTTTTAGGATTATTGTCAAGTATACATGCATGGTGTCAAGATTATATGCATCATATGTGCGCTCATACTTTGTTGTGCTTTTTTTAAACAGCAATTTTACTTTACTTTAGTATTTTAGTACTTGTTATGAAAAATATTGTATGTTGCTACATATCAAGCAGCAAGAATAATAGTGATGACAACATCATTATGGTATAAGGTTAGCATTAGTTCCTTTAAAATACAAAAACAATGTTTAGCCTCATGGCATAATAATATAATCTCTCTCAATCATCAATTATGACCTACTAGAAGTATGAAAGTGTTTGAATCTGCAGGGATCACTTAACGGTGCGTTTACAAACAGCAACGCTTGATGCTAAAGTACTCGTGGATCATAGTGCCGTCATAAGTGGAATCAGAATTGTGAAAAACTCGAGCTACTTGTCATAATCATGAATTAGTACTTGGTAACTAATCAGTTTAATACACTCCTTTTATTTTGAGGGGGGTGGAATAAAAATAGTATTGATGAGTAATTTCTTAATGAATGAATGATTACGTTGAGAGTTAGAAATTATTCATAAAGCAAGTGGTCAGTATTTCAATTCACAGATATTTAATCATTACTGGATAAATCATTACTATAATCTCTCCCAGCCTCTACTTAACTCATTACTTACTCTAGAGTCATTGATTATGAGCCATCCAGGAACTAAAGGTTCATTATTGATCAGCCTATTCTTATTTCGTTCCTCACTCATTCCTTAGTAACTCCTAATTTTGTATAGTGTAAATTGTAACCCTGTGTGCATCTGTTTGTGTGCACAGTGTGTTTGAGAGCAGTCAGGTTGTAATTATAAAGTAAATTACTGCTAATGATTCCAGGCTGGATTTCAAACTCTCACATCTGTTGAATTGGATGGATAAGAGAGAGGATTAAATACACTAACACATGCGGGCACAGTTGCACAGATGCACAAACACACACACACACACACACAAACACACACATATAAAGCATACTTCCAGCATCTCTAAACTGAATGGAGCTAAGATTCAGAGCACCTTAAACCTCTGTGTCACACTGCTGAGATGCACTTTGAGGTGTACCTATCAGTTCAAACTTCTGTGAAGCCCCACCCCCAGGAAGGATAGCTGAAGAATATGCTATAGTGGAATCTATGTAAATGTTATAACAATATTATTATAGGCAAGCAGATGTCAGCGATGAGGGCACTGAATGGCACCAGTTGCTAAAACGTTGGCACAGCAATCTGTGCTCATGGATTTGTAATCTGAGAGCACAGATTTACATGACTATTTTATTTCTCACCTGATCCCAAGGGGAGGTCCATAGACCTCTGTTTCTGTGTACAAATATTCCTGCCACAGCTGGCCTCATCCACGTTGCCTTAAAAGATGGGATAATGTGTGTGCAGGCTCTTTGGCTCAGTGGTTAATGATGTCAGCTCAAACCAAAGTTCTTTACTGTGAAGTTTGCATGTTTTTCTCGAGTTTGTGCTGGTTTCCCTCCCACCATATGCACATCGGGTGAACTGAAGATTTAAAATTGCCTGTAGGTTTGAATTTGTTTGCCTGTTTATTAGCCTGCAGTGCACAGGCAACCTGTCCAAGGTGTTTTTCTGCCTTCTGTGAGTTCAGCTCAAGCACTCCTGCGACCCTGAAAATGAGTAAGCGGGAATGGAAAATGAATTAATGCTGGCTGTTGTACTGCACTGTCTCAATGAACTGCTGTGGGCTATTATTGTTTCTGTTTGCTCTGCAGTGCTGCTGTACTCGAATATTTCTGACCTGAATTCATAGCTTATACAGAACATACTGTATATCTACAGTAACAGTGATAGATGCTAACGTGAATTAATGTTTTTACATTTCTGTAAATTTCTGCTTTTTCCGACCGATGACATGATGCGATAATGGCACCATATACTGTATCTAAATTTCCCTCCTCCATTTTGGACGGATCATAACCCTGTACACATCTGTGTAAATTCAGTGAGGTGGATAATGCAACACAGCTTTGAGTTTTTAATGAAGTTTTAACTTTTAACAGCTGTACTCTTTAATCAGACAATAATGGTAGTTGTTTATTTCCAGGTTTCGGGTGGATTTTGTTTATTAAGTTGTTGAAGTAATGTGGTACTTGTTTGTGGATGAGAAAATGCTTTTGAGATTTTGTTCCCCTTTATCAGATGTTAAACACTACTGAACTCTCTGTCTCAATTAAATTTAAATATACAAACATTAAACCTATTTGGTGTTAATCCATGTACAAATGCATAAGGTTTCTTCTGTTTTGACTCACTGAGATTAAGAAGGTTGCAAAAGCTTTTGTTTTCAGTGATGAAAAGAATGAAAATGTGCTAAGAATAGTGTTTAGAGACAGCTTATTTCTGCTTGTGAATTTCATAAAGTTTCACCTGTAGTGCCTGAGAGTGAGTGTCACACATTGTTGAAATGTGCAACTTCTTGAAGGCAGCCCAACCCAACTGCAGTGTTGGATTTGGTGACTTAATTTTGCAAACAAACCTGGTGATAAACATCTTGAATTTGTGTGGGAAGCATCCTTGAGGAGAGGATCCATGCTTACTTGTTGCTGTGCCTCTGGGTTGACAGCCGTGTTCACTGAGAAGGAAGGAGGAGCAGCCACACTGAAACACATAACTGACTGCAGAGTATCCATGGGCTGTGAAAACATCATGGTTTAATGTTCTGCAGTGTATCTCCAGCCCTGTCCCAAGAACAGAAATTGGCATTGGGTTTGTACTATTCATACGTATCATGTAAACATTTCTGCAATACCTATTATATTTATATGAGCCGTATTATCAGGAGGAGGGGACTGCGATGGCATGAGACCCAGATGAGATGGCTGCCAAGTGAGAGATTACTGTTTTAGACTAACTTGCTGACATTTTGTTTACTTTTCGGCAAGGAATCATCTCCTTAGCAGCTTAGCAGTCAAATGTTAGGATGACTTTGCTATAAGCAAACATTATGACACATTACATTTGAACTCTAAATTAGCAAGTTATCACTAAAAGCAATAAGAGGTAGCAAGCAACAATAACCAACTTAGAAAAGATCTGGTCCATTCCTTGATAACTGAGCTTGGTAAAGTAACCTGACAGCTATGCTAGATCAGCAACTTGTTGTAATTTCGGTTATGTAAAAAAAAGAAAGACCTCAAGATCCTTTCAATAATGTACATTTTTAGATATCCTGACAGATTGAATACTGGCCTCCCCTCTGAATCAATATGTTAACAGCCAGTGATTCACACAGTATCTACTCAGAAAATCTAATAGCTACTTGCTACCTCCATGTTATTTGTTGTATTCTCGATATATTCCTTTAAATATTTTTTTTCTAAGGATCATTTTGTGTACAGCAGCAATGACCCAGCATCCCCTTGGGGATCTTTTATAGCTTCATTTTATTTCCAAATAAATGAACCTAATATAACATTTTATGGATTTTAGTTTTAAAGCCATCTATACATTCCAACCATGTTAGTCATTCAGCACGTAATGACCTTTGATTCCACGGCATCGACATACAAAGTGAAATAGTTTTCTTAGCATCCATAAATTAAGATGCTTTCTGGTATAGGGATGTAAAAACACATTAGGATCCCTCACACACAGACAGAGAAACAGATGGACAGAGTGATGATGGACAGTCGGGCGGATGGACTATCTCATAAATTAACAACAAGATTGATAAGTGAACGAAGAGGAGGGCGAAGAGAGGCTGGCGTGTGTATTGGTAGAAAAATTATGGACAGATGGACAGACAGTTTGAAAAGACAGACAGATAGACAGATGGTGCATCTATCAGGGAAAAGCAGGTTCTGATGAGATGGACAAACAGACTAGCAGACTCGGGGACAGACAGACAGACAGAAACTCTGCTGGGATGCACTAAATGGGCAGACAGAAAAAATGAACAAGCTTGACATTCTGATGTAGAAATGGGGCTGTGATGCCCAGGGCCAGGTGAAGGGAGGACGTTGTATCTCTAAAGACCATCGACATGAGGAAGGACTCAACTTTAAAGCCCGTCTGCAGATGCGTGTGTTTGCTCATACACCAGTGAGTGCAGTAGTGGTGTGTATTTGTATAATCTGTGTGCGCGTGTGTGTGTGTATACGTGCATGGGTGCGTCTAGTACCGTGCTCTGGCCATTACCGAGGTACAAGATAAAAGTAGTGAACATGCTGCCAAAACAAGGTGCTAAAAGACTAAAAATACTAATGGCAAAGGTTTTGTACACTCACACACACATCCGCATGCACAGCAGACACATGCATGTGCATACACACAGCGAGGGCAGGGCAGAAGGACAACTCGGACATCTGTTTCACAGTTTTATCTCCTTTCCAGCAGAATGTTGTAAAGGCAACACAGTGATGTATGAACAGAGAAACAATAAACCTGATTTTACAAAATGTTGAATTTTAAAAATGCCACCTTCTGCTCCCCTAAGCCCACTATGAATGACAAATTTTATTCATTTAGCTCACAGATACCACATAGGTAAGGTAAGCAATACGAGAGGCACTGGGGAGGTGAAAATGTATTTGATGCTTAGGTTTTGCTTTTTGTGACCTTGCTGAATTTTGTAGCGTACAGTTTTGAGGCCTGCTCCTATTAAACAAAAACATAAACATCCATTTGAAGGCTTAATAGGGAGTCATGGAACTACTACATGTGTAGTGTGTGTGTGTGCGTGCGTGTGTGTATGAGTTGTACCAAGTCCCCCCACAGGCCCTTAAGTGGTGTGTATTTATAGAGAGTGTGTCTCTCTGAGGCTCAGAGCCTGGTTATATGAGCCCCTTCTAATGGCTCGGAGGAGAGGAAACAGCCACAGTCATGTTCCCACAAAACAGACACACATGCACACACATACACGGGCATTGGATGAGGCAGTTAGATGTGCTGCTGTTCTGTCCTCTCTTGGTTAAACTCTGAGGGTAAAACTCTGACCTTTTTTACATGAATAAAAACAATGAAACAAGATAGGTCCATTCAAAAAACATCGGCAGCGCAATGCAGCGCCAATAAGATGCAGAGTTAAATTCAATCTTATAATTCAATCTTAGACCTTCTTCTCTCATCCTGTGCAGCTGGTGTAAGTGGCTTGGGCAGGCTTACTTGAGACCACATGTAAAATCCTGTGTGCATCACTTTACTTCATCCCTCCTCCTGTGTTCTGAGGCCTGCAAAACACAGGTGTTGCTGGTTGCTCTTGTCCTTCAGCTGCGTCGAGGTTACGTACAGTAAATGAGGTAAATGAAGAAAGAGAAGGGCCATATGGCTTTGTTTGGATCTGTACACAAGCCAGCCTGTCTGTGCGTGCACGTGTTTGATCTGTACACAGGCCAGGCAGCGCTGAAACAGCAGCAATTTAACTGATGCTCCCACCATATGGTAAGAGTGATACCATTAGAGAACCTGAAAAAGAGGGAGCAAGAGGGGGCAGGGTGGACCGGAGCTAGAGGCCAGGATTCATAGAGCTGCCCCATTATGGTACGCTGGTATGCAAATCATGCACATGCTCACAAGCAGAAGTGAGTGCTCGAGAACACATACATGCACTACATAATGTCCCCACAAGTGTCCAGGCACGTAAATGCAAATTAATGTGTGTGATCATCACACTGACCGAAGTATGCTTGCAGGGAAATACTTACAGACTTGTGCACAGGTGTGTGTGTGTGTGTGTGTGTGTGCGTGCGTGCGTGTGTTCATGTGCAGGTACACACACATAGGACACATAAACAGAAGTGCAGCGTTATCCTTTGTGTTTCAGCAATCTGGGTGATTTATGCCTTGAATACTGCAAAGTTTTAGGTGGGATCTCAGGGAATTCATAGCCATATGTCCTCATTTTCAGTCCCCCCACCCCCACACACCCTCTCTCTCTCACACACACACACACACATACTTAAAATATACACACACACACATGCATCACACTCATGTACACAGACACACACACACACACACACTATTTTCAGCTTAAAGGGCAAGGGCAAAAGAAGAGTGTGTGCAGGTTTGAGAGTGCTAAGCAGGGAAGGGGGTGAGGGCTATAAGGCAGACAGTCAGAATTTTCTGCTCCAGTTAGAGGGAAATTCTCAGCTCCTGCTTTGGGAGTCAATGGATGAGTGGGAAGACAAAAGACAAAAGGAGACAACATGGACACTGGTGTGACGGAGGTAAACTGCTGCAACTGGCTAACATTGGTCTGTGTGTTGTTGTTATGGCATGACATGTTGGGTGAGATTTTCCTGATGTATGTTATAAACAATTGTGCTGACCAGTGCCTCGCCACCAATGGCAAACAAAGACTGAAATGGGAAAATCAAATGCAGTTGATTTTATCACTACTATGCAATGAAAACAGTTGCTTTGATATCAGATGGAAAGGTAAAGGATAGAGTAAACACTGAAAGAGAGTTAACATGAATTACAAAAATAATATTGCAAATCATTGCATTGTCCTTCAAGAATTAATTCAGAATGACAACAAAAGACAAATTTAAAATATGTTCGGGTCACTAAGGTACAGAATGATAACATAAGTTGAAAACTAAATGGTAAGTAAATGTAGCTCTTCTGAAAGTGATTTTTTTGTGCTTGTTTCTAGTATTTACCATAAATGTAATACTTCTCTCTCTCACATCACATTTTCAATTCAAGTCCTGCTGTATAAAAGAACACCTCCTCTGCCATCTGCATAACACATAAATGTGATCAATAATGCATTTCATGCTTAATTATGTTTTACATGGAAGGAAATTACATTGGCTAAATGAGACACTTAAGAAATAAAGTACTGTAAATGAGACAATTGTGGGGTCATGAAAAAAAAAAGAAAAAACACATAAACTTATGAAAGAATTTGTCAAAAGAACATAAGAAAACCACATTGAAGAGCTGACTTTTTAATATGAAGTTCCTTTACTGAAAATCACATAAACTATTCAAACATTTCCATAATGTATACAGTATATACACATGACTCTAATTCCAGAAATACTGTTAAAGGAGTAATCTAAATTATGTACTCAACATGGTACAGTCAGAAGTCTCCCCACTGCAAAGTCCAGTGGAATCTCCCTTTTCCTTTGAGACAGACTGGATCTAAACTCGGATATATGACAAACTGGAACTCATACTATGAACATGAACATGAGTTCATTGTCATAAAGGGTGCTACTTAATTTACTCACTTAGCATTTACTTATACTTAATCAGTATATACTAAAATTGCCTGAAACGTCCATTTGTTATCCAGTTAGCACACTAATGTGCCAACACTAATGTTTCATGTTTTGTGTATGCCAACATGTCCAGCCTGAGAAGGGGGTAATGCTAATCTAGTTTAGCTACACAGCCTGAACCACAACTAGAGCTATGTATATACACCGATTAGCCCCAGCACTAAAAACACTGAACCTTGGATTCTAGCAATCATGTAGATGTTCTTTGACGCACACCACCCACCTGAACATTGCAGAGCAAATATACTCACACCACGGCAATTGCTCTTCCTGTCAACAGCAGCCTCCTCTCAGCTGGATAATGCATGCCGCTGACCACAAAATACCCTCAAAGGTCCTGTGTCCCTTCCCCTGACAGGTCAGCGTTGTTTTGGCAGCACAAAGGGAACCTATAAAATACTTAGCAGGTGGTTTTAATGTTGTGGCTGATTGGTGTATTTTTCCTGATGTGATGGAATAAATAATAGACTTACAGTGCATTTGGCCAGTGTGCAGCCTACTCCTATAGGGGACAGGTGAGATTCGTGACACTTCCAACACAATTTATTTTAAATTAGCCAAACAACTCTTTAGTTCGTCACCTGCACATGAAGTCCGTAGCACAGCTGTCCAAAAACTAGACTAAATTGGGAAAAAAATGTGAGTGGAAAAAGGAGAAATTATGTCATGCAGTTATATATGTAAATAAATGAATGAAGAGCAATCTCACTACATGTGTCAAGCTTTTCAAATACACTGACCATCTTGGAACTATACTCACAAGAACGTGTGTGTGTGTGTGTGTGTGTGTGCACCTGTGCGCCTGTGTGTATCAAGGTTTTTCATAAGGTGTAAGTCACCTTGACTGGTGTGCACAACCCAGCTGTGATTTTCATTCTTTTGGCAGACGGTCAGGACCAACTTTCACAGGAGAGAGCCATGACTTTTGAAAGCTGAAGGCATCTTCCTCTGAATTTCCAAGTGCTCAAGAGGCTATACGATGTCACATTATGTTGTTTGTGTGTGTCTTCAGCAGAGAGGAGATGGATTAGCCCCCAGTTTAACCCGTCCTAGTGAAAACACAAACTGACAGGGAGGCTCCCTGAGAGAGAGAGAGAGAGGCAAAGAGGAAGCGATCTGAGGTCGAATTCTATTATTGAAATTGTAGCCCATCTTAATATTGAAATGGTATCTACATTCTGAGAGCCATCATCTTCCATCTCCCTCTCTTGTTCTGCCCCCCTTCACTTCCTGGTTTCTCAAAAGAGAACTGACAGACTTGGAGTGCAGACTAGGGCAGACAGAAAAGCATTAAGTTAGTATAGGGAGGGGGCCACAGAGTGAGGGAAAGATGAAGAGTGAGGGAAAACTAGACCAAATAGAAATGAAAAAGAGAAGAAGAAGAAATCTCGAAATTGTTTCTGCTCATCTATCTCAGTGTGCTCCACTCCTCCTCAATCGCTTTTGCTCCTCCCTGCCTCTGTCCCTTTCTTCTTCCCTTCCTTCTGAAGTCTGAAATCTCTAAGGAAGCTCGCTCATAAGGCCTAATTTATTTACCTCTGCCAACCCAGCTGAATCACTTCGTCATTAATTTACCAATGTCACATTTGCGTGAGCAGCTGGACATGAGTCCATGTCATGCTGCAGCTACACAGAATGTACATGCGGTGAATCTCATCCATAAACATGCACTTCTCTATTATTACTATTCCCTGCAGAGTTAAGGCACTTAGTATGGACCACTAATGAGCTCCGATCTGACCTATATATTTAAATCACAGATGTACCTCTCCTATATACGTTGTTTTGACCATTATCATAAATCTGCCTCGTTCACCTTTATACACCATCACATAAGACAAGCGTGTTTTTTTCCCATTTGTTTTAAAGCTCTGACAACTTTCCATGAATGTGAATAAACTTTTCATAACTCAAGCTTGCATTCTTAGACATTTAGATGAATGAATGCACCAAACACACACACACACACACACACACACACACACACACACACACACACACAGTAATAAGGTTTATTAATGGACTACCGCTATGATCACTGAGACCAGGCTGCATCAGGCTTAATGTGTAAGAGACCCTGTGCTTTAGTGCGTGTGTGTTTGAGTGCAGGAAGAAAGGGAAAAAGGTGTGTGGTCTTATGTGTGTGTGTGTGTGTGTGTGTTTGAGTGAAGTGTCCAAATCTTCACAGCTCACTTGCCCACTAAATATTCATGCAAGTATTACATGGATTTTGCATCACTGGAATAACAAAGTACATTCAAACTCATTAAGATACTCACATCAAACACATGATGAAAGAAGATATTAAAAACTTGATGGAAAGCTTTCAATAATACAATGGAGTAATGAAGCAATAATTCTCAAAGCAGGAAGGGTCCTCTACAAAATGTCAAAAAAAAAACTTCATTTATTAATCAATGACCATAGAAAGTTCATTTTAGGCTGTTAAAAATCATTTAATTTGCCTTGTTTTTCAAAGTAGTGGAGAAACATTCAGCCTAAATGCTTTTAAAAAGCGTAGCCGTAGAGGGAAAGAGGAAAACCTTAGATGGAGCCGAGTCTCATGAGATTTAACAGCGATAACTTGCTGGATCTTAACTTTTGTGCATGCACAATGTGCAAGGTCTGTAACATGAGATTTGCTCCGTGGACATTTTAATGTAACCTCATCCTTCAGTGGGATGCATTATGACCGTAAAGGTGCAAGTATCTGTTTCAAGTGTCTCTCCGTGCTGTGGAGCAGAAAAGGCCTAAAGTTGAAAAGACATCTTTGTATCTTTTTCAGAATGCAAAGTGACAGAGGTTAAAGTTGCCTTTGCACTTGATCTGACAGGGTCAACAAACACGTTCTGTCTGCCTTCAAGACCCTCCTCCTGACCAGAAGGACAAATCATGGACAAACCAAAAGCTGCTCTGCTTTGGTGAACATGACTTTCTCAAAGGGATGGGAATATTTATTTGTCTTGATATTATTCATGTTTAAGTGAGATTTTCAGACATTTTCAGTCATCTAAAAGAGTGAGCTAAAGAGACCGACAGAGCAAGCAAGTAGCAAGTGTGGCAAACTGTGGTAAAATAACTCCTGGCATGGCATGGCAAGACAAGGCAAAAAAAAAGGTTTTCTGACATAAGCTCTCAGGCACACAAAAGTAACACTCTGACACAGGTGACTGGGAACATGAGGACTAAATAGACATGACAACGAGACACAGGTGACACACATTAAGAGGGAGAAAGGAATCAAGAAAACCAAAAGCAAAGCTACCTGAAAACAGGACATAAAGGGGGAGAGACGCTTTCAAAATAAAACAGGACATGGCATAACCCTTGAACATAAAACATGGAATCACGTGACAAGACAAACATGAAACATGACACGTGGACTGAAATCAAAAGACAAAGCATAACAAAAAACACCAGGCATGACAGCAAGAGTAACTTCATTTATCTTTTTTCTTTTAAGTAATAATGTGTAATTCCTGTGGTTTTGCAGTGCTTGATTGGAGACTGTTGTCACAAAGCTTTACTGTGCATTAAAAAATACATTAATTAGAATTGAATTGTAGTGCTTTTATGATGAAAGGACTAAAAATTCTATGTACCTGCCCCACATATCACCATTGACAATGTTTTGTAACATTCATTGTCACAATTTTTCATTTTCTTTTTTCTTGTAGCTTCAGTTACAGATTTAGAAACACCGTTATGATTAGTGAAATATGGTTAACGGTCAGTGGCTATATGTACAATATAAAATTCCACAGAGGAGACAGCACTCTGCTTTGCGTCGCAGCACTCCTCACTTTTGCCTCGACTGGTTTTCAGCTGTCAGAATAACTCAAAGTATAACACTACAGTGTCACTTTTGCTTATTACATTATTGATATTCCATTAAACATTACTTACACTATTACATTTACTTCACTTTAATGACCATACATCTGGGACCACTGGATTCATGAACAAATATGAACTCTCCGATAGCCGTACAACTGATATAATAAAGCAGAAAAGTGGATTTGATCACGTGTTGTTTGTGTGTGATGAAGATTTTCCAGGAAAGAGAACATGTATGTGAGTGAGCAAGAGGGGAAGGGTTAAATATTTGATTATTCTAACCATCCCCTGCAGTGAAGACTCTTCATTACCAAAGTTACCAGGATATGTATGTGTGTGTGTGTGTTTGAGAGGGCGTATATGCGCATGTGCCTCTTTTTCTGTTAAATCTTTAGGTAAAAAAATTGTAAAAGCTGAGATTCAAAGGCAAAATAGGGTATATGGGTCCTCATATCCTCACATCTTCTCCTTTAAAAGGCTCTATCATTATTAGCATGCAACTTCAGCTACAGCCACAGCAGAAACAGGTTTTACATGCAATCCCTGTTGCTTGGACAGTCACTCTCACATGCCGGATGACTGATCTTAAATTTTTTACATTTTAAGTTTATTTTCACATGCATTAGGAATGGAAAGCTTTTGGTTTTGTATTGAGAACAGAGAGTGGTTTACTAACAGGACCATTAGGGGGACTTCATCCTTATATATATTTCATGCATATCATTTTATGTGCCTGTGAGATGATTTTTCATCTAATCTCAGGACAGTTCCCTTTCATTTGGCACTGCTAATTAATTCATTGTATCACTGTCCAAAGTAGCCATTATAAATTGCCAGAGAGATTTTTTTGAAATCCAACCCACTCAGCTGCCTTGGGCTCTCTCAGTGAGACACCAGTCAATACAGCTGAGTTAGTGTTTGTGTGTCATAAAGGTGAAAATCTACATTTACACCAGAGGACAGTTTTTAACTGACAGTGAAGAAATGCTAAAAGCATCAATGCATACAGCACACACATTTGCAGAGAGGTAAACACATGAATGCACTCACCAGAACACATTTTACAACAAATAATGCATTTCATTCAAATGCCACATTTTTCACTTTAACCTTAATAAAATGTACACAGTGTTACTTCAGCCAGTTTTGTGTGTCTGAGTAATACTGTATGCCTGCTGTGTGTGTGTGTGTGCGTGCGTGTGTGTGTGGGCATAGATGTCACAGCAGCAGACGGGGAGGTGTTGATAACTTCTTTGGCATTTTGACAGTGATAAAGGACATTTGTTGCCCTTAGCAATGCAGAAAAAAAAAAAAAAAACACACACACGCACACGCACACACAGGAATGCAAATACACATTAAAACTGAATGTATGGCAGCCAGATTTTTTTTTTTATAAAATTAGTATATAGATGCAAAATAAAGCTGTATAGTAGGAAAAGAAATTCTCTACTTCGCCCACATCTCACTGAAACAATTCAAGGTTATGTCCCATTCTTTGACAGGAAGCAGATACAGCAAGGAATAATGAAATAAAGTCCCCAGCAGCAACATTTCTTCACACTTCAACTTTGTGGACCACAACAGCAGTTCACACACAAGCCCATTCTGTACATTTTCACCCACACAAATATTTACGTGCTCAAAGACAATCACTTAGGCATGTTGTAGCATGCATTATAATTGCTCCTCTGGGCAGCAAAACAATTAAACAGAAGGCGATGCTTCATAGATCACAATTGCTCCTGTGGGGCTATAAGACAGATGCAAATGAAGTTTTTCGGTGTCAGTACTGTATGTTTGAGAGCATGTGAGTTTGTGTACATATTTGGGTGTCACTGTGAGCAAAAGGAAGAATTAAATTCTCTCTGTATCTTCAAAGCATTTGATAGAGTGAAGAGTAGCATGCCTGGATGAAAGTGACATTGGTGACAATTGCCACAAGGCACACAAACACTCTCGCCCACGGCCCACACAAATACTGTATGTGCAACCTGCTGCATGCGACAAGTGCCATAATGAGAGACATTTGTGGAGAAGGAGAAAAGACTAATCAGAATGGCAAAAGGAAATAGAATGAACATTGCAGAAAAGGTAAATCCGAAGGCACACACAGCATGAAAAGACACAATGTCTCCGAGTGTACTACAGCAGCAAGAATATATTTTTATTTCTATCATTTTAGTGGCTTTGCGTTTCCACTTGCCTCAGCACTTGCTCAGAATTATCACAGAGGGGTTCTGCTGCAGTCAGGAGTAGACAAACAGGAGTCCACTCTTTCCTTATCTGAAATCTCATTCACAAGCGAAGCCCCCTCATGTCTTCTAGGAAAATTTATCACAGGTTATTCACTTATTGCATTACAAGTAACATCTGTTTAGGGTATTATTTGCACTCTCTGAGTTGTCATTTTTGTATTTGTCTATTTCGTCTCTGTTTTTCTTTTGATGGCTGTTTGTGTGTTTGGTCCCTTGTCCACCTCCCCCGTTGATTCTGAGCTGAGATGAACCCTTATCCGATTGGATCTTTCTTGCTCCCAGGAGGAGGGTCTGGAAATAGGCTTATCCTCTGATTGGATCGTTTGGCCCTGAGGGAAGGGTACAAGAGAGGTCAAAACGAAAACCACGCTATCTCTTGCCTAGTGCAGACAGAAGTCCTGCATTCAAAACCACACACACACACACACACACACACACACATACACTCACTAAATGCATCAAGGTCTCAAGGGTCTCACAGTCTGAGGAGTTTGGTGACCCCATAGAGAGAACAGCAAAGACATAAGAGTGTGATAGCCTCCACAGACAAACACACGGGCAAATATGTGGACCCCAACAAGCTGCCAGAAAAACAGTCAACCAGCTATCCAAACTGTCCAGGATTAATCAGCAGTGTGTTGTGTTAGGGATCTTACAGAGGGACATGATGGGATATGGGCTTTGCTCCAGCATTTATGGTTTTCTTTGGCCAAACATTATTTCATTTTGTAAGCACTTTCTATGTCAGCTTTCCTGCTTTTTTACCTTCAGATATTTCCTCTTAATGCCCAGCATCAACGTAGTGTGAAGCACAGCAGTGCCAGCAGGTATTAAATACTGTACGAAACGTCTTACAGAAGAAAAATTAACAGACGAGAGGATGCTATTGTTACTCATGAGCTCCTGACAAGATCGAGTCAGGTTGCCAGAATGATGTATCATTTTTAAAACAGATGCAACCTATAAGAGAAAAGCTATAGAGATGTCAGCAGAAGTCCTCAGCAGAGTGATGTTTGTAAACTCAAAAAGATAAAGGCTTTCAAAATGTGAAACATATTGTGATTTTACTGCAGTTTTGGGACCACTTGAGGCCTGTTAACACAACATTGATATATGCATATAACCAGCCGACATGTAGCATTACCATTTATTTAGAGATGTGTTTCTGGCTACCGATATTTTTTTATTATTATTTTGATCTCCACCAACTGGCTCTTTAGCTGCTAAATGCTCGTTCACCAGCCTCAGTACTTGACTTTGTCTGTCTGCTGTTTGGTGCTGGGCAGGATGTGAGTCTATCAGACCTTTTCACTGGAGACAGCTGCCTTCCTGCTTGATGAAACTGAAAATATCAAACCTGTGGGCAGTAAAAAATAAATAAATAAATAAAACATGGTGAAAGATGACAAAAAGCTGAGAAAAGCATCTCTAATTATCTTGTGGTTCGTCACTACGAGCAACGACTTTCTCATCATGTAGTGGAAAAGATTATTATTAGTTTATGTTCAACATGAAAGCCTTGCAAGTTTTCGATATAATAACATATAATAGCATATAGTCTCTTGTAAGTATTGTTATCCAGATGAACAGTAGCTAAACGGTTGAAACAAAAGTCGCAGGTTTCTCAAATTAGTTCGGGGCTTTTTCATATTCATATAGGCACGAAACGCTTCCAGCCGCTCGGATGGCTAGCTGCAAAAGCTATAGGTCCACCTACCTCCAACTCAATATAGTTCACATATTCATGAATAACATGGCACCACAAAGCCTGAGGAACTATTCTCACAGGACTCATGAATATCGGAGGAGAGCTTTGGCATTGCTGACCCGCGCCCGTCCACACTGATGGGGTACATATGTCTTGAGGTGCTCTGGACCTAAACACTGGAGTTAATCACTTCAAAGCAATACGTTCTTATGTAATCTTGGTTATTTAAAGAAACAGAACAGAACTTAGCTGAAAGAATATAGTGAAATCTAGACATGGCCTTTGCAATCAGATTGTAATCAGATAAGTTAATAAGTCTGTACAGTTTTATTTTTGTATTTGCGATGTCAGTTGTCTCCATAGTGATTCAATGTGCATTTGTTCGTCCTCATTATAGCTCTCTGTATCCAGAACCATTCTTTCACCATTTACAGACACATCAAAGATGACACCATCATGCTGCAGACGCTGCCACTGTGAGTTTTAATGCTGATGGTCAAATTTAAACTAAACAACTGTTGAGCATTCATGCAGTAAATATGTATGCACACAGATGTCCCTGACTCTCTGTCCCTGGGACACACACACACACACACGAACAGTTGGTGTATATGTAACACTTGTCTGAGAGGAGATAGAAATAGATCAAGTCATGGCTTGTCATAGCAGGAGTTAGCCATAATGACAAGAGGTGTTAGAGGTGGAGAAGACGGTAGGTGAAGAAGAGAGGAGAACAGAAGCAGAGAGATATGGAAAAAAATAGAGAAAGGGTAGTGACAGAGCATGTGGGAGGGAGGTGGAGAAAGATAAAGTCAAGAAATGGGGGAGAGAACAGGTTGGCTCACTGCAGGAGCAAGAAAATAAAAAAAAGGCTATGACAGGGAGAGGGTAATGGGTTTTATTTTCTTTTTTATTTTACCTTTATTGAGAAAAATGTGAAACACTGAGGAGAAGTACATTGATTTGAAAAGCAAATGATGGGCAATCTGAAAACTGAGACCAAAGTGTAAAAGATATACAGTACATAATAAAACTGAAACAGTAAGTAAATTGTAGATTGGACTGTTGATTGAACTCAATAGTCAATTTGAAGACGTTACTTTAGGCTCTGGGAAACTGGTATGGTTTTCCATTATTTTCAACAATAAAATAGTCCTCTAAGGGTACAGAGTAGAGTGGAGAGTGGAGTAGTGGAGGTTTTTGTTATTATTATTATTACTTTTATTATTCTGATGGGCCGTTGATTTAATTTAACGAAACCAGCAGTGTGCAAGCAGCTCATCTTACTCTCAGAATTTCTGACCCTTCATCCGAACCAGTGAACCACACCTGTTGGCTGCTGTAATCAGACTGGTCTTCTCTCTGGCAGCTAACTCCCTCTCTATCTGCTGAACTGAAAGTGACACAAATACTCTATATGTACGATTACTCGCCTTTTCCCTACAAGTCACATGCCCATCAAGCCTTGATGTGCCTCAAGCATGTCATTAAAGAAGAAGAATGTAAAATATGAAAATCCTACCACATTTTCTTTTAATAAGGTTTACAGCTAACACTTGGGTTATTCTCTAGTGAAGGAAACATCGTCTCTCTCACTGGCTAAATGATTTCCACAGAGGGAGAAAACTAAAAACAGACCTTTTACTGTTATGTCTTGATCTTAAAGGTTAGGAAAATGTTTTTCTAATGGGTTTAATGAAGCCAAGTCAATTTGTTTACCTAAATTTAACGTTGACAGAATGACCCTTTATTCAAAAGAATAAATACACTTGCCTCTGCAACCAAGCAAACAACTTTTCAAGCTGATTTGCCCAGTCAGTTTGTTTACTTCAGGGCTCTATGTTCTCCTCCAAATGTCTGCAGAGGAGGTGTCAAGTTGGCCCCAGGCAGGCTGCCAGCTTACCTGCAGAAAGTGTCTTCTTTTCCATAGAAAATAAAAATAAATAACCCTGGTGTCCACGGAAATGTATTGGTTTCTGTGATGGATATCTTCCTCCCCTCTCTACTCTGTTGACCTTGCTGCTTAACCTGCTCTTCTTCGGCTGTTTAGCATCACAACACAAAAGAAGCGGCCCGCGCTCAGTCATGCATGCCACCTACATTACAAACACACATGCGAGGTTCAGACGTATGCACACACCTGCATGCAGAAGCAGACACGCAAAAGAGACAAACAAACGAAGTCATGCGTGACAGATGTGCTATGACAGGTCTGATTTGATTTAAGTCTGGAGGACATGAGGCACTGTATAGCTCACTGAAAAGGAAACAGCTATACAGACATATTTAATAAGTTACACAACCTTGTCTAACAATCTCGAGGCTGAAGGGAGGCAAAGAAGAGAAGAAGAACAACTACGGAATATTTCACAAAGAAAAGTGTGAAAGTCCAGACAGATGAAGATAAGCAGGTGAAGATTGGCATGACAGAGAAATCTTGTACTTTATAAATAAGAGAGACAAGCAAAACAGAGACAGTGAGTGAGACAGAGAAGGAGAGAGAACTCACTATTTGCTAACTCGGTGAAACAAAACTCCACTTTTCAGCCTGATGACAGGTAATCGATGAGGAGAACAGGAGAAAATATGATAACATGACAGAACGCAAAGGGAGCACATGCTGCAGCCAGACACAGAGGTAATGACACACACTTACACATGCACTGCTATACACACACACACACAGAAAATTTAAAGGTCATCAGCAAGTCTGACTACTCACAAGACACCTGACAATCAATACAAGAAAGAAGAAGATGGAACAATAAGCATGGAGGCTGTTATTTTTGAATTTGGAGTGTTTTGTTCCCCAGAGATGAGAAAACTTGGTTGTTGTTTAAGCTGACCTTCAAATGGCATCGGCGGTCCAAATAGCATTGGAAGACATTTTATTACATTTTACTCCTTTCTGTGCAGCCATCAAAACACGGCCAAAATGAGATTAAAAATACATAAACCAAAAGTACCAAAATGATCACTTTTTCACACTTTGTCAGACAGAGTAGGTTCTTCTGAAATCTGTTTTTCTTTTGTCTGAGTTAACATTTTATCCCAACTCTTGCAGCTACTCCGACTTCTGAAAGGCATGTAACACAAGGGTTTGAATTTGTTATCTTTTACCCCCAAGAATCTCTTTCTCTCTCTTTACTAACACAACTGTTAGAAATATTTATATGAGGGCTTATGCTATGTGTGTGTGTGTGTGTCTATCTGTCTCCATGTTACAGAGGCATTCATATCAAGTCTGTGGCAGCACTCTGTGAAATGAGAGCTCTCACCCATTTTGAGTGATACTTAATGGAAGTAAAGTAGGTTTACACAAGAGTGTGTTTCCTTGCAAGAGCGTGTCAGCATGGGATTATGTGTGGAGAGGATCAGTTGGAGTTTGTTTAGGTCTATTATTGTCACTAAACCACATGCTATATTGTTCCTCCCGAATTAATGTGACCTGCAGTTTGTCGGCTTTTGATGTGGTAATTTTGCTCAGCTGAATACACCTGAAAAAAGTATCCCGGGAAGCCGTGCAAGGACATGTTTCAAGGAATAAGGGGCGAAATATTAATATGTAGCTGATATTTCACCCTGAGAGCGAAGATAATATAGGTATATCTGAGGGATTAAAGCCTTCTGCTGCAGCTTGTGGCAAACTCTTTTCTACCTCCAGCCGTGTGGAAGAAGGCTGTATAGCTGCAGTTAAACTCTTGTTTGTTTGGGAAATAAATGCGCAGTACGCCAGCAAGCATAGTCTAAGCTAATTATACTCACACAATGTATACACAGACACATACACACATACAGAGAGAGAGAGAGAGGGGGAGGAAGGGAGAGTAATAAATGAGTGTGGTTAACCTCTGTGTCTCCAGAAACTCACCCTCACCTCCTTATCGGGGGCAGGTGACACAAATGATGGTGGCTCTAGTAGTCAAGCAGAAAATCACGCAGTTATTGGGGTATTTACTATATCGCAGACAGACACACACACACACACACACAAACACACACACACACAAAATGAAACCAGGCATTCTCTAGGGACAGTCACGTCTCTCTGCATGATAATCTATCTCCATTAGGCACAAGTGATAGGTTCTGATTAATCGGGGTGCAGGCAACAAACACACACGCACACAAACACATAGAAACACTGATAGAAACTCTTATTAGTCCAGCAGCACCATCAACACAACACACACAATCACAATGATTTATAATTGTTGTGTCAGTCACAAATGAAAATACAATGTGTACAATTAAGCTATGAACTTAAGCTATAACAACATTAAAACCCCTTTTATGAAGCATCCATATCTGGTGCACAGACAGCTAATGAATGACTGATAACACTGTATAACATAGATGTTTGATTGCACAAATACGCCGGCAGATTTAAAGCAGTTTATACTTGTGTTCAGAACACGACAACATATCATTATTTATCAAATTACAACTGTTACCATATAACTCCTCTTTCATGGGAGTAGACATGTTGTAATGATGTCTCAGGTTCATCTACTGCAGCATAATGTGTCAGACAACTCCCTCGTGCACTCATTCAGACACTTTTAAATTATCCCCTGTTGTGTTCCATCTCAGACTTTGTAACTCTAAATACGGCATCTGTAAAAGCACTGTGAGAGTTTCATCAGTGTGTAATATACTGATACATGGACAGAATCTGCACTCTCAAATTAAGTTTGAAATTAGCATTGTCTGTCATCAGCGTGTTTTGCTGTGACAGGTCACACACTAACTGATCTCTAAACACCTGGAACTCATTTTCCTCTTGAGCCTCTCCTTTTCTTGTTGCCTTATTATCGGTGTACTTTCAAGAAAGGTGCAGCATAGAATTTTCTTGTTAACAAACAAATTTATATCAGCATTCAGAGTACAGAGTCCTTCCTCTTGCCCCATAACTGCTACCAGCTGTCAATCAACAAAATAGCACGAAACTGACAGCAGGGTGTGAATATTGCTGCCTGCAGCTCGGGAGAATGCGTGTACGTCTTTGTGATTGTGCATGACACAAACAAAATGCGCCACCCAGAAAGACTCTGCTTTTCCTTCCAGGGAATTGAGTCCTTACATTCACTTTAGTTTGGGTACTTCCTTTTAATTAAACTTGGAGGCTTTTGGCTGACACATATCCCTGTCACAAACAGACAGTAGGCAACGCAAAAGGGAAATACAGATTGTTTTAGTGGGTCCCATCACATTGAGATCACAGTGTGGACACTTGTTAATGTAATGTATGTTACCACATCCCACAATGGGCCAATTAGACAGAAAATCAAAAACATCATTAGTACCTTTATTGTCCAAATTCTATCTATCTATCTATCTATCTATCTATCTATCTATCTATCTAATCCCACGAGTAGTCTTTGTTGCCTGCTCTCTGTTCTCTTTCTATCAGTCTCTCTTTTCCGATTTCTTGGATTTATACTCAACAACAGATCCAGCTAAGCCCTCAGCAGTCCACCTTTCATTATATAACCAGAAATAGATTTAAGTCAAGAGTTTTTCACACAAAGAGTCCACAATACAAGTTTCTCCACTTTCTGTGACATGGTCTCTAGATACAGCAATTTAATTCTGTGCGCGTTCAGTTCCTTTCAATCCATATCTGTTCTCCCAGTTGACAAGCATGCACCATCAGGTAGGTGGCATGTTCGCACACACACACACACACACAGAGATACACAGACAGACACAGATGGACACACATGGACAGCCACATTCAGTACACCTCCACGAGACAACAGTGTATTATTTCCCCCGTGATTTTGAGTGGCAGGGTTGAGTAGGAACATTGAACCAGATGCTCTTTAATCCTGTAATGAGAAAACCAGCCAACCACACATGCAGGCAGGAACACACACACAGACCCAATAATCTGCTAGACACAATGCCGCTCTTTTAATCCCGATCCCTCTCTCCCTCGTAATGATGACACTAAGACTCCCTTTCCTCTGTTGCAACTAATCATTTATCTGTTGATCTCACTACGCGCACTGAGAAACACAGATTGCCATTGTGTTGCCGTCTGTTCCAATCTAACAGGCCGAGAGGAGGACTGACAAGCTGGTGAGCTGAGAGACAGACAGATGTGCAGACAGACAGCTGCACTCTGATCTGGGTTCAGAATGCGTCAGTCAGTCCAGTCGTACTTAGCAGTCAGGATTAAGTTTGGCAAAGTAAGTGGGGCATGTTTTACATTATGTTCCAGGCTTCTGAAAATGAAAAAATGTTGTGTGCGTACATGCAAGTATGGGCACACACACAGCGCACTGTATATGGGTGTGGTTATGTGTGTGTGTGTGTGTCTGCAATTGCATGCATGTAAACTGCACCCCAACAAACAGACCGAGGTAACCAGGCAACTGATTCACTCCTAAATCTTTTTAAACCTCTGATACTACTGTCATTGTTTTTAGAAAGTGCACACACACAGACACAAACACCAACACGCACGCATGCGTGAATGCACACTAACTCACAAAATCCCAGTGTGGCAAAGTGTGGTATACTTAGAATATAAACACACCATTTCTAAGCTGCAAAAACTTTGAAACATATTCTCTCATAGACGTGCTGGCATCCAGAAATAGACGACAGCGAGAGCACATCACACGCTTTGTTTAGGCCTAACGATTGAGACGGGTGAGATGTAGGACGGATAAATAGATACCGCATGTGTACTAAGTGAAAGGGTAAGGATAGAGAGAAGGAGGGGAGGGAGAGAGGGGTGAGAAAGGGAGGTAATCACAGTTCCACCCAAACAGATCTTTCTCTAGCATGGCTGGGCTAAAAATCAATAGCACTTCTCCTACTCCCTCGCTCTGTCACCAACGCTGCCCAGAACAAACTTCAGCACACGCATGCACACACACACACACACACACACACACACACATATTGTTGACAGAGAGAGATAAAGCACCAACACAGAGACAAATGCACACATGCATGCAAAAACAGATGATGCACAGATCACTTTAACACGCTCACACACAGAGTCACACCCGTGGGCCATCTAACTGCCACCAGATATGAGGGTTTGATCAATACAGTAATATCAGTGTTTACACCAGCCACACTTTCTCGTCTGCTCCCACTTTCCTTTTATTTTCACCATTTTTTTCTGCCCAGGGAAAGAAAACCCACACACCCACATTTATCATAAATGTGCAAAGCTGACACAAACATGTAGCATGTCTGTTTGTATGTGAACAGTTCACACGCGCACACACACACAGAGTAGTTGGTGTGAAGAGGTTTCGTTGATTGGTTAGTTGGTTTGTTCTACCACTTGCACAATAACTAATTTTATTATACATTTACCAAGAGTGCACCTTTGTGTGTCTCCAGATTTGCATTTGTTACGTATCCTGGTGTGCGTGCCTCTGTGTGTGTGTTTGTGTGTGTGTGTGTGTGTATGTCAGGATAATGGCTTGTTGTTTATTTGCCGTTTGACACCAGTCCGCCCTCTCCTATTGATTAGTGCTCCTGCCTCTCTCTTTAGATCTCCTCCCAGTTGGCTGGTTATGAAAACACTATTGCTGAAGAGACAACTACTTTGCCTAAAGGCTTCAAATGCTCTGTGCTGTGATTTCACAGGTGGTCATAGAGAGCCATATCCAATATCCATGGGTGGATTCGACCACCAGACACCAGTTGTGGTTTCACTGAACCATTACTTAATGCCTTTCTGTCTCTCATATTAGCTAACATGTTATGGTTTCTTTTCTTGTTTTTTTATTTTTCCTCCTGCACACAGTCACATGTATGTTTTGACAGGTGTAGTCTCATGCCTGTAGGTTGGTTGAGCAGATGACATATTGCAACTTCTTTCGTGAATCTAAAATAAAGTGCCCGTGGTGCTGCAAATAAATCTATGGAAACCCTTATCTGGTGATTTGCGGACGCATCATTTAGAGACAAACATACACTCTTTACAACCTTGCGCAGTCCAAATTCTGTAGACATTCATTGTGCTTGTGAATGATGTTATTCAAAGCCCCCTGCTTTCAGCAATAGATTATGGCTAATCTTTTTGCAGCCTTAACTCTGTTTCATCTATACCTGCTCCCCAAACCCAGGTATTCACCCTGTTGCCTTTACTGCAACTGAATCACTGAAACACTAAGCTGCAAAAGACTTTTATAAGCAGAAAGATATTTATCCTCTGTGTGCACTGTATGTACCATTTATTTGGATAGAAATATGAATGTAAACAAATCTAATCAAAGTTGCTGGACAAATTGGTCTTCAATATCCTATCTGTCAAATATTTTCCCACTCATAGCAGAGAAATAAACACCTCTCCATCTCCCAGCATCTCCCACTCTATAGTCTCCCTCCACCACTTACTCTTGTCACCATCTCTCCATCTTTCCATTTCCTCAGCGCTTACCTCTCTATCCCTTCTGCCTCCCTCCATCCTTTGAGGAGGGAGATACTATCTGTTTACCCCTCCCCCTGCATCGCTGTCCTCTTGACCCATGTGAAGGACGAAGCAGCCCAAGCCGGCAAACTTAGCAGAGGCCTAAATGCTTAAGAGTAATCCCTTTTTGTTCCTTGTTCTTCCTTGCGCTGGACATTTTTCCTATCGCCCAAACCCTTTGTGCACCTCTAGGGCCTAATTTTTGTGAGTCATTAGCATGTATTACTGTCTCCTTTGCCTCTAGCTTCAAGTCAAACTCATCTCCAGAATTCCATATCTATCAATCGCAGTTCCATAAAAAGCCCACCATCATCAAACGCTCTGCAGAGGGTCATGTTAAGATAAAAAGAGAGGGTGAAAAATCAATCCAATGCCCCCACTAATTTGTGAGAGAGGAATGAGGACAGGGTGAGGAGTTGAGAAGGGACAATCATGAGCCTGAGAATTCAGTCAGCAGTGCAACCCAATGTGATGGTTTACTGGACTGTGAATATCCAGACTGATGAAAGAAATCTTGAAGTTCGTGAATCTTTAAAAGAAGGGGAAAATTATATGAAGAGAACAGTTAAATGTGTCCAATCTAAATAAAATGAATAATTCCCTTACCTCCGTCAAAACAAGCAGGGCTTTAACTGTTTATGTGTCATGTCTCTGTGCCAATACTCTGTTTGCCACATCCAAGAGTATACTAAGACTTGCGCTAACAACTCCTGCTCTCGAGTGCCAAATTGGATTCGTCTGGAGGCGGCACAAACACAAACAGATTTACAAGCATGCAGGTTGTTTTGAAAAAGGAGTGCTGTGTATAGTACCTAGGCTACTACTTTTGTCAACTAACTATCCAACAATCTGTGGACAATGTAGCTGTTCAAAGAATGAACGCATGATCAGTGGGACAACCTCAGTACAACCGTCTCTCATTCATGCCTGCATATCTCGAGGAACAAATGAGTAGTTGTCACTGGCTCACAAATCCACTAGGGGAGACACACAGAAAGATGCCCCCATCCCAGTCATGCGCACACAAAGAAGGGCATCTCAAATGCATCCCCGTGAAAAAGTGAAGCTGAGCGTGCAAGGCGGCGCCATCCATCGAACAAAACAGCAGGACCACTGTACCTCACCTCTGACTACAGTAGGTCAACTGCATCTTTATTCCAGAAATCAGGCCTATTAATAATTCATGCAACTCCATCAATATTTCAGTCATAAGCAGTCATATTTCTGTCCTGCCTGTAAGACTAAATCATTAATAGCTAACGGAACTCTTAAAAACAACAAAGCAGAGAGCTGGCGTGCGTCTGTCCATACAGACATGTGAGCTGCTGACCCTGGGCACGTCAGAGCCGTCTCATCACCATATCTCATCCCCGCGACCTCAAATCACTTCTGCAACAGTGATTTAACACTCAGGGCGGTGCAGTCTATGCCTCTGATTAAAAGGAAATTAGTCTTTATTTTTAAACCGCATCATCAGTTGAGACTTATCTCCAGGCCCTCACTGGGAAGTACCATGATTTCATGCTGAAATTGCTTTTTTCTTGTGCAACTATCAAGTTTTTCAAAGCAATTTACTGAGTGTAATGGCTTCCACATTGTTGTGTAGTTCATAAAGAATGTCAGCTCTGACTTAAGGCTGCTGTGACCAGGCAGCACTGGAGCAATAAACAACACTACTACTATCCCGACTACATACAAGGCAAGAAGTCTGAATAAAGCATTGTCCGCCAGATACTTCACAGTGAAGCAATTAACTTTCATAAACACTTGAAATGACTGCACAGTTTAACAAACACCAGCAGAAAGGGTAAAAACATTGCATATCCTTAAGAAAAGGTGAATAGGAGAGGACTGCTGCCACATGGAGGCCATACCAGCGTCACTAACTCGAGAGCTTGCAAAATGTCTTCACAGCTCCCTGGTTTCATTGTCATCAGTATTCACTGACCAGAATGGATGAGAGTAATAGCTGGTAAGATGGTCTGACTGTCACAGAGCAAATTACTTTCATTGCAACGCAGCACCATCAAGCAGTGAAAGCCACTGACATGTAAATAGGAGCCAAAAAAAGAGAAAGGCACTTACGCAAAAGTCATTGACATGTAAATACCAATGGAGGGTGATGAGAGATGAAAGAGAGAGCGGGAGATAGAGAGAAAAAGAGAGAGAGAATCAAAGCGACGGAGGGCTTCAGAGTTCTGAAGTGCTGTAATGGTCCTCATTCTCATTCAGGCCTAATTTGAATGAATAGGTGGGAAATTTGATTGATAGAATCTTGGATGAGGCTTTCGGTTCGACATATAATCCACGAAGAATGGAAATAACACTGCTCTTTATGAGCATCCCTCTCCCTCACACTATCTGTCCTCTCCAGCCAAGTGCAGCACCACCCATGTGAGACAGAGTTGTACATGAGTCACATAATATCCTCTCTTTGCACCGAAATGGCTTCCTCAGCGTGTCAAGCTCTCTGCTCCAATGGCTGCCTCTGTTGCATCTCTTGCCTATGCTGTATGAGTGATGACAGGGAGCAACTGGCTTCCATTGGGATCTAATCAAATGTGAGGGCCCATGCGGCTGCAGCCTGATAGAGAGGCGCTTTAACAGAGCTGCTCAAGGGAGACTCATCCATCAACCTGCAACCAACCAAAGAGCACCGGGCTACCGCTGGCAATGATGGAGAGCTCGCTGACTGACTCAATGGAGGTGTGTGTGAGAGCCATGTGTGCATGCTTGAAGACTGAGGTGCAACAGGATGAGAGAAGATAACCATGTTAGCCCCTGCTTTAACCCAGACTTTAAAATGAGTTATGTTTGACAGTACAGATACCTGATATCTGACAAGTCCAGTAATGCAGTTATTTAACATCGGACGAGGCCTTCAGGAACGCAGCAGCAGCAAAAAGGAAGGCTCATGAAACGTAACGTCAGTATCACTGTCTCATCACTAACTGAAAGTTATCAGTTATCACTTAATATAGATTAGTGTCCGTTGTTGTCTCTTCTCAGAGGCACCGTGCTCTTAGGATGCCAACCGTCATTAATGATTTTTTCATTCGTGTCTTAAGAGGTGAATCAGCAAAATGACACCATCGAGCGTTTTTTAAACATTTATTTCTTTAAACCAAGCAAAAAATGTTTTAGACCAACAAAACTGGCAAACTCCGGATACTCGATGGTGAGTTAACCTTGTTTGATCTTATTTTTTAAGTTAAAGAAAACATTTTCAGTGAAGCAAAGGAAAAGAAAGCGCCTCATTGAACAATAGAGTCTGAGAACAGATCATAGCAAGATAATCTCTTTGCCTAGCTTTTGGGAGAACAGACAGAAATATGAAAAGTGAGAAAACCCAGAGCAGAAGAGACTAGAGAGAAATAAAATGAATGAACATCTGATAAGATCAAATGATTTACTGAGTTCAAAATAAGGGATAGGGTAGAGACGGTGTCTGTGTGTCTGTGTCTTCCTGTTCCTGTTTATCAGGGCAGACAGCAGGCCTATGAGGTCAGTACCTAATCACAGTGGAGGTTAGATTTCTATCGTACTATCTTCCGAGCACACCCCCCCGCCACCACCACCACCACCACCCCCCCCCCCAGCTTCTGTCTGTGATCTGCTGCGTGGTGAAGGATTCAGATAATGTTCGTGATATATTTTCAGTTATTAACACACAAAAAAGCACACACAGAGTGGAACGTATTTGGTTTTTGCTGGCTAAAGTCAGTAAGCACGGGAGGTTTAGCAAGGGCAGCAGTGGGTGTTATGTTTCTAATCAAGCATGGCATTGACTTTATGTTTATTTAGTGCTTATTTATTGTTTACTTAGTAACATTACCTCTCCACTGTGTCCCTGCAGTGACACAGCTATAATTCACTTCCATAATTAAATATCTGGCTGAAAACTCAAAAGCCTGATTTTCTCCAATTGAATTCCCAATTCCTCACAGATACGCTGCATCAGCTTGCAGATTCACTGAGGCTCTGGGTTGGACGATGCAAGGAGGCAAGGAGTGAAAGTGAACACATAGTAGAGAGAGAGCGAGAGAGAGGGAGGATGGAAAAGGAAGTGGGAAGAAATTGTAGGAGGAGGAGAAAACAGAAGTAGAGTTGAGAGGAGAAATAGGAATTCAGAGTAGATAGCAAATTAGACAGAAAGAATGAGATCAGAGAGAAGATTGCAGATTTTTGTGCCAGGACAACATTTGGCTAACTCTCTCCTTCTGGGTGTTGTCCAGGCACTTAGAGATGGGTGACACACTGGCATCTGTCTGTTTGTGTGTCAGTACATCATTTGTGTGTGTGTGTGTGGAGGGGGGGGGATTGGTGTATGTACGTGTGAGTTTACGTGTGGTCACTGGAGTTTGGAGATGACCACGAGAGGTGAGGGCAAAGTGACAGCAGCTGTTGACACATGAACCACATGACATTGATTTATTTTTGATTCACTTTCCTAACCCCTTAACTTATACTCACACACACACACACACACACACACACACTCACACATGCAGTTATAAGTCAGCATGATTGATATAAAAGCTGTCATTCTCTCTCCTGTGCTGACAGGCTTCTCTTATCTCCATGGTGAAACAGTGACAGGGCTCCATCTATCCCAAACACCCTGACACACACATACACACTTGCACATACGTACACACAAATGCACGCACACACTTACACATAAATACACACGGGGCATGTATGTGCACACTTTAGGCCTGTATGCACACGTGCAGCACATGCCAATTTACTGATCGCAATTATTTATTACCTCCATTCATTATTTTTTCACTTCCTCCTGTCTTTGAAGGCACTGAAGGGACATCTCCACACGTAAAATTTGACTTTCACTAAATCTTACACACACACACACAAATACACATAGCACTTAAAGCCCTCTGATGTTTGAATTGAATTCTACCAAGGCTTACACTGAAGGCTGGGTTTACGTACGTCATTGGGAGTTTAAGACCAGAGATTTTGATAGAAGGAGATTTCATAGGAGTTGGATATACACAGAGGACAACAACAGCCCACCTCCACACAAGAAACTCCAGGAAATCACACACACACACACACACACGATATTGCAATATCTTTGCATCAGAACTTGAAGCGTCTTAAAGTTTATTCAACAGGTCCATCAGCTGTTGGTCGAAGCTGAGTGGTAGAGAGAAAAAAAGGATAGACAGAAACAAAGAGGAGGAGAGAAGCGCGAGGTGACCAGAGCAGTTGATTGTGGAATACTACTGCCCTCTACTGGACATAAGAGCAAGCTGCAAGAGAAGTTCTGCCTCACTTCCTTCTTCATCAGTCCTCTCACACATACTGTACAATGTACAACTTACACTGACCATTATTTTTTTTTTTTATCAAGAAGCTGCCTTCAGGTGTATTGATCTAACCTTTCAGAACATGACTGATCCCACTTTCTACCTCTCACTAGTCAACAAAAGGCCACAGAAAGTCAATGAAAGACAAAGAGGAAAAGAGAACTAAAGAAAAGCCTTTTGCAGAGTCTTTCCCAGGCCCTTTTGGTGGATGATGAGTCCTCTCATTACATGCATGAAGACTGTGTGCTTGTTCCCACAGTCCCTGTTTGAGGGTGACAAGGCAACGCGCAGCACAGGCTTACAAGCACAGCTTTCGGAAGAAAAGCAAATATTTTTAGCTTTAAGAGCAAAGTACATACCGCGCACACTGTAGCACATCGCTCTGCTGTAATAAGACCAGCCAAATCCCAAAATACATGTTAGGATTTGAGCTATTTTTGTTCAAGGAAACAAAGTTGTTTTCACATGGTTTCACAGCAAATGTGAAAATCCAAACGTTAGAGTGAGAGGACAATCCAGCAATGCATGAGATCAATCTCACTTGAGAGGATAATAAGACTGTTTCCCACTGTGCGGTGATCTCATAATTCCATTGCATTAATTTGTCTTGAAAGATCTCTCTTTTGTCTTTACATATACGGTCAAGGTCAGTTTAGTTCTGGATTGAGTTGGTGGTGGGAGTCTTACAATATTCCCAAACACGCTGCAAAGAGTATGATATAATTCTATAGGATGAATTTGTTTTATATATGCATTGGTGGAATTAAATATATTTAATACACGTTTAAGTAAATATTTTTATTTTATTTTATTAGCTTAGTACTTCTACTCCACTTTTTACTCCATTTCTGACAGCACTGGTGTATTAAGGGGTGTTTTGGTGTATTATATTAAGGGGCAGGTACAATATACTGTATATCTGGTGATTTTGATTTTTTTCTGGTGAACTGAAGGATTGAAGGACTGCAGTGTTTCTTTTTTTAGTCGTGAAAATTCTAATTCTTCTTCAGATAAATAAAGAAAAAAACCTTCTTGGATTAACTGGAATCAACTGCAGCAATAAAATGCAACATATACAATCACATCAGTAGGCTAATATAATCCAAAAACAGTGTAGAGTAGTAAAACATTGACAAAGAGCATTTTTCTATGGAGTGATGCTTTGCAATGGTTTTGAAAGCAGGACTCTAACTGTAGACGAATATTTACAGTGTGGCATTGCTACGTTTACTTAAGTCAAGGATCTGATCTACAGGATCTAAAGGTTCTTCTTCCACCACAGCATATATGTACTGCGACAAAGATGAATAAACACTTAAAGAAGACCATCATTCATTTAGGCTTACGCAAGCTGTCAACAGTTTCCAAACTCTCATACATACAAACATGCACAAACATTGTCCAACATCCTTACACACATTCAACACCTGCCATGTCCTTTCAACCTTACTCTAACAAAAAGACTGGAAGTCAGTGTGCACACCCTGTTGTCAAACTGTTGGTGGATCCATCACTTAGATCTTGTGCAAAGACAGAGCGCTCTTACTCCATACAGGAAAGCCCACTTAGTTCAACATGGAGTAGTTAATTGCCCCGATGACTTTCCTTTGAGGTAGAGAGGAAAGGTAGATAATAGGCACTTACAAGGTCTGAGGAGGGAGGGGTGGCTGAAAATGAATGGAGGATGTCATGAATGATGCCCACTGTGCTTTCTGTGATATCAGATTCCTCATCAGCAGAGGCCTGCCCTCCATTTCTTCCCCTCCTTTCCTGTCTCAGTTAACAGAACAGCGCCCAATTTGGCCACCATCGACAACAAAAGAAAACAGCTTCAAGAATGTGAATTAAACATACCTGCAGATGCTTTTGACTGTGAGTGTGTGTGTGTGTGTGTGTGTGTGTGTGTGTCTATGTGGGTCTGTAGGCCCCTGCAGGCGGTCTGAATAATTAACAGGGCCAGTGAGTGAAGCAGAGTACCACGCAGGGTGTTTTGTTACCCCAGCCTCACTCAGCACAAGCATACAGCATTAGATAACCCCATCTCTCTCTGTGTGTGTGTGTGTGTGTAGCTGGCTACTTTAGATGATTCTACCATTTGATACCTACAAAACCTCATGCTGCTTGGTAACAATTCCCGACAGAAAGCCTATACATCCCCTATCAAAGTGCTGCAATCAACATTGGCCTCATCAGGTCTCAGAAACGGGGAGCGTATGTGCTTGTCTGTTCCATACTGTTGTACAGTGGTAATGATAGCGATGTCATTTCAGAAAAAAGCTTAAATCGTATCTGCAAACAAAATATGTCATTTTTATTCAGCTTTAGTATTTTGTTTACATTGTTCTATTTACAACATGGACACACATGACAAGAAAACTGAAGACTTCATTTTAAAATCAAAGTAAAATGAAGTTTGTTTCTTTTTTTAAAAAAAAAAGTAAGTGGAGAAATTTAATATTTAGAAGGGAGGAAGAGGGAAAAGTCAAGAACACAAAGGCAGCAGGAGATAAGGGTAAGACAAAGATGTGGAACAAGGACTACTGAAGGCTGAACAAAGTCTTCAAGCTGATGAAACACAAACACGACAAGAACAGCGACATGTCAGACTGCAGATTTAGTACAGAAACGTAAGTACAGAAGTAAAGGACGGACACATAATTATGTGGGCTATAACAACATTAATACTGAAATAATAATTTAAAAAGAAATAACTTCACATGTATGTTTTTCTCTCCAGACCTGTTCATAGCTTGTGTAGTGCCTGCAGGCCCAACTACCAAACCCAGCAGCTGAAGTTGTTATAGCTGATGATGATGATGATGATGATTCAAGTATAATAGTCTGTGTTTTCAGCAGGGCTGGGTGGGGCTGTGCAAGTGTACTTGTAGCTCACAGAGAAAGGAAGACCATGAAGAGTTTCTAAACTATCATACAGGATTTGTGAACTGACGTTCTGTATGCATGTTGGTTGAAGTCCTTGAAGTGAAAGTGAAAGTATTCCTCCTGCTTCCTTTAAACTGACATTGCTATATTGTCCATGTGTGAGGTTTTGGTCAGTCAGTCAACAATCTCCTTGCTAGAATGCCAACTGTGATTGCAACTGGCACCTTTAAAAAGCAGTTGTCTGGATTTTGCTACTAAAACAACAGATGAAAACACAGTGTGGTCTGGTAATGTGATAAACCATCCAAATGGAGGTCACATGTTCATAAGATACCAAATCCAAAGAAGGGGTCTCAAGATAAGAGAATTTCACTATGGGGATCAGTGTCACTTAGACACATTATTATTCAATATTATTATTATTGTTCATTGTGGAAGTTTTGGGGTTCACCTCTCTCACACTCTTCCTGTATCTCCATTAAGAATAAACAGTGGTTGTTGCCTTTCATCATTTACACACTCAGTCTGATGCTGCACGGTGATCTAAAACACACATGCATGGAAAATCCAAACACACATTGTATTCGAGCATATTGCAAACACAGATATGTGCATTACAAAAAGCCACATGCAGAATGTGAATCATTCGCACTCAAATGTTAATTTAATTACATACGGTCCGCCTACACATGAAAAAAAAAATCGAATTGACTTTGACTTGCAGAGGAGAAGCGTTGAATTCACTGTGTAATTTAAAACTAGTGTTTGCAACATGTTAGAAATTATTCAACAAATCAAATCATATAGGAATGGTGTAGCGCTAAAAAATGGCAATCAAGTGATGCATCCTTATTAATTACTGACTAGATGCAGAATTAAGACAGAGAACTGATGAAACAGATAATCACAAATAGATAATGCTCTGACTGGTCCCTGTCTCACCTGACCAGCTCAAGCACACTGCTGGTCTGACTCTGCATATCCACAGTATCCTCTGTAGTCAAAACTATTTTATATCTTTTTGATAAGGACATCTCAAGCCTTTTCACACTGATAAGCCAAACAGAGTCCAGTTGAGTCATTCTCCACCAGAACAAAAGGACAATCAAGAGACAACTGGAATGGCTGCACAGCTAAGTGCGGTGACCGGTTGGCACGATCCTGTCAAAAGGCAAAAATGGGAAATACTCAACATTCTAATTATTTTGAAAAGAAGACCACTGTGAATACTGTGGAAAATGCAGAACCGTGCTGGCTTCCAATGACTGCTGCTGTCAATTTTCCATTTGTTTGTTAACATGAACCGTACAGTACAATGTTAGCTGAGAGGAGGGAGTGTATGTCTACCATCATGCCATCACACCAAAGGATACGGGAAATAAATTTAAAATAAGATTAAGATTAAAAAGCTTCATTTTTAAAATTCATTTGTACAGTAATAAATAGATTTGTCCTCTATTTACAGTTTACCAGACAGTTGTTGAAGCAGAGTTTGCAATTAAAAACATTAAATCCTAAATATTTCAAAAGTTATCCTTTTTTGTGTTTGCTTTGTTTTGTTTTTGTTTTTGTTTTATTTTGTTTTGTTCTGAGGATGAGGGTTGGCGCTCAGGATTTCTCCTCTTCATCATGCTTCCACAGGTCAAGGAAGGCAGGAAGACAATAGAGAACATGCAGGAGAGAAGAGGCACAGGAAGAAACAATGACCTCCAATGTGTCGTTCCTGTGTTTCACCTTCAGTTACTCTCCAAATTGATAATGTATTGCTCTAGCTGCGGTTGTTAAGAGTTTTTCATTAAATTTGCCTCAGTGCACACATACACATACACCCACACACACACACACACAGATTTTGAGCACCCGATGCCTTGCTCCATCCCCCACATGATGCATTGTCTATCCTCCTGCAGCCTCTAGCTCGCTCAGAGTAAAAGCTGCCTCTCGACACAGACCTAAGAACGGCTTTCTCTCAAAGCTTTTATAAAACCACCAAACCAATCCTAGAGCTGAGTACTTCGGCAACTTCCTCGCCATCCCTCACTGTCATTCAGAACATTAATTTATCTTCTTTTCATTTTTCAAGGAGCCGTTGCGTTTGTGTTTCCCGTTGGCCATGCTCTCGCTATGGCAATGTCCATTGGCCATGCTAGCATCATCCCTGGCGATGCCGCCTCCTCTGCTCTGGTCCTCAACCTTCCCCCTCAACAATCGTACCATCCATCGCAGGGCAAAGCCACTCAGAGCCAGAGCAGCCCCTACAGTGAGGATCACATCCAGCAGGAAATACTGGTAGAGAGACACTTCATATACGGCAGAGCGCAGGTGGTTGGCACCGTGGTGACGGAGGATATAGGTGATCCAGTAAACAGCCCTGGTCACAGGATGGCCTGGCTGGTCTTTGTGAATGTTGGAGAGAAGACGCGCTTGCTGGCGGTACCTGGGTAGGGAGAGACAAAGGTTGGAAACAAGAATGTATGGAGACAAGGATGTAAGAAATCTGTTTGAGCAACGTTTCAGCATGCAAGAGTGTACAGACACATGTATGAAAGAGAGATAAAGGTGGTGAATATTGTATGTGTACCACTGGGTCACAGAGTGTTCATTCCATATATGGTCACCAGATGGCACTGATAAACAATAACCATCATGAGAAAGCATAAAAGTCTAACCTGGGGTCTGTGATGACACTGGTCAGGGCTGTGTAGAGGTCTTCCTCGCTCATGTACTTCCAGTGTAGCATGACACCCATACCTTTAGCAGCCACACGAGTCATTGTGTCATAGTGGTCTCCGAACAGGGGCACGCCGACCACGGGCACCCCATGATACATGGCCTCGTAGATGCTGTTCAGGCCACCGTGGCTCAGGAAGGCCCTCGTGTTGGCGTGGCCTGGATAGTAAGAGGGATGAGGGATGTTACCTTGCATGTTAGGTGTTCATGAGCCTTTTCTTGACACAACATTTATTTTGCTGGGTTGGGATTTCTACATTATTTCATGTAGAAATGCAGTAGATCTCTCAAACTGCTGCACACTCAGCAGTATCTCCTTGTTGTTCCCTACTTTGTGACACTATAATTAATGAAATATCTCAGTCAGTGTTTTTATGAAGGGATGTATGTAATGTATGTAATGTAAAAGCTTTACTTTCTCTATGCAAAATTTAACAATTTGACAAAAGATGCAATTCATACAAAGCAATTTTTATTTTAGTTTGGATTTTCCCCTTAATCAGGGCCCTATGTATCAATCTGCATAGTGTTAGTTACAGAGTTAGTGACAGAAAGTCACAGGCTGTAATTATAAAGCATGTGTTTCACGTGAATATTAAATGTTGGAGAGCATACTTCTGTTTAAACTAACCCACAGATTCTGTAGCTTATTGTGGCTGAATACACTTGGAAGAAAAAATCTTAATGCTGCATTTATCAAACTGACTAAAATGATTCATCATTTGTTTATCAACATTTAAAGCCAATAAATGCACTGTGGTGGAGTACAACAGAGTAAGAGGAAAGGTATGTTTTGTAGCCAAATAAATGTTTTTCATCGGGCCTATCAAAAAGCCAGACAGGCATGACGTCTCAGCATTTGCAGTCCAGACTAACCAGTGTGCTATTACATGATTGCAAATTTCAATGCAAGCTGTCGGTGTGTGAATGAGACTGCACATTTCTCATTCTTGACAGGCACAAAGTGACTTGCATGTTCACATTCTACCCACTACTGTAGTTAATCAGTAGGTATGAGAGGAACCCACCCACACAAAACTTAATCTACCACTAAGGATGAACTTCGTGTCAAAACCTGACCAGCACCATGAAGAAATCAGACTCCTGAAATTATTTTTAAGCACCTTCAATAATTTAAAGGGTTATACAAGTGCTATAAAGTTCATTTTACTTTATGTGGTGCAATAAAACAAATTCAGTAAGCCCATTTGACTGTTGCCAATAGAACAAGACGTTGAGATACATATTATGTGGCGTCTTCTCAGTGAACTTACCCAATAAGTCATTCTGAGGCATCCAGTCTACAAGCTTGGTGTTGTTGCCAAGGTTAGTGGGTGGAACTCCAGAGAATCTAAATAAGGAAATGAGGAAATAATGAAAGAAGGAAGGGGAACCACAACCCTGGTGTCACTGCAGTATCTGAATGAGTCCATTTTTTAAAAAATAAACGTTTACTCTATGTCACAGCTAATTAATAATCACAATTGAATAAATAATTCAAAATAATAGATAATAGATCACAAATTATTATATTACAGTATTATAGTATTTGGATTTGAAAAAGTTTATCAATTACACTACAGTACAGACAGTACAGTCCAATTTCAGTATGATTTGTATTTAATCAAACTCTTTTTAGGTACTATACTGTGTGGTCAAAAGCAATTCGGTCATAGTTGGACCTCCTGTTCGTGACCGCAAAGTAGACAGCTTCACAGCAGTTATAGTTTAACTGACACTGTGACCATGCAAATGTTGACAGATATTTTATCGGTAATATAACCTTGCTGAAGCTTTATCTGCAAGTACTCTTTTATTACAACTAACTTGTAACTGTTAAAAGAATACTTTGAAATTTTGGATTCCTGCTCAGAGTTCAGTATGAAAGTCAATGCCGCTCTCCTGTCTGCATGTTAAATATGAAGTTACATTACAGCTACCAGCCAGGTAGCTTAGCTTAGCACACAGAATAGAAGGGGTAAATGGCTGACCTGCCTCCGTCCAAAAGTAACTAAATCAGCTTCTGATTTGCAATCACTATCACTGAATTTGTTGTGTTTTGTGCGCTCGAACATGGGGCAGAAGATGTGCTTGATGTGTAGCATGCATAGGAGATACATACAAAAGGATAATTGAATCAATTCAGCCTCACATTTACATGATGCGGAAAGTGAACAAAGAGGAATTCAATGTCGATCTCTTCCCCCCTAAACAAAAACCAAGAAGCTGAAGGGCCTCCTTGTTCACTAACAGACATTTAGGTCTCAACCCTTTGTCCTCTACTGCCGTGGTGAATGTGCACAGGATTGTGTGCGCGCGTGTGTGTCTGTTGGTGTCTGTGGTGGCGTCTGCGGAAGCATTTTCTAACAAATGCAGCACACAATACGTATGCATGCTACATTACAACCCCCATCCGTCCATCTCTGTCCCTCCCTAACTCAAACTCTTTCATCTCTCTTTCTCTGTTCAACAAAGCACCAATTCACTGTCCCGCCAATCAAAGCCTACATTCATGCAGCCAATTATCAATGACACGATTCATTTGGCTTAGTCTCTGTCCTTCTCATCAGCCCTTTTCCTTTTCATCCTCTTGGTTTTGAAGGGCCACTGAAAGACATATTACCATTCAATCGATTTACACAAAAAGTCGAGGGGCTTAAATGAGCTACTAAATGTCACTTCAATGTCTCACTTCAACTGCCTGAGAACAGATTAATCATTTGCCTTTGCCATTTTGCACACTAATATGTGGAAATATCACACAGTATTACTCATCCAGCAGTCCACGTTACAAACACAGGTGAATCATCTTAGATCTCCGTTAAGCTCCATCATGTTCATGTTTTGTTATCTCATATCTTTGCACTTCTCTAACTTACAGGAGGTCTCTTAAAGTCAGCAGAATGGTTTGTCTGCCAACAGGTTTGCACTTGATCCTCGCTTTTTTTACCGTCATGTGTGGGCAATAGGAGTATAAATAAACTATTGCACTCATAAATATTCATTTTAGAGAGTTTTGTTTGTCTCTGTTAAACAGTTTTAGGTGATTAAAAAATGCATTTCTATGTCAAACATGGTGCTACAATGAAATGTATTGGTACAAGGTGACCACCACAGCTAATAGTTACAATGTACTAACTGAAATACAAACAAAACACAACTTAACTAACAAACTAACTTTCCAATAATAGTCTCAGTCAGGTGATCCATCTATATTTAGTCAATAAAAACAAACATTTCGAACTTTTGAACCACACTGGTTATACTAATGTTAAAAGTAGGAGTAAAACTAACACAAAGTAATGCCAAAATATTGAGAAATTAGGAAAAAAAACTTGTATAAATAAAACAACATATCATTGAAAAACTGCAATTATCTGTCACAGTATTAGTTGGCCATACTATCAGGTATGACTTCATTGTAAACTATGTAGTGTGTTTGTTTATACAACTGAAGGCCTTCTTCACGAGACATCAACCTCTGCACACAGGTACACGGTCAAACATTAACCCAGCTAGTCCATATGCCTATAGAAGGCCATGTGCGCATATGTGCTTGGACCAATGCTTTGTTCCTGCGGTCTATAGTGGTAAAGCAACACTTTGGACAATACAGAAAATATTGAAATAAATAACACATTTCGTCATCTGATCGAAGGATTATGCAAGTTCGGCCAGTTTGAATGTCTAATTAACTATTCTTCAGTAGATAACAATTAGTGTGAATGTGGTCAATGAACCACAAACTTTTAAATATACAGAGATAAGAGTTAGGGATTAACAGGTTCATGGATGGAATTTGACAGCACCGTGAAGCTAGGTGTCACGAGGTTTTTCTCTTCCTCCTCCATGGGTCCCACTTTTATTCCTCTTATGTTTTTGCTTGTGTTTAAATTCTCAGGTCGTAGCCAATGAATCACTTCTGGGGGAGAGATTAGATTTCAATCGCACTTATCTGAGCACATAAGAAGGACTTCTTTCTATCAGTTCATGAAATCATAAATGTCTGCTGCATTCATATTGTATAAAAGTGTGACAGGCACATGTAACCTATCACAGACATGTTTCACCTGTCCCACGGCTGCAGCAAATGACTCACAATGTCATGTTTTGGACCACTGCAGCCAACAACAACAACAACAACAACACTTTCCACATAGCCCAGACATGTCTGTACTGATCTGGGTAAATCACTTTCTTATGTGACTTTTGAATAAAATGCAAAAGTCTTTCCACCAATGTCATAAGAACAGAACAAAGTCTCTTAGGCTTCAGGATCCACTATTTAAAGCTGTTTGATAACCTGGATGACCTCAAATAATACCCCGAAGCAAATGTGAAGTGGGAACATAGACTTTGGTCTCAAGACACAGACCGCCAAAGAGTAACAGAGTGTTGTCTTTATTTGTGATATTGCTACAACTGATTAACGGGGTCCATATAAAATTATGACCCTCGGTGGAGGAAAGTAACAACTTGAAGCTGACTAGAAAAAGCTGCTCACACCTGTCACGGTGACAGCTGTGTACAGCATAACTGAAAATGGGATAACATAATAACAGATACATTACCTCCAGATGACACGCTGGGGCAACCTAGCGAGGGCTCCTGCCAGTTTTTGTGCAATGTCCTGGGAAAGGTACTTGACCCCGGCTCCAAACGACACCACCACAAAGCCATGTTCCGCCGTGTCATTCACCCATGCCTCGAATTCCTGTGCGTGAGTATGAGAGACAGACAATGACAGCTTAAAATCATGAAAAAGATATTGTAATAATACAGTGCAACGCTACTAAGCCAGGTTTCATGCTGGAGCTCAATTTTCAACCTTTATATTATTATTTTCACTTTTCATTTTCACCTCACCACTCCCTCATTTCATAGAAGATTCATTCACGTGTATTACAAGAATTCAAATCACCATTACTGAGGACATGATGCGGTAACAGCAATTTAACAGCTGAATGATAATGTGTTAAAGATAGATATCTGCCAGTCAATAGAGCAAACCGTTCACACAAACGCTGAACATTGTCGTTGCCTCACAGTTATTGCTTCATAGCCACACTTGAATGAGCGAATCACATCATCACATTCATGTTCTGAATGATTTACATAGTTATAGAAAAAACATGAGATGATATCAGTACTTACTAGCATACAAACACGAAAAAGCTTTTAAAATGTTGTGAAAGCAACAGGCTACAAGACTATGAACCTCTTAGCAAGTGCAATCTCTACTTATCACATTACCAGGTTATAAAAAATATTTCCTGGTCAACTACTTCAACTTTTATAATTTCCTTTACAGCAATTACTGAGCAAACCACTATACCACTGAATTTCTGTCTAAACCAGTCAAGGTACAGAGAAAGTTTTTGTTCACTTTCAAATGAATATGAAACTTATTTTTGGGATATTTTGTGTCTGCAACATATAGTCCAGACTATTTTATTTATATAGCACCAAATCACAATAAAGGTTATCTCATGACACCTATTAGCAGAAATGTCAAAGCTGTCACAGACACAGAATGCCTAATGCATGAAGCTGATATATTTAAAAATATTAAAGGTAATGCCTCCGAACTGTGAGCACTGATGTGTTGTGAGCTTGTATTTTGCAATTTGGTGCCCAGTGTTGCGTTATACATCATCACTTCATGTTATGACAGTAATGAGTAATGTTGACAGTCTGCAGAGCCCTTAATTTTTAATGAACCAGTATCAGTCCTCTTGATTTTACATTTGGATGATGTTATTTTACCACATAGCTTCCTATGATGTACTGGAGTTTTTTTCTTTAATAAATGTGACATGAATTTTTATCACTTCTCAACTGCTGCCTGTCGCAATTTGCTACCGCTAACTAGGGGGTTGACAAGTAGTATATTTCCTCAAGAGATCACCACTTTACGCCACTTTATTCTCCACAAAGCACTGGTTTTGAGCAACACTGAGCATGCATTACCTTGATAGAACAGTGAATATAAATCTCACTGGGGGGGTGTGGGGAAACTACAAAACACAGTAAAACTACAAAAAGGTCAGCAGAGCTGCCAACCATCCAATACATAACAAATAATCTACATACTGTTTATAAAGTTCACTCTAGAACACTCTCATGCAATCCATATTCACAACACACACTGTTAAAGTTCACCTAAATCACAAAAAAACTATATATAAAGTTTCTTCTGTGAAAAAACTCAACAGCACCACATCTCACTAGCTCACTTTTCTAGTTGAGAAATAGCCCCAAATATCAAACAAGGACAGGGGTGTGATAAATTAGAGTACATCTACATGGAATGTGGATTTGAGCCAAGGTATCCATACTTGTTTGTTTTTCACTTCTTTCACTTGTCACTATTATTTTAAATCTAGGTCAGACATATCAAAGCTAGCAGTCGCAATTACTACTTGTGTGCTGACATGATCAGTATTTGCAAGTTTGAAACTGACATTATTTCTTAGCTCTATCAATACAATTTGTAAAATGTTAGCAATACAGTTAAAACACAAGAGAGGAGACGTGCAGCCCTCATCTGTTTCTACTTGCAGCACTAACATTCCTTTGGGAAAACGAAGACAATAGTATCTTCCACCTCCTGTTCCTGGAACCTGGAGACATGTTCTAGGTTTTACCTTGTAAACCTCTTTCTTGGAACAGGACACAACATGGGACTGTTGGGTGGTTACACAACCTCTCATAGTCATATCTTTTTAACTTGGCTGTTGATGTGGTATTGCACTTGGGTGTGTGTGCATTGTGCATTTAGAATAGCAGCAGTTCATTGTTTAGCAAAATACTGTATATTTGAGAATGAAAAATAAACAACATGTGGCGTGACAGAGTGAGGAAGGATCAGGGACCGGCCAACTTTGAGTGGCATAAGTTGAGGACAAGAAGAGGGAGGGAGGCTAACAGCCCAGCTGCGGTAGCTAAGATCGGCCCTGGCACAGAGCAACCTCGGGGGCATACTGGGCTCCACTGTCCCTACAACGCCGCCTCAGTGACCCCATAAAAGAGTCTCAGTGTCCCCAGAGCTCTGCCCAAAACAATGGCCTCGTTCTCTCTTCAATTCCATTATAACTCCCTCCACACAACACAGCACAATGCTCCCAATTGGCTGGAGGGGCATTGCAATATCCCCCGCAGTAGATGCCGACAGCCCGCGCTCTCGGCGTCCAAACCCCCGTCACGACCCTCCTCTGCTCTCCCTGACTCCCCTCACTCTGCTGCTCTAAATCTATCTATCCAAATCCATGCTAACCCTAGCAATGTCCATAAAAGATCACTTTATAGCAGGATGTGATAATAAAGGCTACCAAGCGATAAAAACAAGCAAAGTTCAATATAAAAAATACCAAAACTCAGTCAGATTGTTAGGACAGGAAAGGGAAGACAGCATGAAGAGAAAACTATTGAGAGACTGTCAATAAATGAATAGAGATGCGCGTATGCTTCAAGCCCGATCTCACTCTCAAACTCCCAAGATATCCCTGTGCGTCAAGATGAGGCTTTAGACATGTCTGCATCATCATGAGGTGATCAAAACAACTGCACAGTGTCACGTAGTTTACACAGTGAGAAAATCTCAAGAGGGGTGGAGGGTCACACACGCAACCTCCACCCAGGAGAACAGACTTTATGTCTCGTGTGAAACCAAACACACATGACAAATGTTTTCCTAAAACTAACCATGTAAATTCAGTAACTAAAATTAAGCAAAATTTCATGTTAAGCAGGTCTTACAAAGCCTTTAAGGCGGAAGTTTCTGAATGGCAGTTCAGTGTGTATGTGTCTGGATAAGGCACATGAACGCAATAACACACAAGCAATAACATGTGACGAGCTGGGAAGAGAACGTTTTGATATTTCTTGATGCTGAGCCCAAATTCCCATTTGTGCAAGTAGACCGTTGCTAATATAGACACTTGGGAATGCTCAGCCTATACCTCTGTGTGATACAAAAGGATAAACATCTCTCAAGTCAAACTGAGTCACAGCAATATGACTTTCCAACCATTCGCAATTGTACCGCAGTGTTTCTGACTTGGCACAGAGACCTCATTTTATGATCCAGCATTCAGAGTGGGCCTCAAAAGCACTACATGTGGACACCTCTGTGATTTTTTTATTTAATCACATGGATCTAAAAATAAAAATAAAGTAGGACCATCTCTCAACATAAAGGATCGTTAACTGATCAGATACAAGAACACTGACTCTGTAGTGCTGTGATATGACCATTTTCGGCTGTATATTAAATACCATATAGTTCACACTACGTTAACAAATCTTTAACATCTCTGGATTTATCAATCCATTGTGGGTAATGTTTCATGAAAAAGAGGGGGCCAAATAACTGACTAAATGATGAAGTACATTGATGGGTATTTAATTTGCTGGATCAGCTAAACACAGACATTGTTCTCTGATTATCTTATTCTTACCAAGATACTCACTTGATCTGCCAGAAAATGTTCCAGCTTAACACAAAATATATCAATGATATGACATAAAATTACACTGTTTAAGGCCACTTCTGCTCGACAAGGACTTCAGCTCAGACACACAGATTCTCAAAAGTGAAACAAAGCTCATCATGTGCTTGTGTGTGTGTCTCTCAGTACTGACCTCTGGCAGTGGGTTGGGGGGCTGGGTGAGGATGCCACCTATGTACACCACATGCGGCAGGGTGGGCCTGGGGAACTCCAGAGCCATGTCAGTGCATAGCATCCACAGCCGACTGCCTTGCACCAAGTCAGCCATGGCCACTTGCGGCTTCACTCCATGTTTCTTCATAATCCGGTCATACTTTGGTAAAGCAATATAATGAACTCCAAAGCGCTGGACCAGGTAAACCGCCGTGTTGGTGATCCTTTGGACCAGAGACATGTGGTCTGTCAGCAACGAGTTGAATTCAGGTACGTATGAAAGTGGAGCTGGGGCTCCCACCTCTGCGGGGTACCACAGCCCAGTGCTGAACACGGCATATTGCACACCCAGGATATGAGCGATCACAAAACCACACATCTCATTTGGGTCCACAAGCAGCAGGTCAAACTTGGCCTCCTTGAGTCGAGCCATTACCTCGGCATTGCCAACGACAGCATCGCAGTTCTGAGAGTAGTGGTCAAGTATGTCAAACAGTTCCAGAAATGTCAGACGGCCTGAGAAGATGTTGCTGACTTTGGACTGGAGGAAATTGTCAGCCGTGGTGCTGTTGAAGATCCCTGGGTAGTGCTGTAAATGGTAGTGAGGGGAGGGGGGCACCTCACGACCCTTTGAAATTAGAAAGTGGGTCTCATGGCCCTCCTGGTGTAGAGCCGTGGCCAGCGTCTTGAAGATGTAGAGGTGTGATTCAAACATGATGGGTGGGACCACGATCACTTTAGCTGCCCATGATGCAGCAGGACTCCAGGTGAGGAGGCCAAGAAAGAGTAGTAGCGACGAGGGCAGTAGCATGGCTGAAATGATAAGGAAATGAACAATGTTAATACCAGACATCAACAGTCACTATGGAACAGCTTACAAGATGTATCTAACTTCTAACTTTTATCTACTCAGTGAACCTTACTCTCAACCACCTTTAAGCAGACACCCGTGGTGAAAAAAGGCAACAGTTTCACTTAGGATAAAATCTTGCATTGTGTACATCAACATCAGGGGACAAACCTGGAAATAAATCTTGTCCTGATCTTTCAGTTTCAATGCAGTTGTACATACTCTGAAAGAGTGATGCCACATACTATCTGTGCAATTCCTTTTTTTTCCTTTTTTTTTTTTATTGTCAGTGATATACTAATTAACCTTTGCTTGCTTTCTACGTATTTCCATTCCACGCCTTCACCCCTCCTCACTCTGTCCACAGCCGTCACCGACATGGTGTGGGCAGCACTAACGTCATTCTAAAACTCTGGCCACTCTATTCACAAACACAAACACAAAGAGCCATTATTATGCCACCATGTCATAGTCTGTGCCCTATATGCCTACACTCAGTGTCCCTCTCACTTGGATTAGTCATCAACACTGTAAAACCACCTCATCGAGAACCATCAGTTATCCAGGTTTTCCTAATCTACAATGACTAACCATGCACTTCTTCCACAGGTTGTTAAACCTTAAGGAATGCGCTGACCATTGAAGAAAATGTACAAAGAACAAAGAAATGTGCAAAGAATTGTGATTGTGGCTTCTGGTCAGGTGTTAAGTAAGCAATGCAAGCCAGAGCCAAAAGTAGTAGGCCACATTTTTAACTTAAAGCAAACAGCATAGCACGATGTGAATGTGAATAAAGTCTTGACTATCTAAATATGCTCTAACGGTATCACATTGCAACATCGTGCAGATTATCAGGTCATAACTTCACGAGGCAAAAAGAAACTATGTGAGAAGCATCTTAGATAACCGTTTCACACGGTTTGTGTCCGCACAGTGCGTAGCCTTAAAATGCACTAATCTACATCTAGTTAATCAAATAAATAAAATGGAACAAGTCCTTGGCTTAAACCCACCTGGTCCACTGGGTGTGTTGTGGAGTTTAAGTGTTCCTGTGCTTACGTGTATTTCATTCCACAGTCTAAAGATCTGAAGATAAAGGGTACAGGAAATCATAAACTGCCTGTGGGTGTGGATGTGAGTGTGAATATGATTCTTCGCCTGCATGGGTCAGCCTGGCACACTGTCAGGTGCGTACCCTGATGCTTGTTTTCTCGATCCTGACCTATATAAGCGGCTATTTTCTCCTTTCACTTCCACAAGACATCTCTCGCGTGGCATTTTATCATCCCTGATGTCATTACGGATACTGTATCAAATGGCATCGCCCATATTGTTTCTACTGCCCATCTCAAGATAACGCCTGAACAGGATTATACAATGCATCAGCCACCTGTTTGTCTATTATATAAAGTTTCTCTTTGCCAAGAGCTGGACCCTGGTAGGACGAGGACTCAAGGTGGCCACCATTTTGTTTAGCATTGTCCAAAAGATATCGTTACAAACGCTTCTCAGCTCAGACTGTTGACCGTAACTATAGAAACCAGCCACTGTCTACTGTGGACTGTGATCCGTCATGACTTAATTACTAACAATGGCATCTGGTTACCCTGCGCACAGGGAGGGCTGAGGAAATTACTTGAATTAAGAGAATTAAAGGATACACAATGACAAGCTGATCTGAGAAAAGACAATGTAAAGATGAAAAAGGCACAAAAGTTGAAGGCCTTTTATGAGGCATGACATGTTATTGTCAGGAGATAAGGTGCTGGGAGAAATATCAACATAATATCGGTACTTTGATGTGAGACATTCTACGTAACAAGTGATACCAATCTCTGAAACTACTGCCACGTAAAATCAGCAATCAATGCTTATACATGCATGCATCATATTTACATTACTATGGATTTATATTAGTGTGAGTTTATAAACTCCAACTCATAAATATTGTGTAGGCCTACAAGCAGAAGTCACTTAAATATTCAAATATATACCTACTTTAGTTTTGCCCAATACTCTGCATCCACTGTTTTCATTACCGTATCTCAGACATCCCCTACATTACCCTACAAAGTTAGTCCAAGTTTTGTTTCGCACATATGTAAAATTCAAAAAACAATGCAGCAAAATTCACTGTCATGTGTTACTGACACTGTGACAATGTTTTCTTTTGTGTGTGTGCCCTAGTCTGCTTTATATCAACATCCATTTGCATCCAATTGTGTCAATGACACATTTACAAGGTGTGTAACAAACTACAAATATGTAATTATGAACAAAAACACTGTGATCGCATCTCTGCTATCATTTTAAATTAAATGGCTTGCGCTGCAGCTTGCAGTTGTGTATTACTGATAATGAAACCAATTACAGCTTCCACAGGAAGAATTTTCATCCATCAAGAATAGCACAAGATGGTAATTATACAGTAATTATCCCTTTCTAATACCATAATGTAGACATTTTCTTGATTTACCACAGCAGGAGGAGCAGCCTCACAGTGGGGGTTCATTAGCTCAATGCACCCTGTTGAGAGGAGAAAAGTGACTTCCAAAAACTGATATTAATAAAATACAGAGGTCAATCCAAGACGTTTATTTTGTCTCATACCATTCAAATTGAGCCTGATTAACTAATCTTGTGTTTGTTTAATGGCTAAAGAATCCAAACTGAGTCTCTAGAAGGATAAGATTGGCTAGATTAGGTTAGCAAGGCTTTGATTATAGGGAATACAGTGTAAAGCAGGAGGTCTTAACCTTTTGTATCTCAAGGTGCTTTTTTCTGAGGACCATATACCCGAATTAATGAAGAAGAAGGAAAAAAAAATACAATATCACAAAAAGGAGAAAAAATAAGCTTCCCATAAAAATTTCCTTGCTGCACTTGAGCTATAGAAGCAGAAACTGAATGCTGTTCAATACTGTGCAGAAATGATGTCGTCAGCACAAAATAGCAGCGCTCGTATCTGGAATATTGTGGCTTCATTTTTCTATTCATCAATGAATGGAAGAAGAATATATGTCAGAGGCTTAGACACACAGTTAACTTTAGCTTTCAGGTCCTGTAGAGTTATGCAAGACAGCTTACTGAGAACTAGTGCTTGGACAGAGTTGTAACCTACCAAAAGTGTCATGAAATCATTAACTGCAACATGTAGTTTTTATCATATCACAAGTCTCTGATAGTGAAATCTAAGATAATTATGCATAATCTGGTCTAATGGCAGCATTTCAGTGTCAACAAAAATATCTCGTAGTATATGTAGTAACAGCTCAAAGACTACTGAAGGTTAAGCACGATGAAGTGATATTTGTAGAGGGGAAAAAATTAACTTTGTCCTTTGAAAGGTGGAGCTCAGAGCACTTCACAGATATACTACACTAAGCCTGAGGCTCTTTAGATCTGGATTTTTTGGTGAAAACACAATGAAAGTGTGTTTTCAGCTTTACAATGCCAAAGCACATGAGAAGCTGTTTATGATGGCAACACAACCTCTCTACATACCCTTATATATATTCTCCTCATACATAATGCTATGGAAATATAGTAAAACATCCTACCTACCTACCTGAACCCAATTACAACCACATCAACTTAGTCCAGTCCATTCAGTGTCCGATTTATACTCTATAGCCAAGCTAATTTCATCGATCAGCTCTCCTCCCTCGTCTATCTCTTTACATATGGCTGTTGACTTTTTTTGCACCATTTGATTCATTTTCATAACCTCATATTATTTCAGTGCACTGCAACGATGAACACACAGAAACAGGTTGGACCAGCTCTGTCGTTTCAAAAATGTAAGAGTTGTACAAAATAAACAAAACAAGCAGGGTACTGACACAAAGCAGCAAAGTTTTGAATAACCATCATCAGTATCTCATTAGCATAATCTACTGCTAACAGAGGCACTGAAGAACGAGAGGAATGGTCAGACACAAGGATGTAGCAGTTAAACAAAAGCAACGGCATAAATATATGCCTTAAAATATCCTAGCAAAATATACTCAACCCATGGCAATAATTCCTGGGATGATATTTATTACAAAATTGGACCCGACACCTATAATTCCTGTGTACACAATTTCTCAAGTCAGGCAGGTCACCTAAGTCTAGGTGGGAACATCCCTTTATCCCTTTAAATAAGGTTTTGCTGTGAGTAAAGGCACACCTCATGATACACACATACAGTCTGAGTGTTCAAGCAAAACCACAAAGGGATTTAGGAGAATGAAATTCATCTCAGAATACACCGAAGTCAGTCTGCTGTTGGCACGTTTGACAGTGACTGGTAGGACTGCCCTAGCCACCTCTAGCCTACAGATTCAAATCTTTCTTTCTAAAACATCAGGTGATCATTCTGCAGGTGCAACAGGATTGGCTGAACAGGTGCTATCTGCTAGGTACGCTCATTAAAAAAGCAACAGGGAAACAGTGCATTCAGGCTAAATGGGCTTTGATGTGTACTGCTTATTACTTTTCCTATAGGTCATATAAGATGGCCCACGGAACACTCCCGAGACTGAGACGTAAACAGACGTAATGGGATCAAGTAGTGCGTAATTTCATATCAAAAATTAAACTCTGATAGTAAAATGTCACAATGTCGCGCCGGTTTTAAAACGGTGTTTGCTTTTCCGAAGCAAATATACAATAGAAATATGCGTGTGCCATGGTGAAAACTCTCACCAGGCTCGAACACGGAACCGCGAAGTCACTCTGACAATCGAGAGAACAAAACTGAGCACTTTAAAACGTTTTTGACACTGAGGAGACATAAAAGCTAAACTGTCGCCTGAGGAAATAATTATTTACATACGACACAGTGATGATACAGGAGATAACATAATACGAATGAATACACGACTGACTTCACAAAGACACCGCGACGATTAAACAAATCGCCCATTTCGTTCCGGATAATTCGCACAGTACTTCAACGCAGCACGGCAATCTGAATACACCTGCCTCTCATGAGGTCCGGACGGTCGCACCTGAGCTTTCAGTAAAAACAACCCCGGAGCACGCAAACACTTCACGGCTGTCAGCTTCAACAATATCACATTAGTCTGTACAACTGTAAACGTGGGATTAAAGAAAGAACGAAGTGGTGTGTTGAGTTTCGCTCAACCTGTAGCGACTGCGCTCAGCTGGGCTGTATTGGCCTTACCTTGTGACTTGAATGTTGTTCAGGAGAGGTGGGGACGAAACTGTAGCAGACCCAGTTTTTTTGAGCGGATTTTAAAGCGTCGGGGAGATAAAACACATTTAGGGAAAAAAAAAAAAGCGGTGAGGACTTATTATAAAATGGGCCCTCGGGTATCGAAGACGCGCATAGGGCACATGAAACTTGCAGTCTCTACCACAGGGGCGGTGAAAGGCGGGACCAGCAGTGTGGTAAGATGGAAAGAAGGGAGCGGCAGAGGGAGGTAAACGCAACAAGGGTGGAGTTTTCGCACGTACAGGTAGCCTACTCTAACTCTGTTACTGGTGACTCCATCTATGTTGATAGTGTCAACAGGATGACTGTACTGGCCATAAATTGGACTGACAGGAAGCAGGTTTATTCAACATCATATTTCTTTAATCATTAACAGTGATTAGATTATAGGAAAGATATTACATCTTAGAGAAATAAAAAAAAACGGTTTAACACTTATCTGGAATAAATGATTAATAAAAACAACATAGCCTAATGTTAAATGTTGAGCTGGTACAAGTAAAAGCATTCGTACTCAAATCATGTAAGCAACAGTGCAAAGGCATAAAAGCAGCACGGCTCATTTAAATGATTATACGGTGATGATGCAAATATGAGAAAATGTTCACATTTTAGGGGTAGGAAACAGAAAACGTTGTGCATTTTAAAAAAGTAATAAATAAAGAGTTCATCAATTTTATAACTGATGTATAAAACTTAAGTGATAGAGATTTATTATTACAAACTGTTTCTTACAGTTTGTAATGAATGGAAATCCACTCCTCTAGTTCACTAAAAAATGAGAATAAAATATGATATGGGCACTATGTTCTACTTAGGCGTTCGTTGTAAGTAGTCTATAAATCATAACTAGAGGCTATGTTCACGGTTAAGAGCTGACAAATTTTGTATTATGTAAAGGCAGTTCAGTTTCCTTAAGGCAAGCCAAATAGCATGTTACACTTTTTGTTATCATATTAACATAACAATCAAGCTAGCCTACTTTACCCATTCACCTTTTCTGTGCATGCTTCTGAAAGATTGATGACTGCGGGCTAGCAGATGAAGTCGCTGATGGTGCTGAAATTCAGCGCTTTGTGCTACCAACACCATATTGGCGAAAATACTTAAAACACATCTTTACAATCAGCAAAAACCACCGAGGCGCTCCATCACACCATCTGCGCCAGTGGTTTTTGTGTGCATGTGTTGGGTATTGTGTTATAAAAAGCTTAGTCTTCTTTCACCTATTCGTTAATTTACGGAAATACTGCACAATACACAGTGTATGCAGCCTGTACTGTAGGTATGAAGCAGAAAAGGCCACCTGCAGGGAAAGGCTGGGGAAGAGACTTGGTGGTTAACTCCCCACTGGTAAACAGTCAGGAGAGGACAGATGCTTATCAGGCAGAAAAGAGGGAGAGATAAGAATTTAAGGGGGGTTATTGTAATTATGCGGACACAGGCACTTGTTTGTCACACAAAGAAGTAGTTCTGTTTTCAAGGTAAACACACACATGCACACAACCATAAACTGAAGGGAATGCAAAGTAATTGGGGGTTGGGGTGTTGGGGAGCTGGAGCGCAGAGCCACGATGTGTAGCTTAAGACAAATGGATGTTTCTTCTCAAACAGTGATCCATTTGTTTATGCATCTGTCCTACACACACGCACACACACACACACAGACACACTCACACACACAGTATTTATCTCTTTCAACACATTCACTCCCCGCATCCCATTTCCTCAGCTATGCCCTGAGTCATCACAGTATGCCTCTTTGCTATTTGCTACTGGGCCTGACCATCCACTCAACCCTCCAATGCAAAATGTCCTGATTTGCCCCCGTAAACTATTTCTCTCTGTTTCACTCTCTCTTTTGTCTCCCCTCACTCTTCCTGGGCTATTGTCTTTCACTCTGACCCCTCCCCTCCTTCTCCCCCTCAATGCCTTTCTCCTCTCTTGCCACTGACCCACCCCTACTCACCCCCCCACACACACACACAAACACAAACACAAACACAGCACCCCAACCCTCACCAGATATCAGGTGGGTTACCTGAGCTCCATATCAATAGTTTATCACCCTGGGACACCCAATCTACAGAGCATGACAGAACTCTCCCGTGGAGAGTTGTGGTGGCCATGCTGTGTGTGTGTGTGTGTGTGTGTGTGTGTGTCTGTGCGCCTGGTTGCATGAGAGAGAGAACAGAAAGTGAGAAGGAAGACTGTATATGCTGAAGACTTGCATATTTTGAGACGAGCGAAAAGCTGCTGAGAGAGCAGGGAATGGCCAGAAAAACTGCAAACAAATGGAGCGATGGGGAAGAAAAAAAGGGGAAGGAAGCCAGGGGACTTTGGATAATAAAACAATAAATAAAACAGCGACAACAAGCCAAATGATGTTTGCCATAGATTATCTTTTTTCAAGGGAGAGGCATCTCCTAATTCAATAGTAATACTTTTTGGTTTGTATTTGTCTATAAAAAATGCATTGTGATTAAACTCTGTAAACTTGCAATATAAAAATAAAACACTTGAAGCGATGTGGCTCCACAATAAGCAGATGATATTTTTACGGTCGAGGTGCTCAGTATCTTTGGATAATTTTTTATTGTGTGAACTGGACTAAATTTGGAGAGATTTTGCTTCCATAAATGTTCTCTTCTACCCTCTAGTGGACAAACAATGATATTACAAATGAAGCAATGAATTCCTCACTCTACTCTCTACCGTACTCTGAATCCTCAAAGAGTTGAATCAGCTACTCTATCCTCCTGTGACGGTAGGCTTTATTGCAAGACTGTTGTATTAGACTGCATTAGTTTTAGCTGGGTGTACCTAATAAACTGACCACTGAGTATGCAGTGTGTACATGGAGTAAGTGCTTTGAAAGGGTTTTTCTGATGGGCTGTAAAGAAGAGAAAATGTTTTTGGGATAAGATATGGAAGATGAATATTCTCTCACAGAAGGCAAATAGTGAATTTCTGCTCATAGGAAGGTTGTTTTTCAGTTGGGAATCCAAGAGTCAGTACTAACAACTGAGAAATGATGACCAATAGCACAGGGAAAGAACAGCCAAGCATCTGGCGGAAGTAAATGAAATAACTAGCTGCAGGTGAACAGCTTGTGAGGGTCTCACAACCATGTACGTGAGCTCTAGCAAGCTGACCACAGCTGACCATTTTTGTAGTATAGAAGAGGCTGGCCAGGGGGAATTTGGATATGTTTTATAAGCACAGATTCCAGCCTTCACTATGGAGCAACTGGATCGCTTGTGGCAGGAGCCGAGTAATGAGGGTGGTAAAGCAATCCAGAAAGAAAATGACTACAATTTCCAAAAGATAAGGTGGGGTTTGACTAAATCCTTCATAAAGATGTGTCTGATCCCTTGGGTGTGATGTGTAAATATGCAGGACCAGGTTGTTGTCCACACTTTGAACTTTAGAAGTTCATTTAACCAGTGATTTGTGTGCCTCATCGACCCCGATCTTCCAGCGAATAACAATACAATGTCTTTTACAATATGATTGTTGGGGCCGAATTATCTTTGTATTTAAGATGAATTACAGTTTTCATTTTGTTCCTTGTGATGACTTGTGTTGTGGTGCCTTGCCCCTCACCCTCCTCTCCTGTGAGCGGCTAAGTGCAGGTATTTAGTGTGTCAATCAGTGACACCTGGGAGACGCTGGTCAGACGTGGAACAGTTTTTTGACTGCAAAGGCAGACTGTGGAGAGTGATTTTGTATTTACCGTTTTTTGTTTTTCATAGAACGAAACCAAAAGGGTTTGTAATTTCTGTTAATAAATTTTTAAGTTAATCCATGGACCCACAACTGCCTTTTGTTTTTTGTTGACCAGCTCAGAAACGGCTCTCATTCAGAGGCCGCAACAATGATGTTTTTTTGTTTTTGTTTTTGTTTTTTTTTTTGCTTTATTTTTTTTTTTAACAGTGTTCTATTAGTGGTACATACACAGAATCTTGAAAAACACATGAAAAGTTTTAGGATGAAACAGTGTTTGTACACTCAAATGCCCAGGTAAACAGTGATATGTTGATTTTACAGTTGTCCAGTGATGTCGTGAGAGTGGAGCTGAACTCCCTGATGGTGGCGTCAGAAAGGAGGATGCTACATGCTATCAGTGTCTCCCACCCACTCCACAATGTCCTGGTCAGGTACCACAGTTCCTTCAGTGATACACTGGTTCCACCACAATTCTCCCCAGAGCGCCGCAGGAAGTCATTCCTGCCTGTGGCCGTCTGACTTTATAACTCCTTCTTTGGAGTGTCAGAAACTCTGAGTCAACTTGAGTCAACAACACTGTGACATTGGTCCTCAGTCATTTTATTATTACTCCTTGGTCTTTGGACTTCTAATCTTGGTTGGAGCAACTGTTACAAGCCAGTTTCTCCCAGGGATGAATAAAGTATTTCTGATTCTGATTAAGAATACTCTTTTAGAAGCTAATGAAGCCAACTCTAGTGAGAAGTTGAGCAGTCAGACATTTGGAGAAGACACTGAGACTCTTGAGAAATTTCAAAATCTCTCTAAACAGTAATGAAATTGAAATTCAGTTCAACTCAATTTCTTTATATGGCACCAAGTCACAGCAAAAGAACTTGGTGACAGTGGCAAGGGAGAACTTCCTTTAAGAAGGCAGAAACCTCAGAGCAGACCCTGGTTCTGGTTGGGTTGTGTGAAAAAAGAGGGGGTGACAACAGTTAATTAATTAGAAACTAATTTATAATTAATTAGAAAGTCAAACTGTTTAGTTATGAAAGTGAATGGCACACACTGCATCCAGCCATTGAAATGTCCTCAACACTATCTGAAACTGCAGACAGTGCTTTGTGTAAAGAATGCTGGAGCCCTGAGAAACCTTAGTAAGAGCTGACATCTGTATTCGTGACATTTGCAAATATGCTGACCATATGAAAGACAGAAGATAAAATGACTTAAAGACCGCTCATCTTTCTGTCTGTGAATAGATGTGACATGATGTGCTTTAGAGACTAGGAGACTCTGTAGACTGAGTCATCCTGAAACCAGACCCAGCTATTCTTCTTAACAGACACTCTACTCCCTTTGCCAGTCTAATAACATTCTTGTTTTTTCCAAGTTCATCTTCAAATTCAAGTCAGTGGTAATTTTCAAGGGTGTAATTAGATTGTAGAGGTACTTGTGTATCATGTATGTCAATTATGCATGCAAATGGGACAAAACATCACAAACATAGAGAACCAACAAATCTTTGACACAATACGAACAAAAACTGAATCTTGTGTCTGATGAAATATTCTAAATTAATTATTGGTGACAGAACCCTTTGAAGAACAGTTTAAAACCCCACATGTATGAGAGGGTTCTAAGCATCTTTGACTACAAGTTCACAAGTACAGTGTATATTTATAAAAAGTAAAAAGACATGAGTTCATTACTCATCAAGAACTGTACTTCACTCCTCACTCTGGCCTGTTTGGGTAAGGAGAAACAAGAAAAACATACAATAGTTTGTGAATGTAAAGAGAATTCGGTTCAATTCAATTTTATTTATACAGCACCTTTTACAATCAAAATTGTTTCTAGGTGTTTTACAGAAACCCAGAGCCTGAACCCCCAAGCAAGCAGACAGTGGCAAGGAAAAAACCCCTTTTAATAGGAAGAAACCTTGAGAAACCCGGCTCACAAAGGGAGAACCATCCTGCTGATGGTCGGCTGGGTGAAGGAGGGGAAGGAGAGGTAGACAGGACAGGATCTAGTGATGCACTTCACTACAAGTCCAGTTTCAGTTGAACTTCTCCTTTTAGTGTAATGTGTGATGATCACCACAAGGGGGAGAACAAACACCATACTTTAAAAAAACAACAACAAAAACAAATCTGCAGTAGGTTACCATTAGGCGATTCATAGTTTTCCATTGACTCCATACTAAAAATCTTGTCCCTACTTTTCCTTCCATTAGTCTTGTCTAATTTGTGTTTATTCCTTGAGCCACATATAAGAGCTCTCTGTATGTGCACCATCTGTAACATGTTTCTTGTGACTCTCCCAGATGCAGATCAAAGACCTCCTAGTGGGTGCCCTGACTTGAAACTTGGGACTGTACATACATTTTTGATCGTGGGAAAATAGATGGAATAACGTGTGAATGCTAACTGGATTGGAAAAGAACAGATGGATGCTTTCAGACTGCACACAGATAGCAATCAGGTACCATTTATGATTTTAGGCAGCCATATTTCTTTTGAATTTTTTTTTTTTGAAAATATACTTCATAATAAATATAAAAGTGACAGATGCATAATTTTGTGTTTGCTGGGTCACAGAAAAGACAGGGGCACCTTCTCAAAATTCACTGGCACAGTGGTCAGAACATCCATTCGTCTTTCTAGATTGTTTGCCCAGTTCTTTTCCCCATATCTCTCTCCCTCCCTCTCTCTCTCTCTCTCTCTCTCTCTCCCTCCCTCTCTCCCTCTCTCTCTCTCTCTCTCTCTCTCTCTCCCTCCCTCTCTCTCTCTCTCTCTCTCTCCCTCTCTCTCTCTCCCTCCCTCCCTCCCTCCCTCTCTCCCTCCCTCTCTCTCTCTCTCTCTCTCTCTCTCTCTCTCTCTCCCTCCCTCCCTCTCTCTCTCTCTCTCTCTCTCTCTCTCTCTCTCTTCATCTCACTCTTTAGTTTCTTTTTTATGCGCTCTCACTGGCTCTGTAATCAGCCCTCTCAGCGATGGCCATTTTGTTTCTGTCTACCTTATCTCCTGCTTGCAGTTTCCCTCTCTGTCATTACTCTGCTATTAGCTTTTCATCCCGAGGCTAAAACACAGGACTCACACTGACCTTATAGTCACAGCTATGCTCAAAACGTCTGCTCTGCAAGATAACAACCCCCCCCACCAGCCCTTCGCTCGCTCTCTCCATCTCTCTCTCTCTCAAACACACACACACACACACACACATTGACGCAGACAGAGCCCAAAACAAAATTTCAAAACAAATTCACTCATGTAAACTCACGAGTACATGTGTACACACGCCCACATGTACAGTTGAAATCACACAAATCAACAAAATGTCCTCACGCAAAACACCATTTGTTTGTTAAAATGGCATAAGACAATTGCTAGAGTTGTAATGAAACCAACCAAACCCGAATGTTTCATTTCACTCAAGATGACAAAAAATATCCAATTAAAGGTTTAGACACACTCTCTCTAATTCAGTTTTCTTTTTATTGCCTTTTTTTCTCATGTCAGGATGGAAAGAGACACAAGAGGCCATGGAGAGAGAGAGAGAGCGAGAGCACCGTATTATTATTATTATGCTCCATTATCTTCAAGTCATAATTTAATCGTTTCCAATACTGTTTGAGTGATAAGTGAGTATGAAAACCCCTGTTCACATACTTATGGGTACTTTTGGCTAAGGACTTACAATCAAGAAAATCTTCAGACATCAGAGGATGCTTTGAAGTGCCTTAATAGGAAAAGCACAGGTGTAAATAATACAGTTAATGATGAATGGATTACATGTAGCTGCATCAGTAGACCTTTTTAATGACAAGTCAAGAGCGGGAAAAGAACACGAGTAACTGATAACAATAATGGTGGCTGTTTTCCATTTAGATGAACCAGTTTCAAGGTTTGGTATTGTGAATGCTGGCTTCCTGGAAAGGCTTCCAGGGGCACTTAATGAAACAGAGCCGTCAAGATGAACCGGAGTGCTGTCCTCAAGCCAGGGTTTATCACCCAAAAACCAACGTCCAACCTTAGTAAAGCTGCTGTGGGTGAATAAGAGCAAATCTCTGCTAAAATAAAACATATTTAGAGGAGTGGAGGCCTGCCATAGTGGCATATCAATGCGCATGAAGTTAAAAAGAAAGATGTTCAATAATCACATTTAGGCATAATGCTTGGATGTCAACATACTTTTGGCCACAGGTGCACAGTGACACAGTCATTGGGCAGTGAAATCTCACCTCATTGAGACACACTTTATGCCTCTCCTGTCCGAACACACACACACACACATTATGTTATTTTCATCTTGTTTTTCTTCTGCTTCTTTCTTTCTCCATCCCTCCTTTCTCATCACTTTTCTCTGCCCATGTAGGGACTGAGTCAACAGTGTGCAATGTTCATGAAAAAAAAAAAAGAAAAATCAAAATACAGTGGAAAGAAAAATCTATTCAGAGTTTCATTAGGCAACAACAGAAGTCTGTTTGTGTGGCCATGTTTGTGAGGGTTTGAGCGTCTGTCTGTGTGAGCACTCTGTGTCTCTCCTGCATATGTCTCTGACCACATCTACATCTTTAATGTCTGAGACTGAATAATGTATGAACCCCCTGGGCTAGGACACACACACACTCACACACACACACACAGAAAACACCTCTTTTACCCCTCCTATCTTCTCAAATGTCACAAGCACAAGCTGACGTTAACCCTTAAAAGAATGACCACATTCTCCACAGTCACTGCACACCTCCATCTCCACAATGGTCTTGTTCCTACCAATATTAGATCTTCTTTCTTTCTTTCATCTGAGAGGACAAAGCATGGTTCAAAGAAGACCAGCAGACCTGCAGCCCCTTCAACCACAATGGCTTTTCTGCCACCAACTTCCTGTTTACATGCTACACACTTCCTGTTGGAGTAAATTCACACTCGTACTCTGCTTCTGTAGTTGACCGTACAGCCTCTCGGTAAACTCTCATATGTTCCTCTGATGCAGTCATGCATGTTTCATAGTTCTAATTTGACTTTCAAATATCTGCATGCTGTCATCTTTGGCACATGCCTACACACACACACACACAAACACTCACATAGATGCACACACCCATTTTTTTCACTGCCTCTTATAAAGATGTGAAGTTGAGTTCAAGGTTAGTTTCTACGGCAACTGTGCATAATAATGCAGTGACCTACCTGACCATAAGGCTTATCTGTAAAGTGTGTGGTAATAATACTAATATTCTCACGCTTGCTGACCCTTTCCATGTTTGCAAGGTTTTTGCTCTTTGTTTCTGCATCATTGTCTTCTCTGTCCATCTCTTTATCAGAATGATTTTGCATATTAAAGGAAAAACTTGGACACTGAATGGTTTGATAAACATGAAAAGAATATGAATCTCATCCTGTGGCCTTTGCAGTGACCAGGTTTAGCTGTAGCTGAACATCTATGTTAAACAGCACCTGATAAAGGTTCAAGGACTTGAAGAATTTACACTCAGGCATAATGAAGCTGTTCTGGTGGGCACAAGACCTTACGACGTTTCCTTTAATTTGCCGCGTATGTCCATCTGTAATGACAAAGCTGTAGCAGTCTCTGTGCTATCCTGCTGTAGCCTAAAACAAGAGCGCCTGCTTCAAAATCTCCCTCTTGGAACACCTTTAATCACACATAACCACACTGAGGAAGAATGTTTTGGGGGCTTTGTGTGTCCCAGAACTGCCCTGATGTGGAGTGGTTCCACCCACATCCACAAATCCTCCAGGGTGGGCAATTTAGGTGCACTTCTTGCAGAAACTATGTTATCTCGCAGCATCAATTTACAGTCCTATAAGCTAGCCAGGAGTGTGAGTGAAAACCCTCTCATGAGTCATCACTGTACAAACAAGCCAGAGTGGCTCCTGTGTGATGGCTGTAACATGGGGGAATTGACTGGATAACACACACACACACACACACACACACACACACACACACACACACACTTATTTTGGAAAATAAACAACTCCAGTCTTTCCTATTTTGAGTTACAGCATACTCAGCTCAGTAATAGTATGTTTTTTTGCTGTTTGTTTTAGGGTCCCCCACCCCTTTTTTTATATACCAACACTAAAACATTCCTACCATGGCCTAGCTTGTGATCGGAAGGTCGCTGGTTCGATTCCTCCACCGGACAGGCAGGAAAAATTTGGGTGTGTTGGAGTGATTAATGTGAAACATGCCCCCCCATTAGCCGGCTGATGTGCCCTTGAGCAAGACACTTAACCCCCCAATATGCTCCCCACTGCTCCTGTGTGTGTTTCACTGCATGTAATTTGCCGGGTGTTGCATGTGTGTGTTCAACTAAGGATGGGTCAAATGCAGAAGACGAATTCAGTATGTGTATGTAAACATATATATATACTGTCAATAAAGCTGATTCTTCTTCTCCTATTCTTCTTTTAGAAACATATGAACCTCATCTTCCTCCTAACCTTCATCATAGGATTGCGCGATGTATTTTCCCGAAGAAATAATCAGCGGAAGATACTTTTGCGGTGGCCCAATAACAGCCCCCACTGAGCCATTATGACTATTTCCTCCGCACTGAGGAGAGGGGTGAAAAAAAAATGAAAAGAGGGACAGAGCGCAGGGCCCGCGCACGGTGCCATGCGCGCTCCCGATTTCTGCTGTGCACAGACAGCCGGTGCGGCTAGAGAGAGAGCGAGAGAGAGAGGGGGAGAGAGAGAGAGAGAGCTGCTGTTAATAGTGACAGAACACGGCAGCGAGCACATACGGTCTGGGGAGCAATTGATGCGACAAGGTAGGAGAAAAAAAACACCTCGTTCATCATCATAATCATAATATTCAGCGTTGAGGACCAACATTGGTTGCTGATGCGATGCAGACTGGACTGATTCCGCTGTCGGTTTTCGCGATTGCGGTGTTCCACAGCCTGATCCGATGTCCTCTCTCTGTACTGTTGTTGTGTGTCCGCAGATGCTGAGCGTCGCCTTGCTGTGTGTGTGCGCCGTCGCCTTCGGAAGCGTCTCCGCTCGCGCCGACGGCGGCAATTTTTTGGATGATAAGTGGCTCGCTGGGAGATGGGATAAATTCAGAGATGTAAGTAATATATCTGGCTCGTATTATCAAAGCCGCCCGCCTCCTCATTATCTCACTTAACACCCCCAGCCTCCCTTCTCTCCCTGTAGCCACCCCTCATTGGGTTGTGATCATGCGCTTCTCGTTGTGTCCAACCGACGCGTCGCGGGGCCCGTTGTGGTGTTTGTCACACGCTCATTACCTGCTTCACCGAGACAGTAAATACACTAACCTCACCGGGACGCTCTGTCTCTGCTGGGAGCGTGTTTTCGCCATATGAGTTCCCTCCTTAATACAGATAACAGCCAAGGCCTCTGCGAAACACAGGCGCGCATCGCCTGCCCGTGTGGCTCCAGTGATTTTCCCGAAAGGGGCCTAATTATGGGGCAGGTACGAGGCAGGGAGTCCGCAGCGGTGAGGCTGAGGCCTGCGTGCTGTTTGCTGAGATGAATTAACACACGCCATACCGTAGCGACAGCAGAGATTCAAGTCTGAGTATCCGGGAGCCGTGCATATGTGTGATAGAAAGGTACAAACCTTGGCTAGTGACAACAAAAGCACAAACCCCACTTGGGAATACAACAGCATTAACACAATGACAAAGACTACAAAGTAGAGCAAGTCTGCTTTAAACTCAGACACACGAGTCCCTATGGGGATATTAAAGGGACATTTCGCAGTATCTCGGTGGCTTTGTGGTCTCCTCTCACTCTCGAGCAGCGTGGCGGTGAGTGTGTTTGAGCTGATTTGCTTGATTAGACTGTCAGCCGCCGTTACCACGACAGGTTTCTTTGAAGGTGAGATTGTCACGGCACCGACCTTAAAGCTTCCGATCGTGTTTCCCGCGCAGCTCAGCAAACATCAGGTATTAACTGCCCATCACGCGTGACATTTTTAAAAAAAAAAAATTAAAACCCAGATCTTATCCGGAACCAAACATGAGTGGAGTGAAGAGCACCTCCCCCCTCCCCTCCCCCCTCTGTAGTCTCTTTGCTCACTTGTTCAAGGACAACTTTTTAATGCCCCCCGTCAGGCCGACGAAATGTAGCAAACACAACGTGGGGAGCACAGCTACCTGTGCTCGGTGTTCATTCAAACTGATCAAACTGACAGAAATTCCTGTTGCAGCTGGAAGGACATTTTGTGTGGTTAATCTATTAGGCTGGGTCTTATTTCAAATTGACAGGAAAATCAGTTTAAAATTGAGAAAAGGTTTGCCTTAATTTTAAGATTTACTTGTTTTAATGTGGACCTGTTGGCTTTTTAAATTTGCTTTTTTTTCTGATTGATGCTTTTTTTAGATTGTTTGGTTAGCTCTGTTTGCTCGGTTTCATGTTAAAACAGCTGTTTTTGACAGTTAACTGTGTGTTTAAAGTGATAACAACAATAGGTAATTTATTATTATTATTATTATTTGTGTTGCAGTAGCCACTGACTTATGCCTGCTCCCAGACTCATGTTAAACCCTCACATCGTGACTGAACCTACAGTCACTGTATTCGTGCTTTCCGCTGTCACACCCTCATATTCATTTCAACAACAGGTTAATGCTTATTTTTACATTAGCTTGGGCACATTTAGGCTTTGTGCTATGCAATAAGATGCTTTAAACTTGTAATGAAATATCGATCAGACTGTAGATTAAAAGACAGTGGAAATCACTGCTGTTTGCAAGTGTCAAATAACAGTAGAATTCAGTGTAGAAAGTCAGTCTTATGAAAGTGCAATGTAAGTTTCAGGTGGAGTGTGCTTGTTAGAAGCATATCTTGCCTCTAACCACAGACTGCAGTAAATGGGTCCACACAAGCAGAAATGATGTGCACACACTTGCACTCACACACACATATATACAAACACACACACACAACGGATACACACACACACACACACACACATAAGCATGTATGCACATATATGGACACACACATACACAACAGATATACACACATAAATATGTATGCACATATATGCGCACACACACACACACAGAAACAGGCTTTTTGTTATATAGCACTTTAGTGTGCTGCAAAAACAACAGGGTTAACATAATGCACCAGAGAAAATACACCTCACTCACTCCAGCTTTAATGAGTCGTTTTACCACCATGCTGCACACGTACAGTAGGATTTTTCTCTGAATGATTGCCCTTCATGTATTTGATGCTAGAAAGAGAGAGAGAGAGAAACAAAGGCTGGAGTATTTCCATCAAAGCATTTTCAAAGTTAGGTGCAAGTGCTGTTGTGTTTTATATGTAAAAGTGTTTTTGTATCTCTCACTTTCCCCATCTGTCAAACACTTAAGTGTGTGAAATCATCAGCTCAGGTGCATCCATGTGATACACCCCAGGTCAAACTATTTAGCAGGATTTGGATTATGCATAGGGTGTCAGGTCCAAATGCTGGAGAGGGAATGTGGTTGGCCCTGTGCTGCTCTTTAAGATACACACTGAACTGAACTGAAGAAGTGAACTGACGGCTCTGTTCACATTCACGTCTGTGTTTTAACCTTGAGGCTCAGGCATTAGAGATCGAGGTAGAGCACAAAAGCATTATCTGCTCAGAATATGTGTGTGTGTGTGTGTGTGTGTGTGTGTGCGTGCGCCCGTGCCCGCGGGTGCCTTTCATTTCCTGTTTTAGTGCTGTGCCCCAGATTGTCTGTGTCACTGTGTATTCTTTCGCACATGAATTTACCAGTACAGTATGTAAAGGTATTCAGCTAAATAGCAAAATAAACACTCATAGACAGTCTTGGCAACATTACTCACCCTTCCTTTTGCATGTTTGTTGCCAATTATCACCACTATGTGCAACTACACAGTTTTTAAAAAATGTCTGAAGCAAGGATAAATATAAAATGAAAAATACTTGTGCAGTCTGATTTATGAATGCTTTGTTTTTTTTAAAGTCTATTCATTATCTAGATGTACTGTGGTTAGATGTGATAACAATCTGATTGATGCAGTCTCATAATGGCACACGTGCCCCCCGGTACAATCACAGTATTGTCACGATCTGCACACTATAAAGGTTATAGCTCGAGGGGCAATTTAGCACAGGAAGGCTGCAACTGTTGCTGCATGGCCTGCGATTGTGTACACACAATGAGACACACATGAGATGCGATGTCTGAGCTACGTACATATATACAGCCTTGCTCAGGAAGTGAAAAGATCAGCCTGCTTGGTGCAAACTTTTTAATGATCTTGAGTTGGCTTTGCCAGATTTTTGTGAATTCAAACTTGGCCTAGTTTTAATATAAGTGTTGACGAAGTGGCGATTTATGCAGCACTTAACTGTCAATTTTAGCTACTGCATAGCTAACTAAACCAAAAGACAAATTTATTAACTTTCAGGTAAAGAGTTAAATATGACTAGCAAATCTGACATGATGCAGATTGAAGGATTGTTAATGAATGTTTTTAAGTCACATTGTACAAAAACAACATAAATAGCTCAAATCACAAGACGTGACACCAATAATCACACCAATAATAATGTCAGTGAGGTTAGCTAAATCAGATATTTCTGTATGAATGTATATGGCTGCATATAAATACAACTTGTCACGTAGCCTATTGTGGGTTAGCTTTAACATTTTGCCTCCTGTTATTTTTGGAAGTTATGTTATAGCTTGTGATGCTGCAGCAACTTCCTGTGTACACTGCTTGGTGCTTTTAATTAGACGGAGCTACTTATGTTTCCCAGCAACAGATTTACACTTTAGCCCACTGTAATAGTCTACACTAGCTAAGACATTCCACACATTTTAATGGTGCAACAAAATTCAGTAAATCACCAATTTGAGAGCAGCTAGTAGCTAATTAAGAGCTAAGGACTTCACACATACTTAGAAATGGATTTTCGAAGAGCTGGCGAAATTCAATTCTCTTGCCTAAATGACTCAAGATCATTCTATAATGTGATTATTTATCATGCCAGTAGTTTATATAGAAGCCTTAGGTGGCTTAGTTTGAAACCCTTTGCTCTCACTTAAACTCTTGGCGTTCGTAATCCTACAATCAAATAAGGGATAGTTTTCATACATGTTGTCTCAGAGCCTGAGCAATACATCTACTTTTGTTTGCTATTATATGCGCCATTCTGTGCCAAACTTTGCTTTACTGTCATTTGAATTTTAAATTTTAGGCATGTGTCGCCACTTTCATCTTTCAGCAAGAGCCATAAGTGGGTCTCCTGATAATTGCACTAAATAGGACCTTGACCACTTTATTGTAAGTCCTCTTAGGGCTGCTGGAGAGGCTTGGGGCTCTCTTTGCTGTACTGGTGTGATTTCAGCTTTTTTAGACATTCTGCTCCCATTACCGGGCCTTGGCTAGCTTTCAGTACTGCCACAGAAACTGTGTGTGCAGGAAGATTTAACAATGAACGGAAAAACACAATGATTGTATGAATGATGTGTGATGAAGGGGACGATGCTTAATTGTACGGCATATGAATAAATTAATTTCTTGTTTAGAGCAGCCTCATTAGAGCAGATTACACCTTTCATCTTCTCCTCTCTTCACCTCTTCTTTCTCTCTTTGTATGTTTTTATTGTGCATGTCGGTCCTGCGTTGTTTGTGCTGTGGAGGGTGAGTGATGTAGGGGAGGTACAGAGCTTGAGGCCTTTTCCACTTCAAAGCACCTCAGTGTGTATGTGTGTACGTTTGTGCGTGTTATGCATGCGACAAGCTTGAGCAAGACAAGCAGAGCCAGTAGAATGAAAACATGCACATATTTCTCCTGTTGGAAGTTAGGGAGAAGGCAGCAAGGAACCAGGAAAGGAAAGACAGTCATTAGGACACAATTAGTAGGAAGGATCTGTGAAAATTTGAATAAGGTGAGAAAAGGGCTTGTCAGAAGCAACATATTTCTTTATCTATAGACCCTAAAGAGAAAACCATGCAAGATCAGTATGCACACTTACAAATTAGGATGATAGCCAACAGAGCTGAATGCACACACAGTTGTGTTTATGCGTGTTTGTGCACATGAGGGGAAAAAGACTGCTGTAACTCTAAGGGAGGGAGAGGAGTAGATGTGGAAAGAAATGGAGAGATAAACTGAAAAGTTGCTATTTTTAACGTACACTCGGGAGGCCATTAGACCTAATGTCGAATTGTTGAATGGTTTTCTGTGGTTTTTGGGAGTGTGGGTGGCTGTTTGCATGTGCAGTGCATGAAGTGCATTCATGCAGTTATTTGATGTTTTGTAGTGCTGACATATTCTGGCACTACAGTCAGTGTTGTGATGATAAGTTTGTTTACAGAGCTCTGTGTGTGTGTGTGTGTGTGCGTGCGTGCATGTTCGCATGCGTCTGTCGATTCCATTAAGGAATCAGACCACAAGCACTTTTGTTGTCTTGACTGGTCTAGAGGGCTTGGCCCCCATAATGCAATGTTCTCATTATTCAGTCTTTGTGGTCTGTAGTGCTAGAGGGGAACCATCCTGAACAGAAACAAAAGTGCTCTCTATTTGGCTTTATCTTTGCAAAGCTTTCAGTGTGTGGGTTTTATTCAGAATATTAAGATGTTCTGTGCGTAATTCCAGTAAAAGAAACAGACAGAGACACCATTTAATTTTCACCTTTTCTATAAAGGACCTTCATAGAAATGGAAGGTAGAACAACAATACAATGAGTAATGAAGAATAGTGAAAATGTAGAAGGCCACTAAGGGCCAAAAATGAAGGACAAGAAGGAGAAATTAATTAGAGCTGAGAGAAAGCAAGAGCTGACCCTGTTCACATCACAGAGCTCAAGGAAGTGAGACAGCGGGAGACTCACTGACAGTTAAAGTCATGCTTTTTGAAAAATAACTAGGATCTTGTGGAAAACAATGTCAAAGTATAAGGGTCTGGGACATCAATGTACTGTGCATACAGACACATACACACAGAGAGACACATTGATATGTGAATTCACCCCCACAGTCCTAGTGCCAGCCATCAGTAACGCCTACAGGGGTCGTTCAGGCTGGCTCAGACGTGGGTATTCCTGTGTAAAGGTCATTTGCAACCTTGTCAGTGAAGCAGCTTATGTATTGATACATGCAGATAGAGTTGTTGTTATTGAACAGTTCGTTAACTGCATTGATGACTTTCGGTTCAGCACCAGTTAATATGGAATGCTTGAGTCAAACTATAGTATTTGCGAACTAACACACGCACAAAAAAAAAATGCATGTCTTGAAATGTAGGTCAAAACTATGTCGTGTTTATTTCCCCTGCGGGTGACAATACAAGAAACTGCAACTCACAAACAAGCATGGCAGAGAAGTCCATGGTGTTAGCGGCTCGAAGAAAAAAAATGACAGCCTGTTAAATAAAAAAGCATGTAAACTTTGCAAAAACTGCAAAGAAGTGCTGCGAGACGATGTCTAATCTAACCCATTTCAGCCAACACAAAACTTGCTCTAACATTTGCTCTAACATTGACACCAAAGTCAAGCTTAAGCAGACAGTCGCAGTAAAGCTATAGTACTCTCAGTCTGCCCTGCATATGTGAGACTGATTAGTGATAGTGAAATTAGTGAACTTTGTACCAGTGAAAACAGTTGTGAATTTGGCTCTTTACTTGTATTGGATACATGCTAATTGAAGAGATTGTAATACTGGACTGCGCCAATCCACAATACCGGGCTTAAATTGGGTGGATAAGACACTTGTCTTCATTGAGCTCGTGTTTGTTCAGCCACACTGTGGGATTTATGCTGCTAAGATGTTTTTTTTTTTCTCTTCCCTCCGTTATTTCCCTCCCTTCCTATTTGCTCTGGCATAGCCTGTACAACTGAATGAGTCACACACACAAGCATACAGAGAGAGAGTAAATGGACTGTATTTATATAGCGTTTTTCTGGTCTACAAACTACTCAAATTGCTTTACATTATGAGAATTCACCCATTCACACACACACATTCATACTCAGGGATGCTTGCTTATCATGAGATATGAGCATTCACGCCAACACTCACACACAAATGCAAGAGCCATTGGCAGCAATTTGCCCAAGGCCACTTTGACAACAGTGATCAAACCGCTGACCTTATTTATTCAGCTCAGATAGTTTTTTGCAGGAATGTCTTGATCAAATCCACACAATCGCACACATTCACACCTGGAAGCTGCTCAGTATAACCACAGCCTGATCTGCTGGTCACTGAGCAGCTTCACCGGAGCAGATGGCGTTAAGGGCTGTAACCAGTGGTGGTAATAAGCCAGGGACACGCACTGCTTCTTCACTTTCCCCTCCCAGATTCATCCTGCCAGTCACAAGCTAACTTCTCGAAACTTTATGCCATGGCTGACCAAAGAAAAGTGTCTTCCTCAGTTGACAGTCACAATAACGGGGTGTTACCCACAAGGTTAATGTTAGAGTATGAGGTGGGCTTAAGCATGCTGTGGTTATGGTTTAGGTCGGGTCTTCAGAGAACGAGTTTCAGTTCAGTGACTTCCTATCCTAAGAGCCAAGAACAAATATGTGTGTGTGCGATGAAAAGCACAAAGGCAAATGTGATAACAAGAACAGGTTATAAACAAAGTGCAGTATTGAGTTTGAATGAAACCCGAGACAGAAATGAAAGTGAATCAGAGAAAGAGTTGTCTGAACACACACACACAGCTCTCTATAAGCTCCTTTTACATTTGCATCATAAGCCAGCACTTGTTGGGTGTGTCTCCTTCTTGTCCTTCTATTATAAGCAGGCAAATCACTCACCTTTGTGCAATCCTTATTTAGGTGGCTGAAACACACCCACAAGCAATGTATTGAACCGTTTCATTATCTAGGAACGTTTGAAGAGACAGTTCACTTTCAAACACTAATATCATAGAAATATAATGCATTATTTGTTGGCAATGATATGGGCTTTCTGTATATGAATGATATATGAGAGCTCTGCAGGTATTGTGCTTATCTGCTTAAGTGTCACATTTTGCCGGGAAGTCTCTGTCCCAAAGTGGTGATGATTCAGCTGTTGATTGAATTTGTTTTGTTACTGGACTTTCTCTTAAGATCCTTAACGTCTGTATGGCAAAGCTTAGACTTAACTGATTAACATGTTACCACCTTAATGTCCCTTCTAGTACAAAATGTGTAATTCAAAAATGTTCTATGTTATTGAAGTTAAATTTGCCAAAAAGATGCATGTCTATTTATGCATTTCTGCTCATCATTTCAATGCAGATTTTACTTGCCGATCATAATTTTCATTTTGAAGGGTTTTTATCAACCACAAGCCTGACATTAAACCCAACCTTACTTCACTGAAAGCCTCCTTGAGGTTCAAATAGTTGAACAGGCTATTTTCTTTTTCATATTCATTAATTGCAAACCAGTGAACCGTTCCTAAAAAAAAAATCCTAAAAAGTTAATGTATTACTTTCACATCTTTAAGCTGTAGAGCTGATGTCGTCCTTCTGTTCAGAGTATGTAAGCTACATATGGTAAACTAATCCATAAGGTGATATGAGGGTGTATGATTAACAGCAACACACGGGCCCCTTTTTATGCAAATGATGGCAGAGCTGCTGTCATAACACCAACATTATCTTGACTAAATAAATGCTTGCTCCGCTTGTTTGTACTTGATTTTGTGTTTCCAAGATTCCTTGTTTCATTACACACAGTTTTCACTCAAAACGAAACACCTAATCAAAATGAATTCCTCATTCTCTCTCTCTCTCTCTCTGTAATGCCTTCTCCTAAAGGAAGTGGAGGTTTGTATGACTGCTTTATAGTCTTGTATCTTTCATGTGTTATTTTCTCTAGATGTCATTCGAACAATATTATTTGTGTGATTTTGTTTGTTGGTTAAACATGTTACAGGAGCCTGGAACGTGGACTCCATCCAAGCCCTTTGATCAAGGTGGGTGCGAAGGAGAGAGCCTCGAGTGATGCTAGCTTTGTGATAAAAAACAAAAGAAAGAAAAGACAAATTCACCTCCAAAGCTGAAAACATCTGTATTAATTTATCAGTAGAAAAGGTTCAGTTAAAATCTTTATTGCATATGGATGCATGGCTGCATCAGTATATGCACACTGATGAAGAATCATGCTATTTAGCTGATGGTGGTCATGATTTTTGGAAAATACATAATTTATACATCACTAATATAGCAATATATTAAGTATTAGAGTATTAGGCATTTGTACAACTGTACAAAATTATAAGTGAACCTGATAGCCCCTGTATTACAGTAACGCCACCCATTAGTGACATGTCTTCAAATTTTGCAGTCTACAGTCTAACTTTGGCATCTGCATTTGGTTGTAATTGCTCTACTACTCAAGATGTACAGTAAGGCAATTACAGGAACATACTATAACACTGAAATTTAAATAAATAATATTAATTCACATTTACTCACACAACAAACCATAGAAGACTGAAACATAAAAGTAATGGACAAATGTGTCTTACATAAAAAAAATACAAATCGTTGTTTTTTGGCGCACGGCCTAACATTCAGTGATTTTTTTATTTTATTTATTTGTTTATTATTTATTTAAAACATATTTTCTATTCATTTATTAATTAATAATTCCCTCAGAAACATTTTGTTGTTCGAAACATGTTGTGACCAATCATCTCTGTGACTCACTGTGGCTCTGTAGACATACTGTAACAAGAATTAGTAGCAGCGAGGAGTGGATGGTGAACATTTTGTACTTTTTTGCAAAAACCTTCATTAAGCAGATTTTGACATTCACACCAGCTATTAGTGTATGCATATGAGTGTGTGATGAGTGTGTTATTTCCAAGCTTTAAAGCAAGTCTTTTCACTGCACCAACCAGTTGATGGTTTATGTGGCTAAAATCTCTCTATTTCTATTGTCTCATTTCCCATTGTATTGGCAGACAGTGGTAAGCTCATACACACATCGAGGCACACCAGGACATGAACACATCCACTCTTACTTATCACTGTATTTCCAAACACACTCACGCGCACATCCACACACACACATCCACACACACACACAGACATGTCAGGGAAACAATAGCATTAGATGCGTTGGAGGATGGAGGCTGGATAATCTGCCAAAGCTGCTCAGGGATTACTGTAAGGTTCTTTCAGAGCAGAGGTCATTCACAAACTGTTCTGAGATCAGCTAAGGGCCTTAGATGTTGTGCATAGATGTCACGCTTAAGGTTGAAAAGTGGTCAGAAACATTTAGCTTGTTCTTACAGACAAAGATCACACTGTTGGCCTGAGGTTCCGATTTAAAATCAGCTCTCACCTTAAAATCCAGATATGCCCCTCAGCTCTGAGATCTGACAGCAGATCGGTCTGAGGATCTCAACAAGAGCATGCATGAGTCTGACACTCATTGCAGGCTGATTTAAGGTCAGAATAAGCCCCTATAACAAGTTCCATCTGTTTTTAGCTGTAAGGATACGTAATGGTATTAGGCTATTTGAGTACAGCGAGAAAGACACATTGCCATCATACTGTAAGTGAACAGATTTGCCAGTGCCTGGAATTAACACAGACACGTACACCCCTATCTTTATCACCTTTCCACATAGCTTGGATCTGTAAAAATTAGAGGAATCCTTTAACAAGGAATCATTTCTTCAGGATTTTAAAGAACAAAGCGTAACTGTGGAATATTTTCTCTCTGTTTATGCTCAGTGGTTTAGTCTTTCTTGGAAGCTCTTTAAGTGCAGAGGCAGTATTTTAGTTGCTCACACATTCAATACACCTACCACACTAAACAAAGTTCTCATTCTATATCTGTATTGTGTTTTAGGTCTCGATCCATCCAAAGACCCCTGTCTGAAGATCAAATGTGGTCGTCACAAGGTGTGTGTGGCTGAGGATTACAAGACTGCCTCTTGTGTCAGCCAGAGGAGAGTTAGGTGAGATCACTCACGTGCACGCAAACTCTTGCCCTTTTAAACAGACGTAAGTTTCAAAGCTGTCACTCAAATTTGCATTCACATGTTTCCGTGATGAAGCCGCAAATCTCTTTATTACTTCCCGTCTCTTTTCTCCTCCCTCATTTTTTTCTGTTCATTTATTCAGCAACGCCTGAGGGGTGGCTGTTTTTTTTTGTTGTTGTTGTTGTTTTGTTTTTCCAGCTGGTCTACTGGTTGCCTGGCTCTCTTGTGACTGTTGTGTGACATTACTTTTTAGTCCAATTACCCCAGCATTGGCACCACCTTACAACGGACACAAAGTGCTGCCAAGTGATATGAATGGGCTTTGTATGTGTGTGTGTGTGTGTGTGTGTGTGTGTGTGTGTGTGTCTGTCTGGGACACTGCAGACTGGACAGAGGACAGTAACGCCATACTGACCTCATTTCCCATTCTTAGCAACAACACAATTACCACTACACAGTGTAAGCAATTCAGAAAATAATCACACATAAATCCTAATCCTTGTCTCTTTTCTGAATTTGACGTAAGAACAAGAAAACACATTGCAGATGCAAAATGCCTGGAAAACATTAGTTTGGAATGAAGCCAGGATTATAAACAAAGCATAGTGATCAAGATAATGTGAAATGAATATTTTTGTATGCAGTCAGATGTTGTGTGTGTGTGTGTGTAAAGTAAGTCTTTTGAATCTTCTGTCTAGTTTTAAAGATGCCGGTTTGTACCAGAGTCCGGGATCAAAGTGCAAACCCTGCCCCGTGGTCCACCCATCTCCTGTCTGTGGAACTGATGGCCACACCTACTCCACCAAGGTACCTGCACACACAGTCACGTCATCTCTCACGCGGGTTACATTTCGAGTCACACATCCTGATTTTACTTCCTCCTCTGTCTCTTTCCTTCTGTCTTTGTTGCTCAGTGTAAATTAGACTACCAGGCATGCATCACAGGAAAGAAGATTGCTGTGAAGTGTTCTGGCATGTGTCCTTGTCCCTCCCAGCCTGAACAGAGCTCTGCAGAGAAGAAAGGTACAAAGTTGTACACACATGACTGCACACTGCAAGCTAGGATACCTTGCAGAAGAAACTGTAAATACTCCCTAATTAAAAAGTCTTCCATGGTGTGCAAGCTCTTGTTAAAGCCCCCTCCTGGCAAGCTAAAGCCCTTCCGCCCTGCAACGGTGTCTTTTTGCACGACACTGAATCCCTACAAGTTTTGGGGTAGCTGTGCTATAGCTGACTCTGGCTTCTCATCTCCACAAGGGTGTGTGTGTGTGTGTAGGGTGGAGGAGGAGTAATGAATCACTCCGTCTTCATTAATCATTAGTATATTCCTCAGTGTGCAGTGAGTCGGACCTGAAGGAGGTGGTGAGTCGTCTGAGAGACTGGTTCAGAGTGCTTCATGAGAATGGAAACCACAAGAGAGTCAAGATCCAGAAGCCAGAGAAGAACAGTGAGTCACATTAACAAAAGAAATTTATTAATGCATAGTCACAGTGGTTGTTACAGAGACACCATCTACCCTCTCTCATTTTTATTTACCTTTTCCCGGCAGAGTTTGAGGTTGGGGCATCACCTATTTGCAAGGATCCTCTGGGCTGGATGTTCTCTCGGCTGGACACAAACTTTGACCTCCAGCTGGACCAGTCAGAGATCAAGAGCCTCTATCTGGACAGAAACGAGCCCTGCTCCGATGCGTTCTTCAGATCTTGCGACACGCATGCAGACAAAGTTATAACCAGCTCTGAGTGGTGCACATGCTTCCAGAGGTACACAGGTACGGTATCTACCTGCATCCACATGCAAACACTAACACTTAAAAGAACATTCTGACTTGAATATGCATGCAAATACAGATGCCAGTCTCTGTATGTATTGTGATATGTCATTTTGATTTCATGCAACAATTTGGTCTTACTATCATAGTTCTCTTATGAACTTTATGAACTTATGAACTTACTTTTACCTCCAAATACATGGGCTAACTGTTGGCTTGTTTACAGTGTGTGTCTTCGCTTGAGTCCCTTGCCAATTCATACTTTGTTGAAGAAATACTACTATGTTCCCCAGTTTCAGTAGTTACACTGGTGAGCACAGTTTAATCGTAATTGATAGACCCAAGTTGTAATAAACCATAACCTTTCTTATATTTTTAAACCAACCTTTACAGACAAAGAAATGGTTGACATATTCCAGTTAATCAGAACGGCATATTCTCCCTTTGCGTGTATTGAATACATTTTTGTATCCTATAAAACACTATGAAATGCAGCACAATATAGTACAATACAATGCAAAATATGATAAAATGCAACACAAACACAGCACAATAGATTATATTAAATTACCATGTTATGAGACCAAGAATAAAAATGGGGGGTGTGTTTGTTTTTTTTGGGGGGAAGGCATAAAGAAACAGTATAAAAGACAGCAGCGTAACTAACTTTGTGACAAAAGAAAAGTACACAAAGGAAGCAAAGTTCTCACAAACAGATGCAATCCCAGAAAAGCAGACTTCTGCAGTTTGTCACCGGAGTCCCTTGTCTCTCCTTTTCAGATTCCCCTTGTAAAGCAGAGCTGTCCAGTATCAACAAAAAGCAAGCGGGAAAGAAACTGCTCGGTGAGACAAAGACACACACACACACACACACACACACACACACGTACAAAAGCACAAAGGGGGCAGCCATGGCCTAGAGGTTAGAGAAGCGGCTTGTGATCGGAAGGTCGCTGGTTCGATTCCTCCACTGGACGGGCAGAAAAAAATTGAGTGTGGTGGAGTGATAATGTCCCCACCCTCCATTAGCCAGCTGATGTGCCCTTGAGCAAGGCACTTAACCCCCAATATATACTCCCCTGGTGCAGTGATGGGTTAAATGCAGAGAAGCAATTTCCCAGCTTGGGATTAATAAAGTAACTTAAAAAAAAAAATAAACACAGAAAGTATATGTTTCCCTAATTCACTGTGTGCATCTATGTGTTTTGACTTATATGCATAGGTCAGTATCTGCCATCCTGCGATGAGGAGGGCTACTACAGGTCCCACCAATGTCACAGCAGCAGTGGCCAGTGCTGGTGTGTGGATCGCTTTGGCAATGAGGTGTCCGGCTCACGCACCCATGGCCCAGCAAACTGTGGTAGGTAAAACTCTGAGGGTGGGTGGGTGTCACGTGTATCTGTGTGAAAGAATAGGGTGTTGATTGATGATTGATGAACAGACAAATTTCTTGTTTAAATGAAAAAAAAAGAAAGATAGGTAATTTAACAGGGTTAATGCATTCCAAATTCCCAGGGGCTTGTTCCTCACTGTGAAGATGCCAGGCTTGGTTGCTTTATGCTAAGCTAAGCTAACTGACTGGTTCATAACGACATGATACGGACATGAAAAATGGTGTCAGTCCTCTCATGTAACTCGACTATTTCCAAAAACTGTTCCTTTAGTTGTGCGATTTGGTTTATTCTGTGTTTCCAGGTGTGATTTTGGAGTCTTCAGGAGACCTCGGCAGCGGAGACTCACTGTTCACCGACGACGATGAAGATTCCTTTGTCCTTGACGACCAGGCTGAGATGGATGATGAGGACGACGAAGATGAGGATGATGACGACATCAACGACGAATATGTGTCGTAATTTTGAAAAAGAAAACAAAAAAAAGAAAAAAAGAGAAAACTGTTTGTTTGGTCAAACTGCACGTTTCTAGGTGACTCCCCAGGCAGATACTTAATCGTACTAACAGCCTATGGACTACTCTCTGTGTATTGTTTGTTCATTAGTAAGAAAAAAAAAAAACAATATTCCTGGCAAACGTTTATGATTTCTCTTCCTCTCTAAGTATAAAATATGATTGGTTAATGGCACTTGTTCACTTGTTTGTCAGCCAACCAGAGAATATGACAAGGACTAATCATCAACCAATCCAAAGCTTTGGATTTGGTCATGTGTGCAAAGACCTCTCCCTTCATTGGACAGTCTATGTCTTTTAGTGTGTCCTGTCTTTGTGCAGCACTCTGATGCCTGAGTGTGTTGATGCCTGAGGCACAATGTTAAAGAGATTCCCCCCTTTCTCACTCTTTCCTCGCCCGCCCCAACACCCTTTTATTCCTTATCAAACGTTCCTGTGTATAGGTGGGATGTCGATGATGTAGATAAGAGAATATTGCACTCTTTAGGTTTCTTTTGATCTTGATTTGTAACTGTGACTGTAACTGTGGAAAAACAAGATAAGAGTTAGACATGCTTCATTGGGAGAATTAAGGAAAAATAAACAGTGAGAGTTGGATAACAATCAGAAGCGACATGCTAGCTGTTTTCATGGAGACACAAATCAAGTCAAATCATCTCAAAGGCTCAGCAACAAGGAAAGACAAATTACTGCTTGACCGGTGGTGTTAACGGGGAAAGTATTATTTTTATCTATTTTTCTAATCCATTGTTGGTTGAATACAGGAGATGAAACAGATTTGGCGTAGCATGTCTAATACCAATGTTGTTTCAGTCTGTAGAACCAGAGGCTAAACCTTTATGGAACTCAAAATATATATAATAACAGAGCTTCAGGAAGAAAATCCCCTCAAGTGTGTACAGATGAAACTGCACTTTGCATCCTTATAAACTTCTTGAGCCACAAGTCGTCTGTGTGATAAAAAGTGTTTACTTACCCTTAATACGTCAGTGAGCTCAAAGAACACCTCATCGCAGCTCACATCCCGGCATCAACTCATGGAGTTTGATGTTTTCAATTTTCAGATATGAGTTTTGGACTTGAAAGTGATTTGAGCACATGGTGTAACAGAGGAAATATCTTGCACAGTAATAAAACTGCAGAGCCATGCAGACCTGTTGAAAATGTCTGGCAGGGGATAAAGGGTAAGGTGTGCCTTTTGCTGGTGAGGACAGATGGTGGGAGTAGTGGGAGAAGCATGCATACTGGACTTAAGCTCATCCTCACACTGCATAAGAGTTACTGTCTAGCTACAGATACTATTCGGGTTTTTGTATGGCTTTGGTCTTGGGTCTCTCTTATGATGGTGTTAAATAGGCCATATTTCAGATCTTCTAATTTGTCATATAGGATAGCTAGAATGTAGAGAAGCACAGATATGCTTAACAGCTAAGGCATAAAACCACTTAGATTCTGCTGGATTTGAAAAAAAAAAGGTTTATATATTAGTACACTGGCTAGTGGACGCTTTGGTTTAGACAGCTTTATAAGGTATAATTGAAAAAAAGATTATCATCTCAGTATTTTGCTTTTAGTTTATTTCAAATGCTTGATTTGTACCTTATGTGCTCTAAGTACTTGTAGTGTGTATCTGTCAGAGTTGATAGCTGAAACTGATCCCAGATTTGTGTTTTCTTCATGCAGACCTGGGATTTGCTGAGCTCCTATTTTCATTTTTACTTATTAACCTGCTTGATTTTACCATTGGGCTTGATTTTGGATCAAACAGCTGTTGAAATTCCAAGTTAAGATTTGAAAAGTGCCATCTAACTATCCAATAGTTTTGTTTGTTTTGTTTTTGTTGGTTTGTTTTTTTTTTTCTCCTGTCATTCCTTTTAACTTGGAATTTCAATTCACTTTTCGAACTGGAAAACATTTCAGTCTTAAAGTGTGTTCTTTCATGAGTGTGATGACACGCAACTCATTTTGATGACCTCAGACACTGTAGCCACTCTCAGCCAATCACACACTGTCATCACAGCTCTGATAGCGTTTTAAGGTTATGATACAGATGCATTTTTTACAGTGTATGTATGATTTGCTGAAATAAAAGCTATATTGACCAATGTTTGCTCGGCTGCGTAGTCTTGAGTGTTATTTGACTGCATGCAGTGAACTTTAGTTTCCATGTGACCGAGTTTCCGTTCCAAGTTTACTGTTTCGGTTCTGTATTATTGTGCTTCTGTTTAGGAAAAGACAGACAAGTTGTTAGTGTATTTTGGTATAAAAGGAGGAGGATGTTTAATTCTACGAGCATGCAGGAACTGAGAAAACACAAGTACACAAAGTTGACAGTGCATGACTGGAAGCCGGTTTAAAAGAAGAGCCGATGGTGGTTACGAGTGACAAACGGCTTGTTTAGAGGCGATGTTCTGCGTGCGGGAACTTTACTGCATTATGCAGGAGAAGAACAGGTGAATATTTTATGAGTTGCCGTCAAACTCACAGATGTACGTACATGCATGCACACACACAACAAGCACATGTAGAGCCAAACGCATACACTAAATGAATTAACACAGGAAGAGGAAGATCCATTGACCTGCAAGTTTCTCTCTCTCTCTCTCTCTCTCTCTCTTTCTCTTTTTTGTGAGAACATTTTTTACACAACACATCAGTGTAAGCAGATTACAGGAACTCACACAGTGGGTAAATCTGTGTGTGTGTTGGCAACAGGACTTGTCAGCAGCTCCAAACAGGAAAGTCACTGGGTAAATATCTAATGTGCATTTTAACACACTTTTCCTCTGCCTGTATGTGATTGCCAAAGTTATGTGGATAGATATCTAATTTCCACACAGCGGAGCCTGTTGTTGGAGAGCACCCAACAGTAAAAAGTGATCTGCCAGCGTATGGCGAGACAGTATGACTGAGCACTGATGGGAAATGCCTCAAATTGCAGGAAGCACTTTTGATGTTCGGAAATCAGGTTTCTTGGATAAGGAACATTCTGTGACGCAGGTTCTTTTATCACCTTCTCATTCTGCTTCTGTGATGAGCCATTGTATGAGGTCTAATAAACTGCTAAGTTTATGTTATTAATTCACCTGACCATTACACCAACAGGAACTTTAATGACATTTCTAAATAAAAATGGAAAGGCTTTCCACAAGATTGTGGAGCATTTCTGTGGGAATTTTTTTTCAGTTCATTCAGTAGAGCATTTGTGAGGTCAGGCAATGATAGGACAAAAAGGCCTGGCTCACAGTCTCTGTTCCAGTTCATCCAAAAGGTGCGAGGTCAGGACTTTGTGTGGGCCAGTCAGGTTCTTCCACACCGAACTCATCCAGTCATGTCTTTATGGACTTTGCTTTGTGCACTGGGGCTCAGTCATGTTGCAACAGAAAAGAGTCTTCACCAAACTGTTGCCGCAAACCTGGAAGCATAACATTGTCCAAAATGTTTTGGTATGCTGAGGCATTAAGATTTCCTTTCACTGGAAGTAAGTGGCCCAGCTCAACCCCTTTAAAAACAGCCTCATATAGAGGTGTGTATGGATACTTTTGTCTATATAGTGTATCAATAGCAATACAGTGTATTTATCAACAGCAGAACCAATTCAGTGTCAAATAATGCTAACGACAAGGTCCATTTAGCGAGTAGTTTTGAGCTTTGGATCGTACCACATAATCTTCAGCAGCAGAAGGAGTTTGTCCTCCTGGAGTTTGACCAGTTGTCACTGAAATGTAGATGTTCAAATTCCCATTTTTAAAAATCACTTAAATAGTTTCTTGCTCAACAGATTGTAAATAGACATTGTGGTGAGATTATTGTGTCCATCTCCAAAGTCAGGAATCTCTAAACCTCAGCATTAGTTTAAAAATATATGTGTGTCATATATACACATTATGAATACCATAAAATCAATACCATATTCTTACCAAACCTCCCAGTCACATCGGGCTCATGTGATGTTCTGCTTCTGTGGTTTGAGAAACTCAATTAAACATTGTCTTTGTGTTGGTGTACTAGCTTTTATCAGGATCACAATCATCTCTGGCTGTTTTGTTTTCATTGAATGGCTTTACTCTCTGTTTGCATGTCTACAGCAGCATTGTGAGCTCTTTCCATTGTTGAAGTCTTGTTTGTGTACTAAATGTAAGCAGCACTGAAAAGGTCCAAGCTGAGCTTCCAGGGCTGCTGAGAAGGCGGAATGGCTCACCTTAATGGTTAAGTCACTGTTGGTCAATACTGTTCACTCACACACACACACACACACTTAATAGGCTCATGTTACTGCATCTGAGTCAGCGTGAACAATACACATCCGTATAGCAGTGGGACAGAACAGGTATAATGGTTGTAAACTAGTTATCAGTTGAATCAGAGCTTCTGTCAAGAAGCAAATGATTATTTCATACACTGCCTGGCCTGAGAACACTATATGATGATATACAGTACCTACCCTGAAAAGTAAATAAATAAAATGCACAGATACTTCAGAATATGTTTAGATAGAGGTTCTTAAATATGAAAAAGAGTGCAAAAATACATGTGTGTGGTATTTATTTAAAATTTACTGTCATAAGCTATATCAGATATGTTAGATACTTTATGGTATGCTGCAAATAAAATAGGCAATATGTATATTAATTAAAACCTAAAAATTGTATGATTTAAAGAAATTTCAGTTCCTTTTTCAAATGTGTGCTTTTGCAGGATTTATCTTTCACAGGAATTGAGAAGTGGTTGACTGGGCTCAATAGACTCCAGCCATCAAGTCACAAATGTCCAAACCTGCCTACTCTGTTCACCGTAAGAACCTACATAATCAACATTCCCATTCAGGCCTAAATCTTGCAGCTTCCTACTAAGGCCTCCAGCAAAACATGTTTTCCAGTCTTTCTTTCAATGACATACAGCTTCCAGGAATGGTTAGTGTTCTGCAAGTACTACTACAGCGTAACTCACTACCAGCCATCGAGCTGTTTTCCTCTGGATTCCTGTGTTTTATGGAGGTGGACAGCAGTGCACAGAGAGAGCTTTCCTATCAATAACCTCTAACTGCTTAGTGGCTTGACTGTTGTCAGGTCAATGCTGGATTGGAAAGAAACTGGAGGGGATGAGGCAGTGATCTATACATGAGTAGATTGGATCCACTTAGATCACCAGGGCAGGTCAGAAACCTCCATGGTGATCATAAACATTTAATTATCTACAAGCGTTATTATGGAATGAAGGAGAAAGTGATGAGAAATAAATTCATTTATTTTCTTGAAGTGGATTCAGAGGATTCTAAACCTGTTAGTCCTTGAGACTAAAATGTAATTTTATTCTTTTTGTTTCTGAATACCATCAGTGATGGAATCACAATGGAAACGTTGATCCTTTTAAAGGAGCTGCTGCCCTCAGGTGGTAAAGTTATACTCTGCAGCTGAGCACTTGTTCATGCCGTTGCTTCAGTAGTTCATCTCAATTACTTTTTGTTCCATTAGAGGAGGATAGCAAGCGGACAAATATTTAAAAAATTTAAAAAGGTTAAACATATAGTCTGATATAGAAGAATAATGAAATTTAACATTGTTTTGTTAACACTGCTTGTTTGTGGCCAAACCTTTTCACAAATGTTGGGAAATCTTCACTGTGATTTATTTATTCAATTAAACAAATGAACCATTGTGATGCAGGTGATACTTTCTATGTTTCTATACATTAATTCAGAATATTCGATTCATTTTATTTATGTCTCCTGCACATGCCCTTTTATGTTTTATGTCAGCTGACCCTGAAATTCAGGAACAAACTGTGTTTTCATATACACCAATCAGCCTTAACATCATTACCTCTGACAAGTGAAGTGAATATCATTCAATTTGTCATTACAGTGGCACCTAACAGTGGGTGGGATATATTAGGCAGCAAGTGAATATTTTGTCAAGTGCTGGAAGCAGAAAAAAAATGGACAATTCTAACGATTTGAGTGATATTCAAATTGTGATGGCTAGTTGACTGGGTCAGAGCATCTGAACTGCAGCTCTTGTGGGATGCTCCCAGTCTGCAGTGGTCAGGAAGGAAGGAAGGAAGGAAGGAAGGAAAACCGGTGAACAGGCGATAGAGTCATGGGCGGCCAAAGCTCACTGATGTGGGGGGTGAAGTCTGGCTCTTGCTGTGTGATCCAATAAAAGAGCTACTGTAACTCAGATTGCTGGAAAAATTAACACTTGTTCACAGTGCATCGCAATTTGTATATAGTAGCTACAGACAATCAGACTGCCCATACTGACCCGTGTCCACTGCCAAAAGTGCCTACAATGAGTACAAAAGCATCAGAACTGGACCATGGAGTAATGGAAGGAGGTGGCCTGGCAGCTTACAGAACAGGATCTGCTATTGACGTCTTGGTGCCAGATACCACAGAATACCTTCAGAGGTCTAGTGGAGTCCACACCTTGATGGGTCAAGGCTGTTTTGGTGGAAAAAGGAGGACCTACTTTATACTGGGCATGAGGTCCTAATGTATATTTGAGTACATAAGGAGTAATAAAACAACTGGAACAGCCTGACAAAACACATTTAGTTATCACATAAAAAATTGACACCAATCTCAAAAAACAACAAAAGAAAAAAAGATGTTATTATATTTAGTTATTTTATTTAAAAGCTAATAAAAGAGAAAAAGTTCACACGTCTTATTAACAGCAAAGAACAAATCAAATTGAGATTTTGCGATATTACTATTATTGTCAAGCCCTCTTTAGCAAAAATAAAAAAAATAAACAACAGTGCTTATTTAGCTGAAGTTATGTGTAGCTTCCTCATGAAGGTCCCTGCTGTCTTACTCATTTCACTGGAACGAAATGTTGGTGAAGTCTGAGTTATACTCAGAGGTATCATCAATGGCTTTGGCAGTTTTTCTGATGTTTGGTTAAGCAACAGTCCTTTAATGTGCCTGCAAAGGAAAAAAAGGATAACGATTTACTCACCTTCACAACCTCAAAACACGTGTATGGAAATCACACACAAACTAGTGATTAGTTTATTTAAAGGGGGTAACAAACAGGAAAACAGTTACTGTATTTTTTGCAGTGTTTCACAAGAATGTTCTGAGTTTACTTTCCAGGGAGAATGAAAAAGTTAAGAAACAGCACACAGTAGAGAAGATTGCAAAGATTTTCCAACTCACCATGGCCGTCATCTCTTGCTTATTTCCATCTCCTGACTTAAACAGACCCTTGTTTTTACAGTTCTCAACAAATTCCTGGGAAGGGAAAGACAATGTTATACATCAGTCATTATACCCTAATTTTATTTCTTATTTATTGTTAAAACCTAACGTCGTCTGATTCTTTATCATAACCCTTTTATTCTTAAGACAAAACTAGTTCTTTACTTTACTAGTTCAGAAATATTCAACAAATCAATAAAGGCAAATATGCAAAATCAGAGTTGCTACATATTCATGTATGAATTTACAGAAAAAGTTTCCCAGTATTACTATACATGATGTTGCGTGTACCTTTGTGGGATTTGACCATTAGTTGTCAACAACCATAAAATGAAACTTGAGGGTTTCGTTCACAAATTTGTTACGAAAAGAAGAATTTGACTCCTCTGAGGTTTAGGTCCACCATCAGAAACCAGCAGACAAATGTAGACGTGAAACAATTAGAGAATATTCACAGAACAACTGCCGTAAACTTGTCTGCGACAGCCATTAAAACCAAAAAAGTTTTTTTTTCTCAAGCAAGAATGCTCCATAAAATTATGCGAGGCAGTAAAAGGGATGTGACAATCACAGAGACATTAGACAAGAGAATATTATACCCCCAAAGATGATACTGCGTGGAAACCGGCATAAAAGGAGCAAAGGAGAATTTTTTCATAAGTTTCCACTGAAAAATGCTGTGGAAACTGTTGTGCTAAAGTATGTAAAGAAATATCAAAAATCATAAAACAAACCTCTCTGTGAATTGGCATGAAAGAAAATATTAAGTATGAGGCCCCAGAAACACAAAATGCATCATAAACTCTAATTACAGAGGCAGAAAAAAAAAATTTGTTACATCAGTTATCCTTTTTGTACAAACGATCTTCTCACCATTAAGGCCTTGTCCATGTAATACTCGCGTCCAGGGCTGCCATCATTGTACTTTGTGTCCACAGCGAAGCACAGGAAGAGAACATCGACCACATTCTCATAGACAGACAGGAAGCAGTGAGCCACCAGATAGGCAAACAGACAGACGATGAAGAGAGGCAGGACCCACACAGTGTACTCTCTCTGATAGTTCAGAGCCAAGACGCCAGCCAAAGCTGTGCAAGAGACTACAAGCACCTGAAAGTGTACATACATAATTAGAAAACATTATGGACCATTTGGTTTGGAGCATTATCTCACATAAAAAATATACTCCAGAATATTTTTCCGTGTGGTACCTTTCCCAAAAAGAGGATAAAGTCGCCCACACTGTTGATGGCGGCCACTCGGAGGGCGTTCTCCACCAGGATGAGGAAAGCGTCACAGGCAGAGGTGCAGAAATTCGTGCCGTTGATGGCTGTTGCAGTGTAAGCATTCTGCAATAATGTGGAATAATAATAGTAATGAGCATGTATACTGTTAATAAAGGGGGTCTTGTTTCTTGAACGCAGTAAGCTAGATCTCCTTCCTTCACCAGCCTTAAATGACTTACCTGATTTAAGTACGCCAGACACTTCTCAAGACACCACAAACAGCAGACACAGGCTTTCAGCATGCAACGAGCAATGGCGTTTTCCTGTGAGACATAAAAATATTCACAGCTTTACAGACTTCATTTAAATGTGATAAAAAATACTGACACAAGACCATAATAACATTTTTGAGTTAGTTGGATTTTAAAATAAATGTTGCTGCATCACAGCTCACCCTTCCTTTGAGCTGGCTGTGGATATATGTTAGGATGAGACGAGGGATCTTAACAAGCGTGATGATGAAGGAGCCTTTGGCCAGAGTCCCCAGATGGTAGCGGATGGTTCGTAAAATGGAGGAGAGGATGGGAGTAGCTGGCATCTGGGACTTATCCCTTAAGATACATGGAATAAGGACATAATTGAAATTATCATTAAACATGACAGCAAAGACAATGTTAATGTTCCATGTGATAAGGAAAAATTATCTTCTGTTACTTACTTTGTGAAGTAGTAGGTGACCACAGCCCCAGCAATGGTCATCTGCTGGAAGGCAAGAATGAACTCAGTGATCCAGATGAGTCCCACAACATGGTACCACACCAAGTACTGGGGAGACCCCTGCATTTCATATTCAACCACACCTCTGTTCACCACTGGTGTTCCTGTGAGGGAATGCGAGCATGAGTTTGGGTCGTGTGTTTTACAGGTCAGTCGGTGTGATTTTACATAAGAGCTAAAACATTTGTATCTCCATGCTTCGCTCTACATCTGCTTGATATTTACGAGAATCCTACCTGAAAACAAGAGCAGTAAATCCTACTGTGTGACTGGGTGAACCAACTACCTTAGATGGACGTCAGTGTTTGCCAAATTTAATAAAATCACTATTTGTATTCCACGGCAAGGGTCACGGGGTCAAACAAGTCAAGAATGTCATTTGACAAGTACTCTTTTTTTTTTCCTCACTGCATCTGCAATTATGTTAGTTACGATTAACAAGATTAACTATATTTTTATGTTCACAGTACTACACACACACAAATAGTTCACATAAAGCAAAAAAAATTGGATGTTTTGACTTAAATTGCTGTGGCCCTTTTGTTTCAAATATTACTTTGCTGGAAGCGGAAAAAAAAGTAGGGCATGAAGAAAGATGTTGTTGTTTGACTGTGTCCTCCCACATCATGAAATTGGCACGAGATTCTAAACGTGGGAGTTAATCTGACCAGCATCTACATGAATAAAGTGCCAATACTTTGTCCTCACCTGAAGCCCCGAGAAAGAGAAGCACGGCGATCCAGTAGACCCAGAAGAGCATGAGGCAGACGAAGGTCCAGACAGGCTGCAGGACCAGCAGGGGAAGCTGGATGAACACTTTACCAGCCACATGGAACAAGGAGATGGTGAGAGCCACGCGCTTCCTCATGATGAACATCACAATCAGGAGAATGACCTGGAGAGTAAGACAAAGACCAGTGAGCTAAGAAAATCACTAAAATGAGCCTTACAGTTGGAATTAAATCCATCCATTTTCTATACTCAGTCACAGGGCCGACACACAAAGACAGACAACCATACACGCACACACTCACACTTAGGGGCAATGTAGAGTAGCCAACTAACCTAAAGTGCATGTTTCTGGGACTGTGGGAGGAGGCCGGAGATGAAAATCCACGCAAGCAAAGGGAGAACAGGCAAACTCCACACAGAAGGGCCCAGACTGGGATTTGAGTCTGGAACCCCGTTGCCGTGAGGCGACAGTGCTAACCACTGCACCATTGTGTGGAATTTAACCAAAACACAGAAACCCTTTTTTTCCAAAAACTGGCTGTTCCTAAATAAAACTATGAGAACTACATGCACACACTGTACCTGTGCACTCATACATACCATGAAAATTGTAGAAACAATTGCACACACTAGCAGGGCATTAACATTGTCGGAGGCCACTTCTTTCCCAAACACTGATAAGGTGCCATTATCAAGGGCCTTCCTGTGGTCCGCATAAAGCCACCACAGGACTCCTGTCCCTACTGCAAGAGAGCAAAGCAGAAACAAGCTCAGATATAAATTGAACCTAAAAACATGTGTTGTTGTTTTTTTTATCAGCACAATTTAACTGCTCAGGATTTATTTTAAACCTGAACAGATTTTAAAAAAGTTAATTAAGCAGGTAGGGCATTTGAGTGCTAGCACATGTGGGCTGCTTTTGGAAGTTACCTATAGAGCCGATGATCACTAAGGCTGTTAGAATCCACAACAGCACTTTGGAGATGTAACGTATGACAACCATCATGATTATGGACAGAGCTGAGAGAAAACACAGTGCATCATGTGAGTATAAAACACCACTGAAGTGGGAAAAAGTTGCATTCAGCTGTTCACTGCATGGTTTGATAAAATATTGGTTTATCTCAAATATAAATAAAATACTAAATACCAAAAAAAAAAAAAACTGAATTATGAAAAGTAATTAAGCCATGGGTTTGCATTTAATTTTAATCGGTATGTGAATGAGAAAAGCCTAGATGCCTCATGGAAGGAAAATGTCCTCTTATGAATCTTGCAATCTTGGCTGTACCGCAGATCAAATAGTTAAGACCAAAGACGTATAAACCAGTTAAAACAGGAAGGGAGTTAGAACGGCCCTTAAATTTCCTCCTGTAGGCTGAACTTCAGTGGATACAATAACTGTGACCACTCACACACTTCCTGTTATTTTAACGACAAAAATAGCTTTGCCTTTGCTAAAGTTGCTCTTGTTCTGATTCCCTGCGAGCAATTATGGCTGTGCAGCGCTAGCAGCAGGGAGAAAAAAAACCAAACAAACAAAAACAAAACAAAACAAAACATTGGTAGTTTGTCACTGGACGAAAATAAATCATCATTCATCAAAAATATCCACATGCGCTATTGCAAACCAGACTTAACAATGCGTTATACCGAAAGCCAGCACACAAAGGCCCACGATAACCCCCTTGCTTTCCATCACTCCTGTGACGAGCCGGCGCAGCAAAGTGTTGTCACTGACAAATGTGACGGCTGCCTGAGCAAAGTCAACATAGCAGTCGAGATTCACAGGAACACATCGGTGAAGCACTGGCTTACTACAAACATAAAGAAGAGGAGGGATTCAGTTATTTTCAATGGACAGCCCTTCAAACAGGGAACTACGGCATACATCTATGAATAGATATACAGTCTACGTTATTTAATTAGTCCTCTTTGTTATTGTAATGAATGAATGGTGGTCACTTTCCCAGTAATAAGCAAATTTCTTGTTTAGACTGAACCTAAATGATATGCTCGATTACCTTCTTAAAACAGGGAGTTTGGGACATTTGGTGTTTCTTTCTGAATGGCTTGTGTATCTGGCAGGAAAAATATCATAGGAGCAGAGACGAGATCCTGTAAAAAAAAAGATTACAGAATACAGTGTTACACAAACAGCTAAAACCTCTGCCATAATTGACCAAACTGTTAATACACTCATTGGTGCTGCTTTCTCACCATTAGTTTCAGCAAACCTCCTTAACTCTATGTAGTCCTTCAGTTCAGAAGTAGGACATTCGGAGACACACAGGGCAACAGACTCGACCTTCCTCTCAATGATGTCAAGATTGCAAGGATCCAGAAAGAAAACATACCTGATAGGAAAGAAAAATTGGAATTTCAGATTGACTGTTTGGTACTGCCACAACCTTCTCTCTGAAATAAGAAATTATTTTCCCTTTAACAAGATATCAGTATTTTGCAGTTACTATGCCTGTTAGGACTGCTCTGTCTGGGCAAAAACTGGAAGACGGTGACACCTGAAAAACCCTCACAGGCAATCAGCCATTCAATAAAGCATGAACTATTGTTTCAGTAAAACTGGGCCTACAGGCTCCATGCTGATGTCAAGCTTCAGCCCAAAAGGGAGAATATAATCAATTGTGGCTCACTGATTAGAATCACATGATGCAGTCCTTCCATGCAAACAAATAATGCCAGATACCTTTCATTCTACAGAGGGCAAAAAGCATGCTACTTTAATATACTGAATCTATTAAATGAGAAAAACTCAGCAAATACATATAGGACAGTATGGATGCAACGTATTTAGAAAACAAGAAAATCATGAATTTGATGCAAATTAAAGTGCATGTCACATATTCGTTCACTTTCAACAATCAGACTAACTTGTTTTTTGTCATGTCCTTGCCACTGAAGGGTACTCCAGGGATCTCTGAGTTATTCTGGCCACAGGTGTTTCCATAGCTGTCGTATCCTGAGATAAACCTGGAGGTGGCTCCTGTGGCGATGGGATAGCCACAAACACAGGCCTACAGATGACAAAGATCAGAGCAGATCAGGCTAACATGGGGTTTGGTGCCATTTCTATGATAAAACTATAGTAACTATAATAAATACAGCATAATCCAACCCAGTCTTGCTATGCAGTACTTCATTAATGTTATAATGTCCAGTTTCTGTTTCAGACAGGTGTTGATTGAAGCTTACAGCCATTTTGGTGGATGTAGTTTATGGTGATGTTGAATTAATTTGTGTTACACTAACTGGTACTTTCTAATTATTTGTCCACCTCATTTACACCATTTAAGGGGGGCACTGATATTTTACACACACCTGTCAGTATAACACAATGTAATTTAACAGCAACACAAACTCCAAATTTACTAAGAAGTTGAATAAACACTTCAACCAAACCTGCTTTTAATGCAGGGCTGTTATGCGAAGGTTAGCAGCTATCAGTATTAAAGAGTTATTCGATAATGAACAATAATAATAAAATAAAATGCAAATTTAAAAAAAAAAACACTTTTAGCGCTCAAAAACGTTTAAAACTTTCAAAATCAAATACCGTAACTGTGGGGAAATACCGCAAAGCTCTTCTGGGTGGAGCTAATAAAACTGGGTGCATACGCCCTGTGAACTGAGAACTTACCATCCCAATACAGAACAACGTGAATACGATTAGCCATGGAATATCAGTGCAGCTGCGCTCCTCAAGCGGAGTCCACTCACTTTTGCTCTGCAAATGCATAAAGAACAGAAGATGTCACAAGACACTTAGTTCCGTTTATGTGGGTACTGCTACGCCGCAGTACCCACCCTGCTTCCCCTGAAGCCAGCAGGCCAAATGAGCTTGTGGGTGTACTGCCGAAGAAATGGCGTTGTCTCAAACTCCTCTGCGCATTAACCGCAAGATACAAGTTTTTTTAAGCCACAACAACGCTCGTTGTATCTTAGTCAACTTACCTCTTTGCCGTTAAAACATCCCATCGCACCCGAAAACACAACTCCAACGAGCAAAACGAAAGTAAAATGTAACTTGCTTTTTCTTTGGTTAAAATCTCCCTGATCAGTCCCTTTCCTCCTATAGCCGTCTCTTCTCTTTAACCCATGCAAGAATACGAAGAAAAAATTGTTAACGCCTTGTTTATTTCTAACACTCTCTCCATTTTCTGTTGAGTGAAAGCGGAAGATGTTTTTATGCTGCCTTCACACCTATCGGAAATATTTCCTTCTTGCTACAGGTCCTTCTTCTTCTTTTGACGCTTAATGGCGGATGGCAATGGTGCATTACCGCCGCCAACTGATATGGAGTGTGCATCAAAATGGCAACAAACAAACAAAAAACAAACAAACAAAAAAACCCCAAAACAACAGCAAAAAACTATATCTATATTCTCTTAATTAGACCGGATATTGCAAGATAACGTAATAGGATATTATAACAAACGTCTACTGAGCTCTTCCTTAAAATGTCTATTAGGTCAAACTGAACTTTTACTTCCCTAAGACTTTTAATTAACTTTATTCTTTCTGTCCCATATTTCTTACATTGGACTATTGGTTTCCTCCTGTTCACAACTACCCGTAGCGTGTTTCCCCATTCTGTATAATGTGCTGTTTAGGTAAGCATGTCCCAGCCAAGTGTTGATATTGACCTTTCATATTCCCTATTTCTCTCTGCATTCCTGACTTCTCCCGCTTTCTTTTGAATTCTATAAAACCGTCCTTTCCTCTCTTCTTTTCAGGGCAGAGGATGTTGCTGATGTTATGTTAAGCCCTTCGAGACAAACTGCTTGTAAAAATGGGATATACAAATAAAGTTGACTTGACTTGACTTGACTTGACTTTTGTCACCTTTCCTTCATTTTATTCTTTATAATGCTCTTTACTTCAGTGTTTTATGAATCTGCACATAGTTTGATGTAGCTGTAGTAATTGTTTGAATCTGAATTGCAAATAAAGCTCTTGTCCTGGTTCTTTTTCTCTAATATAGTGAAATCTACTGTTGCATTAGGATGAATCCAGGGTGGTGGTGCTGGCGACGGCACTGTTGGACTGATGTTTAAATGATCTATTTTTAATTCAGATGCTCTCTGTACTGTCCATGGAAAACTCTTTTCCTCCCTCCTATCCACTTCCCAGGCTTTAATATAGTGTGTGTGGTGTGGTCTTGACTGTGGCCCTTTAAATTAATCCAATAATTTAATAATAGCTGTGTTCTACTTGCGTCTGGAGGCATTTCTCCCACCGCAATTTGTAATGATGCAATTGTTTTAACATCCCTCTTCCGGGTATTGCCGGCTACTTGATGATTGACGGATTAAGATGCTACTATATCAAAGCCTATGATTATAATGCAGTAAGGATATCATAGGATACAATAGGCTACATGTATAGCAGGAAGACCTTCTCAGAATTATTGTGCATGTAAATTACATCACGAATATCAAATGAGAGACCGCAAATACACAACAAAACGTTGTTTTCTAAGTGAGCTACAAGCCCAACTTAGAAAGTTACGAGGTGCCTTGAAAGTAGCATACCGATGTAAGGGTGGAGTTCTTTTGATAAGCACGCGTGTAGAGTTTGGCGCCGTTCGGTGGGATAACGAGATAACCCTCATGAAACAACTGCGAACATAACACAACATGTGGCCAGGCTCGTCTCTCGCAGTGTCAGGAAGTGTTGTTATAAAGCTTAACTGAGCAATTTAACCTTATTCAGGCTGAACTGTCAGGTCACCCACGTACAGTCAATGCCCACCCAGAAATGTGAGTAAAGATTACCTTCAGGTTCATAGACTGTGTTTTTCTCAGCTTATTCTAAGTTCTTCATGTTTTGCCAGTTTGAGGGGCACTAACCTGGAACACACAATTTAGGCGAGTTTTACGTGCATTTCATTTGAGTGTGTTGACTGAGCCAATAGTGTGCTCAGAATAAGTTAAATAATATAAATAAATAAATCTGACCAGCGGGCGCTTATCTACGGCAACCCACATTAATAAATATGAAGTTTTGTCGCAGTCACTAGTCTATGTCGTGTTATGCTATGTTGTAATAATCTCCCGCCCCCATCAAATGCTAATTTTCATTACTCATTACAAACACTCAGAGAGCCGTGCAGCTGGGGCCCTGCTGGTCTTGCTCATCTTGTGCAGGGTCACTTGAGTGCGGATTCCCCCCTGAAAACCCTCCCTCCTCCTGCTGCTGCAGCCCCGCCAGCTGAAGAGTCTACACACACACACACACACTGTGACCTGCCTGCATCAGGTAGGATCATACGAGAGACCCACACATTTAGTGCAAAGACAAAGGTTAGTGACGTGGACCTGTTGCACCTTTGAGTATCTTATTGGCCCACTGATATTTCTGATTAAATTTCTGAAATAAAGGCTGCCCCTTGTACATCACTATTCCTTAATCTTATTTTTCAAAAAGGCATCACCCTTTGCCTATTTTTCAAGAGGTTTCTTCCCTTACTGAAGGTTTCCTGACCTGCACACTCCCTGAGCGGGCTGTAATGTTTTCTGAAGAAGTGGTGTCTTACGTCTTACGAACAAGAGCACATGTTGGGAGGTTACGTTTGGAAGCAGAATGCAAACTAACATAGAGCGGAAACACACAGTAACTGTTCAGAGCTCCCCCTCATCAAATGATGAAACAGCTCCTGGCTCGTCATCTCCTGATTTGCAGTCTCAAGTATTTCCTGCTAATGATGCTGTGGCAACGGTGTCCAAGGACAACACGTTTTCCTGGATTTGTACTGGAAGAGCTGATGCCAGCGCAGCATATGTTAAGCAGAATCCTGGGTGTGGGGATGTAGTACGTCACTGTTCTGGCTCTCACAGGGACTGGTACAAGCTCAAGAAACATTTCTCATACACAACAAGACAAGACCATAAATATTATCTGTCACTGTCCTCAGATACTTTCAAGATTCAAGCTGTTATAAAATGGCAACGGCAAGCTCTGCAAGCTCTAATAAAATTCCAAATGGCAAATAATTTTGAATGTCAGTGTTGCACCTAATCTTTTTCTTTGTGACTCGCTCAGAGTTGTTTTCTTATTCATATGGGATATCTCAAAAAACAGTGCAAATATGAATATGAGTTTTGATGTTTAAAAAAAAGTTAAAAACAAGAGCAAAGTTAAACATCTGAATATCTGAGTGTGAGAACATGTGAGAAGCTCAGGTGCAGGTGTTTATAGGCTTATGGGGCATTTGTTTGAGTCACAGATGAATTCCAGCTGTTGTTACCACCCAGCCATGCTTTGATCCTTATGGATCTGTCTCTTTGAGGTGCAGGTCGATTGTCTGAACAAAACATGCACTGCATCTCCTTAGTGTTTTCCTGACTTGTGTCCCATTTTAAGAATCGGTATCTTTTTGTCCTTATTCGCCTGTCAACCAACTTTCCATTGCTGTGAAAGCTGGTAGGACATGCGCTACACAACTGCTCCTCTATTGTGAAGACCTGGAAGGAGGGCAGGCTACACTTCTAACTCAAGGATACCATTCATAAAAAGGGAGAGACAAGAGATAAGTCTCCTGGAGGACAAAGATCCAGGATGTCTGGAATAAGGCACGAACAGCCAGAGAACCACGACAAAGTTGAAAAGAGGTGAGAACAATTTCAAGTTTTTGATGGCTTTCTTCTTTTGGAGTTTTGGTTCATGTCTTCTTGTTCAAGACAAGGTCACATTCAGGGATTCACTGTTTTTTCACAAGCAGAATTTTCCAGGACATTGAAGGCTCCAGTTTTGGTGTTGTCAAGGTCTTGTTTGGAATAGCATATTAGTATCCTATAAGTTAATAAGAGTATTAACAGGATTTTGGTGTGATGGTTTTTTGTTGAATATACACAATGTGGAAAAACTAATCAGAGCCTTAACAGTATAACTGCATTTTTATGGGAATTATCCCTAATAGGTTTGGCCAACACAAATAAAGTGACAGTGATTCACGATGTTTAATTGTCTAAAATGGCAGTGTCCCCTTTGGTGTGTCACTGCCGGTCCTCAAGGCCTTTTAACCAGTGTTATAAAAACAAAGAACAGATGGTACACAGTAAACACCGATGGGACTTTGTCAGTGTGCTAATCAGTATTTTCCACTGTCGTCATAAACATGTAGGGCCTGTATTATTATTTAATTGACGCATCAAGCGAAGTCTTGCAGTATACGGACATACACAACCAAACCACCCACACACACAAATGCAGTATACAATGTTCTCTCTTGTCTCTTGCACATGTGTGTGCACACACACACACACACACGGATTCTCTTGCAAGAAGGTTAGTTAGATTATTTTAGCCCGGAGATTGTTATGGTCTGTGTCCTCAATAACTTGTACTTCCTGTTCCCACGGTTAACAGCCACTCAATAACCCATGATCGGTGGCCAAGGGCCCCTCTGTTTCTCCCACAACGCCTTCTTGTGTTTAGACCCACGCAAACAAATCAAGTTAAAATCCACAGATGATTAAATCCGTTTTTTAAAATTAAAATAGCAATACAGCGATCAACTGACTTCCTAAATGCTTTTAAGTTGCATCATCGACATTTTGATGTCTCATTCAGCAATACTGCAGTTGCTCAAGTTCTCACCCAGTCCTCAAACGCTGTTATTTAAACCAGCATGACTCTTGGCTTTTGAGTTGTTAACCACAGGGCATAGCAAGTGACAGGAAAGGATTGCAATGATCTTGGTGTGGTTTGTCAGTGTTATTTTTAGATCTTCAGTTGAGATTCTGCTATTCTGTTTAGTTTTCTTTTTTGTGTAAATGGAGCCAAGATCCGTTTTTACAACTTCGCATAGCTGCTAGTCAAGTACAGTAGAAAATGGTTATTTAAAGAAGCCTTAAAAATGGTGCAAGAAAATCTTACAGTCAAAGCAGTCTTTGTGTATGCAAGGACTTATAATGACTCAGTTATAGGAGGGACAGAGGGTTTTTTTTTCTCCCCAAGCGTCACCTACTTTTTCCTACATGGGCAAACACTGTGTGTTCTTCAATGCCCATGATTTAGACTGGCTTATTTTTCCAATAATAAACTATATCAGTGAGGAATGTGTGGCTGTTTCCTTTGGGCCCTCACTGCTCCACTTAAGAAGTCGAGGGGTTGAACAGTGGGAGATTATAGGGTGAATCATGAATAGGTCTTTCTTTACCATGTATGCGACCGCTCTAGACATGTGACCAACGATGCTGCATGCCTGTGAGAGTGTTCATGCTCGTCCTCAGTGATGTCGGCCTGTGACAGTGACTCCTTTTATACAGAATGTATTCCAAAATATACTGCACACATACCAGCATAAATTGTGAGTTCAGTTCAGATTATCTCTGTTTTGTGAAAACATAGTCAATGGCTTTGTAGAATGAGTGGAAAATTTTTCTCTGAATGAATAGTTTTTAGCCCCTCTCCAGGCATGGCTCTAGGGGCTCTGTCTGTCTGGGTCCACCTCTTTGGCTCAGACTGTAATATCTTAACAACTTTCGGATGGCTTAAATTTAGTTTAGACAATCACGTCCCCCTCAGGATGAATTGTATTAACTTTAGTGATCCCTTGACCTTTCCTCTAGTGCCACCATCAACATTTTAGTTTGTCTAAAATTGTGGTTTATGATTCAATATCTGTACAATGATAATATGCCGTCATGTATACTCAAACGACATATTAATATTCTCATCAGCCTTAGTTCTACTTTTGTGTTTAGTACCAGTTAGCAAATGTTGCCATGCTTAACTTTGATGTTGAACATAGTAAACATTACATACCTGAAAGCACTGCTGCGCCTCACTGAGATGATAGCATGGTCTGTTCAAGCTACATTTTGTTTTACTTCTGCAATTTCAATGCTTCACTACTCAGCTGACACACAAACGAACATTAATAGACATTGCTTATGGGCTTCTAGTCTTGCACATGTTGTTGACTGAACATGTGTTTGTCACAGTGTTACTGAAGGATCAGATTATGACGTAGAGCAGCTGCCCTGTGGCTGTCCAGGATGTCTGGATTGGCAAGGGGGAGGCGTAGCCTTTAAATTATAGGCCTGTGTTGGATGGCCAAAGGAGGTAATGAGTGGATAGCCTGAGTCATGCTCTGTGTCGGCCTCTGCACTTCAATCACCATCCATATCCATATGGAGGCTACTGTGACCCGAAAGATCTGCATTTTGTTACACTGCACTCAACGTAACCACAGAGAGCATCATGTGACATGCTGCAGAGGAGTCTTGTTGAACTTGGATTCTTCCCCTTGAGTACAAACATCTGTGTCCCTGGAGAGCTGGCTTCAACAGCAGTGTACAGTTTCCCAGCGAGGCCCCTAAGAAAAGACTCATCCCAAGACTGCTCACATCTGGATGACCCAGAGGTTAAGGCTGGGGTTGCAGGAATACTTGGAGGGGGCTTTATTCCAGTTCTGTCTCGCACTCGTGTTGTCTCTTTTGCTTTGTCACATGTTATGCTATGTTCATGCAACTGACTATACTGAGAAAACAATCTAGATTTGGTCAGCTTGAGTTTGCAAAATTAGGTGATCTTATGTGCTATTGTGTTATGTAGGTTGAGTGTTATGTTAGTGTTATGAATTTATATAGTGCATTTTTCATGCTAACGTAAACCAGGCGGCTTAGGGGCCCTTGAAGTTTTAGAAGGGAAATCGGCTCTGCAAATCGAAGTCTGTCAAATATTGTATTTGTTTTACAACTCCTGCCTCAATCAAACTTTAAAGACATAATTAACATTTGTTTTAGATTGTTTCTCTGACATCAAGTGTAAATATCCATGGCTTCTTTGCCTTTTCTTTCCCCCGAGTGCCTCTGACAAATGACTATATTAGGAAGTGAGTTACTGGCATGTGGGTGCTTTAATGTTTTTTCTTCCATTAGGTCCACTTTCAAACAAGCATATGAGCTTGACAGCACGTTCAACATTGTCCCCATTGACACGCCACATTTAAAATTTGATTTATATTTTACAGATACTCTTGTAGAATATTGTAAAAGAAATGCATTCTCAAAGTGGATCTGTAAGGATATCATGCTTTGCTTCATGCCTTCCTTAGTCCCCACATGTTTGTTTAAGAATGCTTGTAGAGTTACAAGATGACAAATTTCTAAAAAAGCATACCTCAGAAATAACTGCCAAAACATTAGAGCAATCTCTCTTGGCCCAGAGCCACAGGTCTTACGAGGCAGCCTGTCTGTTATTAATCAAAGCCAACTGGTGGGAGCCTTGCCCAGCTTAGTGTAATAGCAAGCAAAGGCAGAATGAAGAAAAAGTCCACTAAGAAGAGAAAAGAGACAGGCTTTAAGAGAAGGAGTGGAGAGGAAGTTTCTGAAACAGTGAAGAACAAAAGTACATTGGAGCAGGGTGGAGTGAATAAATGCATGTAGTGTGCTGGGTAAGTTGTGAGACGGGGGATGGGGCTCCTAGGATGTGACTCAGTCTCCCTGTCAAAACCAGCAGGGAGGGGACCTGATGAGAAAAGGGATAGAACGGAGGAGAGCAGGGGTGGAGTGGGGGAAAGAAAACCCGGCCCCTCTTACACCACCCCGACTCTCCGGCATTCAGCGTCAGCAAAAACCTTAATGTGATCAAGATGGAAGTTGTCTTTGGACTTTTCACTGCTCCCCCGGCTTTCTGCCTGCTTTGGGGGCTTCTCCGCCTTTCCGACAGTTTTACATCGGAGATACTGATTGGAGTCCAGAAAATGGCTTGCAGAAACCTAGACTAGGAGCTGCTTACAAAATAAAACAGATGTCAAGTCACTTGGAAAGAGATGGATTCATATTTCCCAAGCGTGGACGCATTGTTTTTGCTGGATGAATGAAAAGGCAATCTCTCTGGATAACTTCACTACAAACAAATAACGGATCTATAACATATTTGTTGCATTCTCACCTTGTGTTTAATATTGTACGTATAGCTACTGGATTATGTTGTAAAAAAAAACTGATTAATCACTGGAAAATTTATTGCATCTTGAGATAACTCTTGAGTGTCGGTTTGGCTGTTGGTCCAAGAACAAATAGGAGCAGCTGCCTTGGTAAATTTATTGCAACTTCCCCGTTTAAATAATAACCAGGTGCAGGTTCATGCCAGTGGATGCAGATGGCACTTGGTACCATCCAGCTCTTCTCCTGAGGAAACAAAAGGTGAAAATTGAGATTAAACACCTGTCTCCAAATTTTAGATTAATTTTACTGCTTAAGAAACTGTTTCATGTATTAGATAAGAAGCAACACTATATCATGTGCTGCTTCAAGTGCAAAATATTTGTTTGATTTTCCAACTATGACTATAACTATGTACTGAAATGATTACAAGTCTCTTGTTTTCAGTCACTTGGAGTACCATAAAGGAGGCATATCCAGGATGTCCTATCAATTGCATCTATTCTTACTCTTCTGTCTCTCTCTTTTATTTTAAAATATAGCAGTTGTACAGCTTGAATTGAGCACAGCCAGCATATTGAATTCTTGTGTTTCTTGTACATTGTGACCTAGATCATCAGGAAAAAACATAGAGCACATTGTAGAACTTGGTTTGATTCATGTGATAGGACTCACAGTATTTATTATGGTAACGCTGGCTTGTTGTAGTGCATGGGTAGATACAGAATGACAGTTAACCAACACCCTGAATTTTTCAGACCAATTTTGCACTGTTTAAGTAAATGCATATGGAAGGTTTGTAGTGTAAATTTGACCAGATGGTTTGGTTACAGTTTACTTAAAAAGTAAACAAGGGACATCTACATTTATCTTCATGATTATCTTGATGTTTTAGAATTCGGGCAGCTTTATTGGCTTTACTCTTGGAAGCTTCTTAACACTTCATGCAAAAACAACTGCTCCAGATCAAATATGTTCAATATAGTTGGCATGATGTAATTTAAAATGTGGATACCATCATCTCACACAGACCCAGCAGAGTTTATACTTTCCAGGAAACTGCGAATGCAATGTAATTACTTCCCTCTTGAACATCCACTCACTACTCCCGAACTGTTTACTTTAAAAGTGAAACATTATTTACCATATTGTCAACTGCACGTTCAGTTACTGTAAACTAGGGAATACTGGCTGTTTCTTAACCCCTTTTCTCTACTTGATTGCTACAGATCTGGTTCTCCATTTTCAACTACCGCCAAAAGCAGCTGTATGGGATAGCACCGGCTGTTGACCATGCCAGTGGCCATACGGAAAAGAAGTTGGGAGGAGCACGTGACTCATGCTTCAGGACTACAATACAGCTTTGATGATCTGGATCTGGTCTGTTGTCATGGAGTGGACAGTGAGGGACCTTGGATGGGTGCAGGGGCTTCCAAACAAGGTCGGCGGACGAGATGTGCTTCCATGCCAGAGGGCTGCCACCAACTGCCCACAGAGGACCTTGCTCGGATACTTGAGGTGACAGCTGCTGGCGTGAATGATTATACTGAATCAGCTGACATTCCCCAAAGGGCCTCTGAATCAGAGTATTTCCAAACCACAAACATTGGGAATTCTGGAGAGTCTCACTGGAACTCAAACCGAGGGATTTCTTTTGCAAGTATTTCTTGTGCAATTGATAGCAGCAGTCCCAGTGAGAAAACTATAAATGATGAAGGTGAAGTTGGCACAGAGAGTAGCCAGAGTCACGACATCTGCAATGACGATAATGTCTTTAAAAGTCCGCATATCTCCCGTGAAGAGCAACAATGCATCTCTATCTCTTCAAACAATAGGCCTTCACTGTCTGAATCCGCTGGTGAACAGCCTGGCAAACTTCCAAATCATCAGGAAACAAAGGAGAGCCATACAGAGGGTTACAGCAGACCTCCTGAAATCTCTGAGGCCACACTAAACCAGTTCTCTGCCGCTGAACTGGAACCTCAAACTGACCTCCTAGATGTAGAGGAAGGGGAGACTTCCACCACGAGCCGTTCTGATGCAAGGGTAGCCTTACTTGCTGGTGTGCTGAGCAGTTCAGTTAATATGATGGAGAGTGGTGATATAATGTCACAGGCTGACAAAACTTTGGAACCAGTTGTGACTTTGGTTGTAGAAGAGGTTTGTGACAAAGGAGTAACTGACAGCTGGATTGCAGATTCTGCTGACAGGTTGGATGGATTAAATGTCCCACAAACTCTAAATGAAAAAACAGGACTTAAACCTCACTCAAGGGACATCCAAGGAGGAGAGCAAGATCATCATGACTGCCCTGGTATATTGGAACAGACTTATGGTTGTGAAATATCCTGCCAGAAATTGTTGGAACAGCATAATGTTGAAATGACAGCAATGAACGGGCCTCAGGGAGAGGAAAGTGCACAAGCAGAAAGCAGCGAGAAGGCAGCAGATATCAGGTATGGGCCAAACACATCCTCTGATATTTGTTTCGAAGATCAATGCTGCTCTGTGACAGTTGAAAAACTGAATACAGGATATTCAGAAGAAAACCCCATACAGTCAAACATTACTCAGTGTGTGGACCAGTATCTGGCAATGGCCTCCCCCATTGGTCAACCAACAGAAAACCCAGATGAAAGCGTCGTCTCCAAAGAGTTTGCTTGCTGCGAAGATCAAACCCTAGCTCAGCAGCTGGAAAATAGCTATTCAAAACTGAATCCTATCCCAGAAGTTAGCCACGTTGAGCCAGATGACACCCCTATACTGGATCCTCAAAGGAACTCAGATTTCACCCAAAAACCAGATATTCAGCGCTCCCACATGGATGATAAACATGCAGCTACTGAACAGCACACGAAAAACCTGCCAGCATCCTCTGCAGAGGTCTGCGATGGGCTCTCACCAGAGGGACTCCATGGTAACCAGAAGGCCTCTGGTTGTTACTTAAGTGAGTCACCTGCCTCTGAGGTGGCAGATGGTCAGAGGGAACACCACACACCAGCAGCTGCAGTCTCTAGGATGGAGGAGACACAGACGGTTATTTACAATGACATGCGACTTGCCAGCCCAGTTTTAGATGGAAGGAATGAACCTGAGGATCAGAAAGAGGACAATGTGGTCAGAGTGCGCATGAGAAAGGTAAGGCTATATTTAATCTAGTCGCAGAAGGAATGCATCAGATCATGACTGATATTGCTTTAAATTCATTTTGTCCCAAGTGCCCTGAAAATAAGTAATTTTTCAAAATTAAGCTGACACTTACTGGGCATAAACGGCCTACAAATAATTTTTGTCCCACACTCTGGCAAATGTATCGGAAAACAATGACTTCACTCTCACATGCTTACAGTTTTGTGTGTGTGTGTGTGTGTGTGTGTGTTGGGGGGGGGGTTCTGTGAAATGTTTTACTCTTTCTCAACTGCTCATTGCAAAACAAGGTCCTATAAGGGCATGGAAAACTATGAACATGGAGGGGGTTGGAAACTAAAGTAATCTCTGCGGTGAAAGCCTTAAACTACTTTTCCAGCCAATAGTGTATGTTTTACTATTTACACTGTGCTCGCCAGCATGCTTGTTAGGTACAGTAAAGTGCCAAAAACGTTGGGCTTGTTGAAGCAAAGCAATGGCCTGAGAACTGACACAGTATTTTTTCATTATTAGCAGTTGGAGTGTTGGCCTTTTTGGAATGAGAACAAGAAATCCATTATTTACAGTGCAGGATATGCGCACTGAGCAGGCGTATTGTTTAGACCATGTTGTGGAAAGTTAAATTCTTGTGATATGTTGTTGTTGTTGTACAAGAACAACACTGACTCTTCGTATACTCTCTTAGTGTAAAGATCCTATGCTTGAGTTGTTTTCTGAGTTGTGTCTTTGTACAGGGTTAATGTTAGGTTTATTAAAAATTAGGGTGCATTTATAAGTGTTATATAAACATTTATTAAGTGTAATGCAGTTGTAAGCAGCTCTAAGCACATTTTTTACACTATGTGCATTGTTTTCCAACAATTGCATTTTTTCTATAGACATGTATTATTATGAAAGTGTATTTATGAACAGTTATAGTTGTTGACAAATACATTAATAAACAAATATCTGATTTCAGATCTATTATAGTGTATTATGAACTTTTTATTAAATGTTTTTATACTGCTTATGAATTATTATACAGGTTACCAAGTGTTACTAAAATTATTTGTTTGCTGATGACTGTTGTGTGTTGCTGCTTTCACAGTGGGGAGGCCAAGGAACATTGAAATTTGCATTCCTACATTAACAAAAAACAAAAACAAAAATGTCTGTCTGTAAATATCAAAGTTTAGTCCTGTTAATCATTAATCCCTGTACGTCAGGATAGTTTTTTTTTAGGTTAATTTGTTCCTTGTGATTTGATATTGATCAGATTAGGTGTCCAACATCAGCAATGTTGTGTGGATGAGTGTGTGTTATGTTTTGAAGCAATGAGACGCAGTTGATTCAATGTGACAATAGGTGACATTAGTGATGACTTGTGGAATTGTTTGGTCGTGTTTTGTTGCAGACTGTGTTTTTGACTTGCCCTAATATACACTCAGTACACCTGCTAAAACTAATACAGTGTAACACAGCAGTCCTGCAGTAAATCCTACCTTCACTGGCGCTTTAATGTTTTATAGAGGTGTTGATTCAAGCTAATGATCATTTCGGAGGCTGTAGTTAGTGATGCTGTTAAATTGCGTTCGGTGGTTCTAATAGATGTTTCTGTCATTTTGTCCTCCCCTTTTACATCATTTAGGGTACACTAAATAACAAACACTTCTCTGTGTAATTCAGTACAAAAACAGAACATAATAATCTCCATGGAGGTGGGATTTATTGCAGGACTGTTTTAGTCTTATCCAGGTATATCTAATAAACCAGCAATTGAGTGCATTTACAGTGTAGTAACTCCATATGTCTAACGTGTTATGTCATGATGTTGTTAATACAGACTACAGAAAATACAGCCATTGTCTTTTAACCTTGAATGTGAAGCCTAGTACCAGCTGTAATGCCTAGTAACGTACGTGACCTGTCAGTATTTTCTCCATGCATTATACACTGATGCAGTGGTTGTATTTGTGTTCCTGAAAAGCTTCTGACTTGTGTAATCCCAGAGATTTTCCTGCATTATGACAGTTATAATACTGTTCAGGGTTGTTTCAGCATAAATTCCATGTTTACATAGATGCTTTGGAGGCTCTCTTAGTCACAACCAGTGTTGATGTCACCCATTCAGCTGCCAAAAATGAGAGATCATAGTCCAATATAGAGACATGGAAAACCAGTGCCGTATTTATAACCACTGGCTCTAGTTTCAATCTTAGGTTAACTTTAAACCTTTGGATTAAATGTCTGAAGAAGAAAAAAATGCCCTCTGGAACTCGAAAAGACAAGTTTAGCCATTAAAGTGGAAGGCACCAAAGGCAATTCATCCACCATATGGTGATGGTTCGCCTTCTCTCTAACTGCACCACAGGGTTTTCACCATGGGGTGTATTCATGTGCTGTATGAAGCCAGTTTACAAAGAAAATGTGCTATAGGGAAGGTCATGAGAACATAAAGAAAATTAGTTAGCAAACTTACCATTATCATCCCCAAGAGAGTTAACATATTATCTTTAGCATAAAGAAAAGGAAGGCAAGGTTGTTGAATAAATAAAATTACTCAGCTGATCTCAGAGTGGACAATGCCAACAACATAATCTCTTGAATAATCTCTGAAAAGATATTACACCAACTAATGATTATGTTCCCAGTGAACCATGGTGTCTTTCCAGATTCAGCTTGTAAAATGAACCCATCTGGTTTGCATAACGACTTCAGATTAACCTGATATTGAGCTTTGTTACTGTGTTTATTTGTTTTAGCAACAAGACTTTATCCTGACCTCAGGGCCAAACTGGCTCAACTGTCGTTTATCTGACAGCAGACTCGGCCACATCATCGTCTCAGTGTTCTCTTTGTCTCTCTCTCTGCCTTTCTGTCCTGTTTTTTGTGAAATTAAATGCTTATTTTTGGTCTCTTTATGAATAAGACACCCACATTAAACACAGTGTATGGACAGTATTTTGATGGATAATTGCCTGCTCTCTATGTATAGTTTGCCAGAGAAAGACACAGTTAAACGGACAGGTCTGAGAACTGGGATGCAGAACACCGGCTGTAAGAGGGGGTTGAGAAAGAGGATAAGAAAAGACGAAGGAGGGAGTCTAAGAGTTCAAATAGTGTGGGAACTGTCTCCCATCTCAAAAAACAGGAAGTTGAGTGGAATGTAACAGAAGCCTCAAAAGATGGGAAAGAGAGAAAAGGAACCTTCTGAGAACACCCAAACCACCAGAATGCCCCCTAAAAAACTTTGTCTCGCTGAGGAGCCTGCACTGCACTTGTTTTTACTCTGCCGTTTTGTGGTTGTTATTGCCATCTTGAGCCTTTTGTTCATTCAGTGAGGCCTCGTAAAGATGTCATTGTTTTACCACGATACAATGTTTCATTGTGATACTTTGCCAAGGAGAAAGAACGTTGCGATGTGTGCTGCCACGAGCTAGGAATGCCAATGAATGCATCAATATGAGACACATTTCCATGAGGCACTCGGCCCTCGATGTCTATTTGCTTTGTCAGCAAACCCAGTAGGAACTGCTTTTGACAGGCTAACGGGGCACTAACTGGAAAATAAATGTAGGCGCTAGTCACAAGACATTATTAGGGATGGGAGCCAGGCACAGGGTTGGAGCTGTAGCTTGTTGATCACAATTCTGATTCTATCCAGGATCCATAAGCCAGCTGGCCTCACGCACATTAGCATTAGTCACACCTCAGATCATATGAATTCTGTCATCACAACACACCCATTGTAAACTTAACTCAAACAAGATCAAATCCTATTACCCGTCACTTCACTGGATATGATTAATGATTTATATAAAGAACATAATTTATCCTGCATAGATTTCTCTCTGGTGTAACATACCTAAGAGCAGATAGCATATGAAAACCAGGCTCACGTTCAACATGTTCACATGCCTCTACACTGTAGCTGTGCACAAACATCTAATCGCAGTGGCTGTGTGTCCAATGAGCTCACCCTCATAAAGTATTTAAGAGGGTCTGTTGGTGCAGATTGTGACAAGGTTTGTTTTGGGACTAACAAGGCAGATGTGTGATGTAGTTTTTTGGAGTTGTTCTCAGCAGAGAAGCTCAGACAGAGAGCCACACCCGGAGCCAAGATATAACACAGAGGCAGGGGGGAAATGAACACATATACTGCATTTAAAAACTCCAGAAAGGGATTTTACAAGTTTTGAACTTTAGATAAGGGCTTATATTGCATAAAAAATAAGACTGAGAGGTAGCAACCAAGGACAGTCTTTGGTGGAGTATGAATGAGTGTTTAGCTTGTCTTGCTGGAGACACACCACAGGAGGTCAGTGTCAGACCTGTTATCACAGTGTTAGACCAGATAATTGAACAATGCTGATGAAAAAACTGAAGAGATAATATTTAGTCTTGTAGTCATGTAATTAAAAATTGACCAGTGATGATATAGAAGTTATAAGTGTGGAAAAGGCAGAAGAAACAACTAACGCCAAAAAGGAAAAGGATGTAGAAGAGCAGAGGGTGAAAGTGTCAGGATAAGTGTTATCAGCAGCAGTCAAAAAGGAAGAAAAGAGAAGTAAGGAGCACAGAAAGAAGGATGAGCACAGTTTACAGAACAGAGCTCCTTGATTCTTTGGGCCTGGAGGGACAAGAGCCAAAGTTTGTCTGAATGTGGAAAAGCTAAATTAATTTGCTGACTAAAAATGTTTAGAGATTTTACAGCAATGTGCTAGTGTTAGTACAAGTATCGGTTGTAAGTTTGATGTAATTGATGGTTGTAAAAAAAAATATTAGTATTAGTGTTTTTATTAGGATGATGTTATATTATGGAGCAAGATCATTTGGATCATTTGGATCATTTGATGCAGACAACAGTAAAGTCAAGAACTAACAGGGAGGGTTGAGGTGAGCTAATTCTAATTCTTTCAAAGCCAACTAGTCAGTAAGCAGTACTGTCATGCCCTGCTGGTCAACAAGCAGGCAAGAAACTAAATCTATAAAATCTGTGACTTGCTGGTTCTCTTCTTCATTTCTGCATTCTCATAAGCATTTTTCAATTCATCTTCCCACCTTAGGGTAGAGTATTTTAATATAGGCTCTTGTCATTTCCAGTGGAATCCTTTGATCACCTTCCCCATCCTATTATAATTGAGGAGGGAGGCAAATGGTAAATGAACTGCATTTATATGGCACTATTCTTCCTTAACAGATAAAGCACTGTCCAGTTTGCCTCCCATTCACCCACTCAGTCAGATGAGTCAGATGATCCACAGCAGTGGCAGAGCTATGAACTGGCCTAGCCACCAGGAACAGTTTGGGACTCAGTGTCAAGGAACACATGGACAGAAGGAGCCCTCAGATTTAACCACGAACCCTGAGATTAAGGTTTATCTGAGTCATACTTTCCAATGAGGGGTCACAAGTAACATGCTTATGTTAGGTAATAGTGTGTCATTTTTGAGCCCAGTTCAACGACAATATATATTCTGTCTCTTATTTGTCTCTTTATTCAGCGTGAACATGCTCGTCTGGACTCAATGGTGTTGCTACTGATGAAGCTGGACCAGTTGGACCAGGAAATTGAAAATGCCCTCAGTACCACCTCCCCTATGGACAGCACTGCGACACTTCAGCGACGACAACTCCTGGTAAACATTTGCACTTTAGCTTGCTGGGTTTGACTGCAGATTCTTCTGAAATTATTTAAAGTTGCTGTGAATGAATGACCTTGATTTATTCATTCATGTCATCCCTCACCTGCTGTCGTCATATATGCCCTTTAGGAACAGCAGTGTCTACAGACACTGGACAGACACATTCATCTGCTGATGAACTGGGCTGTGTGCTTTGCATTTGTCTACTATGCTCTTGATAACCTTTTGCGTCAGTGTAATACCTCTACTGTCATCTTGGTCTTTTACCTGTGCAGGAGTATGATTCAGGGTCTGTGCTAGCAGCATCACAAAACCCTCCAAATCCACACATTCCTGCTGCCTCCACCTCAGTACCTACACAAGCCCTGGGAGCAAAACCGAAGAGCGGGGTAAGTCAGGAGTTTCTCTTGCGTCCATGTTTAACAATTGAAATAATCTGCATAGTTTTTTAATTGAACGTAGAGCTACTGATAAACAGCTACAATAAAACACTTGTTTTTCTCTTGGGTCGTAGCTGTACAAAAGTTTAAATAAGAGCAACAAACACAGAGGGCATACACACATGTGCAAACACAGACACACACTCGTAGTGAATCTCCCAATTGTAGGAATGTCACCCACCTCTTAGGGCTTAGCCAAGCAGACGTTAAAGCTCTATAATTAGCTAGTTCCAAAGATGTAGACCGCCTCTCCCCAACAAAGGGGTCAGAAGGGGGGTCTGGGGGTGAAAAGCCAGGGCAGGGAGGAGTGGAGGGGGGACACGCTTCAAGTGAGACATGCATCTTCAAACCCCTTGCTTGCTCACTTAATGACTTTGTCAGCCTTGCTTTGCCATTTCCTTCAGAACAAGGTCAAAACGAGCAAGGCCAGTAGCTAGCAGTCTGAGCACTCAAGCAGTTTCACAAAAAGTTTCAGAGGAAAAAAAATGATGCTACTTTATCTTGAGATGTAGTGATACAAAATGGGATAATCATAAATTCCAGACAGGATGTTTCTGTTGCAAAACAGTCCTCATATCTAACTGGAAGAAAACACTGCTACTAGTGGAAACGTCAGAATTCCTTGACAAAAAGGACGTCTCGCATTCCTGAATTATCTCTAGCAATTCCTCGTTGATATTGCTTTGTTTTGTTGCACGTCACAACTGTTATGCTGTCTCTAAGTTAAGAATTATTTCTCTTACGTGTGACAGTTAATTTAAGGGACACACAGCAACATACTTTATGATGTGTGATGTATTATGTCTGCGGCCAACTGTTTCCACAACCTCCATTCCTGCAGTAACCCAAGGTAACTCACTGAGCTTGGGTAAACAGTGCTTTCACTGCGCCTAATAGGGGGCTTTTTACAGTGGAGGCCCCGTGGGGTGATTGATTGAGGCCAAAGAGATGATGACTTCATGAAGGGGATTATCAGTGGTTAATAGTAGAAGGGGACTATTGAGTCCTTTCAGACCTAAAGTGTTGTGACGCCCACTTAATCTTTTTAGCTAGACAATACAAATCCTTTAAATGATATAAACACAAGGCAGATGTGAGGAAGAACCATGGCTGAAGTACAAGCTTCAGCCAGATAGCACAATTATGTTTCACAAGACAACAACATACATAACAAAATCACACAACAAAACAAACACAGATTAATTGCCATCATTTGTTGCTTCTCAGCTGCAAGTAACAGGGAAAGTTGTACGTAGGGTTAATAGACATCGTTTTACAAAATTATCTCATCCTTTCATTTAACATTAAATGTGACACTGCAACCCAAAAAGCTTTTGTAGGTTATGCAGGGGGTGACTGAAGAAGCAGAACCGTATACAATACAACAAATGCACCACCACAATCTATAGTCTCAGATGTTTTTATCGAATTTATCAATAGCTCCCTGATAACAAAGTTAATATATCCCCAAAAAACTATTGAAATAATACAAATGTCAGATAATACATCACTGACTCTGTGCTATAAAGCTTTTTCGCTAGAATTCACATGCATTGCCTTGAACACGCCTTGACATCAATGCCAACAAGAAGGTATTTGCAAGTTTACACAGGACTGCTCACAATACACATCTTTTTAGCTAGCCAATCACGAGTGCAGCATTGCCACCGTGAACACTCCTGTGATTTATGAGAAGACGTCCAAGCAGTGAAAATAAATGTAGTGGTATTTGGACAACACAACTTTGATACTATAAATAAGGTACCAAGGTAAATATCTCCATGGAGAAGGTCAGTTCAAATCTGAAATTCTGCAGACGATCTGACAGTGAGATCAGTGTAGTTTAGGCGTGTCTTTGTTCATATTTTACTTAAAGAATAACGTAAATAAATGTGAATCCACTTTTTAAAGAAAGCGAATTTGTCAGTTGATATATGCTGTTAATTTAGTCTTCCATTTTCAGTAAATCTACAGATCCCAAAATCTGTGCAAAAAAAGAGTGTTCATCCGTTAAAGTCTCACTGAGCCAAGCTAACAGTTCAAATGGTATTGATCCATCATTTGGCTTTCAGAGACTGTGGGGACTTGGGGAGAAGTGAAGTCATTGTCACTTCTTCCACTGCTGTTTGGGGAAAATAAGAGGCTTGGGGTTGGTCAAGTGAAACAAGTGTAATTCTCAGAAACGTGTGAGACATGTCATTGTATGAACTCAGTGGGGAAAAAAATGTGTCTCATTGCATGTGAAGGATTGCATGGGAGTGGCTGGTGTGTGTGTGTGTGTGTGTGTTTTGATATGGATTAGGTTTGTAGAGGCCTCGTGAGGTGAAAAGTGTTTATCATTGTGCATTTGCATTCCTTCCATCTTATGCCGGATTATGCAAGAGCGAACTGGTATTTGTGTTTTTGCTGTCCCCTTGACATCTCCTTGCACTCAGTGTAACATGATGGTGTGATTGTACCAAACACATACTCATGCTGTTCTGTCTTTTATGTAACAGTGATAAACATGAAGTGGTGGTATGTGGCTATGTACACTTGTGATGAGTGGACATTCACTTGGCATATGCCGTATCATTCCAGCACTGTTATGGATGAGACATTGGCTTTAACTGAGTACATTCTTGGCCTCTTGCTAGCTGAACTGATGGCTATTGTTAGCCTTCAGCAGGTGGCTGTTATTCTTGCATCGAATGTGGGGCTAACATCTTGCGGATGTTGGGCCACAGCAGGTGTTTTTCTCTCATGGTGGAACTACTATTCTTTGCCCAGAGTGTTATTGTTGGCAGGTTTCTTTTACTTGCTTGGTGTAGCAGGTGTCTTTCAGTGTTATTTAGCTTGCATTGTTGTGTTGCAACAGGTGGCTTTTATTAGAGCTAAGAGACTTGTGACTTATTTATTAGGACTTATTTCTTAACAATTGTTTTCAGTATTGTTTCATCTGCTCATGTTCTCGATTAATTGTTTGGTCTATGAGTTTGTCAAAAATGGAAAAAAATGTCTCAAGCAGTTTCCTGTCCCTAAAGTCTAAAATATTTACACCTGGGAGTCTGAACCAATGAATATTTAACATTTTCGCCAGAAACGATTAATTGCTTCACTTGTAATTATATTCTAGGACTGAAAGAGTTTCCTTCTTTGGTGTAATTATTTCCAATCTTGAGTAGTACAAGCATTTTTAAAGCATTTTTAAACAACATACTGTATTTACTTGCCATAACAGTATGGCCTGTCACTAATTTGTCTTTATACACATAATCTGTAGTGACAAACTTAAGTTACGTGTGCTGTGAGAGCCATTTGTTGTGAGACTCTATTTTTAGAGCTCTGTGGCTGCAGAGGATGTGCCAAGCCAAAGAGGCGGGTGGAGGCTGCCGACCCCTGACCACCTTCCTCTGAATGTTGCAGTCGGAAACAACATATCAGTCACCTTGAGCACGGAGCGTTCCCACCGGCGAGACATACTCAGAATCCCCTAAAGACCTCAGCTACTGAACAAGGCACAGACCATTGCTGTCTGTTAAATTTAGCACAGGAGTGTTTTACATGTCATGTATATGGTGGCAGCAAAGGTGTTGGCCTATACCAGTCCCCATCCTCTCCGTCTTTGGTAAACATTCCTTAACAGGGCAACCTTTGACCCATTGTTTGGATCTGTATTCTGTCTCCATGGCAGCAGTGCTACAAACACAACTTCTGTCATCTCCTTTGGTGGTTGTGCTGCTTTTTGATTTTGTCTGAATATTATGCTAAAAAAAATCCAGATTTTGGATTTGTGGACATAGTCATTTTTGAATTGAATTTTTACTGAGAAACATACAAGGTGGTTTATGGTTTTTGCTGTGGTCTGTACATTTGTACCGAACATGCATGTTTTCTTACGTCTTGAGAGTGTGATTTCTAGCCCAGGATATCTCTGTAGCACCACAGTGCTTTATTTATGATGGTAGGTTTTGACTCATTAAAGCTATTATCAAAAAATATGCAGCTCCTGCGATTTGGATATTACACTCAATCATATTTTGATTAAATGTTAAGCCCTCGAATTCTGAAAGTACTGGAGTTTTCATGTCCAAATTCAAGGAATTTTTGGGGGAGATGACTCATTGAGAGATATTTTAATTTTAGAATGGCGGAAACACTAGATTGCCTGTCAGTTGGTTATTTATGTGCATAGCTCTTTATCTGTCTGTGCTCCGGTGGACAATAGAAATGCTGCGGTTTGCGTGCTAAGGTCACTAGCAGATCTTTGCTCTGTCCTTCCTCTGTGTTCCGGTTTGGCAGCTTCACAGTCCCCAAACATCCTTCATCCAAACCACAAATTCTCAATGTCTCAGTCAGATACAAGACTCATTATTTTTCTACTTTCACTGCTTTTTATTTTTTTTGCATTTGCTCCCACTCTTTCTTGTCCCCTGTCCTTGGTCAATAGTCAACACCATGTGTTGGCAGCAGGCATAATTATGTTTGCCTACATTTCTGTAGTAGGCCATAATCAGCCAGCAAGCTTTGAAACCAACCGCCATTCAGTCTGGCGAGGGGTGCTAGTAGTGGCTCTGGCCATGGCAGTGTTAGCTGCTTTGTGTGGTGTCATTGTCCCCAAGGTCACTCCTCTGCTGAGCACAGCTGTAAGAAGGAGACAAACACAGACCTGCTGTGGTTTGAATGAAAGAGGGTAAGAAAAAAGAAAAGGCTTGTGTTTGGAACAGGATGTGGAAAATGAACTTCTCCTCAACCCTCCGCAAGGAAATCTTGTTTTTCCTGTTGATTCAAGGCTTTAGCCAATGCAGAAAGCACTCCAAGAACAGGAGAGAGAAGGATATACTGCACAAGTATATTTTTCTTTTTTTCTGTAGTTGGCAAAGTATTGTGAGAAAACAAAAAAACAAAACAGCAGATCACAAAACCAAAACATGCCCTCAGGAAATTTATTGAAATTCCCCACATGTATCATCCTGACTCATTGTGCATACTGAACACACTGTCAAAATGGATTTGAGCTACAATATCCTTAATTTTTGTTTGAGTTTTTTCTGTTTAGGCATCTTTGTGGAAGCCAAACATCACATAAATCTGTGAGTTTACACCCCTATCCTCAAAGGCAACTCTCTCTGTCTTATGACAACATTGAGGCATGACCCCAAAATCACATCATCTTAAGTACCAATGTGATTTACTGGCTCCATGTGGTACTTTTTTTAAAGACATAAATAAATCATAATTTTGCATCAAACATGAAAGCATCAGTTCTCTGTGTTTGTTTGTAAGTACAAGTTGGTCGTGTAAAAAGCATGAACTGAGTCAATGAAGCAAAAGGCACATGGGTGACGTACAGGAGACAGTAAAAAAGAGCAGAGAATAGTTTTAGGATGATGGTACTTGTTGACAGAAAATCTTAAGGATGACTGGAAATGCAGGCATCTGGAAACACCCTTGCAGCCCGTAGATAATGAACCGCCATAAATCACACAAGGAACAAACTGAATGCACTCTCACACAGACACACAACACACACACATTCACAGATGCTGAAACATGCACCTAGGAATTCATTGTAAAACCAGGTGCAATTTAGGCAACACTTATTCAGGCTAGTGATTTAGGGCTTTAATTGGGGCGTTTGGCTTGAATGCGTGTTCACTTTCTGGTTTAAAAGTGTGTTTTCATTCACGTTTGCCTTGAAGTTACATTACCTCAGCCAATACACACCTGAGTGTCTTGTTCAATTAATCAGCTTTGCTTTCTGTTTTCATGCCTAAGGAATGAACAAGATCTACTTACAGTATTATGGGAGTTTACTTTACTTATTGATAGCTAGATATGTTAAAGTGGAACATGTAACTGTACCTGTTCACAGAGCATTTTTACAGTTACCTCACCCAGCAGTCGGTGCTCCGTTGTCCAGCTAAATGCAGTGCCCTCTAAAGACAGGCCATTCTTTATTCAGTGTTAAAAAACTGTGACCCAGCAAGGTCTCGCCCACTGGTCCTTCTAGTTAGTAAGCTGTATGTCTGCCACAGGACTCAAGTGAGGCCACCATAGTCTTCTACAGAGAACAGTCTAATCCCTCTGTGTTGTTAACCCACTCTTTGCTCTCTCCCAAAAATGTCAGCGGCTAATCCACAGGCTAGCATTGTTGGTGCAGTTGGGATCATAAGGCTTATCCCTATTAACTCTGGGCCATAAGCCGCAAATTCAACCTGGTGCTGAGTGGGAACAGGTGACATATTTTGTCTTTTAATCAGTGTAATAAGATGTTGGAATAATGTGAAGAAAAAAGTCCTATGTGTTTTTTGTCACCCATTTCAAAATGTTTTATCCCACATTTTTTGAAATCATTTGGTCTACTTGGTCATATAAAAGTTGTTTTTGTCAGAATCCTTGATGAAGGATTGTCAGAATCCTTGATGAAGGATTGATGAGTTAGTCAGTGTGTGTAAAAGTGTTCCCCTTTCTCTGGATTAAACTATCCTGAGGAGAGACAACATAAAGCAACATCAGTATTGTATATTCTGTGCTTTTTTCCCCCTACTATTTAGTTAGTGATCCATTTAATTCATCCTTATTGTGTACTACGTGAACCTACCATGCATAAAAAGACAGAACTTTTCTTGATTACAGATGAAGTATTTTTGCATGGCTCAGTCTCATCCAAATTTTACTGGATGCATAGCTTGAACCCTGAAGTCTCTCACATCCAGATACTTCCCATGTTTAATGAAGTTACACCTGACAAAGCTTGAACCCTGTCCATTTAGGAACACCTGCAAAATTGACGTAAGATGTGAAGTTTGCCTTTTGGGAGGAAGTTAAAAGTTATTGTCTCATCCGGTAACAGATTCCAAGGGCCAGGCAAAATTTCGCAGTTTATGCCCCAGGGACCCAACACTAAGTCCCATCAGGCATTGCCTGAAACCAGAAGCCTGTTGCTTTGCCTTACTCTTGTAAACAGAGGCGAATCTCTCTCTCTCTCTCTCTCTCTCCCTCCCTCTCTCTCTCTCTCTCTCTCTCTCTCTCTCTTTGTGTGTATGTGTGTGTGCGTGTGTGTGCATATCCACTTTCCTCATTCTCTTTCAGTCAACAAAACCCCGTACAGAACATAAATCATGACTCAAGGTTGAGTGCTAAAACGAAGCCTCAGCTGGTGGTGTGTATGTGTGTATGAGTGAGTGCACAGAGTGTATGGTAGAATCATTAACTTCCAAACACAAATACAAACAGAAAGTGCACCCATTCAAGCAATATATTTCACCAGGATTTTAGCATCATATGGGATGTCAATACATGTTAGATTAGATTAGATTAGATTAGATTAGATTCTTCCTGAGAAGTGTAGCAAAATTTCATTGGGAGTTTTCTTTACTTGGTTGTTTTCTTTTCAAATAGCTGTTAAATCCAACATCTGGACACTACTATACGTCTTCTGCAGGAAATGTTCCAATGCATCATTACACCAAGTCATCGCATCACTTCCTGTTGACACACTTCAAGTGTGACATATGGAAACTGTTAAAATGTGGAAAGGGGACGCAGGGGAGAAAGTATGAGGGTTGGGGTGTGTGGAGGGGGTAGACTTTTCCTCAAGGAGTAGGCTAAAATGAAATTGTTTCCCACGTTTCCCTGCACACGTGCACTAAGAGGTCGACAGAGCATGGAGAATAAATTCTTGTGTAAGTGCAGGGCAGAAAGAGCGCATTCATGCCAGTCAAAAACCAGAAATGAGCTCCAGATAACATCTCCAAAGACCCTGGACAGGCGTGTGCGTGTGCTTGCACTGAAACACACACAAATGCACACAGTGTCTCTCTTCCTTCTATCATAGTTACCTTAGACGTCTAGTGCTGGAGCCTCCAGCTTACCTGACCATAAGCCATCTGCACCAATTTAGTCATTTGCGTTAAGTGGTTGTGAAAAAGGTTTGGGTTAGCCTGAGCCCCCTAATCCTTGGCCAGAACAGACCATGGGTGGTCACATGCACACACACACACACTTACTACAGCTGGGATGAGAGTGTGGCAGTAGGGTTGAGAGAGGTGGACTGCTTGGGTTTGTTGTGCAAGAGCCAATGGCTTGCTTAACATTTTTGTACTACTTCACACAGCAAAACATGTGCATGCAGCGGCGTGCAATCTAAATACTGAAAAACAAAATATCATTTCTCAGTAGGACTGGGCATTTAACCTCAGTCCTTTTTCGCTACCAACTGAAATGTGTTTCTAGCACTGAGTATTATCAGGTCAGCTTCACATTCATTCTTTGATCAGATAATTCCTGATGTCAAACTCTACTGCATTTGAATGAGTCAGAACAAAATGATTCTGTGCAGTCAAACTTTGTTCAAACCCTCACAACATTATTTTAATTTCTAGTCTAAAGATACCAAATATGTTTTTCGTCTTTAAAATGATGAGCAAGACACATGGAATATTTCCATGTGATGAAACTGTGAAGCTGTTGACGGCTTGAGCACTGATTTTAACAACCTTAAATGAAAACATGCAAAAACTGCATGTTTTGTAGAAAAACCCTTCCCACAAAACTTTCTTAAAAGTAAAAAAAAAAAAAAAAATCTATTGCATGCTTATTTCTACTGATTCCAAAACTCTGTATTGTATGGGCACAAGTACACCTGTACATTTTTCTTCCAAGATTTTCTGTTGTTAAATGTAAAGTGATTGATGATTTACTGCTGCAGTAAAGACAGTAATGACCCTATAGCGGTTAATCATGTAGGCACACATGCTTGCAGACCATTACACACACATACACACACGCGTAAAGCAAACACATACCATACCCCCCTCGTGCCCCCACACATCCCACTTCCAATAAATTAGTGGCAGTAAATGAGGCAGCTGACGCTTGTGTGTTTCGCAGTCTACGGCTCCCCGGTGGACACCTGACACGGCACGGACAATCCCACAGTGGGACAACCTGCGCTGTGGCATGCCGGGGGGTGGGGGGGCACAGGCAAACATCAGGGAAATATGTGACCATCGTGCTGTGAAAACACTGGTACTTATGGTACCAATTCATTCGCATTCTTGTTAGGCTCTGTGGTCTCACACTCACATTTATTCAACTGTAATTGCTATTATGAAGGAAAACATAGCACTGGGTGAAGGTGAGATTTACACTGTGTAAGTGACTTCATGGGTCATTGACAGGAACCCATGGTGTGGTGTTTACACAATAGGAAGGGCACACACTGGTGAACTGAAATGTCTTGTTAGCGCTAAGCAGAGAAGCCACACAGACCTCCCATGCTGTTTCCATTATTCAAGGCCATTCTTCCTGTGAGTTGTAGAGCTGTAGCTGATTACTGAAAATACAGAAAGTAGATTTATTTTTTAACCACTGTGACACAACAACGTTCCACCGCGACGTACACGCTGTCTGCCATTTCCCTGGTACAGTGTAAAATGCGATGGATCAAGTCAAGACCCTGGTGTTGATGATGAGTACGTAGGTGAGCCTCCCTGAGATGGTTTCTGACAGTTTGTCCTGAAATTCTTTGGTTGTGCAAACCAACTGTTGCACCAGCTGTCTGGCAGGCTGGTCTCAGATGATCATGTGGTTGAGGAAGTCAAATGTAGAAGTCCTGGGCTGGTGTGGTTCAACATGGTCTGCATTTGTGAGGCCGGTTGGATGTACTGCAGAATTTTCTGAAACGACATTGGAGATGGCTTATGGTAGTGAAATGAACATTCAGTTCACGGGCAGCAAATGTGGTGCTCCCTCAAAACTTGCAACTTGTTTGATTACTTGTGCAGTAATCGTGATGTTTAATCACCATCTTGATTTGCCACACCTGTCAGGTAGATGGATTATCTTGGCAAAGGATGCAAAGTGCTTACTGACACGGTTTTAACAAATTTGTCCCTATTTGAGAGAAATAAGCCTCTCGTGTTCATTAAGCCTTAAACCTTTTATTCAGCTTGTGAAAAATTGGAGCAGAAACTACAGAGTCACATTTATATATTTTTTAAGTATATATAGTTTCAGTTTCAGAAAGGCCAAATAATTTCCCTAAATAACTGTAGTTTTTAATTAAATATTACTCAAATAATTTGTGCATTTGTTGCAGACTAATGAATAGTTACAATAGCAGGACTACTGTATATCTTATACACATGGACTATAGCATAGTAATTTATTATTGGTTTTGGCCATTTCATAGGTTTTGTTGACATAATAGTGCCAACCATCAAAAACTAAACCATAAATCATGTAAAATAGTCATGATCTTTCAGATGCACAGAGACTTTGTTATGCGCAACTGACAAATAGACAAAGTCAAAACCTTTTCTTAGTGTTGTTTTGACTGAATCTGTCACTGTCAACAGTGTTTTGCACACAGTGAATGCAGCGAAACTATGCAGCGAGCTAATACTACTGGAGTCCAACAGCTGAAACAGCGCTCTGTATAAATCTGTCTCTAATTTCACCTCACTGTTGTTCTGTTTGTGCTGGTGATTTAGTGACAGAGGAGTGAGAAGGGGGCTTTGGCTGTGGTTTCTCCCTGGTGTCCTCTTTTAGGTCATTAATCCGCAATAACTTTTAAAGCTATTTGTCCACTGGGGGAATTTTACCCACTTCGTGTCTGAAACATGACCCATAAAGTGATTAAATGCTGTTTTTGCCCCCACAATATGCGCAAATATGCGTTGACACACGTTTACACGCACACACATACATGCCGCAGTCACATACAGACACACCTCAGCTGAGTTACCGTTAGATAAAGTATGTATGTGCAGACAGCTCACCAACTGGATTCTGAAAATATCTGAGTGAGACAGATTGGGACCAAGACAACACTTTATCTTGCATCAATCAGGCAACACGTTAGCAAAAACAAACTGGCTTATGAGAGCATGCATTGTATTCGCTGTCACCAGACTGTGTCACGCTTATGGTGGTTCATCATAAAAATCTAAGAACCCCCTTGATATTTGAGAGGCAGAGGTAAAGGGCCTGTAGTCACATTTTTGCTTTTTAATGATTCATTCTGTTCTCTACAGTCTTATTGTGTAAAGTTAAAATGTTTAATTTTGAAACCGACGCTCTTACTTTCAATTCAGATTGGTTTATCACAGAAAGTGCATCAAAGGATGTGCTTTGTAAAGTTTGGCGCAGAGTCACAATGGATGAATTTGGGGAAATGAAGCAAATTCATTCACAGCAACATATGTATGATACCTGTGAGGATTGTTACCTCCCTGTCCTCAACATTCCTTGTTCAGGGTGTGTACAATGGCTGTTTGGCAAAATGGGAAAAAACATAATAGTCATAATGTTAACTAACAGAGGCATAAGCACATCTTCAGCTCACAGAAAGATGCAGCTTTGACACTGGCAAAGGTGCACATTTCCCAAGCTAAAGCGTGATACAGAAGGGATAAGGGAGATGCTCAGAAATTGGCAGATTTTACCAGGAAGAAGATACAAGGGAAAGAGAAAGTAGACATGAGACATGTCCAGGCTTTAAAGGAAAAGTGAAATGTTCAGTTCCCTGCAGACAATACACCCCATCCTCTCTGCAGCCTTACTGATGCCCTCCATGACAGTGTGTGTGGGTCTAAAATGTCATTCAGTCTGCGAATTATGATGTTTTATCTCGTTTGTTGTATTCATGCAAATCTAAGGTATAAAATCGACATGAAACCAGCATCAGTCTTCTTGTGTAAATCTCTGCAAGCTAAGAAAATAAGCTTATTTCCCCAAATATTCAAACTATTCCCTTAAGACAATAATCAGTGTGCTTTTAGCTGTGGTGAATCTGCTGTGTTAGTAACTGCCAAAGGGTAAACAGGCTTTAACGTAGTCACAGCAGGACATTGCTAAATCACTTTAATTAAGCCTCAGGGCAAAAAGTAAACATGCAGGGAGAGGCATTTATCTTAACAACAATATCAAAAAGAAATAGATATTTACATGTTTTGTACAGCAAAGGCACTGTGGACAAAGACTAGAATTAAATTGCACAGAGAATGTCCTGTCCGTCCTGCTTGTCCTGTCTGATCCATTCCAGGGGAGCATGGATTAAAACAGATCAGGGTGTGGAGGTCAGCCAAGGAACCTGAGGTCAAAAGTCAGAGGCAAGAAAGACCTCTGCATTCCAACTGACTGTTGTCCTACAAACACACACACACACACACACACACACACACACACACACACAGACTTTACCATTGAAATGACTGCTGTATTTTTACTAGAAACTATATGTTGATGTAGTTTTAGTTCCTAAAACCCACAACAGAGCCCAAGAGGGGGAAAATTACATGTGCAGAATGATGAGAATCTACTATGGCCGCAAAATATGACTCAAAGGAGGAGTGTGCTGTGACTTTTAATGATGTGATATTTGTTCAGAAGTCTCTGGAGGGTTAGTTATCTGTTTTGTATAGTTACTGTGATGTTCGCACATATGAAAACTATGAAACTGCCTTCATGATGTGTCTGTGTACAGCCACTTTGTGTTTCTATGACTGTCTTATTGGTGTGCACATTACTGTAGCTGTGCAATCCGTTTGCTTGGATTGAGTGCAGTAATAGGAGTTTGTGTGCAATGATCTGCAAGGATTATTTTAGTCACTTTCATGGGCTTACTGAACCGGACACAGTTACACTCAACACACATACAGTTCCTTGCCATATTCTTAGAATGATAGATGATGATAGAATGAAATGTATTTTAAAAAAGGATAAACAGATTTTACTGTGCAAGTCGGAATCATGAAAATGTATCTCATTTAAGTTATCTCAGCTAATCCTTTTTCCTTTCTTCTCTTCCCCAGAGTATCTCTACCATTCCCGAGAAAGAAAAAGCTGGTAAGTCCTTGCTGTTCTTTCATCATCATGCGTTCAGTTTAGATTTTGACGCTTGAAATAATAGCATTTAGTTTCCTTTAGTTTGATTTTTTTTTTCCATCGTTTTGTCGTATGTGCATTTGGAAAAACTGTTTGCTTGCAATTCATCTTGTCGGTGCCTAGTGTCGTGTGAAGAGATCTCTGGTATAATTTCTGATTGATAGGCTTGTCCGGTGTTCACAACATGTGGCAAGAGAGGAAGGAGGGAGGGAGGAAGGGGAGGGGTTGAGTGGAGGAGGACAGGCTTGGTTTGTATGAGACACTGGAGTGTAGATAAGATTCTAGACTCATCTTCTAAACCATCAAGTGAGTCGCCTTTCAAAGATAAGAGCCAGACTGGATGTCGTGTCTGCTGCCCACAACCTTTAAATCATATTTATTTACTTTTTGCCCTCATTTCTTACTTACCTTCTAAGGATAAACAGCTAAATGCTTAAAATATGTAAATCTGTCCAAATCTGTCTCATGCATTTTTGTAACTGTAACTGGAATTATCAACCCTCATGACATCCTCCTGATGAACAGCCTTCACAGCATTGGCATGACATCACTATGCAATACTTGTCATCATCCACACACTTTTTTCTCTTCTTCTTTATGAACCGATCTTGAGAAGAAACTCAATCTGTAGTGACTGCCCTCTCCATTCTGGCTCCGACCTCTCTGTCAGCAGTCTGCCGGTGATGCACAGGGTCATCAGGAAACTATGGATAGACAGACCTACTTTCAGACAGCCGGCAGGGGAGCAGTGTTCATTAAACACCCCCCTGTGTCGTCAGTCCGCTGGTAAACAATACCAGAGAGGTGGTTCGACGTGGGGACGAGGCTTTCATATTGGCCCCCGCTGTCTCAAAGCCTGCTGGGAGTCCTCACTCACTCTCGCTCTGTCTCTCCCTCTAATTACTGCCACTTGCTGAAAACCTTTCATGGGAAATTTGCAGAAGCCGTCAGCCGTCCATTTGTTCTTGTGTGTGTGCATACATGAGCATGACTACCTTTTTGGCAAAAGGCCCACTCCAAATGTTTTTTTACAAGCAGGCCAAAGCTTTCAGAAATGCACAGCACCAACTTCAAAGGGGTCAAATGTTATTGGTCATTTTTCTTCATTTGAATCAGTTTGACTTCCTGTAAGCAAGTTATGTAACCTTCATCTCCGGGCCTGTTGATGGAACCCAGGACTCTGGACGGTGGGGGTGGCGGGTGGGGTACGACGCGAACTGGCGGAGTTTTGGGGGCCTTGATGGAGCACAAAGCCCTGTGTTCATTGTTACACTTCAAAGCCCCCTCTGTATCTCCACCATTTAAGCCCCTGACACATTTGTGACAGTGTTACATCATACACCATGCCCTAAAGGCTCCTGCTGCACTGCCGTGAAAAACAGCTCATTCATGGTTAATTTTACTATCTCTGTGACAACGGAAGCACACCAGCGATCAACAAGAAGTTTCCACAGCCCATGCTCTGTAACAGCACAGTTGACAACCTCCCTGTGGTGCTGAGTGTACCTTCAGTGAGTGATCAGTGTCACGGTTTTCCTGTGCACAAACTCCATATGCAGTAGAGTTTTGACCGACAACCTATTATTTGAAAGTGTTCTTTATGGAGCTCCTGTGATGCTGCGTAGCCAAACAGGAGTTTCACAAGGCCTGCAGAGTACCTGTGCACTGGAACGGAAATGACATTGCTCACGCTGTACCATCTAAAGACGATAAGGACTGTCATGCATCACATCTGCGTGTCTGTCCTTATCATCGGTTGGGCACGGTTTAGGAGATGATGCAGGATATCGTTGCTGTCCAACGAAAAAAACGTATCTCCACTTTTTACATTTTTGACATTTTACATTGTACGGCATGTCCGCATTCCTCCCTAGCAACTGATGTGTTTGGTATTTATACGACCATCAGTCAAACTGATGTGTGCACGTCAATATCAGATTACTGTTTGCCCATGATTTATCTTGATTTCAATATAAAATGCAAACCAAAAGCTTTTGTTAGTGTAATGTGTTAAGTGCAATCAAGTTTGGTGGGACATAAAAATGAGACTGCAGGATCGCAAATATTGAAGCGCATAGTAAAAGAAAATGTTCCTAAAAAAAGCTTTGTGCTGTTTTTACAGATTTAAAAAACATGAATGGTTTTGGTCAGTTTAGTCTTCTTTTAATTTCACAGAGAGTGAGTGTTTCCTGCCAAAAGAAAGCTTTGATTGTCAAAGTCGGACTCAGCACATGCATAAGAACAGATGTGAACGAATACAAGTTGCTGTAGTTTTAGCTGTGCAACTTTACACTGCATGATTATATCATCAGAATAAACTAGAGTAGGCTAAAGGTTTGAACTTCCAAATTGGGTTGTAACTATCTTTTACTCACCTGATGTAACATGTAATACATTATTTCTTCAGTTTGGTGTCCCTGTAGTACACGCATGTGCTGTAGTATTTAGACAGATTTATATGGAGATTATTTGTGTTTTGCAAAAAAGACAAATATGACAGCGCTTATCTTCAGAAGCAGCTTGTTTAGCTCTGTGACCTCACATCCTCTTATTCAGGAAGGTGACAGGTTACTTTGTGTGAGTGAAGAACTCTTTAAGAGGCAAGGGAGAAAAGAAAGACTGGCTTTAATATTACATCAAAATAATCTCCTGCCCAGGGTTGACTTTCTACACGGCACATTTCACACCTATTTAGTATTGGTAACTCAATTACCTTCAAATAAATGACCCATTGGTTCCCCTCTTACCCTTTTGATTGAAAAGCTGAAGAATAAGACATAATAAGGAGAATAAGGATGGCTGATTCTTGGTATGGTTGAGTATTCAGGAGCTTTAAGACTGGAAAGTGGGATGAGAAAGGGATGAAAGCATCCACAGTGAGTGTTTAACAGCATCATTCTTATAAGTTAGATACTTTTTGTATGTCCGAATTGGTGCTAAATAATATTTTACTGTCTAAAAAAATCAAGCAAAATGTTTTTGTTCAAAATAATTAAGGGGAAATGTAATAGGCATGGTGCTATATTGATCAAGCATTGTGTTTTTTAACCTTTACACAACCAAGTAGCAGGGATTAGAGGAACCATGCTGCGTCTTCCTGATCTAAATATAAACCAGTGAGAATATATAAACAGAACACAATGACAGGCATCCAATCAACAGCAGGGTTAAACTCTGACCTTTTACCTGGACTCATAGACTCATGGCTTACAGCACTTGCTTCGGTTGTAGGTGGAGGACAGAAAAACTGAGGAAAGAGGAAATGGTTTAGCACCCTCAGTGGAGTGCGACATGGGAGGGGCACTCTGAAATGAGGGACTTGGTGGTTCCTGTGAATAACTTGTCTCATCATTTCTGTCTGTCTTACTCACCTTTTTCGTTTCCTTTCCTCTGTTTTCCCACGTTTCCCTTCTAGGCACTATTCTTCCCTTCTTGGAACTCCAGTGACAAATTCATGTTACTTGTATTTAGAGCTAATAGTACTGGTAAATGCAGCTGTGTTGTTACTATTCTGCAATTAGGCCTGCCCCGAACGTTGACCTCTGGGGTATCCCAGTATTTATCATCATATTATAACACTCTTTGAAAACACCAATCTGTGAACCCATAGGAAATAAGTTATTTTAAGGTCATATTGAGAGTTTTGAATGCTGTTTTTGAGTACTTTTGGGAGTATGGGAAATTTGTGGAAATATTTATTTTCATGCTGAAAGATAAATGAGAAGATCAGCATCATTCTCGTGTCTGTATGCTATCTATGGAAGCACAGCCAACATGTGGTTAACTTTGCATAACATAAAGACTGGAAATAGAGGAGAAAAGCAAACCTGCCTCTTTCCACCCTCATATTTTACTAAAATAAATAACCCTTGTTTAATCCCTACACAAACAAAAACATCTCGTTATGGTGCTAGCAAGGCTAGCTATTTTTCCTTGATTCCAGTCTTTATGCTTTCTTAAGCTAAGCTAATTGTCTGGTAGCCAAGCGTCATATTTAGCGCACAGACACACATTAAGGTGGTCTCAATCCTCTCATGTAACTCTTGCCAAATAAGAAAAAGGTGAAGGTATTCCTGATATAGTAATGTGAGTGTGTTGTGAAGAATATCTGCCATACAGACTGACTTGATTACAGGGTAAACAACTAACAAAGTCCTTTTGAATCCCTGTTCATCCATAGATCTTGTGATTGAAATTTTTGGCTCTAACAGACCACATCTTCAGTCTACAAAATGGGCAATTTCTCACAACAGTTTTCACTTAATTCAGAGAATGTCGCAGTGAAGTTAGCATTCATACTTATACCCTTTATACTCTGCAGCAACATGGCCTCTGAGGACATTGCTCTCATCTGAGAAGGTGTTTTGACAGATGTAATAAAACTCCTTTAGCCTGGAGCCAAGTCCATAATAGCTCATGACTGATGTTTCTGTTTTCTGTTCCTACTCTTTGATTGAGTCTACCTTATCCCACTTTTCTCTGCCACCCTTCCACACACAGTACAGGAGTTGCTGTGTTTGTGCAAGGTCACATTCCTGGCCTCCCCCGTCTACGCCAGGCTCAACTCCCCCCCCCTCCCCAACAAAAACCCCACAAACAGCCCCTCCTCTTCCCTCCCATTTGACACACTCTCTCCCCAGCTTCCTGTGTGGAGACTGGTACTGTAACATGTTAGAGTCAATTTATATTTCACACTTCTTACTCAGCTGTGAATACATTTACAGGTGCAATCTGTTACCCATGAAAGCATTCTAATTTCTTATGCTTGATGTCATGCATGGATTTCCTTGAGATTTTAGAATTTGAAACACTTGTAAAAGTTAAATGTTTTACACATTGTTTTGCTGTTTGTTCCAAAAATAATTTTTAAAACTGCGAAAAAGTAATTTATTGAAAACATTGTGAAGACAAAGGCACTTCTCATCTCAACTGTATCACCAATTTACTTTAGTCAAAGCTCCAAAGCCTGTTTGCACCTTTGTAGGTTTATAGAGTTCTTTCTTTTGGAATCCATCTTTCTAGCTGTGGTACTCTGGACAGGAAACCACTGCATGAAGGGGAATTTACAACAGGAAGTCAGCTTGCTGAGCTCCCAGAGTTACAACAACAAAGTATCCCTTATATGAGAAACCTTAAGAAGGGTTGTGTCATTATTGCTTTCTTTAGCTTCATTTTTCAACACATTGCTGTGTGTTTTCATCACCCACTGTGCATGAAAATCAGGAATAGGAATTACTTTATATAGAAAATAGGCCATCCTGCTTTTTGTTTGCATATAGAACGTGGTCAGTGAGTAACTGGATGGTGACAAACTAGGTGCCTGTTTGTATTTTATGGCAACAGTGCACTTTAGACAATTGTAAACACAATTATCCGAATTAGCTGTTGATTCTATGTAGTTAATTTCCCTGTGCATGTTTTCAGTCACTTTGTCAGTGTGTGCTTGTTAGTGGGATGGGCATTTCAAATGAAATTTGATGGAAAGTAAGATAATCACACATGGAAGACGTGATTCATTGCTTTGGCACAGATGCAGGTGCAGATTTTTTTCCCCACAAGAATTACCATAAATGATAATGATAACAATTTCTTTTTTTTTTTCAAAACCAGTATTTTAGAATTTCACTTTTTGTACAGTATCTGTAAATGAAAACAGCAGTATGGTTAAGATTAGGGAAAGCTCATGGTTATGATCAGTAAACTGTGTTTAAAATATGCTTCGGCAACAAAAACACCAGCTTAAGGTTAGGAAAAGATTGTGGTTATAGTTGGGGGGCTTTACTTGCCACCACACAGACCTCCTCACCCTTATTCTCTGCCTATTTCCTGCAACACTGAATGCTGGCATAGGTCTTAAATCATTACATGCAGAATCATCATCTTCAAAGTGGTCCGTCCCGTCATAAGGGTTTTATTTTTCCACAAATAACCGGCGGTAGATCACACTCGCCATATATATATAAAAAAAGGAATGTGTCAAGAGCAACAAGGAGTGTTTTTCTGCACACGTCCCTCCTCACTCTTGTGATGTGAAACGATGCAGCAAGAACTTTCATCCGTAACCAGGGGATTGTAAATCCTCCCAGTGTTGATGGGGTGAGATGGCCACACTGTCCGCAGGCTAATGAATCAGTCCTGGCTCAGCAGACTCTGTCACTCCCTGGCTAATTCATTCCACTCATCTGGGTGTCAGGGGAAGAGATCATCTAAAACATGCAGAAGACTAAGATATTGATTGTTTGGATAAGCGAATAGATGTAGACAAATTGTGTTTTGATATCTTATGGTGTCTGGTGGTCTGATATCTTGCTGTGTTTTTAGTTCTTGAATTAACTGGCACACACGCACACACACACACACACGCAAGGTGCAACGGTATCAAATAGGCAGAATGGAGTCATAGAAAAGTAGGGCAGACAGTGAGGGTGAAGGAGTGTATGTTTGATAGCAAAGTAAGACTTCAAGCAGACGGTCACATCAAAGGGACTCACACACAATTGCAGTCAGGCTGGAGGCACACCCACGAATACATGCTTCAACATACGGACACATTTTTGGCCGTGCTGTAAAGGATAGCATGTAGTACATTGTTTTTCACAGACATTTTGATGACAGACTCTCATATGCTGTTTATGTACACTGTTTGAAGTCCTCCCAGGAACACCTCTCCACCCTCGTTTTTCACCCTTTCTCCATTTCTAGGTCAGTATGTTGGCAGGTAACCCTCTCCTGCCTTCTTTTTATGGCGTTTAGATAGAGATACACACTCCTGGCACGCTGTACACATGTTTGACAGAGGGGACATTTGGCAAGATTTTCCTTCCTGAGGTCTGAGAACTCCATTGTTTTCATCCCCTCTCCTCTGCCCATCGGGACATTCTCCATCATATCCAGGTTACAGTCTGTGTATTGCCCCCTTATCACAGGTACAGAGAGTGAGAGAGGGAAAGTATACCGATATGCTGTGTGATACAAGGACTGACCTAGATGGTTAGCATTATGCATGTCTTAGTACACACACACACACACATACACACACACACACTGAAACCCATGCATGAAAGGCATAATTTGATTCAGATGTGATTTGACTTGAACAGGTGTGTGTGGAAAGTAAAATTGTGAAATTTTTATAGGATGTTTGTTTTCCTGTATCCCATCCTAATCCTCATTTACAGCGTTGTTAAAGAGGTCATTCCACATTTGCAAAAACACAGCCAAAACGGTTGTGAAAAAGCAAAGACGTGGGAATCCAGCCTTATCAGTCTCAGCAAACCTTGGGAGACCGTAAAGTCAATTGGCCACGATGAGCACAATGCTATCAGCATGCAGCAATAAGCCTGTGCAGGGTACATTACCTTCACTTGCTGGAGCAATCAGCTTGACTGGCTAACTTTCTCGAGTGTGAGCTGTGTATGGAATGTAATGATGAGCAATCTGAACAGCGAATACTGCCCACAGCTACACACACACGTATAAACTCATACACTCAGGTCGTGAATCACATACCATATGCATGAGTATGAGCAGACTAAAAGGCATACAATATTTTTAAGGTCAGTAAAATTTCTGGCTACTTGGGCACAGCAAAGCAATGACTGTAAATACAAATTAAGGTATCATCACTTTGTAAACATGATATAGTGAGTGTGTTAGCAAATAGCTGTTTATTTACTTATCCAGCAGTCACAGAGCAACATTAGCAGTCATTTGGAGTCGTGTTTCTGACTGCTGAGTAATTGAAATTCAAATACTTTATAGCTCTTTTTCAGATTTGTGGTTTGGTGTTCAGCAGGTAGATGCTGCAGATGTGTTAGCTGAGAGCAATAACACTCACCCAGAACAGTAACATTTCAGACTGTAAAGCCAAAACAGTGAGATGAAAGAAATTTCATCATAAAAACACAATACTAAATGTATATGAATATAAATATATATTATACTTGATTGCAAGATGCATTCATGTTTTTAGATTTTCAGAGGTAATTCATTTATACTCTGTTGCTTTATAATTTTCCACCTAGTGAGTGACCAATGACTAAGCTCCTTCACATACCCCTGGAATTGTTCTTGCTTAATAGAAGCTAAATCAGCGTTATCCGATCAACTCCGCAACACTCTAAGTAATGGATTCTATTGTGTTGTTTGTGTCCATCTCAGTAGCTTATGCTTTGTTACATAAGGTTTGAATACATGTTTATTCCTCAATAGCTAAGGGCAATTACTTGTGCTTGTGTGTATTTACGTGTGTGTATGTTTGAATGTTTGTGCTGCACACTCTGTTGCTACCATAATGTATTTACGGTAAAGTCATGTCATGTGTTGGACCATTTCCTATTCCCGAATGGCTGAGAAAGGCGATCACTGGCTGTCTGGAATGACCGAAAGGTGTCTATGCTGCAAGAGGAAACAGTAAGAGCATAATTTTAAACCTCTGCATTTTTTCATTGTTGTCTTTTTGGGAAATCCCTCCAAATGTTTTCACCATCAACCATTTATGGGAACCATTTAATTGTCTGAGTGACTCAAACATTGTACTGGTCTCCTTAATCATCTCATTTCCTGTCTTTTGGCTTCAGTTCGGTGATGTTTGTAGCTGCTTGTGGACAAGGACAGGCAATGAGTTATATAACTGGCATTGATGCTCTGTGTTTCGACAGCGTAGGGCAGGTGTGAACAGTGGAGTGGAGGTGAGGAGGAAGGTGACAGAGGAAAAAAGGCATAAAAGATGTAAGATAAAAATGACAGGGAAGGAGAGATGCTAGTCATGACTCTAAAGCACTCAGATATTCAGAGAGAGTGCTGGAGCTTGTGTCAGAAAGCACTTACTCACACTTACACACACATACACACACACACACACGGCAGAATAGAATATGAGAGCATTGCAGCACTGGCTGGATGTGTCCCAGCAGTTACTGCACTAATGCTTGCTGCAGCAGATGGGAGTGTACAGTCAAGACTGGAGCGGAACAGAGTGACAAACAGAAGGAGGCAGAAACCAGATCAGTGCAGAGGACAAAACAGAGAAACTAGTCAGATTATGATTGAATACCTGAACATTGATAGTATAGGAAGGACTGACAGGGCACAAAAGCACAATAATCCACCCGATCAGGAGCAGGGACAGGTGTAGAGACAAGGTAGGAGTCTGACGTAGATTCATTTCGGTGGGTGCTGATTGGCATGTCTCGCTCTATGAGGCTGCTGCTGCTGCAGAGGTCCTTCAGTGACCACATAAGGTCCTCCACCTCCAAAGCCCTAGATATGCTCAGCAAAACACCTCGAGAGAGTCGACTAGCAGGTGAGTGACAAACGCAGTGACGGATGCAGCAGGACTTCTTATGTAGATGTATGTGTTTGTTGCCCTGTGTTTTGTATATGATTGTGTACATGCATTTTGTTCCAGCACGTACGGTTGTAATTTAGTTCAAGCATTCCATAACAACAGGATGAGAAAACTGCATTGTCACTGTCTCAGAGAGAAGACATGATGCACTGTCTCAGCATCTGTGTAGTGAACCTTGTCTCTGACAAACAGATCGATAGAGAACATTTAATGGATGCTCTGGAGAAGCTGCAGCTCAGGGAAGCAGGCACTGACTAGTTCAGATGTTTTTGTCCCATTTTTAAAATGATTACTGTCAAGTTTGTGAATATATTCTTTTTTTTTTATGTGACAGCAGATCTATTTGCGTCGGTGGATGTGCATGCACATGGATGCATTTTTTTGTGTGATCACAGTGTTGGCATTTTCCCTCTTTCCTGCTTCCACCGCATTTGCTCGGTTTTGCCCATGTATAACTGATGAGGTGGTTGTACACACACAGGACTGAGTGCATCAGAATAGACTTTCAACTCCCTGGCTAGCTTGATTTTAAATAATACAGATAGGCCACATATCATATAGAGCAACGGAAAAGAAAATGGATGCTCTTGAGGAATGTTGGCCGATATTATCCACAGGTTCAGGCCTCTTCAAAGTGTTTTTAAAAGATGAGGGATTCACTTTAATTACCTTGACTGACATGACGCCCGACGTCATCATGTTTGAAATCCTGACACCTTCCAGGTTGCTACGGGTGTTGGTGCGCTTCTCTTCAAAGGAGGTGACAGAATTTTCCCATTGAATCCAGAGGTCAGTGCCCTGTGGCCTAACCTCTCTATTGAAGTAGAGCACACCAGGTGATAAATTTCCACTGACAAACACTGTCCAGGTCAGGCTGTCGCAACATAGCTCACTGTCCCACATGAAAGAGAGAAGAGTTAAAAAGTGGGTCAGTGAATTATGACAGGATCTGATTATGGCTCTCCTGACATGTCACTCATTTCCTTTCTTTTCATTTGTTCTCTTTCTTCAAGATGTAGGCACAGTCTTTTGTGGCTTTGGCTGGAAATGCTTGTGTAATTAAACTATGCATGTGTGTGTTCCTGGCCATAAAGTACAGGAACACATTGTACTGTATTAAGAGACCAGAAGGCCCTCTCAGTCAGCATGTTTCCACACGCCATTAAGCTCTGATAAAAGTGTTAGTGTGGAAATTGTCTTAATATTCAAATTGTCTTGACTCCATATCCTTTTCAATTATTTTATATGAGTTCATAACTTCTATATTACATGCCACCACTTAAATATGATTCAGTCTGGCGTCATGTGAAAAACAGTCCAGATCTGACTGACTTATTTATTTACTACAACAAATGAAGATGACATTATTATGATATGTGATCCTTTCTGACGCATGTACATTAGATAATAGCACTCAGGGCATGCTCACGAGGAATGCATGTGATCTGTGCAGCATCACACATCCCGAAACCCAATAGCCTTGCTGACATTTCCCACCCTTGTCATCCCTATGATCATATCACATATTTAAGCATGTTTACAGCTGAAGGGAGAAACATGCGCCTGAGAACACCAAGTTTATTCACTGACATAACCCAGCTGTCATTCACAGCCTTTGTGCATGCTGTCTATTAGAGATATCATCAAAAAGATCACCGCTCTGTCGGACTACTGTCCTCGTGAGCTCTCTTGATTCAACCCCCTTTCAAAACAGAGCTTCTTCAGGCAGCAAAGGTGTATGAATGAAATTTTTTAAGAGGCCAAAGTTTTGAGCAGATATCTTTTTCTGGACACTCCCTCAAGGCCAAAAGTATGAAATTCCAACATGACAGTAACAGATATTGTAGCACTGAGGCTCCACACAAAACTGGTCCTCGAGTTTTGTGTAGCTCCAAGAATTTCTGTCTAAAAAGTTTTGTTGCCAAAGGCTTCAGATGTGCTTGTGTTTCATCTAATGCTGTTAGATTCAAGGCTGCACAAACTTGGAAAATTGATTTGTATTGATTTGTAGGAGGTATGCTTAATATGGACATTTTTACTCAGGAGAACAGAGTCTGGAATGAGGGACATGCCTGCTCTGTTTTAGATTTTAGTTTTTGTGAAGCTTCAAGCAGGTCAAAGGGCATCTGGAATTGGGGCAGATAGCAAGAAAGAAAGAGGGCAATGATAGAATCTCTCATCATACTTGCCTGCAAAATATTTCCTTTTGTCTGTTCATTAAGGACTCCTGTTAAATTGTTATTCCATATTTAAATGCTCCAAAGTGCATGGCACAAGACCATTTGAGTCCAACTCCAGTTTTTCTGGTTAAACAATGTATAATCTGGAGGCAAAATAAAAAGAAAGTAAATCGTTTTTTGCTCACAAGTAAGTATTATAAGGCAAGGAGAAGGAAAGCACCCTGGCATGAAGCAGGCATGGGAGGAGATAGCGGTAAGCGTGTCTTCTTCTTTTGGCATCACCAGAATGGCCGCACAATGCCGAAAGTGGTGTATAAGCACTAGAACACATTGTTTTCAATGGCGCAATTGTTTTCTGCTGCCTCAATATAGCAATGCACCAAAAATGTGCATGACCACACCTTATTTTATGACCCATGGGTTGACACGTGGGTGCAAATGCTACTTACACAACGTGGACAGCAAGTGTAAAAATGACAACTGTATCGGTCGGAAACTAGCAATGGCACTTGCGCTGCACTGTGCACTGTGGGTAAGACATAGATATTGGTGTTTAGGTCATTTGTGCTCAGCTGTTGCTTTTAGTTGTTCAGGTCTCCAAATGTTTGATTGAATTGTACACTCTTGACATCCAGTGGATAAATAAATACAATGTAATGCAGTATATCACAAAAATGAAGCATCTTGGGCCATTTCACAACAGTATTCTTAAGGTAATTGCTTATTTTCATATTATAAAAAAAGATTAGATTTTCTGATGAATGTGGAGGTGTGGTCAATAACAAAATCAGTATAGAAAAACACAGATGAGGGGTTGTGTCAAGAGGCGCAGCACTCAGCAGTATACAGTAACTGCTCGCTGAATTATGTCAGCACCACTCAGCACATAAATTATTTTTGTCTTCCATGTCTCTGATGCTGACATGTTTTGTTACGTGTGTGCTCACCGCCCTTACTTTGCATTAAAACATTTGACGCGACCTAGATATTGTGTAACAGTCTCTCTAAATGACATGTTTAGAGACAATTCACGTTTTGTGTCAAGTCTCATTTATAATGTAGTGCCACTTTTGCATTTCTGTAGTGCCACTGCATTAAGGTGAAGATTATTTCTGCTTTTCTTTTACACCACTTTTGGCTGGCTACCTGAGAGGCTTAATTAGTTTATTATGCCTATCATAGCGCCACTGGGCTAATGTTGTTGCACAACAGCTGGAGATATGCTAATCAGTCCATTTTCCAAAGTCATGTGGAGGGAAATAATACGCTTAGGCTGGTTAATTTTATCAGGGCTTAGAATATTTCAGCAGATGTCTTGATGCTAAGTTTTTGTAAACATGTCTTTAGCTTTGGCTCTGGCTCAAGATTGAGGAATGTCAAATGAGTGTGAACATGCATAAAGCTGCTGCATTTGTGTAATGTTGCACAAATATTCATGTACTGAGTTATTGAGTTTTCGCTGTTTTACATTAACACAGCACCATCAAAAACCACACTGTCATGTGGTTACATGTGGATGTTCTCTTAAAAACAGCCATTGAGTCACAAGTTTATACAGAATGTGTCTTCTGATGGAAAGGAAAGAATTTGGATTGTATTGTTGTGAACCTAGCACAAATGTCAAGCAGCCCCTTTTGCACCCTTCGAGAGCAGTTCACTCTGTTTTGTAGTGGGCTTTAAGTTGAATTGGCCTCTTTAAAGAGGAAACTCAATATCAAGTGGAAGGTGGAGACTCTGAGGTGCAATTATATGTTCACCATCACACTTACTGGGTTAGTTAAATTCAATGTTACTAACATTAGTTTCACGCAGGTTTCTCAACTGCACTTATAAAGTTGATAAGAAAAACAAATCACTGTCAAATCTGTTCCTGGTTGCAATGAATATATAAGTCTAAATATTTTCCTCACTAATGGCTCCTCAGACATTGGTCAACAACTCAGTGCAAACAAACCTACAGATCTGTGCGTAGGTATTTAATGTGCAAGCTTTCTAATGGTCCAGTTGTCTAACAGATATGCCATGTAACTGTAATATCTACACTTAAAATCTATCCAGGTTTTTGTTGCAACCTGCTTAACAAAAAGGCGTACTGGTTGAGCAATTTTAATAATCTGAAAGAAGTGAGCTTACATTAAAGGAGTTTGTGTAACTTTATAGAGGTATGTGTGTGGGCCTTTACAAACTAAAGCAAAACAAAGAGTACAGACTGCTTGTGTTTGTGCCAAGTCTTAGTGAAGCCACAATTTAATGCCAAAATGAAAGCCAAAATTGCATGGCTCTACGAAATCTGCATTACAACATTCCCAGATAGACCATTGCTTTTATCTTGGCAAGCACAGGTGTGTCCCTGTCAAACCACAAAATGACTACACATGCACAGACAGACAACAGTCTGCTTTGTACCAGCTGAGGTTGGCAATCTGTCGATATGTAACCAAATGGACAAAAGTGGCAAAAATTATCCCAAAAAAAAAATTCAACAGATAAACAGTAGCCTATGGCTGTGTAATGTAGGTTAAAAATGTAATTAAAAAAAAAATCTTGTTTGCAGGTGCACTGGAAAAATGTGAAAGACTTAAATGTCTATCATATCTATTGCTGTTGATGGGAAAAATAGATCAGGAATATCTCAAACATATCAAAAAACTGGACACTGCACTGTTGCTCTGTTGCTGTTCGACACCTTGAAATGCACTGTAAAGACAGTGTAGACGTTGTCATTGGACCTGAGGTAAGAAATCCCTACTGTACTATAACTGTAACTGAACTACAGACATGAAAGTCATAAAACACTCTTTTGCAAAAAATAAACTACATTAAATGGAATAGCAGGTCCCTGTGTGGATTTGTGAAAATATACTTGTCATGAAGTGCCAATTCTTGAGTGTAAATGTGTATTTGTGTCTTTGTGCTCTTCTTGTGCATGAATGTGCTATTGTAAAGAGGCCACCGGGCTTTTGTATTAGGCTTAAGGGTGGGCCAGTGGGAGGTCCATAGTCATCTTCCGGTCTACTCAAGCCCTGCCTACTGTTAAACCACACAGATGTCCTGGGCCTATTGTGGCTATATAGGACTCTACAGAGTACCAGCAGGGCCATTTCACGCCTCAGGGATGCCCAAAGAGGAAGTCAGAAAGGGCGCACCACTGTGACATCAGCAGAAGTCTCTTTGAATGAAAACGCCGCAGGCAACCATGTAACAAATTAGCTTCAACAAGATACTCTCACCCCAGGAATGGTCAGAGCTATTAAGGTTTAATCTGAGATTTAGCTTAAAAACATGAGAATTAACTGCATATAAACACAAGTACAAAATGTATAAGTCTTCCGAAATTTTAAGACAACTACTGACATCAATTTATACATGTGTTGGGCTGCGGCGTGTACATTTGTGGTCTTTGCAATAAGGTTTAAATTTTCTAGGTTTTCACTGCACATTTCTGTCCCTTAAAATGAGATATTTTCCATCTACATCTTGATGTCAGAAGGAAAACATGAGACCACAACACTCCGGTAATTGTTGAATCTTCCCTCTGTTTTTCGCAGGAAATCGGCCTATGGTGTTTTATCATGTGGAAATTCCACTCGCTTAATTTAAGCACTTTGTCACTCGCTCAGTAGAATAGCTTGTGATGTTCCTTGTAGGCACCAATTCCCTTGCTGGAATGTCACATTTCAGTAAGCCTTCACATTTAGGTCAAGCCACTCAATTTGTGTGTCTATAAATAGAAGTCTCCTTATTATTTTATCAAGTCACATGCAAGGCTCCACTGTCTACTTTTGTGCCAGCTTGCTATCCTCGTCGTGAGGATATGAAAAAGTAGGCCAACAACAGAGTTTCCTGTCTTCATTGTTTGTGTCAGAGACTTTATTGAAGTCCATGTGTCTCTCATGAGGGAAGCGTGCCATACTTGAGCTACTGAAACAGATGTAAAAATAGTGTTTGTGTGTGTGTGTGTGTAAGTGAGTGTGAGTGATTCAGAACATACCTAAAAGCGTGCACAGACTTTTTTTTCACTGTGTTAGCAAGCGTTCATGTCCCTCAGGAAGAAAGATTTTGAAAGTGTGGCCCAAGTCAAGTAAATGTAAATTTTGTATTGTATTGTGTGTTGTAAATACACAATATATATTCGAAATTTTACTTTTTTATTTGAAAATAAAAGGCTGTATGTGTAACCATCCTACTTTGAAAGCATGAAGGTTCATTCTTGACTTTTGGCATAGTGTTGTGACTGAACAGTTCTCACTCAGTCACGCTATTTTTTCCACAGCCAAAGTCATATGACACTGGTTTCTCAGAAGATCTTAAGATTGCTCATTTATCATGCAAATGGACTTGTTGACAAACAAGCGCAGTGGCTGATATGATTTCATCTATAAAGCTTCTTGAACTTAAAGTTTACAGTTTTTGCCACAAGTGGAATCAGTAAAAACAAAACAAAAGATGTAAGTAGTTAGGCAGCCACCATTGCAAGTTGAATTCTGATGCAGAACTGTTCACAAAGGAGGTAATGTTTTTAAAATTTTATTCATGTTGGGCTTGGTCATGTTTATGGACTTCATTCCCCACTCTCTGACTCTATTCTAGGAGTTGTAGCAACCAAATGCTGTGCACTGTTAACTTGAACAAAATAACAGATTTTTCTGCGATTGAACGTTGTTGGAAACATTTGGCATAATGCAAGTACACAACTAAAATGTATAATATGTATAGATAAAGTGATTCTGTAGGAAGTACACTCTGTGGATGTCAAGTGAGGAGCCTTCATGAATATCCAAAGCCAAAGATTAGAGAAAGACCAGTGGTTTACATTCTTCGCCCAGGCCACTGAGGTGTTTCTACAGTATTTATCCTAGTCTACAACTACCTATTAATTCTATGGCCTGAGACTGTAGTATGGCTCAGCCGGTGTATGAGTGATGTGAGATGATGTAATGTAATTAGATGCCATTTCTACGTAGTAGGCTACATGAACCTTTGATAAAAGTAAGGTTTATAGGGTGTTCAAATTTTTTCAGTGCAATAAATTACCAAAGTATTATGTCTGTATATTTTAAAGCAGAAACCACAGTAGGGATGTAGACTATGTATCATTTCTACTCCAGTGGGCTTGTGTCTGCGAACAATATCATTCTCTTCCAGTTTATTAGTGCTGGCCAGGTTATTCTGACTGATTGGCCTGCTGTTATATAGGTGACTGGTAGTCCCTTAACTTGACATGTTGATGTGTGATGGTGAACTCTTTTGAGATATTTATGATTGAATTAGAGTCCTTCAACGCTGTTCCTGTTCAGTGATTTAAAGCCCCCTTGTTTCTGCCCCTGTACACTCACAAGGCCGCCTGTTTCGAAGTCTCTGGAATGTTTTGCTAAACCCGGTGACTCCAGCAAGCTCACGCCAAACTTGTTTACTTTGCTTGTTCTACCGCGCTCTCTCTCCATCAGTCTTTTCTCACTTTCTCCTTTTAACACATGGGCTCACTCAATGTGTCTTTTGACCGTCTCATGATAAGACCCTTGTCTGTTTTATTGACCAAGCAATCTCTGATTTGTACTGTCTTTGTGTTTAATGCAGGCAGAAGCATAGGAGCTTGCAACATAAAAATCATGTCAATCATTTTTTAGCATGAGATTACAACAAACAACAATCTTTTCTTTGGCTCAGTTATTATTTTGATTCTGTTTTTACTTCATTATGTGTAGAGAGAGAACAATGGCAAGAACTGTAGACGACAGAGAAAAAGAAAGTAACACAGCAGATCTGGCTGATTTGTGAGCACAATCCTAACCAGCCTATTCTTTGATTTCTGTTTCTCTTTGCCCTAATCATCACTCGACTGCGACGTCCTGCACTTTTGAGCAAGACCATTAAGTAGCCCACTCGATGCACGCTTTTGATTTCTCATTGTCCAGTTCTCTGCCCACGCTTTCCTGCTGCAGCTGGAGGGTGATGTGATTGCTCAGCACAGAACTTTTGCAAACTCTCTTCTCCTTCACAAGAGTCAAACATCCCGATATGACTGAGCTTGAACAATGAGCCCGCTATTTCGAGTGTCCATTGACATTGTACGGAGACAAGGAGCATATCCATGCTGAGCGGACACTCACAGAACTCCTGATTTGGCAAAGCTTGGGCTTACCAATGTGGTGTGCACAAATATTTGCAGACACTGTGGAATTCACTCTTACCTCGGCATTGGAGAATGTCTGATTTCACACCAAAGACTTTCAGGCCAGTCCACTCCTACACCTTTCTTTCCTCCACAGCAGAAATGGTGTCAGTGCTGTTGTGAGCAGTGCTGCTTTTTTTGGCAGAGACAAAGCTGCATTTATTACTTTGAGGCACTATGTATGATGCGCCTTCCCAGCTTTGATCAATACCACTATGTTGATTGGTGGTTCCGCTTTAGAAGATATTCATCTACTGTGAATGAGAGAACCAGTGAGGGAGAAAGCGGTTGATGGAGTGGAGAGAGAATTTAACTGTTGGACACTAAACACCTACGTATGCACAGTCATGCGTGTCTTCAATCCTTAAAGGACTGGAAAGTCAACACCCTAACAGTTGGCATCAACTGTAGACAGATAATGGCCTGATGATGTGTAGCTATACACAGTGAGTGTGCATTCATGTATATCAGGACCTTAAGTGACATGCTGACAACAAAAACCTACAAATGATGAATACACACTTGGAATTTCAGGATGATGAATGTAGTAAAATGTATAAACCCTGTGAGTGTGTCTGTGAATCTGTTGCCATCTCTCATCCATCCATCCTCACCTGTGAGGTATGATGAAAAGATGGGATATTGAGGTCAGAATATGACATCTGAGTAATAGTAAATGTATATAATGTAGTTGCAGGGGAGCTTAAATGTTCAAAGTTTTAGTACCTGTCATGCTAGTGTTCTAGCGTCTAACAAGACTTGTGATGTGAGACAAGAAGAAGATGATGGCATGACGACTCGTCAGTGGTCATTAGTTAAACAGCCACATTCCACGAGAATCTATTCCAGATGGGTACTTAAAACAAGATGCAGTGCCCCATAAAAATGGTCTCATCTCTGGAGACTTAACTGCCTCTTGGGGTGCCTGATCTCATGGTATGTTGTTTGTTTACTCTCCAGTGGGCCTTCATTTCCTGTGAGTCTTTTTCCTGCTCTAGCAGATCTCAGTGGGTTAGCCATCTTTAATTTACTTAGGGAATTTTGAGCTAATCCTGATATGCTTGTTGATATTTTTTACCCTTCACTGATTGGGGGCGTTCTCTTACGTTTTTGGAGCGATGAGTGACGATGGAGTCTTTTGATTTGGTTGTTTATTGGAAACAGACCAACAGAAAGTTGGGATGACATTGATCTCAAATTGAAATGTAACTCTTGCCCAAAGAGAAAATAGACAAATAAGATTGTCTTGCATGTTGTGCTCATGAGAATAAGTCTTAACACAGATCTGATAATAACAGCAAGGAATAAAACCATTAACCAAGATACCCGTTAAGTTAAAATAGTGCCATGTGACTTATAAACACTAGCAGATGTCTCTTGCTGTGTGTCTCTATTAGTTAAGGTACAACAAGCTCAACTGGCAAAATATGAGAAACCCAGGGACCAGATGGCTAATTATATTGACAGAGTAGTGTGATACTAGCATCATTCACATAACATGAAATCTACTTACCAAATATTGAGGATGTTTTCCCAGTGTTTTCAAAAACACAACCAATTTCTCACATGTCATTGCTTAAGACACCTTGTGATTATCATCATCCAGCTGTCCTTTCAGCTAAACTTAAGCAAATTTCTATCCTTATCCTTAAGTTTTCCCCAAACACAGACAAGTAAAATGTCAGACAACAGTTTTTACTAAAGGATGATCATCCATCTGCACAGCTGATTTGAAATATTTATGGAGATTTTTATCTCATGCTCAGAATAGATGGTTTTCTTTCTGATGAGGGTCACAAGACTACATGAGTCACAGGAGCTGTTGGAAAGTAAAACCTGGGCTTGGATAGGGTATTAATCCAAGGATCATATTTTCCAACAAAGGGAAGTTAAAAAAGTTAGTGGTGTTTTGAAATGTGTGTTTAACTGCGTGTTTTGAAAAGCTAAATGTTAATGTCAGCATGCTAACACACTCAAAACAGCAGTGCTGTGTAGCATGTATGTACTGCAGATACTGTGTAGGCACGCTAATTATCATGTTCACCGGTAGGAGTGTAGAAAGTATTAATATGCGTATTGTAGTATGTTTTGTGATACTTAAATTCTGAATTCTAATAAATATATCAATGTTTAATTAACAGCTTGCATGCAGATCTTCATGGAAGGGTTAATTTTGTGTTCTGTTTTGTGATCCTGCTACTCCGATTGCATAAAAAAGTTAACGTTTTTGACTCAGATTTTACGTATATGGTGGTTTCCTAAAATTTGATTTTTAAAAAATCCCCATAGCGTATCACCATATATCACAATATACTGAAGTGCAACTCCTGTTTCATGATATGTATCGTTTGGAACCGTAGGATGTACTGGGTCAGCTGCTCTGGGTCCTCAGGCAAACTCGTTTTGCTTTTTCCATCTCCTCATACTTTCCATTCTGCATTTGTCATTCTGTTAGGGAAGACTTGAAGATCCCTGACAGTAGAGACCAAATTACAGACAAACGCAGCATGGCTAAGAGAACCATTTCCAAAGTGACCCCTTCAACCTCAGCACTTGGTGGATTTGATAAAGAGTGTTGTAAATAGTTATGGTTATGGCTTCAGATTGTCAGTGATGCTACCTGGTAGTTACTGAAATGTCATTCCGAGAACAGTCTAATCATCAGTAAGGAAGAATTTAGTTAGAGGTCTGGAGCTTTGAAAAGGACCTAGAAAAATGTGTTGACTGTTCTGGCGAGACTGAGAGGAAGGAGTTATGGCTGCCTTCAGGCCCCTGCTGGACCCTTTAAAAGCCTTTTCTAAGAATCCCAAAGGAAAAATTTGGGTCAGGGGAACTTTCTGGTCCATCAGTAGTTGTGATCTGGACTACCACCAAATGGCATAAAGTAAATGCAGTAGTGTTTATGCAAATATGTGTTTCTGTAGCAACTTTTGAGGTGTTTATCTCTTATTTTTATGAGTCACAAGATGAGTGGCTGGTCTTGCACAGACATAGCCAAACTTCACTTTGTGTCTTGTGACCTGCTCATCCCAACAGAGACCTCCAAAGAACTTCAACATAATCTGTCTTTAGACAGAGATGCCCTCTTAATGTCCATTTTTCCTTCTGATTGAGAGGTGTTGCAGGTGACCTTTCACCTTGTAGTCACTCAGGGATCGTAACCCCTTTGCCATCATGAATGGCTTAACACAAGGCTACTGGCTGAGTGTTGTCACCCTCAGTGTCCAAACCAACCTCCACTTTAACTCCTTACAGCTGGTAATAATACAAGCACTGGAGTGCTTAGCATTAGCATGTTGGGTAAGTGACACTTTGACAACTTAATGTCTTTTGTGCGCTTGTAGCTGGGATCAGGGTCAGTGAACATAATGTGTGTCCACCATTTCTTGGACTAAATGCCTTGATACAAAGCCATCTAACCCCTCGAACAGAATATTTTTCATTAATCAAATGTAAAACAAAGCAGCTGGTCTGTAATGTTCTGAACAAGGATTTCTGAAAACATTATGGAAATAGTTTGTTTGATTTTGCCTGAGGTGAAGTTAGACCTCCATGTTTTCCCTGTGATTCCTGTCTGTGTTTTCTCAGATAGCTTTCATTTTCATTTTTTCCCCCCTCTTTGCCTGTCTTTCTGCAGGATCAATAGCTGTCATATGAACCACTTGAGTGTCTTTTGCTAATATGCATGCACTGAAATGTGAGCTAGAAAAGCCTGGCTGTCTAAAGACTCATGAGCATGACAGTTTTGAGGATCGAATTTAAAACCTGCAGTTGAGTCAATCCATAGTAACCCAGCAGCCCTTTTCTTATTTGCCTGTCTTGTGCTTGCCTCATTGCCCTAAAGCCATTAGCACTAAAAGTGACTTAGCAACGCAGGATTTTGTCTTATTTTTATGGTTTTTTAATGTCTGGAACATTTTTTCTTCAGACAGTGACGGGGTTTGATCTTCTGTGGCCATACCATCTCCACTTAAGTATTAGAATGACTCTGTTGTCGTCTGAGAACACAGGGATCGTTGTTGGTTGTGACTTGCACTCGCATCATGTGATTTCACTTTGAATGCAACAACTAACATTTTTTGTAATTTAACTGAGGAATGATAGTTTTTTTCCTTTTTGTCATCACATAATCAGTTACTGTTACTTCTTACTAAATAATTCTCAATTCCTATCCATAATAAGCAATGTTGGACTTATAAAGAAATAAGTCCAAAATTTTGAAATCAGACTGTCACAGCTGCTTCCAGATGGCTTCAGTACTATGGTGGTGTGGTCTATTGCTTTTCATCACACCTACTACTAAAACAATATTTTAATCTTTTGCGTCTGTCATGTTGACATGTACCATTAACCTATTACAGTTGTCTTGTATTTCTGCTTGTATCTCTCCAGTATCCCTGTATTAAGTTACCTGTCCACTCCTATTTCTTCATTTCAGGAAAGATGGGAGAATGGGTAAACAGAGAAGGGTCAGCATAAGAGCCAGAGCTCAATCTGTTGGGCATATGGAGGTTCTGTCACTGCTGCCAACCTCCAGATGGACAGTATTAGTCCCCCTCGTTACTCAGGAGTTGAGCTATCATCCCCCAGGGACCAATGAGGAGCAGAGGGATGAGGGGCGAGTCACAGGTCTGACTGCGGCTCCTGTTCATCATCCAAAGTTCCCACCCTTAGACACATCATTGATGTCCATTAGCTCCTAGAGTAAATAAACCAACTGTGTCTATGTGTGAGACACAGAGTGAAAGAGTTGGTGAGTGAGGGTTTTTAAGTGTATTTAAATGACCAGATAAAATTAGACTCAGACATTTAGCATTAAAGGACAAATGCTATTATTTTGGTGCTTTAGATGTACATGTACATGCACACATTGGCATTTTTGGTTTTGAAATGAGGTGTGGCCCGGCACATTGTTGTTGCATCGCTATCTTGAGGCAGCACAGGCCATTGTACCATTGGCCAACAAAAACCTGGTCAAAAGTCAAAGGCACAGCATCCTGCTTTCAGAGTTGCGCAGCCATAACCATGCACCTGGAGATGGTCCGCTTGCACACTTTCACTTTGGGAAGAAGCTGATCTGTTTCTTCAGCAGAAATCCACTTGCTTCTCTAATTTGCCACATTCACCATTTAAATGCCCAGATGCAGGCTTGCCTGATTTTAAAAGGGGATGAGCAATGACATTCTGACTATGATTAATTAAGAGGCTAAACTGCGCCCTAATTTGGGCTCAGATTATGCGCTGTTTAACTAGCAAAGGTGCAGTTGGACAAGCTCTAAATAGACTACCGCCATGCGCTTTACATGGTGTGCTAGATTGTTTAAATAGGTCAGTAAGTGTCCCATCCTATTACGTTTTCTCCTTTAGGAAGAAGAAACGGATCACAGTCCATTCATAACAAGTGTCTGTCCACTGCATGCCTACTGGGGTGCTCCTTTCCCCTTACACAGCTAAACACATACTCTAACTTCCTTGTGTTTATTTGTATTTGGCTTAATACACCAGATTCTTTAGATTCTTGTGCAGTGGATTTGGGTCAGTTGTGCATTAAGACAAACATTTAGATTTTCCAACAGAAGTAAGGCCAATCATAATCATATCAAAAGCCTTCACTGTTAGTCAGTGCTTACAGAAGGCTACCTTTAAAAATATGTCAAGCATGCAAATAGACTCATGTACGTACGTAGGTTTCCTCAGGCAAACACAGGGAAACTATTTCAAACCCGAATCTCTTTAATTCCTGCATGTGCTGGGCATTTGTCTTTCATACTCATCTGTAGTTTAGTAGGTCAAGGCTGTCACTTGAGGAATTTGTTAATATCCACTGGCTGATGGCTGCCTTCCTGCTGTAAACTGTCACTCCAGAGCTGAAGGAAAGAAAAGTACTTGCGCACAAAGCAAACTGAGAGACAATAAAAGCACTTTAATCTCAAAAGTTTTACCTGGAGGAAGGGGGAAATAGCAATCACTGAAATTACACCAGCACTGTCTATTCTTTGTCAAAATACAAATGTTAGTGTTTTCTTTTTTCAGTCAGAGTCATTTCGCATAGTAAATCATAGTAAGTCTTAGGCCAAAACACCAGTATGCATGCAGTAAATGCTAACTGTGAAATTGCTACAGACACAAGACACATGCAGTATCTTTGTCAAATAATTAAAACAGTCATTAAAAAAAACTATGCAGTTCATATCCAGAAATGCTCAAAAAAATGTATCAAAGGATAGAAGTAAATCTGAAATTATATTAATAACACAGATCGAGAAACATGTTTTACATTATCACAAATAGATCTTTAAGTAAGATTTTTCATATTGGTTCATGTAGTGTTAAAACATAAAATACATTTCAGTCATGATCAAGATTGTCTACAATCGAGAAATTGATTTAAGGCTCTTGTCATATTTTTGGGTGTGTGTGTCTGTTCTCTATCCCATCCCTCTGTGTTCTGCAGTAGCACTCTTGTGAAAAATGAGTTGGGAGTTTGAAGAACTCACTGAAAGTCAAACTTGCTCAGTGCACTTTTGCAAAAGAGCCTCTGGATCAGTTTTAATCTCCCAGCTGAACCTGGTTTGTGTTTGTCATGACAGCCTCGGTTTGTCACGTGGCTTGGCGGAGGTCAGGGTTCAAAGAAGGTCACAGGTCAGGACAGGGAACACTAAAGCATGAACTTCCTGCGGTACTCACTGGCTGATTCTGCACAGAGAGAGAGAATGGACATATGGTACTTTGGAATTTGGTCTTCACTCCTCTTGTCTACGACTCCATGGCAAAAGTTAAAAACAGAAAAGAAAATGAAACAGAGATGAGAGTTCTGCGCTTTCTATTGTCAAAGGTGTTATTGGACACCTCGGTATGGGTGTGCACATGCAGGACACACAGGCATATATTTAAGGATAATAACATACCACTCACTGAGACAGAAAAGAACAGGTATGCATTCAGACACACACACACACACACATCCACTAATTTTTTCACCCTGATGTCAAATATCCCCCATCTCTTTGGCACATCCAGCATCCATCCACTCCCACTTTGTTCCTCATTCATACAAACTTAGCCCTCCACAAATATCGCTGCAGGGCTCATCATCTCATTGCTACTTAAATCTTGCACCCAAGGCCTCATGATTCATTTCCACTGAAAGGTAGCTGTCATACGTTTGACATCCATGCCCACTCCTCTAGCCAAATGCCAAGTCTGCCTTTATCCAATACAGTTCATCATGATGTCAGATGATATCAAGACACATTTTATTCTTAAGACATGCTGTCAGTGCATTTTTGTCCATTGCTTCCATGAGGCAAATCATAGTCCTTTGGGGTAGACAGGTGGTAGCCTTAAAAGTAGGGGCAATGTTATTGACAAAACAATCCCACCTCAAGGTCCATTTATTGGCCATTCTGGAGCCTTTGTTCAAATCACATTATCTTCATAAGCAGCTTGTTGACTCAAAAAAAGGGGAAGGTGCCTTCTAGATATCGATATTTGACCTCTAATTGCTATTTGAGTAATTGCAAAGTTTTGTTTGTTTGGATTTTGAATCTCTGAGTCCAGATAGAGAAAGTAAAAGCTCAAGGTGTTAAAGTTTTGCAGACTGAACAGTATTGTGGTGCACATGTTTTGTGAAAGTTAACGTCGAATAAGACATGAATTATTTAGATGTAGTCAATGAACCAGTTTGGATAACCGGAATCTGTGGAGCACAAAATTATTCCAAACAGCAATTATTAGACCTCACTTGGTTTGGAATAGGAATTCTGGAAATTTCCAACTACACAGCTCAAAATGTTGCTGTGTGTTTGTTTCACAGCCATATGGTTGGCATCATTAACCTCGGTCTCCCAAGCAGGCCTCCACCACTTGTAATTCTTAGAAAATGTGGTCACACACACAGTAACTCTTTATGTGTTGAAATGTTCTTCAGTGTTGGAACCTGTAGAAGTAAATCAAACCAGCTTTTTTCTTTTTTTTTTAATTCAGTTTAGGCTGGTAACATCTGCACTTTGCCATAAAATGCTGTTTTTCTGTCGTGAGATTAACGATAATAATCAACCTGCATTTGCCGAAAAGCCACAGCAGTTTTACAGCTCGAAGAAACTAACACTGAATGTCAGCTTCTGTTGCTTGTTGTGTGTCCTCCCTCATCTCATTAGCTTTACTGGATATGCATTACATTCTCTCATAACCTGTTTGACCCTATTTTTTTCTCTTTTTATACCTTCACTACATCTTATAATAGCAGCTCTCCAAGTATCACTGCATCTTTTACCAAAATCTCTAACAATTGCCCTGTGGTCCTGTTCCTCCACTGCCATCCCCCCCAAAGCAAACCATCACTAATCCGCTTTCCCCATGCATGTCTAATAAGAAAAATATGAGCAATAATCTGGAGTCTGCAAGCATGTGTGTTTGTTCTTTTTTGTGCTTTTTTATCTTGATCAGGACATTAGAGTGGACCGTTCACAAACTGGATTTGTGAAAAAATATAATATAAGATATTCATGGCTTTGTTCCATACAACTTTGAGTACAAAAGAACAAACAGCGCAGGAAATTTAATATACAGTATCAATAAACTACAGTATGTTCTGCCACCAGAAATTATATGTATAAGCATAGCAGCAAGAGAGCTCTTTATATCCTGTTTGCAACATCATTGTACATAGAGAGAAAACCCCAATGTGTGGACTAAAAGACTGATGGGTATCTAAAAGTCCTTGTACTTACGTGTGTGATTCTGTGCGTGCATGTGTGTGTGTATACTGACACTGTTTGCTTTAGCATTTACACATCAGTGTTGGCCAATAATTCACTCTGCCATTGTCCAAAATCCAAGGTTAATAGCAGAAGCCACATATGGTAGTGCTTTACAGGGCAACAGTGATTTAACTCCTTTAAGATGCCAGTCATGCTCTAAGATTTACAGTGAACTGAGTAAAGTAAATGTACCGTTTTTAGCAGATACTGGCTACTAATCGCTCCATTCACTCCCGTCGTTAGAGTTTATGAAATATAAGGCCGTTATCCAGCTCCTAGTTTAGCTTCCCTGAGTCTGAGTTTGAGTTCATTTTGTTTAAATGATTGTGTCAGTCTGTATGCAAGTAAGTGGATGTACAGCACACACAAAAACGCACAAGTTTCTCTCACTTAAAAGCTCATTATTCCTGCACAATAGTTTATTTCCCTGCTTTAGTCTTTTGTATTCGTGCCATTATCTGAATAGACCCTTGCTGCTGTGGGTAACAAGTAAAACTAGAGTGAAAAATGGATGATCCAGCCTAAAGTTTTGTTTGCTTTTTTTTTAAATGAAAAATACATGTTAGTACAGCAGCGATCCATTGTTTATATAAGTGTGTATGTCACTCTCCTGCCTCTATTGTGATCACAGTCAGTCCATCAAAGCCCGGAGAGGGTGTCGGCAAGGCATTTGGTCGGCTTGTCTGCTTCACACTTCCTTTGTTTGTGTGTGGTTGTGTGTGTGCTAGTCCAAGCCTCTGTCTCCCCACACTTCCTCCTCACCATTGTGTGTATGGAAGTATATTCTCTCTCTCTCTCTGTCTCTGTCCCGTCCCTCTCTCTCTAACCAGCGTCTTATTGGGCTGATCTCCTCAACCATGGATGAGCTATTTCTGGAGATTCCTGTTATGAAAAGATCATTCTTCTCTCTCTCTCTCTCTCTCACACACACACACACACACACACAGCAGTTAAACTCATTATCTCAAACTGAATCAATTAAAAGCAGAGGACACACACTTGTTATTGGAGGCATTTAGATTCATGTTTCAAAGTCAGCGGCAGTACCTTGCCACTGAATAAAACACAATTCACACACACGCACACACACACACGGAGTAAATTAATTAAGTAGCATCGTAATAAATACATAAATACTCCTTTCTTCCCTGTTTTGATTACTTTATGACCTACCATTGCCCGTGACAAGCAGCTTTACGGCTTTGTTATCTGAGATGCTCAACCACAAAAAAAAAGAAAAAGAAAAATCAGTTCAGACACTTAGACACACACACCTAACATGTTCATCTTTATTTCAGGATGGCTGCTATGACCTTTGCAGGCCTGTAATTTGGCTATCTCTTTTGTGAGTCTTTGTTGACACGGCCTTGGGTGCTTGTGTGTGTGTGTGTGTGTGTGTCGCACTGACACATCCTTCCGTTGACCCTCACCTGGCCCCGATGTTAGGAGTTAGGAATGGTAGAAAAAGGGAACATAAACCCCAAGGCGAGTCCAGAGGAAGGCTCTCCATGGCAGGGGGAATCTCTCATCTTTCTCTCCCTTTTCTGTTTCTGATTTTCATTTTTTTTTTTGTCTCTTTATATCTGTTTGTCTCATTTAGGTCTTTAATTCATTTTAATGCTCACTTTCTCTATTATTTCCCCCTTCCAGCCCCTCCCTCTGTGTCTCAGGGTCAGAGGTGATGCTGTAAAGTTTACAGCCTACAACAGTAGCTGCACCCAACAGCCGAGCAGCAACAGGTTGATGGAGCACACAAGGCCCATTTTATTCAAATCAAATATCTGTAGTTTGTTTTTTTGTTTACACCTGGGCTGGTTTCAGAATAAAAGTGATAATTTACAGCAACTACAGACATGAGTAGAATTTATAATAAAAGAAGATAATCCACTGAAACTTCCCTTATGATATGCCTGAAAGGTAAAAGTGTTTATCTGCATTCCCTCTCCAAGGAAAAGTTACATTTAATGCCAACCTAATCCTGTGTGTCTGCCTTCTCTAACACTGTTGTATCTCCTCATTTCCTCTCTTTTGTCCAAAGCCCTCATTATGTTGGTGTGTATTTGATCTGTATCTGAATCATAAGCCAAACAAGCGCCTGACTCTGACGAGCTTTGATGAATGAAAATTGTAGACGCTCTAGAGAGACACACTCATTTGCCCCAGAGCAACTGGCAACAGCAGCAGTCTGCTTGTCTGATCTCTCACACTTTACCACACACATTCATCAACAACCACTGGTATTTTTGTGTATTTATTACCACAAAACAACTTGAGAGCGTGTACCCACTCAACTCCGTGCAGGACTGTTGACCCATCTCAGCCGAGGGTAGATTTGGGTTGGGGTTTTTGGGCACAGCCTCTGGGTGGTCGTGGTTTGTGGCTCAGGGATTTGGCCTTGTTTGGTAATCTCTCTTCATCTGTCCTTCCTCCCTTTGCTTTCTCGGTCTCTCTTCCTCACACACACACACACACACACACACACACACACACACACACACACACTAACAGAGCTTAATTATCTTGCTCCCTCCCTTCAGGTTATAGATTTTGGATAAAAATCATAAAAGGTTTTTCCAATTGTGTGAGCTCACAGATCACGTTTTCTGTTGATGTATTATTTTACATTTGCACTGTTTATAGTCCAGATCAGATGACATCGTACTTTTGCTTTAACTGGATATGCTTATAGATAGCAAACTGCAATATTTTTTTGGGTAGGGTCCAAAAAGTGTCAATAGCATCAAGTCGATTTTGAACACTTTGTCGGATTTGTAGTATTGTTTACTCTTTTGTGGAATATTTCCTGGTCAAAATTAGAAAACCTGGAAACATTGCAAGGTTTTTTGTTTTGTTTTTTTTGTTCTTTTTAGAATGCATCAAGTTTTTAAAAGCTGCTTGCGTTAGCGCTGATGTTTTGTTGACACTGGCTTCACTTGTGTTTTTGTTCCCACGGACCTCATTGCTGTATGAAGTAATGAAAGTCGCTTTTTTTGCTTCAAATACAGAGCAGACAAAGTACAGAAATATATAAAGAACTGTTATTGAACCAAATGGGGAAAAACTGTTTTTGCTTTATAAATTATGTAGTGGGTTCCACAAACACAGAAATGTACAGTATGTTCCCCCACATTGTGAAGTTATGTATGTTTGGAGTCAATTAAACACAACTCTATAGACCTTTTTGAACAAACTGTTATTAAACTTCAATAACAAAAATCCATATAGGCTTTTTTCCGATTTAGGAGGTGTAGTGCTTCGTAAAAAGTACTGTCAACATCAATTACAGGCATAAAGCATGGGAAAATCCATTGTTAACCGGGTTTTACTGCTGAAGTCTCTGAGACCCCAAACATCACTGATTTTCTGTTATGAACGTCTGAAACATGTCATCAGTTCAAAATCATGTTTACAAGTAATTCTAATAAGATTAGCAGAAGTTACAACAGGTGTTGAAACAATGTAAAGTATGATTTATTTAAATGTTTTTAAAAATGACTTGGGCTTCCCAGGACCCCTTAACACAATAGGAAACACTAATGATAAATGATACATTTCTATTTGTGTTTTCTTGGATTACAGGTTTCCTTTTTGAGTTATTAAAAAACTATTATTTTAGAATACACTAAATCACAAGTGATTCCCACCCTCTTATGAATACCTCTGCTGTAGGCTATACAGACTCATGACTTTGCTCACTTTAATCGCTGGCAGGATCTCTTATGGGTGAATCACTTGTGACTCCTCAGTCAGCTGGGACCAGTATGGCAGCCAACAACAGACTGCACAGTTAGCCAGGATTTTCTGCATCATCCTTTCCCCCCTCGCAGTCCAAGCTTTGGATTACATGTATTTCCCAGCCACATTGTGCTTTCTCTGTGCTTTCCCTTCTTGTGCCACCTCACGGTCTGTGTGTTCACCATGGCAATAACACAGAGCAAGCTGATGCCAAACGCTGACGTTGTTGAGGAGTTCTTGGAAAACTGTTGATGAAAAGTGGCTGAGGGAAAACTGCTAAAGTGGACAGGCTGTTTTGACACGGACCAATTTTAAATGACCAATCAATCTTGTAAATTATGCATTTATCACAAAATATTACTTTTGTTCTGTTGGAAAAAAGCAAGAAATTTCGACAGAAATTGGAAATTAGAAAATGTTTTAAAAAGAAAAAAAAGACATTTTTAATACAAAATAAAAATTGGGATCTAAACTAGTCCTGTATAGTTTGGGGTATCAAGAAATCCGAATTTGCCTTCAAAATCATTCCTATAGTAACAGCAGGCCTAATTACTAACTAAAATAATTATTTTGACATTTTGTAGTCTGATCGAAGTGCAGTGCCATCAGCTTGTTTACTTCATCACTGCTCCCTAATCTGCTCTGCAGTCTGTGTTGTTATTGCAGACTCAACCCGAGGTGGTGTACGTGCGTCTGGCGCGCCGTGGACAGGGGCAGGACCACAGGGCATTACCATACCTGCAACAGTTCTCTTTTCACTGCGCCACTTGCTCTTTTCAGACTTAATCTCGCGTCACAAAAGAGCGTCTCTCAGTTGTCTCCACTATTTTCTAATGATATGCAAACTGGGTACCAACTGCCGAGCCAATTGCTGCCTTTCAGGCGAGGTGGATGATACTCTCTGAAATGAATAGAAGGGAATCCACTGGAGTCCATGAATCACTTTCATTTTTTATTTTTGGTTTCCTTAGAAACTCTTGCTTTGTATGAGTAACATTTTTAAAGAACAATCAGTTAATTTATCTAGTAGCAGATAAAAAAAAATAAGAAGATCAACACAAGTTAGTGAATGAAGCGCAGAAGATAAATGAAAGTTCCGCTTCGGTGTCAAGATTAGCGCGCTTTGACGCACTATTATGACAGATATTGCCGCAGCAATAAACTTCTCCCCTTTGCATTATGATCTGCCGGAGTGGATCTGTAGGTCTCAGCTCCTTATCAGGTGGGGTGTAGCGGGGGGTGGAGCCACGGCAGAGTTGCCCATTCCTAAAGCTTGAATCACACTACTATCCATTCACATTCCTGCCGGGAACCGCTTCATTCAGGGACGCACAGCGTTGGAAGGATTTGAAGATTGTGGGAATTCTTTTTATCGCAGCCATATCAAATATAACCATGGATTTACTGCCCTGTGCAGCGATCAGAGGACACTTACATACGACTGTGTAGTTTGAGTTTTCTTTACACTGGATTTATTATGCGGGCTTCGCCTTAACGGTGGAGTAGACCTGACTGGACAGTCTCATAGCCTGCCGGGGCGCAGCCGGGAGTTGGTTTTATGCTGAGGCTGGACGCGACCGAGACATTAAAACATGATATTAACACGTAAGCCAATTCCATAATCATTACATTAAGTGTCCATTTTTGATTGTTTTCCACTTATTGTCAAATTTGCATGCGGTTTCCTGTTTATCCAGGAGAAATGTAGCTTACTTGTAGGCGTAATTGGTAGTCTTCAATGCTCTTATTTTTTGAAAAGTTACATTTGCTATTTAAGGCTCTGAAGGTCTGCTTGAGTTTTATCTCGAATTAAAACACAGTTTAACTCGTCTTTAAGGCGCCACGCTGCGGGCTGTCAGATAAGAAATCTCCCGGCTTTGCGCATAACTCCGGGTCTTCAGTGTGGTCGGTCTTGATCACAACTTACTGTTCTCGTTTACGTATAAAGGTTTTCGCCAATTACGCACGAGCACGACCCTACGAAGTCTGACTTGATAAAAGGCGGTTTAAAATCTCCGTTCGTTTTTACGCGCAGTGGATGGTAGCCACCAGCAGACACCAGACGGTTTAAACTCTATCAAACTTTGATCCGACCTGTGGAAACACGTTCTTGAACTGCAGTGTTTAAGCCTAAATCGTGGTTTGTTTCTTTCATTGTTATCAAGTCAAGGTTACAAGCCCTTTCGTGACATTTCTGCCATCTCAGTGCTGCCAGTATGTTCAGTTGCCTGCGCCTTTTGCCTAATTGCCGACCCTTTGCTGGGGCTGTATTGAGGCTGTATAAAATCCCGTTTTCAGTCCTGTGCCGGCAGACTCAAACTGATTTGTGGGCTTTGACTCTTTGTCTCATTTGTTTAACTGTTGGCTCCTACACATGGCTCCTTATCAGCTCCCTCAGGACTGGAACAGATATGAACACAGCGAGGTTGAGCTGAGTCATATAACCATTAAGAACGTGCTCGCAGACACTCACAGCCATCATGACGAAATCTGAATGAACATTACCAACAATAACCGCTAACCTGGAGACTGTATGACATTGACACCATACTTCTACATACACTCAATGAAAGTAACTCTTGGTGAAATAGAGTAATCAAGTATAGAAATACTAGGAATTGCATATTTTTTGTTCTCACTCTTATTTCTCCTGCATGTATCTTAATTAGTTTCAGAGGTGGGATTGGATGGTTTAGCAGATGTTGGCTGAGGTGGGAAAAGAGCAAATAAAGGAAATACACTTCATATGCACTCTTAGTGAAACAGGAAGTGAGCTGAGGCCTTATCTGAAAGATTTACATCCAGGTCGCACTCTGTTTCTCCATGTCCTGTGAGGAGACACATATGTTCATTCCCTCTGCTGAAGGTATTCTGGCTGTACTGGGATCTGTTTATGAATGGATATTATCAAGGTCCTGACAGGTAGGCTGTTGTCTGTCTGTGGAAAGCTTATCAGTGGCTTTGAATATGCCTGGTCACCTGATACACAGCTAGGGTCCTCCGTGTGAGCGTAAATCTTTCATCAGGGAGCACAAGGGGCTTTGGGGTTAGCTCTGCAATGATCCATGTGGACCAGCTGCGTGTTTGCATGGGTATGTGTCTGTGCATGTGGTGGTAGATAACTGGAATGAACCATGGTTGTAACCTCATTATTCTTTCGTGCATGTGTGTGTGTGTCAGCAGGACATAGTTTGAGGCTGGCCAGATGGTGATATTCCTGGCATCGTCTCAATTAGCCAACAGTCAAACCCTCTCAGGGAACACCAGCTGTCTCAACCATGGAATCACAAAACCTAATACCCATCAGGAACAAAATCTGTTATCACCCATCTTTGCATTCCAGTACTAGAGAGTACTAGAGGGATTTTACAGTGATCACATCAAGAAAGCTGTTGTTTTCAGTTGTCCTGATGCTATCATACTGATTCAAGATGTTGTGGACATTCATGAAATAGCTTAATTGATTGTGAATATATCCGGAACACACTCTTCAAATTCACGAACACATCAGAAGTTTGTCCTTGTCATCGTTAAGGTGAAGGACAAACATTGGCAGCATCCAGGCTCCTGGCTTTGCTTGCTGTAGATTACTGCTGAGCCACAGAGTCTGGCCTGGTTTATCATCTCACCTGTCTAGACCCACTTTGCAGCTCCTTCAGAATGACCCACTCAGACCTGGAGTTGATAAGAACCCTCTGCCTGCCTTTTGGGTTGTTTACAGGCTGTACTTTGAGACCCAGCGATGATCAGGTGATTCCAGATAAGCCACCTCAATTCACAACCGTTGTTAGTCAAGCTTTCTTCTCTATCTTCCACCTTCAAAGACACAGACCAGACCAGTGATAACTGTATTCAGACTCTTGACCTCCAGTTTGCCATGCATGTAGCAGAGCCTTTGAGGTGGGAAACAGCATCCTTTGTTTGTTAGCTGCTGACAAACTCCCAGTGGAGCTCAGCATTCAGGCTCGGTCAAGCCAGACCCTGCTGCCTCCTCCGATGGGGGGAACTTTGGTCGGCAATTGTGAGAATTTCCTGCCACAGGAAAGGAGAGAGGAGCAGGGCCGAGCAGAACTGAAGTAAGCTGAGAGAGAAGAGGAGATGAGGGTGAGACAGGGAAAAGGAAAGCAAGCAAAACTGTGATGGATAAATTTAGAAGTCGGTACCGCTGAGCAGTGGATGAAGCTTAACTCTGACAGGCTGCCCAACGTTTCAGCTTTGGCCAAATTCCAGGGGAAAAGCCCCTTGTGATCCATATAAAATCTCTATTAGCATCAGCTTTCCTGCTTTTAGTCATGTTATCTGCTGACAGTTGCTTTCATCTTTCTTTCCCACTGAGACGGAGTGTGTCTCACTGTGTTGTATTTGCTCATTCACATCAGCTAGTACCATTGAGTTCTTCATTCATATCCACACAGTGATACATTTAGCTTAAATTTGTAGAAATTATGAAAGAACACACATTTTTTTCCATGTAAGTTGTCTTAATGAGGTTCTTTCACTTCCAGCCAAATATCCACCTGTCTTTCCATCCCACGTGTTGGACATGTTTCAGACAACCTGTGTGGCTCCCTTAGCAGCACCAGGAGTTCTGGTCTGATCACATTATCAACACATCAGCCCAGCCAGCTGAATATCTTTCTGTCTGTTTCTAAGCCAACCAGGCCGCAACAGGTGATGGTATGATAATAAGACAACCAAACAAGGCAAAGGTTTGTTTTAGCAGAAGTTCACCATTTGCAGACAGGGAACTACATTCTGCTGATGCCTTGTGTTGCTCCTGTAGCTCAGAGCCTGCAGTCTTTGGGGTCAAAATGACAAAAGTCCTTGTGGGCACATGTGTATTTTAGAATAACTACATTTACTATACTTGTTTTCCTTCCTGACAGTTGTTACCATATGAAAAACACTAAATATATACACAAAGGAATGTGTCCTGAGTGTGCTGCTCCAGAATTACACTACACGTTAGGATGTATGTGGTGAACTCCAGCATAACTAGTTTGCCAGGGCACACAGTATTTTTAATGCTGTAGTTGGTTTTGAATCTTAGGTGCTGGCCTGACTTCTTTCACATTTGTAATCCATTGTACTTCAGCCAACTTGGAACATGTAGACCAAGTATCGCCATCATTATTATATTATTATGGTACTGAACTTCAGCTTTATGTTTTAGCATAACTCAGTGATCTGACATGTTGAAGTGCTGAGTGCTTGATGTAAGACATTTGTCCAGTGTGGCTTTGTAGACGTCTTCAACCATGAGGACATTTGGTAAACACACACAATCACCGGAGTCAGTGTTTGTCTTGGCTGCCTCTCCGCCTATTATCTGGCCAAGAACAAACGAAGGCAGGGCCTTACAGCCGGGTGGTCGGCAGCCACTGCAGCGCCGCTTGGCTCTCTTCCTGTGAGGGAAGCAGGAAGAGGAAGTGAGGTAGTTCCCTGGCGAGGGCTAAGGAATTGGGGTGGTCAGTGAGGCAAGACAAAAAATAAAATACACCCATGAATCTCCAGTTATCAAAGCAAATAGAAATGTAAAGGACTTGGGAGGGGTGCTGTAGGATGACAGTTTTATGATCAGAATACCTGAGATATTCTTACAGGCCTCTTTTGTGGCTTTGCTGATCCAGTTTTTTTAATTCCCGGTACATAAGACTGAATGTGTGTGTGAGACTCTATTGTTAAGTTGTTTGTGCCAAATGCCCCATGCCCCTGTCCACTTCCTGCAGTCAAGAATGGAGACACAAAGTGCAGTGACAAATATTCAGCTTTGTCCATTTGCGTGGTGAATACTGTCATTATTTTGTTTCCTAGGCGCACCAAGCTCACATTATGTCACTGTAAAGTAGATTTGACACACATTCTAGCCAAATGGGGTGTGTTACTGGATAGCTTCCCTCCAAAGGCACTTAATGGATCCCATAGCCCTCTTTTCGGGGTTTGGGGGTGGAAAAATGTGTTTGTATGTCTAATTTGCATTTCAATAGCTTTACTATCTTTTGAGTGATTTGTCTTTAAACATGAGGTTTGTCCTTGCAAACGCACACAGGCCTGCATGTGCACACACAGAGAGATACGCAAGCAAACACAAGAATCTCTAGCCCTACACAGTACTCTATTTCAAGAATGCTGGTATAATTACCCTTTGGTTTCTATGTTCCCCTGTGTTCACTATGCTCCAAAAATACTTGGCTCAACACATCTACCAAACACACAGCTTCATTCCATTTCACATCTGCGAGGAAATGTAGATCTCATTTGTCAAATAAAATCGCGTTTAAACATAGTTCCTAATGTATTATATGACACTTGGGTGCATCCTGATGTCACGGTGGTTTGCTTGAGGAGTGCTGGCCCTTGTTGTGGTAAAGGGAAGACCCTGTCTTGGTCGTGTCACACCTTGTTGTTAGTGGGTCTGTCTGCCGTCTAGGCTTGTTGTTGGTATGTAAATGCTTGTATATAGTTGAGCCCAGACCCTTTGCAGCAACAGCCTTCTCCTGACCGCTGCATCTGTCTGACAGTGCTTTTTGGTTACCTTTCCTTTGTCCATGTCAAGTCTGTTCCCGCTCGTTAATATTTTGTTTGTTTGACATGATTTAATACATTTTTAACTCAACAGTGTCTCTGTTGTTCTTTCTCAAAATAATGAAGTATATAGTCCGTCCTTACTCTCTCCTTTTCATGCTCCTGCTCTTGAGCTTGAGCTAAAAAGAGCAATTCCTTGGTGTAATTTAGCCTCGAAATGAGGTGGAACTGCCAGACTGGTGTTTCGAAGATAAAATAAGCTACTTTGCATCTTTTTACCGGTGGCTACTATTAGCTCAGTCATGCTTAGCCAAACATAGCCCCCTGCTTTAAAAGTGTAAGAGACATTACTATAATGTCTGAATGCAAGCACACTAGAATTTGAAACTGAAACTTTTAAATGGCCTGTCTGGATTTTAGCCATAACAGTTCTTGTATTGGTAACTGGATTATTTGGCTTTCGTCTTTATAGTCATTCCATACGTTGTTACTTCGAACCATGATTTACCATTTATTTTGTCTCTTCCTGCTTTTGTTACACTGGTTTTGCTTTACAAGTCTTTCTCAAGGTTGTGCTACATTCGTACTTGCTATCATTCCGCTAAAGAGGACATTGTAAAGTCAGCTCCTTAAAGCTTGGAGACATGTTTCTGTCTGCCGTTTCTCCACATGCTGCTGGTGGTGGGGGTGATGGAGCAATTGAGGAGGTTGGGGTGTTTGCTGCCATTTGGCATATGTCAACTAAAGGGCTTTCACGGGTAATTGGGAGACATCACCATGGCTCCTCTGACACAGTGTATCTCAACATTCAGTCAGTACTTAGCATAACAAGCCCAAATGTCACACCTTGTGTTTAATGGTGTTGTGGATATGGAAGAGTTTGTCAGTGTTGAAGAAGTGTTGTGGCCATTTTTTAGCTGTAGCTATGGCATTGATGGACATTTGAGAAGCATACATTTAATGTGTGTGTAAAATAATCTTTTCCTACATTCATTATATCTACAGAGATTCCTTAAATTTTCCATATTGGCATCATAAGGGGGCAGCACTACATTCACAGTCCCCCCAAAAAATAAATCCAGACAACAAACAAAAGAAATTTTAAAATGTTGGAATGTCATAAAATTGTATATTTATATCTGTGGGTACAGTACCGTGGCCATATGCATATGAGAAAAGGTTCCACACAGGTGTTTTTTGTCTGAGATCTATGTGAACAACAAAAATCATTGTCTTGCGTGGATAAGGAGCTTAAGTGGTGCACACTTCGGGTGTGAGGGGGGTTAACACAATTTGCACGAATGATGCTTTGAGTTCTGGCTTTAGAAGCATGTGAGAGGAGAGTGACTGTGTGTGAGATAGCTAATAAGGTCAAGGGGTTCACGTTTTATCTGCTGTCGGCACGTTTGAGTACTCAGTTCTAGAGTTTTGTCTAACTTGATTGTAGTTTTTGTTCAGGAGGGTTAAAGTGTCTCCTCCAACACCTAACATGCCCTCATATTCTTCCACTTTTTTCTCTCTGCAGAGATTGAAGCCAAAGAGGCCTGTACCTGGCTCCGGGCAGCAGGGTTCCCACAGTATGCCCAGCTTTATGAAGGTACGGACCTCATAAAACACTACCAATCACTGATCAACCACAAGTAGCAATAATGGTGACAAAAAGACCAAAAAAACATGACTGCCCTTTAGGGTTGGTATGAGAAAACCACGAGAGAATTAAGAATTTTGGCTTAAGCAAGTTATGCTGTTGCTTCTGTTTTTTTAAACAAATATTTGTAGAAAAACATCCGAACTGATATCAGATTGGCAGATTGAGTCATGCTAGGTAGCTAATAAAACACATTTTTGTGACATTTTGTTTAAACTGACATCACATGAATACAGAACACTCATCCTGTAAATAAAGTGGTAGTAGTCATTCTGTCAAACTGTGAGCACACACCCCAGATGATGTTTAGCTCACAGAAGTCCACCATATCCTTTTCAAGCCCGCAGAATGTTCAGCACTCACACTAGTCCCTTTCCATGCATACTCACCACACATAGTGTCACATTCCTGAGGAGTAAAGAAGGGGTGTGCTTTCTCTTAGCCCGACTACTTTGCTTCAACGTATGCACTTAAAGCCACACAAACCTTAGCTGTATTCCAAACATTAACTATGATATAACTTGAACAGTAACTGTTCAACCAAAGGTCTTCCTTACGATGTTAATATAAACACAAAACATGTTCTCTGTCGTTACTCATGCAGTGACAAATGGTTGTGAAAGAATGCTTTGCTTGACCTGTACGTTTTAAATACTCTCTCATCAAAATACATCAGACGTTCTTCACAGTCCATGTAGCTACTGCAACTATACTATGGCGAACTATGGGCATACCAGTTGCCCTTATGTAACTACAGGATGATGACAGCAGGGCCGATTTACCATTCTCAACAGGTCATTGCTTGTTGCCACTTAACCGTGAAAAGTTTCCTATTTGAATGGAAAGGTCATTGTGTTTCTGCACAGGTGACGAGGCTGTTTTTATACATACATCAGCAACAGCACAAAAGTGTGAAGAGCAATCAATCACTGTGCAGATTTTAGTCTCTTGCTGATTTGTCACTTGTGGTCGTCTGCACATGAGCAGGAATTTGTGCCGATGCTTGACACATTTTTCCTTCCCTTGTATCCGTGGGATAATCTCTATTGTCTGTGCTGTCAAGACTATTGCCCCACTAAAGATAAGCAGACTGATAGGTCTGTTCGAGTACAGTAGGTTAAAGGTGCCTCCCCTGAATAGCATTTTCTTATCATTATCACCCTCAGGGGTTTAGGTAGAAGATTCCAATTTCGGGTTGGGTCAACACATTCCAGAAAATGTCTTAAAATCTGTCCATCCATCCCTAAAGCAGAGCATGGTACTTAGATATTCTGTATGACTTTATGTGTGTCTCACTAGTAATGTTGAGATTTAGTGGTTAAGTGATCCTGTTAATGAGGTGGACTAGGGGAGAGAGAAAGAGAATCAGTAAAGGAAGTTGGACCTCTGAGCAGCGATGGAGTACCTATTGTCATTCTTCAATCAATCCCCTGTTTTCTCCCTCTGTGCTCCACATCCCCCCTGCCTGCCAGGTCTGAAAGCTGCAGCTGTGTTTGTTTGGTCGGCTAAGAAGCTACTTCCTCTCTTAGCTTTTCATCAAGGCTGTATGGGGGGAGAAGGTGGGACGGAAGGCCCTGGTGGGTGTTTGAGTGGGTGGGCATTTTTTAAGGCTAGGGGTTGTAGCTTTAGTTTTATCTGAACACACTGATCCAATCAGTGGCATGAAGATACCCACACTGTTCTGACTCTCCCTGTTTAGATGCCCAGTTTCCCATTGACATCTCCTCAGTCACCAGAGACCATGACTTCCTCGATCGAGATGCTATTGAGGCTCTCTGCAGGTGAGATTAAAGATTAAATTGAAGTCAAACCGAAGCTTTTGTACTTCTTTTCTTTTGATGTTATGCACCATTCCTCTTATTCTTCCTCATCTTCTTTTTGTACTATCTCTTGTTTTTCTCCCAAATAAAACCATGAGGGCATGACTTCAAAAAGAGGCCTGCTTTAGAAAGTTGCCGATGAGATGAAAGATTGACACGATAAGCACCTTGGAGCCATGTACTATACCTTTTCCTCTCTCCATTTTAGTTTTCTATGCCCTTACCTTCTTCTCTTGTTATTTCCTTCTTTCTCTGGGGCTGATAGGGTTTACCTCAGTGATTAGAGTCTTTTGTATTGTCCTGGCAAGCACATAATCTCACTCCTACCTCTAACTGCAGCATTGCTACAGTCACGCAATGCTTTTTACATTCATGCATTTCTTTTGAGATACAGGAAGACCTGGCCCATAGGCCTTCACCACAGGAGAATAAATGATTTCAGTGCTTCAAACATTTCAGACATCTCAGTTTATGCATATGAAAAAGGACTAAATGTGAATGTAAGTATCATTGGGGAGGACTGCATTCTAGTTGGTGCTCCAGCCATATTAATTAGCATATGAGGAGGTGGTTAATGGCACTTTAATGGAGTTGACTCCTTCATCAAATTCCAACTCTCAGTAATAAACCACAGCAGGTGTCCCTCCATACATCTGGAAACTATCATCTCAATGTCTCCTCCTTTGACAGACTTTTCCCCCTGCCCACAGCCCCAAATATCCCTCAGTTCCCATCCCTTCATCTCTCCATTGTTACATGATCTGGTCTAAGAGCTCTCCAGAGGGTGGACCCCACCACCACCCTCACTCCCCTTCTCCAGGTGGCTGGGGGGATAAGCTTTCCACCCCCCTCCCCATGTTGTCGTCGCCACTCCAGCAGATTTCAATCTCCTCTCTCCTTTTCTGTCTGCCTCTCATTCTCTTCCCACTCGTGGGGATTATCCTTCAGCAGCTCATTAGCCAGCCGGGGTGCACCCTCAGCTCCCCTTTTTGTCTTTCTCTTCCCCTGTTCTGTTTTTCATCATGTTTCATCTTTTCTTCCACCATACATCCTGACGAGAGGTATGTGTTTTAGGTAAAAATCAGGGAGCTAGAATCTTATTAAGTCCGTTTTAAATGTAACTGATTTTGTATGTGTGTGTGTGTTTGCAGGAGGCTGAACACCCTCAACAAGTGTGCTCTCATGAGACTGGAGATTTCACCGCAAAGAAAAAGAGTAAGTGCACATGCACAAATATTAATTCCACTCCTTTCTGAAAAGCTCCTTTGCACGTCTCCTCAGCCACAATTGCATATCCTCACCGCAGCCATCAGTTCGCTCGTGGCCACAGGGCACAGCTGCGTTTTCTCTCATCTTGTTTAATGAGAAGGCACCTGTTAAGTTTATTTCTATATCAAGTGGGCTGTGAGGACCCTAGGGGGAAGGAGGATAGCTTTAATGTCTAAATGAAGGGGTTGCATTTACCAGGACCTCCCCCTACTCAAGGCGTGCTCCCCGTCTTTCTAAAATACTTCCTCATGCTTCTGGTTCACCATTAAAGGAACTACCACGCTACTTTTGTTGCATTCTTGCAATATGGCATGTTTTTTATGTAGCTTTTAAGAGACATGTAACTCATTCCAACATCAAATTCTTATATTTACCTTTTAAGGAAACAAGCATCTCAGAAAGTGTTTTTTCTCTTTGAATAAAGGAAGATCATTCTGTGAATGTACCAGTTTTAGCCTGGGCTGATTTACACTGTCACTTTGTGACAAAAATAGTCCCCTTATGTACAAATCAACCTTAATTCCCTAATGGCCTAAAGTGCTACATAGAAACATCATTGTTCTGTGTGTGGTGGTATTCATTAGGATGACCCTTTCTGCAGCACCTTTCATTTCAGGAGAAGTCAACAGAGAAGAGTAGAGGAGTCAAAGAGGTTATTTGCCATCTTTGTGGGATGACCCCTACCACCACCTTTAGGCAGCTTAGGAATGCATTGATCTCCATCTCCTCGATTCTTCTTTCTGATTTGTTCTTTCATTCCTGCTAATTGTAATAGTAAATACTTTTCATCCTGCGGGGTCCTTGTGATGTTCAAAATGGTCACCGTTGTAGCAAATGCTTTGGTGGCTTGATGGATAAGATGTGAATGCTGATAAATGGTTGACGCACTCTGTGCACAACAAATAACATACTACCATTATCTCACATTCCAACTTACATAAGTTGAGAAAAAAGCCACAACGGAATCTGAAAATGTCACGAAAGTCTCTACTGTCTTGTTGAAATCATTGACGTTAATGAAAGTGTTGTTCAAAGCAGGGATAGATCACACTTTCTGGCTAATTTCCATTTGAAATGACATCATGTTTCCACTGTAAAACATATAATTAATGATGCCTGTATGTGGAGCCCATGTGCCTAGTGAAACAAGAACATTGGAACTCAACTAGTGGAAAATGGATTTCTTGCATTTAAACATGTCTGCTGAAAATTTTTATTCAATGTGCTAATTTTCTGGCAACTTTTTCTGGTTTTTGCTTGAAAACCTCTCGTCTGTTATTTTCCAAACTTACTATTTTGTTAGAAACAAGAACATTTTTGTGATTTGCAGATTTTACATTATAGGTATGACTTTAGACCTTTTTTAGACCACTGTGATTAGGAATTGTGAAAAGGCTGGATATCTCTGGATAAGGAATAAGGATTGGCAGTTGCAGTGTATCAATGACTGTCTCACCCTCAGTGTGTGTGTGGATGTACAGACAGAGGGGATAAAGACTGTAGGGGGGGAAATGACCCCAGTCTGGCCGGCTGCATTGTGAGCTATGGGGGTCATAATGGAATTTCCTGAACTCCCTCCGGGGGCCTAAGATAGATTAAACAAAGAGAGAGAAGTGTGTGCATTTTGTGAAGGTGCCCACTCTGTGACTCAGTAGTTTCTTTGTTTTGTATATGTATTTGTTTGTACCGGTTTACTGGCTGACTGTGCTTCATCAAGTCATTCGCTTCACCACAAGACTTCAATTAAAGATAATGTCATGCAAAACCATTTTCTTTTTATGTCATTGGCATATCATATATCTTCTAAGAGGATTTCCTCTTCACATCTTCTTGTGTAAAGGCATTTGATATCCATTGAATATCAGTATCTTTCACATGTTTACTTACATACTTTATCAATTGCAAAAGAACCTCAGAAATCAGTTTCTTATTCAGTACTCACACTATAAACCACTTCAGACCGAACAAATCAAGTAATAAACAATTAAGACAATAAAAAAGCAATAATAACTACTAAGACGCAGACAAAATGATTAAATTCAAGGGCATTGTAAACTAATGGCAAGACATTATACATTTAAATGGAATGAAAACCCAAATGTGCAGGAAGTATTGTACAAATGCAACAATTGTAAAATAAATTCCATAACTCCACAAAGTTTCCTGGACCAAAGTGAGGAATGTTGGACAAGAAATTGAAAACGTAGCAGAACACAATGTCTAACTCTAACTGTCCCCTTCCTTTCTCTTTTTCCTTCTCTTCTTACTATTACCTCCTGCCTCTCCCTTATCCCCTCCTTTTCCCCTAACCAGAGTGAGGACTCTGATGAGGACGAGCCTTGTGCCATCAGTGGCCGCTGGACCTTTCAGAGGGACAGCAAGCGCTGGTCCCGCATGGAGGAGCTGGAGGTTTTTTCCACACTGCCCTCAGATGCTGTTTTGCCCTCTTTCCACAAGGACCAAGTATCCCAGAAAGGCAAGCTCGCCCTGCGCGAAGGCAATAGCTCAGAGAGTGTGCTCACCGACCTCAGTGAACAGCCTGAAGTGGGCTCCATTCACAGCAGTGGGAGTGGAGGGAGGGGAGAAGAGAAGAGCCATGGTGCCACCCTGACACCTGAAGCCACACCTGCTGGTGCCACTCGTGCCAGCTCTGTAGCTAGCATGTGTTCATCATCGGGCACTGGCGGGTCAGGATGTGCTAATGAGGACTCTCTGTCTGATGGGATGCCTCCGTCGCCCATGGAAACACTCGGACAATTCACCTTTGATGTGAAAACAGGCATGGGGGGACTAGGAGGAAGCCTCGACAGAGGAGGCAGCAAAAGTACACGTTCAAGAGCTAAGAGTTTCCTTAAGAGGATGGAGAGTCTACGGCTGCGCAGTGGCACCACCTCCAAGAGAAAGAAAAAGGGGAGCACCAGTGGAGGGAAGATAGAAATCAGTGGCCCTGTCATCAAAGAGGGTCTGGATGATGACAAGCTGCGGAGGCTCAACTGTGTGGACATCTCCAGTATCAACCTCAACCAGAATCTCAATCACCACCGCAATCCCACTCAGACAATGACACTTAACAGGAATCGATCTGTGTCCTACTCCACTCAGACCAGTAACGGCAGCACTGGAAGCACTGGGAGCAGCCAGTCTGAAGCTAGCAGTGGAAGTGCGGTAAGCACACCGAGCCCAGTGACTCGCGCTCGCAGCCACAGCACGGCAGCAGGCTCTAGTAAGAGAGGAGGAATGTATTTGGAGGGATTTGATCCTTTCAGCATTCCCCAACAAACTTTAGATCGACATCCAACACCCCCACCCAAATCTGCCCCGCCCATCCCCTGTCAAGCCAGTAATGGGATGGCAGTTGATGAACAAAACCGCAAGAACAATTTCAGTGTTCGAGGCAATAGCAGACAAGCAGAAGAAGAAGAAGAAGAAGACGAAGAGGAGGGTATGATCTTCTTTTATTTACCAGAAGGTCACAAGCCTGGAACTTTCCCCAAAGCCCTGCAGGACGGGAGTTCACGCAATCACAACGGGAATGATAATGGGAACTCAGTGATCCTCAGGGGGCGGCAAAGTAGACGTCAGCGTCGTGGCTCTTCGGGTTCCGTCGACAGCCGGCTCAGTTTTTACGACAACGTCCCCTACACAGAGAGAGAGGAGGAGGAAGAGGGGGATGAACAGAAGCTGGAGCAAGTGCTGCAACACGTCAGCGGCCTGCAGCGCTTTGTTAATGCCTGGTCAGAGGCAGCGGCTGGTGAAGAGGAGGAGGAGGAGGAGGAGGAAGAGGAAGAGGGAGACTCAGATTCTGCGCTGGACTCAGCCTCCCCATGTCCATCCTCTCCTCTGCAGAACCGACTGGAGGAGACAGAGAACTGCAGTGACCAAGACAGCACAGGAAACCCGCTAGGCGAAGGAGAGGATGGGATGAGAGAGAGACGAGATTCTGGTGTTGGGGCATCTCTAACCAGAACTAGCAGGTCAGTAAAAAATAGTTTTAACTTTCTCCCAACTAATGCATTTTTGTTTTGTTGGTGAATTTATCCTTTAAACGGGAAAGCTATCATTTGACCTGCTTCTTCCAGACAAGCACATGCTTTTAGTCTTCTTCTGCAAAACTCAAACTGCAAAAGCACATGAAAAAGTTCAAGGACCACAAAATAATAGAAAGACAAACATGGAGGTACCAACAAAAAGAGTTTTCTAAGAAAGTGACAGCAAAGGATAAACAGAGCAACACGCTGAGACTTCTCTCCTTACGTAATGGTGCTGAATACACTGGAATGTTACTTGGTCTCCATGGGACTGTGGCTGTTCCTTGAGGAATCCACAGGCAGAATTACATTTGGGGGTGGGGGGCCAGTCTCTTGATTGATGTGTACATAAATCCCTGTAATCCCCAAACCAATCACTTGGCATCTAAAACAACAAATACTGTGTGTGACTGTTCAGTTTATAAGCAAAAGCACAACACAGATCCCAACACTCAAACTCTTCCTTTTTAATCAGCATTCTTCTTCTAACATCTCAATTTGCCCTCCCTCTTTTCTCCTTCCCCCACACTCCAGGCCACAGAAACTACGCTGGCCGAGCTTCCAGAACTCCCATCGGCCCAGCTCAGCCTCTGCCCAGCTCCAGATCAGCTGTCAGTCTGTGCTACAGATGAATCTGCTCCAGAAGCTCTCCCTGCTGCAGCTCACTGCTCTGCTGGAGAAACACACCCCCACAAACAAACATGGCTTCAGCTGGTGAGTGGATTGAAGCGTTGAGGAGATTTCGTACAGCAATTGACACCACGCAGACTGATCGTTTTTAAGGATTGTTTTTCATGTGAAATGCCTTCTGTGTCTGGGTAATTGTTTCTCGTAAGCAATGCCCTTGAATTGATCCATTCAGCCATCCATCCGTCTGACTACAGCCCCTCCCAATCCCCTCCATCTGCAGGTTGTTGTATAGTGTGGTGACGGCTGTCCACAGAGGTTGAGTTTCACATTCTTTTCCCAGGCTCGTAATTGCTGGGAACGGGTGTACATTGTCGTTTTCTCAACAGGGCAATCATGGCAGTTCACACGCATGGTGTTACAAGAGCTGGAGGCTGGAAAGATTGGTCCTCAACAATTATCCCTCTGCCACAATCTTCTCTACCACTTCCAGACTATTGATCTGACTTCACTTTATATACTGCTCCTGATTATCCAGTGGTACCCAGTATCCTCCTTACTGGGCTGCCAAACCTGAATAGCGCCTTCACTTCCTGCATTTTTCTCTTTTTTTCTGAAGCGAAACACTCGGGAAAAGTCTCTTCAATAGGTCATTTGACTGGGAAGCCCTGAGCTAAAAGCAGGGTTCAAAATGATATAAAGCAAACTTAACATTTTGACCAATAAATATAGTAGAGAACATTCCTCATAGTTAAAATATACAAGCGAACAAACATTATGCTGCAAAACTGTTGTGAATCAATCATTAGTAGTTACCCAGCATTACCTGTTTTTTAACATCAGAAGAAATTTTCTAAAAAAAGGACCCTTAAGTGAAAAATTACATCTTTTTGTTATGTTTTTCCGCTATCCCTACATCTTCTCCCTGAGGCCCTTACTGCACAGGAATAGAAAGTGTTTTGACCCCAGCTTGTCTTATGACAGGCTGAAAGATCACTGAAAGACAGAGGCCACTTGTTGGCAGCTGGAGGCCCGCACATATTCAGAATTCCAGGACCAGATCATAATATGCTCCTTTTCCATTTTTCCCAAACTACAGTTCAGAGAACCAGTGTGAGTCTTGTGAACTCCTGCTGTTACAAAGACAAGCTTGTCCAGAGTCACACATAGCATCTCTCCGCTAAACTCACTCACACCCATGCAGATAGACACACAGCCATAAATCTGTGGGTGCATTCTTGTGAAACGGTCGGAGATGCATGTTTCAGCACTGGGCTTAGTGGTTATAAAATTGGTCTTCACTTGCACCCAAGTGTGCTCACACAGAGTAGCAAATAGTGAGACAGACACTTTGTGCGGATGTATAAAGCAGTGGGATCCGCCCCTTTTGACACCCTAGCGTCCATCCTAACCCCCCACCGCCCACCCTGTTTATCCACCCCTCTCATAAACCCGGCGACAGGCTTCTATAGCCGCTTGCTTTCTTCCCCGCACACACATAAAACACTCATACACACATTTTGGTAACCAGACTATTTTTTTTTTTTGTAATTTGCTTTACTCTCAGAGTTATACATTAAATCCAAACTAATGAAAAACTATTTGAAACATGTCCATCTTGTGAATGAAAAGTTTGCGTATTTTTCTTGTTACTGTAATGAAGTTATTGTTCAAAATAGAGTAGGTTTCTCATATAATACCCAGTAAAAATGAATACATCTTACATTTACAGCTGAAGTGATAAATTTGTATCAATCACGGCATTTGATATGTAGCAGAATATTTATTAGTCTTCTTTTGTGTGTGTGTTTTGCAGGGCCGTGCCAAAGTTTATGAAGCGGATCAAGGTGCGCGACTACAAAGACAGGAATGTGTTCGGTGTGCCACTACAAGTCATCGTTCAGCGTACAGGCCAGCCCCTCCCTCAAGGAATTCAGCAGGCAATGCGCTATTTGCGCAATCATTGCCTCGATCAGGTAACATATATGGACAGATGTGTGCATAATCTTGTGCATATTCTGTAACTGCGGTGTACATATATCTTCAAAAGTCATTTTAAACAGCATCCACAGCAAAGATAAAAGTATTTTTCTTTAAAGCTCTGAGATTACGTAATATCAAAATTGTATGACATTTGCAATCAGTCAAATATTCTTCCATGAAGTTTTCACTGGATGTTACATAAGATGGAGCAGTGAATTACAAAAAGCCCACTTCAGAAAGATACCCACTTTGTCAGTGTGTTGTATACGGTTTCTGTCTGTTCCCCCTTTTCTCCTCTGTCACACATTCGCTGGAGCAGGAAGACCTGGAGAGAGTCAAAGTGCGCAGCTGTTAAGTCACACGCGCGTCCATCTGTTTAATCCATAGACATTATGAAAGATTTATCTCTGAGTGTGTGTGTGTACATTCGTAAAGGAAAGAGAGAGGGAGTTTGGAGAAAATAGGCATTAATGGAGTTCAGAACAGAAAACAGTGGTGGCGTTCTTTTCGATGCAGTACAAGGCGCCTCTGTTTGAAAGTGGTGAAAGCTCATGGAAAATATTCAGACTGGACAAGCCAGTGGCCTTTTTCACTTTTCCTCCCCAACATTGCCATTTCATGCAGCCTTAAAAAGCCACTGACGCAGTCCTACACAGCATTCAGTACAAGAATGCCCCTTGGGTGTCACTGAGCTTGTAAACACAGTCAACAACAGGATCCGTTGTCATGTAACCATATTGACTGTAAGCTCTGGATTTGGGGATAAGTCAAGAATATTATTTTCAATGATAACAGTCAGCAGCTTTAAAAGACATTTCTTTTTTCTGTGTTCTCTGGGCACTTTAATCACTTTTGACACGCCTTAATGATAGGATCAAACATTGTACTCATGGTAATACTGAGACTAATAAGGGAATTATAGTTCAAAGCTGACTCAAGTTTCTGTGCCTGTATGCATCATGTAATCCTGTGTCTCTCCGTCCTTTGCCTCTTTTCCAGGTGGGTCTTTTCAGGAAATCGGGAGTTAAATCGCGCATCCAAGCTCTTCGTCAGATGAATGAGGCGAGCGGCGCAGATGGAGGAGGAGTCAACTACGAGGGCCAGTCGGCCTATGACGTCGCAGACATGCTGAAGCAGTACTTTAGAGATTTGCCAGAACCCCTGCTCACCAGCAAACTCTCTGAGACTTTCCTCCAGATTTATCAGTGTAAGAACATACACACATACATTCAAAGTATAAACAAAATCTTGTAGAGACATACACATGCAGTAACACATGCCTTTGCTTTACACAGACAACCACATATCTCTAAGAGGACTGCATGAAACGTTATTGTTTTAGTGTTTTGGATACCTGCCTTTCATCGGGCACGAAATTCTAAAAACTTAAAGAAGAAAGCAAACAAGATGAGTGCAGGAAATACCTGTGCAATGAGGTGATACGCTGTGTTGTTTCATTCGTCTGTGACTCACTGTTAACATGGAGCTCAAGTTTGATTTCTTGTTGATTGTAACAGCTGTATTAGGAACTGATTCTGAAAGAAATGGTGACTCAAAACCAGTCCTGTGCATGAGCTATGAAGGATATAGTGCACACACACACACACACACAGGCTTATATAACACACTTAGGTGAACACAGATCCCATCATAGCTCATTCCTGGCAGGAAGGGAAGCTCCACACAAACTCAAGTGAACCAGGAGACTGAAAAAAGATGACATAATGCAACTTGACATTGGTTATTAGTCTTTTTCTGCATGTAATATTAAATATGAATAACATCCTCCCTTTTCCCTCCAAGACATGCCTAAAGAGCTCCGTCTGCAGGCGGTGCGCGCCGCTGTGCTACTGCTGCCGGACGAGAACCGTGAGGCTCTACGCACGCTGCTGTGCCTGCTGAGCGACGTGACAGCCAGCGTGGCCGAGAACCAGATGACTCCCACCAACCTGGCTGTTTGTCTGGCGCCGTCCCTCTTCCACCTCAACACCCTGCGGCGCAAGGAGAGCTCCTCGCCAAGGTGTGTGCCTGCTGCGTGTGCGCCTCTGCGCAGCTGCAGCCATTACCTTTCTTTTGATTGCCATCACTGACACAGTTATTGTATTAGCAGCTTACATAACATGTAATGTGCTGTATATTCTCAAAACAGGAAAGGGTCAATTATAAAAACAAAAGAACAGGATGCTGTAGATGGTGGAGATGAAAAAGGAAGAAAGCAAAGCTTTAGCGAGGAGGAAGGGAGAGAGACAGAGGAAAAAGAGAGGTTACATAAACATCTTAATGTAATAAGGAAACACACATTTTATTCCACATTTGGCAGAAGGCGGCTCATCACGGGTACTCAGCGAAATTCTTCTTTTGCTTCATTTGACCTCTTTGTTGCACCCTTTCTGCATGTTGGGTGCTCTTAATAAACTTCTTGCATCCATCTTATCTTTTTCTTCTTCATCGGTCAAAGGGTGATGAACAGGAAGCAGACATTGGGAAAGCCGGACCAGAAAGACCTGAATGAGAACCTTGCTGCCACGCATGGCCTGGCACACATGATCCAGGAGTGCAGGAAACTTTTCCGGGTCAGTAGTTAACCACACTGGAAAGTTAAAGTTAATGGTAAAGGCCACAGAGGTTTACAGATTGACACTTAGGTCACAAACTGCACAGTGAATGTCACCTCTGGTTCTCTGTATCATGTCAAGTACATTGTGTCCCTGTGTTTGTCCTCTAAACAGACAATTACAAAACCTGTTGATCCAATTCTTGCCTTCATTTGCTCAAGCAGTGTCGTAATTACATAACTCTGTTTTTAGACACCCGCATTGTGCAGAACTGGACTTTACTTCATATCTCTGTCCATTTAAACCAAACTCAAGCTTTATGAAAGAACTTCTAATACAGCTTAGTTCCATAAAACCCAAGAAAAGACATCAGCCGGTGTTGTTCTGTGCGTCCATACGAAGAGTACTTGGACCAGAAAAACGAGAAATAATCAGGAAGAGAGATTAGTAATCATTTAATTTACATGATTACTAATCTCATTTCAGACCCGTTCAGCCTAAAACATTTCTCTGCCCAGTCTTCTCTGACAGGCTACAGTGAATACTAAAAGGCTACATGCTGTGAGTCATTACTGTTGAAAGTTTAATTAGATTGTGGCAGTGCTTCCTGTCATCTTCACATCACACAACAAACAAACTCAATTGCTTTCCGAATTATTTTCTCTTAATTAAATTTCTGTTTGCTCGTGGGCGTTCATAAAGGAATATGACCCATGAAAACTAGACTTTGCCTCCATAAAAGAGGCTTTTATTATCTAATGAGATTCCCTTTTTAGACAGTAATATTGTTAGTCTTCAATTAAACCTGAAACATATCAATTGCAAAGATACAGAGAGAATTTGATGTCATTACATTTTAAATAGTTTTGCATCCTTTTGCAGTTTACATTAATTAAGAGATCAATGTAATTAGAGTGGAGTAGTCTGACAAAAACAGAACATTTAGCAGCGATTTGAAGCTGATCACTCTTAATATAGGACATTTATATCTTAAAGATTCCCTCCAGACAACTGTATTTTATACAAAAGCACAAAACTAAAAATCCTTAAAATTACATTTATTCTTCCCTCATTAAAAAGCAAAAATATGAAAATGCAAATATTTGTTTTATTTTAAAAGTTTAATACTGGACACAAAATGTCTTCTACTTTAATGAAAGGTCCATTTACAGTCTACATGCACAGGAGGTTTCAAGATTTCACACATGACACTAGACAATAATTGGCTTTCAAACGAGCTCTGATGTCCTAAAATCCTTGTGTCATTCAGACACAACTTAAATTTGGATTTCAGGTGAGCGTAAAGAAACTTTTCCTCTTCAGCAGGTAATAGTGAAAAGTATAGGCTCCAGAGTAAGAGTGGACCCTCATTGGGCTTCTCCTCCTTTCTCACAGATCCCAGAGGAGATGAATCGGTGCAGGAACTCATATGTGGAGCAGGCGCTGCTGCCGCGGCGCATGGAAGACCTCGCGGGTGAAGAAGCTGGGCAGGGAGGTTACAGGGCCTATCTACAGGACAGCCTGGATGCCCTCCTCAAAGAGGCCAAGGACAAGTTTAAAGGTTACGACAGCTGCTCCACACCCGAGCATGCCGAGCTGGCCTGTAGGAAGGTAAGAGCGCTCGTTTGTTCAGTAACTTACTATGGTTCTTTTTTTCTTTGTTTTTGTTCTCACACATCATCTGTTCAGTCCGTATGGTTTCTTTCAGTGTGTTTGTTTGTGGCAGAAGGTGAACATTATATCTGAAAGAAAACAAACAGATCATCAGTTGATCTGTCTTTAGTATGTAAACAAGCCGCCCCTCAGGAATCACATGGTGTCTTTTCAATTATCTGTGTTTCCTGTCCTCTCCTTTTCCTATTCATGTCTGCCTCTGCAAACTCTCGCCTGCTTTTTTAAATAGCTAGTGGAAAACCAGCAGTTAGGGTTTCCTGTATAGAAACACATCCGTGTGAAACTGGCCTGGCCGTTGGCTTCTCATTCCCATCGCAGTACTGGACTCCATCCCAGAATGACATCAGCTTGACACAGACAGATACACAACCTCACCATTATCCCAGGCCTACATTTCCTGTGTCTAGTGTGCGAGGGCCCTGTATGAGGTTATCGTTTCTCCAGTTCGAAAGTCACAAGGCACAGAGTGTGTGTTCTTTATCATCTGATTGCAGAAGACAGCAACTGACTTGGCTAAAGGACACTGGGAGTTTTTTTTTGTTGTTGTTGTCGTCCATTAAATTATAGCTGGATTACCACATGTAATTGCTGTAAACATGGTAATATTAAATATCCTGCAACAAACCTCAGAACACTTCCTACATTAATTCATACCCTTATATATGTGAAGTATTGAACAAAATATGTGATCTTAAGTAATTTTAAGTAATCAGGCCTGTCCATCTGTTTCTTTAGGTGCATGATTGTTTTCCACTGCGACTGTGGAAGGTGACTGTGGAGGTGCCTGCGACTCCCGAGGAGGTCCTGACGCGAGTGCTGCGGGAGCAGGGCCACTGGGACGAGGACCTGCTTGAGAGCCGTCTGGTGGAGACCCTGGATGAGAGGACGGAGGTCTACCAGTACGTCAGGAACACCATGGCTCCACATCCCACCAGAGACCATCTGGTGCTCAGGTAGACATGCCGATTTGCCTTCTCTTCTTCGCAGTCTGTTTCATTTCACTCTTGGTCTTCATCTCTATAATCCAAATTCTTTCCTCTGTCCAACCAGAACATGGTTAACAGACCTACCAAAAGGAGCATGTGCACTGGTGTGTACATCTGTGGATCATGAGGGTGCACCTGTTGTAGGCGTTCGGGCCAATGTCCTCACCTCACGCTACTACATCGAGCCCTGCGGAGCCAACAAGTCCAGACTCACACATATTTCCAGGATCGACTGCAGGTCAGTGAATGTCTGACAGGTTAAGTTTTGTGGTCATTCAATTTTGTCAGATGGCGCAGTAAGTTTACACGATGTTTCTTTGGTTTTCTTCAGGGGTCGTTTCCCAGAGTGGTACAATAAACTGTATGGACACTTGTGCGCCGCTGAGGTGGCCCGGATACGCGACTCATTCACTGTGCCCATGGACAAATGAGAGAGCAGTCTGCAAACTTAAGAGCTCCTTTGAGCCCCCACTGTTGGACCGTGATTCTGGATCCTACAGTGGAATCCAAATGTGACTCATTCCATCCATCCCAAGAGAGAGGTAGATGGGATCCAAGCCTCTTTTTACTCACATTTAAAGGTCAAATCCTGGATCCCAGATTGAAGGACTTTTTTTTGCTCTGATTTTGCCACAGCAGACTCATGCTATGGTTTAAAACTGTTCTGCTGGGGCACTCGATGTGCTGCCAAGAGGACTCGTGTCACACAAACATTTATCTGGGCCAAAGGACATGGTGTCGCTGATGTAAGATTTAAACTTTATCCAAAGGGTGCTATTGCTTCTGAGAAGCAAAGGAGGATTCAACGGGTGTGTGTGCGCGTGTGTGTGCCTGAGTGTTCAAAGCAACAAACGGTTAATAAATACATGTTCCTCGCACTGGTTTCCAGTGGCAACATAACGTGTACATACAGTATTCTGTAATGGTTTGTGTCTGTCTTATGTTACCTCTGTCCCTTTTTTCTGTTACAGCAAAGCACAGGAGGAACAGTAGACAATATTGTGGTCAGTCGATTGATGAATCCATGGGTGGAGAAAGATGTGAATGTGCTCTAATATGCACACTAAGTAGAGACAATAGACAGGATATAGTGAGATGACAGGTGGATGATAGAACAGAGGGTTTTAGTGTTTCAGTAGAGGGAGGCAGAGGCAGATGAGAACCGGTGGCTGGCTCACCAAAAAGAGAATGAACGATCAAAGAAAGGGCCTCATTGACTAACATACGAATAGACATCTCTTGGTTTGGCAGTTTGGAAGATATATTGGTAAAATTATTTAGTATGCTAATGGGTATATTGCAAAAAGCTCTTTATTCAACTCTGAAAAACTATAAAAGCTTAGCTAAGGAACAGTTTGTGACTGAGGCTCACAGTTAGAGACACGATCACACCAACAAAACGAAAATGTAAGACCTATAGATCTACAGCATCGGACCAAATCTGTAAAAGACTGAAGGTTAGAGGTAGCGTTATTAAGAGCACAGTCAATTCACTTTCTTTTTAATTGTTGTAGGCAGGTCTTCACTTAAAAGCATTAAAAAAAAACAAGAAAAAATATTGATTTCACTACTATTTTGATGTACACAAGAACAGAAAAAAAACAATGCACTGTTCTGACTTACAGGAGAAAACCTCTGGCTAGTCCTATAAAAGATGAGAAGTAAACAGAAAAAAAAGGTCCTTTTATAAAGGTGGAGATTTTACAGGTTTTACTGTAGAGAAGAGGGCAGATTGAATGTTTGTGTGACTTCAAAAGGAAGGAAAACTACGTTTGTGTAAACTTCTTTCTCTGTGCTGTCGTGTCAGTGTTTGTAAAAAGACGCAAGAGATTTAGGTCCTCATAACAAAGCTGACCTTCATTACTTTACACTCACGCTTCAATCTGAGGGCTTGCATTTGTCATGTGGGGGTATAGGGTTAATTCACTAAGCCATTGTTCATAGCATAAATGTTTGTAACTTTAACTGTGTCCCTGCCAAATAATAACGCATGACAATGACAGTTAATTTAAAACAATATATTTATACCTCAGATATATGTTTGTTTTGTATCATGCCATTTTATTTTATTTTATTGTAAATGTTAAGCTTTGTGTTACAGAAATGAACAAATGTTTTATCTTTTTTATTAATATTATTTCTGTACAGGTTAATCAAAGTGCACTATTAAATGTATTAAAATAAAAAAAATGAGAGTCTGTGAGATATCTTGAGAGTTATGTAACAGTGAATACAGGGAGACTTTTCAGAACAAACAAAAAGGCAGATCTTTGCTCTTAAAATCCCTCATAATCTCCAAGTCAGTTGTTTACACTACAGTTTGTCACATCCAACCTTACTCTGGGTTTCCATTCCCCTCACCGCCTCAGCCTCCTCTCTCTGTGCCTTCAGGGCTTGGCAGATGGTGATCTCACTTGTTGTCTTGTTTCTTATGTAACAGCTTCATATTAGCAGAAGACAATGGTGTCCATTGTACCACAGCTGGCCTGGTCCAGCCCTGGCAGACTCAAGACGGAGGGGTGCAGTCACGCGGGAAGAGGAAGGGGTCCAAGGGTCAGAGTGGGGGCCGATGTACCACTGTGTTTTTAATCACTGGACAAAGCAAGAAGTGTCCGTGTGGAGGCAAAAAACATCTTCCCATGTGCATGTGCTGTACTTTTGTTCACACTTTGCTCTTATTCAAACACTGGAATTACTGTGTTATAACCTATAAGCTGCACTTACTTAAGGATGGGTGCGTTCCACATGTGTACAGTGTGACAGCAGAAACAAGTGTTAACAAGACAGAGCGTCGCTTTTTTTTTTCTTGTGGACCATGAACACATCACGCACTCTCCTCTTGAGTACCACACAGGAACTAGAGATTAAGCAGAGACTCACACACGTCACCACAGATGTATGCATGTTTTTGCCTTTGAATTTGTTACATACATTCAACAGATTTGTCTTAACTTGAACTGTTTGAATTACAAAAACCTTTAATGGAAAAATCTGTCTCCTTCTCGTAGCTTTTTCGAGTTCTCTTCCCCTGTTGTGTGTGTGTGCTCTTTAAATTCTGCTATGTTTTTGCATGTACATGTGTACATATATTTTTCTGGGAACCCAAACACCTCTGGGAGATTATGCAGGGCCAGATAAAGTTGACTAAGAGTCAGCACCAGGGCTGCATTCCTGCACTGTTGTTTGAGAATCCAGCGCAGAAGGTTTCCCACATTGATAAATGAATACAAACGAGCGCATGCTTATATGCAAACTGAGTAGAGCATTTATCTATTATTTAAAAATGCACACCTATTTTTGCACTACTAGTTTACAACAGACCAGTATGAAGGTTATTGGTGGATCCATACCAGGTGAGGAGTTTGAGTTCATGTTCTATATTTAATATGGAGTTTCCTCCTCAAACAGTGAATATCAGCAGCACTATTCTGTTGTTATAGTAAATAATGGAAAGAATGCACTTTAGATAACACTGAGCTTCAATTTGCAAAGCCAAAGGGCAATAAATTCTTAGCGTTGTGCAAGCAATCAGATTTTTCTGTATCGCCTTTCACATGCTCATTGGTCTTTGTTGCACATTAGACAAACATTGCATATGCACAACAACACCAGTGCTAACCTACTCATTACAGATTGTTGTGTCTATTGCATCTTATCCTGCGGTAAAAAAGCCCCGATATCTGCATCAACATGAGCAGGTCATCACCTCATGCCTGGTCACAAGTCCCACAGGCGTGCCAAACATCTTGCAGGAGCCCTGGGTCACATACCTCCATGTGGATTGAAATGCTCTGGTGAATTACTTGTGGTATTGTTGTTTCAACAGAAACAGTATGTCATCATGATAACATGTTTTAAGAGTCAACACAGAAAAGGAGGACAAAAATTTAGTCAGGCAGTGTTTCTCCAGTTGCCCTCCAATATCATTCTTCATCATATCTCAATATTCCAGAAATTCCAATGGGTGAAAGTAAAGTTCTCAAACTGTCTGTCCAAGATATTGAGTCAGTGTATACTTAAATATGAACAGAATGTACCTACACACCCACACACATACAGTCACACAGTCAGACAGTCTAGTTGTTTTAATGACCTAATCACCAGTGTGCCAAATGCAACAGGGTCAAATCTAGACTTCACAGATGTCGTATCACAATCTAAATATGGCTGATCGTACATCCAATTTTGTATTTTTAGTGAAACAGAAAACCAAGAGTCAAAATAGCACAAACAAGGAAAGACTAAAAATTCAACTGAACAAATTCATTTTGGGAGGCACCACAGCGTACACCCTCCTCTGACTGCAGTTCAAGATGTTTATCTGATATCCTTTGAATATTTTCTGATTTAGCCTGCACACAAGAGATAAAACATTCAGCTCAGGCCTTGATGAAAATCCCAGACAAAACACAAGGGGTCACTGAACTGACTCTGGGTGACAACTAATGTTAAGTTTAACAGTTCAACACTGCCCTCTGGTGGTGCTTCTGGATTAACACCACCATGCTCACCCAAAACACATCTCCGTTCTTCAGACTGTACGCTATGCTGACACTCCTTTAAACACATAAAATTAATATGATATGATAACACACCAAAACATATCTGTCTTATTTCTAAGTGTTTTCATTTTCCATTTTTCAGGGGGCAGAATAATCACTGAAGTGATTTGTCTGATTAAAATAACTATGATAACCAATAATTCTGTAACATGTTACATGAAATCCACATCTATAATATATTATAAACATGCTTTTAATACATTATAACTAGTTTATAGTACTGTATAATCTCTTAGTCTATTTGCCAGGGTGACAAATGAGTTCCTGAGTCTGTTTGTGGAGCAGGTCGGAGACAGCAGCCTGGTGCTGGACACACTCCTCTGACTGATCAGAGTCCTGTGCAGAGGGTAGGAGGCGTTGTCCAGGATGGACAGGATCTTATCCAGGGTCCTTTTTACTGCAACTGACACTACAGAGTCCAGCTCTGTGCCCACCACAGATCCTGCCCTCCGCACCAGTCAGTCAATCAGTGTGACAGCATGACATTGAAAAAACAGAATAGAAAACAGTTCCCTGCACCACAGTGAAAAATTAGCTGGAGAACACATAGACTAGCAGACAAGACGAGCAAGATGTATAAGAAATGTAGCCTAGCATATGACCTACCAAAACATGGAAAATATATTTTTTAATCACTGCATGTTGGGAATTTTGTTCATATGGACACATTGGTGTATATGGTGTTGATGACTGATATTTATGGGTGAAAAGTGCTTGTGGTCTGGGCCTTTGAGAGATCTACCTCAATTTCCTGCATGTAATGCAGGTCAAGGTACAAGACTTTTTCATTTGACTCATATTTAGCAAGTGAAAGGTTAATTATGTAAGACATTTTCATTTAAATCTATCACACAGTATTGGCACAATATTGACTATAAGTCAATAAGTGGTTCAGCCATCACATTGACTTCATTCTTTACTGTTTTTGCTCCAAATTTAGGCTCTACTAACACAAACAGGAGATACATGGTATTTTATCAAGGCAGCAAAGACAGTTATGAAGAATAATGTCAAACGTGTGATCTAAAGTGGCAGTAAAATGGCTTAGGCACAGCTAGGGAGCACAAAATGAATTACATAAAACTGAGACTAGAGGGTGTTACAAAATCTTCTTACACAACCACTTGTGAAAAGGTATTCTAGTCATGTTTTCTGACACCTTTGAAAAATTGCGAATTTCTGATAAACATATCAGCAAAGCCTTACGCTATGTGCGTCTGTTGTATTTCATTGTTTTATACCATAATAGCAGCCTAAAAGAGCTCAGGTGGAGCTCAGTCGGTTCCGTATGGGAGGGCTGAAATCTGTCACGCTCACTCAACTTTACTGCGTCTCTTCCGCAGTTATGAAACTTTGGAAAGCACGTTTTGTAACCGAGGCGTTCTGACCAATCACAGCACGACTTCGGTGTTCATGTGACTGTGTTTTTTTTTTATGTAACAAACGAGTGTCTGTGAGAAAGTCGGTTTACCCTACTGTGCTGGACCGCGGCAGCTGTAGAAATGTATAGATACGTTAACAGAAGAAAACCTAAGTCGACGTAATGTTTTTGTTGACGCTACAATGTCGCTAAAAGAGCAAATGGAGGACGCGGTTGAGGAGAGAAGTGGCTTCTTCATTGGTGCTGACTCGGACAACGTCTCCGAAGAAGAGGACCACCATCAACTTGTTCTACAAAAAGCTAACGCTCTAGCATCGCAAAACTGCCTCAAAGAAGCCATTGACTGGTTTTCGTTGGCTTTGCGGTATGGCCCCGTCCGGCCTGAACAATTAAGCACTTTCGTGGATTGTATACTCCGTAACTTCAAGAAGAAAGCAGCGGGACAAGACGCGCTCTCGGGCCAGAGTCGGAATGCAGGGGCCAGCTCCGGGGACGATAGGCCCGTGTTTGACTGCCCCAACTGCCGTAGCTTTTTAGGTGAACCGGTGACCATAAGTTGTGGACATTCGTATTGTAAAAGGTGTTTACAACAACGGCTGCTGTCCAAATGTAAGCTGTGCAGTGAAACCGTTACGGGTGAGGAGAAAGTGAATGTAATTCTGTGCGGACTTTTCGATAAATGGTTCCCTGACGAGCTGAAGAGGTCGAAAACACTTAGTGAAGTCAACGAGCTGTGTGTAAGAAAATGCTACCATGAAGCTGTGACGCTAGCAACCGATGTTATTCGCTGTGGTAAGTGTTGATAATCTAACCTTACGTCCATGTTTAAAGAAGAAGGGGGTGTTACCTGGTGGTGCGCACGCTCAGTGGGGATGATAGGAAAAGTGTCATTTATTGAAATGTTATTTAACTAACATCACATATACATGATACCATTTTAGTCTTTGTTGTCAGTGGATTCCAGGGACCTAAGTGGATCAGGTTCTACTGACCGGTATTTTGAATACCGTTACTATTATCCCCTCGTGTGGTACTGCTGCCGATCTGTAGTGTGACCTAGACTGTCCTGCTTACGAAATTTCTCAGGGTGAGCATGCGCGCTATGTGCAAGTTGCATAAGGCAGGTCATGACACATATTGGGCCAGGTTTTATAACTTAGAAAGGGGGGTGGGGTGGGCATTTGAATTTTGTAATTAATATAGCCACAACAAGCCACGGTTTCACCTTTATTTTAAACGAAATATACAATTTTCTGGGTCCGTTTAGGAAGCTGGGTGTCCAGATAAGACAGCCAGCAAGTGAGTTAGCTTTTGTAAGAGATTCTGACGTTATGCAACGAGAGAAACAATGCTACTTCTGTGGCAGATAATTTAGAGCTAACAAGCCAGTAACTGGTGGTTTGTGGCTGTAAAGCTTTCATAAGTGAGTGAAAGTGAATAAAAGCAGAAAATGTTGGTTCCTATACCACTGACAGCACTGGTCACAGCAAGGCACTAAATGCCCAGGTGTTCTCATGAATTAAGCTGGAAACTGCCTGCATGTTCACTGAAAAGTTCTTGAATAAAAATGGGGTTAAGAGTTATCATGGCCTGCTTTTTAGTTGGATCTTGTTGACCTTGTAACTACAAGTCCCAACTGCAATGTTTTGTTGCATTATGGGTATGATACTGTCTTGCAAGAGAAGTAGTCTTTTTTTCACATCTGATCTCCCATCCCACACCCTGACAAATGGTCTGGTGGTCTGACGCTATGGCAGGAAAATTGTTATGGAACCTTCACCTGGTTTATCGTAGCTTACATCGATGGTATTCAGGTCAAATGATATAACACGCATAACCTTGCTGTATCCATGCTGACCTCTGTAACTCAAGCTATGTCTGCAAGATATCTCTTTAGTACAGACTGTTCATTAAAGGTCAAAATTCCAAAATTATCTGAAAAGGAAATAAAAGCAGTAACCTGTGTAATTTAAAGGCACAATGAGGATAACTAGTGTCCTGACAAGACTGTGAATTGACATTGTTGCTTATGTTACTGTTGTAGACAGACCACCTGCTTTTGACAGTGCTGGCCTTCAGTGCTGCGGACAGCCTGAGAGACAGCATGGAAACTTCCAGGTCTACAGGTGTTATCATGTCTAGACAGACCACCCGTGGTCCTGTTCACATTAGAATCTGACACACACCAGAAAAATGAACTAAATCCCATGTGTCTAAGTGAAAGGTAATAAATTACGTGGACTGATGGTGTGCCGTGTGCTGAAAAATGGCAGTTCAGTGAAGAACATAAAACTTGCTGAATTTTTGATGGAATGTAGATAAACCTAATATCTACTAACTGAGTCCATTAGTCTGTGGTGTCTGCAGGACAGACTGATTCAAAAAGGTTGAGACTTGCTCACAACAAATTGACATTTTTGAGTAATAAGATGAATGCCAAATGCCTGAAAAAAAAATCAGCCAGTATTATATTTAATTATTATTCTAAATATTTTAACCTTTCCTGAAAGTGCTGTTGTAGTCATGTTGTCTTGATGACATTGTTGGCTATTATGTTAGATTATATACCGGTATTTATAGTCCTTGTTCTGCAGTCTTTGCAGTTTAAACCAAAACAATATTTCTAGAAACTTAATCAAAGACAAACATTTTCATATAGAGAATAAAGAATTTTCTCCTCCCTCTCCACTTCTCTCCAGATTCAGAGACAACAGCGGTGGCACGACTGTCTCGAGCAGAGGCGTACTCGGCTCTCAAACAGTACCGTCTGGCTTTGGAGGACACTGAGTTTTGTCTCCAGTCAAGTTGTTCTGCTGAAGTAGGTCACCAAATTATACTGCAGTAATTTGTCATCCCATGCAATAGGAATTTTAAGTATGTATTGAAAATTTGCTATTTAGATGTGTGGTCACTGTATAACTTTATGATGAAAGGATAATATAAATATGATTACATCAGATTTATTGACAGATATTTTGTTGGTGCTATAAGAATTGTGGTCTTGCCAGGCCATGTATGCATGCCCACACACCTGTTTATATTACAGAGTAGAGTCTGGCATCTGTTCAGTCTGGTGTGCTGGTCCGTTATTAAGAGAAGGTGTATTTTAATACTGCTCTCCTCAAAGCCACAGACATGGAGCTCTTCATTAGTTGGGTCATTGGATTCTAGTCACAAGTTAATTGTAGGCCAGTTTACAGATACCAGATATGCATTATCTTGTGTATTAATTTGATTGTTTTGTTGTAGAATAAAATTCATTTTAATTCTTGATTTGGAAGTCTTGGCAGCCATCGTTACTGAATTGTAGCCAACGAATGAGCCTGTTTGTTTGTTTACAAGGCTTATTTTTAACGATCCGCTATTTTTAGTATTGTATTAAAGGCATTCCTGTAGGGTAAATAAGTTACAAAAGAGTATCATGACTAAAGAAAGTTTTCTAGACCACAACTGAGAATGCAGTGATTAAGGTCAGAGCGAGTAATGGCTGTTACATCAGTAACAGGAGACCGAATGTCTGGGTTGAAGCCTAGGATACTCTTTATTTGTGTTGCAAAGAATATTATGTGCTAGCACTTGCATAATTGTTAAAAGAACATTGATTTATTTAATAGTATATAAATATTGCATTTAGAAAAAGCTGCATCTCTCGCTTGTGTTAAAGAAGTGCAATGTGTGTTCTGTCCAAATGTTTTAAAAGAGTTTAGCGTGATTTGGAATCCAGACTTTTCTTATGCATACATACATAAACGCTGATACAGAAGTGTGATTTCTCTCCATCTCTTCTTCCTCCGTGCACTTTCAGGCTATGTTTAGGAAAGCTATGGTGCTGCATGAGATGGGCCAAGATGAAGAGTCTCTCCAGTTCTTCCTCCACTGCCTGGCTGTGGATGAGGACTTCCCCTCGGCTAAAAGACAAGTGGAAAAGGTAAGAGAAAGAACTTATGATTAGATTGCTGGAAGTGTTTGCAAGTGGGCTAGAGGAGCTAGCTAGTTTCTACCATTGCTTCCAAGAATCTAGTTACATGAATGTCTTAACTCTTAGACTGGATAGTTTTGAACATCATGGTCTTTATTGAATAAAGCTATGTCTTTAGCTTTCATAGCTCGCACTTGCTATTATACTACACTGACTTAATGGAGCCCTCTTTTTTTCATGGCTTGGACCTAAAAACCACACTTAAGCTTTATGGCTAAATAAACATTTTAATGTAGAGATGTTGGCCTTTTAGGGGTGTCCTGATGACAACATCCCTTTTATTTCTGTGTCTTTAACAGGATTTAGATCATGTCCTGTATAAGTCTGTGGCTTCCCGACCTCTCTTTGACCGTTTGTTTCCGGAAACAATCAAACAAACAAATAAATATCTTAGTCAATGTAATTTGGAAAAAGATCCAGTTTTTGCAGATTGCTTCACAGAAAATGGATGCAAATTTGTCTCATGAGCATTTGGTACTTTTTACAGTTTTTAAGTAAATGTTAAATACACTATTACAACCATACATGGTGATTACACATGAAAAAGTTTAAGTAAAATGAAACACTTATTTTTTTAAGGAAATAAATAAGAATTTATACTTAAGCTTTCTTAAGCCACAAAGGTTATCAAGATCATGATCACTGAACTGTTCTTAGAAGGTGGTTAGTGGGTCAGGTCTTGGGTAACTGTTTTTAATAACATTATGAGACAGACCAGTGTTGTCGTTACGTAAGTGACACACAGTTAACTCATGTATACAGTGCTACATACCTTTACGTGCTTAAGTTTAGGTCCATACTGAGATGAAACAATGTTACTTACAGTTGGTAAAGCTGTTACATGAATTTTGTGAAATAATCTCTGAATCATCGTTGTATAACGAAGCATACATAATCACATTAGTCATCTCCTGTTTTCACTTGGTATAAAGTATTGACCTGTTGTTAAAGGTTGCTGGTTGTATTGACAGCATGTCTGGATTCCCCATTATTCTGATCTCGAAATAGACACGTGAGAGACACTCTCAGTTAGACAGGCTGCATCTATTACACTTACAGTCTCTGGCCTTTTCTGTAGTAATGATTGATGAAAACAGCCAATGAAAGCAATTGAAAACAACAGCTTCCATCATGGTGGCATCGTTAGCTGTACCTATGTTTAGAATTATCTTTATTTCAGAGACCAAAGTTAAGCCCTGCAAACTTGAACTTTCCTGGGGAGACAGATTGAGGGTCTCTTGTTACATATACTGAGTTCAAAATGACGTTATGGTGGTATCTGTTTTAAAGAGCACAAGGTTACTGTCTCTTTTCACCCCACATTGCCAGTGACATTATCATGACTAGGCTTGTTGGATTTACAGCATTGTGTAGTTTAATCTTTTGTCATTAACTTCTTTGTGCAAAGAAGACAAAATGTCTATGCTTCCCTCTTTAATTCTGTGCATCCCAAAGTCTTAACCTCTCAAATGCGAAGGCTTAGGAAAATCTATCCACAGGAGTTATTTCTTTTCACCTTGTGCAAGTCAGTGTTTACCTAATGTAATGTAGAGCAAATATTTAAAGAGACACCAACATCTAGTAGTCCAATTCAATTTTATAAGATGCCATCGAGACAAGACTCAACCTGATTGATTATTGAAGTAAAATATGACAAATAAGGACAAATGCATGCATGTATTGTTGTTGACACTGATTTCAGATGATGAAGTGCTTTTTTTTCTTTTTTCTTTTTTTTTTTTTTTTTTTAAACAGATCCTGTGCGACCTGCTCTCCCCAGCCGATGAGAACGTCAAGGTTGGCCTGAGGGAAACAACACAGAACACGTCGCCTCACTTGCGCAGTAAAACCCTCGTGTCTGATGCCCAAGCTCAACCACAGAGCCCGGTGCAAAGACAACACCAACATCAGGTCCGCGCTGCCTCAGCACACCATCTTCCAGACAACCAGGAGGTACTAGCACATTGAACAAAGATAGCACATAATCTATTGGTGGATGATTCAATGCTTTTGCCACCACATGTTTCTAAGGAACCATTTTCCTTTTCTCCTCTTTGATTATTCAGAAACGCTGGGAAAGCCTGGAGAGGCCTGGTCTTAGCCGAGCTCATTCGCTACGAATGCATGGTTCCTGTTGTACTGAGGAGGGGCTGAAGAGAGTTTGCTCTGCACCTCAGCTGGGGGACCAAGAGAAGGGGAGTCTCCTGAAGAGGAAGTTGTCAGTGTCAGACACAGAGCCCTGTCTGGTTGACAGAGGAAGTAGCAAATATAAAAAACAAGGTCAGTGCCATTCCCCCGCATTGTAATTTCCAAACTAAATCTCTGTTAACTCCTGTGCTCACACTAGTATCATGTATAAGAACTCAAAACATATAGTAATAATGTTGCATAAAATGAAAGTTACTTTGACATTGCAGACATCTGTGCTGTGCTGTGTATTCCCTACCCTAATATTAATCCTATCTCAATAAAATATATAATGGTGTCGATGTTGATGTTTAGGAGATTCATTGTGAAATCTTTTCGTCTCTCTGGTTGACTTAAGGTGTGGCAAAAAGCTCCAAACACCAGACTGCCAAAGCTAAAACAGGCAGAAATGTTTCCAAGGACCTGGTGGACCACAATGACTTTGAGTGCTCTCTCTGCATGAGGTAAAATTGCTCACTAGTGGGTCTCATGCATACATTTGCCATGAAATGTGCATTGCAGATTACATTTTTTTGCTTGTAGAAGAGACGTTCAGAATAAATGCATCTCTGTAATCAATACAGGTTGTTTTATGAGCCTGTGACTACACCATGTGGCCACACCTTCTGTAAAAACTGCCTGGAACGCTGCTTGGACCATACACCCCAGTGTCCCTTATGTAAAGAGAGCCTGAAACAGGTGAGGGAGCCGTCTTGGCATCTATTGGATCTGGATATCTTAATTGGCTAATGAAAATTTTATGTTCCTTGCTTCCTTGTTTAATCATTAACTCATATCCTGGTCTCTCCAGTATTTAGCATGTAGGAAATACATGGTCACGACTATCTTGGACAAGCTGATCAAACAGTATTTAAGTCAGGAGTATGCAGAGAGGACTAAAACTCATCTGGAGGAGACCAGAGAGCTCTCCGAGTAAGTATTTGTGGCCTGACTGACTTTGATCATCAGATTGTTTCTGTATGTGGCAGGTTCACTAAAGGTCCAAAATGCTGCTTTCTTTCTGTGCAGCCTGACAAAGAATGTGCCTATCTTTGTGTGTACCATGGCTTACCCCACCGTGCCTTGCCCACTGCATGTCTTCGAGCCACGTTACCGCCTCATGATTCGCCGCTGCATGGAAACAGGCACGCGGCAGTTCGGGATGTGTATTAATGATCCCCAGAAAGGGTAAGCTTAAAAGCACAATATACACAATATTGGATAAAACTAGACTTTTCTGCATATTGACAAAAGAGGTTCCCTTTAGGGCAGTAGCCGTTAGCCAGTAAATTTAAGCACGTAATCAACCACTTACAGTCTTTCGTAGATCTTCTGATTACAGAGGGATCACTGGATCTAACACTGCAAAATCTCTATAGTCCAAATAAACTATCGTGCCCTTTCCTACAGGTTTGTAGATTACGGCTGCATGTTGATCATCAGGAGTGTTCATTTCCTCCCTGATGGACGATCAGTGGTGGACACTATTGGAGGAAAACGCTTCCGAGTCCTGTCCCGAGGAATGAAGGACGGTTACAGCACTGCTGACATTGAGCACTTGGAGGATATCAGGGTGAGAAACACATGAATGATACTCTCTAGGCTTAAATTCTACGGGGGTTGATTTTAGGTGGATGTGATTTTAAGTAAATTGGATTTTAACATTAAGTATTTATTCATTTCCAGTTTGTTTCATTGGAATCTATAAAACTTAAATAATCCCAGAATGACTGATAAAGTAATTGATTCTTATCTATTAGGTGGAGGACAGTGATGAGCTAAGGAGACTACAAGAATTGCATGATGCAGTGTATGAGCAGGCCCGTGTATGGTTCCAGAACCTCAAGATCCGCTTCCACAACCAGATCCTGCAGCACTTTGGGCCAATGCCGGAACGTGAAGCTGACATCCAGGTGAACATTCAGCACAGCGTCGCTGCATTTCCATCTGTTCATATAGTTTGTCTGGCAGATTAATTTGTGAAAATGCAGCAGTGAGTTGGCAGCATCTCACAGCTTAACAGACGGCGGTGCCGATTCTGTTAAATATGGTTATCACAACTTTGAAAATAACCAGATATACAGATCAGCAAAGACATGAATCAATACATTATTATCATTATTATTATTATTGCTCTACTAAAGGCAGTAATTTTCATCCAACTGCTACAGTGTTTATAAAGTTGTCATTACTTCGTCTGACACTGCAACCCTGCAAATTGTTATTCTAAATCTGGATCATCTCATGACATGCTTGCCGTTTACGCTGCATTACCGTGGATTCACCTGCTTCAGAAGTCGTAATACCGGAACACAGTTGTTGTGTATGCACAGCTCTGGCACCAACACGCAGCCTGCAGTGTTGAAAGGGATTACAGCTTCCCTCTTAGGACAACCACTGGGCGGAGTCTATTGACAGAACAGGCTAAAGAGCTTTATGGGTGCTTCAAACCTAATCCCAGCGGCCCTGCTGCGTCAGAAGAGTGTCAAGCAGAGAATCCCCAACTTTACCACGTGCACACATGCTGAAACAGCAAAGAATTGAACATGATTTTTGGTGCTGTTGACACCACCAAAATTACTGACAGTAATTCTTTGGTTAATGTAATTTAAGATAAAATCATTCACTTCAAATCCTTCTTGGCGTTAAGCACATTTTGTAACTGGCTCAGGCTCTCTGATTCAAGGAAACAGGGATTTTTTTTTTCAGCTGTGTGACTCTGACGCAGACACGCATTCCTCAGGCAGATTACCGTAAAGGTCATTTATGTGTGTGAATTTTCTCCAGGGTTGTAGAGTATTATATATATATATATATATATATATATAAGTACCTTTCAAAATTACGTCAATGCAAAATCAGTACTTCTCTTTATTATGCTGTATCTCTGAAGTAGCTACAGTCCAAAGTGTAGAAATGTTAAAGTTAAATCTGTATTTTTAGTTTTTGTTCACAGATTAGTTTAGGTGAATGGATTTCATCACAGCTCTTACAAATCATGTCAAAAGAGGGCAGACACAAGAGCAGTGAGATCTTGGGCTGTTAAATGAACGGTATGAGCAAGAATGTAGTCACACAGGAGCTATTAAGACATTGATTGTTGGAAGCCGACTTTGCTCGTGATGCTTGTTACACACACATAAAAAAAATCAGATGTAGCAGATATCTTGTAACATTCCTCCTCTTTTCTAGGCTACTCCTAATGGTCCAGCTTGCTGCTGGTGGCTCTTGGCTGTTCTGCCTATCGACCCACGCTACCAGCTCTCTGTCCTCTCCATGACCAGCCTCAAAGAACGCCTGGTTAAGATCCAGCACATCCTCACATATCTGCAGAGCATCCCCAACAACTAGAGCTTCCTCTTCTCATCACCACAAACATCCTTTGGACTTAAAAATATTGTTCAAGCAAACTTGAATCAGCGTCTCGCCAACTTCTGTTTCTGTTGCCATCCAGTTCCCTCTACAAAAACCCAACATTTTACAGTTCTTAGTATTAGGCCTACTTAAGTTCAGAGCAAAGCTGGAACATCCTTGCACTGTGGAGCACCAGAGATGTGGCCAGACCACCTCAGGGATACCTCCGATGACACACATCATCTATTTATGACTGTCAGAAGTAATTCGAAAACTAAATGCGGCAGCAACTATTCTCACCTGCTCTTGTTCCAGATGCACTCCACTTGTTTGATATTTGTTGATGCTGTTGAACTACAGAGAGTCACCAATCAAACAATCTATGAGTGTATCTTCTCTAAGAATAGTGCTTATGGAACTGAAGTGAAGAAAGTAGGCCTGCAATAGTGTTTATTATCTCTGGTGAGACCACCAAAAAGCGTTTTGTCTCCTGGCAGTAAGATTTACGTTAATATAGGGAAGGGTTGAGGTGATCCTGTGGAGCAAAATCCTAAATGCTGAAAGTCCAAAAAGTGATAGCAAGATGTGGTTGAGAGAAATCACTGAGAGGACGTATGTGCGAAATGAAGTGCAACTAGTGGCTGGTGTATGTATACCAAACTCTGATAGAAGTATTAATCAGTCTCTTCTGAGTACCACATTTTTATTGTTTTTCCTAGTGTCTCACATGCTTACCAGGCACAGCTTCCATAGCTTTCATCTGAATAGTGGCAAAGGACTTCCTGTTGAAAGAATGAGACCGTCTGTGTTTCTTCCCATCATTTTTCCACTTTGCATTGCCTAAGCTTTTATGCAGTGAGGGGACATTTGATCTCCCTCAGCATCAGCTCAGATGGACAGATGTTTTTTTTTTTTTTTTTGGAAACACTTTTCTTCCTCTCAGAGTTAACCTTAAGTTGTATTGACTTATCTTCCAAAATTGTGTTTTGTCATGGACCTTTGGAGAACCTGCTGGATTAGCTACCTAATTCAGCTACCAGTTAACTTAAAATAGAATTAATTTATAAGTGAAAATATATTTGTACATTCTGACCATGTGTTTGTATGAGAAATTCTAAGGGGGTCTTGCAATATTATTAAAATTGACAAAAACAGCATGTATACAGGCAATGGGCTAGCATCATTATTCATTCAAAGTTGCTGTCTGTCTGCTTGGAGAGGACGGTACCTGCAGTGATTCAGTCAGGACTGCGTTTGCCTTACCACCATTTTGCATTGTGAGTTGAATTACACGATGCATTGGCTTGGTTACCATTCCTTTTTGCCATTGTATGAAGTTTGTTTTAATTGTTTCTTTTTTTCTCTCAGTGTATAATGTGTATAAAAATATTCTTTAAAATAGTAAAATTTGAGTCAAGGATGTGATATGTAAATCATGTGTAAAAAGGCTTTTTGGACAGATCTTCCCTTTTGCTCTTTTGTTTTAAGTTATCAGTTTGAATAATAAATGCACTTCTTTTTTCACCTTCAGCCTAAGTATCCACTGTTTGACCAAACAAACCACAAAGAGTTTGCTAAATTCTGATTGGTGCCAAGCAGCATGTGACATCACTTCAATCACTTCATTTTAAATCAGTCAGAAGAGGAAGGAGAAATTAACATTCAATATGAAATAACTAAAACTGCCTTGGCAGAGAATAGCGTGATCATGCAGGACTCTAATCACAAAATAGGTTTTTAGTGCCTTTAAGTCATTTATGTGCAAGATAAGGTTAGATATATGTTTAACTTGAATTAAAACATAACCAGCTAAGCTATCAGTGGGTAAAATCTAATGAATCTAACTTCAGACCTGAAGAGTTTGTATGCTTCCCAAACACAAGGGGGCGACAGTGCAGCATTAGTGTTACAAACAGCTAACTGTTTCATAACTCACCCTTCACCCTCTTCACTTACTCAATCTCAACTTTTATTATGAAAATATAAACAGATCTCTTTGACTCTATTAGGTTATTACAATTTGACATTTCAAATACAAAATCACGAAGCAGCAGAAAGATAACAATGTCGGTGAGCTGGTGCACAGCCCATGAATCCAGAGTTTCACGCTTTATCTTCTTCCATCAGAAGTCATCTTGCAGAAAGCATCATCATAAACTCTGTAGAGGGAGACAGAGACAGCAGCAGATCTACTGATAAGGAGTCATAACACCCTAATATCATAAAAGGACAGCAAGGGATGCAGCTACATTATTATCAGCCCACATGGAATTGCACTGGAAACTAACACAGCTCATGGTGTGATGTAATGACAAAATGTTTCCATTATCACTAAGTTAATGAAAAATTGAAGTGGTGATGAGGTGCTGTGTCAAAGGAAAAAAAAAGGAGAGAGGATACAGGAGCATTTTAGTTGAAAATTTAAATATGACAGTTTGCTTTTTTTGTTTTTTTATTCTGTTATTGAAGCGAGATAGAGAATAGACCTGATTTTCTGGACAGTTCTGAATGCCAGTCCTAGATTTAAAAAGGTTAATACCCCCAATATGCCGACTGCCAGTTTCCGGAATCTGTTTATCTCTTCATGAAACTGGCAAATTGAAATTGGAATCCGTTTGCTCACTACTTGTTTCAGCTCACTGTACCCATTAATGTGGAGTAACTTGTCAACCAACACATCTATTGATGTGTATCCTGTCAATTTTATCTCTTGATAGCTTGAGGCAGGTTTCACTAAATCCATCCAATCAATCACGTCCCATTGACTTCTTGAAGCGCTTTGCTCTGAAAGATGTCCGACTGTAGTTGAGAATCTATTGATTGACCGAGTACCAAAGCTTAATTCCAGATTAACCCACTAACATTATCTCTTAAAGTACCTCTAACCACTTTGTGTAAAAAGAAGTAAATGGAGTGGAACAGCAGATCAGTCCTGTTTGAGCTTGACATGACCACTGGACACTCAGAACAGTCTTCTCACTGCTGCTGCAGGTACTTGCAGATTTCTCTTTACTTTCCACATGGCTAAAATTGGACTCTCCAATGCTGCCCTGGGGGCTAACTGGTGATAATGAAGAGCGCCTGCTTATTGATCCCCTCTGAGACTGACATGCCTGTTCATATGTTCCCAATAATTGTATTGAATTGCTGAGACAAGACAAACAGGCTGACACCTCAAAGTCCATTCTGCGCTGCAGCCTGTAGTAACATGGGACATATGGTGTTGATGGTGTCTGCACATGTGCACTACACACACACACGTGAAAGCGCGTGTGTGATTGTGTGCCATTACGTTGCTTATTCGCTTGCAAGGTGGCATGTGGTAATGACATTTCTGCAAAGTCCTTGAGCTGTCCAACAGTGTGTGTTTGTTGTGTAACATGTGACAGGTGAACAGACGTGTGTATTGATTGGCTTAATGCACTACTGATTAGATTGGATTGGCCCTTCCAGCTAACCCACCTTGACTTAACCATCCTTTCTTTCCCATTGTACGCTTTTCCCGCCTCATTTTTTTACTCATTCACTCCGTCTCATCCTCAGCCCATTTCAACTAGATTCACTGACCGCTTTGTCCTCTGACAGTCTGACAAGCTTGAATAATTTTCCTCGATACCACATCCGCTATGTTCCAAATGTGTTCGGATTGAATTATAAACCAGGTCATACTTTGCCAAATGCTATAAATTCAAACTTTAATCATTTAATTTGAATTATTTTCGCTAAAGCTCACTATTTCACCCTTTAATTTATTATGTTTAGCTGGATAGACGGTTAGCTCACTATTTAAACAGTTTATCCATACCTTTAGCTTGACTAGGCTGTTTGAAATATTTATTATATTAGCTTGTTTTTAGCTAGCTATTTCAACTACTCCTTTATATAAATTATTTTGTCTATTCGCTTGCTTGCTTATTCAGAAACTGGAACTCACTGGTGTGCTTGCTGGTAATTTTAAATGTATTCAAGTTCAGAAAACACACCAATTTGTGATCCTATTCAGCTGTTTAGTCTCCTCTTCAACATAAACATGTGATTTTTTTGAATGAAATCACATTTAATTTGTTTGAATTAGGTGAATTTAGTTGGGAATTAGTTGGTTTTGCCACATAACCTTCTGGAAAATAAACCTGCAGTTGAAGTGGAAAAACTATATACACCATCCGCCTTCCTTGTCTCAGTGTTTCATCATTGTTTTTAGTAACTGTTTTACTGCCCTTTCCACACTTCACCTGGAGCTCCTCGACATTTCTCACCCCAAGTCCCCAACCTCTCACCATCAAAGTCAATGTTGCCATCTTTGTTGAGGTCAATGTCGGCAAGGATCTCTTCCAGCTCTCCTTTCTTCAGCTTCTCCCCCAGGAGGGTCTTCATGCCCTCTTTCAGCTCATCCATTGTGATCTTTCCATCACCATCACAGTCAAACTTCAACGTGTATGGTTAGTAGAGATCAAGAAGGTGGACACATGAAGATGTAGTGAGTGAGGAGAGACAAATAAATAGATCATAAAAAGGATAAGAGGTGACACAAGGAACAGAGAAGGAAAGAATCACATTTCATGTTTCTGGAGTAATGAAGAGGGTGGAGAGATTGAAAAACCTATAACATGATGTAGAAGATTGAGAGAAATAAAGACAAATAGATCAAGAAATTAAGAGATGATTAAAACTTCACACAAGTCACACTTGCAGTATGTTACAACATGGCTGCATGGCTGGTCCCTGGAAGTCTGAAAACAGCTTGATTCTGCAGATGGGGCCGTGCTGACTCATGAGGTGCAAGCAGCTACTGAAGTGAGAAAGACTTTTGGCTTTTGACTATGAGGATGAAAATTCATTCTCCTTTGTTCAGAGAGTAGACGATTCTCAGGAGTGGCAGAGTTGAGAGATAATTCATTATTCTCGCCAAGTGGATTCACGTGTCAGATCATGTGCATTGCTGGGATTTTACAGCATTAGTCTACTCTGGATCTTGATGATGATGCATTAGCGTTGAAGAACTCCAGATACAATGGCAGGATGCAGTTAGAAACCTTAATATGTCTGATCTATGAACAGAGTAGCCCATGATTTTTAAAACCTTTTATGTGGAGGGATGATGCTTTTGGAGATATTTACACAATTCAAATATTTCGCGTTGCTTTAATGTCATAACTTAGCTGATGTGTAATTAGTCCATTGCTTTCCACCGCTAAAATGCACGTGGCTAAATTTTAAATATGGATAAGTAAATCCCAGTAGCGTATTTTACATTCTGTTATGTTTTAAGTGCACCAGTGTTGTCTGTTTTGCAGTGACACTTATAAACATATCATGCTCTAATGTGTTAAATGGATGAACCCAGGTGTGTGAAGCTGTGCTTATAAATAACATGATTGTCTCATTTGTTTTGCTTGGTCGGAGACTATGTCACCCTAGGGCTTGGATTTGGGGAACATTCAATTTAGCAACTCTATTTCCTTTAGAACAATGGGGCACCACAAATTTTCAAACAAAACAGGCATGACTAGTGTGAGCACAAATAAACAGAGATAAATATAGAATATAAATCATTACTTTTTGGATGGCAGGGACCAGGCTTTACAACAAGTCACAGAAATTAATATTTTCTTTTCCCTTTGAACATTTTTATTTTAGATTCATAGCCAGCTCAGTTTCTTTCCTTGGACTTGTTTACAAGTAAGATACGTGCACTCTTGCTTGTCTCGAAGGAAAAGTCCTGTTGCACATTTCAAAGTACTGTCAGCACAAGGGCCCCTCCACTGGCTTGAAGTCAGACTTCTATAGATTTTCTAGTTGGGGACTTCTTACCTGTTTGAAGGCACAGCGGAGCTCCTTCAACCCAACCATATGAGCAGTCTCAGCCAGCATCCTCGGCCCCATTAGCTCACAGAAATCATCAAAGTCTACATGCCCATGCCCTGCAGAAAGACAGGACACACATAGGTGCACACACACACACACACATGCACAGACTGGTTACCAAGGAATAACTTCCCGGTCTCACTGGAGTGTCTTTGCTTGATGTGGACTCATGTATTAAGTACTGTATGTCCGAGGATATTAATGCATACAGCAGGTCTGTAGTGTAATTATTTACCTATTTATTTACCTATTTATGATGATGAACATGTTAGCATGATTAGAATTCATTTGGTGTTTCTGGAGACATAGCAAATCCAATATGCAAGTCCAATATGGTTTTGGTCTCCAGGTCTTCAGAGCAAAATATCTCTCTCTTTAACTGCTAAATGATTTACTGTGTCCATCAGCTATTTGCTAGCTGTTGAACAGATCAGGGTAGTGGTTTTGCAGTTAAAAACAGTGTTTATGAGAGCAGTGAAGAATATACCAAGCCAGTAGAGTCGCAGGACATAATAACAAAAACAGTGTTAAAAGGTTCTGCAGGGTTGGTGTTAACTCTGTGGGTTCATCACTATACTTGAATGCAGTACTTCAGTAAAGGTAGTAAAGGTAGTAAAGTTAGTAGTAGTATGTGAAAAGTTTATGAATGTCCTCATTTCATGGAGACTTTAACAATGTATCTAACTATGTGCTCATTATACTGCCTTCAGCCCGGTTAGAGCCAGCTTTGTTCAGCTTTGTTGATCCCCATGGTAATTATCAAAACAGACTGATACGATGGGAAGGCTCATGTTATTAGCTGAACAAAAGACAGGCTTATTTGATAGTGTGGACCAATATGCCTGGCCTGTTTTCATTATCTCAGCCTTGGTGGATGAGGAAGACTTCTTCAATAAGGCCATGCGGTTATTTTGGGGATCAAAAAAATTAATCAGTGCTCATAGTCTCAGGAATGTTGGGAATGAATACTGAACTATGGCAAAGACTGCTTGCACTATTAATTGTGCTAAATTATGAAGCTAATGGCTCAGTGGCATGTGCTAGTTGCAACAGGAGCTGAAGGATTCTGTATATACACACATTTAGTCAGTCTAATCACGGAGGAGAAATATTCTCCAAAAGGTCTTAGAACATTATTATTTTCTTTAATTAATAACGCAATGCTAGTTTTACATGCATTATATTGCCAAAAGTATTCACCCACCCATCCAAATAATTGAATTCAGGTGTTTCAATCACTCCCATGACCACAGGTGTATAAATTCAAGCACATAGGCATGCAGACTGCTTCTACAAACATTTGTGAAAGAATGGGCTGCTATCAGGAGCTCATTGAATTCCAGTGTGGTACTGTGATAGGATGTCACCTGTGCAACAAATGAAATTTTCTCGCTACTAAATATTCCACTGTCATCTGTCAGTGGTATCATAACAAAGTGGAAGTGGCTGGGAATGACTGCAACTCAGCCATGAAGTGGTAGGCCACGTAAAATGTGGGGTGGGGTCAGCGGATGCTGAGGTGAATAGTGCACAGAGGTCGCCAACTTTCTGCAGAGTCAATCGCTACAGACCTCCAAAATTTATTGTGGCCCTCAGATTAGCTCAAGCACAGTGCGTAGAGAGCTTCATGGAATGGGTTTCCATGGCTGAGCAGCTGCATCCAAGCCATACATCAACAAGTGCAATGCAAAGCGTCAGATGCAGTCTCCAGAGCAGTGGAGATACGTTCTCTGAAGTGACGAATCACACCTCTCCATCTGCCAATATGGTGGACAGATCTGGGTTTGGAGGTTGCCAGGAGAACGGTGTCTGACTGCATTGTAAAGTTTGGTGAAGGGGGGATTGTGGTGTGGGGTTGTTTTTCAGGAGCTGGGCTTGACCTCTTAGTTCCAGTGAAAGCAACATGAGTGAATACATTTGGCAATATAGTGTATATATAAGCAAGGAGTGAATTTCATGGAATTAATGGCCCTGTAGGGATTATGCTACAGGGATTAAGCCAGGAGTGCCTGAAGCCAGTTCTGGACAATTGAATAATTCATATTACACAGTATGAATCATAGCATAAAATACAAAATATAACCACCACCATCCCCCTGGTGTTCTGAATACTCCTCACATGGTTACCCTATAAGGGTATAGGTTACCCTATAAGTTTTAAGTATCACATATTGTTTATCACCCTGTAGTTTACATCAAAATGAAATGTGAGTCATTTTATACACCTTTCCCTCTAAATAAGTATGATGCGTTTGGTATTTTTAAGTCTTCTGTAGGCTTAAACAGTAATTGTTTGTGTTTTGTAATCATTTAGGGTTCATTTTGAGCAGCATCAGAAGTGGGAATTTATGAATGTTGCAAGATTAACGCAGGAGCGGCACACTCAGTCTTGGTTTTCAAGGTCTTTGCTTTTGTCATTCGAGCCATCTAATCAGAAATTATTTACACCTGGGACTCCAGGTAAGGCTAATTAACTCGCTGGTAGCTCAGAAGCCAGCTGCACTCTGGTCCCTGAGGATCACAGCTGAGGAACACTGCCTTACTGTCTCCAGTGTGATTTGACTGTTTTGTAGCCAGACATTTACAGTGTGGAGTAAAAGTTCAATACTTTTCTCATTAGTATTGCTGTCCTGGGGGCTCAGCACTGTTACACGTGTCTATAAACTGATGCTGATTTTAGCCTATTTCTCAAAGTTGGCACATGCAAATATAGAAGTCTTTTAAACAATAAATACTAATAAATACTGTGTGTGGTCTGCAATGTTTGGTGGGCGGTGTTTGTCAAAGAACATCCATATGATTGCCAGAACCCAAGGTTTCCCGGCAGAACATTGCATTGTAAAGATATGATTATTTTTATTCACTTCACCTGTCAGTGGTTTTGATGTTGTGGCTGATAGGTGAAATTTACTGGTCATATCAAAAAAAGTAAATCTGATTGTAGCCTTGCTGTGCTGAGCGCAGGTGTAATCTCTCCGGCTTTAAATCTGTAAAAGAAAATCTGTGCTATTTCTTATTTCAAAAGATAAAGCACAGGGCTCAAATGGTATAGACACAGAACACTAAAAACTGTTCTGCATGCATTACATGTCAGCATATGCCAAATCCTGTATGTCCATTGAAGGTTTGTTCAGATGTTGTGGCCTTGCTCTGACACTGGATAGATGTCAGAGGAACTGGTTCTCCAGGCCTATGGCAGAAGTCAGTGCAATGATGATTCACTTTTAGGCACAAACCAGACGTAATGTAAATCTATAGTTGATCATTCATAGAAGACAACAAAGACAAAGACAGCCTCATTAAGGGCGAGTGGAGGAATGCTAAACTCCCACTTCTTCTTGCAGACACAAACTCAAACACCCCTGCACCTGCATGTGAGGGCCATTAATCAGTCTGCTAAAATGTCTTGAATGTCCCCATCTGACAAACATCAGTTCCACGCGGACCCACAGGAACAAATGTGCACACAGACGAGCATGCGTGTTTTTTGCAACACACGTTGACACATTACTCATGCATTTGCACAGTTTTGCCTCTAAAAGACAAATCAACCATGCACACACACACACTTTAACCACTGAAGAAGAAGAAATGAAAGCCACACACACACACAACCAGACATGTAAATACACACATCTCATCTTGATTTGCTGGATGATCTCGATGAGCTCCATCTCTGTAGGCATGTAGCCCATGGTCCTCATGCAGTCTGCAATGTCTTTGTAATGGATGAAGCCATCTGCATCGTAGTCAAATTCCTTAAAGGCCTCCTGCAACTCTGACAGACAGACAAACAAATTACAGCAATAGCAACGAACTGTGAAGAAAGGTAAAAAATTATATCCCGAGAGTGACACACACTCGTAAACACAGAGTGTGTGGAGAAGCTGATCGTTACACTTTGAGCAAAGTTTTAACTTATCTGAAAGTTGTTGGCCACAGCAAATAAAAGTACAGCCAGCTCACAAGAACAGTAAGTTATGTTGTGTTCATTGATTTTGAAAAACACTTCAAGACCTTCAATCTCTTACATGAATCACAAAGTGAAATGAGTTTAACGGGTGAAAAGGCCAATGCAAGTGATGAAGCTGTGCAATTGACTGGTCATTCATCATTTTGTTTGCATCATAATTACACCAACAACATCTTACCATCTAACTCCTCTGGCATCAGCTCTCTCTCCTGCAGAGCAGAGAGGAAGAAAACAAAAGACAGTGGAAATAATTAGAAGACAGCATTGGCGGACGGGATGTAAAATCGGGGTGGCTTTAAAAAAGCAAATTCTCCTGAGAAATACCCCAGTGATAATCTGTTTTTGACTGCCAAATTAGAATAACATGCATATCATGTCAACACTGCCGCATGCTGACAGTGAACTCTAATGGGATTTCACCCAGCGACATGTCTTTCTAATTTGCAAAATGAGACAATGCCACACACTCACGGCATGCATATACACACAGAAAAACACACACACATACACCCTACATCTGCAGCATCCTGAGGGAGATGCAGCACAAGCTCCTCCTGTGTGCATACAAATACACACCCACGCACCACCTCGTGACAGTGAGTTGCACAAACCTTGCATGGTGGCAAAGGAACACAGACACATGTAAAAGAAGACACAAATACACACACTCATATACTTGCCTGCACAGGCACAAGACATGTAATTTGCATACGGCCTTGTGTGTAGAACATTCAGTATTCTCTGCCTTGTTTTGACATTTGCTCAGGGTGATCTCTCTTTCTCCCTCTTTCTCTCCCTTTTTCATGTGTTTTCAGAAAAGCTGAGGCCAATCTAGAAGCTGGAAACGAAACCTCCACATTGATAGTCATTAGAAATAATGGAAATGTACGTGTTCTCAGTGCTTAAAATAGCAATATGCTAATATATTCTGGTTGCAGACAGACAAACTGATAAAAACTCATCATAATTGGATCATCTGTTGCAGTACCACACAAATGCCTTTCCTCAGGCAAGGAATGCACTAGAAATTTTAGCTTCAAACGGATGAGCTTAGAAGTTTTGGAGCTTTACATGGATCCATCATACAGTATGTTAGCTATAAATGTGCTCATATTTTCCAAATCATAACACATTCCTTGAAACAATGTTTCAATTAGCATATTAAAGTACATGTAAAAACATGAATTTACATACGTAAAGCTTTATGTAAAGTGAGGTTAATCATCCTTTAAAATGAATGAGACGTTATGGCAAGATGCCTTTAAATAAAAAATCAATGCTTGTGCCAACATCATCTTGACTCTAGGGCTTGTCAACAATCTGCAAGTCAACACTGAAACTTCCACAGGGGAAACAGGAAACATGCAAACTCCATCATCTTCATATAGAGCCTAAGCTTGACATATGGAGATATCACTTAGCACACAGATGACACAAGCCCGAGGATATCTATAAGTTCAAAGAAACAAGATTGACGCAGAAGCTTAGAAACACTCTTATTATTGTGAGTACAAATGTGCACAGATTTGCTGTGGGCTTATTTTCTCACTTTCATGCAGCAAGAAAAAAAAATATTATGGCTCGATAGAATTTCAAAACTGAGAGGTGGAAGTAAGAAATTACATACATCCATGTACACCACCTACAGGCATTTATTCTGATGTTTCTACTGCATCAAACTTTGTTTTTATTCCACTGTATTTCGGAGGAAAACGTTGCTCTGGAGAAGACAGACAACATCGAATGTTAAAAGATCCTCAAGTCGATTTAATGCTAACGCTCAACTTACATCTATGCTTTTACATTTTTATGCATGACCTTTGCTTTTAATCTAGTGTCTGCATTCTCATTACTTTGTTTCTACTTTTATTAACAAAAGGGAAACGAAAGGGATTTTTCAATCTTCAGTTGTTCTTTATACTGCTGAAAAAGTGAGCGATAAAAAGGCAAATCAGAGCAGTAGTGGAACTGGAATGCAAAGCAAAGTGCAATATTTTCCTCTTAATACATGTTGGCACTCAGGGTGGCTAATACATAAATCATACAAGGTCATCCTGCTCAAGTACACAATAGCTTCAGGAAAGGAGAGGCTGCCATGGTTTATTTGGAAGCTGCTCCACATGGCAGCCGTTCAAATGATTATTCACTGTATAATATTGCCAACAGAATCAAAACACACATGCAATGCCAAAATGCGATTGCATCAAGAGTTATCTCACTATACGTGTACTCTCCCTCAAATACTTAAACACTTACTCTTGCCCAGAGTCCAGAACCACTGTTTACCCTGCACAGGATCCTCCACCCTGTACAAGGGCATGTTTAGATAGCAAGGTCAACACATTAATTGGATTTTTTTTCATCCAGAAAGGATTAGACAGCATGCCATGCAGACTCTCAATTCATCCATCATAACGAGCCCATTAACAGTTAATTTCATTCTGTCTGCCTTCACATGGCCCATTGAGCAGCCGACTGCTTTGCGAGCGTGGACACATGTGAGAGGTATGTGGACATTTCAGATAGAAAAGACACTAAATACAGTTACAGTGTGCACATATTGCTCATTGATGAGTACAGTCCATTTAGGTTTGCACATCCATATGTCTTCTGATGTAGCTCCGACATGTAAATGCATCAGTTGTTTTTCTTTGGCTATTTGTCTGTGCTGGCCACTTTCTCAGTTGGATCTAATGAGGGATGACAGTGAACCTTGCTAAGGGGGTTATTAATACTTGTGTTGAGGCAGGGATTAGGACTGCAGCAGGATGGATGGTCTCCCTGCCTCAGTGTCAGAGCCGAAACCAAAACAGTGCGTCCTCTGTCTTGTGGATACGATGCAGAGCCCTCTACCTGGCGACTAGTAAATTCAAAGCAGGGAATGTCACAGTAAAACAAGGCAGATCAGTCATGGCAGGTGAGGTAGTAACTCAGGGATGTGGAAGAATCCAAGAAGACCAAGGTCACAGTTAAATGGTTTGCAATTCCCATAAATTGCTTTAAAACAATGAAACGGCCCCATTACTTATTAAGAAGTCTTGTTATGAAACATCATTAAAACGTTCATGGTCACACAGCTCCCCTAGGCATAGATTTCTCTCTTATCTTTTAAGGTAAATCCCTTTCCTGTTATGAAGGCATTTATGGAAAAGCCTTTGGCTTTGCTTTGTATTAAGGTCTCACCAGGGTCCTGTATGAGTTTACGATTAAAAGGGTCTTTTATGAGTTTCCTCCTGCAAAATGCAACTACTATTTCTACTATTACTACTAACAGGATAATAATAAAGACAACAAAACTACTACTGCTACTCTTAAAAACAAACAAACGAAACAAAGAAATAAAACACAACAAAATAAAAGAAAAATGTCTTTAAAAAATGTTTGATGGTATTTTATGGTATAAAACTTGTGTGTTTGGACAGCTGAGCCCCCTTGTTCTCAAAGTTCCACACATTATCAGAATTATTTGCACATATATATATAAGTATATACATGCAGTATATATTACAAACAGCCCTCATTAATTCCATTACATTACATTGCAAATGTGGTGTAGCCAAGGAAAACTTTACTTTTAATTAAAATCTCTTTTTCTTGACATTTGTTTGGCCATAATGAATAACACTTACATTTATAAACACCAAACTCCCACAGCAGATTTTTGTAATGTCAGCCGGATTGCATTTTCTACTGACATAATGTGGAAATGTTGTTAATTAACCTGTCGGTAAAATATTCATCAACCACACATTGCAGCCTGCTGAAATATCCAGCAGTACAATGCCTGCTTGCCACATCATAATTAAACTTTTTTATGGCTGTGTCTTGGTTAAGGTTAGGGAAACATCATGCAAGAGTTTATGCTGTTTAATATAGTCAACAGTGTTATTAACCTTTAACTGAACTTCAGTCTCTGGGTTCAAAGCCCCTCGCTGTGTACGCCCACTTTCCATCTCAACCTCCTCCCTGGGACTGCAGTGTGCTCTATAAATGTAGCACTTCATTTGCTCAAAAACACTGTCTCTGAGCACAATCCGGCCAGCAGTTTCACCATAACATACATCATTGGGAAAACAATTAAAAATTCCACAAATATAGTTACTAGCGGAGTAGAGTCGCAATGTAGCATAGCATTAAATCATAGAATGTTCAAAGAAGTTCTTCATTCGTGCACAGGAATCACTGCTGTAAGCTGGCTTGTAACAAAGAATCATGTTCGATATGCTAGCGTACAGCATGATAGCTATAACCTGACATGTCAATATCTTCACGTCAGCTTCTTCTACCACATCAACCTCCTCTTTATCTTTGTTCATCTGTGTTTATTATGAGGAGTAGCTCTCAATGCACAATCTAACCGCATAACCATCTGTTACAAATGGCCATTTCCTCTATGGAATTGTCTCTGAATGGACCACATGTGAGTAAGTGGTCCTATTGTAAACATACTGACATCTCAGGACATAAAGCTGGTGCACAGACTGTTTTGTGAATAAATAATTGTGACCTTCCGCATATGAAGTCTTAGCTTTTTAATTTTAGTAGAACATAGCAGAAGTCCTCGCAATTACTGTCCATTCCCCAGCAATTATTTAAATGAGTATTTGCCATTCAGGGTCCTGTCCTTGACAGAACTGAGATTTTAAGTCTGTCTGTAACATCCTGGATCTGATCCATGTCTATTTTCTCCATACAAAGACACCACCATGTCAGCAAAGTCTTCCTCTGTAAAATACCGCCTTCTTTAGTTTTCTGTGAGGGACTCCTCCTGATTCCAGGACTATACACACAAACAAATCATATGTTTTACAGTTAAAATATACTGTAAAAGTCTGTGTAATGTTTTTGACACAAAAGGCGAAGGTGCCATTGAGCAGGATCTTTTGTTGGCTCATTTCCAATTGTCAGTTGCCCAAATATTCTGTGATGCCCCAAAGCAATCTGGGATCAGGGTATGAGTCATGAGAGTTTATGGAAGTCAGTGTCCAGACAAGTATATCATCTGTGAAGCAAAATTATTGCTATTATTATTGGACTGACCTCACATTTAGAAGATGCAGTAACAGCCTACATTTCTGACAGGCGGTTTCATGAGGAGGTAATGATACTGACTTTCCATTGTCATGTAACTGATTCTACCTTACCAGTTAATGGTTTGCAAACTTGTTCATGTTCAGGTAGTCATTTTTTACTGTAAACAGCTACAGAAATTGTTTGTCGATAGTTACCAGTTAGAATCATCTGAAAAACGGGTCAGTTTTCCAACTGCATTCTGCATAATTTTAAATGTTATGTTGTTTCTTTCAGCTGTGACTTTATCGATCTTTCTTTGCCACTCTCTTCCAAATACCTCAGCCTAAATAAATAATCTTATGTATAAAAAAAAAACATACAACATAGCCACAACATTTAGTGAAATAACACAAATGAAATTTAAAAACTTTTTTTATGAAATGTTACTTAACCCTGTCTGTTTTCACAATAACGTGGTCTATTGTAGATTAGTTCTATTTAATTCCAGTAGGTCTTATTTTGGCATTTTCTTCTACTGGCTATTACTTTGCTCTGAATGAATGGATCACAATCACACAGTTGGCTCTGTCTATATCTGTTTTGATTGACTGGCAGAGATTGCTGTGATGAAAGTTGACATGGTGAAATAAATCAGAATTTCGGAAAAATGACATTAGGAACAACGGTGGTTTGGTATAAGAAATAACAACTGACTCTTCGCCTTTGGTCCAGACAGAAAACAGTCATAAAAACCTAAGTCAATTTGCGACACTTGCTGAAACAAGTGATGCAGTTGCTTTACTTGGGAGGAGAGTCTCTCAGGAATAGGTAGATGAGTCAGGAAATGATGATGAGAGCACTGAGTGTTGACGTTTATTGATCTCATCAGCAACTGAGTAATCAGCTGGCACACCTGCTACTTATTATATTCTGTTCCCTGACACCTGCTCGTGATTATGTTTTTTAAAAAAAATATATATCTATATATAAGTCCTTTTTTTGGAGTGACCAAGTAACAAACAAGTGTGTCAAGGCTGTGGCAACATGAGTGTGTGTGAGTATGAGTATGAATGATGCTGTGCTTTTGAACTGACCTGCCCAAACAGCTTATTGAGGTAGGAGACATAAGCAGCGGCCACTGCTGAGCTGTTGCTGAGGCTCCTTCTACCGCGCCGACGACCGTCCTCCTCACCAGAGCCCTTCCCCTGGGCCGGGGGAGACTTTGAGCTGTGAAGTGTGCATTTGCGTGCCAAGTGTTGAGAGCTGTCACCGTCAAAGCATGGTCTATTCTTCCCCCTACTAACTCAAGTGCCTTTTTTGGTGATTATTCAATCTATCTTGAAATAATTGTGAGTGAAATGATTGAAAAAACATCAGCAGTTCAATCAGCTGACATCAGTGGCTACGTCAGTCCCTCAAAAAAAGAAGGAGCTGTTTCTTAGGAGAGCTAGTTTGTAATTCTCAAAGCTTGTTTTGCAGCCGATGTGGCAATCGATGACGCTAATTGGATGCACAAATCTACACAACCCACTCCCCTTGTTTTAATCAATGTTGATTGGGAACAATGATAATAACCAGAATTTCTTGGAGAGGCTGAGCTGAAGGGCCTTGCTTTTGAATCTCCTGCCAGCTGCTGCTCCCTTTCCTCCTCGTGGAGACATACTAGGAGAGAAAGAAGCTTTAATCAATTTAAAGTGCACTTGATGCCTTGTAATTAATGTTAGTACTCTCAAAAAAATCTCATAACCAACAATAAAAATCAACTCAGAACTTTGTGGCTTGTCTCATGGATGGTTCCTTCTGTTGAGCAAGTGCTTCATATGTAGCCTGCTGACAGACAGCAGTAGCAATGGGAGACAATTGTATAAATTTTTGGAAGTTTCACAAACTGTATTACCCAGAAATAGAACCTCCCCCCCAAAAAACTACAAATCTTTCCAGATTCCATCTCTCGTGTCTCCATTCTTCTCTTGATCACTCACTACTGTATAAACAAAATGAATGTGGAGGGGATATCTTTACCAAGTATGGCTTTAAAGCACATAACCTCACCGCTTCATGTAGCTTTTAATTAAACTTTCTAAGTTTATTCATTCCCTATTAATTTTCTCCACCAATTTTAGTTAGATCTCACTCACCTGGCAGCAGAGGATGGTCTACTTTCTGGTCCTCCTTTTGGACTTTTCACAGACATCCTGCATGGAGGGAAAAGATAAATGTGGCAAGGTGGAAAATAGCAAGACACCTCTGAGAAGAGCGGTCAGATACCAAAAGGCTAAATATTCATTTTGGACCAAAAAACTCATTATTTAACATTAATCGAGCTGCATTAAAAATTAAACATCTCATGAAGTCGTTTTACAAGAGCAAATGGGTTAACAAACATTTTCACAGTTACACATTCATTAAACAATCAGCATCATTAGCATTGTTCACAGCAACCAGTCCAATATTCACTCTCATTTTTGCTGTGTTTGTTCTCCATCAACTCCTGCGGGAAATGACTTGCTTTTTAGTGTCTTAAATCCTCCAATGTGTTCACCAGCAAGTCTCTAACTTTGTTTATCTGCCATTCTGTGCTGTGCAGGCAGTGTACCTGCTGCAGTTGGAGCAGGGATTGAAAATCAACCAAAAACAGTAAATGTGTGGGCTGTAAAACCAAAACATTTCACTTAAAGATGCTAAAATACTCTGAGGACATGAGCAGGAACAGTAGAGGCAAGAGACATGGACACAGGGTGTTGTTTGAGCTATGACTGTTACACCTTGAGGGAGAAGGAGGGGGGCTGGTCACTTCAATCCAGTTCAGAGACAGATTAATTTGGACAAGAGGACAAACTCCCAAACAATAAAATCAAAATGATACACAAGGAGTAAGAGGGGGTGGAAAGCTCAAGACAGCCAAAATGAATGGATCAAAGGAGGAAACGAATGATGTGAAAAATGGGAAAACATGAGCAAGAGACAGAGGAAGATGGAGAAGAAAAAGATGAAGAAAAAGGGTTTGAATGACAATCACATGTGTATGACTTGCAGAGGAGGAGGATGATGCGGAGGAGGAGAGGCTTATGGCCGTCTGTTTGAAAAGCAGATTAATGTTCTGTCATGGACCTCTGCGGTTCTGGCTATCAATGCCTGATGATGAACGGCCATTCTTGGCACTGATGCACTATAAACATAACACCTCACTCCCTCATCTTACATGTCACGTAGATGGTGCAAAGACAGATACCCAAGATCTGCTCCGGCAACTTAGGGCCTCATAGACCACGAGGGCCCTAATGAAAAGAGACATGAAAACCAGCCAGTCCTCTAAATTATGCTCGACCATTTAATGTGGTTTTGCCAAACGAGCCGCATTCCCAAATCCCACCGGGTTGAACAAAACGTGCCATGACTGAGGAGTGATTGCCTGTCTGTCACGCTTTCACACAATCAGTGTGCATGTGATACATGCTGATTGCTCAGCACGCTTAGAGCATGTTAAGCTGAGGAATTCTCGTGTCAACGCATGCTTACAGTTAGGCATTTCCCAGGAAATTATTTATAGTAGACTGTATACAGTATATACATACTGTATATATCACAATATATACATACTGTATACAGTAGAATACCCTCTACTTTATGCCCTTAGCATAGCAGTGTTTTTTATGCAGGTACACATATTGCATTAGATAATTTCATAATGTTCAAACAGTCTTCATACACACAAACTCCCTCTCTCTCTCTCACACACACACACACACACACATCATAGACACACACACACACAAGTGTGTCCCATAAGTAAGACTAGTCCTCACAATGTGACTTTGTAAATGAAAACATTTTTGTCTTCACAACAACAGGAATATGCTTACATACACACACACGCATACACACACACGCATACACACACACACACACACACCCATACACACACACACACACACACTGTTTGTCTCTTCTACTCCCTGAAACAGTCACTCTGCACATGTGGGTAAAGCAACATATCTGGATTTTCTATAGCGTTGGTCTCACGTTGTTTGCCTGAAGAATTGCTCTCATCTTCAGCGAGCACAAACTCCCATCAGGGTAAACAAACACACCCACATATGCGCGTTTCACTACACAAGCCACTGAGCAGCACTGTGTCTGTGTGTGTGTGTGTGTGTGTGTGTGTGTGTGTGTGTGGTTGCTGCTCTCCTCCCTAAGTGGCCAATTGCTGTCAATCACAGAGCCGACACAAGCAATTTTAGATCCTAATCACGCTAATTGAAGTAATGAAATGGAGGGCCAGGTGGACTGGGCTAAAACAAACACAGCTAACACAGCTGATGATGGAGAGCTGCAGTGCTGTGGTTGGACCTGAATGGGCCTGGCTGGAGCATTAGGAGTTAAACACTGAACGGATATTCTAAAAATATTTCAGAAGAGCCACTGGAGTGAAGGGTGCTGGGATTCATTGTATATGTCATACAAACAAGACCAGCACACAATACAAACAGATGCAAAAGAGACAGAAAATAGAAAGCACTCAGAGAGGTCATCAGTAGACCAAGGCTGCATGATCTGTTAAATCTGCTACTTTGATAAGAGAAAATATTTTTTAGCATCTGGATGTGAATCATGTCGATTGGCTGATAGCGGTCATGCTTTTTGGAGGATGAATAAATCCAGTGTGAGAATATTAGGGCTTTGTGCAAAGATGAATTGTGCAAAATTTCAAGTGAGTCACACTCATTAACAGTGTAATTGCAGTTTATGTCAAATAGACTGCCCTATTAGGTTTCAGTTTTAATTTCAAGGTCTTCTAACTAACCGTGTTCCTGATCTGTTCTGCCACTTTTATGGTTAAGGTTTGGTAAGCTTTAGCATTACTTCCCAAAGGTCCTCATGAGGAAAGCAGAAACATATTGTAGGTTGTATTAGACAATCTGAAGAACCTCTAGCTCTCAGGCTGATACAAATATGTGCCATATCTGATAAAGAGTGGAGAAGCTTTTAGTAGAGGAGAAAAAAGGTGCTCAAACAGAACAAGAGTATTTTCCTGCACTCCTTTAACACTGACAGGTGAACAACCAAAAGACAAACAGCACTGAAATCGACCAAAGATATTGTCATTTTTTTCAAAGCTTTCCAACTCAACTCCTGACAGTTTGATCGGGAACTCGGGTGTGTTAAGCTAGCAGTGGCTAATGTAACCTGAAGCAGCTCACCTCCAAGTGAAACTGACTCAAATGACATCACTTGAAGATATTTATCAGCTTTTACTTGGCTCTCTCTGGAGCCACAGAAGGCCTCATGCAATTACTTTCCGATATGCAGTAGTCCTCCCCAGAACCTGTAAGCAGACTTTGATTTTTTTGAGTCCCCTTAATGCAATTCATGTTTTTTTTTTTCACATTCTGTTCACAGAAAACTGGCAAAATCAATATGCTTATTCACTGGCACATGGCCATCGTTAGAGAGACACTCTTCCAATTAACAGGCAAACAGACAAATGTGAACAGAAATTAACCCCCCTGGCAGATCTAACAAAACCATGACATACAAAGCCACAGATAGAGAAAGACGCACAGCTCCACTCGGACTGGCTGTGAGCTCAGACGAGGCTTCGCCTATCATTGCACTCCTCTGTTTTCTCTTTGTTTTTCGTATTATCTTTCCATTCGCCTCCTGTCCAGTCAGAAGACAATCAATCCCTGAGGGCCAAACCAGCCTGTGTGATCCATAAACAACCGATAGTAATGCAATCGGGTCTGGCACTCCATCTTATCTTCACCTATCTTAACACCTCTCCACCACTTCCTCCACACCACCAGCCCCCACCCCTCACGCCCCACCCCTCAGCACTGATTTCATGTCACGCCTCTGAAATGAGACCGTCGCCTTCAGTATTGGTGCAGATTGGAGGGAACAGAGGGTGAGAATGAGATATTTTTCTCATTCGCAGACATCTTTTCCTGTCTCCTCATTTGGAACAATCTTCTCATTATTGTTTTGTATAATTCTTGTCTAATTACAACCTCTCCCTTCTTGCCTAGTCTGATGATCACACAGTAAAGCTGGACTGTATGTCTGTTGATGTGATTGTAGCAAGCAACAGGGGCACAAATATTGAACCAAAACAAACGGAAACAGTGGGCTGGCCATCTGTCAGCTTGTACAGCAAAATGTCCCCAAGATTTAGATAATCAAATATTATAAAGCAGAGATGTGTGTCAGTCTTATTCGAGTGTGAGTGGCTACCTCAAACATGATCTGTACAAGGCTTGCTCACTACAAATGAACCATAGCAGATACCAGTTGTTTAGACTCATTAATCACTGCAGAGTAAAACAAGTTGACACTTTACTACAAATCATCAGTACAGCAAAACACTGTTTTATACAAGCTTACCTCGTTCCTCCAGCCACCGAAGGAAATAATAATAGAAGATGTTATTCTGTCTTTATTCTATTTAATCCTCCTCCTTGTTTGTCTTGGCTGATGATGATGTGAATAAGGTGTGTCTCTATTGTATGAAGCGTTACCTAACCAACGGATTATATGGACATGAAAGGTGATTATCCAGCTAAATATGTCAGGATTAGAGATGTAGCTGTCTGCCTCTGTCCTCAAGAGCAAAACGGGCAATGATATTGTCTTACTACAGATATGTTGTGGGGCCAGATGAGCCAGTCTCTGAATCTAGATGAATTTATATTTAATTTCAATCTATTTTAGTTTGTATGGCTGTAGATGCAGAATCATTTTAACTGCCACTGACCAACCTGTGGGTCCATCACCAGAAGTTTCTTCATTGTAAAGGACCGAATTCTGAAGTCCATGAAGAACTAACAACTTTCTCTTTAATGTGAACAGATTCAAACAGCTTGTTGAACAAGGTAACACAGCTCTTACAGGTCAAAGCTCACTGAAGTATCTGAACAGGATACTAAAAGAGAAACATATCTACCGGTTTTACCAGACAATGAAAAGAAAAGCAGGGGGCAAAGGAATATTAGGAAATATTATACTAATGTGAAGGGATACTGTTATGTACGTCTGCTGTAGATTGTTTTGACAACATTACTTTGCTCTGTATTATTTCAAATGCAATTCTCATTTAGTAACACAGTTATGGATGTGCTTTCTTTTGCCAGAGAAATGCCACTTCAGGACACGGGAAACATCATCACAGAAACGAAGGCCTGCCTCATAAATAAAGTCAATATGATGTATGAAACAATATCTCACTGTTGGAGTGGGGAAGCACAACTCTGCCTGTGCACCTACAGCACATGCTGTTGGACTTTTGCACTAAGATGCCAAAGATGTCATGCTGAGCATGTTGGAAGAGGGAATAGAAATATACATTTGACATTCAGAAAATTTGCACATAATGTAAGAAAAGTTGCAGCCATGGCATCTATGAATTTTAATTGAACAGTAAGTGAAGTGTCTGAGCAAGGGGATAAAGACTCAATGCTCTATGTAAGGCAATATGTATGAAAAAAGTCCATCACAAGAGGGGAGAATTCAAGGATCAAGAAGTAAATTTTCAAACAATGAAAAAATCTTGGGGTCCATTGAAGCCTGAAGTCCATATGTTGACATTGGGATATTAAATGTTGCCAATATGAAGGTTCAAGCTTGACGCTTTGTAAAGCTGTCCGAGCAGATCTGGATATGAGTGTATGTGTGTGTGTCCTGTCCCCTGTTCTGTCTATTCCTTCCATCACAGAGCATTTCCTTCACTGCTGGTGAGTCAACTCATGCTAATCACACATAAGCATTTCATGCTATGAGGGCCATCCCTTGTTATATCAATTTCCTACTTCCTGTTCCTGGAACTTTTGTCTGCCATTTCTGGTAGTTAGAGTTCACAAATTACACAAACACTGGCAATGTGCTTTTGAGTCCATATGCTTCATCAGCCCACTCTGTTGGTATGTATGCGCCCCCTTGAGCTCTGACAATCCAATGTTTGCTGGCTGGCGTAAAACGCACCCGTGTGCCAGTACGGGAAAACTGCCATGGACTCCAGATTTAAAAACTCTCACATACTGCAGATTAGATATTTACTTGCCAGTGAGAGCTTTTATCAGCGGTGTGTGAACTCGCTTGGCCCTTTGATTTGTATGTGAAAGTTCTGCAGGTTTAAGTTTAACCTGTGAACAAGGTCTGAGCTGTCTTTGTCTCAGTGTGAATGTCAGCTATTTTTTTCTGATAAAAGTAAAATAAATGACACATCCTCAGGCCCCCTTACCCCCAAAGACGTACAACTGTCTGTATGAACTCTATTGTTCATCTCCTTGGCATTTTGCTTTGCTCCGCGGTGGTCAGTGTCTGAACTTTGTCTCCCTTCACAGGACAAACCCACTGCCTGACCTATGACTTTTGTAAATGTCACACCTCGCTTTAAAATGTGTAAAAAATGCTAAATCACTAAATCTTTCCCACCTTGTCATTTTAGTGAAAAAATATGCTGTAATTTTCCAGATGCATGAGTCATAAGGCCTACCTAAGCAATTATAAATAGGCGGATGATAGCTGGGTCAGAGCAAAAAAAATTCTTGTGTTTATGAGGAAACAAAAACTGCAGGTAAGGAATAATCAAATTTTTATGCTTTCTTCCCCTGTTTCTGTTTATCTCAATTTGTCTCCCTCGCTCTTTCCCTCTTTCACTCTTCCTGTTCTTTGCCCAGCGATGCAGTGCTGAAGAGGGAAGCTGTTGAGGAACTTATTCCCCTGTGCGATCAAACCCTCGCCACGCTCAAATATGCTTAGTGCGTCCAGCTAAAGCCCTTATTTAGCGCTTTGCGTTTTTGAAGAAGTGAAACCTTATTTTACCCCTTACCTTCACAGAAAAAGACAACGTAGTGCAATATTGTTGTTGAATTTCAAGCACCAGTCAGCTCCCAGTGGAGTTTAGACCTTTGAATTGTTTACTTAAGTAGAAATCAACTTTTGTATTTGGCTTGGCGTCACTGAAAGCAGTGGCGCAGATTCAAGCAACACGTAGCCAGATCTTGCAAATGCTGATTATAAGGCCATATGCTGAGCAGATACAGTGATTTTCCCAACCCTCACTCAAGTTATGTTTTGATGAAAGAGCACTAGTACAAAGTGCAGGACTGACTCTAGAGACATCTTGGTTTGCATACAGAATTTCTTTCAGAATTTAGAATTTCTTAGACACCTTTTTGCAAGGCCTCTTTCTAGACTGCTTTCATTGGCGATGATGTAAGAGATGCTGATTGGACATCAACTGCTGCAGTGTTGAGTGTCCTCGGGGGTAACTTTTTTGTAGGCCAACCCGGTCATTAGCATCACCGTGGCGCCACTGGCAAAAGTCTAATGGGATTCATATTCTGGACAGATGCAGATAAAAACAATTGCTGTTGATACACTTATATTCAACAAGATAATCCCTGTCCTGTTTGAGATTTTGGATGTCCATTGTTAAGGAGTTGATATGTGGAATATCCGTCCCTCCCTTCTTTTGTTACAAGGCCTCATTCCTGAACCCACACTGGCATTGCAAGGTTTGACAACCAAAAAATGGTGCATGGTGAGAGAGAGAGAGAAAGTGAACAAAAGACGAATCAAAGTGTGGTGAGTGAACCACTAAAAATGAAATATTTTTTCAGAGAAACATGCTGTTACCATGCAAATTAGCTAACTGCATGCTAACACGAACATACACACACCGACTTATAAATAATCACAGTCGCTGCAACTTGCAAGCTCCGCATAAATCCAGCAGGAGCACATAAATAAAGTCTGGGTCACAATGTATGAGCGAAGTAGCCGTTAACCAAAGTAGAAACAATTTCAGATAACAGTGACAAAACTGCTCTCCCCTATGCATCTGTATTTATATGGCCTGACGAGTCAATTTGCAGCAAACGTCAAATATTATATACTTCATTTCTGGAGACACTTCACTTTCTCTGAAATCCGACTTCCCACTGTTGTTAATTATATTTGGGCCCTACAAATGTTTCAGGGAATAAATTAATGCTAACGGGAATGAACTTCAGGGAATAAATTAACATTTCGGTTGAGTTCTTAAAAATACTATACTTTACTTGTACTATGTGTTTAGATGCACATGTGCTGTTGTGAGCGAGAAGCAGAAGACAAGGGCCTATTGGAGGGGTTTCATGGGGGCAGCCGTGGCCTAGAAGTTGGAGAACGACTTGTGATCGGAGGGTCACCGGTTCAATTCCCCCACTGGACGGGAAAAATTTGGGTGTGGTGGAGCGATTAATGCTCGCCCCGCTTCATTAGCCAGCTGATGTGCCCTTGAGCAAGGCACTTAACCCCCCAATATGCTCCCCAGGCGCTTCATGCTGCGCACTGCTCCTGTGTGTGTTTCATGTAATTTGCTGGGTGTTGCATGTGTGTGTTCAACTAAGGATGGGTCAAATGCAAATGTCAGATGAATTCAGTATGTGTATGTAAAAATATATAATATATATTTTTACATACACATACTGAATTCATCTCAGCTTTATTGACAGTATATTATACTGTCAATAAAGCTGATTCTTGTGTTCACTTATTGACTGATAATGTCATTCCCTGCACTGTTGGCTCATTAAGTACAGCAGGACGTCCTCCCACAGGGCACTGGCTGCTCACCTCGCTACAATCACTGCTTTTTCAATACGTCCCCACTTCACTCCTTCAGTGCATTGCATTTACCCCCTTTTTACTGTCTGATGGGGGGCATTTTTCTCTAAATTATGAAATGTTTTCTTTATTTTTTTCCAGAGGAAATTGTTCTGACGTCCCCATACAATCTACCCTTTTAATCATCACTCCTGTCAATTTCTCTCTTTTCCCTGGCATTTTAATTTCATGTCATTTCCTGCTCTTATCTATGTATCTATCTATTTCAGAATCAGGATGCCCCCCCCCCCCCCTTCAGCTGTCTATTTTCTGCTCTTTAACATTTATATTTGTCTTTCATTTCATCTCTATCTCCCTCCCTGTCTTCTCTCTGCAGTCACCTTCACACTCCTGATCTGGAGCAGTTGGTTCGTCTCTCCCCTTCCCTATCCATCCATTCACCCCTCCATTTCGCACATGCCCACTGCCCTGCCTCTGGGCCACACTTCTCTCCACCCCTCTTTGCTTCATCTCAAGTCCCTCCCGCTTTTATTTATGGGAATATGCTGATGGGGCAAACCCAGGTAAAGATAGAACATTTCCTAGCTACACAGGGGTGAGAAGCAGAAATTGAAATAGAAAAAGAATGAGAAGGTGGAAGAATGAAAGTGCACACACAATTAATCACAGAGCTGTCATTTGTCCTAAAAAGCAAAGCCATTCATCAAAGGAGCAGAGGAAAAATAAAGGAAAGGGTGAACAAGAGAAAGAGGAGGAGAGGGAAACACATGTATCACACAGCATCTATGTGGGATCTAATTGGGTCAGTGAAAAATAATGTTGCTGTTAATGCTGAGCTTCAGCCTTGCAACAGCAGGCTGACTGAAGATCAGCGACAGCGCGTGAGTGACTCAACATCATGGGAGATAAAACGAGAGATAAGGTACCCTCCAAGCTCATGAGTAACCTGACTTTCTGCACTACAAATGCAGCTGCTTGTTTCTGACAAAACCGTGTGGTAAGTTGCTCTGTGAGTACAACAACACCGGCAGAGCTTGTACATTTTCTCCAAGAGCACACACAAAATAAAAAAGGGCAAGAGAGAGAAGTACCAAATAAACAAAGAACGAAATATCTTGTTTGACCTGAGGGAATATCATTCTGTCAATCTGTCATTTTATTTGACAGGGGTCATTCTTTCTTTTTCATTGCCGGCTGGGTCTGTCACAAAATGTTACAAAATGAAAACTTGTTCAGTGGCATTGGGTATTAATTTGGAATAAATACACACACACACACACATGTCTGTTCTTTTTGTGTGTGCCCTGCTTGTCAGAGTTAAGGACAAATCACAGGTAGGGTTAATGGGAACTGTCTGTGTTAGAACAGCCCTCAAGAGACAAAGAAAGAGAGAGGAGGACTGATAAAATGAGGGAAAGGTGAAAGTGGAAGGTGGTAGATGATAGCAGGGATAGGAGGAGCTTGACAGAGGGAGATGCTTCTTGCGTGAGGCCAGAAGCCATGCAGGGCTGTAGTTGGGGAAGTAGCACGTGGTGAGAAGAATAATGCACCTTGACAGAACAGCACTCTCTGCCAACACGACCAATGATTCCCCCTGAAGCAGAGTGATGTGGAGCGCAAGCAGCACCTGTGACACCAACTGCCACCCTGGGGGAACATCAACAACTAGCCACCTGCTAAAAAATTCACTCGCCAACATCGCATTGCCTATTAAATTTATTTAACTGTTTGTGATTGACATCGCTTTGAGATTTCAGTGGCTGACTCTTAACTACTTTAATTTAACTCAAACAATTAGTCCGCTACTTAAGGGAAATTCGCGTCATGCACATCCGGCTCTTAACAGGAAAAGATCCTTTGGCTACTGCTCAAAGGGATGCCTGCGTTTTTGAAAAAATAACGCATTCTTCCTGGGGAAGGCAGACTGATGCTGTGGGATTGACACTTCGTATTATTTACAAATGTGGGTTATGGCATTTTCAGAATGTCAGCGCCGTGTCACATGGCTGTGGGAACCTATCGGACGTGAAAACTGAGCATGCACCTGCACAGTCGCAACTTTGGCGTTCAAGGACACCTAACAAAAACAAAATACCTCCAAATCTTCTACACCAGCTGTTATCCAACAAAGGATGTTGCAAGAGAGTTTTCAGCAAGCTTTATCCAGCTACACTTATAAATTAACACCTCTACCATCCATCCATCCACTTTCTATACCGCTTATCTGTCAGGGTCGCAGGGGGGCTGGAGCCTATCCCAGCTAACTATGGATGAGAGGTGGGGTTCACCCTGGACTGGTCGCCACTCAACTGTAAGGCCAACACACAAAAACAAACAACCACACACTCACATCTAGGGGCGATGTAGAGTAGCCAATTAACCTAATGTGGATTGTGGGAGGAAGTTGGAGTACCCAGAGAAAACCCACACAGGCACAGGGAGAACATGCAGACTCCACACAGAAAGACCCAGACCGGGTTTCAGACCTGGAACCCTCTTGCTATGAGACGACGGTGCTAACCACTGCAGCACCGTGCCGCCCATACCTCTACCAAGGAAGTGGCAAAGGTAATGTTTTTGCCTTTTCTGTTTGTCTACCATAAATTCCTAAGCGTCGTAATTACAAACTCATTTTAAGATTACAGGTGAAAAGGGTGAAATTTTTAAATATTAGATTTCACCATCAAAATTCCTCAGTTGATTACTGGGGGACTGGGACAACTATAATAATTATTATTACATGTTTCCCAAGATGTAAAGTTTAAATATGTAAATATTATTTCAACTTTTATTGCACAGACTTTTGCAGCACGCACTCAGAAATGCATTATGTAGAAGAAGCATCCTAACTCAGGAATTCAAGATGTCTGTGCTTTCAAGGACGAATGCAGGACAGGACAAGCATTTCTTTTGATCTTTATCAGAAAATGTATGCAATTTCCCATCTTGAGTGGTGGCAAATGTTGAAAATTCAACATGCACCAGTGCTACAGTATGGAAATAGAAGTTTACTTCATCTCAGAGCTAATGGCTGGCTGAGAGGCTCAGAAGGCTCTGGTTGTACACTTAATGGGAAACCTGCATTGCTTTGTGCTGTAGTAATGGGAGGAGATTATCTCGCCATGCAGAAGGACTGGATGAATGCTCCTCCACAAATTGGTTGTACTCCCTCCCTCTCTCCCCCCCTCTCTCTCATTCTAGATGTGTATTATTTATATTGTCCTCAAGAGATATTTGAATGCTTTAATCATGCTGACATGGAGGCTGAAGGATGCATGTATAGCAGCTGGATGGATTTTTGGTTTGGTCATGCATTTTATTTATCTTTTCATTTTACGCTGTCTGTTATTTGTTATTGAGGTAGTTATTTTTGGCAAAAACAGTGCATATTACCAAGTTTATCATCAGACTCCACTCTTGTGGTTTGGATCTCATGTCCTTTTCTTTCTTTGGATGCTGCTGACTATTATTTACTTTTGTCAGCTCATGGGCAGTGCCACTGTGTTACACAGCCATCTGACAGGCTACCTAATGTTTACCCCAGAAAGATCAATACTGCAGGACCGTTGTCCAGACTTCATTCTTCAGGCACAATTGATTGTGTTTCTTCCTCAGAACTGTCCTGGCGACCATAAACCAGACAAATTCATGTGGTTTGGTGTCATTCTGGATAGAAAATAGTGTCAATTAAGCCTGTGCCCATCAAATGCAGTTATTACCACAATCGCCGCATAGTCAGTCTGTGGTTATGATGTTGTCTCCTTTGCTTTCAGATAATATTTATTGTGTGAGCTTTTTGACGTCACTTGTTAAGTCAATACTGAGTCACGTTTCACCTTAATTGAAAAATAAATTACTGAATGGTTTGGGCTAAAAACAAAATGTAGACTATACCAGCTTGATAAAAAAATCACACCCACCACACACACACACACACACACACGCTACCGGCTACTGCATACAGGCTTGTCACCAGGATTTTAGAAATATACCAAATGTCCAAGCGATTTGTGATTTTATGAAATTACAGATTTCTGATAAACTTTTGCTGGACTGTTTAATCAAAATGACAAAAAGAAAATAAAGATATTCTCAGTTATCCTCAATGGTATCTTCTCAGGGTCGAAGCAGCTACCGCTGAGGACACTGAGGTGATGTATGTGAAATCATGGGTTTTGGCATCCTTGGAGAGTCTACAGTCTGCAGCTATGGTGGGTATTTTTGACTTTGTCAGCAAAAAAACTCAGTTATCTCTACACTATTTTTTTAATTGCCGGTTAGGGTTTTTAAACAGAATTTTGCTTTTGTTTTCTTAGGAAATAAATTGGTGAAAAAACTGTAAAAACTTTAACTGTGGGGAAAACAGAGACAAAGTTAGAGTTTAGTTCAACACAATCTCATCAATCTGCATACAAATGACATGACTTTAGAATTTCAAATTGAGTGCAGTGCAAATGCCAAAATCCAATTTTGCACGCAGGTGATATGCCAATCCTTCTGATTAATTGTGGAAAGCAGATCCATAGTTAGGTGACCTTTGTGGTCATCCATCATGCAGGGGAGCTACTTCAACAAAACAATATGAAAAAATGACTGAAATGTGTTGAGACTGTAGAAAGAGCCTCTTCGTAGAGTGCAATGTGTCTGGTGAGTGCTCAGCCACATGGAGGGCGTCTGAGAATCAAGAGAGTCCACAGGTCAGCTGTGAGAGGTCTGCAGCTGTGGGTGGAGTAAAGTTCTCACCTGTGCACAGTTGCAAACGTGTCCTTTTTTGTTTTCACCAAAGGGATGAGCAGCTTTGCACAAACCAAGACCATGAGAGGACTTTTGTCATCTTTCACCTAACAAGAGGTACTAGTACTCCAGCAGCACTTCTCCATTAATTTCCAGCCTCTTGAAACATGTAGCCCATAAGGAACCTATTTATAGATAGATAGTTTGGCATCGGTAGACTGAGTTCATTTATTTCATTTCAACTCATTTAGCTCTCGTGTTCTTTTTGCAAATTAATGAATGCGGTGTAATGGTCTGTTAGCACAATATTGATGAGATGATGCTTATGGTAATGAGATGTCCAAAGTAAATCAAAGTATTTACAAATGGACGAGCACATGCATCCACATGCATTTACTTCATGTCTGTCTCAAGCTGACTATTAATTTGATTGGCCACGGTTGTTGTTGTTTATCTGTAACTTTTCAGCTGTGGAAAATTACATATTTATCAGTCAGTGCTCTGGTCGTTTTCCAACCAGTATTACATCATTGACATGTAATTATGTTTACTGCCATGTGCTCCAGTGAATGAGCTCTCCTGCTATATGTGTCAAAGAGGAAGTGTTTTCAGCTTACTTTCTCAATGAGTTTTTTTTTATGTCTTCTTCAGCTTTGCTCCCCATGACTAAATTTTCTGTTTTCCTTTTTAAAACTTCTCCCTGCTAACCCTTTTGTTTTGAACCTTTAGTTCTTCATTGTTTGAGATCCCACAGACCCATTCAACAATTTTTGCCTTCAGATATGCTTCTTTTTTCTCTATTGACCAATTAAACCTCAAATGTAGAAACAAAATACAACATCGTTTACATACTAAATAAACAGATATTTCATAGTTTTTATATGGGATATTACTGAACTTATGCTACTCATATATTAATTTGTTTGAAAAAAGTCATTCACAGACTGAAAATCTGTGAGTATTCTCACAGATAGTTATCCTACACAGTGAAGTTATTTGCCTTTGGATCATTTAGACTCAAGATAAGATTAAACTAGTATGGTATACTGGTATGATATATTTGACATGCTGTATAAAAAGTACAGCCAATAACCATACAGAGTTAATTAAGGACCAGCACAATATATTTGTTTTTTAAAGAAAAACATGCATCCATTCCTCTCATTCATCCATTCGTGTGGTGGATCAGTTATTTGCCACAGTATCACCCTGCACAGGTCCACTTTTATTGATGCATTGCTGTCGTTGATTCATTTATTATTTGGAAGGTGTCAGCTGATTCTATGACGGCTGTCACATTGGGACATATACACACAAAACACACTCACACACAGTCATGTTTCCATCACTTCTGGGGACATTACATAGACTTACATTCATTTCCTGGATGCTTAACCACCACCTAATGATAACAATAAACATTATTTGCCTAATCCTAACCCTTACCTTATCCAAACTCTAACCTCAACCTAATCTAAAAGCAAGTCAATATTTACTGATTTACGTTGTGGGGATTTGCATTATGTCACCATAAATAAGACGGGTCCTCACAATGTTATTGTGTAAACAGATTTTTGTCCCCACAACTACTGGAATACGTGTCCACACAAACACACACACATATACTTGGCTGATATTGGCCATAGTCGTAGCCAACACAAAGTAATCCTGCAGTGTGATTGTATGGCTGGCAGAATATTTTGTTCAGCTCAGTCAGTGCGTTGAATTTAATTTCCTTTCTCAGTCTTTCAGCTACTTATTTGGAGGCAGTATTTCCTTTTTGTGCACACAATGTTTTCACTTGCTATGTGTATATAAATATATATAGAGATATATGTGTGTGTGTGTGTATTTCTTCTGTTTATTTTGCTTCTTTTCTTTTTCCTGTTTTTCTTGTCTCTTTGTGTTTGTCCATATGTCTGTATGTCATCTGTCTTCCAGTCTTGCTCTGCATGTCTGTCTGTGACTGTCTTTCTCCTTGCCCCCCCCAACACACACACACATGCACACACACATACACACAGTTCTTCCCAGGTTTCTGTAAATCTCCCCAATGTTGAGAAAGTGAGCGACAGCACTATATGCACAGTCCACAAGCGACTGACAGGGATTTTAACCAGATACGTCACAACTAAAGGGGAAGGGGAAGGGAGGGACAGAGGAGAGGAGAGGAGAGGAGGAGAGCAAACGAACAGGGAGAGAAAGAGAGAGAGCGAGAGAGAGAGAGTATAGAGGGATATATTGACTCAATGCTGGTCTGCATGCTCCTCAGTGTGTAAGAAACAGAGGATGTGAAAGCAGGCAAGATGGAGTGCTGGCACAGATGAAGACTGTCCCTGGGTACGTATTTGTAGCTATATTTGTGCATGTGTGTGAGTGTGTGAGCACATGTGCATGCATGTGTGTCTCTCTGTACGTACGATGGGTGAGAGTGCGTATATAAGCAACATGCTGCAAGTGATCAGTCGTATGTGGGTACCCAAGCAGTGAATTTGGGTGTTGTTACATAAGAGCAATGTGACTGACTGAATGAGTGTAGGAATTGAAGATGAGACCAGGCAGTTTGGGGTCTTCATCTGGTCTTAATTCACATGCACATGTGTGTGTGTGTGTGTGTAAGAGAGAGTCTGTGTAAGTGCTGTAACTTAGTACAGTGAGGAAGAAGGGATGTGCTCTAGCAAACACAAGTTCACAACTGAGTGAAGTCTTGTTCTGTTTGGCATCTGCTTGAATAAGAAAAGCCTCAGCGTGTGTTCAGTTTTAACATGTATGTCAGCATGTGTAAGATGAGATGAGAGAGTCAGTGTTTTATGATGCTTGAAAGGTGAGATAAAGCTCTACAGAAGTAAACAAAATCTTCAGACACTGAAGAATCCCCTCAGCACCTGTTTTGTTCTATTTCTGATTTTTGTGTTGCCTCCACTGAGACAACCCCATTGTAGCGACAGAATCTAATGTATTGGCAATACGCACACAGTATATGACAACATGCAGGAGGATAAACAACATAGTTTAAATGAAAGATTTGAATCTGGACTACTGAACAAAAAATAAAATGGCTGCGAGAAAAACAACAGCATTTATCAACTATGAAAGATGGGTGATATTCATTACAGTTAACTGCAACAATTTTGATGAATGGCTGACTGTTTTAAGCAAAATACCCATCGTTCTCATCTTTCCCAGTTCTTCAAATGTGAAAAATTTGCTGTCTTAAAATATTTTAAATGGAAAATGGAACTTGTGTCGGGCATTCTTGACTATTTTCTGATGTTTTATAAACCAACTGACTGAAACAAAAGATGTGAATTTGCAAAGCGTTAGTCAAGTAAAAGGCCATCTATTTGTGTTCACATAACAGATGCATCAGTCCAAAGTGAAAGAATTAAATTAATTCAGGGGTAAGAATGGGCTTGGAAAAGATGATAATGTGCTTAATACGGAAAAAACACACAGACATTAAGGGACAGAGGTTCCAAGCTGACGCTAAACAGAAGCGACATGATGGGCGTATACAATATAGGGGTGATGCAAGTGACATTCATCCTCAGATGACCTGAGTATGTAGCAGCATTTACAGTGTCACATAGTGAAGGTGCTTTGTTTCTGCTGGCTGTATGCTGTATGAGCTTGTTATCTAGTTCTTTTTGCATTTAACATATTAAAGTTTTTAATCCGGGTACGACAGCAGTAAACACAGGAAACTTTGCGGCATGCCGGTTTGAAGTTTGTCGCTGTGATCACAGAAATCAAACTCGTTCTTGAAATAATAGCGGCGCAGTGGCACTGTGTGGAGTGCATAAGAAAAACATGTCTTGAGTCTCTCTTAATCACTGTGAGGAAAATAGGAAATGATAGCATTTGGCTCAACGATGCTGGAGTTTGGTAACAGTTATTATGCTTCATTTAGTGACAAATATGTTAACGACTGAGAAAGGCTTCAAATGGTATTATGTAAATATTGCTCAGGGGATGTGCAGATGAGAGAGAGAGGAGTGAAAGAAAGAGATAAGGGAAGGATTAGAGTGAAGTGCAGATACACAAGTGACATCACTTGTTCATACTTTACAGCACTAAACTTGAATATTAATTCAGAGCACAGACTTGGCGTGCTGACACAATGTGTGAGTCACACTTGAAGTGCCAAAAGGTTCTGGCGAGTTCTATTTTGGCTTTTGAGAAGTGAGGTTTGCATGAACTGATGAAAACAGACGCATATTTCAGATTCCTCCAGGATGTTTTAGATGTACTGTGAATTTCAACATATTGCCTATGATGACTTGCCTTGAACAGAAGTGACCCGTGCTGCTCTGCAAATTCAGGGAAAAGTCGGAAACTCGGAGGAGAGAGAGAGAGAGAATATGACTGTATTGTTTTGTTTTTCTCTTCTAGTGCTGAGCCTCTTGTTCCTCCCCTCTGCTATGATCCCAGCTGTTATTCTCTTTGTCCTTCCTCATTCAGCTCTTTCTCTCTCGTCCACTCATTGTCATCCCACAGTCCCGTTTGACAGTCCACATGAACGTCTCCAAACCCCCACCGCCCCCCTCTGCTTCCCACCTGGCCATCCCCCCTTCCTCCACCTCCACCCCTTCCTCGTCCGCCTCTTCCCCGGCGGCAACACCCCACTCCACTGCGCTGCCCCCTCCCTCACCAGTCAAGATCTCTATGCAGGAGCACTTTGCCATCAACGTGTGTCCAGGGCCCATCCTCCCCATCCCACAGATCTCAGACTTCTTCCCACGTTTTCACGACTATCCCTGCACGCCTCCGCCACCGAGGGAGAAGAAGATCTTGAAAGAGGAGACCTTCAACGGGGAAACGGGTGGAGGATACAAGGATGGGGAGAGGAGGGAGAGCAACGACGGTGACAGGGAGGAGCCGCTCGACTCTGATGATGATGACAGTGAGTTCTGAAGAGGGAGAACAAAGTTTTGTAGTTAGGTTCAGTATTTTGTGTTTTTGTTTGCGTGGGTACGTCTGATTACAGGGCAATAATGCAGGAAAACAACAGTTCCCACTCTAAAACTTTGGAGAGCTGAGTCGCTTTATTTATTTATTTATTTTACTCCAAATGAGTTTCTGCATTTTCTTCCAAAGCACAACAAAATGCTTGCAGAGTAAATCTGGAGTCAAGCATTTTTCTGAAAGCATTTGTCACTCCCACTTTATGTGACACAGCGCCTCCGATGATTTATTAGACAGCGTCGCAATGGCGGGACTCGACTTGCAAGTTTCTGCTCATTCCTAAACAGTAATCAAACAAGACAGATCAATTCATATTAGGCAGTGTCATGTTTTTAAGAGGCCATCTGCTACAAATATGACTCAGAACCTTTCAGTGTGTGTGTGTGTGTGTCTGTCTGTGTGTGTTGGACTGAGTGTGTTTGTCCCTTTGCTCGCAGTAATTGCCACGGTGTGTGTTGTTTTCAGCCTACCTGGGAACGCTGGAGTTCAGCCTGCTCTTTGATCAGGAGAACAACTGTCTTCATTGTACTATTCACAAGGCAAAGGTACACATAATTTCAACATCTTCTTCATTCAAACAGATTTCTGTCTGTCTATCTGTCTGCGCAGTTGCATAATCCTCCTTGAAGACCAAATGAAAACAATTCTCCTTTAATGCTTTTACGTTTGCGTGAGATGGCAGCCTGCTTTCTTCCAACCTTTTTAAAGTAACGTGTTCGCTGCACACACTCAGCCCTGCCGATTCAAGACAAAATCATCTCATGGCACTCCCAAGTGTTGGATTATGTTTATATGTATATCTCATTTTCTGTGCCGGACACATTCGGTTTGGCCATCGTACAAGGACACAAGCTTTGTATTGCATATTGTGCACTGTCACGTGATGTTAATTATGTAAATCTTGTGGAACGGTTCCCTTGAGGACAACATAAAGGAGGGTCTAGGAGGGTGGAAAATAGTGGCATGGAAAGAAACACCCAGAGGCGCTATTGAGATGTGAATACAGTAGAAGAGGTCTGTCAAATTCACTGTCTTTTTCTGGCCCCGTCAGTTGTGTGAAGTGTTTGAGGGCATGATGACGTCACATTTGATACCACACTCTGTGTGTGTGTGTGTGTGTGTGTGTGTGTGTGTGTGTGTGTGTCTACTTGTGTCCACAGGGACTGAAAGCCATGGATTCCAATGGGCTGGCTGATCCATACGTCAAGCTTCATCTTCTCCCCGGGGCTAGCAAGGTCACTGCTCCAACCTTACCTCAGTGGCAATTAACGTAACATGCTAACATACTGGGCAGTCCTAGACACTGACACTCCCTCAGGAAAGTCCCACATCACATAAAACCTGCTGGCAAAAGAAGAATATTTATTGAAAACACTGAAAATTGGGAACATTTCTTACCTTATTCAAATGAAAACAATCAAAAAAACCTACTATTTGTTTTTTTTAAATTTTAGTTACCCTTGCCATTTCTTGTTAATCACATGCCATGAAAAGGTCAAAATGTTTGTGCAAGAAACGTGCGAGCTAATTTAGTGTGTCGTTTTAAGCCGCTGAGCGGGGCACATTTCGGATGGTTACCAGTTAATGTGGCTCGCCCAGTGCTCTGCTTTATCAAGCACAAACACGTTCTGGTCTGCTGCACAGCTCTTGTCTTGTTTTCAGCTCAAGCAGCAGGGAAGATAAGGCTTGCCACAACAGCAACCCCCCAGCTCTAGCAGAATGCAACCTGTTGTCGGCCATTTTGGCTCAAGGTTGACATGAAATGAGGTTATGATAAGCTCGGGGAGGACGTTGAGCCAGGATAGGTTGAATGAGGCAACTGTCTGAGGTCTAAGGTGCTAACAATAACAACGTCTGGGGAATTTTTGTCCTCCAGCCTTTCTCTGTCTCCGTTCTCTTCCATTGTTATCACCCTCCTTTTCCCACTTTCAACCCCTATCTCTGTCTCTATCTCACTATCTGGCTGTGACCCTCTTTGACCTTGAAATACCAACAGTGTGTGGAGAGAAGGGAGACAACTGAGAGGGAGGAAAGGGGGGGAGAGTGGAGAAAGAGAAGGAGGGGGAGACAGACGAGGGGAGGACAACAGCAGGTGGTTGTCATGGAAACAGGGAGGATTGTTACACGGCTCACGTCAACAGGCGAATGTTGATGGGGGGAGAAGGGGGCGCAGAAAAAGCGTCAATGAGTAGGTAAGTACCCATGAACTGCCGTTTGTTAAATGCCCACCAGACGGAGGCCACGCAACTCGAGAAGTGGGAATGCACACGTGTAGAAGTGAGGATGATGGACACACACTCACACACCTATTCTTGGCCACACTCAAGCATTGCAATGAATAATCCAGAACACAAATGGTTTCAGTTTCTGCAAAGAGTTTTTAAAATATTGAGAACAGAGACACACAATCAGGTCCCACTCATCTTCCCTCTTTCTCAGTCCTCAGGCACAGGCTCTTATAGCAACCAATATACAGTCAAGCATGCTGTTTTGTGAGGTCAAAGACACAATGTAGCGCATGCAGCGCATGACCTTGTGTATATGCACACATGCTAAGTCTTTAGTCACAGTCACACAGAGATGCTCCCTTCAGCCATCCTTTCTTCTCTTTCACTCCCTCTCATTCTTACATGCAATCATGCATGGACACAGCAGTTGCTGGTGCCTCTGTTGGTATTTTCATCTGTCCATTCCTAATCGAGGTGCATGGAAAATTCACTCACAGTCAGACTCCTCATCCACAGCTCTGGGAGAACGGAAATTGAAAGAGAGGGATTGTGAAATATGCAGAAAGATCCGTGCAGACAGATGGAGAGAAAGGAGAGAATGTGATGGACAGATGGAGGGCTTGAGATGAAACATTTAGAAACAGATGCAAAAGTACCAGTGTAGAGGGAAAATGGAGGCAGGGAGAGGAACTGGTATCTTAAATGTTTGTAGATGTAGCATGTGGTATATAATATGTGCTCAGAAAACCTAACCCGGTTCGGTCAATGATGGGCAATGCTGATTTGTGAAACGCTTCTGCTGTTGAGTTGTGCCAGCACACGTACAGCTGTGAAACGCCGCTGCGAGTCGTGATGCTGCCTGTGCACGGCTCCTCCTGCACACTGACTAATCAAACAAAGGACATGAATTGAAAACACTTATTCCCTTCATGGAGCCACTCTGGAGGGCTGACTCTTATAGATAAGCTAAAAGTTTCCAGCAGAAAATAAAGATTAAAAAGGAAGCAGTGATGGGAGGAAAGGGAGGAAGATGGGAGGTGGCACAGGCATAACAATGGGATGTGGGGACAAAAACAGACCAAGAGAAATAAGATGGAAGGGAGGGTTCAGCATCTGGCCCTGAGGCGTTAGCAAGAGGCAGAGTCTGGCAGAAAGGAAAAGACAGACAAGCAGGAGGATTTGGAGAGAACAGCCATTGCACTTTACCAGCTGGACATCCGGAGTTCAATGTTTATACTTAAGCATAGCCACCACTGATGGAAGATTATTCACATTATAAGTAAAGAACCTGCCTTCAAATTTAATTCTATCAAAAATACATGTCAGTGTTCATGTCATTGTTATATACCTCTATATCTGGTAACTGTTGCATTACAATGTGTGCAGCATTTCAATGTAACTGTTAGACAACAATGTGTTTGAGTGCCTCTGTCAGTGTTTTTGGACTTCTCTATGGCAATCTGTGGCACTCGGCCCCAAGTTACATTGTTCCTTCAGTGGGAAGTCACAAAAATATACTTTCCTGAAAGCTTAAATAACGCTCTAAAAGCGAGCCGTTTACTTTTAAATCAAATGTTAGTTTAAACAAGAGTAACTAGTAGATTTTCTGGATACTATTTTCAGTGGTTGATTAAGAGGCCCACGCATGTGGTGGCCTTGCCCCAGCTACACTCAGAGTCCTCCACTCCCCGCATCTGGCATGTGATCCTGACATTGGAAGCACACTGGCTCTCCTACACCAACATTTCTGTAGGTGCTCGATGTAACTGAGTTTATCGCAGACTGCCTGGTCTGCTCTCAGCTGAAGAACTCCCACCAGGCTCCCGCCTGATTCCTTCAACTGCTGCCGGTTCATCATCGACTTTGCACTTTATATCAATTGCATGAGACCTTTTCTGATTGAACTGACACATCCACACTGATAGATTGTTACGCCCCTATCTGCCACCCCGTGTTTTCGCCATTCCCCATCATGTGACCCACCTACCTATACACCTGTTTCCACATACCCATCAGCCCAGTAACATATATACTAGGCGACATTCATTCATTCCCTGTCGGATTGTCTTGTACTTTTGTCTTAGCCTTACAGCTATTTTCTCTGCGTGTCCGAGTTATGACCCCTGCCCAACACCTGTGCACTTTCCGGATCCGACTGCAGTTTGCCTCATCTCCCTTGCCTGCCTGGTTTTTACTTTTGCCTGTTTTCAACTTTGAGCAAACTTGATTTTTCTAATTTTATGGGCCTAGTTTTATGATGATCATGACTTTTAGTTCAAACCTTTATTTAATCAATCAACCATTTTGTGTTTTAATAAGATTTGTTTATAATGAGAAAAAATGCATAATATTACTGGACTCCACTGTATTTTATAACATCACCAGATGTATTTCAAATCTAAATCTGCAGTGTAACCAGTAGCTATGACAGTCAAATAAATTCTACCCACAGTATGTAAGTGGTCACCACTACAGCTCAGAACAGCCAATTAATTCTTTCTTTAGCTCCACAAGGTCTTATTAACCCACATTTTATGACAAGAATGTGTGAACTTTGTCATTTAAAAGGGCTAAAGGGCTGGCTTTGCAAGAGTTCTCTGCACAAATGTCAGGAAAAATGTCATTTATTGGGATGCAACCTAACTGTTGTGAAATTGTATAAATATTAAAATATTTACAAATATTCATAATAATAAAACAATAATATAAAATAATAATATACTATAATATAATGTAAAAACTTAAACAAGATGATAACATCCTGAAGCCAGCTCTGGGAAATGAGTTACCAAGTGGCTGCAAACTTTATTTATGGATGATGAAGCTATTAAGGGCTCACAGGCATTTCCTTTCCTGGAAAGCCTTAATTTTTCATGCTGAATGTGTTGTGCAGTTTAATTGGCTGCTGTTTTGTGTTGTGTTTGAGACACAGTGCTTGTTTTGGAGGTCTTGCTGGTGCTATTGCACTGTCTTATCATGTTGGGGAGGAGACAGACGGACAGGTGAAGAGGGAAACCTTGCGTCCTCTCACTCTCCTCTATGAAGTAGGCAGCAGATGTCTGTGATTTCCTGAGGGGCAGAGATAAATGATGTTTCCCCACACTTTTTCTCTCTCTCCTTCTTTCTTGATCTTTCAGTGTCACTTTGCGTGATCTTTTATTCTCTTTCTCTTATTCTGATCTGACAAATTTGCTCCCCCCCCCCCGCCCTTATAACATTCCTCATTCCTCTTTTCTTCTTTTGATCCTTTCCTTTCCATGAATTTCTTCTCATACTTGCTTCTTTATCTCTTCAGGCAAACAAGCTACGGACCAAAACCCTGAAGAACACGCTGAACCCAGTGTGGAACGAGACGCTGGTGTATCACGGCATCACAGCAGCCGACATGACCACCAAAACACTCAGGTAGGTGCACATGTCTGAGTTTCACGCTGGCCAGCAATTAGCACTATTCCCCAGACAGTCAAATGACCAGTTTATTATGCGGAGGATGAAGATCCATGCTTCCAATCCTCCAGTGAACTGCAAACAGACATCTATGCTTCCCAGTGGACTTTTGCAGGTAATTCATTATTGCTGCCGGATGATACCTGCCAACTGTTCCACATGCTGTTGCTGCGGTAACTGCTCAGGTGCTGGCTGAGCCGTGAGGCTCCGCCCCTTCTCCTACCCACAGCGGTCTCCATATGGATTGATTGAGGTCAAGTGTAGCCATCTTGGCCCAAAATCTCTGACAAACTGGTGTCATCCTGTATGTGGAGGTTGATTCAGAGACAGAGTTTCACGTGTGTTTTGCTTTATGAATGTGTGCCCTGCGCACAATCAGTGTCAGTTTGCACAGCGGATTCATAATAGGGTTGGATGGCATTGTTTATCCTGAGGAAACATGAGCACAGACACACTCAGATGTATGCATACATGCGCGCACACACACACACACACACACACTCACACACACTCTGATGTGCGTGCACCCTTACACATGAATCTTGTCTGTATTGCGCACACAAATGTTGGCAGTCAGGTGTGTGCTTATCCTCTTGTGTGTATGTCAAGGGCAATCACTGGCAGCAAAAAACATGCATGGCCCCTCCCCTGTACGCAGAGGAAACGCACACATACAAACACACATGCAAACAGCACACGTCCTTGATCTTTCACAAACACACACATTTGGAAATAGCGTTTACTCTTACTTACCCCCAAACACACACACGTATACACACAAAGAACAGCTTGAGGAGAGACCCTCCAGACTGGAGGAAATCCACCTGACCTCTGTTCAAGGACATAGCCCACAGACAGAAACCAGCGTGGGGGCTCGAGGAAGCCAAAATGAGCAGGAGAAGTGTGACCAGTGTCAAGCAAGAGATGAAGAGAGAGAGAAAGAGAGAGGTGACTGCCAAGATCAACAAAGAGAGCAAGAGGGAAAGCGTGAATGATGAATGTCAAGTGACAGATAAAGCAATGTGGAAGAGGAAACAAGGGAGGCCAAGAAAGAGGAAGATGACAGAAGGGATGGAGAGAATCCAAGGGTCAATTGTGTGTGTGAGAGAGAGAGAGAGAGATCGGCTCAGAGAGTGTGGTGAAATGCATGAAGTGGTGAAAAATGAAATTCATTTAGCTGAGAAAAACGTTGAGTGATGGGGAGGAGTTTACTCATATGGGAAACAAAAAAAAAAACAAAAGAATGAGGACAGTGAGAAATTTGTGAGGCATCAAACGAGCAGGAATGAATGAAGCAATGTCTGACCGGGAGAGAAAAAAGAAAAAAAAAAAACAGACAGGGAGAGACAGAGAGAGGAAGAAATTCTGCTCCAACTCTCTCTGGATGTGTTCAGGTGCCAACGTGATACCTCAGCCAATAGACAGACTTTATTCTCATTACTCCACAGAAAGCGGTGAACAGTCAGAGAATGGAGAAACAGAGAGGGATCCCGGGAGAAATGTTTACTCACTTGGTTTTGCCCTGCTGCATGCTGCTCTGCTGATCCCAGCAGCATGCAGAGGAGGGAGATGCTGCACACTTTGATTCCCGTGCCCTGTGCACTGCTGAGCGGGAGGACTCTGTCCAGACTCAGCTTCTCTGTAGACCTGCCTGAAGGCATGGACAATGTAAAGTTTAGCGTGAAACTGGAACATACTGCAGTCAGAGCAAATCCATTATAGTCTAGAAGAATGTGTATCAAGCGGGTTCTTTCTAAGTAGTGTTTTGATTCAGGTATTGCAAGCACATTTTAAGGTTGTTTATTGAATTTCCCTCGAGATCAATAAAGTATCTATCTATCTATCTAGTCCCTCAGATTTTGCTTCTGATTGATGTCTATTTTTTTTATTATTAGGTATAATACTACAGCAACTACTTTGACAGAAATACCAAAGAAGAGCAAACAAACTTGGTTTTAAGAAATAAAACAGCCAAAAATAATTTTGACCTGGCTGTGAATCCATGCTGCGCATAACGAGAGTTTCCTACAGCAGGACACAGTAAAGTTGCTTACAACGTTGAGGAGTTTTAGGTCGGTAGCCCGTCACCTGCAGACCTTCACCTGACAGAACACTGTGGCTGCTCCCTTGTGTTCCACTACTTCCTCCTTCCTTAAGATTAATAAAATATTCATTTTTGAAAAAAATGTGTAAAATGACCACTGCTGTTTTGTAGTCACATTTTTGTTAAACAGTTGCAATCAGAGTTAACCTCGTCTTTTGACAATGTAACGCTGTCCGCAAGAGGCAGCGGCAGCAGGTGGTGTTCGCCTTAGCACCAACTTAATACAACTCTGATAAGGTGTAGAAAACGTGGAGAATAAACAGCTGTTATCACTGCACTGGATTATAAGCATGCATCATTTGAAAATCCCTCATGCTTTGGTAGGCAATCTAGTGAATGAGTGATGGACTCTGCCATCATCCAAAAACTACTACAGAGCTGTAATCACCAAATGCAAATACACTGACTGATTACTACAGAAAACTGCCAGCCATAAACAGTATCAAAAATGCTTTTGGATGTCATGAAAATCAGCAGTTTCTTACCATATGGTACTTCAGCAAGTGACAGTGATAAAAGCTGGGGTGCATCCAAAAACTTCTGAATCATTAAAAAAATCTTTTGTGTCAAGTCCATTTTACTGCTCAACTCTTTGTGCTGGAGGATAAATGATTTTTTTAAAAGAAGTTATGCAGTGTGTGAAGTAGAAGGGGAGGACTAGTTTTGTGCATTTATTTATTTATTTTGCCATTCATTCACTCATTTGCCGTTACAATGATTACATAAAGCCATTATGCCAAAGCAATGTACACTTAAATAGAGAGGGAAAGCTAAATAGAAGCTGGTTATGAAACAGCTCGGAGGGAAAAGAAATCTCTCAAAGTTGGAACTGCATTCATTTTTTAAATATTATTCAACAGCCCTATTCCTCAGTGTACACTCTTTATCTCTAAGGGCCACTGGGCATTCTTTCTGTCATTAAGAATGAACCAGCTGAGTAAACTAATAACTAATCCTAGTCCTCAATCCAGAGGTAACGTTGGCCTCATATCGGCTAATCCTTCATTTGGTGCAGGAAGGCTGCCTGAGATGCTCTGGTCCTGAGTGAAAGGTCAGCTGAACTGGAATACATTAGGAAAAAAATCTCCATCTTGACGACTTATGTAGTCTGTTATTCAGTCTTAAAGTCATAAATGTCTCATTTAAAAGGAACTTGTTTGCTTAAAGACTGATTTTGTGAGCTGTCATTAATTTCTAGAGAATACCTGAAACATGAGAGGCTGCACTTGGAACAAGTAGATTTATCAGTCTCCTTTGATGTCTGAATGCAAGGCAGATTGAGCTGCTCTGAAGATTGCTTCATTGCAGTGAGGCCGGCATGATTTTGAGATTATGTCCAAATTTCTCTATCTGTTTCTTCAGTCTGTCGCTGCCGTGGGCAAATTTCAAATGATTTAGAAAGCAGTGACAGTGATAATGTGGTGCCTTTATCCTTCTCCTAATCTAAATGACACGCTTTTTGGTGCATTTTAATGCATAAAAATGAGGAGAATTGTACTTTTATGACTTTGAAGCAAAAAAACACCTTTAAGACTCCTTGTGTCTTTTGTCGCTATACAATGGTTATCAAGATGCCAGTTAACAGAGGAGAGATAGAGCATGTGGAGGTGTTGTGATGAGAAGTGGGTATGAAGAGATCCAACGTGTGTGTTTTTGTGTGTGAATGTCAAAGGACTACCAACTTGATGTCAGTGCCAGTTTCTCTCTCAATTTCTTCCCTCTATCTCTCCGTCCCTGTGTCAGACTTCGTAATAGACTTGCACAGTCCTCGGCTGTGGGGAGATAGGGACAAATGTAGGACTGGATTTGGTATTGGATGGAGGGCAAAGCTGAGATTGGCTACGGGATGCCTCAGGTGAGCTGAATAGTCGGGTACTGATGTGGTTGGAGGGGCAAACGTTTGATTAGCTGATGTTTGGGTGATATTGATATAGATGTTGTGATTTTTTTTTTATTATTATTATTTTTTTGGTCATGAGTACCAGTCTGTAGTTTGGATCACCATATTTCCAGACTGAAATTTATCAACAGCTATTGGATTAATTGCAGTGAAACTTTGTACAGATGTTCGTGGTCACTTGATGATGAATTTTTCATGACTTTGATGTTCTTACTGTGTCTCAAATCTACTATGTGTTTAGTGATAATCAGCAAATGTTAGCATGCTAATACTCTCATAACTCTCATATTGTCATCATAATTGTGAGCATGTTAGCATGCTGGAATTAGCATTTAGCTCAAAAACGTAGTACCTTTAAACAGCCTCACAAAGTTCCAAACATTATGGCAGACTTTTAATCTCGCAATAAAAAATCAGTTATATAGTACACAGCTGAAGGTTTCATTGAGTCATTAAAGTGTTGTCAGATATTGACATTTTTTGCATCAATAATTGCATTGCATTGCTGAGATTTCCCCCCATAAAATGGAAGCAGAATATGATTTTAAGTAGCCATGCAAGTTTTCTTCATAATTTAAACATTGTGAATATTTTAGGTGGCATATAACATACTGAATTATTCAAAACTGACTTTTGGAACAGTAGACTAAATATTTGGGAACATGAAATAATGCCCAAATGGAGAAAACAAAAATTTATTTAAAAACATCAAAAATCTTGGCATATTTTTTTGAAAGCTCTGAGGGATTTAGGGGATCTATTGGCAGAAATGGATCACAGTATTCACAAATCTGTTTTCATTAGTTTAGAATCACCTGAAAATAAGAACTGTTGGGTTTTTGTTACCTTAGAATAAGCCTTTTGTATCTACAGTAGGAACAGGTCTAAGGAATCTGCCATGCTTCTAGAGTAGCCCAGAGCAGATAAACCAAGCACAGGATCTATAGGGGACCTTACAAGTTTGTTTTTTTTAATGTATAGATTCTCAATGGAAAAGGAGGGTGAGGCAGGCACTTTTCAGTTGGTTTCAGTCTGTAGCCTCACCACTAGATGCCAATTAATCCTGTACAATGGACCTTTAAGTATATATAAAGTTTAAAATATCAATGAGCTGTCACTCTTCTTACTTGTTTGAGACCATTAAAATGATACTTTCACAGCTACATGCACCAAGCCGGAGTGCTGAAGAAGCCTGGTAATTTGATGTAACTCAAAAGCTGGATTTTGTCAGTGAATAAACACTAAAGTTGGCACCTCAGGTTGAACAGATTCCACAAGCATCTGTTTGGTTTTTAGACAAATTCCAAAGCCGGAAAGTGGTGGGAGAGGGTGCGAGGAAACGGATGGAGCATTTGAACAGACGAAGCCAAAAGTTTGGGGGTGGAAACTGGTGTCACATTTCGTGGCAACCCTACATGTATGACAGAGCAAAGGCACATAAATCATCTGACGACCGCGGTCATGAGTCAGAGTTATTCTAAAGCTTCTGTGAGAGATACTCATCAGTTATGACTAAAAGGCTGGAACCAGCATGTCAAACATCCAAATGTCAGAGGGACAGGACGAGAACAGGAAGAGGGGGAAGGTGTTTGTGTGTGTGTGTGTGTGTGTGTGTGTGTGTGTGTGTGTGTGTGCGCATATGGAGAGAGAGTAAGGTTGAGAGTAGAGAGTGAAGAGAGAAAGAAATCAAAAGCATCGACAGTCCATCTGGGAATATTTGAGCACAGAGGGAATATTGTAGCAGGTGATGGGCTGTGAAGGCTGTATTGTAGCTGATAGAAAATTCACCCTCCATCAAACATAACCATCAGTTTAAACAAGTGCACCCTGTGGAACAATTCATTTCTGTACATAAGAAGATACTGATTCACTTGTCTCTTTTAAATTTAAATTTTTTATTTGTTCTCAAATGTTCTTGTCATATGAGTGAGACTGAATAACATATTTCTGACTTCAGTGATCCACTGACTTTTCCTCTAGAGCCGTCATGATGTTGACATTTTTGGGTTTTAGTCAAATGTTGACAACTGACTGCCGTCAAATCTGGGATATCTGTGGTGCTCACTGGATAGGATTTTAGAGTCTGTTTATCCATCCTTAGTGATATGACCACACGTGGACAGCTCTAAGTACACGTGTGAATGGACCCATGACTGATTTCACCACTGGACCATAACTATCCACAGATACCCTTAAAAATCACAGACTTTTGGTAGATCAAAGAGAAATTCAGTCAATTTTGCAAAACAGCCACCACAACCTCAAAATCATTCCTGCCTTGGAAATTCGGCATTAAATGCAATAGATTTAACAGCCTGTCTGGTCCATGTCCTAAATGTGTTTTACCTGCCAACATTTTGCCTGGAGTTAGGACAAGCTGTATAAACTCTGTGGAATACTGTTTATGTCAAATTCGAAATTACTAAAAACATTAACATTCTGTCCATTTGTCCCAATGATGGACTTATTTGTTAGCATATAGAGTGAGGAAGTATAACACAAGGTGGACATGGAGCTGATCACCATGGACAGCTGCTAATACCAGATCTTTCATCACTTTGGCAAACCCCTTACTTTTCATGTTGACTGTCCAAATAAACATTAGTTTATTTGAGACAGAATATGCCTAATTTTTGCAACGTTGCGAAGGTCCAGTCCTAGAAATTTGAGCCTGGCCTGACACAATAACTTCAGTTTTGTCTGTATAACAAACAATGTATGCAAATGAATTGAATGCAGTCCCTTTAATTTGCTGAACCTTTATGCAACATGTAGATTTAATCATTTTCAATTCAGGACAATAAGGAAGATTACCTCCTTTCAACTCTGTCCTCCATATTTCAATTATTACATATTAGGTGAAGTAACAGCCAAGAAGGATACTGATTGAAATTCTTTGGAAACGCTCTTTCCCTTCAGCGGTCACACGACTTATCATCACTCATGAGGCTGCTCATGTGAAACTACAGAGAGCTCGTCTCGCTTCACAGATGCACGAGATGATTGATTGTTCTGATGCACTTTGGATATATTTGGCTACACTTGCTTCACGATAATGAGCAGAGCAAAGCAGCAGCAGGGTTCACGTCTAACTTTTCTCTGACTCACCCGCTTTTCCTCTCTCTCTGCATCTGTGCGTGTTGTCTGCGTATGAAGGCTGTGCGTGTGTGACATGGACAGACTCGGACGAAATGAATTCATTGGAGAGGTGAGAGTGGCTCTGAAGAAACTGAAAGAGGGCGAGGGCAAACGCTACAATATGGGCTTGGAGAGAATTGCACAGGTACATTTATTATGTGTGTGCATGTGTGACTGTGCACACAGTTCACATAAATATCAAATGGGTTACCGTGGACACATATATCAAGATGTGTCCCATTTCCATTGTACATGTTTGCCTGTGGGCGATCAGGCATCAGTTCAAATGCTGCATTATAAAGTGGAATAGATATTCACCTGGAGGCTCTGTATTCTATAACCACGATGTCTATCTATCTCCATCTCTCTCTCCTTTTAGAATAAAGAAACTAACAATCAAACAGTGGAGCAGGGGGCGCTTGTGGCAGAGGAGGAGGTAAAACTGTTATCAGCTTTATCATCAGTCAGTCTTACCATTTTCAATCAAATCATGGCTCACTTATTTCCTGTTACTCTCCAACATCTAAAACATTTTCTTCTTCTCTCATCTTTTCAGCAGTTATAATCTATCCCATATTTTCAGCATCTCTAAGAAAATGAACATTTGGTTGATTTAATTAATAATTTAGAATTTGTTTTTAATCTGTATGTGTGTCTGAAGCATGAATTCTAATAGACCACAGTAAAAGGAACATACTCACAGGACGTTGTAAATTACACCAGTGTTTTTTTTCCTCCTCTGGTGGTCTTTATCTCATTTCTCTTCATGATTTTAGAGACAGAGGCTAATAGCTTTTGGTCTCTGATTAGACTCAGTTTATGGCTCAACGTGGAGATTAAAAGGAGAAGGGAGCGGTGTCATTTTGCCAGGCTCAGATAAGACCTTTAATTACAAGTCTTAACTTGAATACTCCTGTTGCCCATGCAGACATGACAAACATACATATGCTATTGGTAGAGAAAGTGTTGCAACAAGTCCCAACCAATCTATTTTCCAGCACTGTCTTGTATTTTCTTTTGGAGAAACTTGTTGACCCCGGGCTAAGATTCCCCTGTTGTGTATTCACTGAAGAGTCAGTGAAACATCAGGTTGAAAACAGGTGCGGCGTCTGACACTGTTGTTTTCTGTCCCCAGCGTGGCCGAATCCTGGTGTCACTGTGCTATAACACAGAGAAGGGCTGCCTGCTGGTTGGGATCATACGCTGTGCCCATCTGGCTGCCATGGACTCCAACGGCTACTCTGACCCCTTCGTCAAAATGTAAGTCATGTCAGATATTCATGAACAAAGCTGGTATCCTACAACTTATGCTCATATGCAACGATTCTGAAACAGTAATTCTCATTCAGCTGGAATGTTTTCTGCCAGTGAAGGAAGTGATGCACAGTGAAAAGTCAGGGTGAGTTCAAGGAAAGCTCTGGTTTATTTTTATTCTGTGTATTTCCCATAAATGTGGCCATTGTGGAATAGTCATGTTAGCTAGCCGCATGGTGTCTTGTTTGACGAATCAGAATGGACACTTATTCGAGTGTAGGATGTACTATAATTATCATGGTGTGCTGTTTTTTGCAGTTAATATGCACAGGGAAAACAACATAATTTATTGTTTTGTGCTAACAGGGAATAAATCAGGGCAATCATCAGTTAATTTGTCTGTTTTCTGAGGTGCTTCCAGAGCTGTTTCACAATCACGCACAGTTATTTCAAGTTCAAGTCAGTTTCAAGCATCAGACTCTGTGCTGATTTTTTAAGTATTCTTTATTTTGTCACTTGTCCACTCACTGTCAATACACCATATGTGCTAAGAACTAATGCATAGCATGGACACGGCGAAGGTTAGAGGGTTTAGAGAACCTGGAGGTATGGCACGCAACCTTCTAGTTCACACATGCATCGCCCTTTAACCAGCTTGACAGGATGGAGGGGGTGAAGCCAGATGCCCTCCTCTGACACCAGCACCCACAAACACAGGAAGCGCCAAAGCGTGGGCAACTGAATGCAGTCTGACTGGCCTCACACGCTGAAACTGAGAACCATTTGAGTGAGCTGATGAGGAATATAACCATGACTACTAAGATGCATCATGAAGGTGTGTGACAGGCCAGCTTCCTGTAATGAGAGCCTACAAAAGTTATCATGTCATTGCCATTCAGTAGAGATTCAATCCCACAACGGAGGTGATTCCATCAAAAGGAAAGATAATTCAAATTGATTTTGATAACTGATTAATCATTTAGTCAAATATTAGAGAACTTGCTGCTTTTTTGTGTTTGTGTTTTATATTATTGCAACTTTAATAGATTTGGATTTTAGACAGTTGTTGAGAAAACAAGCAATTTCAAGGGAAAAATCTGAAATGAATATAATATATAGTCTAAGCAATTAACCAGTTAATCTGGAAAGTAATCAAGTGTTATTTGTTTTTCCATTGATAATATGTAATACTGAGCACTTCTCTCAGTCAGTTCAGGTGTTTACAAAGTATGAAACACAGAGCCGAGGAAAGACAAACTGTCCAATACTGCACACCTCAGCCAACCTGCCTGTGAGGCGTGAGTGGTGACAAATAAAACCCACACATCTCATTCTCTGATTGGTCCGCTGCACTGAAATACCAACAGTTCAGGGAGTGAGAGAGCTCCCACACAGGACAAACAATCCTGTAACGGACGCCACCTCCAATAAGTAGTGGGAGGCTTCGAGGTAGAAGGAGCACCAAGTTGCTGAAACTGTCTCTAAAAGAAGTTTTAAAACTGCTTTTAGTTTCCTCAGCTGATTAAACTGTGATCCGAAATAGTATTGGAGTGCGTTTATTTAAGGTTCAATAGCATTCAATAGCTTGGCTTGGTTTTGACCAAAATGAGCAAAATGTTTGTTTTTGGCCTGAGGGTGGTGAAAGATGCAGAAAATGAGATAGATTAGAATGAATATCCTCCTGATCCTTTGGGTGCTTGATGTGGGGTTAAATCTGGAACATGATTCTGCTGGCAGCACATAATCGAATGTGCTGTTTTGGTTTTTTTTTGTGTGCATTTTTTTTCTCCTCTGTTTGGAACCAACATCCTGATGACCAGGAGATTTGACCATCTCCTGAGCTTGGTTAACATGCATGAAGACATTATTCTTTATGTCTAGCCAATTCCTTGCATGGTGTGTGAAAGATTGAATAGGAGGCAAATTGTTATGGGTTAAAGTGCTATATAAAAGCAGTGTTTAGGTGTTTAAATCCTCTAAACCAAGTTATTTTAATACCAAACTTTAACCATAGAGCATCAGATCAGAAATGTTGTGTTGTTCTGGGAAGCATCTTTTGTAGTTGTTAGCACAGGGGATCCACCCGCTTATTTTTCAGTAGTAGAGAAGTTTGGACTGACTTCAAGGGACGACTACAGTTATTGTATTGAAAAGCATTTTTAAAATGGTTTTTCAGTGGATTGAATAAGAATCGCAGTTCTGGGATTTTGAAGTTCTTCTGTACTTTTGAGAGGTGAAAGAAACAAAAAACAGAGCAGAAGCTCATAAAAGAAAACTCTTTCACTTGCTCACGCACACACACAGATGCTTTTCTTCTTTCTCTCTAAGGTACTGATTTATTTCTCTGACGGAAAAGTGACGCCTTGTGCTTTATCTGTCCATTTTGATGCACAACGTCTTTGCGTCCATCAGAAAATCACATATGCATCTACTTCATCTTTCTCCTCTCTCTGTCACTCTTTTAAATCACCTTTTTTCCAATACTTAAGCTGTTTGGATTTTTCATTTCTCCAACTGCCAGAGTTTCCATTTGTTCTTTTGTGTACCAGGCACTCTGTGTAAACATCACAGAGAAGCTGATTTACTTCATATCAGTGGTTGGTCTGCAGAGTATTCGGTACACTGCTCTTTTCACACATCCTTTTGTGATTTCCAACATGATTAATGCTGTGAAGTTAACTTTATCCAAAAATTGGGGGTGAATATATTGCTGGCACGAGTAAATTGCTTCTCTAGAGTATACTGGGTAATTAAGTTTCCATAAGAGTGAGAAATTAATTTGCTTAGCTAGCTTTCTGACTTGTTTCATTGTCAGAGTGGTGTTGCCCTGCAGCTGCAACACCAGCAGTTCTCTAGAGGAATCTGTAACTAAAGCTGATCTTGAAGCCTGTCACACTTTATCCATGTTTTTGTGAATGTGTGTGTGTGTGTGTGCATGCATGTGTGTCCATGGATTTGTCCAGAGGGCTTTTCCAATTGGTCTTTTTCTCTCTGTGTTCCTCAATCGGCCTTTAGAAGCCATTCAAGTGACACAAGGTCAGAATTATCTTAGAACTAATTTGTCTTCCATTTAAAAGGACAAATTAGCATTTAAACACTAATCGCGTTTACATCCTTCAGAAGGACCCACATTTTTTCTCCCCTTCTCTTCACACATTAACTAAGATATTTGAAAAAATAAATTATTCTGTCAGAGAAAAGACATGTGGAAGCAGAAAAAAATGCAAAACATGTCAGATATTTTCTGCTGACCAAGCACATTGCCATCTTTTACAGTTTTGCTCTCTCTCTCTCTTTCTTCCTCTGAACATCTGTGTGAAGTGTAAATCATGACTCCTCTCTGCAGCAGGGCATATTATATTTAGCTCCTCTTTCCAATTGTCACTCATTTTTTATCACTTTTTTTTGTTGTTTCTGCATCTTGGTGTCAGTTTGGTTCCTGTTTTGAACATCAGCTTCATCTCCCTCATCTCAGTCTGTCACTTCTGTATTTTGTTGTTTCCTCCTCTCATTCAGAGAGATGATTTTGTTCTTCTGCTTGTATCTAAAAAATACCCTACTGTGTAGATGGCTTTAGGAATGAAATTCTAGACTGATTGAGTCATGTAGGTACGATTACGAAATGGGCAAAGACAGACAAGAGACAGAAAATTGGAATTTGTTCCGCAGCAAATGTGATGCAGTATATTTAATACTTCAACCCTGTCCTGTTGATTGGTTTCATCTGGATATAGAAAACTGCAACAAAGACATTGCAAACTCCACCATAAAGCAACTACTGTGTGTAGTCATTGTCAGCATCCATAATGAAGTGCAAAAGAAAACATGGACATGGACGACAACATTCACAGAGCACATTCTGAAGCTAACCCAAAGCTAATATGAAGCCTGATCGGCCTGAGTTGACCAAATCAAGTTGGTATCTTCCAAAACTAAAGATGCTTTAATCTGAAAATGAGCAAGGAAACTTTGGAATAGAGGATAAAAATTAAAAAGGATGTGTTACTTATATAGAAATGTTATATTGGAATATATCCACCGCTACAGCCTCACACTAGCTTCACCCGAAGCACTTCTAGACAAAACAAGGACTCTAAACTTTGTCCCCCATCTTTAACAGTTTAGTCACACTAGGAAAGGATTGCTTCACGGCCACTAAGAATAAATAATTACTGTGACTAATAACTCTTTCAAAGTACATATACAGACACATGAGTATGGTATTGCTGGAAGGCTGATTTTAAAAAGCCTATACTTAAAAAAAAAGAAAAAGGAAAGTCCTGTGACATTCTTTGAAGCTGTTGTGGTATTACTGCTGTTTTGACTATGTTCTGTTTAGGTGTTCCAGTTATTTTGTCCACCTCTTGAATGTCATTCTTGTCGTTCGTGAGTTGTTCTTTGTTGGCCGTATTTCTCCACATGAGAAAAACAAAATAATTTAGCTGATCAGTATTTAAACATCATTATCATCAGTCACTGCTAATCTTATTACTCAGTGGAGGTTTGTAACACATGAGTAGAACTGTAAATATGAGCAGGACATAAATATGGGTTAGTTTACTGTATTTTGCAGTGAACAACCTACTTTTTATGGAAACATCTAACAAAAATTGAAGGGATAATCCTTCCTATCTCTGTAGTCCAGCCTTCCACGGTATGAATTATTCTTCACATTGAATATTCTACGGTAATTAAAGCATATTCTGGTTGCTGCTGTATGGAATACTTTTTTTTTTAATGCTATCTTTATTATGAATGTTGCTGTCAAATTATGTTTTGTTATTCTGGAAATTGGAATTCCCCTCTCTGAACTGCATCGGAGTCGTATGTAAAATGTGATTTGGCACAGCTCAGATTGAAATATCCCTGCAGGCTTTTACCTCACTTTCCCACATGCTGCTGGTCAAGGCTTTGTTTGTCTACATCTCTCAATTGATTGCTTTCTTTCGTCATTCCTGATTCTTTTCTTGTGGAGGCAGTCAGTCTATGAAAAAAACAGGTATTTTGGAGGATAAATGCTGATATGCTTTTGAAGAAAATGTCCTTTTGAAATACAATAAAAATCTAACAGAGCATGTGACCTGTGAAATTAAGTTGTTGCTAGCAGGTCATCAGCTCAATGGCCTGAACTGGAACAACACTGGAGTGTACCAGGTACACAAGCGTTTTATCACTAGTATGTACAAGAAAAGCCTACGAAGTTGCGCAGTATATTGTTGATTCATCTTTAAGATGTCACCAAAGAGGAGAAACAACTCTTTAGCTGAGGACAATCTTTAAAGAACAGTTCTGACAGAAAACAAATGACATAATTTGCCTGAATTTCACTGTTGGACTGTTTGTGTTTATTTGCCCCAAATAGCCAGTGTACCAACCGTACAGACCTTAGCTGTAGGCTAGCTCTCAACAGATGCACTGACTATGTCTGTGGACAATATTTTAATATATAATATATATTTTAAAACAAAAGTACAAAAAATTAAATTATGAGCATCAAGATCTAAATGCATTAATGTGTTCATCATTTCAATGTTGAGGCTGGTAAAGTTGAATTATTACTTTATATATCTGCTGGTTAGCTTTTTGAGTTTCCTCTCGAAGATTAAGTTTTATCTTAATCTATAATCATAATCACATCATAATTTATTTGTTCATTATATTTTGTATTTTTAAACTATCTGAAAAGTAAGTCGCAAGAAAATTCAGCAAATAAATGCTGTGGAGCAATATTTACAATGAGTGCCTCAAAACTGTAGCAAAACTAGCATAAAATGTTAATACTCTAAATTAATAAAATAAATTACAAGTAGCTCAAAACTGTTCTAAAGTACAGTATTTAAAGTGAGAGTAAATGTACTTACTTACTATCCACCACTGCACAGATGCAAGTAATTTGTGTAGTAGATGTGACTTCACGATAAATCTTTTCTGCATTTCTCAGTGTACCAGAGTTCATAAATGTAATGATGAATCCTTCAGATTTGTCTTGTGAATTAGGCCGGTCAAGCACAAGCAAACAAAGCTGTAAGAATCCAAACATATGGGCTACATTGGCCTTTGGTCAGTTTATCTAACACATGACTACATTTGGACCTTTGGTCAGTCCTGGTCTAAACAGAACCAAGAAAATGTCACTAAGTTACGACTGACAGTAAACCATGTGTGTTTACATCTTTTTGTTCTAAACAGCTAGTAAGAGGACTGAAGTCACTATTGTCTCTTGTAACTACAACTTTATCCCAATTATGTCATATCATGAAAAAATGCACTGACAACATACAGTGGCTCAAGTTTTAATATCTTGCTTTCTGTCAGTTACTTCCCCTCCTCCCCTCCATCCTTCACTCGCTCTTCACTCGAGTCCGGCTGTGCAGTGACAACCCCAAGCCCATCTCATGCATCAGCTGTCAGGCCAGGATTCGTCAGTGGCAGGGAGGAGGCTGGAGGAGTGAGATATCTCATCGCCTGAACATCTTGACTTGGAATTTATGCTGATGATGACTCCCATTGCCCTCTAGCAATCCTTCTGTTGCTTCTTCGCTGGAGCGTATAGTCCTCCAACATTGGCGTGATTAGAATCTTGCTGTGGTCTACTGTCTCTCTCACTTTCTCACACTCTCTTTGTTCAAAAGACTTTGGGGTCACAATTATCTTTGAAAAGGATTTTGCAGACTTTCTGTGTTCCTTTGTTCCTGCCATTCAGCAAAGATTGCAGTCACAACAGGGCAACAGATTAAAAGTAAAAGCAAAAGGATTAATTGCTTTGATCTCTGAAATAATGGTTTTCCGGGCCTTTTTTTTCTTTTGAAAGGTTTTGTCGTTTCGTTCTGCACCACTCAATAATTGCTCCATTTTTGTTAGGAATATGGGCTACAACTAGAGTTGAACCAAAGAAATAGTTTGAGATGTTGGGAAGAACACTCATTCTCTCTCTTGCTAAAAGTGAGATGAGATGAGACCATTCACATGTCTGTGTGTAAATATGCAGTGAGGTGATATCTATATGTGTATCTGTATCTGACAGTAACATATTTGTTACTGCCTGCACAAATTTAAAAGTAAGCAGCAGCTTTTGCCGGCACGGGGGCATTACATTTTTGGCTTGTCCATCAGTCTCATTCTTGAGAATGTGATATTTCAGGAACACCTTGAGGGAATCACTTGAAAATTGGTACAAGAGTACACTTGGACTCAAGATGATCAAATTAGAAAATGGTGGTCAAAGGTCACTGTGACCTTACAAAACAAGATATTGGCTATAGCCCAAGAACACATTTGCTAATGATGAAAATATTTAACAGAAATGTCTGATAGGATAAAATAATGAAGCCATGACATTTCCTATCCAAAAGGTCAGCTTCACTGTGACATCATAATGTTTTTCAGAAACACTTTTCTGTCCATTATTCAACACCATAACTCAGTAACAGCAGGGGAGATTGTGACCATATTTCACATTTGGTTGGATACTGCATTGGTGACACTAATTATGTGTGTCAACCTTGAAAGTGTGCTGATTGTATCAATCTTATGTACTGTTGGATTGATGGTGTGTATGAAGCATCCATTAACAGATATGTAGAAGTGGTCCACCACAGGCTCATTTGTTTTGCTGATATTCAGCTTCAGGTATGCGATAAAGCTCTCTATCAGTCCTCTGTCCTCCCTTGTCTTCAAGTTATGATTCATTGGAAATTATTAACTAGAATCACATATGTGAGTACAGTGATAATTTACATTTCATTCAACAAGAACTTACTCAATTCATTCAAAGTATTCACTGGCTATATCATTTGGGTCATGGAAGTCAACTGTGGCCCTACTGGTTCCCCCCATGTTTCCAGTCTTTATGCTAAGCTAACAGGCTTCTGGTTGTAGTTTCATTTTTAATGAATTTTGACCACTGATCTTCTCATCCAACTTGTGGTCAGGAAGTGAATAAATGTTTTTCACAAAATATTATCCCAAAGAGTCTCCAATGAATTTATGTCATCTGTAACCTTTTCTCTCTTTCTTCTCTCTGTCTCAGCATTTTGCAGCCAGATATGGGGAAAAAGTCCAAATACAAGACTTCAGTGAAGAAAAAGACTCTCAACCCAGAGTTCAATGAGGTACAACATGTTTCCTGTTAACTAACCACAGTACACCTTGAAACTTCTTTGATTGCTTCACTGAGCTCAAAATAATGTTCTGTAGTGTTTCTGACTTTTGGGTGAGTATGGAAATCGAGCATGCCTTTTTAAAATTACCTCAAATCTGGCATTTCCTTCTCAGCATCAGTCTGCATGCACTGAAACTGCACTAAATTACACATTCAGTTCCTTTCAACTCTCCTGTTTATGAATCATTGATATAAATATGCTCTTGTGTTGCACCACCTGCGCAGGAGTTTTCATATGAAGTACCCCTGGACCAGCTGGCAAAGAAAACCCTGGAGATCTCTGTGTGGGACTATGACTTGGGAATGAGCAATGACTTCATAGGTAGGCTGAGAAAAACTGAGGTGTGGAGGGGAGGAGTAGAGAAAAAATGGCAGCAACAGCAAAGTAGATGACTGTACAAGAATGTTTGAATGAATGTGGTGCAATTGCAGAAAACATAAAAACCAGGCCGAGCATGGGCAGAGAGAGGAGTATAAAAAAATGCAGAGAGATGAGGGATAATTATGAGACTGAGGTCCATCAACGATTGACATTCATTGGAATAGGAAACGGAAATGATGGAGATGCTTTAGAAATCAAAAAGGAAGATGGGCTCTCTGGATCCCGGTCCTTCGTGGACTTGGCACATCAGATCACCGCTCCTTCAACAGACTGCTTAACAGCTTTGGCATGGCCTTGAGTGTATATCATGGTAAAGAACCACATGGGAGCTTAGAGAGTGATGGGGAAGTGGTGGAGTCACAGTGAGAATGGATTACCACCCTGTGAGCTTGAAGGCCTTCAGATCAAAGCATTTTACTCTGTCTAATATGTGTGTGTGCTTACATGTGTGTGAGACAGTGGGTGGGTGGGAGACTGTGTTTAGATAAGCCCAGTGAGTTATTAGCCCTGCTGGGAGAAAAGGCCATCGGTCTAACATACAGCCACAGATAACAGCCGTTCCATTCCCCTGACCATTATCATTACAGGTTTAGCTGGAGCAGCCTGCCAGTTATGTTAATTGGAGCTGGGAGAAAAATGACAGTGAGACAAAGAAGAATGGAGAAAACGAGTTGATAAAGAGGCCGAGCGAACACAATCCCAATGCACTACTGTAAGAGAGAGCAACAACAAGTGCACTAATAGGCTTAGCAGGAGATATGGAGGATGTCACATGGTAAAAGGAGAGATTTCAGAGATGCATGGAGGAGAAAACCTAACAGTGACAAAAAAAAAAATAAGGGTGAGGGTAAAAGTACACAAAAAAACACGGGCAATAAATCAACTGGGTGCCTCGTGGGAAAGATCGGTACACAAGGGAAGATGAGAAATTAAATTTTCACCATGAAGCAAATTTAAACCGATGAGTGATACATTTAGATGTATTTGTCACCTTATGGGAAAACTATAAAACTTTATGGAAAATAAAATGCGGCTAAAGAGACACACAAAACTAACGTAAAAATGCATTTAAGGATCAAGTCAGTCAAGACTGGTTCAAATCAAGTGTTAATTAGAGGTAAGTCAGTTTAATACCAAAGACTGGTATCTGTGCAAATACTAACCTTAATAAGCAGATCAGATGTCTGCCGTGATATGACTGATCCACATACTTTCTTCATTGATGTTATGAAATTCAGTGACTAAGCTTTGTATTATGTATGTAGTATGTATTCATTTAATCACAGTGGGCCACCGAGGTTTTAATGTCAAGCATTGTCTGACCTCAAGCTGCTTTACATAAAAATGTTCACAATAAGTTCAGACACGCTAAAGTATTGAGAGTATCGTACTTGGCAGCAGAAGACAAAAGGCTTGAACCATGCTTCGTTGCTCGTGAGTGTTATGTCTTTGCAAGGAAGACTTTCAGGTTTTTAGGAGACAAATCAAAGTCAGATTGACAAGTTTTAATTCAAAGTTATCGTTCACCAGGTTCAGAACTTGATGCTCTTGTGCTTTTGCATAGTCTCAAGTCAAAACAAGTCTTTAGACAGTTAAGTTTCACAGGTCAAATCTTAAGAGATTTGCATCCTTTCAACAAACTGGTACGTGCGGAGGGTCATTCACATGTCTAAGGTAAAAGTGTTGGCACAAAAGTCTGCCATTGATAGAGGGGGGTGAGGCACAATGATTCGCCCAAAGTTGTTTGATGCATGTACAGTTTCAGACAGAATGAGAGAAATTGGGAGGAAGGAAGAAGATCTCGGGGAAGGATGTTCACAGTTCTGCTAGATCCTTAGAGCTGTAGTTCACCAAAAGCACTTGTGTGTCTGCTGGTTGGGTTGTATGAGGCAAATGTACAGCAGAAAATTTTGTAACGGGTACAAAATTTGTGACGAGAGAACAAGATGAAACCTGTGTGAGTATTGTTGGTGTGCCAGCCTCGCCCTCGTGTATGTCATCTCCTACAGTTCGGGTTCCTCATTCTTCTTCTGTCCTCGTGCGTGTCAGGATGGCTGGCCGTATGTCATTAGCAACCTGCAGGCTCAGAGAACACTCCATCGATCTCTGATGGAGGCGGTGAGAGTTTTGTGGGGGTGGGGATGACAAAGTGTGGTGCCTGATTATAGTATAGAAACTCTGTCAACAGGTTTCAGCTTGCTCTCAGGGTAGATACAGGTTAGGAAACGCCACTCCTTTCCTCCCAGCCGCAGTATCTCAGGCAGCGTTCAGTGCCGCACTCAGATGAGATGTAGATCAACAATCGAGCCTTGTTTGCTCGCAGCTGTCATTTTCCAAGGCGCTGTTAGGAGACACCATTGCCAAAATACCATGTTTAAAACTTCATGCTCCATTAACTGTGCAATCACAGCCAAGGGAATGGCTTTGTAATAACCTCAGTGTGACAACTGCCTTCATCTCTCTGTCTTACAGTCTGTCTCTCCACCAACCCCTCCATCACCTCAGCTCGCTTTCACCTGAGTCATTTCCTGTTTCTCTGCATATTTATATCCGGCATAGCCTTTCAATAAATAATTCGTTATCTAAATCCCTTTCTTGTAATTTCCCAGCTACATGTCTATTTCTCCTCTTTGTCTGGAGAGATTTAGCTCACATGTCAAACCCATTCTCATCACGGGTCGTAAGATACTGCCGCTTTGTCACATACCCCTTGTGTCTTACTCAGACACACAAGGTACCCTTTAGGTTCTGTGTACAATACATGAAGCCTTTACTTTAGTGTCTGTGTGGCACGCAGCACCTTCTGCCACAAAGCTTATCTAACACATGATTAACATGAAATGGCAATTTGATTAAATTTAAGCACACAAACTACTGGATTATGTTTAGGAAAAGATGTACATGTGACATTTAGTTTTATAAGGGATGCAGACTCCTAGGAGAAAGTCATGAGACACTGAATGATACCTTTTCAGGTACTGCATTTAAGTTACAATTTTGAGATGCGTGTACTTGATGATTCATAGCACTTTGCACATGTAATCAACTGCATTTCTGAGGGAAAATTTGCATATACTCTAATACAATTATCTGTTAGCTGTAGATAGTAGTTACTACAAGATTTTACTTAAAAACATACAATAAGCTTATAAAATAAAATGCGTTGTTAAAAATTAAACTACTGGCTCTGGACCTTTTTGGCTTGTGAAAGCAGAGTGTAGTGTCTTGTCTTGTCACATTCTAGTTATCTGAGCTATTAGCAGTTCCACCAAAAGAAATTTGTCACTGAACTTGCTATGTGGTGTCGTTTAAAGCAGCTATAATAACTCAGTCAACATCTCAAATGACAATGTGAAAACAGTGTGACAATGTTAAAGGGATCACTGAACCCACAGAGAATTATCATCTGAATCTGCAGCTCTTTTCAGTGGTATGGAACTTTATAGTGAGTTTCAGCTCATTGTTGAGCTATCCAAGACACAAGAAGCAGCAGGCAGTTGCTTTCAGTGCAGAAGCTCTAAGAAAAAGTAGAGTAAAGGCTCTTGTTGCTTTGTCCACCTCTGGTCTTTCTTTCATCTCTGTCCTTGATTCCTCCCAGTTTCTATCTCCTTTCATAACCCACCAACAATTTCCCATCAGCTGTTGATTCCTCTTCTCTGTTTCTGCCTCTCTGTTTGTAGGAGGAGTGGAGCTGGGCATCAATGCAAGTGGACAAAGACTCAAACACTGGTTTGAGTGTCTCAAAAACAAAGGGAAGAAAGTGGAGTACTGGCATACGCTCACACAGCAAGGAGCCCCGAGCAGTGACAAACCGGACTAGATTACACAAGATATTCATGCATACCAACACACACAAGCACACATGCACACTAACACACACACATTTGAAAAATGGTTGATAACAGAGATCAAGTAAAGCAGCAGCAAGAGCAAAGGACAAAACATGCAATAATAATAAAGTTGAAAATTAAATCTGTCATATAATGCCAATAATTACAGCACCAAGTATTAGTTATGATAAGATAGTCATACTAATATTAGTGATGGTAATAACATGTATCCTAAAACTTTTTTAAAATGTATTTTTTTCTAAAGGTGAACCAAATTGTGACAATGTCCTCATTAAAGTGTTGACGTAACAAAACAATACTCACAAAATTGTACTCTAGACCTTACTGTATTGTGGAAGTCTCTGTCATTCAAATTTACGCCTATTGAAGAGATTTGAGATTAATGTACTTTAAATTCATTCAGTGAAATGGGGGCCAAAAGTATGTGCACCCTGGTGACTCATAATGTGGTATGTAGTTACAGGAGAGGCGATGTTATAAAAGGGCGATTCTCTATTTTAGTGGTTGTTGATCTGATGCAAAACAACACACCGTATTACAAAGCACAAAATGATCCATTTGGTGGATTTGTACCTTTACCGTTTCAGTGTTGTTATGTCTTTCATTGTCTTTCAGTGACAGTGGCTTTGTGTGTGCGTGTGTGTGTGTGTGTGTCTGTGTGTGTGTGTGTGTGTGTGTGTGTGTGTGTGTGTGTGTGTGTGTGTGTGTGTGTGTGTGTGTGTGAGGGCTACGTGAATATGAGTGCCTACGTTCTCTGTCTGTGCAGCATGTGTCCGCCTGCATTCATGCTATTCCCCATTCAAAATGACTCCATCCAACTTCAGAAGCACAGAGGTGTGAAGAAATCACAACAAAGGACATGAGAGACACGTACACAAGAGAGAAATCCTCTGCCACTACCACAGGTCCCAGTGGCGTGAGCGTTCCCAACTGGAGGATACAGACAAGCTGTCAGTCGTGTGTGACAGACTTGTGCCATCCCTTTCTCCCTTCGCTAGACAGCCATAGAACAGTTTTAGGAATGGAATATATCTCGATACGTAACCTCTGACCATTCTTTGGGACTTTCCTGATGAAAGGCTGAAGATGCAAGCATAATGGATATTACTTTTGGAGGTACCGTTTGGTACCGTTTCAGTTCAGCAGAGTTCAGTAGAGTTCAGCAGAGTTTGCAGAGGATGTAACATTTTCTCTGCAGGGCAAAATCACAGAAGTAATGTATTAATTTATCACTTTTTTGTCACAATTTGGAATTTGTTTGGTTGTGATATTTGATTTATCAGAAATGGGCTGCCCAAAGTTTGAAAATCTGCCCTAGTCTACCTTTGTACATCCTCAGACACTGAGATGATCTGACATGAAAAAAGAAATTGGGTTGAAATCGACCATCAAAGTGAGTCTTTGTCTTGATCAGTGTTGCATTCGTGCCATTACTTCTGTACTATTAAATATCAGGTCTATGGTGACATAGAGTTCATTCTCCGCACAGGAGACAAGACCACTGGGACTATGTCCTTGTCTGTAGCACAGGATTGCCTCCTTAGATAAACTGCAGTTAGTGGAAATACCGACTCCCCCAAACCTCCCACGCGACACACACACACAATTTAACCTCAGGAGGTAAAATGGGATTACACCCTGCATGGAAACACATTTGGTTGCAGGGGACAGTAGATAATCACAGACCATGATCCAAGATATTGGAAAACTACCTTAAATTGAAGACTTAACTTACATGTGTGCATCTGTGCACATCTCTGTATACTGAGTGTGTGGGCTCAAGATTATCACTGAATTGGCTAAATGGTTGCCAGGATATCAAATGTACTCCCCTGGATCATCTATCGCTACAGCTCTGGCCATACACTGGTTCACAAAAGCACATCCACACTCGGTCAGTGGCCTCCGGGAGTTTTCTAACTGTTGAATCGATCCAGACGCTCATATTCTTGTGTCCTTCAACAACCTTGTGTCTCATTGTTGACTGCAAAAAATGGATCCTTCTGTGGTGAATTAGGTTTCAAATAAAGAGGGCTCGGGCATTATCAAAGCTCGGAAGGAAACCACGTGTTTTAACAGTAAGCTTAAACGCATTCTCAGTTAGTCTGTAAATGACATTAACAAGATGGTTGGGAAATGATGGTGGGTTTTTTCTGTACTTTTTCTATGCACATTGAAGCACCCAACAGATCAGCAGTGAGATAATCAAACCAAACAACAACATTAATGTGTTATCCAGGCATCAAAGATGCATTTCTGGGTATACTCAGTACTTTGATCGGGGTGAGGCTGGGTGAGACAGTGATCTAATTGAGTTCACATTTCTGGCTGGATAGTGGCTTATTCCCGTCTCTGAATCTGTTGGTTTTGTTTACAGTCACTGAATTTTCTGACTCTTGTCTATTGACCTCGCTTTGCTTATGTAATCAGTTTCTCTGCAATACAGCTGCATGTTTAGCAATCACCATCTTGTGTAATAGAGTGCAACCTTAGGTGATCATTCTGAATGCTGATGTGTTTACAGTCTATGCCGTTCATTCAGTCACCTACCATCAGTGTGTGTTTGTTTGTTTGTGAATACAATGATTCAGGGTATTTTTTGCTCACTCGCTGTGCTTTAACCAATCGAGCTTTTGATTTAAGAAACAAAACTTACTTTACTGTCACTGATTTTGACACGTCTTCCTTAAAATGACCAGTGGTAATGATGTAGGAGGGCAGGGGCGAATGAAGTGGGAGTTGCAGTCCCTGTGCATTCACTGTCAGTGTCAATCACACAGTATGGCTGCCATCCTGTGGTGGGTTTGTGTAACTACTTCGCAAAATAAATTGAAGTTGTTTCAGTGGTCTTCTGTCTTCACTTGAAAGAACTATATTGTGCTTAATTGTTCAAAAACAGATAGATGGGAATCATATGGACTGTATTAATCTGTATTTATTCACCATCATCGTTTATTCGGATTGAAAACAACACATTAACAGGGCTTATTTTAGTAACCTGAAGCAATACTGTGAATGCAATGCTGCATTTACATTGTGTCATATGAAGTTTAAATTTTCAGAAAAAAAGTATAGTAAGAAAATTAAATGACTTGTCTTACGTTTCTACCAAACAGCCTCTCTTCAACATGTTTGTGTTTCTTGCCTGCACATTTGTCTTTCCCTCTCTTTCCCTCTCTTATGGGTCAGTCACTCTCCCAATAAAGAGTGGCACATTGGCCTGGTCACTCCACAGCAGCATGATGAAAGGCTGCAGTACAGAGAAGGAACTGAAGGTGCGAGAGAACACAATACTGGTGACGGCTCCGGCCTCAACTCCTTGTGCAGTCAGCGCGAGGAAGGCTTGGTGTCTGGCATCATCCAGGACCAGCTTGTCCTTAGTGTAGAGACCACACAGGTTGGCATCCTCGAAGAGTGAGGACAGTCCTGGTCAGGGAAAAATAGGGAGAAAAATGTGAGAAAAGGTGATGGTGGTGGTGGGGGGGAGCATTGAAGTAAGTGGATCACATACAGGGAGAGAGAGACTTCACAGATAGGCTACTGGTGAATGGAAAAAGCAATACACAAGCTGAAAGCATGGCTGGTTTTCATTTTTTGGTGTGAAGAAGCTGAATGTGAGTCCAACTGAGAGAAAAGAACATGAAGAGCTAAGAACTAACCTAATTTCTTGATAAGCATGTGCATGTTGGACTGGACATCCAACTTGATTAGGGGCAGAGTGACCTCGACAGGCTGAGGCAGGATTGCATTCATTTGTTCTATCATTTGGTGCACAGCTATGTCTGTCAACCTCTCCTCCACCTGCTGCAGGTCGGTCACTTTGTTGGAGCGAGGCAGCACAATGTAGAGACTGTTGTCACCTGTGAGAGCAAATTTCGCCACCTGTTGGCAAAATGAAACATCCAGGTGTTACTGTAAAGCAGGGATTTTCAAAATGGAAATAGTCTGTGACCTTAGGGATAAAGTTTATGAGTTCCTATAGTGCTTTGGGAAACATAAACAGGACGTATAATGTGTCTAGAGTCACATTTTTATACATATTATATTTAATGAATTTTTATTAACGATGGAGAAAGGGAGATAGCAATATATTCACACTGAATATAAAAATGCATTTTATGTCTGTGCAGTCAGATTTAACTAAGATATGATTCTGAGGAGTGTACGTTTTGACCCAGCTTGCAGCAGTCAGTGGTTTTAATGCAACTTAATTGCCTTTTGCCCCAAAGTATCTTTGCTTCGCACCTCTCGCTCCACTTATCAGCTCTCCTTACAGTTTAAAAACCACTGCTGTATAGTTAGTGAATATTCAAGTTAAAGATGGGTGTCGGCTGTTTCTTACCTGTGCCTTGAGCTCAGTGACATACTTCATAACCAACATGTATTTTGGGTGATATAGGATCGGCACCTTGACCAGATCGCCATCCAGTTTGGAGAAATGTCCTTTCTGGGGTTTCAGATCAAACTTGACCTTCCACTGACCTGATGCACACATGCCCACAGTTTGTTAGCTTCCACCATTTTCACATGCACATACACACACACTTGTGCAAACAGACTTTACTGACCGCTAAAGGAGACGGCATTGAGCAGGATCAGCTGTGTACCGGGTGATACAGAGTCGACCAAATGTTTGATTTTATTGTGGGTCTTATTTGCCACCCAGCTGTTGATCATCTCTGTGCTTTGCTCGCTGCTTTCCAGCAGCCTGATGGGTGACGCTTCATAGAAGTGGTTGGACTGGTTATTAAAGGACTCACTCAGATTCATTTCTGAGGAAGAGAAAACAGAAATCATAAGCAACAGAGATGGAGATCCTTTTTGCTTTTCATGCACTTAATCTCTGCGTCTATGTCTTCTGCTGCATTGCTGTTATTTTGTGAGCTTCACACAGTGATTTTAATACGTGGGTTATAGAAGATCTGAGAAGCCATCTGCAAGGAGCTGCCCAACTTCTCTCTCAGCTTCTTCATTTGGAAGTGAAGACAGTGGAAGTCATGAGGCACACAGACAGCCCTCTCAATGGCTGTTCGGGTGTCACCCCTTGCACCTGAAAGTAACAGGATGGAGAAATGAGATAATATGGAAATACTGTAATTTGGATTAGAGTGATAGAGAAAGCTGCAAGGCATGTCTGACATTAGATGTAAGTGGTGGGAAATTCCTGTGACATTTAAAAGTGAGAGATGTTTTATGTAACTTCAAAAGTATATACTTTTATACTTTAAAAGTATAAACTTATGTACTTTAAAATTTTGTATATATATATATATATATGCATCTTGTTTACAGGCAACAAAGGGATAATGGTGTGTCTTAGATCAAATAATCTTAAAGAATAAGATTTACAATATTCAGTTTTTTTTGTTTTTGTTTTTTGTTATACACATTGCAGCTGTGTGGTTCACTAACATGCAAGTCTGTGGCATGCAGGAATAAGCTGCATCAGTTTTTTTGACACAGCCGTAACACTTCAACTAATTGCTCTTGGTTTTAATTAAATATATCAACATAACCCAATTTTTAATGGTATTCAAGAATAATAAATGCCCATTAAATTGACTTAGGAACCTGCTTCGTACCTAACAACAAATGGGACAGTAGAGCGCTGATACTGACAGGGGAGAAGAGCAAGTTGCTAGAGGGTTGTGACTGTCTCAGGTAAGAATACAGCTTCATGGAAAAGTCTGCCATGGACTCTTGCAATATGGGCCCCTCAGTGCGACTGTTCTCATTCTGGCAAGGCTCCCATGCTTCCGTGAAGCCTTCACATGAGTGAGGAGGAGGGGTAGGACCAGCTGAAAGTATTGATCAGACCATTAAAACATATAACATAAGTGTTATATCTACTTTTTTAAAAGATAGAAATAAGTTTGTAATTTATTGGCATCTTTATTGGCATCTCATCAAAGTGTTCATAATGCTTAAATCTCTATTGAAAAAGCTAATTCGGAACTTGCTGATTTGTCATTTACTATACAATGATTGATAGTTGCAAATTGCACAGGCTTTAACAAATAGCAGTGCATAGAAAAAGTTGCTGAACCTACCTTCAACAACAACATACACAGTACTCAGCTTTTCTCCCTTAGCAGATTCACAACTGTAAACTCCAGCATCCTCCATGACAACTTCTCTGAGTATGACGGCCTGATCAGTGTCCATTGGATAAAGCTGTTCCATTCTCTCATTACCACCTGTTGAATCATCTCCAAGATTCAACTGTGTCCTCTTGCCAGCACCTGTCTCTTTGAACCAAAGTGCATTGGCCCTGACTTGGCTGGACTTCGGGAAGTTGCATGGGAGATTAATGGTGGTGCCTTCAATGACTCTAATGGTGTAGCCAACTGATGCTGTAAAAAGAGAGAGAAAGAGAGAGAGAGCAAACTCTTTCCAGTTTTTTGTTAAAGGTTTCAATGTATATATCAATTTCAAAAGACTTCACCGCTTACACAAAAATATGCATCAATGTATGATAAAAGACAATATATATTCCTCACCATCAACTGTAATGTTGTAGGCCCTTATCATCACTATATTGGTCTCTGTTAACAAACACATGTACTGGCCCTCATGGGCGGCAGTCACAGGGAATATGCTGAGATACAAGCCATCCTTTTTAATTGTGGTCGAGCCAGGTAATTCGGTGCTTATATCTTTACCTGTATTCAAAAAAAGGACCAAAAAAATATACATAACTGTGTACTTATAGTACAGTGAGAATAGTGATGGTAGTTAAGGAAATATAATAAGACCATTAAATTTCCAGGTGATGGCCGCATCAGTGAACTCAGTCTGAATTGAGAGACAGGGCAGCTCCAGAGTGGAACCAGGTATCACCCGAAGATGAGTGCATGACGAAAGCTTAACAGAAGTACAGCGTTTAACACACCACCATATTCAAGAAATTTTTTTTGTCATCTAATTAAGGGTTATGGAGATATTTTTAAACAAAGTTCTAAATAGCTCAGTTCTACATTTCTCAGGTACATTTACCTCAAAAATGAACTGCAGAAACAGGCAAAGTATGGTTAGTAGTCTCATCTAAAGCAGAGCAAAAGGAACAAAATGAGATTAGCAATTTGATGGAGTTGTTTTGCAAGTGAGGATTTCAAAATGAATATGGCTCCATGCCGGACAAAAAAGGATCAATATCTGGCGCAATCCGTGAAACCGCAATCTTAAAACATTTTAAACCCTAATCATCTATAGCTACAGTTTCCATTTGCAATGAGCTGTTGTCAGAGATCAATCCCATAACAAACAGAGAAAAAAATACGGTAGTTTATAACAACAATGTATAATATACTGTTAATAATAATATCTCCTCAGCTCAGTGATAAAATGGACAAAAATTCGGAAAAAACATTCAATAACTCACGTCTCTTCAATTTCCAAATGTATCCAAATTCTGTCACAAGTTTTTGTTTTGTTTTTTTCACCAGTAATGTTTCTGCCACATCCGACCTCTGCTCACTGCATGTATCACTTCTGAGTGTATGCTGCCCAGAACTGCAACTAGCAATCACTAATCTGTGATTGTTGGTTTAGAGATGTTTGTTTGCTTACTGCAGGTTGTCTGACTTGCTGGAAATCACATGATTTCACATGCTGGCAACCGATGCTAAGTGGGATGATTTATATTCCCATTTGTATTTTGCCCTTATTACATTTATTTTTTTGCATTGCAAAGATAACATTTTATTGCTTTTGATATCAGTGTTAAACTTTGACAAGTGGAACACAATTACGAGTAATTGTGGGTGGATAAGCAGTTTCACTTTAGCTGTTTTCCAGTTTGAATAAAACGTTTTTACCTGAAGTGTTTCACATAATTAGATTTTGGCATTAGTTGGGCTACAGACCAGGTCTTCGTGGAAGACAAACAAGCCGAGTTGGTGCATTTAATATAACATATTGTTAAAGTAGCAAAACAATGTAATCACTGTGCCAATAAATGTATTAATGGATCATTAAATGAATTAGTCCATTTTTAAGTTTTTTACCTACACTTGTCTTGTCACTAACAACTACACAAATGTTTTCATACAACTTGCTCTGAATTCAAATTGAACTAAGTGTTCAAACTGAAAAAAGTAATATTTATTAACACATAAAAGCATATTTCATTAGTGTATTGACTGCTAACATCATAATGATAATTTCAACAACGTATGATGTTTTATTTTAAGAAGTCAATGATCATTAGAATTAGGATAAATGAATGGACTGTAATGTATTAAGTAGTCTTAAATGATTTTCTGTATGTATCAAAAAAGAAAAAATCCTTCACATTTACAAAATAACATTACAGGTACATTTTAATTTGTTTTTCTTTTTTTTCGTTTGGGGGCCAATTTAGGGGCTTTCTCAAATTTGAATAATTTGAGTGAAAATATTGTGCTTTGTGGATTTTTTAAAACTCTCATAAACCCATCAAAAATGACTACATCACATAATAGCATTCAAAATATCTCATCAAATTAATACATATATATTTGTTATTTTAAGGTGGTTTTACACCTGCCTCCTCAAACCAAGCAAACAATGTATTAAAAACCTTATTGTAAATCTGTTCATATGCTATCCCATTAAACATCTGTTTTAAAATATATTAATTTATCTTCATTTCAATTAAGTGAATTATTTAACTTTCCACTTAAAACTTAGCAAAGTTTCACAGTGATGGCACAGTTGCATGTTGTGCTACTTAAAATTTGGCATGTGTTTGCTGTAGATTTAAGTATCCAATAAATAAATGCAGACTTGCCTGAAATAAACTGGGAGATTTCTAGTTATGCGGGACAGGTTTCTGGACTTTAATAATAGTAAGTCTAACTACAGTGTCACTTACTTGTTTAACTGCATAATCAACAACATATCCTCAGTGGCAATAGGCTAAACAGCTAGCGTCTTTGCACTGTTTTTAATTGATTTTATGTGAAAAAGAACAAGGAACTGATCGCGTTCTATTTTATTAATTAATTCACAGCATACCAACTTTTTTGAAATAGTGGTTGTAAGACATTACATAAGGAACTGAAGGTTACTGAAAGCTGTCTTTCATGCTGTGCAATAGTGAAATGTAACCATATACATTCATTCATGTACTGTATGACAAAACATACAAAAAGATTATAAAATATGTTTCCGTATTACAGCACTAAACTACTCTACAGTCAATATATAGGCTAGTCTGCAAGTACACAAGTATCTACCAATTGTTGATTAATTCCTTGGTTGGTTAATGTATACAATTTTATAAGATTCCAAGTTGGTTTAAATTTTCATGTGAAAAAAACCACAATCAATCAAATCAATTATTTGAGAAAATGATTAGTTTAATCAAGAATAAAAATAAGTAGTTGCAGTCCTAAAGGTCTACATAAACATGACATCCACTTCAACTCAATGTCACAATAAAATATGGTATAATGACAGTTTACTGCAGTAGTAACAGTCATAGTAGACATTTTTGTCATTTTTAGCCTACTTTTTAATAATTTATGCATATTTTACTGATTATTGCTACTTATGGACTTTTGTTCACGTAAAATTAATTCAATTCAGTAAATTTACTTGTAATGGAATGTTTCTACTATGTAATATTTGCCAGGATACCTTCTCTGGCACGTATTTTACGGAAGTTGGGTCGATCGATCGACAAACCGACATTCGATTTAGCTGACTGGTAGGACCTCTGGGCGTAATCAGTCATGTGCAATCGAGAGCCGGGTGGGATCGAAAACAGGACGAGCCTTAAAACTTTCTCAAAAGCATTTTTCGCACTCGTGAATTTAAAAAAAAAAGTTTTGGGAGGAAGTTTAATTCAGGAATCAGAGTGTACAAGCATGTGATCCGAGTTTTTCTCAACTTGTTGTCGAGTTCGGCCTCCCTGGAGAAAAGATTTATTTAAGACAGTAAGTTTTCATCCTGGTCATCTGACCGACTAGCGGAAAGAGCACAAACAATGGCTGAGACCAACAATACAGCCAGTTAGCTTCAGGTTTATTTTCCTTAACCTTGGTACCATCCGCTCGAATGTGTAGGCCCAGTCGTAGCAGTATTGTAGCTGTTTCTGACTTTATGGCTCTAATCGCTTCTTTAGCTTTACTCAAAGTGGTTACGTTAAGCTATTTGTGTTGTGTGTGTGTACGCATGTGTGAAGCATACTTTAAACGTTAAAGTGAAATGAGCAGGCTGCATAGGCTCAAATTACAACGTAATTCTCAGAAAAAGTCACTAAAATTAACCTTTTAGCTCCATGTGCACTGTCGGCCTGGATTGCGTTCAGTATATGAGCTCTGTGGACAATTTGTGTTGCCACTAAAACATAACGTTACCATAAAATGTGTTCCTAAGCTTTGTGTACTTGTAGATTGATTTTTGCTCTTAACCCACAGTGAGCATCAGTCTCCAGGACCCAAGGGTGTAATAGGCGATCACCATGGCAACGCAATTTAGTATCGATGATGCATTTGTACTGGAAGGAGACGAGGAGGGAGCCGTGTCCGACGGAGAGACAGAGGGGTGGAAGGGAAAAGACAAGGACAGGGATGGAGGAGAGATGACATTTGGTCCTTTAACTTTCTCCAAACCTCAGACTCATCCCTCGCCTGCTACTGTGGGCTCCCTTGAACACAGTAACCTGAAGTATCAGGTATGCATACACCTACGGCACGCACACATATATGTTGCTTACTCGAAACTCCAACTCTGTCATCATGTGCTGGTTCTTTAGAATCTGGAAAATGAGGATGCCTTGGGCAGCAGTGGCAATTCCTCTTTCAATAACTTCTTCAAAATCAGGTGCGTCCTATGGGTAGGCCTGTTAATGTTATTTCACCCACCATCTCCCTCTTCCCTTGCCTGCCTGTTATTTGAATATACGTCGGTTTCTGCTCTCTCCACAGTGACCCTGCAACGCTGTCTTACTGCAGCTCCCAGTGGTCTTTCAGCACCTTGAGTTCTGTCACGCAACTTTCTGCACACTGCTGTGGGTATGTTCAAACAACTAAAATACACTAAAATAAAATACACACACATACACATACACAAGAACAAAAAGAAAGTTATTTTTAAAGAATTTATTGTATAGGTGGGTGTCCCATCCGCTGGTGAAGAAAAATAGAAGAGTTGTCTTTGCTTCATTCCTTCTCCTTGTCACTGGAGTTGGTAAGTCTTAAGCACAGGTTGTTTATTACACATCAAATAAAAAATATGCAACCAGAATTTTTAGCTGTCGTATAGTCTCACTTCAAAATAAAAAGTGTTTTTGCCCCTGTTTTTCTTTTTGGTAGCTCTTACCCTTTATGATTAATCCCTCAAAATGTACAGGGTGAAGTAGATAAAATGATATTTAAATGATTCAAATGTATAATGAATATTTAAACAACACACATACTCAATGCTCAGTATATATAGTTCTCAGTATTTGCAAGTTAGCAGGTAGTTTGTTGACTGTTGTGCCATTCAGTGACATGCTTGGCACACTGAACTTTGTCCCCTTGTTGTTCCTCTTTGTTTAACCATTTGCCGGAATTTATAATCAAAGAAGTGTTTCAGTGGTTTATATTCTGCATTGACTCTCTTTCTTCACTAATGCATATTTGTTTCTTTTTAGCTCTTATTTTCACAGGTGTTGTCATACAGCTGAATCCAAATGCAGGTAAGAATAAAAAAAAACATTTAGGTAAATTTTATTATTTTATGATTTCTATGTCTGGAAATGACATTCTGTTAGTCCAGAAGCAGCACCAGTATAAACACTGTTAGCAAGTACATAATGCTAAATGTAAAAGAAAAGGTTTGCTTAAAACATCAGACATGTAAAGAAAATGACTGTGGATTGTTGGATGAGCTGATACAGAAACAGAAAAGCAGTGCGAGAAAGAAACATTTCATGATGCAAATGGTCAATAAATAACTAACTCAGAAACAAATCAACATTTTACAACATAATTCTAACTCTCACACACAAAACACATGATTAGACTGGAAAAGAATCTACCTGTTATAAAACAGCTTCAGTTATTGAACGTGAATGTGCATTCTGGCCACCCATGAATGCTGTAATCTTGTTTATATTGTTGCTGTGATACCATTGCAGGACTGCATCAGCCGCCCTACTCTGTCTTGGATTGGTTTACCCTGATATTCTTATCCTAACTAGTCTCACTTCTCATTCCTACATCTAATCATACCAAACAATGATAGGAAAGAGTACTAGCCAATCAGAGGCAGAGTAGGGCGAGTTATGAATTTGTCGCCATGGAATAAAAAACGTTCTGACTTGCACTCTGTCTGGAGTCTACTCTTGCTGCCCGGCCCCCTGTTAAACCAGAAATAATTATTAGTTATTCTGGAGATCAAGCATACAGAAAAAATATGTGAATTAGTTGGCTTATAATATATATTAGAACCTCTGCATGGAGCAGACTGTCTGCTGTTTGGTTATATTTCTGATCTTTGTGCAAAGCTAAGCTGGCTGTAGCTTCATATTTATCACACACACACATATGAGCGGTTTTGATCTTCTCATCCAACTCCTGCCAAGAAAGTAAACAAGCGAATATTTAAAGATGTTGAACTATTAATGTCGATGACTGGGTCTCTGCTGTGAGTCTAACTAATGAAAGTGCCTTTACAGGCGTTTCAAGTGCTATTTTCTTTGTGCCTGGATTTCTGCTCTTCATCCCTGGAGGTAAATTGATAATTTGGTTCCTAGAACATTTGTTAACTTGTCCTTGGTCTTGTACTGGTAAATGCATTCTTTGTTTTATTAACATGAACAACGTCATTCCCTGTATTTCCTCCAGTGTACCATGTGATATACATCAGCTGTGCTGTCCGTGGAAGAAGAGGGTTCAAATTGTTCTACCTACCTTACTTTGAAAAATGATTTTATGATACACCAAATTTTCACTACATTTCTGTGCTTGCTATCTTAAAATGAATTGTATTTTTTCACTTGTAACAAAAAATTAATGTCACATAGTTGTTTTTTCTTGTCATTGTAATGACCACTACTGCATCAGTGCCTCGACTACGTTTCCACTACATGAACTGAAATTGCTGTATGTGTACACAAAAAAGAAGGACATTGGTCTTGCCTGTGCTTTCTATATTGTGTGAATAGTGACTGTGAAATTACAATAAAACTTTTATACTTTAATTTTTGCCAGTTGTGTCAGATAGTTTTCCAGATGTGAGAGCTGTTCCCAGACAGTGAGATGTTGATAAGGTCAGATCTGCAGCTCAGCTTGCTTGGTTTGCATTTAAGAAGTGAAAAGTAAAGGCAACTTGGCCTTGGTCACTATCTTCTGATAAAAATCCTCTTGGCTGCTTGTCTTGTTTATACCATTATCTTGCTTTTCTTATTATCCTAACCTGCTTATACCACAGTCATTTGCCAGACAAGAATTAACAGTAGCGCCTCCATCTGTTTTTGACTGTCTTGGGTCTGAATTTGGGTTAGACTAGGCATCAGTGACCACTTTATTTTTAGCCATAATGTATTTTCTAAATATACAGTAGCATACATAGCATTGCAAAGCTAACACTATGTCAACAATTTTCATCGAGACAATTTCATTCCTCCACCCACCCTCGACTGCTGTGACATGCAGCCAACGCGTGGAGGGCGCTCTGATACCTCGAAGCGGCTGGCTTCGGCAAACATCGTCATTTCTCGTGAACTAAGACTCGGTCAAGGATGGAGGAAGAGGCACGCAAGCTTCTTGAAGAAGGAATAAGAAAGAAATTGATTAGCCCGGGTAAAGGAGAGCTGTCGTCCTTTCCCAATGGAACAAAGGTAAAACTACAGTGTTAGCGTAGAGACAAATTGAGAGCAGTCCTCTGAATTAGTTTAAGGGATGCGACGAAACACGTTAGCTAATGCTATGGCCAGCTAACTTATCGCTATAGCATTGTTAGCACATAAGATTGTCAGTTAGATTAATATTATACCGTTCCGCTTGTATACGGGCAAAACTGGCGAGCATTTGAGTTTTAGTACTTTTGTGGTTATAACGTATTAGATCGAATGAGAACTGCTTAAGAGAGACTATATTTTTCCTCTATTTTTCCCATCTGATAGAAAGGCAGGGGGCGGGACAGGATGTTATGTGTTTCTGAATGCTGATTGGTCAGCATAACATGTCAATCAATTTTCCATTGTTCTGATTGGTCAGAACACGACGGAGCGTAAATGCTCCTCAGGCCTGTCAAACAAATGCAGATTCTTTTGTTTCTAGCATAGAAGCAGTCGGCTGCATCGATGTGAATCAAATAGTAAATTACCATAAATAGTAAATTTAACCAGGAAGTTATATTGAGCAGAGTTTAATGTTGTCCGTGTTCATCTTCTCTGTTTTACGAGGTTGTATTCCATTACCGCACCAGCCTGTGCGATGGGAAAGTCCTGGATGACTCCAGGACCATGGGGGGCCGCAGCAAACCCATGGAGCTCATCTTGGGCAAGAAGTTTAAGCTAGCTGTGTGGGAGAGAGTGATCATCACTATGAGAAAAGGCGAAATTTCAGAATTTACCTGCGACACTAAGGTTAGTGAGCTGGCCATTTTTGGATGTGAAAGGATATCTTGTTCTTTCTGTGCATTGACCATTTCTGTTCACTCCGCAGCACACAGCATTGTACCCACTCGTGTCCCAGTCCCTGAGAAACATCAGTGCTGGTAAGGACCCCCTGGAAGGCCAGAGACATTGCTGTGGCATTGCCCAGATCCATTCCCACCACTCTCTAGGGCACAAGGACCTGGATGAGCTTCAGGCCAGTCCGCTGCCTCTTGTCTTTGCTATTGAGCTGCTGGAGGTGAGGGGGCAGGGGGGAGCCCAGAATATTAATTGTGGTATTGCATTCAGAGGAGGGGGTGTCTTTTCATATTTTTCTGTATGATTTTGTTCCAATATCTTTTTTCTTCAAAGCTAGTTTCTTAGCTGATTCAATAATCAAATTTAATAATTTACCAAGAGAGCCAAAAGATCTTAACTGTGGTCAAAGCAAAGGAACTGTAAAAGAATCTTGCCTAAATGAAATGCTTAAAACTCTCTGAAATTTGGATATAAATCACACAGTGTCTATTTGAATTATATAGATACCTAACAAGATTGTAAATATTGCAATTACAAACAAATTAAAACAAATTATTACCAACTTTATACTGACATGCATGGGGGTGAAGTTGAATTAGAAACACTTTGCTGTTCAGTCAAATATGAAAGAACTACTATGATCTCAAGTTTCTAGTTTCAGCAAAAACTTCAGTTTACAAGCCTTCCGTTAAAGTGGATCCATTGCATGGATATTGTGAGCAACTGTGTAACAAAAGAGCAAAAGTGTAACATAATATATGTGCCATTAACAGTTGCCATGTACTGTTAAGAACAACCACAGTTTTACCCTCCTATAGTGTAAACTCCATGTGCCACTGATCATCAGTCTCCATTTCTGCTCAGGTCCTGCCTCCAGGATCGTTCCAGCTGGATGTGTGGGCTATGACAGATGAAGAGAAACTCGAGTTTGTGCCTCAGATCCATGAGGAGGGCAACATGCTTTTCAAACAAGGAAAAATTCAGGAAGCCACTGAGAAGTACTACAATGGCATCGCCTGTCTCAAAAATCTACAGATGAAGGTTAGTGCAAGGTTGGATTCAATCCTGTTCAGTATCCATTTTCTTTAGGATAAACACTTGAATTAGCACTGTCAAAGTCTTCTCTGAGATCTTTGTCTGGCCTCTCAGGAACATCCAGGAGATGAAGCATGGGTAAAGTTGGACCATATGATCACACCACTGCTCCTCAACTACTGCCAGTGCAAGCTGCTTCAGGGCCAGTACTATGAAGTCATCGAACACTGCACATCTGTGCTCTTCAAATATGAGGGTAAGGCTTTGCTGATTAGCAAAGAGATGAAGGATTTCTGTTGCTACTGCTAGATTGTATTTATTTGTGTTTTCAAAAGGAGATCTGTCTGTTTTGAACTGGTGTAGATTTGAAAAAAAGTATAAAATTATGTTGTGTTATGTTCATCATCATCAGCTAAACACCAAATGAAAGATATGGTCGCAGTTTTCTCCCAGTTCTCCCAGTTTTCTCTTGAGTTCAGTTGAGTCAGTTCAATGTATTGCCATATGTTGTGATACTGTAAGCAAGGAGATGTATTGTTTCATAGGCCTGTGTTCATTTTGTTTACACTAGTGATATAACCTCTTCCTGTCTGGGTTATCTCTGTTTGTTACTTGTATAGTGATAATCAACAATTACACATTAACAGTTACAGTTTTACCAGAAATTGAATTGTACAACTTCCATAGAAAAACAGTAAAATTTGTAATGATTAACAACCACATTTTTGCTGTTTAATAGTTTTGTCATAGTTGCCACACCACTGCATACTATACTTAGTAGACAGAATCACCATGAATTAAGCTAACTTAATTTATCTAACAGTTACCCAACCTAACAGCTTATTGTCTCATACTCCTTCCTTCCTTCCCACACAACAACTACGTTTTATCAGGGTTTATGATGCTGCCATACAAGTGGCTAAATCATGAGGCCGATAGACTTGGAAAAACCTGCAGTGTTATTTCAGCTTTGTAATCATTATCCTGAAAGCTATTATCCTCACAGGTTGATGGCTTAGCTGCGTCTGTAAATGCTTTTAAATTGATCACATCATATTAAGGATTTGATTATCATGTTCTTGGTATTGTTTCTGATTTGCATTTACATGCACTTGAAGAATGTTCATTCATTCTCCCTTTCCCCCTCCTAACAGATAATGTGAAGGCCTTCTACAAGCGAGCTAAGGCCCATGCCGCAGTGTGGAATGAGAGAGAGGCTCGGGCGGACTTCGCTAAGGTGTTGGAACTGGACCCTTCTCTGGAACCATCTGTTACCAAGGAGCTGAGGATCATGGAGGAGAAGATTCGATCCAAAGACAAGGAGGAAAAAAGTCGCTACAAAGGCCTATTCAACACACCACCTGCCACTGCCACAACGGTCAGTCTACTTTGAATTTTTTTAAATTGCTGCTTACTCCTATCTGGCCACCAGATATTCAATTCAAGTTCATTTGTGAAAACGTAAGGAACTATAAATGTCTCTGCTCTTCTTTGTCACAGGGTTGAATCTTAGAGTGGATTGAAACAGAGGAGGATACTTGTGAATTTGAGGACAGAGGAGAAACAGCAGACATTGCTGATGTTTCAGTTTTATCCATGAACCTAAGGCAAACACTCTGCCCTTCATGGTACACCCAGAAAGATACATTCTCACACACTGTTAGTGTACGCAAGATGCGATTTTCATTCTTGCCTTACTCTTTTAACGACCCCCCCATGTTTTTGTTTTTTTTTTTTGTTTTTTTTTGATTAGGACATGCTGACATTTTCAGCTTGACTTAAATGAAAGTTCCAAATTCCATGGAAACCTTGGGTCTGTTCTGGCTAGCAGCACCATTAAAAAGAATAGTTACAGACATTCTTAGTAAATGCTCCCAGTAATGGGCTACATTCAGAATGTTGCTCTAAGAAACATTTTTCTGGTTTTTAATGGTGCATTTGTCTGTTGTTTGTTAAAAACCACTGTATCAGAATTTGTACAGCAAACATAAATTTGCCTCAGTATTCGAAACAAGTAGTTTAAACATTTTATATTGTTTCTCTGAAATATGCACAGAACTGGTGGATAATCCTAAAATTACTTGTAGCTATAGCTAACAAGGAGAGATGTCAGCAGATCCTGGACAGGAATGTGCTCACTTCAGAAAAGCTATTACATATATATACGTATATATTTCTTTTTTTTTTTGTTGCACAAGGTACATTGTGTACTCACATGCACACCTCTGCCTTGCACCACCAGACCCCTTCTCCATCTCGGTCACAGGGGAAACACTGGGATGAGGAGGAGACCATTATCTCCTGGTAGATGAGACTGGGAAACCGACCAGTCTGTGACAATCATTATGTAACACACATGGACTTGTGTTATCTTTGCTTTCTCCAATGTACTTATTTCATATACTTTATCATTGTCATTATGTTGTTCTTGTCAAGATGTGCTCTAAACCATCAATGTCTCCTGCTTACTCATTACTCTTCATTTAAAACAGTTGGTCAGTAGTCCCCACCTGTCTGAAGTGATATGTTATTGAGGTTGTGATTATGTATCTGAAAATAAATGTCTTTATCCCCAGCTTTCCTTTTTTTCTGTTGAAAGCTGACATGCAGACAGATCAAGAAAAAGGGCCAATCAATATCTTGTCTTTCAGTTAGACAAATAATCCAGGTAAATCTTGAGTAAAAAAATGTTCATATTAAGAAAACAAATCTTTGTAGAGTGTACAGCTCAGTGTGCTGCCAGAAAATGGACCTTGTGCTAATAGTTTCTTTCAAATGATCACTGAATGTTTAAGCACAATTATAAAAAAATTACATAACACACAGTCTAGCCAGCAACCTCTTAATGTTTCACAAATGAAGCAGCCATTGAAAAGTTTTTTTGTTATTTAATTAAGATATACATACTGAACTGCAAAAATCTGGTTTACAAAATTTCCATACTAACAAATTGACTTGAGATGTACAGAGTTCTTGGGATTTAGAAACCTCTAATGTATGTTTTCCCTACAAAATATGATGAAAACAACAAATGGTGAAGGTCCTCAGAATAACAAAAAATAATTCAGTGGTTGCAGAGTGATGTTCAGAATAGAAACTTGAGCACAGGTGCAGTTGGAACATTGATTACATAATCTAAGAACCAAACATTCTTGATCAATTGCCGTTATTAAATAACATATGAAACCTTTGCATCCACTTTACTAAGGTCTTACATACAGCTCTACTTAAAATTGTGTTGAAATTCCCCACACTCTTAGTTCAAAATAGATAGAAAACTGCATTGAGAATTTTTACATTAAGTTTGTATGAACAAAATGGGTGTGGTGGAAAGCAGGGAATAGTGGAGACAAGAAGGACATAATGCACTTATAAAAAGCCAGTGAGGAAAGTGCAAAAGGTGGGAGGATAAAAGAAAAAAGGGCTGCAAAACAGACAGTGAGGCCAGACTCCTACAGGGAAAGAGTGAGGGGTGAAGGAATCTTTCCAAAAGGTTATGTGCGGGCACTTCTCTCCGTTTCTGCAAGACATTCCCTGACCAGTGCACGGGCATGGATTATACCTAAACAAGACACAAAAAGGACCACGAGGTGTTAAGTCAACAGACAAAATTACTAAAATAATTGGTAACAATTTCTACCTTCTGCCTGAGCCTCCAACCTCTAACTACAAAAATCGAAAGCATCCAAGAACATCTATTACCGACGAGATAACCACAGGGCTACACGTCAATTGAAAGGCATAATTGAGTTTTGGCGGTCAGCTTGTGCGTTAAATTAGCATCGCAGTCAAAGCAGTCACTGAGGTTTGTGATGAATGTGGTTCTATTTCAATCATGCCAGTCCATCTCTTTTAAACAGCTTCATTGCTGTATAGCACAATTTAAAACCAGTGCAAAAAAAAGGACTGGCACCCTGTCAAACAGATTGCTATGAAACGGTAAGACAACTAATCCCCCTGATATGTTCACATGTACTGTTACCCAAACGGAAAAAACATCTTATAAAAACAAATTTTACACAGAACAATTCCTGTGTTGGACCTGCCTTCTTTAGAGAATAACAAATAATTATTTCAATGGATTATTCAATATCAACACAGTCCCTGCGAGACTTTCATTTCTGTAATAAAAGCACAAAAAATATGTTTAAATAAATAAAACACAACAGGAAAAAAACATCCCCCTCTATATCAAACACACAAATCAAGACAGGTATGCATTTTTGACAAGTAAAATATACCTCTCTTTAGCCTCTCCATAGCACTCTTGCTGCCAGCGTATGTAGGCCTGATCTCACGGCTCATTTCCTCAATGACAGACAGAAGCTCACTGTAGGTGGACCCTTGAGACACTTTGACAGGCTGTGTATTTTCACAAACATGTAAGGTTTGGGTGAGAAAAAAGAAATATCAATCAAAATTTGTCATGGCTGAAAACAGACATCACAAGCAAAGACAACGAACAATAAAAAAAAAAATGTTAACGCTTGCTGAAATGATAGCATTGTGTGGGTCCAGGTTTGTTTCTTTGTTTTGCTGGATCAAAATGATACTGAGAAGACCTTCTCCACCACCATTCAAATAATTATTAATTTATAATTTGTTTGTCCTGCAGCTGTTCCAACATAATTCATTACTCTTTCCACTGCTTCAAATTATTCCAACAAAAATGTGGAAAAAAATTTGATTTTTTTTTTTTTTTACAAAAAAAAAGTACTGTACATCCACTCCATTCAAATAACAAATTGATCACCACAATGGCTATCTCAACACTCCCATGTAGGTCATAGCTGCCTCGAGTAACAGTCTGTCAGCACTGTCAATATTTACTGTACTTAATGAATATATCTTTATCTGCAGATACTTTCATTTTCTAAAGGTTTTTTGAAGGTGGATTAACTGGTTCAGACTCTCCCTTCCTTCCTGTTGTTTATCTGAATTTTGAAACAGAAGTTTTGCTTAGCACCTTTCATTTTTGTCTTTTTGTTGGATACATAGGTACAGAACTCCAAAAAAAAAAACCAGCACAAAACAAACTTACCCTAATTTCCAAAATTCACAAAGTTCACATTTAATGATTAGTTTTCAAATAATAGCCAGGGGGTATGTTAAGGTTTCACCCTGGGCTGGGAAGTTTCTTTGCAACATCTGTACAAGTATGCAATTTTGTGATAAATTATTCACTGATTTGGCTTGCAGGTATCATACTGCTTCAGGCCTAGTAACTGCCATGTTGTCAAGTACAAGCTCTATCTTAGACCAGCACAAAAAGTGTCATGAAGAGCAGATGTGGTTTCATTGCAGGTTTACTTGTATCTATATGGCATTACCAAAGTGCAAGACACAACAGTAAGGGTAACTGTACTGCAGACATACCTGAACAAAGCCCATGGAGGGTGGGCCAAAGTCGCTGAAAGCTGGCCTAAAGTTGGAAGACGAGGGCAGAGATGGAGAGGGCACAGAGGAGCCTGGACAGAAGAAGAGAAAAGCTGAAACCTGTAACATGCAAACCATAAGAAGAAACCTGCCTTCTGAAACACTTTCATTTCAGTAGGGATACATATAAACTGAAATCCATTATCATTTACACTCAAGACATCTCAGAGTGCATCATCACTTCTACAGCTTAGCCATTTAGATAAATAACAAATCGTGAAACCAAAGATACTCACAAAATTAGCTATTGTCACAGCATGATGATGATATTGTGTTGCTGTCATAGTAACTTGCACTGTAATACTGGCTAGACTACCACTGATTAATAATGGTAAGTAGACTGTTGATCAGAATCATTTCCCATGGCCTTAGTGACAAATGTCTTATATCCATAACACAATGAAATGGCAACTGGCCAATGACAGCATGTCAAACATTAAAGCCGGATGGTGTTCGAACCTGGTGGTGTGTGGTTGGAGCCAGACGGCGCTGGAGCAATTGGTTTGTAACTCATGGCGATTTCAGCAGGCAGCTCCCCGTACGTCACGCCACTTCCTTCAGTCCCGTCGACCCGGTGCTTATACAGTTTTACTGGTGGTGATGAGCTCCTAAGAGCTGATGCAAGAAGCACACAGAAACACAAACACAGGAGACTCTATCAAATTTATATTCATCATCAAAATAACGAAAGGAGCTAATGTTTGTGGTTATCAAAGCATGTAAATATGTAAACCTCATGAACAGCGTATCACTATTTTCACCAGACTTTTTAACACTCTGAATGATATAGAGCATTCAACAATCTAAAAATGAGGCTCAATAATTAACAGCAAATATTAAACTTTGACATACTTCTCAGTTTGTGCCCATTCATAGGAAAACACTACAACATCACGGCAACATTTGCAGACTTTGACTTTCCTAACAGTGTGTATATACCACAGAAAAAGATACAAAAAACTGTCGCCAAGTGCTTGCTCAAGAGGGAATGTTGGGTTCTCTATATTACAATTTAATTAAAGAGTTTGGTCTAGACCTGCTCTAATTGGAAAGTGTCTTGAGATAACTTTTGTTTTTAATTGGCACTATATAAATAAACTGAATTGAATTGATAGACAACAGGATAAAATACATGAAACTGCTCACAACAAGTTCTCTGGATTAGTAACTGGTTTATGATTTCTGAAAAGAGACACTAACTTTGCTTTTTTCCCCAAATATATTTTGCTGCCGCACTTACCTCCAAAAGCAAAGTGTCATCTAATTCTATTATATTCAAGAGAAGGCACAAGTCTCTACAACTTGGCAACCCACACCAAAAAAAGATGTACAAAGAGCACTACAAGGAAGAGAAAAATTCATTTTGTGGTGAGCTGTCCCTTTAATCCTGTCATATCATTCATCGTCAGCTGCGAGAAGTCAATCATGATTACAATATAACAGTTAGTGACATGGAGTTAATGACTTTCACATAGTTTTACTATGTTGTACCAAATAAAGTTGTACTAGATAACTAAACCCACTTTTATAGCTAAAATTATTATTAAATTACTAGACAACCTCCAACTAAACGGCTACCAGAAAGTAAATTACTGCCATTTTTCTATAAACCTGTCTGGACCAAACCACATCTCTTTGGTCTGTGACAATAATAAACCCTCTTGGTGATAGTGTGTTGAGCATTTCCAATGTCTAAACTAACAGCACTTGAGAATTTAGATAACTACTATGCACCACAAGGCGATATAAACTTAAGCTCTGTGATCATTACCAGTAATCCTACAGTGCTATTTAAATATGTGCTGCATGTTGTATTTCCTGATGTATTTAAAATTGTTTATGCACCAAATAAATAACTTTTTCTATGAAACACAGTAAATGAATGAAATAAGACCGCTTTCTGCCATATGCTTATAATGACCAGCAGTGGCACAGTAACGTCAGTAAACACGTATTCTATGTATTTCGTAGTATCTAGTAACTGTGTGTGAGGCGGAGGATAACGATTAGTTAAAGTTAAAGTTCATCCTTCAAGCTTTCAATGTTATCAAATCTGGCAACATTAGATATTATATGTCATAACTGTAGTTAAATGTAAGAGTAAGATGTAAAATGTCGTTTTCATGAGGTGTGGCTTACAAAAACCGCTTAGAGCGACCAGAGCCAGAGGTGCCTAATGAAACAAAAGCTGACGTTAGCTAAGGAGGAAAGTGCCAAGCTAACTACTACCTGGTAATGTTAGCAAAGATTAGCTAGCATGAACCGGTTAGCATAACAACATAACATAAACGCAGCAGAATAATGGTCATAATACAGCGCTGATTTTCGACACACAGAGAGTGAACGATATAAAGGTTACCTACGCTTGTTACCATTGACAAAACCACAAACGATCCAAAACGAATGGTGTTTTTTTTGTACCTTTGTATAGAGACTTATGATCCTCTGTGGGAAGCGAGACCTGGCTCTTCCTCTAGTCGTGAGTCTGCGCAGAAGAGAGGCGTAGTGTACTACTGTTAAAGCCACACGCTTACGCATAGGCTGGATAATGGAGCGATCCATGACGTATGTAGCAGACGTATTCATTAGTACGACAGGAAACAACTTTAAAAACGAAGTTGATTTTATACTATTTATACTATTTAAAGATTGACTGATTTACTAATCTAACTGGGTAGGTAAATGCCATTCCCACGTGTAAAAATTCCTTAAGTCTCGTTAATCATTGAATTTGGAAATGAGGAAATCTTATCGTTTATTTATTTATTTATTTTTTACAAAATAAAGGTTTTGGTGGGGTGGGGATAAACAGAACAAAGGTTTGATAATTTTAGTTACTACCTTCCTTATTCAGACAAATACAATATACAATATCATCACAAATACATTATTATAGCATATAAAGTAATATACACATGTATTTGGCTTATAAATAATATTTATTATATATTATATTTATAATAATATTTTTAATTATTAGCCCCACATTTACTCTCTGCAATAATAAAGAACACACAAACAGAACTTTCTACAAATAATACATGACATTGATGTGCTTCATAACTTCGTAGTAGGTTGGCAGGTGTGTGACAGAAAGGACTGGCAGTGCTTTTGACAAATGAAATCACAGTTACAGTTTTTTTTTTTTCAGAGAGCAGAATGTTCCTTGTTTGACCCTGAAGGGTAGAATGTACTGCACTGAAAGTAAGATACCTCCACTTTGTCTCATAAATGCAGCAAATGGGATACAGTGCATCAACCTTCCCAGGCCCTGTATGAGTTATGGTGACAATTTCTTTTGTAAAACTAACCAGATGAAAGGTTTTCTTTTTTTTTTATCTGTATTAATTCAGAGGGTTTTTTTTAATGAGAGTAGTACTGTCTTTTGCAGGGATGTCCTGATCACATTCACACAGTTGCACACACCTGGAAGCCGCTCAGTACAACCATAGTCTGATCTGTTGGTCACCAAGCAGCTTCACTGGAGCGGATGACATGCTTAAGGGCACTTCAGCGGTGGTAATGAGGGAGTGGCAAGCACTGATTTTCCTATTTCCCCGCCCTGATTTTCCTGCCTCCCCGGGGAAGTGAATAAACAACTTTCCAGACACAAGTTTGCTGCTGTAAGCTTTGAATCGTAACTCTGCACTACATTTATGCAGCACCTTTTTGTTTATCTTACCAAGCACTCACAACACAGACAGCATTCACCCATTTTACACACATCCATTTAGTACAGGCAGAGGCTACAGTGCAAGGTGCCACCTTCTCATCAGGACTGATTACCATTCACGGGAACATTCACACACTGGAAAAGCCATCAGGAGGAGCAATTTAGGATTCAGTATCTTACTCAAGGACACTGCGAAGACGGGGATCAAACCACTGACCATTAGTATTGGAGGACCTGCTCTATACCTCCTGAGCCAGTGAATGATTTTTTGCCGTAAGATGTGTCCATATTAAAAACTGCAAAACTTCTGTAACTCTGAACCAGAATAATTCCCATTTCAGAAATCACTATGAATCTTCACAGTGATTTTTTTCATACTACCCTAAATTAGAAGCAGCGCCGCAGAAAGCCAGATGATGCATTGTCAGTGCATATGCCTGGCTACATTATGGTGTGGCCTGTGAGTTGCTCCACAGTGCAGTGACCAGGATGCAGACACAGCACCCACAGTCCCTCCTGCTTATCAGTGGAGACTTCAATAGAGCCTCTCTATCTTCCACTCTCCCCACATTCACACAGTATGTGAAGTGCCACACCAGGGGCAACAAGACGCTGGACCTTTTGTATGCTAATGTCAAAGACGCATACACCTCCGCCCCCCTCCCCCCGCTGGGACGCTCTGATCACTGTCTCGTTCATCTGCTCCCTGAATACACACCCAGGGTGAGAAGAGAGCCTGCACAGAAGAAGTCTGTGAAAGTGTGGACTGATGAGGCCAGTGAGAGACTGAGAGACTGTTTCCAAACTACAGACTGGGAGACACTTTACAGCTCTCATGGTGACGACATCAATGGCCTGACCGACTGCATCACAGACTACATCAACTTCTGTGTGGAGAACACCTTGCCAACCCGGAGAGTACGGTGTTTCTCCAACAACAAGCCCTGGGTGACCCCTGAGCTGAAAGCCCTACTGAACCAGAAGAAGAGGGCTTTCTTCTCTGGGGACAGAGTGGAGCAGAAGAGAGTACAGGGTGAACTCAAGTATGCAATCAGGCGGGCAAAGAACAGCTACAAGAAGAAGCTGGAGGAGCGGCTGGAGCATAACAACACACGAGATGTGTGGAGGGGCCTGAAGACCATCTCAGGACATGGACAGAGTGGAGCCAGAGGGACAGCTGAAGGCAACCAGCGATGGGCAAGTGAATTAAACCTATTTTTCAACAGGTTTAATTCCAACCCCACCCCCTCTGCCACCCATCCTCTACCCTCTTCACACATCTCCAGGCCAGCAGACACTACCACCATCACCACACCATCACTGTCCTCTACTTCACCTCCCATCACCCCCCTGTCTTCACACCACTTCACACCAGCCCCCCCTTCCACCATCAGCCCAACCATCCCCTATTGTCCACCCCTTTCCCCTCCCCACCCCCCTCTCTCACCCCTCTCCTTAACATCGGACCAGGTGAGGAGAGAACTGAGGCGGCTGAAGTGTAGGAAAGCTGCAGGACCAGACGGGATCAGCCCCAGACTGCTTAGGGACTGTGCTGACCAGCTCTGTGAGGTGGTCTCGTACATCTTCAACCTGAGCCTTAGCCTGGAGAGGGTCCCCGTCCTGTGGAAGACCTCCTGTGTGGTTCCAGTTCCTAAGACTGCACACCCCAAGGAGCCAAACCACTACAGGCCTGTCGCCTTGACCTCTCACCTGATGAAGACCATGGAGAGGCTCATCCTCAGTCACCTTCGCTCTGTGGCGAGTACAGCGATGGACACGCTGCAGTTTGCCTACAGGCCAAACATTGGGGTGGATGATGCTGTCATCTACCTGCTGCACCGGGCGCTGACTCACCTGGAGAGTGCTGGGAGCGCTGTGAGAATCATGTTTTTTGATTTCTCTAGCGCATTCAACACAATTCAGCCGGTGCTGCTGAGAGAGAAGCTGGAGAGAGCAGGTGTGGACGGACATTTGGCTGCTTGGATCATCGATTACCTCACCAACAGGCCACAGTATGTGAGACTGCGTAACTGTGTGTCTGAGGTGGTGGTCTGCAGCACGGGGGCCCCCCAGGGAACAGTACTCTCACCTTTCCTCTTCACCCTCTACACCTCGGACTTCACCTACAACACCAGCAGATGTCACCTCCAGAAGTTCTCTGACGACTCAGCCATTGTTGGCTGTGTGTCTGAGGGGAATGAGACGGAGTACAGGTCAGTCATCGTGGACTTTGTGGACTGGTGTGAGCGCAACCACCTGTGCTTAAACACCAGTAAAACAAAGGAGATGGTGATTGACTTTCGGAGAAGGTCATTACCACATACACCAGTGAACATCCAGGGCTTGGACATTGAGATTGTGGACAGTTTCAAGTACCTGGGTGTCCACCTCAACCATAAACTGGACTGGTCACATAACACCGATGCCCTGTACAAGAAGGGCCAAAGTCGCCTCCACCTTCTGAGGAGACTGAGGTCCTTTGGAGTGTGCAGGCCCCTCCTAAGGACTTTTTATGACTCTGTGGTAGCCTCTGCTATTCAGTATGCTGTGGTCTGTTGGGGACCGGGCAGCACGGACCGGGACAGGAAGAGACTAAATAAGCTGGTCAGGAGGGCCAGCTCTGTCCTGGGCTGCCCACTGGACTCCGTGGAGCAGGTGGGTGAGAGGAGGATGTTAGCCAAGTTGACATCCATCATGGACAACACCTCTCATCCTCTGCATCAGACAGTGGAGGCTCTGAACAGCTCCTTCAGTGGCAGACTGCTACACCCTCAGTGTAGGAAGGAGCGCTACCGCAGGTCTTTCATTCCCGCTGCTGTTAGGCTGTATAATTCTATGGTCTAGTCCTCTTTCTTCCCTTATGAGGACTTGTATATAGCTTTATAGTGTACTATTTTTACTTACCTTGTAAATTGTTAATTTATTTCACCTCTATATTTTTTTTGTAACTGTTTATGCACACTTTTTGCACTCTTCTTGTGTTCTTGTGAGCTGCCACAACAAGTGAATTTCCCCACTGCGGGATCAATAAAGTTCATCTTATCTTATCTTTGGGTGATCATACCAAGGTAGTGTTGCCAATATTTGTCCACCCATCCATCTTCTATACCGCTTATCCGTCAGGGTCGCAGGGGAGCTGGAGCCTATCCCACCTGACTACGGGCAAGAGGCAGGGTTCACCCTGGACTGGTCACCAGTCAATCGCAGGGCAGACACACAAAGACAGACAACCACATACACACACCTAGAGGCAATGTAAAGTAGCCAATTAACCTAATGTGCATGTTTTTGGGATTGTGGGATGACCTGAAGAAAAACAATGGGAGCAAATAAAAGAGAATTAGAATTATTCAAAAAGGAAAAAAACGAAAGTACCAGAAATCTATAATCTTATGTCACTTTGTCTGTTATGTCAAATTGCCAGATAAATCATTTTTTGTCCTTGGGAGACCTCAAATGAGGGAAAATTGTTGCTGAAAATTACAGTGGAAAACAGTGTTCAACACACCACTCTGCCAGTGGTGTTTAGTCATGCCTTCTCGTCTTACTAACACACTCCGTGTTTTCTAGTATCTGGTCCATGATGTCCTAAGGGATGTAATTGGACACTTAATTTTGGCCTATCGGGATGATTTTTTTCTGACTCACCAGCAGCATGTTTGGCAAGTTCTCCAATTCCTGCTGGAAAATAAGGTTGTTGTCAAACATTGTATGCATTGTACCAAGAACTAATACAAGGTGCCTCCACTGACAGCCACAAAAGTCCATAACTCACATTTTTGAAGTGATTGAGATTTTTTCTTGTGGTCTTACCACAATGGGCTGATGTCTTTCATCTAAAACATCTACTGTGCCTCATAGATTAAAATTTGCTTTGACTGAGTTGAAACACTGTCAGACCACTAAATTGAAGAAAATTGGAGCAACAGGTCATCTTATCATCTTTGCTCTGATGTACGATATCCCAAGCCCTTTCATTTTCCTGAAGTTTGTTGTCTTTCTGCCTGTTGCCTTTTCTCAGAAAAAGCAAATATAAAGGCTGAAAAGTTCCCAGCCCATGTAACATCAACCCAGCTTTGACCAGACATAATCAGTTAATCCACCTTTCAGCTGATCAAGAGGGAACTCACAGTGTTCTTGGAAGAGCAATGAGGACGAGGGCAACAAGAGCAAGTGCATCAAGTGCCAAGGCTGACAAACTCGCTGTGAGCCATCAGCTGCTGCCCACCCGTGTCAGTGTTTCTTTATGTTCGGTCACATTTTACATGTATCTCTCAAAAATAACATGACACGTAGCTATATAAGGTCATGTATGGTCTGTATAACATGACTAATATAAGACTAACTGAGATAGTCTGTCAAAATACATTACGAGTGAAATGGAGGCTTTGTGCTACTAAGAAGTCCCTGTTTATGTAACGTCACTACAGTTGTCTTGTACTCTTCACAGTACAGTTGACTATGAAGTTGACTAGTTAGCAGCTACAAAAAGCACCAAAAGTTAATGTGAAATATATACGAAGCTTGAAGCTGACCTCGACTACACCAATATAGTCATCTGCTATATTTTACATGACCTGATATTAAAATATAACACATATATTTGATATATCGTCCTGCCCGTCCCAGCACATCTGCAGGATGTATCTTTTATCACACGTGTCTCTGCCAAAAGATAAGCTTGCAGATCAAGAGGTTTAGTTGTTAATGTCACCCTTAAGAGTGTCGTGAATGTTCATTTCATGTAACTCTCATACATTGCAGGTATTCCTGTTTTAGAAAAGTGGGACCTTTATAGTCATCACATTATAGTTGTTCATATGTGTGACGCAGCAGCCATGTCATTGATTACGAAGGGACCCACATGCTACTCACACACACATACACGCTTAGCAGTGTCATTCAGCCATGCGCCTTATACATGCACACGTATACACTGCTGAATAAGCCACTCATTTCATCCACCCACACCCATATCTTATCTAGAAAACGTGATCCATACCTTCATTTTCTCCAGGTTAGATTACTGCAACTCTCTTCTGTACGGCATCTCTCACAAGTCCTTTTCATGCCTACAACTAGTTCAGAATGCAGCATCTGGGCTTAGGGTAGGTAGGGGAGAAGCTCATTCTGACACGCGCCACACAGGCTTTCTTCTTTTTGGGCAGCGCGTAAAATGAATTTGAAAACCACAATCTACTCTACGAATGCATCTGAGTGGTTTTGTGAAGATAAAGAAGGACCCCATCACAATCTGACTTCATCTGAATTTTGTCCATGAAATAATAATACTACTGCACACCCTGCTGTTGCTGCCAGACGAAGGTCACCACCACCCACTTAAAGGTGAAATCAGCTTTGCAGGTTGAATCACAGTACAAGGTCAGGCAATATTCTCTTTCTGTTCAAGCTAACATGTATCTGCAAAAAGCCATGGAGTCCATGGTTGCAGTCAGTTTGTTGAAGAATGTTGTCATTATTAGAGTCCTCTTTCTCCTGTTTAAGAGCGAAAATTCCTCAGGTTATAGGAAAAAAGACAAGGGATAGTGAAGCAAAGTGAGTGAATCAAAGGGAAAGGGGACAACTTGTATTGCTTTTACAGCAGACAGAACTTGAGAACAAGATATGGGAAAAAGACAGTCTGTGGAGAGCTTACTGAATCATTTGAAGCATCATTTATGTTTTTAACCATCAGATCCCCCATATCAGACTATATCAGGCACCGACAGCACAGAACACTAAAATAATTCAATATTGGCTTTGGTCTCTTCAGGAGTTTGTTCACAGTAAAAGAAAGATATAACAACACCAGCTTGATCCACAGTATTACCTCTGTCTTCAATCAAACTTTTCAGAAAGCTTTCAGAAATTTCTTCATCAAAAACAAAACAATCCACACACACACACACAAATATAGATAAATAGATAGACAGCAACCATCAATTCCTCAGTGAGATAAAACAAGTAGATCTGTCCATTGTTGTTTTCTTTCATTGGACAAAGCTTACCAATATGTTTGCTGCAGGACCTTCTTCAGCATGACACAGGTGGCAGGCACAGTGAGGAGGATGGGAAGAGAGAGAGGTGAGGGTGTGAGAGGAACAATGGGATGGCTTCCTGGCTCAACAGTATCTAGTGAGTGATGATGATGAGGGCACATACAGGTAGAGTGTATATCAAATTGCTAGACTAAGGGTTACCTTCATGAGATGTGCTAAAAGGCTGTTACAGCAGGTTACATCTCTAGTTCTAGTGTGCTAAAATGTACACTTGCTAATGTAACAGCAGAGTAAAGGGAAAAAATAGCTTTCATTTTCAACCACAGACAACCGAGTTCTCCCATGTTTATTATTACTGTTATTTTATTGCAGTAACTGATATATATATTCCATGGATCACTTAATACTACTACTGTTACTGTTAACGTAATGTAGGTCTACATGTAGCCTACTCCATATCTTGCTCCACCTACACTATATTCAAGCAACTGAGTTCTTCTCATTTTTTTCTTTTGTGCCCCCTCATCTCCTCTCTCAGCTGTCTTTCTTCCTGTGACTGGAAAATGATCTAAGCAGGCAATTCTGAGGGACATCCAAATTCTTAAAAAAACATCTCAAGGAGCAAGGAGAGAAGACACTGTGAGGAGACGCTGGAGCTGTGAGATACATGGGTGTATCCTTTGCTGAAGTCTTTTTGGCATCTGGCAGGAGTAGGACTGTACAAATATTGTATTTGTATTCAAAATTTGCATTAAAAATTTCAGATAATAGAAAATTAAGTCAATCTTTCTACCCTTCATTGTTTGTGCAGGTCTAAGCCATTGTTCTAACTGCATTTCACCTTGATAAATTTGTCAGATTTTGCCACATTCTGACTGAATTAAAAGTAAATAAATGAATGGTCATCAATACTGATATATTCCTCTGACAGATCATAATAATGATGAGTTATAATAAAGATGAGAGTGGGAGATGATACGGAATAATTTTTGAGTTGCCAGGGTTTCTGAAGTATTATGCGTTCCTTCTCCCTCAAAACATCTGCGCATCATCTTGTGTGATAAAATTTTCATCATATCTTAGAGTGGCCTTCTGTTGTGACCTCGATGCCCAAGGCAGACCTGTGCAAAAATTGTTGTTTCATCAGCATCCTGATATAACACACGTCAGGTGAATGTATTATTTGGGCAAAGTACAAGTCCTCACTTGACCCTCAAAATTAGAGAAAAATAAATCATTTTGAATGAACACAGAACGTCTTACTTAAACTCATGAAAAATGCGAGTGAAAACGATAGTGTTTTAATTTTAACTGGCGTGTCCTGCACTCCAATTTTTTCCCCTATAGTCAATATCTCATCACCTGTGAACAGTAATTATTTATCTTGACACAGCCTCAAGTATAGGATTATTGTAATTGCCGCAGCAACACTTATCTCTTATCTCTATCTCTCATGTTTATGAAACCATGTAATGTTCCTCCAGCTGCACCTGCGACACAAAGTCACAACCGTGCTTACTCAGCGGTCTCCATGCTTTGGGAGTTAAAGGTGAATAAACACACAAGAAGTAGCTTGAATACACATTTCAAGGAGCCACACTGGCTATAAATATAGAATGCAACATGTTATTCATGTACAGGTATTATTCAAACAAGTAATACATGACAGAGAGAAAGCATTGATGCTCTACCATGATCACTATATATTTCTGTCAATATCAGCACAATGCTCATGTGCAGATACAAATTCATCACAAGTCTCTTCAGCTGTTCAAGCCAATTGACAGCAGATCCAGCAGTGACCAGCTAACACCATCATCAGAAATGGATGTCGCACCACATTCAGAGGACAGGATGTTTCATTTTTCATTAAACACATTTCTGAACTTCTTCTCTCCTCAGGTGGAGTTCTTGCATATCATACATTCTTAGTAGTAGAGACTTGGACAGAAGAAAAAAACATAAGTGAGAGAAACATGGATTCACTTTAAGAGACAAAAGGTAAGGAATAAAACACAAGCAAAACAAGAGATAACTGGACCATAATTTTAACACAAACTGATGAAAACATTTATTTAGTAGTATTAATCTTCCAAGTACTGCCTACAAGTCTAAGTAACATTTATAATCAAGGAACAAATCATATATATATGATAAGTTTTACCAATGCATGACACATGCTTTAATGCGATTAATGCAAGATATATCATGGATTCTTGTTGCTCAACTCAAACAAATGATCAAGTCACTATGACTTTATGTTGTTAGTTCACACTTAAAATAATAATTCTTCAATTAAGGAATCATGTGTTACAGTTACTTCATAAATTAATTGATATGGAATTAAGATAGGACATAAAACTTTATTTCAGGCCCATGTATTTGTTCAGCCCATCTGAAAGCAGAACAGCACTTGTTGTCATTGAGTTACCCAGATTACAGAGAATCTGAGATGCTGTTTCGTCTTGTGTCGTGTTCCTCCACTGATCCGAATTGCGAAGGTAGCAGCTTCAGCAGGGAAGATCAGACTGTCCTCTCCCCGGCCACTTCCACCAACTCGTCCTGGGGGGATACCAAGGCGTTCCTAGGCCAGATGAGAGATATATTCCGTCCATCACTTCCTGGGTCTGCCCCGGGAGGAGGCATCCTAACCAGGTGCCCAAACCAGGGTGGAAGTCGCTGAGGTAGTTATAAAACAACTCCATGGTGCCCCGGGATTGGATGAGGTTACCTCATGGCTCTGGATGTTGTGGGGTTGTCATGGCTGACACACCTCTGCAACACTGCATGGTCATCGGGGACATTGCCCTTGGAGTGGCAAACTGGGAATGCCAGACAGTGTGCTCCAACTACAGAGGGATCACACTCCTCAGCCTCCCTGAGGAGCTTGGTTTGCATTGTTGGCAACAAGTCAAACTCATTTGGGATGCTGTGAACAATGTAAATGAACTAAACTGCAATTATTTGCAAACAAGTTAAGTTGACTGACAACAGTTTTACGTTTTGGGCATGTTGTTTGTACTGTTTTTAGCTGAGTATAAGCTAGAAAAGAATTACTTATCACATTCTGTTTTATTTATATCTCACATCATACTGTCGCAAATTAGAACGAGAAAATATAGATAATTAGATACACTATATTGCCAAAAGTATTCGCTCATCTGTCTTTACACGCATATGAACTTAACTGACATCCCATTCTTAATCCATAGGGTTTAATATGAAGGGCCCACCCTTTGCAACTATAACAGCTTCAACTCTTCTGGGAAGGCTTTTCACAAGGTTTAGGAGTGTGTTTATGGGAATTTTTGACCATTCTTCCAGGAGCGCATTTGTGAGGTCAGACACTGATGTTGGACGAGAAGGTCTGGCTCACAGTCTTCGCTCTAATTCATCCCAAAGGTGTTTTATCGGGTTGAGGTCAGGACTCGTGCAGGCAAGTCTAGTTCTTCCACACCAAACTCGTTCATCCATGTCTTTATGGACCTTGCATTGTACACTGGTGAGCAGTCACGTTGGAACAGGAAGTAGCCATCCCCAAACCCTTCCCACAAAGTTGGGAGCATGGAATTGTCCAAAATCTCTTAGTATGCTGAAGCATCCAGAGTTCCTTTCACTGGAACTATGGGGCCAAGTTCAGCTCCTGAAAAACAAGCCCACACCATAATCCCCCCTCCGCCAAACTTCACACTTAGTACAATGCATTCCGAAAAGTACCGTTCTCCTGGTAACTGCCAATAGATATCCATAAGATTGTCAGATGGAGAAGTGTGATTCATCACTCCAGAGAACGCATCTCCACTGCTGAGTTTGGTGGTGCCGTGCTTGACGCTACTGCATCCGACGCTTTGCATTGCACTTGCTGATGTATGGCTTGGATGCAGCTGCACAGCCATGGAAACCCATTCCATGAAGCTCTCTATGCACTGTGCTTGAGCTAATCTGAAGGCCACGTGAAGTTTGGAGGTCTGTAACGATTGACTCTGCAGAAAGTTGGTGACCTCTGTGCATTATGCACTTCAGCATCTGCTTACCCAGCTCTGTCATTTTACGTGGCCTACCACTTCATGGCTGAGTTGTAGTCGTTCCCAATCACTTCTACTTTGTTATAACACCACTGACAGTTGACAGTGGAATATTTAGTAGTAGAGGAAATTTCACTACTGGACTTGTTGTACAGGTGGCATCCTATCACAGTACAATATTTTTTTGATTTTAAACTTTGCATATTAACCTGTCAATTTTAAGAAAAGCCAAAAATGCTGCAATGTAATGTCATGTTGAACTGTAGTTGATGCAAGATGACAGAATGTAATATGCAGAATGTATTTGCCAGTTCACAAACACTGCCAGTATGCTGTGACTTGCACTGAACCCTTGCACTGAAATCTATAGTGTCATTGTCATGCCTGGTTTTTGGTTATGGTTTGTTTTTGATTTTTGAGTCCATGTGCCATGTTCCATGTGTGTCTTGTGCTTCCATGTATTATGTTCAAGGTTTTTGTCATGTCCTGTTTTATTTTGAAAGTGTCTCTTCCCCTGTGTGCCCTGTATTCATGTAGCTTTGCTTTGGTTTTCTTGATTGCTTTCTCCCTCCTGATGTGTGTCACCTGTGTCTCATTGTCTTGTCTATTTAGTCCTTGTCTTCCCAGTCACCATTGTCAGCGTGTCTGCATTTTTCCATGCCATGCCAGGAACTTTTGTTGTACCTTGTCACGCCTTGCCATGTTTGCCCAGGAGTTTTTGCCACAGTAAGTGTGTTTTTTGAGTTTAGCTTCGTTAAATAAAAGACAATTGTTTTAGGATCTCCAACACGCCTGCCTGCTCCTTTTGACTCTGCATCGGGGTTCAGTATTTTTCTGCGTCAGCGACGCCTACCCAATCTTGGCAGTCATGGTTTCAAGTTTCTGTTTAGTTAGTTTCCATTTTATATTGTAGATTTTCTCACCTTGTGTCTTGTTTAGTTTTTCATTTCCAGACTTGGTCTGTTTTCCCTCCTTTTTTGATTGCCTTCCCTGATTAGTTTAACCTGTCTTGTTCACTTCCCAATATATACCTGTGCTATTGTGTTTGTTAGCAGTTGGACTCAGGAAACTCTCTGTTTTCTGAATTTGCTGTATTCCCTGTGTTATTCGGATTATTCGTAATTTTGGAGTCTTTTACCTGGAATTCTAGCCGCCTTTTGTCTGCTTCTGTTCCTTTTATGAATAAGTTTATTAATTAAAGTTGTTGTTCACTTTATCCCTTGCATCAGTGTCTGCACCTTGGGACCTCCATTGTTTGACTCTGTAACAGTTGGTGTGCAGACATTGTTTTTTCTCCTCCTTCCATAAACAGTTACTGATAAAAGAACTCTAGCATAATGGATGTAGACTTACAGATGTATTCCTTTTATCGCATTTTAGTGTTAGACATGGTTACAATCGCATCATCTGTATCCCTCTGTCTTCTAGATTCTAGGTTGTCTGGGCAGCTACATAGTTATGTTGTGTGTCTGCTAAATGCTCTTCTACGTTTATATAATATAGATGTCAGTGCAATTTCAGGATTTGTTGGAATGGCAACCACGTTTGAAATTTCAGTGGTTTGGTTACTGTACATGTCTCAGGCAGGAAGTGAAACAACTTAGAACTCTTATATTTCGTAGTTGAATTTTTACACATTGTCCAGTGTTGATCGTTAATGGGGGAAATGAGCAGAGGAAACTTGAATAGAAATAGCAAGAACATAAATACTTATATACTCAACTCAAATGAATTTATTTATAAAGTACAAAATAAAATAAAAGTTTAAGAGGATCCCATAAGTTCATCAACAAATGACATTTGGGACCTCAGAAACCTGAATACCTGAACAAAAATTGCATTGGTAGAATTCAGTTCAATTAATTTATGTAGTGCTAAATCAAACAAAAGTTAAGGCAGTTTTCAAAGAGAGTAGGTGTAGACCAAGCAAGCAAGCACATGGCAACAGTGGCCAGGAAAAACTGCCTTTAAGAAGGCAAAAACCTTGGAGCAGACCCCAGCTCTAGGTGGGCGGCCATCTGCCTTGACTGGTTGGGTTGAGAGAGGAAGCTAAGGATGCAGAGGGAGAGAGAGAGGGAGGGGACGGGAGTGAGGGAGATGCACACAGATATACATGCATAGCAACAGCAATAATAACATAAATATTGGGACAGTAACTAATACCTAACTAATAAAAATGGAAAGCTTAAAAAAAAGAATTGTAAAGTTAAATGAAATGTGCAAAAGAGAGATCTTAGTTGAAGGCTTAATATGTTATTAATGGCAAGAAATATGATTATTCTAATAATAAAATAAGCCACCTCGGCATCACCGTGTAGTATGCAAAGAAAAACCTCAAAAAAACAGATTTATCAAATAACATGGGAACTCCCGAAAGGAAACCTTGCAAAGGAACACTTTCGGGTATCTTAACAGTGACAGTTAAAGGACAGAAACACAAAACAAAAGCAAAAGAGGAAAAAAAAAACAAACAAAAAAATAGGAATAACTGATATGCGCCGTGCACCCTCCAAATTCGAACTCCAACAAAACCTCCAAAACAAATCCAGTGATAAAAATTATTGCACAACATGAAGAAAAAATACATAACCACATGAAAACCAAAAAAATAAAAACAAATAATAACCAAAAAAAAAAAAAAAAACAAACCATGAAACCACCCTCCAATGGCCAGTCAAAATAAAACGCCCCCTGACTGCGGAAGAGGAGGAGAATTGAAAGAAAATCAAATCAACACCAACATGAACTGTAAAAGAAACCAGGAAACCAGAAAAGTAAAACAAAACAAAAATAACAAAAAACTTCATAAGATGACACCACCCTACATTGACCAATCAGTGAATAACACTCCCTGATTGTGCCAAGATAGGAAGAATTCAACAAGAGGGAACCTTGCTGAACCCTTGCAGGTACCTTAACAGAAACAGTAAAAGAACAAAAAACAATATAACAAATCAAAACAATGCCAAAAACAAAAGAAAAGCACATGACACCAGCCTCCAGTGAGCAAAGAAAATCCTGAAACACCAACACAACCTGTAAACGAAACTAGAAGCACGGAATAACTGATAAAAGAACAGTAACAAAACAGTAAACTGTAAAACCAAACAAAAGCATAAAAAAGAAAACAAATCTGCACCATCATAAATTGTGAAAGAAACCAGAAAAGTACAACAAAAAAAACAACAAGAATGACAACTGCATAAAACAGGCAAGAAATGAAAACATACATACAGGAAAAACAAAAATAAGAACAAAAAACTTCATAAGATGACACCACCCTACATTGACCAATCAGTGAATAACACTCCCTGATTGTGCCAAGATAGGAAGAATTCAACAAGAGGGAACCTTGCTGAACCCTTGCAGGTACCTTAACAGAAACAGTAAAAGAACACAAAACAATATAACAAATCAAAACAATGCCAAAAACAAAAGAAAGCAATGTGCTTATCATGACACCAGCCTCCAGTGAGCAAAGAAAATCCTCCAACACCAACACAACCTGTAAACGAAACTAGAAGCACAGAGTAACTGCTAAAAGAACAGTAACAAAACAGTAAACTGTAAAACCAAACAAAAGCATAAAAAAGAAAAACAAATCTGCACCATCAGAAATTGTAAAAGAAACCAGAAAAGTACAACAAAAAAAACAACAAGAATGACAACTGCATAAAACAGGTAAGAAATGAAAACATAAATACATGAAAACCAAAAATAAGAACAAAAAACTTCATTAGATGACACCACCCTACATTGACCAATCAGTGAATAACACTCCCTGATTGTACCAAGATAGGAAGAATTCAACAAGAGGGAACCTTGCTGAACCCTTGCAGGTACCTTAACAGAAACAGTAAAAGAACATAAAACAATATAACAAATCAAAACAATGCCAGAAACAAAAGAAAAGCACATGACACTAGTCTCCAGTGAGCAAAGAAAATCCTGAAACACCAACACAACCTGTAAACGAAACTAGAAGTACAGAATAACAGATAAAAAAACACTAACAAAACAGTAAACTGTAAAACCAAACAAAAGCATAAAAAAGAAAAACAAATCTGCACCATCATAAATTGTAAAAGAAACCAGAAAAGTACAACAAAAATAAAACAACAAGAATGACAACTGCATAAAACAGGCAAGAAATGAAAACATAAATACATGAAAACCAAAAATAAGAACAAAAAACTTCATAAGATGACACCACCCTACATTGACCAATCAGTGAATAACACTCCCTGATTGTGCCAAGATAGGAAGAATTCAACAAGAGGGAACCTTGCTGAACCCTTGCAGGTACCTTAACAGAAACAGTAAAAGAACATAAAACAATATAACAAATCAAAACAATGCCAAAAACAAAAGAAAAGCACATGACACTAGCCTCCAGTGAGCAAAGAAAATCCTCCAACACCAACACAACCTGTAAACGAAACTAGAAGCACAGAGTAACTGCTAAAAGAACAGTAACAAAACAGGAAACTGTAAAACCAAACAAAAGCATAAAAAAGAAAAACA